>NC_089502.1:127721151-128921151 GCF_036850765.1 Saccopteryx bilineata
GCACAGAGAAAGGGTTCAGGGAAGCTCCAATAGATCTTTTCTTCTTTGGAATCAGTACAGGTGCTGGAGTTACCTGAGGTGCCTAAAAGGAGGGGGCAGACAGACGTGCACTGCCATGCTTGGTTTGCCACAAGACAAAAAAAGTACATTTCTTCCCCCGCTGAAGCCCAATGAGCAAAGCATTTTTCCCGTCTCTGCCCCCCCCCCCGTCTATGTTCATGCACTGCGGTTACTATAGCAACAAAACCATCGACTCACTCGACAACCAGAATAGATATTGAATCCAGCCCTGATCAATTTTCTCTTTTCAAAACTTAACATACCTTTCCCTTACCCTTCCAGAATATCATATTTTAAAAACTGTCAAGCTAGAACTACACGGTGTTGGAGTAAGGCACTTCAATCAAGGGTCATTTAGAAAGATGCACACTTCTAAATGAGAGGGAAGTTTGCACGTGAATCAGCACATTCCCAGTACAGCTGAGCCTGAGTTCTATCAGGGACAGCTCACTGACTTCTCCTGCACTGCCACTTGCAATTCCAGACAAGGATCTCATGCCTGACTGGACAGACCGACAGGCTTCAATCTACTTTGGGAACATATACTACAGCAACTGAGCGCACTCCCAGAGCTGCCTCGTGTGTGCATTACTGCTGCCCCCAGCACGGCCCACATGGTTCAGCCTATACAACCACAGAGGCGGATCAGCTGCAGACCAACCTCACCTAAAATGCTCAGAAGAGAACACTCTGAAGGGTTGCTGATTTTTGGTTTTTGGGATAATACTTCATTGTCGTTGGTGATGATGGTGGTGGTGGTGATGGCGGCGGTGGTGGTGATGGTGATAGTGGCGGTGGTGATGGTGGTGGTGGTGGTGGTGGTGGTGGTGATGGTGGTGGTGGTGATGGTGGTGATGGTGGTGATGATGGCGGCGGTGGTGGTGATGGTGATAGTGGCGGTGGTGATGGTGGTGGTGGTGGTGGTGGTGGTGGTGGTGGTGATGGTGGCGGTGGTGGTGGTGAAGATGGTCGTGATGGTGATGGTGGTGGTGATGGTGGCGGTGGTGGTGGTGGTGGTAGTGGCGGCGGTGGTGGCAGTTGCGGTGGTGGCAGTGGAGGCGGTGGAGGCGATGGTGGTGATGATGGCGGTGGCGGTGGTGGTGCTAGTGGCGGCGGTGGTGGTAATGGTGGCAGTGGCGGTGGTGGCAGTTGTGGTGGTGGCAGTGGAGGCGGTGGAGGCAATGGTGGTGGCGGTAATGGTAGCGGTTGCGGTGGTGGTGATGATGGTAGTGGTGGTGGCGGTGATGGTGGTGGTGGCGGTAATTGTGGCGGTGGTGGTGGTTGTGGTGGTTGCGATGGCGACGGTGGTAGTGGTGATGGTGGTGGTGGTGATGATGGTGCTGATGGTGATGGTGGTGGTGATGGTGGTGCTGATGGTAATGGTGGTGGTGCTGATGGTGATGGTGGTGGTAGTGGCGATGGTGATGGTAGTGGTGGTGATGGTGATGGTGATGGTGGTGGTGATGCTGATGGTAATGGTGGTGGTGCTGATGGTGATGGTGGTGGTAGTGGCGATGGTGATGGTAGTGGTGGTGATGGTGATGGTGATGGTGGTGGTGGTGCTGATGGTGGTGATGGTGATGGTGCTGATGGTGGTGGTGCTGATGGTAATGGTGGTGGTGCTGATGGTGATGGTGGAGGTGGTGGCGGTGGTGATGGTGGTTATGATGGTGGTGGTGGTGGTGACGGTAGTGATGGTGATAGTGGTGGTGGTGGTGGTGGCCGTAATTGTGGTGGTGGCCGTAATTGTGGTGGTGGTGGTGATGGTGGTAGCAGTAATTGTGGTGGTGGTGATGGTGGTGATAGTGATGGTGATTGTGGTGGTGGTGATGGCGATGGTGGTGGTGGCGACAGTGGTGGTGTCATAGCATTTTTTAAAATTCTGACAATAGTCTGTTTTGTATAATTACTGAACTGTTTCTTTAGCCTATCTCCCCTGCATATTTAACAACTCCCAGAGATTCACTTACCTCAGTGGTCAGATCTTGCAGAATGTCACCTAGCAGATCATCTTTAGACAAGTCTACAGCTTTCTGGAAGTTATAAAGGAAGGTAGAATGAGACAGCCCTGCACTTTCCATTTTCCCCCAGACCACTTGTCTATGAAAGGAGGAATCGAGCCTCTTCGGTGCTCACTCTGAGTGCTCATCTACTAGTCACAGGTAGTAACAACATCCTGCGTAAACTAACTTCCAAGCCTAGCACTCTATCCTCCATTCCAGTGATTTTTAACCTTTTTTTTCCATGACACAAACACACACTAATTACTAAGGTCAGTGCCCCTGACTAAATACAACCATTTTCATCTCATGGCACAAATAAATTAGTTACTAAGGGAGAAGAGGTCAGGGCCCCTTTTTCTTTAGTAATTAGTTTATGAGTGCGTGAGAAACAAAGGTTGAAAATCACTGCCATTCCTATCTTCATTCCATAACCCTACTGTGAATCACTGAAATAAACAGTCAGTTCAGCTTCTTGATTCCATTTTCTTTTCAACCTCCAAGTTCCAACCACTTAGGTGCCTAACCTTACCTAGAAATCTACATTCAACTTAGTGCTTGAAACTGGGACTCAAATATAGTGAGCACCTATTGTCTACATAATCAAATATTAAATTCTTTTCATAAGGGAAAAGACAAAATATAAGAAAAACACAAAACTCACATCGACAGTTTTCTTCCCCGCACTAGCAATGAACATTGACTTGATGTTGTTTGGTTTGGTCACCGCGGCCCGCTTCACGTTCTTCTTCCCTTTGTTGTGTGCTTTATTGTCTTTTCCTGCTGGAACAGACATTATTTAGAAACATGCACTGGCAAAAATCAAAATGAGAAAGTACAAGCCCAGTCACCTGCTCTCTGAATGTGAGAATTTGACAAGAAAAATGTTGAAGAATTGAAAACACAAAAATATGAAATTTTATGCAAGGTATACAGAGAAGAAGCTTTGAAAATGAGCTTAATTCAGGAAAACTTAGGCTGAACATTATTGTAAAAACTGATGAAATTACCAGTAAAATATCTGGATGAGTTATTAAGTGTGACTGTTTAATTGCTATTGTTAGTGTGAATAAAAAGCTTTTTAAAAGTGGGGGGAGGTTCTGTTTTCCCTATAGAAATAAGATCAAGTTCATCTGGAAGCAGGGACTCGCCTAGCAGCCCTTATGACACCACCTTTTTAGTGCTACTCTGAATCTGAAAGGAGTCTAAACTGGGAAAACACCGAGTTACCAGTTAGGATACTGTAGCATCCTAATTTTCATTTTATGAAGATCAGCAACTAGACACAGGCAATAGGTAATAGCAACGCTAAACAACAGAGATATTTGCACAGTAAAAACAAGCTGTGCATGTTTTTTCTTATGACCATGGGTATGTAAATTACCTAGGAACCCTCACACTGTCAATCTCACTCTCGCTTTCTGATTCATCCCCAAGCAGTACCTACCTCAAAAAAACCTTGAACAAATAGTTACCATAGTCTGGTAGTAGATACAGATCCACAGATCAGGTGAAACAGAAAATGGAGCCCAGAAAAAGACCCAATTACTTATCAAAACTTAGCATATAATAAATATGGCATCTCCTATCACTGGGGACAAGATGGATTTCTTAATAAGTAGTGCTGGCTACCCATTTGTAAAGAAAGTAACCAGTATAAATAAACAGATCACAGCCTGACCAGGTGGTGGCGCAATGGATACAGCGTCGGACTGGGATGCAGAGGACCCAGGTTCGAGATCCCAAGGTCGCCAGCTTGAGTGCGGGCTCATCTGGTTTGAGGAAAAGCCCACCAGCTTGAACCCAAGGTCGCTGGCTCCAGCAAGGGGTTACTTGGTCTGCTGAAGGCCCGCGGTCAAGGCACATATGAGAAAGCAATCAGTGAACAACTAAGGTGTTGCAACATGCAATGAAAAACTAATGATTGATGCTTCTCATCTCTCCTCTGTTCCTATCTGTCTGTCCCTGCCTATCCTTCTCTCTGACTCACTCTCTGTCTCTGTAAAAAAATTAATAAATAAAAAGTTTTTAAAAATGTTAAAAAAAAAAACATCACAGATCAGATCAAAATTTTAAAAATCAAACTAATCAAGTGCTTTAATAAAAAAGACAAATCCTTTCTAACCCAGGTGTGGGAAAAGTCTAACTATGATTCAATATCTATTTGCATTCTTATTTGCCAAAAAAAGAAAATTAATAAATTCAATTACATCAGAAACAAGTTTAAAGACAAAACAGGAGAAAATTTTACAATGTGTCATAGAAAAAGGACCAATTTCCCTGATATTACAAATAAAAGCCCCATTCCCCAGTCAGAGTACATTCAGAAGCAGTTTAATGTTCTTGTCTCTGTCCCTACCATTATCAAAAAAAAAATTAGTAAAAGCCCCAAACCCCAAAAGGAATGGGGGTAATAAACACAAGCATATGGTTCACAAAGAGATACAGGCATACTTCACTCTACAGCGCCTAACAGATGCTGCATTGTTTACAAACTGAAGGCAAGCCCGTCCACCAGTATAAAGATGACGACTGGCTTTACGGCAGTGCTCTAGAACCAAACCCACAATGCCTCTGAGGTCTACCTGTCTATATAAACAGCTATTAAGTTTTATGAAAAGATGCCCAACTTCATGTGTAAAAGAAATGCAAATGAAAACCACAATGAGATGTCATTTCTCACATAGCAGAGTGGCAAAAATCAAAAGCTTGACAGCATCCTCTGTTGGTGAGGCCATGGGGTCTAATCATGTTAATGGGAGTGTAAAATGGGACGCCTCCTATGGAGAAGAATTTGGCAGTATCTCATTAAACTTCATGCGTATTTACTCCCTGAGCCAGCAACTCCACTTCTAGGAATTTTCCCTGAGGAAAACACCACTGGTACAGAGTTATCCAATGTGGTATTCTTTCTAATAACAAATTTTTGAAAATCTAAATGTCCATTCAAGAAATCCATTTGAATTAGCTATGGCACATTCATACAGTGGAATACTATGCAGCTATATCGACATCAAATAAGAAAAATATTCCCTGTCCAGTCCAACCTCCTAATTTACAGCTGACAAAACTAATGTCCTGAGAGGTGATGGGACTCATTCAAGGTGACACAATGAACAACACAGCCAGCATTCAAACACAGGCCTCATCAGCTCGGGGAGATGAAACAGCACACGGGCTCATTTCATTTCGTTCTCTTCACACGGATGCACCAGAACTAGGAATGCGCACGAAAGGCCACACTGCTACCAAACGGCACCAGTGTGTCGAGTTACACAGGTTGGCAGGAACCAGGAAGACAGTCCACATAGTCTAACTGAAGTCATGAATAAACAAATAAGTAACATAGCACATTAGAAAACATGCATTCTTATTTTCTGTAAATGGAAAACACAGGAAGGATAATCAAACACTTAAAAGAGTTGGTTACCTGTGGAGATAGAGAAAAAGTAGAAAGCATAGGAATGAGAGTTAAGACCTTAACTTATTCTGTTGATATCACTTTGATTTTTAAATTAAAGGATTTTACAATATTCAAGAAATAAAATTATAAACAAAAGGATATTTTGTTAAACCAAAATTTGAATACAACCAAAATGAACCCGTGTACCATACGATCTCACTCATATGTGGAATCTAATGAACAAAATAAACTAACAAACAAAAAAGAATCTGTATAGTAAACTAATATAGCACACACACACAAAAAAATTTACTTCATACACCTTCTGGACACAATTCTCTGACTATACAAACTTAGTAGGACATATGCCAAGAACAAATAAAACTGCAAAGAAATTATAAACTTTATTTGAAAAAGTTTTTAGTAGGTACTGGTTTAGTGATTCGAAATTTTCCAGTACTATTTTGTATGCATTTTAGAAGACAAGGGCTTTCACAGAGCGTGAAGGCAGACACAGAGAATTGGAAAGGATGAAGAAGAACCCTGTGTGTCTTACATACCACTCGAATGTATCAGTATGAACTCAAGACATACGTAGATAAAAAATTTTCTAGTTCTGTTCACTAAAAGGGCCTAGAAAGCATTATACCCCAGTAGCAATGAGTACATCCATCTCCCAGATCTCCACACCATTCTCCACTGAAGAACCATGATTCTTGGGGGAAATGGGCAATGCCAGGCCCGAGACAGGAATGACACTAGGAGAATGTGAAACATCTTATTCACCAGAAAGCAAAGAAATGTCCCAAGAACGATGGGGCCAGGTCAAAAGGATGATCCAGGAGCCAGCTCAAGGGGGATCCCACTGCCAAATTTGGGATAAATTAAACATCAAAAAACATGATGATAACGGATATTGAACTGTAACAGTTTTATTTAAATCCATGAGTTTGAAATGATAATTTTTAAAAAAAAGATCATCAATGGATGCTGAAAGCACTGGGTGGAAGTAGGTAGAAAAAGGGATACATGTATATAGATAAATGTAATATAGAACTATGCACCTGAAACCTATATACTTTATTAATTAACGTCACTCCAATAAATTCAATAAAAAGGAAGAAAAAAATGTCATAAAAGATGTTACTGGCCTAAATGGGGACATATTAGTATGGACAATATATCATATAATATTATGAAAAAGGTATTGTGGCTAAGTAGTCAAGTGTCCTCGTCCCTAGATCACTGCTGAAGCGTGTACAGCTGAAGTGTCATGATGTCTACAACTTACTTCCAGTAAACTGATCAAAAATACAGTCTCTGCATGTGGTCGGGAACAGGAAAGAGGGAGAAAGTAAACTAATGTTGCACAATGTTAATCTACAAATCAAGGTCCACACTTTCTAAAAAGGGCAAGACAGCATAGAAATTAAGACTTTGCAACCACATAATGGCCCTCTTGTGCTGTTGCACATTCTTCTTTGCATCTTTCATTCTTTTTTCTTAAAACATTCTTTAAAAATGTAAAAACCAGTCTTAGCTCAAGGGCTACATAATAACAGGCATGATCTCCTCCCGCGGTAATGAAAATGGGAAACTGTGGGGAAGGCTCCACAACTCCGTGAGTATACTAAACACCAGTCATGTGTGTACACTCTAAATAGGTGAACTGTACAGCATGGGAATTATATCTCAATAAAGCTGTTTAAAATAAATCAGCTGTGACTGAGCCATTTTTGCTGATAAACAAACTAAACCAAAAAACAATGTTTCCTTCTCATCTGATGGGAACTAAATCAGGCTTGTTTGCCCAAAATAAAAATAAACAAAAAAAAGGTTGCCAATGATTGTATAGCTAAGAAAATCTGCTTCATTCATTCACTGTTATATTAAATATCAATTAAGCAAAGCAAGTTGATTACTCTAAGCTCTAAACTTTATTTTGGTATTGTACTATTAGCAAAAAGCTAAAATTATAAGTACATCCCTTCAGCAGGAATTAAAACACATCACTTATCAAAATCTGTGAGTCTAAAATAATCCCAAGACTAAAAATTCCAAAAAAAGTAAAAGACCAAACTCTTTGGCCAAAGGAGACATCAAACTTCATTTCCTGGTGGTGTTTTTGCTTTTTACATTTAATTTTTTACTATGTTCCTCTCAATTAGTAGAACATTTCCTATATCTAAAAACAGCTATAGTGGGTTCCCTTCCCTTAAAGAAACAGTATCAAAGCATCAAGTCATTTCAAAGTTTAAACAGTTCTTTAAATCACAAAATGGCACACTCTGGAAACAAAATGTAGGTACCTATTTCATGGGAGTCCAGGGCATCGTCTTCAAGGTCATCATCAAAAATCTCTCGGCCATCCTCCACATAGCCAGTACCATCTGCAGGAACAAAGTGTAATATTAGGATCAAGTTTCTAAAAGTGATCAATAATATTTTAGCCATGACCAAACCAAAAACACCACCCCCAAAACCTTTTATACCGACTCAGACGCTCTCCTGGCCTGTGCCGTTTGTAAGTGCAGCAGAATCCTGTTTAAACAGGTGTGAGACAAAACACAGCATCCCCACGGTTTCTGAATCAAAACCAAAGGATCTACACCAGATATCCTTCGTTGTGCTTTGCTTCCCTGTGCTTCACCGCTGCTGCACCTTTTACAACTGGAGACAAGACCTTTCAGCAGCAAAAGGATTGCAACTCATTTACTGCGATACTCACTTCACTGTCATGGTCTGAAGCCAGACCCGCAATCTCTCTATGTACGCCCGTATCGACCTAGGTCCGCTATGGACATGATTCAGCCCACAGGATCAAAGTCTGCCACACAGCGTACTGTATAGTAGTTTTTACTCTACCCGAAGAATAAAACACAAAAGAATGAAGATTACAAGCCCAGAAAAGCACCTCAGTCTATGAGGGGACACTGGCACTATAGCTGAGTCCCATTACAGAAGAAGAAACATAAACAGTCAGTCACAGGTGCAGTCGACATCTCCTCCCTGTGGTCAGCATTCACCAGCCCAGGAGGTCACATCATACCAGCAAGAACCTCGAGCTGACCACAGGGCCGTTAAGGATGCGTGGACCACCCTCTGCGTGGTGCTTTCCACTGTCCACAGCAGTCCTTACACATACAGCCTCGTGTAGTCCTCACAGACATTCTGTGAGCTAG
The DNA here is from genome assembly GCF_036850765.1 of Saccopteryx bilineata. Lineage (NCBI taxonomy): Eukaryota > Metazoa > Chordata > Mammalia > Chiroptera > Emballonuridae > Saccopteryx > Saccopteryx bilineata. Next base: position 127,729,797 of record NC_089502.1, read on the forward strand.
TTGCCTTACCCCACATCATGGGATACTGCACAAGAACGTGGCTCCTCCCAGTTTCTACACAGCCATCTCCTGGAGGATTTATATTCTATGCTGAGGAATGGGCCTGGGTTCTCCAAAATGCCCTAAACTTTCTACCATTCTGCTTCCATGCCCTCAAACACTGTATTTGAGGAAAATCCAAACCAAAGGTATGATCTTCACAGAGCTTTCCATCTGCCCCTGCAAAGAAGCAAAACGCCACTAAGACAAGTGCCTGGCAGGTGACTGCTTCCCACATACCGTCATCCACAATCCAGTCATCATCCTGGCGTGCCTGGACCAGCTTCGAATACTGTTCTTCATCAACTTCTTCATAAACACTCGTTAGGTCTTCGACCTGCCATTATACAAATTTGAGAAAGCTTCAAACGGAGTGACAGTGTTAAACAATTCTGATGAAAAAAAATTGTCAAAATTGAAAGTGGAATGGCAGCCCGAAGGAGTAGCGGCAACCAAATCATGAGTTCTGACATTCAACACCACTGCAGGGTTTTCCTTAAATAGACATCAATTAGCTTAGTATTCCTTGTAGGTGGGTGTGAGCATAAGATATTAAATGATTCCATTAGCATAATACACTTGTCACACCATCAATTACTCATCTACTTCATAAAAAACAAACTGAATTATAGCCAATTCTTCGTTAGCTGCTTTGGGGATTATTCACTTATAACTTCTAGACTGGTTCCTCCTGCACTTCGCAAACCTGTACGGCATGTCACCTCCCGTCCCACTAGCCGATGCTGCCCTGTGAATAGACGATAACTTTAGTAACTGTTCAACCAACCAAATATAATGCAAAAGGAAAAATCTCACCCTCTTCCCCCCTCCAAAAGTTAGCAAAGCACACTCTGTATTCCACAGACACACTAGAAATGGTTTCTGAGTGATCCCTATTTGAATTACTACTGATCCACTACCCTTCTCAGGTAGAGAAGGTTGACTGCAGAGACACACTGAACTACCGGCAGCCACAAACCACTAACTCCACCTGAGGATCTAAGGCCCTAGGAAAGAACACCCGGACATCGAGCTTTGAGAGCACAAGAGGCAGAGCTGACTGGATTTCTGCCACCCCTACGAGGCTTATAATAGTTCCAGGACTAGCCTGACCAGGTGGTGGCACAGTGAATAGAGCGTTGGACTGGGATGCGGAAGGACCCAGGTTCGAGACCCTGAGGTCGCCAGCTTGAGCGCAGGCTCATCTGGCTTGAGCCAAAAAAAAAAAGTTCACCAGCTTGGACCCAAGGTCGCTGGCTCGAGCAAGGGGTTACTCGGTCTGCTGAAGGCCCACGGTCAAGGCACATATGAGAAAGCAATCAATGAACAACTAAGGAGTCCCAACGAAAAACTGATGATTGATGTTTCTCATCTCTCTCCGTTCCTGTCTGTCTGTCCCTATCTATCCCTCTCTCTGACTCTCTCTGTCCCTGTAAAAATAAATAAATAAATAAATAAATAAATAAGATGCACTGGATTATTAAAAAAAAAAAATAGTCCCAGGACTAGGCTTTGTTTTCACCCATTTAATCTATTCTACAGGGGTCACTGGCAAATACTGATCTGGCCTTCCACCATTTGATAATACACACTGTCTGCCCTACCAAATTCAGTTTCTGACAACCCAAACACAAACCAGTCCAATTAGTATGATATTACTGTACTGACCAGTTTTTTTGCAGGGGTGGCAATATAATTGTTGTTGGTTGAAGTCTATGAGGCATACCTTGCCTCGTATGTAAGCAACTCACTTATATACTATCAAAAAACTACCTGGCCAGTTGGCTCAGCGGTAGAGCGTCGGCCCAGCATGCAGGAGTCCCGGGTTCAATTCCACACCAGGGCACACAGGAGAGGCGCCCATCTGCTTCTCCACCCCTCCCCCTCTCCTTCCTCTCTGTCTCTCTCTTCCCCTCCCGCAGCCAAGGCTCCATTGGAGCAAAGATGGCCCGGGCGCTGGGGATGGCTCTGTAGCCTCTGCCTCAGGCGCTAGAGTGGCTCTGGACCTAACAGAGCGATGCCCCAGAGGGACAAAGCATCGCCCCCTGGTGGGCATGCCGGGTGGATCCCGGTTGGGCGCATGCGGGAGTCTGTCTGACTGCCTCCCCGTTTCCAGCTTCGGAAAAATGGAAAAAAAAAAAAAAAACTACCAGAAAACTAATCTTAAAAATCATTCTGAGCAACAAGTCATTTTGACTTTATCTCTAAAATCACTGCTACTGCTCAGCATGAACTCTTAGAGCCACGCAATGAACACCAGTGATTAAAGGGAAACCAGTCACATTGCGCCGAGATCTGAAATGCCCCATAGAACTCCTTTAGAGGCGTGCCCAGGTAAAAACGCTTCACTCTGCTTTACTGCCATCCTTTTAACAGCCCTTTATGATCTGGCTGACTCACTTGACTTGAGTGGATGATGCCAAAAGACAAAAATCCTCCTCTGCTTGTTTAACTGCACGACACAGCACGGGCCGTGGTTAAACATGCCTATTCTGAAGCCTGGGTTTGAATTAAGGCTCTCAGATATCTCGGCTCCAAAATGCTGTTAATCATAGTAGCTAACTTTATATGGTTGCTGGAATGATTAAGCAAACGAACATATTTGTAAAAGCAATTAGAATAGTGTTAGCAAAAAAGTGTACTAGTCGTCCTTTGCTAGTATTACTTAGTCACTTTCTGACCCTGAAGTTAAGATACTCGGGATGTGTTGAAGGGGAAGCTATACAATGCTGAGCAGACAGTAGCTGCTCCGTTTTTACCTGCAGGCCACAAACAGAGGGCACAGGCAAACAGCCACAATGGCGTGACATTCGATCCCACACCAGGGCAGAGCAGAAGTAAGGTACCAGTCCCCACCGCCACGCCCCTTGCAAATGAAACTAGGAAAAACAACTCTCTCCAAGGATAAGTAATGCTTCGCTAGACTGCTCAGTACCTTAAGAGTAAAGTGCAAGCATTTCTAAGGTCCCCCAGCAAAGCCGTGGGACTTAGCAGGGACACAGTGTGCTTAATAGGGAAATGTATACACTGTATGGCTCAATCAAGGAATTACTGTGTGTTACAACAAGTTGGAACAGTGCAAAGGTGACAAAAGACTACCTACAGGCTATGAATTAGATGAGGCACAGGAGGAAAAACAACAAAAATGGTCACTTACTTCATATTTACACTTCTTTCCAGCTTTAGCATTTTTCAGTTTTTCCAGAGCTTCCTGGCGCCCTTTCTTTGATTTCTTTTCTCGCCGGGCCCGAGAAGCTACAAAACTCCCTAAATCTGACGCAGCTGGGGGGAAAAAGCCAAATTTACACGAGATATTACAAAATGGTCAGCCATCTTCCCTCATAAACAAAGGAACACTTCTAGCCAATACTACAATTATGGTACTATACAAATGAATACTTTTTATAATGTAAATAGTTCACAAACAGCATGGCCGAGGCTGCAGCGCCTTAACTCTTCAGAAATTTTCTCTGATACACAGTTGAAACGACTGAAGCACCGTTATTTTTTTCCTCCAAAAAGAGAAAAATTCCAAATTCAACTGATAGCTCCTTGAGACACTAGAGAAAGGAGATGAACTGTTGGTCCATAACTTTTCCATTAGAAATGAGGGGCCCGGTATTCTTAAGTGAGAAGCAGGGAGTCAGAGTGACAGACTCTCGCATGTGCCCCAACTGGGATCCACCCCAAAGCCCTCTACCAGGGATGCTCTGCCCATATAGGGCCGTTGCTTGGCAACTGAGCTATTTTAGCACCGGAGGCTTGGCAACTGAGCTATTTCAGCACCGGAGCCATCCTCAGGGCCCTGGGCCAACTTGCTCGAACCAATCGAGCCATGGCTGCAGGAGCGGGGAAAGAGGGAGAGAGAGAGAAGAGGGGAGGGGTGGAGAAGCAGATGGTTGCTCCTCCTGTGTGCCCTGGCCAGAAGTCAAATCCAGGACATCTACAAGCCACTGAGCCAACTAGCCAGAGCCAAGAGTTGTATTCTATTAATCAACATCGGACACACTTTAAGGAGCACCTGCTCTTTGCAACGTACTCGGTGCTCTGAGAGACTCAAAAATTAAAAAGATACGGTCCCCATACTCAGAGATCTCACAATCTAACCTGGGAAATAAGAAGCAATAACTCTAACACAGTCTTTAGAAGTCATGCATGCCCTCACAGAGGAGGTTCAGATAAAGTACCTGGAATTTCAAAGGCAGGATAAACTGGGAGTTGAGAAAATTTAACTAAGATGACTCTAAAAAGATTATTGATTCCTTCACCGATTTCTAAGCCTCGCTTAAGTGGGTATGACATCATAGCACAAGAATAAAAAATTACTAAGGTTAAAATGTTTTGTCAAAAATTACTGAAATACCAGGGGGCTTCAGTGCTCATTCAGCCTTTAAATTATTCATGCTGTTGATCATTATAAACTGACCACCTCGCACACATACTGAAAAGATTTCATCCAGGGAATTAAGACTTCCATACACTAGCTCAGTGGTCGGCAAACCGCAGCTCACAAGCCACATGTGGCTCTTTGGCCCCTTGAGTGTTTAGCAAAGGCCAGCTCAGGAGTACCCTAATTAAGTTAATAGCAATGTACCTACCTATATAGTTTAAGTTTAAAAAATCTGGCTCTCAAAAGAAATTTCAATCGTTGTACTGTTGATATTTGTCTCTGTTGCCTAATGAGTTTGCCGACCCCGGCGAGCTGATGAATAACCAAGTCAAGAGAGATGGCGCTGCTTGCCACCCAAGAGTGTAGGCTCAGCAGCACTGCCGGCTATGCCTGCGCAAGAGTATTTTATTGTATTTGGTGCTAATTGTTTTATAAAAAGGAATAAGCGCAGAAAAGGAGAAGTATTGATCAGAGGCATCCTTAAAGCTCCAACCCCACTGCAAAATTCTTAACATTAAGCAGTTTGACAGAAATAAAAGCAGCAATTTATTTTTTTAATTTTAATAATGTATTTTAAGCCTGGCCAGGAGGTGGCACAGTGGATGGAGCATCGGCCTGGGATGCTGAGGGCCCAGGTTCAAAACCCTGAGGTCGCCAGCTTGAGCGCAGGCCACTAGCTTGAGTTTGGGATCACAGACATGACCCCATGGTCGCTGGCTTGAGCCCAAAAGTTGCTGGCTTGAAGCTCAAGGTCACTGGCTTGAGCAAGGGGTCCCTGGCTCAGCTGGAGCGCCACCCCCCCCAAGTCAAGACACGTATGAGAAAGCAATCAATGAACAACTAAGGTGCCGCAATGAAGAATTGATGCTTTTCATCTCTCTCCCTTTCTGCCTGTCTGTCCCTATCTGTCCCTCTGTCTTTCTCATTAAAAAAATGTATTTTAGGGCCCTGGCCGGACAGCCCAGTGGGTTAGAGCATCGTCCTGAAACACAGAGGTTGCTGGTTTGATCCCTGGTCAAGGCACAGGGACATAGATGTTCCTCTCTCTCTCTCTCTCTCTCTCTCTCTCTTTCTCTCCACCCTTTCTCCTCCCCTTCCTCTGTCGCTAAACTCAATAAATAAAATTTTTTTAAAAATGTATTTTAACCATATATATCCAAAATATTATCATTCCAAAATGTAATCAATATAAAGATATTAATGAGATACTTTGCAACCCTTTTTTTGGTATAAAACCTTCAAAATCCTAGAGGGAAGGGGGGAGGGTGTTGGGGGGAGGGGGACAAGGGGGATGTTGAGGGGAACACGAGGGTGGGGGGATGTATTCGGTGGGACACTTGAATCTATGTAAACACAATAAATTTAAATCAATAAAAATTAAAAAAAAAATATGAGGCAGTGCAGCTTTGTTTAAAGAGCTCAACTTTTGGAATCATACAGACCATATAAAGTGCAGCATGGCTCCTTACTGCCTATATGATTTGCGAGACAAGCTACTTACTATCTTTGAGCCTCAGTTTTACCCTCAGAAAAACAAGATTATTGATCTGTTAGGGTTGTTGTGAGGGTTTAAGGAGCTCGTGGAATATGAAAAGTACTGAAAACTGTATTCACATATTTAATACTAGCTATTAATAATGAAAAAAAAACCCTTCAAAATCTGCTGTGTATTTTGTTACCTTACAACACAATGCAAACAGCCACACGTGCTAGTGGCTGCCGTCCCCAGCACCACAGCTCTGGAAAGATCCATGATTCTGTATCAAAGCTATTTTCATTTGTCTTCCCCAGACAGACACACACACAGTCTCTCTCTCTCTCTTTCTCTCTCTCTCTCTCCCCACCACCCCCACCCCCACCCCTGATCTTTTGAAAATCTCTCCCATCCTTCTCCTTTGTCCCCTTTTCACTTAACTTCTTTTCCAATATTCTCATTCTCTCTTTCTCTTTCTTATACCGTGAACTGTGTATGTGTGTCACTTCTGGAATCAGTGGAAATGAGAAGAGTCAGGACCAGGAAGAGCTTTTGTGGTATAAGAGAAGGGTTATGGACAAACAGTAGGCAGTTCTAGTCCAAACTGGAACACGGCAACATCCAGGAAGAAATCATATTTCTAAGTGAATTTAATTAGCATTTCTTTTTTACTGTGAATGAAATTAATCTAAGATGCAATTTCAAGAACATGTACCAAATGCTGACAATAGAATATTGGAAACTAAATCTCAAAAGTGTAACATAATTAGAGATCTTATTTCCTCTAGCTTCCTGGAAATGGAGTCTCTTTATAACATCTCAGTCTATTGTTTGACTTTCACATTTGACTTTTAAATCCATTTTCAGAAAGGCATTAAGTAAAAATTAAGGAATGCAGGTACTTAATGCTGACAGCTACAGAATCTTTGGTGTCACTCAAATGATTTCAAAAACTCGTGAGCAGGTCTACAGGAAAGTTCCGGAGAGCACTGAACCGGACCGCTCCGAGTGAAGCGTGGGCCTCAGTGGGCTCCCTTCAGGACCCTCCTGACTCCTCTAGATTAACCTGACAAAATCTACAGTGTTCATTCAAATGGACTTACTCCACGAGCAACAATGTGCCGCTCTACATCGCAGCTTGGGCTGCAGTGACAAATATGACAGTCGCCTGTCCTCAAGGGGCTCACAGCCAAGTAAATAACGCAAAAAGACCTGAGATTCCCACCATCATATAAACAGGCCGCCATAGAAGAGGGAAGAACACGGTGCTGAGGAAACGCAGAACAGAGAGAGCTGTTCATTTTGCCTGGGAAATCAGGGAAGGCTTCACAGAAAGAACTTTCCAACACAGACCCAGAAAGAGAATTTCACTCTCAGAGTACACCGTAAAAAGTGGCGCAAGCAGAGGCAAAGGCCTGAGCCAAATGCCAAAGGGCTGAAAATGCAAGGGGCACTCAGAAACCGAGAGTGCAGGTGTGGAGGGTAAGACAGAGCAGAGCGGGAAGGGGAGATTAGGGAGGAGCAGCACAACCCAGGTCCGCCACTTGGACAACATGCAACCACCAGCTGACCTCTCGGAGCCGCAGTGGCCAGCCGTCTTGCTGTTGCTTAAGCTGCCCAGCATCTGAACCTGTCTGTGAAACTTCCCCCTTAGAAGTCTTGAGGGGACACGGAGGCCGTGTCCCACTACAGAAGCTGAAAAGGAAGATGCTCTTTCACAGACACCCTTGCAGCTAGGGCACAGGCATATAAAATAAGCGCTACCAATTAGGAACACCTGCTCAGACTTTAAATCAGAAGCCAGTGTCGAAAGGAAAGGGGGTGGGCTAAGGAAAGAGTCTGGAAGTAGCAACAGCTGCAGGATTAAGTACCTGGCGCAACAGCACCAGCAATGTTAACTATAGCTGTAACATCAGGCTACACCGTTAACAAGCTCTATACCTCAAGTACTGTACTTGGCCATGGTTGGCAAGGACCTCCTCACTGGACAAGTTCTGTGACACAATATTAATCACTATTCCTGGCTAAGCAGCCCCCAGGCTGACTTGCCAGTCCTCCTGGAGTTTCTGTGAGCACAACAATATCGTTCTAATAAATTCCTTTTCTGTTTAAATTAGCTAGACCTCACAAGTGGAAAATAACAGCTTGTTTTGTTGTGTTGTTTGATTTTTCAATGGTCAATAAAATTATAAAATTGTAAAAAAAAAAAATTAGCTAAAGTTGGTTCCTGTAGTTTACACCTAAGGACTCAGACTAAGGCAGAGCCTCGGTGTCCTCATCTGTGAAATGAGGATAATCACGTCTGTTTCATGAAATTATTAAGGATTAAATGAAGGTACTTAGCTTTGTACTCTGTAATATATGAGAAGCTCATTTAATGTTTGTGTTTGTGGGTATAGATGCAGGGTAGACACACACACACATACTTAGAGAAGTGTGGGAAAAAAGGCTTTTAACATGAATAATTTTTGGCAAAAATTTACTTTCTTTAAAACAAAGAGACTTTTAGCAGAATTTACTTTTTCTGAAAAAAACTCTCTATTCCTGACCTTGAGGCTGGTTTCTCAGACTGTGGCCCTGGGCTAGCTTTGCGAGGTTGCAGATGTATAGATAAACGTTGTAAGAAAGCTTGTTTCACTGCATTGTTTCACTGCTATGCTTTCTCCCTTCCCCATTCTTCAATCAGTGTAATTCCACCTATAAGACCTAACTCCAAAATGCAGTCGGGGCCACACTGATTTGAAGGGCTTCAGCCTCCATGTGGTCTGCGCACACAGCTAGCTAATAAAGGCTCCCCAATGACCTATTTTGGTTTCATGATTGTGTAGCAAGACGTCTGTTATCTCACTGTTCCATCATAACACTTAGCAGTACCACAGCTAGAGTCCAGAAAACTAAAATAAAGCAAAGCGCCTGACCAGGAGGTGGCGCAGTGGATAGAGCATCGGACTGGGATGCGGGAGGACCCAGGTTCGAGACCCCGAGGTCACCAGCTTGAGTGCGGGCTCATCTGGTTTGAGCAAAGCTCAACAGCTTGAACCCAAGGTCGCTGGCTCCAGCAAGGGGTTGCTCGGTCTGCTGAAGGCCCGCGGTCAAGGCACATGTGAGAAAGCAATCAATGAACAACTAAGGTGTTGCAACGCACAATGAAAAACTGATGATTGATGCTTCTCATCTCTCTCCGTTCCTGTCTGTCTGTCCCTGTCTATTCCTCTCTCTGACTCCCTCTCTGTCTCTATAAAAAAATAAATAAATAAATAAATAAATAAAATAAAGCAAAGCATTTTTTCTCATGGAAGCCTCAATACAGCACTGCGTATAATTAGGTGTTTCCAACCTCGACTCCATGAAGACAAAAAGCATGTCCAGCTTAAATTACCATTGTAACCCCAGAGCCTGGCAGAATGCCTGTGCCTAATAGGTACAAAGTAAATGTTTGTTGAATGAATGAATGAGCCACTGTACATGCTTTATGTAATCATTAAATTCTCCCTGATCCCTTTTCATAGATAACAGCTAGTTATAGACCTTTCCATTTTTCACTGCCATTGTCAAGCTACCCTACCTAATACTTAAGGAGGAAAAGAAGGCTTAGATTTTTCGTTTTGGACTGTGTCCCCAGTGCTTCAGTAGTAAGTGAGCCAAAAAGAATAGGCATGAAAAAAATCCAGTTACAAAAGTTTAAGTATTTGGTTCAAAGTTACCATCTGAAATACCCCATCCTCCCCCAAAGCAGACAGACACTAGCCTGTGACAGTCTTTCAAGGTGACAATCTTTTCCACCTGCTCTAAAGGAAATATTCCAGTCACAAGTCTCCAGCAACACACTTAATCAATAGCATGACTTAGGAGGGGTCTCAAGATTGCACAGTAGCCTCCAAAGACTGATTTCTTGATGTTCACAGCTGTTGTACAGTTTTTAGGGTGAAGAAACAGCTTAGTGGCAAATCACTGATGTAGAGCTGCAAAGACAGTTCACGCACTCACATCCTCCATCCCCATTTGTAATCCAGGATGGTCTACTCTCCAAAATAAATTGCCTTAAAAGACAAAAGGCTAGAAGAACAAATTGAAATCTCTGATTCACAACCAGTTGAATGCAAAGGCAGCTGATCAGGAAGCAAGCTCTCATTAATGGCAATGCATAGAGTGACGGATGCGATGCTGCAGCTAAGAAAGTGAAGCACCTGATTTTAAGCTAGAAGTTCACTGAAGTCACACTTTAGGTGAACACTGTTCAGAAAATCAGAAATCAGACAAAGCCATTTGCATTTTTGTATTCTATTTTTGGTAATAAAAGATTACCACTGAAAACGGCGAGATACAGGGCATCTGAAATGCTGCTGAACTGATTGATACTTTTTTTTTCAAGCTTCATCAGAGATGACTAGCTTGTGAACACTATTTCTATGCAATACTTGAAGAACTTTCCATAGAATCTAAAAGAAAACTTGTTAACGCATAAAGTAGAAACCCAGTACCTAAAAAGATAAAATGCATCTGTGTCTTCTGGTGACAGCAGTTAAAGCCTTCTTTCGTGCTTTAGTTAAAATGTATAACAATTTTCCTGAAAGTTTCTATTAAGGAGTTGGCACAACCTAGCCCTCGGGCGCATACTTGGGGTGGCAGTAGTGAAATATTTCCGCTCAAAACTGTGCCCGCTGGGGGTCATTCTTAAGAAAAGGTGTGCCCAGCACGTGGGACACGACTCAGCAAAGGAAAAAACAGGCAAAGGCAGGTTAGTGGGGAGACCCGCAGGGACTGAGGTGAGGCGGCCTCCCAAACAAAAAGCCCTGCAGGGAAGCCCCGTCCTCCGCCCAGATACGTCCCAGCCCTGGACGACCAAGGTCCGCGCCCCAACAGACACGCAAGGCAACCCGGGCGCCCGCCCCCTAAGGAAAAATAAAACGGAGACCCACCCCCTCAAGCCTCCACCACCCACAGTCATGCCACAGACCCCACACTCCCAACCCGGGTCCCCGCGTGGCCCCAGCTCACAGTCGTCACCGTGCACCGGCGCCATAGTCCCAGAGTCTCTCGATTCCGCGCCAACTAGCCCGAAACTGGAGCGGGGGCAGAGACAGGCGCCAGCCCGAAAGCCAATCAGCGGCCCGGAGGCTGCGGACTTCCGCCCGGAAGGCCACTGACGCGCAGCGCAGCGCCGCGCCGCGCCGCGCCGTGCCCCGCCCCAGGTCTTCCCGCGGGCGCGCGTTTGGGGAACCTGTAATTGACCCCTGAGGGGAGAAAGCTCGAGAGGAGCCGAGCCCGAGGAGAGCTGGAAAATCAAGCGGTCGGGCGCTGGAAAGGAGCCGCCGGGAGGCTCCCTGCGCAGGCGCACCCATACTGATAGGAAAAGATATGGGTGCTTTGGGGCAGGGGCTTTCTGGTTCTGAGAGGTGGCTTTCTGGGAAAAAAGACGCGGGCGGGCAGTAGGATGGGCGTGGTTAGACCGGTTTCCCAGGAGCCTGGGAAAACGACTGCCTCCTGCTGTGCTCCGAGTCAGACTTGATGCTTTGCTTCACGGAGTGTGAGCTCAGTCGCTGTGTAATTTACATATATATATATATATATATATATATATATATATATATATATATATATACACACGTGTGCGTGTGTATATGTGTGTGTATAAATCACCACATAAAGGGTATGTGCACCACCTTAGCCAAATGACCAAAAGTAGTATACCAATAAGAGGTAATCAATCATATGTCTCCTGATGTGATCAGGAGGAACATCACCTATATAAGTCTTTGGAAAAAATGTTTAACCTGAATCTACGCATGACAAAATAATCAGATTTTTTTCAAAGCATGGGGCAATCTATAAGACATCTGACCTGGAGTCCTGCAAAATGTCAATGTTATGAAAGGCAAAAGGGCATTAGATTCTTGTGTGTGGTACAAAGCAACGTATGTATCTCATGTATTCTTTAACAATATGAACAGGGACATCTGCATATATATCTTACCAAGAGAACACTAAGTAAGCTAAGAACTTAGAATGAGAATTAACCATCTTTGAGTACCATTTCATATAGAAGTAATTTTAGCCATCAAGGCCAGTGTATTTTAACCCTTTTCTCAAACCCAGTAGTGCATAATGTCCTTGGCACCGTCCCCCTAGAAAGCAGTGTTAGATCCATGCCCTCAAGTGATTCAACATGAATTACTGACCAATGGGCAAATCTTTTGTGATAACTGAGCGGTGTCATTCTGAATAAAACCTGCCCCAAAGACAAACAGCTATACCAATGCTTCAGAACCTTCTAAACCAGCAGCGTGAACTCACATTTGGGAATGGAAAACCAGAATTCATCTGGAATTATTAAAAATATTGGAGCAAAGTTAAGAAAGAATTACGAGGCCCGGGCCGGTTGGCTCAGTGGTAAAGCGTCGGCCTGGCGTGCAGGAGTCCCAGGTTTGATTCCCGGCCAGGGCACACAGGAGAAGCGCCCATTTGCTTCTCCACCCCTCCCCCTCTCCTTCCTCTCTGTCTCTCTCTTCCCCTCCCACAGCCAAGGCTCCACTGGAGCAAAGTTGGCCCAGGCGCTAAGGATGGCTCTATGGCCTCTGCCTCAGGTGCTAGAATGGCTCTGGTTGCAACAGAGCAATGGCTCAGATGGGCAGAGCATCACCCCCGGTGGACATGCCGGGTGGATCCCAGTCGGGCACATGCGGGAGTCTGTCTGACTGCCTCCCCACTTCCAACTTCAGAAAAATACAAAAAAAAAAAAGAAAGAATTATGAGTTAGAATACTAATTATATATTCAGTAAATGGTGAATTTTAGCCAAGAATGGCACCATGAAGGTTTCTTAATTTACATATGGCCATAAAGCTTATAAAATTTAGAGCAGTAGTCATCAACTTTGGCTGCAAACTAGAATCTTATGAACAGTTTTTAAAAGTTCCAGTGCCCCCTATCCCCAACCTATTAAAGCATGATTTCTTAGGATGAGATTCCCATGTGCAGCCAAAGTCAGGAACAAGGAGTTTAGACAAGGAATTGCTAAGCCTGTTGGAGTCATCTGCAGGATGGCTCACCTGGACATAAATATGAGGTTGAACAATACGGGGTCATATATGCCAGGATCCACCTCTTTCCGTGAGAAAGAAGGGCTCACCTCCCACCTGTTCTAAAGACTCTCACTCTTTAGTATCTAATAGTGTTTACTATTGTAGCTTCCTATGAATGTAATGTTATCTGGGTTACCTAAAAACTCTTATTTAAGGCCACCACTACTTCAGAAGATCATCCTGGAAACAGAATGTGTTCGAAAGAAGCATGTCGCCTGACCAGGCAGTGGCGCAGTGGATAGAGCGTTGGACTGGGATGCGGAAGACCCAGGTTCAAGACCCGGAGGTCGCCAGCTTGAGCGTGAGCTCATCTGGTTTGAGCAAAGCGCACCAGCTTGGACCCAAGGTCGCTGGCTCAAGCAAGGGGTTACTCAGTCTGCTGAAGGCCCGCGGTCAAGGCACGTATGAGAAAGCAATCAATGAACAACTAAGGTGTCGCAATGCGCAACGAAAAACTAATGATTGATGCTTCTCATCTCTCCGTTCCTGTCTGTCTGTCTATGTCTATCCCTCACTCTGACTCCCTCTCTGTCTCTGTAAAAAAATAATAATAATAATAATAAAAATAGACCCTGGCTGGTTGGCTCAGCGGTAGAGCGTCGGCCTAGCGTGCGGAGGACCTGGGTTCGATTCCCGGCCAGGGCACATAGGAGAAGCGCCCATTTGCTTCTCCACCCCCCCTCCTTCCTCTCTGTCTCTCTCTTCCCCTCCCGCAGCCGAGGCTCCATTGGAGCAAAGATGGCCCGGGCGCTGGGGATGGCTCTGTGGCCTCTGCCTCAGGCACTAGAGTGGCTCTGGTCGCAACATGGCGACGCCCAGGATGGGCAGAGCATCGCCCCCTGGTGGGCAGAGTGTCGCCCCATGGTGGGCGTGCCCGGTGGATCCGGTCGGGCGCATGCGGGAGTCTGTCTGACTGTCTCTCCCTGTTTCCAGCTTCAGAAAAATGAAAATAAATAAATAAATAAATAAATAAATAAATAAATAAAAGAAGCATGTCCTCTAGAACAGGCGTTACTAGCTAGGTAAGTCTGCTAAAAAGTTACACATATGTGCATAAATCTGATGCTTTCCAGTTTCATATATGTTATCCTTAGATCAAAAACATAGATTAGGCCTTGGCTGGTGGCTCAGTGAATAGAGTAGTGGCCAGGCATATGGACGTCCTGGGTTTGATTCCCAGACAGGGCACATAGAAGAAGCCACCATCTTCTTCTCCCCCCTCCCTTTTCCCCCTTCTCTCCCTTTTCCCCTCCCACAGCCAGTGAGTTGATTGGTTCAATCGTGGCCCCGGGTATTGAAGACTGCTCAGTTGGTCTGAGCATGTCAGCCTCAGGTGCTAAAAATACCTCAGTACTTGAGCATTGGCCCCAGATGGGTTGCCAGGTGGATCCCAGTTGGAGCATATGTGGGAGTCAACCTCACTATCTCCCCTCCCCTCACTTAAAAAAAAGAAATAGATTGGGTCATGGTTTATCTTTTTTAATCTTTATTTATGCCTCCATTGGTTAATCAATGGTTAGCTTACTTGATGACTTATTATGTTATAGCTATACCTCTTTAATTAATGAGCATGTTTCTAAAAATTCCTGTCAATATTTACTTGTATATATATATATATATATATATATATATATATATATATAATCGTCCACACTACATTTTTAAATCAAACTTTTAATTTTGATATAGTTGTAAATTGCCTAACCAGGTAGGTGGTAGTGCAGTGAATAGAGTGTCAACCTGGCATGCTGAGGACCCAGGTTTGAAACACTGAGGTCACTGGCTTGAGTGCAGGGTCGCCAGCTTGAGCATGGGATCATACACATGACCCCATGGTCACTGGCTTGAGCCCAAAGGTCGCTAGCTTGAAGCCCAAGATCGCTGGCCTGATCAAGGGGTCCCTGGCTTGGCTGGAGCCACCAAAACCCCCTGAAGGCATGTATGAGAAGCAATCATTGAACAACTAAATTAAACAACTACAAGTTGATGCTTCTCATCTCTCTCCCTTCCTGTCTGTCTATATGTCTCTCTCTATTAAAAAAAAAAAAACAAAAAAAACCCCAAAGATAGTTGTAAATTCACATGCAGTTATGAGAAATGATACAGAAAAATTCCACATACCCTTTAACTATAGTACCATATCACAGCCAGGATATTGGCATTGACACCTATCAAGATACAGAACACTTCCATCCCTAAGGAACCCTTCTGTTGCCCTTGGACAGCCACACCTGCTCCTCTCCTGCTCTGCTCCGCCATCCCCACCCCATAACCACTGGCAACCATTAATCTGTTCTCCATTTCTTTCATTTGTCTTTAGGTCTTTGTATGGATATGTTTTGTTTCTCTTAGATATTTAGGAGCGGAATTGCTGTGTCATCAAGTAAGTGTGTGTCTAACTTGAAAATAAACTGCCGAACTGTTTTTCCAACTGGCTGTGCTATTTTACTTTTCCACCAGAAAAGTATGAGATTCAGCTGTTCTGCATCCTCAGCAGGGCTATCAGTTTTATTTTAACGTTCAGTCTAGTTGTTTCGTGTTAGTATCTCATTGTGAATTTTAACTTGCACTTCCCTGATGACTGATGATGTTGAGCATCTTTTATGTGATTATTGGCCATTTGTAACTGTTTTCTCTGCATTTGCTCTTTGTGTCTTTTTCTGCTTCTTTGATTATTTTTTTCAATTACAGTTTACATTCAATAATATTTTGTATTAGTTACGGCTGTACAGCATAGTGGTTAGACAATCTTATACTTTACAAAGTTTCCCCCTGATATTTCCAGTACCCACCTGGCACCATACAGAGTTATTACAATATTATTGACTACATTCCCTATGTTGTACTTACCAATTCTGCTTCTCTGGTTTTAATGGAGCATTTTATTTTAGTTAGTTTTGAAAGATTTTATTGATTGATTTTAGAGAGAGGAGAGAGGGAGAAAGCATCATCAGCTCATAGTCGCTTCTCATATGTGCCTTAACCAAGGCAAGCCCGGGGTTTCGAACTAGTGACCTCAGCATTCCAGGTCAACAGTTTATCCACTGCGTCACCACAGGTCAGGCTTAATAGAGCATTTTATATGACTATATGTCATCTCCTCTCTTGGCATATCATTTATACTTCTTTTTTAAAAAACTTTTTTAGTGATTGACCTAGGGTTTATAATATACATTTTGCCCATTTTTTGGAATTGAGTTATTTGTCCAACAATTAAATTATAAGAATTTTTATATAACCTAATAAAAATTCTTTTTTTTAAGTGAGAGGAGGGGAGATAGTGAGACAGACTACCTCATGCGCCCCAACTAGGATCCACCCAGCAGCACCCGTCTGGGGCCAATGCTATCCTCAGCGCCCGGGCCTTGTTCAAACCAATCCAGCCACTGGCTGCAGGAGGAAAAGAGGGAGAGAAAGGGAAGAGGGAGGGGAGAGAAGCAGATGGTCGCTTCTCCTATGTGCCCTGACCAGGGATTGAACCCAGGATGTCTGTATGCTGGGCTGACACTCTAACCTACTGAGCTACCTGGCCAGGGATAAATTTCATTTCCTTAAATAAAAAGTTAGGAAACATTAGAACCCTGGCTGGGTAGCTCAAGCATCAATCCCTATACACCAAGGTTACAGGTTCCATCCCCGGTCAGAGCACATACAGGAATCAACCAAAGAATGCATAGATAAGTGTAACAACAAATCAATGTGTCTCTCTCCCCTCTTCTCTCTCTAAAAATCAATCAATAAATAAAACCTTTTTTAAAAAGCAGATCAAAAGTTTGAAAACATTATACGTTGCTCTTTTTCTCTGTAGATTTTGATAGGACATCTAAGTGTATTTCTTTTATAATCACCAATTTATGCAGATACATTTGTCTACAGTCAGAAATGTTTGGAGGTGGAGAAGTTCTTAGAAATCCTTCAACTTACTGATGGGCCCTCCTCTTCCTAGGGTGATGCCAATGGGACCAGCTGCTGGAATGAGGCTGCCCATGGGAGAGCACATGCCAATGATGCCTGGACCGGCAATGATAAGACCTTCCACGTGCCCCATGATGGTGCCCGCTCTGCCAGGAATGACTGGACCAGACAGATAAAACAGATAGCAGTTTTATATTACTTGTTCTACTTCACCAGGAGATTGTGGTGCTGTGACTCCAGCTGTTTGCCACCAGCGTGACAAATAAAATTCACTTCTTCTCCCTATCAAAGAGAGCATAGTTTTGAAGGGGAGTAGTGGGACCAAAAAAGAAAAAAAAAAGCAATTTTCATTTGTATTGTATTGTAAGATGTAAAAATAAAATTGTCAGGTCTTTTAGTTTAAAAGAAAAAAAATAAATTCTTTAACTTGTGGCCCCTCCCACTTCTTCAAGATTGACAGCGGAGGCCCTGGCCGGTTGGCTCAGCAGTAGAGCGTCGGCCTGGTGTGCGGGGGGGACCTGGGTTCAATTCCTGGCCAGGGCACGTAGGGGAGGCGCCCATTTGCTTCTCCACCCCCTCCCCCTCCTTCCTCTCTGTCTCTCTCTTCCCCTCCCGCAGCCAAGGCTCCATTGGAGCAAGGATGGCCCGGGCGCTGGGGATGGCTCCTTGGCCTCTGCCCCAGGCGCTAGAGTGGCTCTGGTCGCGGCAGAACGACGCCCCGGAGGGGCAGAGCATCGCCCCCTGGTGGGCAGAGTGTCACCCCTGGTGGGCGTGCCGGGTGGATCCCGGTTGGGCGCATGTGGGAGTCTGACTGTCTCTCCCCGTTTCCAGCTTCAGAAAAATACAAAAAAAAAAGATTGACAGCGGAAGGTAAAGCCTCCCTCTGGCCTTGGCTGGTGAGAGAACAGAAGAGAGGAAAGGGGGAAGGGGAAGGAACAACAAGCCAGGCTCTCCGGTCAAGCACAGAAATTTTGTTTCAAGAAAAGACTTCTGCAAACAGCAAAAAGCCACGGGCAAGATGTAGTGGAAATTGCAAAATATATCATGTTCAGTTTTTCTCCAAGTCAGTTATTCATCTGGCAGAATGTCAGTTTTTCTGTTAGGGAGAAAAATGTCTGCAAAACCCTGGCAAACCATTAAAATAATTGTTATGGGGTGAGGGGAAGAAAACAATTTCTGAGTTACTTGACTTACTGCTCTAACATCTTAGAAAAGTTTTGTTAATGGCCCAAATGGATAAATAAATGTGTGTCTTTGCTTGGATCTCTCAACAAGTTTCTTCAAATTAAAACTCCCGAGTGCCTAGAAAGTAAGCTAATACATTCCAAAGGTACTTGCTTCCTGCATTTCTCAATGCATCTATTTTTCTTTGACACCAGCTATTCCCCAGAGCCAGACTCCATCCTCAGCATTACTCACCTGCGCGAGTCCTTTCAGGAGGACCTTTCGCTGTGCAATCAGATCGCTTTGCTTCCTGCTTTTCTCCTGTCCACCCAAAGCCAAATTGAACAAGAAGGAAAGCATGCGATTTTGACACCAAATGAATTTTTTCATTAACAAAACATTTATTGAGCACTTAATATGTGCCAGGTGCTCTTCTAGGCATTAGAGAAATCAGTAGTGAAGCAGGGTGCCTACCCTTTCATTCTCCTAGGAGATAGAGATAATAACCCAATAAACACAGGTAGGAGGTAAGACGAACCGCAGGTAGGGGGCATAGTGAACGATAAGTTGGAGGTGGTAAAGTAGATCATTAAAGACAGGGAAACAGTTGATTTAACAGCACCTCCTACAATCCTCTGATCTGTAATCCCATGAAGTCTGGCACTGCTGTAATTGCCCTCATTTTTCCACGTGGTTGAGAGCTTGACACAAAGTAGCTGCTCAATAACCCCACTGACCACAATAATATGCAAAAGACCTAAATTCTACACTTGAACATATTCTGTGGATGGACTATGTTTTGATCCATACTTTAGAAATGCAAAGTCATACTTCGCATTCCCTGTTCAGACAGTTGCTAGCTAATTCTAGGGGATTAAAAAAAAAAGCAAAAAAACAAGAGGTCACAGGTAGTCACTTTCCTCCAGGAACAAAAAGGCTGCCAACTCCTCATCTGGTCCCTGACTTCATCTCAGGACTGAGACAACACTCCCCAGATAAAACAGCCTTGGGTGAATTCATCAGTTAAAGAGTTTCTAAGCCTAGTTATTTGGCATATACACGGCCACTGATGAGAGGCACTTATAAAATGCTTCTGGAATTCGTGCATTCATTTAACAATCATTTTCAAAGCAATGGCTATATACCAAGAACTATGCTAGCAGTGAACCAAATTGCTTCATCACAGTCCAAAATCTAATGCCCAGCCACTTAGATTCAGAAAATCATATTGTTCACACACTCAGAGATGATCACACTTCTTATGACAAACTATCTATAATTAACTGTAATTAAAATAACCAAAAATGCTAACGAATTCCAAATTTCTACAGTCAGTTAAACTACCTCTGTCGGGGCCGGCTTCTAACATTTGTAGAGAAAGTCACCTCTTCATCCTCCTAATGAAACTGGACTATGTGGGTTGGTTTTGGCATCAATATTTTACCCATGTGAAGTGGGTTTTTTTTTTTAAGTTTATGCATTTTTGTTCAGTTCACTTCATGTAATTGCCATCTTAATCAATATATTCTTCCCTTTTTTAGTGAGAGAGACAGAGACAGATAGGCAGACAGGGACAGACAGACAGGAAGGGAGAGAGATGAGAGGCATCAACTGATAGTTGCAGCACCTTAGTTGCTCATTGATTGCTTTCTCATATGTGCCTTGACTGGGGGGTTCCAGCCAAGCCAGTCCAGTGACCCCTTGCTCTAGCCAGCAACCTTGGGCTTCAAGCCAGAGACCTTTGGGCTCAAGCCAGCAACCATTGGGTCATGTCTACGACCCCACACTCAAGCCAGCAACCTTGGGGTTTTGAACTGGGCCTTCCACATTCCAGGTCAACACTTTATCCACTGTGCCACTGCCTGGTCAGGCTCACTCAATATATATATATATATATATATATATATATATATATATATACACACACACACACACACACACACACACACACACACACACGTGTGTGTGTGTGTGTGTGACAGAGAAAGAGACAGAGAGAGGGACAGATACGGACAGACAGGCAGGGAGGGAGAGATGAGAAGCATCAATTCTTCATTGTGGCACCTTGGTTGTTCATTGATTGCTTTCTAATATGTGCCTTGATGGGGGCGGGGGTACTACAGCAGAGCGAGTGTTCCCTTGCTCAAGCCAGTGTCCTTGGGCTTCAAGCCAGCAGCCATGGGGTCATGTCTATGATCTCACGTTCAAAGCTAGTGACCCTGCGCTCAAGCTGGTGAGCCTGCACTCAAGCCATATGAATCTGCCCTTAATCCGGTGCCTGGGGCGTTTTGAACCAGTTCCTCTGCATCCCAGTCCGATGCTCTATCCACTGTGCCACCTCCTGGTCAGGCTAGCCTTGCTAATTTAACAATATACAGGGCCATGTTGAAATTTGAGGATTGCTGCTTTAGGAATTACTATGCTGCTAAACCTAAATCATATTCAATTTATGGAAAGGACCAGAGTTGCTTAGCATGTTTGTTGCACCTAAGTGGAGCTTCTGTGCTTTGTAACACTTCAGATTTTCATAAATAAGTATTTTTCTCATGGAAAAAAACCGCACCACACACACACACACACACACACACACACATATGCCAAAGCCAGAACTCCTCCTCTGTGCCACACCACAGAATAGGGCCAGCCCAGATATCCAGATTCTGTTTACATTTTCCTGCTAAAAAGCCCCTGGTCAACCACCCCCTGTACGCAGGGATATGCGTCTCTGCAGTAAGGTTAACAAGGAAGAGGGCTCTGAGGAATAGGTCATGTAGGCTCTGGAAGCAGGCTGAGGACATTTGGTCAGAAAACCCCAGTGTTCTAGAAGTGAAGGTTAGAAACACCAGGAATGTATATATGAGTACCCAAGACCACATAGACTCCTTCAAGGAGAAGAGCCAAAAACAAAGCAGGATTCTCTCAACCATGGCAGCCAAGGCAAAGATCCAGGGTATGGCCTGCCCACTAGTGAGGTGATAGGAAGGTCAACAGAAAGCTGTTGAGGAATTTGTGCAAGAGGAGGGTGGTTTTGCCAGCTCAGGCGCTGAAGCCCGGTTGACCATCCATGCCTCTTGAAGTACAACGCCTTCTGGGCCATAAGCATACTTGTCCCCCAAACTCCTGTGATGGGACTATCCCAGTTTGTTTCCCCAGCAACGCTTTTTTCTCTGAGGGTCAGGGGCTGCAAGGACTCGCCATAGACTTGAAGAATAGGGGCTGATATTCAGCCCTCCCTCTGCTCACCAAGTGGGGCAGCTTCGGCCCAGAGGAACACCTTTTTCTTTTTCTTTTTTATTTTATTTTTCTTTTTCTGAAGTTGGAAATGGGAATGGGGAAGCAGTCAGACAGACTCCCGCATGCGCCCTACCGGGATCCACCCGGCATGCCCACCAGGGGGCGATGCTCTGCCCATCTGGGGCATTGCTCTGTTGCAACCAGAGCTATTCTAGCGCCTGAGGCAGAGGCCACAGAGCCATCCCCAGTGCCCGGGCCAACTTTGCTCCAATGGAACCTTGGCTGCGGGAGGGGAAGAGAGAGACAGAGAGGAGGGAGAGGGGGAGGGGTGGAGAAGCAGATGGGCGCTTCTCCTGTGTGCCCTGGCCAGGAATCGAACCCGGGACTCCTGCACGCCAGGCCGACACTCTACCACTGAGCCAACTGGCCAGGGCCAGAACACCTTTTTCAAACTCACACACGGTGCCATATAGGGTAGCTGAGATTGCTGCCTACCTACAATATTTCCAACTCTGTGGGCCTGCCTGACTAGGCCCCACCCACTGACAACTCAGTGCTCCCGAGCGCCCCTTGTGGTAGATCATGGGAATTGTTCAGAGGGATCCAGAAACCATTTTCACTCATGAGACTCTCAAAAGTAAAGACCACAGAAAACCACCAATAAGTATTCAAAAAATAGACACCTTCATAATCTAAGGGTAAATGGCTTAATTTATTGACCTGACTAGGTCTGTGATAAGAATGTGGTGTTGGTAGTACTGTCTTAGTTCTACTTCTCGACTGTTGAAATTAACCAAACCCTATCCTCTCAACTTTCTCGTGCTCATGACCAAGAATCACCTACTCTGAACAGGAATTAGCTGAGCAAATAGATTGGCAGTGATTCTTCTTTTGAATGTGACAGGAGCTTGGAAATATAAGCAAACGCACTGTTATTCTAAGAGATGTCAACAAGCGGCAATTTCAAAGCCAGCCCCTTGTGAACCGCTGGGCCTTGATAACACAAAAGTGATTTTCCATTACCAAGAAGAGCAAACCAGTGCGGACAGAGCTGGGGCTGATGTGCTCCTGACAGCTGAACCAGGCTTCAGTTCGGTGTTAGAAAAATCTCCTGTCCGGGTTGATACATGCTGCGGCAAGTTGGGGTGTCGTTTCAGTGGATCCAGTGAATCTCTCTGGAAGCAATAATGTGTCCGGAATTGGGTAATGTGCCCTTGTAGCCTTTGAAAACCCAGTGTATCAGTCCTAGTTCAGTCAGGGAAACAGAAGCACTCTGAGCTGTGGAAGAAGGGACTTATTACAGGAAACACCCTGGCCCACTGTGGGAGGGCTGGGCAGCGGAGATCCAGAGCGGAGTTGGAGGGTGGGGGATCCACCCAGCTGGCAGTCAGGAGACCAGCGCGTCCACTGCCAAAGTGGAAGCACACAGGGCGCTAGGGGAAGCTGCTCCTACCCCCACGGGGCTGCACAGGTGTCCAGCGGTGGGCCCAGGCTGCTGTTGGTCAACAGGGTCAGCAGCTGGAGAGAAGGGCGCTATGGGAAGCTGCTCCTACCCCCACGGGCTGCACAGGTGTCCAGCGGTGGGCCCAGGCTGCTGTTGGTCAACAGGGTCAGCAGCTGGAGAGAAGGGCACTAGGGGAAGCTGCTCCTACCCCCACGGGGCTGCACAGGTGTCCAGCGGTGGGCCCAGCACTGTTGTTGGTCAACAGGGTCAGCAGCTGGAGAGAAGGGCGCTGTGGGAAGCTGCTCCTACCCCCACGGGCTGCACAGGTGTCCAGCGGTGGGCCCAGGGCTGGTGTTGGTCAACAGGGTCAGCAGCTGGAGAGAAGGGCACTAGGGGAAGCTGCTCCTACCCCCACGGGGCTGCACAGGTGTCCAGCGGTGGGCCCAGCACTGTTGTTGGTCAACAGGGTCAGCAGCTGGAGAGAAGGGCACTAGGGGAAGCTGCTCCTACCCCCACGGGCTGCACAGGTGTCCAGCGGTGGGCCCAGGCTGCTGTTGGTCAACAGGGTCAGCAGCTGGAGAGAAGGGCGCTATGGGAAGCTGCTCCTACCCCCACGGGGCTGCACAGGTGTCCAGCGGTGGGCCCAGGGCTGGTGTTGGTCAACAGGGTCAGCAGCTGGAGAGAAGGGCGCTATGGGAAGCTGCTCCTACCCCCACGGGCTGCACAGGTGTCCAGCGGTGGGCCCAGGGCTGGTGTTGGTCAGCAGGGTCAGCAGCTGGAGAGAAGGGCACTAGGGGAAGCTGCTCCTACCCCCACGGGGCTGCACAGGTGTCCAGCGGTGGGCCCAGCACTGTTGTTGGTCAACAGGGTCAGCAGCTGGAGAGAAGGGCGCTATGGGAAGCTGCTCCTACCCCCACGGGCTGCACAGGTGTCCAGCGGTGGGCCCAGGGCTGGTGTTGGTCAGCAGGGTCAGCAGCTGGAGAGAAGGGCACTAGGGGAAGCTGCTCCTACCCCCACGGGGCTGCACAGGTGTCCAGCGGTGGGCCCAGGCTGCTGTTGGTCAACAGGGTCAGCAGCTGGAGAGAAGATCTGGACACAGCGTGAAGGAGAGTGAGAACCACCTGGGAACCCCCGTTCGTCACCACACTCAACCATGACAACCTTCGGAAAGGAGTGACTGCTGATTCACTCTCGCCTTCCAGATCTTGTGGAGATTCCTCTTGGCCGACTCTGCCCAGAGTCCTAAGGGGAGGGGATCCCTGGAAAGAGCTCACCGGACTGGCATGCTAGGAAACTAGCAGCAAATTCCCTGACGCAGCTCCTGCGGCAGCTGGGCCGCACCCATACAGAGAGGGCGCAGGATGGAGCAAAGGACCCTTCCAGCGAGCAGAGAGCAGGCTTCCCATCCTGCAGACTGGAATACAGGAGAAAGTGGTGTGACTTTTCCCACTAGCAGGGGACACGGGAAACCTTCGCATGGCTACGTGAATTTAGATAGACAGCAGCCTCCCTTCTGAACTGCAGTACGACACTCATGTTAACAGTCAGCAGCCAAAGTGCCCATAGCCCTTCGCTGCAGCCAGATTTTAAAAGATTGTTTCTATGCAGCCAAGCACATGCATAGAAGCTTCTTCTACTACACGGTGTTCTCTGGGAGAAATGACCTCAACACAAATTAAGAAGTTTCTACACGGTTAAAATGTATAAATGCCTTATCAGTGGTGCTTAGAACAGCTCCGTGCAAGAGAAAAAGTTTATTAGAATCTAAGTATGTGTGAGAGATCTGAGTCCTCTATCTTTATTCTGCTATTGAAATAAAGTGCTGAGCTGTATCTTAATACTTGAAGGTCTTGACCACTTTTTAATCTTGAAAAAGAGAGAGAAATGTTTGTCATTCCGGGAGCATAATCAGTTGAGCGGGCATACAATGGCACAGAGAGCTCACCAGCGGAACCTGTTGCCATAGCTCCAGGGAGGGACAGGGTACATTGAACAATGGCCTTTTTCACGAGTGCAGCTTTCACCACAACCTGCCTGTCCCAGCACAACAGACCACATAGTGTCAGTCCAGAGCACAGCAATTGTCAGTGAATAACAGCCCAGAGGGGACAAGAAAAGGCTGTGGTAAAAAACAGCCAGAACCCCCAGCATCTTGGGTCTCTGCTTATCCAACCACTGGGACACAGCTAAGCCCTGAGCTTATCTTTGAGCTTAACCTTTGGGCAAGTGTTCTGGTAAGTCCAGAGAAAGAAAAATTTCACCCCGTGACTCAAAAGAACTTCAAAGAAAGGACAATAGAAAAGAGGGGAAGCCGGCCAGGAACAGACATGGTGGGCCACCGGGAATGCGCCATGGATGAGGACATCAGGGACAGTTATACTCCCAGGTTCTGGCGCAAGGTACTGTACGTGCTTTCTTCTTGGATTTTGCCTCTTTGAATATCAAAGTAGCTTCACAAAGTAAAGTCCTGTGTATCTGCAAGCGTACTGGACCTGTGCTGATTCATAGAGTCACACTTAAAATGGAAATGTTACCTTCTCCATCTGGAGATGATACAAAAGAAAAATTAGAGCTAATATTTCTTTATCTCCCTTACTGGGTATGTAAGCTCCCCAGTAGAGTTAGATGACAGGAATAAATTCCCTTTCTAAAAAAAAACAAAAACAAAAAAAAAACACAAGTCAAATCAGGATGAGGAAATGTAGGTTGTTTAAGTGGACAAATGATACAGTAGAATGTTTTGGCAAAATGTTCATTATCGGCCCTGGCCGGTTGGCTCAGTGGTAGAGTGTCGGCCTGGCGTGCAGGAGTCCCGGGTTTGATTCCCGGCCAGGGCACACAGGAAAAGCGCCCATCTGCTTCTCCACCCCTCCCCCTCTCCTTCCTCTCTGTCTCTCTCTTCCCCTCTCACAGCCAAGGCTCCACAGCAGGGATGGCCCGGGCGCTGGGGATGGCTCCTTGGCCTCTGCCCCAGGCGCTGGAGTGGCTCTGGTTGCAACAGAGCTACACCCCAGAGGGGCAGAGCATCGCTCCCTGGTGGGCAGAGCATCACCCCCTGGTGGGCGTGCCGGGTGGATCCCGGTCGGGCACCTGCGGGAGTCTGTCTGACTGTCTCTCCCCATTTCCAGCTTCAGAAAAATACAAAAAAAAAAAAAATGTTCATTATCCTATACAACTAGAAATTCTCCTCATAGAAAGGTCACAAAATCCTGATTACAACACCTGTTTCTGAATTCTCTGCAACGCAACTAGCTCATAAGTGAGACCATCTTGTGTGGTCTTTCACTTATTTGGGGGGGGCAGGGGAGTGCCTAGGAAAATGTGCATTTTAGTGAGGCCTTGCTAAACCAAATGAGTTCTGGATGAAAAAGTTTAGGCAGTGAAAAAAATATTAGGGATTGCAGGTGATGTGAAGAAGAGATCAGGATCAGGGGAAGCTTCTCAGCAATGATGTAATTTCTTTGCTTCACGAGAAAGCTGGTTTCATGCCACTTCCCTGAGAGTGGTTTCTTAGATCTCAGGACACAGGTCCTGCTCTTTGCTGTCCCAGCACTCATCCACCCCTTGCAATGGCTGTGGATGGTTGATTAAAGCACCACATGCTTCAGAAAGTAGTATGGGTCCATACCCCCACAACACTTGAGCTGCGATTGGTAGACCATTGACTCTACTTGTTCCCTTTCCCATTCACCTCCATATTATCTCAGATTTGGAGAAATGTGTATGTTGAAGACTCACAAGTTTTACGTGCTCATTTTATTGAGTTAATGGGGAAATCAGGAGCCATTTTAGCCATCCATTCATTCATTCATTCATTCACTTATTCATTCATGCCTCATTCTAAAAATAGATTTGAAGTGGTATCAATACAACTAAATTCAGTTTTTGACTGGTGCAGATGTGTAAAATTGAAATAATCTTTCTAGGTCCAGTCGTGTAGAATTAATCCCGTGCAAATATCACTCTGTACTCCTATATCTTTTGTGAATTGAAAAAACAGCCAAAGGATGCAGTCTCATGGATCTCCCAATACCATCACTTGTCACATATTATCATGATAATGGCTGACATTTTTAGGCCTTAGTAGGTGGCATGCCCTGTGCTAAGTAAGTTACATGCCTTGCTTCAGCAAAAGTGCTCAAGCTCCTAACCACTAGCCTATTCTGCTAATTGGTGCCTCAGTTTCTCCCAGTTAAATGGAATGGGTTCATTTAACTTTCTTGAGCAATCAAGATTAATTACATCATTAACAATAATAAAGAAGTGATTGCATTAACATTTTAATCACAATTTTCAGTTCTCAATGTATTTTTCATACATTTTTTCTGATCTCAACTTCTATAAATTGAACTTTCCAACTGTCAGCCCTTATGTGCATTATACATTGATGCCCCCAAGCTGACACATGACCATTCCTGGCTATTGCTAATGGTGCTGTTTACCAGTCAATAGTTTTAAGTATTGTCATTACATATTGTATCTGAATGCCGAGGATAATTACAAATTTAATAATATTTTTTATCTCTTGAGAACTGCAAACTTCCTTTAAATGATAGAGTTGGTTATTCACTTTCCACATACTTAACTTTGGTACTTGACTGGCACTTATTTGGAAATAAGAGAATACCTGAACATATCTTAATTCCTTTTGCCCCAATTCCTATGAGGAAGATATTATTTATATTATCATTTTTAAATAAGAAAACTGAACTTCACAGAGGTTAAGTAAAGTTCTTGGAATTAAATTTCATTTTTTCTTTCTTTACTTTTTTTTTTTTTTTACAGAGACAGAGAGTGAGTCAGAGTGAGGGATAGATAGGGACAGACAGACAGGAACGGAGAGAGATGAGAAGCATCAATTATTAGTTTTTCATTGTGCTTTGCAACACCTTAGTTGTTCATTGATCGCTTTCTCATATGTGCCTTGACCGCGGGCCTTCAGCAGACCGAGTAACCCCTTGCTGGAGCCAGAGACCTTGGGTTCAAGCTGGTGGGCTTTTGCTCAAACCAGATGAGCCTGCACTCAAGCTGGTGACCTCGGGGTCTCGAACCTGGGTCTTCCGCATCCCAGTCCGACGCTCTATCCACTGTGCCACCGCCTGGTCAGGCTTTCTTTACTTTTTTTTAAATTAATTTTTATTGATTGATTTTAGCCAGAGAGGAAGGGAGAGAGAAACAGGAACTTTGATCTGGTCCTGTCTGTGCCCTGACCAGCGATCAAACCGGCAACCTCTGCGCTTCGGGCCGATGCTCCAACCAAGGAGCTATCCGGCCAGGGCTTCTTTACTTTTTTTAAGGTGAGAGGAGGGGAGATAGTGAGGGAGACTCCCACATGCACTCAGACTGGGATCCATCCAGCAACCCCCATCAAGGGCCGATGCTCAAGTACCGAGCTATTTTTAGCACCTGAGGCTAAGTTTCTCCAATGGAGCTATCTTCAGCAGCCAGGACCAATGCTCAAACCAATTGAGCCACTGGCTGCAAGAGGGGAGAGAGAGAGAAGAGGGAGAGAAGAGGGAGAGGGATGAGGTGAGAAGCAGATGGTTGCTTCTCCTGTGTGCCCTGACCAGGGATCAAACCCAGGACATCCATATGCTGTGCCGATGCTCTATGCACTGAGCCATCAGCCAGGGCCCACATTTTCTTTAAACTTACATTGTCATATAAGGTAGCCAGTAACCACTTATGACTATTTAAACTAATTAAAATTAGATAAATTTAAGATTTTGTTCCTTGGTCACACTAGCCACATCTCAAGTGCTCAGTAGCCACGTGGTTACCTTAGTTGGACAGCTAGGCAGCACAGATATAGAATATTCCATCATTGAAGAAAATTCTATTGGATAACACTGCTTTAAGCTGTAATATCTCTTTTAGATATGTTGACACATGTTCTCAAAATATATTACAGTTCTGTTACAAGTCATATAGATTTTAAATTTTACAGTAAAATCTCATTCACTTGAAATCTCCTCATTTGCATGGCGCCAAGTTAACTTTGATCTGCAAATTAATAATATAGATAAGAGACAAGGAGACGTTAAACGCACTTCAGAGACCAAAGATTTTTAAGCACCATCAAATAATTTCAGAAGCACTCACTTAGATGCAAGCAATTGATATGATAATTACACATCATTTTTATTTATTCATTAAAACAGGGATCCCCTAAGGTGCCCTGTTAGGAAATAATGTAGTTAGCCTATTTCTTTCTAGCAACCCTTTTGTTCTTTTAAATAATATGTAAAGCTATTTTATACTATTGATTTACCTTCCCCTGTTCCTTTGCATCATAAAGTAAATTGGTAGTATAAAATACTTTCACACTGAAGTTTTTACTAGCTCAAGTTCTAATTCCAAGGCCCTTGCTTCTTCAACTATCTCCCATAATTCCCTGGAAGGGGAGCTTCTGTGATCTCCCCGGAGAGCTTGCACACAGTAGGGGTCTGATAGTTAACTGTTGATTGAATGGCAGGGATAGCCATTTTCAAGATGCCAATTATTGGAGAGGACTCCAATTTTCTTTCTTTCTTTCTTTCTTTCTTTCTTTCTTTCTTTCTTTCTTTTTTTACAGAGACAGAGAGAGAGTTAGAGAGAGGGATAGATAGGGACAGACAGACAGGAACAAAGAGAGATGAGAAACATCAATCATTAGTTTTTCATTGTGACACTTTAGTTGTTCATTGATTGCTTTCTCATATGTGCCTTGACCGTGGGGCTACAGAAGACTGAGTAACCCCTTGCTCGAGCCAGCGACCTTGGGTCCAAGCTGGTGAGCCTTGCTCAAACCAGATGAGCTCACGCTCAAGCTGGCGACCTTGGGGTCTCGAACCTGGGTCTTCGGCATCCCAGTCTGACACTTTATCCATTGTGCTGTGCCACTGCCTGGTCAGGCTCTTTCTTTCTTTTTTAAACTGATTTTGAAGAGAGAGAGGAAGGAAGAAAGAGAGAAACATTGATTTCTTGTTCTACTTATTTATTAATTTATTTTTAGTGAGAGAGAGAGACAGACAGACAGACAGACAGGAAGGGAGAGAGATGAGAAGCATCAACCTGTAGTTGCGGCACCTTAGTTGTTCATTGATTGCTTTCTAATATGTGCGTTGACTGGGAGACTCCAGCCTAGACAGTGATCCCTTGATCAAGCCAGAGACCTTGGGCTCAAGCCAATAACTTTGGGCTTCAGGCCAGTGACCTTGGGCTTCAAATCAGTGAAGGGTCATGTCTATGTTCACACACTCAAGCCAGCAACCCTATGCTCAAGCCAACAACCTCAAGGTTTTGAACCTGAGTCTTCTGCATGCCAGGTCAACGTTCTATCCACTGTACTACCAACTGGTTAGGCTTGTTCTACTTATTTATGCATTCGTTGGTTGATTCATATATGTGCCCTGACTGGGGTATAGTGGGACAATGCTGTAACCAATGGAGCGATCCCTCCAGGGCTGGACTCCAATTTTCTACAATGAAATCACAGATCAAAATGACAACTGTCTCCCATTTCTTCTTTTCCATTTATCAGTTGCTGCAAAATCTTCATGATGAGATAAGGCCTTCCATTTCCCCTCAACACCTCCAGTACCTGGCAACCACTAATCTGCTTTCTGTTTTATGAAGTTGCCAATTCTGAACATTTCATATAAATGGAATCATACAATATATGGCCTCTTATTGCCGCAGCCCAGCATGGCTAGTAATTGTCCAGGACCTGAGTGAGAATGGTGTAGAATAAAGAAATAAACTCAGAGAAAAAGGGTAGGATCAGGAGGTCTCTGCACAGCCCACAAACCACTTTTTTTATAGGGCAGAGCAAAGTCATTAGCAAATCAAAGATATCTCTGATACAAAGTCACATTTCCAAGGCAACCCAAGAATTCTCCCAAGTGCAAAAAACCCTCCACCCTGCATAACATCTTAACTTCACAAAACAAAGGATAAAAAGCAAACTGCCTCCAGTCTCTCCAAAGGACATGGGGGATAGGACCAGTAGAAACAATCCAGCATCACAGCTAACAGGGAGGTGTGGGGAAGGGCATGTAAATTGCCTTCACCAACTTCAACAATCAGTCAGAGGTTGTAGGGAAAGAACTTAGCCTTTAGCAACTTAAGCAAGTGAGGTGGTGGGATGGGCAGCAAGGATCTTGTCAACTCACTGCCAGTCCCCACACCTCTGTCCCCCACA
This sequence comes from Saccopteryx bilineata, assembly GCF_036850765.1. Lineage (NCBI taxonomy): Eukaryota > Metazoa > Chordata > Mammalia > Chiroptera > Emballonuridae > Saccopteryx > Saccopteryx bilineata. The sequence continues at coordinate 127,760,720 of NC_089502.1, forward strand.
AATCTAAACTGCAAGGACCCTGTCAGCTTGCATTCTCCAACATTTTATGTCTGCTTCTTTCTCTCTCTCTTTTTTTTAATGATTTTAGAGAGACAGAGCGAGGGAGAGACAGAGACAGAGAGAAGCATTCATTTGTTGTTCCACTTAGTTGTGTATTCATTGATCACTTCCTGTATATACCCTGACTGAGGGTTGAACCTGCAATCTTGGTGTTTTGGGATTGTGAAGCCAGTATCCACGGCCATCATCACAGCTGCCTGGCTCATGCAGGTTCGCATTAGATTTGGACAGATGGTAATGAAACAATGGAGCCAAGAACCAGGCCCTGGCCGGTTGGCTCAGCAGTAGAGCGTCGGCCTGGCGTGCGGGGGACCCGGGTTCGATTCCCGGCCAGGGCACATAGGAGAAGCGCCCATTTGCTTCTCCACCCCCCCGTCCTTCCTCTCTGTCTCTCTCTTCCCCTCCCACAGCCAAGGCTCCATTGGAGCAAAGATGGCCCGGGCGCTGGGGATGGCTCCTTGGCCTCTGCCCCAGGCGCTAGAGTGGCTCTGGTCATGGCAGAGCGGCACCCCAGAGGGGCAGAGCATCGCCCCCTGGTGGGCAGAGCATCGCCCCTGGTGGGCGTGCCGGGTGGATCCCGGTCGGGCGCATGCGGGAGTCTGTCTGACTGTCTCTCCCCATTTCCAGCTTCAGAAAAATAAAAAAAATAATAAAAATAAAAAAAAAATAAAAAGAACTGGTGGGCCATCATCTTTAATCCTAGCTTGCACCGGGCGGGCAAGTAAAAACACACACTGGGTTCCAAAACCCACTTATTCAGTGCTCACAAAGCTACTGACTTATCCAAGTTTCCTAGAATCAAAGGTTTCTAGCTCACTAGCCTCATTCTCCTTTGTTCCCCATCTCCTTCTCTCTACACAAACTCTGCACTAACTGGCTTCTCTTTCAGCACTCCGCCATCTTGGCTGCCTCTCCTCTCCTCCATGTGGCCTTCCTCTGCTCTCCAACCTGCTCTCTGCTTAATGCTAATCTCAGGAACCAAGAGAGAGCAAGCTCCCAGTCTGCCCCACTTCATAGTGTAGAAACCAAAACCTTTAATCCAATATACAAATAGGGAAGTCTCTGATACAAAGTCACTTATCTGAGGCATGATGGAATTCCTCATGAAAGTGCACCACCCTACATCAAAAAGGGTAGAAAAGGCTTAGTCTTAAAACTAAGCCTTAGGCTATAAGGATCATGCCTGCCCACAGCCTGTCCCCCCACATCCAATGCAAACTATAAGCAAGCAAACATATATCATATTGAAAAACTTATTTGACCAACAGGGATGGTGCTTGAACTGACTGAGCTAACTGGCCAGGGCTTACATTTTCAAAGTTCATATATGTGGTAGCATGTATCAGTACTTCCTTCCTTTTTATGGCCAAATAATATTCCATTATATGGATATACCACCTGTTTTTTTTAAACTAACTGTCTTTTTTTTCTTTTCTTTTTTTTTACAGAGAGAGAGAGAGAGAGAGAGAGAGGAATAGACAGGGACAGACAGACAGGAACGGAGAAATGAGAAGCATCAATTATTAGTTTTTCATTGCACATTACGACACCTTAGTTGTTCATCAATTACTTTCTCATATGCACCTTGACCGTGGGCCTTCAACAGACTGAGTAACCCCTCGCTTGAGCCAGCGACCTTGGGTCCACGCTGGTGAGCTTTTGCTCAAACCAGATGAGCCTGTGCTCAAGCTGGTGACCTCGGGGTCTCAAACCTGGGTCCTCGGTATCCCAGTCCGACACTCTATCCACTGTGCCATCGCCCGGTCAGGCTATACCACCTGTTTTGCCATTTGTCAGTTGATGGGCATTTGTATTGTTTTCACTTCTTGGTTACTGTGAATAATGCTGTTATGACATTCGTATACAAGATATTTTGTGGACATATATTTTCAAGTCTCTTAAGTATATACCTAGGAGTGGAGTTGCTAGGTTAAGTAGTAACCATTTTTTAAACATTTTGAGCAACTGCCAAACTGTTTTTCCAAGGAGGCTACACCATTTTACATTACCAGCAGCAATGTGTGGGGATTCCAATTTCTCCATATCCTCACCAACACTTGTTATTTTACAGTTTTAAAGATTATAACTATTCTAGTGGGTGTGAAGTTATATCTCATTGTGGTTTTAATTTGCATTTCCCTAATGACTAATGATGTTGAGCATTTTTTATGTTTATTGGCCATTTGTATACCTTCTTTGGAGAAATGTCTATTCAAATCCTTTGTCCATTTTAAATTGTGTTATTTGTCTCAAAGACCCATCTTTGCCCTAAAGCAAGGTTTCTCAGCCTTGGCATTATTAACATTTGGGGTTGGATAATTCTTTGCTGTGGGGGACTTTCCTGTGCATTGTAGGATGTTTAGCAGCATCCCTGGTCTCCATCTACAAGATGCCAGTAGTACTCCCCCTCAAATTTGTGACAATCAAAACTATGTCCAGACACTAAAAAATCACCCTTAGGAGGGGTGCACAAAATCTCCCCTAGTCAAGAACCACTGCTCTAAATACCCTCCTGTGCAGCTAAGAAATACATGGGAACATAACTCAATTTTAGTGGAGTGTTGGAGGCAGAAGCTGATCTGAGTGGGTTGGGGATGATGTATGAAAGTGGATGGACCCTGGGTGTGTGAACTAATCTTCCCAGTATTTTTTTTCTTCTTCTTTTCCAAGTGAGAGAACGGAAGATAGAGAGACAGACTCCACTCCTGCATGTGCCCCGGTCGGGATCCATCCAGCAACCTCTATCTGGGACCATGCTCCCAACTGAGCTATTTTTAGTACCTGAGGTGGAGGCTCCACGGAGCCATCCTCAGTGCCTGGGGTGACGTGCTCAAACCAATCAAGCCATGGCTGCAGGAGGTGAACACAGAGAGAAAGAAGGGGAAGGGGAATGAGCGCAGAAGCAGATGGTCGCCTCTCCTGTGTGCCTTGACCGGGAATCAAACCTGGGACATCCACATGCTGGGCTGATGCTCTACCAATGAGCCAACCAGCCAGGGCCATTAGAGATAAATATCATGGTTACAAATAAGACTTAGGTAACATTATGAGATAAACCATAATTCAATATAATAACAGAAGGAGTTCTAAGACTATATGAAAGTATCAAAAGTGTGGTCTAGGCCCTGGCCGGTTGGCTCAGCAGTAGAGCGTCGGCCTAGTGTGCGGAGGACCCGGGTTCGATTCCCGGCCAGGGCACACAGGAGAAGCGTCGTTTGCTTCTCCACCCCTCCGCTGCGCCTTCCTCTCTGTCTCTCTCTTCCCCTCCCGCAGCCGAGGCTCCATTGGAGCAAAGATGGCCCGGGCACTGGGGATGGCTCTGTGGCCTCTGCCCCAGACGCTAGAGTGGCTCTGGTCGCAACATGGCGACGCCCAGGATGGGCAGAGCATCGCCCCCTGGTGGGCAGAGCGTCGCCCCTGGTGGGCGTGCCGGGTGGATCCCGGTCGGGCGCATGCGGGAGTCTGTCTGACTGTCTCTCCCTGTTTCCAGCTTCAGAAAAAATGAAAAAAAAAAAAAGTGTGGTCTAGTTTATCTAGAACTATAGGATTTTGAAGAAAGGGAATTCACTGTGAGCTGGTCTCTGGGTTTGAGTGTCATCCCTTGCCCCTCCTGGGCAAGAAGCACAAATGACTGTAAACTGATCTTATCTTGCCCGATAGGCAGCTCTAGGCTTTATTTCTCATGTTAGTCTTGTCCCTTGGTGTGGATGTGCACACACCTGTGTCAGAGATAGATTGTCAGGTTGCAAGGACCCACTAAGTTAGCTTTTTCATGAGAGAGGTATGCAAAGGACTATTAGAATCCACAGAAAGCCGAAAAGTGTGGCTCAGCAAGAACAGGACCCAGAGCAGCTTAAAACCCTTGCAAGGAGCCATTTCCTGACATATTTACTCTAATGCTCTGCTCACATCTCAGCTCCCAACCTACTCAGTATTCATCTCTTAGTTCTCATTTCTGAAGGAGGGAATCTGAGGATCTGAGAAACCACTGAACAGGTCCTGATGTGGTTCTCTTAATCAAGTTTTCATAGAATTGCTGGGACAGGGGAAGGGAGAAATAAAAAAAAAAAAAGGAACATGTCCTGGCTGGGTAACTCAGTTGGTTAGAGCATCGTCCAGATATGTCAAGGTTAATGGCTCAATCCTGAGTTAAGGGACAAACAAGAATCAACCAATGAATGCATAGATAAGTGGAACAACAAACTGATGTTTCTTTCTCTCTCCTTTCCTTTCTAAAATCAACTAATAAATAAAAATTAAAAAGATAGAAACACATCATAGATTCTTGAACCATTTCACCACACATATACATTTCCCCTCACTTTTTATCTCCTCACCCATTTTTACCTCACTACCTACCCCTCAAACACATACCACATCTCACAGAAATGACCTTACTAGTGTTTTCCAGTTGAATACACAGTTACCACCATTTGCCTCAATCTTTTTTTCAGTGCCAATGGCACTGTGGTCTTGACTTAAAGTATTCTGACTTTAGAAAGGGGGTGAGGTGGCCCTGGCCGGTTGGCTCAGCAGTAGAGCATCGGCTTGGTGTATGGTGTCCTAAGTTCAATTCCTGGTCAGGGCACACAGGAGAAGCAACCATCTGCTTCTTCACTCCTCCCCCTCACCCTTCTCTCTCTATCTCTCTCTTCCCCTCCTGTAGCCATGGCTTGGTTGGAGCCTCTCTTCAGATGCTAACATAGCTTGGTTGCCAAACAACATAGCAATGGTCCTCTATGGGCAGAGCATCACCCCATAGGGGCCTTGCCAGGTGGATCCTGGTCCAGGCGCATGCAGGAGTCTTTCTGCCTCCCCACTTCTCACTTAAGAAAAAATTTTAAAAAAAGATAGGGGGTGAGGTGGGTAAATTACCCATAATGTTTTCTATTTAATAATGACATGGTAGGCAAGTGTCATATAAACTGAGATAAGCTATTCTTTCTTTTTTTTTTTTGTATTTTTCAAAGTGAGAAGCGGGGAGGGGAGCAGACGGACAGACTCCTTCATGTGCCCGACTGGGATCCACCTGACCTGCCCACAAGGGGGCGATGCTCAGCCCCTCTGGGGCATTGCTCCGCTGCAATCAAAGCCATTCTAGTGCCTGAGGCAGAGGCCATGGAGCCATCCTCAGCACCTGGGGTCAACTTTTTCTTTTCTCCAATGGAGCCTTGGCTGCAGGAGGAGAAGAGAGAGACAGAGAGAAAAGAGAGGGGGAAGGGTAGAGAAGCAGATGGGCTCTTCTCCTGCATGCCCTGGCCAGGAATCGAACCTGGGACTTCCACACGCCCAGCCAACGTTCTACCACTTAGCCAGCCAGGCAGGGCAAGATGAGCTGTTTTAACAAGAGAAATATATCTGTTTAGGGCAGGGGTCAGGAACCCTTTTGGCTGAGAGAGCCATGAACACCACATATTTTAAAATGTAATTCTGTGAGAGCCATACAATGACCTGTGTACATTATGCATTATCCAATAAAAATTTGGTGTTGTCCCGGAGGACAGCTGTGATTGGCTCCAGCCACCTGCAACCATGAACATGAGCGGTAGGAAATGAATGGATTGTAATACATGAGAATGTTTTATATATATTTTAAAATTTTATTTACTTACTTATTTATTTTTACAGAGACAGAGAGAGAATCAGATAGAGGGATAGATAGGGACAGACAGACTGGAAGGGAGAGAGATGAGAAGCATCAATCATTAGTTTCTCGTTGCGACACCTTAGTTGTTCATTGATTGCTTTCTCATATGTGCCATGACCGCGGGCCTTCAGCAGACTGAGTAGCCCCTTGCTCGAGCCATTGACCTTGGGTCCAAGCTGGTGAACTTTTTGCTCAAACCAGATGAGCCTGCACTCAAGCTGGCAACCTTGGGGTCTCGAACCTGGGTCCTTCCGCATCCTAGTTCGACGCTCAATCCACTGCGCCACCGCCTGGTCAGGCAAGAATGTTTTATATTTTTAACATTATTATTTTTAATTAAAGATTTATCTGCGAGCCAGATGCAGCCATCAAAAGAGTCACATCTGGCCCGCGAGCCATAGGTTCCCAACCCCTGGTTTAGGTAGTACTGTCTGAATTCCCTTTATCCCACTTGTCTCCCATTGGTATAACAGTTGAGAAGAAAGCAACTGAGATGTTGGGAGATGGTACATCCTTCCTACTAGTTAATAAAGCCATGCTCAGCCTTCACCATCTATTAATTAAAAAGGTAATCAGCACATGCTTGGAATTTACTATTTGAAACTCAAAGGCAATTTAATCAGAAGGCAACTCATATTTTTTATTTATTTATTCATTTTAGAGAGGGGTGGACAGAGAAAGAAAGATAGAGAGAGAAAGAGAGACAGAAGGGGGGTAGGAGCAAGAAGCATCAACTTCCCTATGTACCTTGACTAGACGAGCCCGGAGTTTCAAACCAGCGACCTCAGCATTCCAGGTCGATGCTCTATCCACTGCACCACCACAGGTCAGGTTCATATTTTTTTTCTCATAAAGAAATGAATAACAAGCCTAGCTGGTTGGCTCAGCGGTAGAGTGTCGGCCCAGCGTGTAGAATTCCTGGGTTCAATTCCCGGGCAGGGCACATAGGAGAAGCACCCATCTGCTTCTCTACCCCTCCCCCTCTCTTTTCTCTCTATCTCTCTCTTCCCCTCCTGCAGCCAAGGCTCCATTGGAGCAAAGTTGGCCCGGGCACTGAGGATGGCTCCATGGCCTCTGCCTCAGGCTCTAGAATGGCTCCGGTTGCAGTGCAGCAACGCCCCAGATGGGCAGAGCATCATCCCCTGGTGGGCATGCCAGGTGGGTCCCAATTGGGTGCATGCGGGAGTCTGTCTGCCTCCCCACCGCTTCTCACTTTCGGAAAAATAAACAACAATAATAATAAAAATTTAAAAAATGAATAACAAAATAGGGCCACAGATCTAGTGTAATCACATTTTGAATGATTTCTCCTGAGCATGCCTTTAATATCCTGTATGTGTTGGGTAAGAAGAACAAAGAAAGGCAGAGCTAATTATTCAGGAACGCCAAGGAGTTTGGGTTATATTAGCCCAGGGTGTCTCAACCTTGGTACTACTGATATTTGGGGCCAGACTCTTCCTTCTTGTGGGGAGCAATCCCGTGCATATAGTAGGATGCTAACAGCATCCCTGGATTCTAACCCAAGTCGTGACAACCAAAAGTGTCTCCACACATTAATAGATTTCCCCTGTGGGGTGAAATAACCCTGAATTGAAAACTACATACATTCCTTCTTACTCTTCCTCATCTCTCCTAATCCCTCCAAGGTTTGTTCTTTTAATCCTGAACCAAAAATTTCATACCAGGGCCATGTACATTTTCCAGGGAATTATTTGAAAAGAAATTGAATAGCTCAAAGTTACTCATCTAGATAACAAGAAGGGCTCTTTGCATGTCTGTACTGAAAAGTAGCAGACAGCCCGACCAGGCAGTGGTGCAGTGGATAGAGCATCGGACTGGGACGCAGAGGACCCAGGTTTGAAACCCTGAGGTCGCCAGCTTGAGCACAAGCTCACCAGCTTGAGTGCAGGGTTGCTGGCTTTAGCATGGGATCATAGGCATGACCCCATGGTTGCTGGCTTGAGCCCAAAGGTCACTGGCTTGAGCAAGGGGTCACTTGCTCTGCTGTAGCCCCCTGGTCAAGGCACATATGAGAAAGTAATCAATGAACAACTAAGGTGCCGCAACAAAGAACTGATGCTTCTCCTCTCTCCCTTCTTGTCTGTCCCTATCTGTCTCTCTCTCTCTCTCTGTCTCTTTCACTAAAAAAAGAAAAAAAGAAAAGTAGCAGACAAAAAGAACAAAGGAAGGTCTAATAAAGGTATTTATGTAAGGAACTCAGCTAAACATTTTTCTTATATTTAATTTCTATGAAATCCTCAAGGGCATTATTAGCCTTATTTTGTTGGTGAGGAAACTGAGGCTTAAATAAGCCATTTGCTCAAGAATATACAGTTGTAATTTGGTAGTGGAGCTAGAAAGAAGTCTGACAACAAAGTTTGGGCATTTGTGCATATTACCTCAGTATATGCACTTAAAGTACTAGGTATTTAATAAAGCAAGGTGACCAATTTTTATTATTATGTTTTTTAAAAGTACAACTTTTGCCCTCACCGGCTAGTTCAGTCGGTTGGAGCATCATCCCGATAAGCCAAGGTTGCAGGTTTGATCGCCTGTCAAGGCTCATACAAGAATCAAACAAGCCTGACCAGACAGTGGCGCAGTGGATAGAGCGTTGGACTGGGATGCAGAGGACCCGGGTTCGAGACCCTGAGGTCGCCAGCTTGAGCGTGGGCTCATCTGGTTTGAGCAAAAAAAAAGCCCACCGCCTGACCAGGTGGTGGTGCAGTGGATAGAGCATCGGACTGGGATGCGGAAGGACCCAGGTTCAAGACCCCGAGGTCGCCAGCTTGAGCGATGGCTCATGTGGTTTGAGCAAAGCTCACCAGCTTGGACCCAAGGTCGCTGGCTCCAGCAAGGGGTTACTCTGTCTGCTGAAGGCCCGTGGTCAAGGCACATATGAGAAAGCAATCAATGAACAACTAAGAAGTCACAACGAAAAACTAATAATTGATGCTTCTCATCTCTCTCCATTCCTGTCTGTCTGTCCCTGTCTATCTCTGCCTCTGTAAAAATAAATAAATAAATAAATAAATAAAAATTAGTGTTAAAAGAATCAAACAATGAGGTCCTGGCCAGTTAGCTCAATCAGTTAAGAGCGTCATCCTTAAATAACAGGGTTGCAGGTTCGATTCCCAGTCAGGAGGAAAGCAACCAAAGACTGCATGACTGAGTGGAAAAACAAACGAATGCTTCCCTTCCCACTCCCCTCTCTCTCCCTCCCTCTCTCCCCCCCTCTCTAAAAATCAATAAAAATTAAGCCCTGGCCCGATAGCTGGGTTGGTTGGAGTGGACTTCAGAGCACAAAGGTTGCCGGTTCAATTCCTCGTCAGGGCACAGACAGGAGCAACTCGTTGTTCCTGTCTCTCTTCCTTCCTCCCTCTCTCTCTCTCTCAAAAACAAAAAAACCCAAAAAACAAAAAAACAAAAAAAAAAGGAAAAGAAAAGAAAATAAAGAAAAAAGAACCAACCAATGAATGCATAAATAAGTGGAACAACACATCAATATTCCTCTGTTTCTAAAATCAATGAAAAAAAATTTAAATACAATTTTTATTATGGAGAATTGCAACCATGTGTAACATTAGACAAAACACTGTCTCCCTATTTGGACAATTCATATACTCCTCACCTATCTTCAACAATGATCAGCTCAGGACCAATATTGTTTCATCTAGAGCTTCTCAACCTCAGCATTGTTGACGTATGGGACTGGATAACTATCTGTTACGTGTGTCCGGTACGCACACAAGACAAGGCAAGACCAAATCCAAGGGCAGACTAATTTGCCTAAAGTACATTGAGTTACTTTGGATTCAGACAGTTTCCTATTTACAGGGACAGTGAAAGATAAGTAGCCAACGATGCCAGCTTCCTGTAGTCCTTGTTCCACACACCAGAAAGGACAGCACAGAAATAAAGGCGGCTGGATGAGCTCAGCTGCGGTTGCCGAGGAACCCGCTGCAGAGCACAACGAACTGGTTTTCTATTCCGCAGCTCCATACTCAGGGGCCAGGGCAGGACACCCCGTACCTGCACACAAGCAAGGGGACAGTTAGAAACTTTCGCCCCTCTGGCAACTATGGGCATGTTCTTTGTGTCTATGAGCCTGTTTCTATTTTGTTTTGTTTCTTCATTTGTTTTGTTTTGTTTTAGATTCCACCTATAAGTGAAATCAAATGGTATTTGTATATCAACTATACTTAAAAAAGGAAAAAGAGCCCTGGCCGGTTGGCTCAGTGGTAGAGTGTCGGCCTGGCGTGCAGGAGTCCCGGGTTTGATTCCCGGTCAGGGCACACAGAAGAAGCACCCATCTGCTCCTCCACCCCTCCCCCTCTCCTTCCTCTCTGTCTCTCTCTTCCCCTCCCGCAACCAAGGCTCCATTGGAGCAAAAAGTTGGCCCAGGCACTAAGGATAGCTCTGTGGCCTCTGCCTCAGGCGCTAGAATGGCTCTGGTTGCAACAGAGCAATGCCCCAGATGGGCAGAGCATCGCCCCCTGGTGGGCGTGCTGGGTGGATCCCGGTCGGGCGCATGTGGGAGTCTGTCTGACTGCCTCCCAGTTTCCAACTTCAGAAAAAAAAAAAGGAAAAAGAACAAAAAAAGTTAATGGCAAAAATAAGCCATAACACAATAACTGGCACATAGTACATTTATCATGAATATTAGCTGATATTATTGTTACTACCAACGATACCTTTCTGTTTCAGATTGTTAACTCCACTTATGCAGCAGAACCATATGTTCTGTTCACTACCATATCCCTAATGCTGGTACATAACAGGAGCTCAATAATATTTATTATTTTTCTTTAATTTTTCTTAGGTAAGAAGCGTGAAGGCAGAATGACGACTCCCATGTGCGCCTGGACCGTGATCCACCTGGCAAGCCCCCCACCGTGCGATGCTCTGCCCATCTGAAGCTGTTGTTCCATTGCTTGGCAAAAGAGCTATTTTAGAACCTGAGGCGAGGCCATGGAGCCATCCTCAGCACCCAGGGCCAACCCATTCCAACTGAGCCATGGTTGCAGGAGAGGAAGAGAGAGATAGAAAAGGAGAAGGAAGAAGGGGAGGGGTGGAGAAGCAGATGGTCGCCTCTCCTGTGTGCCCTGACCAGGAATCTAACCCGGGATGTCCATACGCCGGGCTGATGCTCCACCACTGAGCCAACCAGCCAGGGGCGAGCTCAATAATATTTAATGGATTCATTGATTGGTTGAGATTTAAAGCAAACAACCTTGCCCTCCCATCATTTTCCTCAAGATGTCCCCTCCACCACACCAAATATTTTCCTTTTCTCCCAATATATCAATATATTTGAGTATACAGGACAAAGCCTCCCCCATCATTACAGGTACCCTGAGGCACAGTACGACATAGCAAGAATGTCTTCATGATAGAGACTTTTTTTTTTTTATAGAGACAGAGAGAGAGTCAGAGAGAGGGATAGACAGACAGGAATGGAGAGATGAGAAGCATCAATCATCAGTTCTTTGTTGCACATTGTGACACCTTAGTTGTTCACTGATTGCTCTCCCACATGTGCCCTGACCACGGGCCTTCAGCTGACCGAGTAACCCCTTGCTCGAGTCCAAGCTGGTGAGCTTTTGCTCAAACCAGATGAGCCTGTGCCCAAGCTGGCGACCTCGGGGTCTCGAACCTGGGTCCTTGGCATCCCAGTCCGACGCTCTATCCACTGCGCCACCACCTGGTCAGGCATGATAGAGACTTTGCCTTTGCTTTCTTTGTTTATTTGAAAAACACAGTTGAAGGTGAAAAATCTAAGCACAGAAAAAAAAAATAGAAAAAACCTGGAAGGAAGTATATACAATGTTGACAGTGGTGGTGATTACTGGGTATAAGGACTTCTGGGTTTTTTTTTTTTACAATCCTGTATTCCTCTAATCATTTTAAATAATGAAGATACATTTTTAAATACTGGCTTGAGACAGCTACTTAGGAGAGATAGAGAGGTGAGAAGAGACGGCTTTGCAGTAGCTCCTGACAGGCCTCCCACCTCTCATATTCCAGGAAGGTCACAGGCGCTCTGCCAACATTCGGTGCAAGTCTTTGCTGGTGTGATCTATGTGGACACGTTCAAGGTCGTCAGCATGCCGGGCCAGAGCCACTGCTTCCTAGCGGAGGGCTGCGTCTGCGCACATCTGGATGTTTAGCTGCATCTAGGGCCTCCACCCATTAGATGCCTGGAGCACCATCCCCCAAGATGTAACAATCAAAACTGCCTCCAAGCATGCTAAATGCACCTTGGGGGGCAAAACTGCACCTACTTGACAACCACTGATCTAGAGCCCTATCCAGTTTCCACCCCCACACACTATATTTCATCTGCAAATACTTCAGTAGATATTTCTAAAATAAAGTTTTAAAAGATATTAACACACTTATCATTATCATACCTAAAACAAAATAATAACAATTCTTTTATATCATCCAGAAATTGCTCAACTTACTTATTGTCTCATGAATGTATTTTTTACAGTGTTTTGAATTAGAATTCTAATAATATACATTGCAGTTGATTGCTATGTCTCTTCCATCTGGTTTAATCCATGTATCTTGCAATTTTCTGGTTGTAGAGCCTTGATTTATTCTATCGAGCTTCTTACAGTCTGGATTTTGTTGATCGTATCCCTGTGGTGTTAACGTACTCCTTTATCCCTTCCGTATTTCCTGTAAATTGGTCTGGGATCAAGAGGTGCGATCACAGCCAGGTTCTATTTCCTTGGCGAACTATTTTATAGGTGGTGTCTGTCGTTTTGTTACATTAGCAATTCCTGGTGCTCAATGCCTCGATCCAATCATTTACTAGGTATTATAAAATAGGACACTTTTTTTTTAAGCAAGAGAAAGATAGACAGACAGGAAGGGAGGGAGATGAGAAGTATTAACTTGTAGTTGCAACACTTTAGCTGTTCATTGATTGCTTCTCACATGTGCCTTGGCCGGGGGCCCCAGTTGAGCCAGTGACTCCTTGCTCAAGCCAAGCGACCTTGGGCCTAAGGCAGTGACCTTGGGCTTCAAGCCAGTGACCATAAGGTCATGTCTGTGATCCCACTCTCAAGCCAGGGAGCTTGAGGTTTTGAACCTGGGTCCTCAAGCATCCTAGGTGGACGCTCTATTCACTGTGCCACCACTGGTCATACTAAGATGATACACTTCTTACTCTTTGATCACCCAGAGGTACTTTTTGTATGGGAATAGTAAGATAAATGCTTGATTCTTTCCCTCTAGTTCTCAGTTTTCAAGATGATACATTTGTTCCCTTGCATTCTCCAAAGGACAACTGAGGTTTTTAGTTTGTTTGGGATTTTTTCTTTTTCTGTAGTATCAAGAACTCATGGATTTAAACACATCTGATGGATTTCAATCCATTGCAGTTCTTACCCTTATTGATGCTTAAACTTTCCATCTTTGGCCAACAGGAGTGTCTCCAAGTTGGTTCCTGAGTCCTTTTGATAATTTTGATCTTTTTTAAAGAAAAAATGATAGAAATTCTATATTCACATGAGTATTTTCATATTCACAGTTTTGCTCTACAACAGTACTATTACTTAAAGGGTAGGCCTCAGGCAATACCTGTGAGCTTGATATAACATCAGATTGATGGGCCCTTCCCAGGCATAGTGAACTAGAATCTCCTTGGAAACTGAAGTTTAAAAAGTTCTCCATGTGATTCGTATGCAAACTGAAGTTTGAGAACCTTTGCTCTACACCAGTGGTCCCCAACCTTTTTTGGGCCACGGTCTGGTTTAATGTCAGAAAATATTTTCATGGACCGGCCTTTAGGGTGGGATGGATAAATGCACAAAATAAAATTATGCAACCGGCATAAAAACTGTGGTATTTTTAAATATAATTGTCAAACTTTTTTTTTAATAACTTTTTATTAATGTTAATGGGATGACATTAATAAATCAGGGTACATATATTCAAAGAAAACATGTCTAGGTTATCTTGTCATTAAATTATATTGCATACCCCTCGCCCATAGTCAGATTGTCCTCCATCACCCTCTATCTAGTTCTCTGTGACCCTCCCCCTCCCCCTAACTCTCTCCCTCCCTCCCTCCTATGTCCTCCCTCCCCCCACCCCTGGTAACCACCACACTCTTGTCCATGTCTCTTAGTCTCATTTTTATGTTCCACCAATGTATGGAATCATGTAGTTCTTGTTTTTTTCTGATTTACTTATTTCACTCCATATAATGTTATCAAGATCCCACCATTTTGCTGTAAATGATCTGATGTCATCATTTCTTATGGCTGAGTAGTATTCCATAGTGTATATGTGCCACATCTTCTTTATCCAGTCTTCTATTGAAGGGCTTTTTGGTTGTTTCCATGTCTTGGCCACTGTGAACAGTGCTGTGATGAACATGGGGCTACATGTGTCTTTACGTATCAATGTTTCTGAGGTTTTGGGGTATATACCCAGTAGAGGGATTGCTGGGTCATAAGGTAGTTCTATTTGCAGTTTTTTGAGGAACCACCATACTTTCCTCCATAATGGTTGTACTACTTTACAGTCCCACCAACAGTGGATGAGAGTTCCCTTTTCTCCGCAGCCTCTCCAACATTTGCTATTACCCGTCTTGTTGATAATAGCTAATCTAACAGGGGTGAGGTGGTATCTCATTGTAGTTTTGATTTGCATTTCTCTAATAACTAATGAAGCTGAGCATCTTTTCATATATCTGTTGGCCATTTGTATTTCTTCCTGGGAGAAGTGTCTGTTCATGTCCTCTTCCCATTTTTTTTTAAAAATTTTTTTTTTATTTATTCATTATAGAGAGGAGAGGGAGAGACAAAGAGAGGGACAGAGAGAGAGAGAAGAGAGACAGAAGGGGGGAGGAGCTGGAAGCATCAACTCCCATATGTGCCTTGACCAGGCAAGCCCAGGGTTTCGAACCGGTGACCTCAGCATTTCCAGGTTGATGCTTTATCCACTGCGCCACCACAGGTTAGGCCTCTTCCCATTTTTTTATTGGATTGTTTGTTTGTTTGTTGTTGAGTTTTATGAGTTCTTTGTAAATTTTGGATATTAGGCCCTTATCTGAGCTGTCGTTTGAAAATATCATTTCCCATTTAGTTGGCTGTCTGTTTATTTTGATATCAGTTTCTCTTGCTGAGCAAAAACTTTTTATTCTGATGTAGTCCCATTCATTTATCTTTGCCTTCACTTCTCTTGCCATTGGAGTCAAGTTCATAAAATGTTCTTTAAAACCAGGTCCATGAGTTTAGTACCTATGTCTTCTTCTATGTACTTTATTGTTTCAGGTCTTATATTTAGGTCTTTGATCCATTTTGAATTAATTTTAGTACACGGGGACAGGCTGTAGTCGAGTTTCATTCTTTTGCATGTGGCTTTCCAGTTTTCCCAACACCATTTGTTGAAGAGGCTTTCTTTTCTCCATTGTGTGTTGTTGGCCCCTTTATCAAAGATTATTTGACCATATATATGTGGTTTTATTTCTGGGCTTTCTATTCTGTTCCATTGGTCTGAGTGTCTATTTTTCTGCCAATACCATGCTGTTTTGATTATCGTGGCTCTATAATATAGTCTACAAGACAAGCGTCAAGAGTGAGTCTTAGACGGATGTAACAGAGGGAATCTGGTCATTTTTTAAAAATAAAACATCGTTCAGACTTAAATATAAATAAAACGGAAATAATGTAAGTTATTTATTCTTTCTCTGCGGACTGGTACCAAATGGCCCAAGGACCTGTACCGATCCGCGGCTTGGGGATTGGGGACCACTGCTCTACAAGAATTAACTTCAGAGGATCGCCTTCCTCACTTAAGATCTCTAGCCCTTTAGGAATTTCTCCCCAGAGCAAGTCACCCTTCTGTTCTTATTGGATATCCTCAGGGAACACAGTCATTGTTGAGGGTTATTTCTGAAATTTTTGAAACAACCAAAAGTCGATTGATAGTCTAATAGGTGAATGATAAATCTAGTTAATACCTCTTTGGATCAAAAAATTCCTATTTCATTATATAACTGATTCCCATACACAGTCTTATAAAGTTGCCAGGATGAAAATTTCAAAAGTATTATTTTATATATGTAATTGATTGATTTTTAGAGAGGAGAAAAAGAGAGAGAGAAAAGCAGGGGAGCAGCGGGAAGCATCAACTCATACTAGTTGCTTCTCATATGTGCCTTGACCAGGTAAGCCTGGGGTTTCGAACCAGCAACCTCAGCATTCCAGGTCAACACCCACCCACTGTGCCACCACAGGCCAGGCCAAAAGGATTATGCCAAAATGTTTTGAGCAATAGTGGTATTATATGTGCAAGGGATTGCCATGGTTATGCTTCTTTTGAGTTCCTATGCTTGAATGGTATGGTGATTTTGCAGAAAAAAAGAATTAATTTTTTTATTTGAAAGTGTGCTATCCCATGCTTGCTTTCTTGCTTACTCAAAAGAATATCTTTTTGTAGCAAGGATGGGCTTCTGTGGAAGCACCTGACTCTATATAGTTACTGTCAAGGACCATTATTCAGTCATTAGACATAGTCCCTCACCTATGACTTAAGTAGACTAGGTGTTTAAAGTGATTGCTTTTGGACATATCAAAGGTTTTCACATAGCCAGCTTCTTGGGACACACACACTAATAAGGTTTATTTCTTTCAATGCAAACAAAATAGAGATCCTTGGGGGAAAAGAAAGCATAATAGTTTGGGGGTCAAAACCCTTATCATAATAATATCTGTCATCTCTGCTTTACCATGGTGGTTCTTAATTTTTTTTTTTATTTATTTATTTATTTATTTATTTATTTATTTATTTATTTATTTATTTATTTTTGGTTCAGCACTTTTAAGGTCCTGAATCTCTAGGAAGTGGAACCAGGCCTCAGGGGTTTTGAAAGCTCCCCAGGTGATTCTAATGTACAACCAAGGCTAAGAAATTTGTGAAATGATGCAGAGATGATGAGAGACCCGTAAAGGCTCTATTATTTTCAAGAATAAAATAGTTGATATACTTATGGGCCTTTGGAAAGGTCATTTCTCACTGGCACTACCGGATATTATTCAGAGATTTACATTTCAATCATAGAGAACATACCTAGTGAATCCACTTCCGTTTGTGTTATGGAGGGAGAACCCATAACACATTTTTGGAAGATTTATCAGAGGATGTGGAGACATCATCTTGAATGAGTATTTCATGATTCTATTGTCCACCAGCACGTATGAGTGAGTCAAATATGAGATTTATAGGAGCTGAATGAAAGGTTTTTATCTAGCTAGGTTGTATCATTAAACATTAAGCTAAATTAAAAGCTTTCAACATGAAGGCTATCCAAAGAGAACATACCAAACAGAACATGAGAAATGTTGAGCTTCAGGGGCAGCATACAATGAGCAGGGGCTTTGAAGTCCAACAGGCCTGAGTTTCAAACTCAGCTCTGCCACTGACCTTGGGCGAATCATTTAAGCGAAGCATTGATTCTTATCTGCAAACCCACTACAGCGCCTGTGCCTGGCACGGAGTAGGGTTTCATAAGTTACTAAGTATTAAAATTACAGACAATGTATTGTTCGAATATCCAGAGATGAGATACCAGGTCCAGCTCATGCTAAGGAAGGTTTTGTAGGCTGAATAATGGCCCCCTAAAGATGTCTACATTCTAATTCCCAGAACCTGGGAGTATGTGACTTTCCATGGTAAAAGGAATTTTACAGATATGATTAAATTAAAGATATTGAGATGAGAGAGATTATCCTGGATTATCCCGGTGGGTCCAATGAGATCATAGGTGAAGAGAGGCAGTCAGGAGAGTTAGAGAAGATGTGATTACTGAAGCTGACAGAGGCTGCAGTGATGCAATTGCTGGCTTTGAAGATGGAAGGAAGACAGCCATGAGCCAAGTAATGCAGGTAGCTCTAGAAACTGGGAAGGCAAGGCCTGACCAGGCAGTGGCGCAGTGGCTAGATCGTCAAGGCAGTGGGGCAGTGGATAGATCGTCAGACCAGGATGTGGAGGACCCAGGTTCGAGACCCCGAGGTCGCCAGCTTGAGCGCGGGCTCATCTAGTTTGAACAAGACTCACCAGCTTGAGCCTGAGGTCGCTGGCTCAAGCAAGGGGTCACTTGGTCTGCTGTAGTCTCCCCCCCATCAAGGCACATATGAGAAGTCAATCAATGAACAACTAAGGAACCACAACGAAGAATTGATATTTCTCATCTCTCTCCCTTCCTGTCTGTCTGCCCCTATCTGTCCCTCTCTGACTCTCTGTCTGTGCCACACACACAAAAAAAGGAAACTGGAAAGGCAAGGAAACGGATTTTCCCCTACAACCTCCACAAGGAACGGAGTCTTGCTGACACATTGATTTTAGCCCACTGAGATCCATTTCAGACTTCTGATCCTCAGGGCTTTAAAAAAATAAATTTGTGTTGTTTTAAACCACTACTTTTGTGGTAAATGGTTACAGCAGCAGCAGCAGGAAACTAACAGATTAAACCAAAATTCTTTGAACATTTAGTCATTTTGAGCACCGATTTTGCAAGATGTAGATTTCACTTTGGACTCCATGCCATTCATAATCGATAAGTATAAAGTATAAGGATTGTAATAATAGTTTACTTGTTAATAAATATATCCATCCCAGCATCAGGGTCTTAATTACTCACTTGCCAGTCAAGTGTATTGTAGCACATTGACAAGGTCCCAAGCATGCTCCTCGGGACCCTGCAGTATTTGCTACAGCACCAGGAAACAGCCTGGTGGGAAAGCCACAAGGGGGGGGTCAATAACCAAGAAGGACAACTCTTTAGGAATATCAAACATGTAAATTCGGTCAACTATTCTGGAGGACAATTTGATAACAGTATCCAAAAACATGTACGTAAAACCTGAAAAATGCAAGCAATCTGACTCAGCAATTCTACCTGTGGGAAAAGTTATCCTAGGGGTAAAATATCTGGATTCGTATGCATATCATTCACCTGCTTAAAAAATCCTTTTGTGGTTCCCATAATCATTTATAGAAAAGCACTCAAAGAGACAGAAGGGTGAAAGCAGTATATTCACTTTCATTGGATAATTAAGACTGGCAGGTGTTTGTACTGGCCATAGCTTGGTCTAGACTTGAACCTGGTTAGATTAACCTCGAAGGTTCCCAAGCCACCTTTGCTACATTTGATCCTTTTTTCATGAAAATCACTGAAATGGTGATTGTGACTAACAGTTTTAATGTTAAGTCGGTGCCTGCCCTTGAACATTTATTATAAACTATTATCCAATTTTGTGGCTAAAATAAATTAAAAATATTATATGTCTGTGTAATTGAGCCATTAAGTGTTGAAAATTACTTATATTCTTATGTATCCACTGACATTCAGATAATATGTTTGGCATGCAAAAGTTGTGAATCCAAATTATGTTCAAATCCAAGTGAGGAATCTTTTTTCATTTTTTTCTCTTGTATTATCTGTTTCAGCCATATGTCTGGACCCAAACCCAATCAGGGAGGGACCAAAATTTACACAATATTCTTTTTTTTTAATTTTTTTTTTATGTATCAATTTTAGTGAGAGAGAAAGGGACAGAGACAGTGAGAGAGGAACATAGATCTGTTCCGGTATGTGCCCTGACCAGGGATCGAACCAGCAACCTCTGTGCTTCAGGATAATGCTCTAACCAATTGAGCCATCTGGCCAGGGCCACAATATTCTTAAGTATGATGGCGGCTGCATTTGGAGTTTTGATTATACTGCACTACATGTGTGATTATCACTTGTAAACAGATGATTAGATATTAATTAGACAATAAGTGATTGTAAAGCACTTAGAAAATAAAAGTGTTTATAAATACCACCAAGTAATAGCAACAATAATTCTTTACTGACTACACAGCTGCTAATGTCAATAAAAATGATTTATTCCAGCTAAGGGCAACTTTAATTTATGCAAAATAAAAAGCTGTTATCATATCTATTTTGCTACAGCAAAACAAAATATATCATATTTGCAACAGATTTTTATCACCAGCATTTAGATAAATATAGCTTATTTGATGAAAACAACTTATCTCTTTTAGGGCTTTCTCAAGCACAGGCATAACCATTAAAGTATGGTGTCTTTGAGTCCTAAGAACTGAAGCTCTTTACTGCTCATCTCTCTGACTCATGTAAAATCTCATTTATTTTAAATTTAAGAGTAAGGTGCCTGACCAGGCAGTGATATAGTGAATAGAGTGTTCGCTTGGGACGTTGAGGACCCAGGGTGGAAACCCTGAGGTCGCCAGCTTAAGCATGGGCTCATCTGGCTTGAGCACAGGATCACCAGCTTGAGTGCGGGATCACTGGCTTGAGTGTAGGTTCACAGACCATGACCCCATGGTCGCTGGCTTAAGCCCAAAGGTCGCTGGCTTGAAGCCCAAGGTCACTGACTTGAGCCCAAGGTCACTGGTTTAAAGCCCAAGGTCGCTATCTTGAAGCCCAAGGTCACTGGCTTGAGCAAGAGGTCACTGACTCAGCTGAAGCCTCTGGTCAAAGCACAGATGAGAAAGCAATCAATGAACAACTGAAGTGCTGCAACTATGAGTTGATGCCTCTCATCTCTTTCTCTCTTCCTGTCTGTCTCTGTCTATTCCATTCTCTCTCTCTCTCCCTCTCTTCCTCTTGCTAAAGACAAACAAACTAACAGACAAAGAGTAAGGTGACATTTCGTTGGTGGCATTTGCATTCACACAATAGGTTTGTCATGTTGGGTCTGTGCAGTTGCTCCTCAGCACCTTACAACTATCCTTAAACTCAGTAAGTTTTGTTCAAATGAATGAGTGAATGTCAATTCTTTTTTGGCTATTATACAAGCTGGGAACAGAAAAGAATCCATGTGGAGAATAAACTAAATCACTTTCATTCTACCCTCTTGATTTTGTTTTTCAAAAAGTAAGTTTTGAGCCTGACCTGTGGTGATGCAGTGGGTAAACTGCTAACCTGAAATGCTGAGGTTGCCAGTTCGAAATCCCAGGCTTGCCGAGTCAAGGCACAGATGAGAAGCAGCTACTATGAATTGATGTTTCCCACTCCTCCCCCACCTCTCTCTCTCCTCTCTCTAAAATAAATAAATAATTTTTTAAAAAGTTTTGAAGCTGACTACTTTTTATATCTGACTGTTCTCTCTCTCTCTCTTTTAGTGTTTTTTTAAACAATATTTTTTCCTGTTTATTAATTTTAGAGAGAGACAGGAACACAGATCTGTTCCTATATGTGCCCTGAGCAGGATCAAACCAGCAACCTCTGCACTTTGGGACAGCAGTCTAATCAACAGAGCTACCCCGCCAGGGCAATGCCAGGCCATTCTTTTTTTTTTTCCTAACAGCCCTTATAAGTCAGAGACCTGTATCAGTCTGGCTCTTGACCCACTGATGAATCTGGCAACACATCTGTGTTTATTTTTCTATCATAAGTCAATTCAAGCATCATCAGTGAGTTCAGGTCCATGGTTTCAGAGATATGAAATGGACTGAATAAATACAAGTAAGGAGTGCTTCATGTGCCTTACCAGGTGGTGGTGCAGTAGATAGAGCGTCAGACTGGGACATGGAGGACTTAGGTTTTAAACCCCAAGGTCGTGGGCTTGAGCCCTGGCTTATTCAGCTTGAGGGCGGGCTCACCAGCTTGAGCATGGAGTCGCTGGCTTGAGCTTGGGATCATAGACATGGCCCCATGGTTGCTGGCTTGAGCCCAAGGTTGCTGGCTTGAGTAAGGGGTCACTCACTCTGCTGTAGCCCTCGGTCAAGGCACACACGAGAAAGCAATCAATGAACAAGCAATCAACGAACAGCTAAGATGCAACTAAGGGACAACTTCCCGTCTGTCCCTATCTGTCCCTCTGTCTAACTCTCTCTGTATCTGTCAAAAAAAAAAAAAAAAAAAAGAGAGAGTGCTTTGTGTTACATGACTCCAGTACAAGAGGAGAGTAAAGAGGGTTACTTTGGGTGATGAGATACCCACGAGTTAGCAACATTGTTAACAGAGCAAATCTAACACTATCAAAGAGTGAGGCAGTGTAATTTGGTGAAAAACAGTGAATTTTGGTTCAGGAGACCTGGGTTCAAGTAATACTTCTGCCCCTTACTGTGTGGCCTTGCTCACATCACTTAAACTCTGTGAATCTGTTTACTTATTTGAAATTATTCACAATAGTCGCTAATCTCAGAGTGCTATTATGATATAATTCAACATGTAAAAGCGCCAAGCGAGGGGTGAAATGCTTTACAATAAAAAAAAATATATTACTGTAATTTCCAGGGAGCTGGTGAAAAGGATTAATGCATAGGTTTCATTGCTTTAATATAGTGGAATCTGGGGGGCACTATGTCAGGTTTTAGGCACAAACCATAAGCCACAGGTGGCAACCTGGGGAAGTGGCTCAAGCAGAACCCTGAAAGTAACAAAATTTCATAGAAGGGCAACAATGGTAGCCAGGCAACCATTCTTGACTCACTTGTTCTTTCACTTTGATAACTTTCTTTGGTGGTGAGCCAGAGTGAGTGAGTAAAAATGAGTAAAGAGAAAGGAGACATGAAAGAAATAGTCATAGCTACACGAAAGGTAAGGGGGAAGGAGCCTTTCCATATGACCTTGGTAAATATTAAGAGCAGTAAATATTTGTCGGGGCATACAAACGGCAGCTAAGTAATTTAATATTTTCAGTACGAGTGACCTGATATTTTCCTACAACGGATATACAATTTCTAGCAGCATGACTAACGATTGAAAAATGAAAGGGAAGGATATTTTTAAAGAAGAAAAAGCTTAAATGTAGGCTTTCACATACCAGGTTGTGACTTACTTTTATCCATAGGTAATGATGTGAAAGGTGTTTTGCCATAGGAAACAGATCATATTAAAACTTTATGGCGCGACACTGAGATAATGCCTTAGTTGGAGATCCCCTAGAAGCAGATGTTGAGACAAGGATTAAAGTTCAAGTCGTTTATCTGGGAGGTGCGCTCAGGAAACACTCACAGGAGGGTGGGTGAGTGAGACTAGGAAAGAAAGACAGCCACTACAGGGTTCAGTGTCAAGACACCTAGCACTGTGGTGATCGGAAGTTAGTGCTACTGGGCAACCCTGGAGTCAGGTAGAGAGGGCTTGGGTCTTCGTACATTCATTCCTGTCAGTCATTGGTTTAGAGCTCTGGTGGCTGTCGGCTGTTGATTTTCTAGCCTCTCAGCCCAGTCTCGCGGTGGTGTGGGGGTGGTGTAGGGAAAGTGGACAGGGGCTTCCCCTGGCCAGAGACAGCCCTTAAGGCAGTGAGATGCAGGTGCTGGAGTTGGCAGTGGGCCAGATGTTCACTACAGTGATAAGGCCCGAGGGACCAGGCGGGGTCGGGCAGGGTCAGGAGAGATAGGAAAGGATCGGAAGTCATAGGGCGGAGTCAGAGTCGGGTGGCTTCGGGAGGGGGTCCGGTGGGGCTGGGCAGAAATCAGGTGGAGTCAGGTGGTGTCTGGCAGGATCGGGTGGGTTCGGGCAGCATAGGGCAGCGTTGGGAGGGGTTGGGTGGTTTCGGGTGGGGTCAGGCAGGGTTGACAGCGGCGTGGGGCAGGAACCGGGTGGGGTCAGCTGCTGTCATATTGGGGTCGGGCAGGATCGGGTGGGGTCAGAAAGGATCAGGTGGGATCAGGCAGAATCGAGTGGGGTCCAGCAGGGTTGGGTGGGGTCAGGTGGCATTGGATGGGAATCGGGCACGGTCGGGTGGGAGCAGGTGGGCTAAGGCGGGAATCGGGTAAGATCGAGCGTCGTTGGGCAGGATCGGGTAGGATCGGGCGGCATCGGGTAGGGTCGGTTGGCGTCGGATAGGAATCGGGCGTAGCCGGGTGGCATCGGGCAGCATTGGATGGGAATCGGGTGGGTTCGGGCGGCATCGGGCAGGATCGGGCGGGGTTGGGCGGTATCGGGTGGGTTCGGGCAGCATCGGGCAGGATCAGGTGGGGTCGGGCAGGGTCGGGCAGGATCGGGCAGGATCGGGTGGGTTCGGGCGGCATCGGGCAGGATCGGGTGGGGTCGGGTCGGGCAGGGTCGGGCAGGATCGGGTGGGGTCGGGCGGGATCGGGTGGGTTCGGGCGGCATCGGGCAGGATCAGGTGGGGTCTGGGGTCTGGGGTCGGGCAGGGTCGGGCAGGATCAGGTGGGGTCGGGCAGGGTCGGGCGGGATCGGGTGGGTTCGGGCGGCATCGGGCAGGATCGGGTGGGGTCGGGTCGGGCAGGGTCGGGCAGGATCGGGTGGGGTCGGGCGGGATCGGGTGGGTTCGGGCGGCATCGGGCAGGATCGGGTGGGGTCTGGGGTCTGGGGTCGGGCAGGGTCGGGCAGGATCAGGTGGGGTCGGGCAGGGTCGGGCAGGATCGGGTGGGTTCGGGCAGCGTCGGGCAGGATCGGGTGGGGTCGGGCGGGACCAGGTGGGTTCGGGTGGCATCGGGCAGGATCGGGTGGGTTCGGGCGGCGTCGGGCAGGATCGGGTGGGGTCGGGCGGGGTCGGGTGGCATCGGGCAGAGTCCGGCGGTGTCAGTTGTTAATCGAGCGTGGTCGAGCGACGTCAGGTGGGATCCGGTGGCCTCGGGCGGCATTAGGCGGGAATTGGTTGGGCTTGGTTGGTGTTGGGCGGGATCGGGTGGAGTCGGCAGCGTTGGGCAGGATTGGACAGCGTGGGGAGGGATGGGTGGGGTCTGGTAGCATCGGATGGGAATCGGGTGGGATCAGTCAGGATTGGATGGGCTCAGGCGGGAATCAGGTGGGTTCCGGCAGCATCAGGCTGTGTCGGGTGGGGCGGGCAGCATCGGGCGGTGTCAGGTGGGGCCGGGCAGTGTCGGGCGGTGTCACGTAGGGCCGGGCGGGCATCGGGCAGGGCTCAGACAGCCTCTTCTCCAAAGAGATTCTTTTAGTTCTTCTCTGTAGGAATGGTATTTTCAACAATTTGATGTTGCTGAACTGAATACTGCTTGTTGGAAGAATGATGTCATTTCCAGATCTGTTCAAAGCTGAGGTAAAGGGCTCTATGGCTTAGTTTCCTTGTCTGCAAAGTGGGGCAGCTCTCACTATCTGACTAGGTGTCGTGGGGATTAACAGTATGGTGGTAAGTACCTTATGTGATGCTAAAAGCATAAGAGGAGCCCCTGGCTGGAGAGCTCGGTTGGTTGGACCGTCACCTGCAAGCGCAAAGGTTGCCGGGTTCAATCCGGGGTCAGGAGGTGTACGGGAACAGCTAGATGCACCTGTCTCTCTGTATCTCTCTCCCTGTCTCTCTAAAACAAAACATAAGAGGTACTGGGTAAAAGATGGAGAAAAAGATGGTAGGCCCTGTGAGGGCAGCAGAGCTAACAAGTTGTCACCCCAGCCATGCCCTACTTGCAGAGGTTCAAAGACTCAGGAGCCCTGTCCCCAAGGAGTCCCTGGGGATTTTCTGAACAACCCCCCTTCAATGGGTTTCCTCTGCTTCGGTTAACTGGATAGAGGACCCCATACCCACAGCTTCGTTCCTCAGCTTCAGCTTTCTTGTTTCCTCTTACTGTGTCCTTGCACCGTACCCTTTGCGCACTACCTACCTCTGCCTACCTCACCCCTGCCCCGGACCCAGCCCCCAAAGCCTTTGGGGGGGTAATGTTCTTTTTTCTGACTATAAAAGCAATATATGCTCTTATTTTAAAAATACTTGTTATAGACATAAAAATATAAAGAAGAAAACAAATCCCCCCTAATTCCACAATTTCAAGATGCTACTGTTAGCATCTTGGTGTATTTCCCTACAGTATTTTTTCTAGGCATGTATGTAACCATAATTGGGATCATTTTGGGGGATCATATTTTGGGGTCCGCTTTTCTCACCTGACATAATGTTAACATGTTCCCAGAGCATTAGAATTTCTTCAAAAGCCTGACTCTTAATGTTACATGAATATATTTTAAGTATTCCTCTAATTGTTGCAAATTGTATCTTTCTTGCCTTTCATAAGTCATTCTGAATTAAGCATCTTTGTACAAGATTATTTATGTGCTTTTCTTTTTTTTTCTTTTTTTTGTGAGATACAAAAAAACAAGGACAGACAGAAAGGGACACAGATGAGAAGCATCAGCTCATCGTTGCAGCACCTTAGTTGTTCAACGATTACTTTCTCATATGTGCCTTGACCAGGGGCTTCAGCTGAGTAAGCGACCCCTTGCTCAAGCCAGCAACCTTGGACTCAAACCAGTGACCTTTGGGCTGAAACCAGCGACCATAGGGTCGTGTCTGTGATCCCATGCTCACACTGGCAACCCCATGCTCAAGTTGGTGAGCCTGTGCTCAAACCAGATGAGTCCAAACTCAAGCTGACGGCCTAGGGGTTCCAAAGCTGGGTCCTCAGTGTCCCAGGCTGACTCGCTGTACACTGCACCACCACCTGGTTAGGCATAGGGTATGAGCATTTCAAAGACTGTTAGTGGGTACGGACAAAAGTCCCCTTGAAGTTTTTACCAATGTTAATACATGTATAGATTTGTGTAGCTATTACCATCATCAGGATATGAACAATCCCATCACCCCAGTAACCTCCCTACTGCTGTCCCTTTGTAGTCATCCCCTTTCTTCCACATAACCCTCAGAGGATTATGGAATATTTAATTCTATAATGTGACATTAACTGGCCAGTCTCAGCTAATCATGTTAATTGCATTATGAAGCCCCCAAGTTAAAATAATCCATTCAGTTATTATTGAGAAGTTCCTGAATCAGATTGCAATAGCAGCCAAGATTCTGTCCCCGGAGTGAGTGGATCCGGTAAGGACCCTCTAAGAGTAGTGCCTGAAAGAGTCTGTTTCTATGCATTAGGACTGAGACACACTGAGATTCAACCTTTGAGCTGGGGGCAAGGGTCATGAGGAAGCGAATACAAGGCTGGAATAGGATTAGTGGGAGTGGAATTGCTAGTAGTTATAGAGTTGACCCTCAAAACAGAAGTCTAGCCTGACCAGGCAGTGGCACAGTGGATGGAGCGTTGGACCGGGATGCGGAGGACCCAGGTTCAAGACCCCAAGGTCACCAGCTTGAGCGCGGGCTCATCTGGCTTGAGCAAAGCTCACCAGCTTGGACCCAAGGTCGCTGGCTTGAGCAAGGGGTTACTCGGTCTGCTGAAGGCCACGGTCAAGGCACATATGAGAGGGCAATCGGTGAACAACTAAGGTGTCGCAACTAAAAACTGATGATTGGTGCTTCTCATCTTTCTCCGTTCCTGTCTGTCTGTCCCCATCTGTCCCTCTCTCTGACTCTCTGTCTGTATAAAAAACACACAAAAAAACCCCCTGAATAAAACAGAAGTCTAAGTTACAAGGTTCAAGGACTTGGGCTGAATATATGTCATGTGACTTGGACTTAACATAGTGGCACTGATAGCTAAGGGTCTGACTTGGATGACACAACAAAGATATTCATTCTAGGCAGAGGCAGCATCTTGGTTTGATGGGACTAGGGAGGATGAGGAGGGAGGAAGCGGACATCTGCCCACTTTGAGACAGAAAGGGCTGGTGGGGTTTTATAAGGACATGGTCTAGGTTCTTGGACGAGAGGGGTTCACAAGGACACTGCTAGATATCAGGACTCTGCTAAATAGGAAGGTGAACAGGTGAGCCCTCCATTCTAGAGAGGGAATTAGAGGACCAATTAGGAATCAAGCTGGCAGCTCAGTGGCCCAGAACATAGTAGGGGGTTAGATACTTTCCAGTGAGTTCGTGTGGCTCTAGGCAGTGGCTCTCAAATTTGAGTATGTGGCAAAATGCCTCCCTAACCTGGAGGTTTCATGAAAATACGGATTCCTGGTCTCACTGCCTGTTTCTGATTCAGTCAGTCTGGGGTGGGGAGTGAGAATTTCTGACAAGTTCCCAGGGGTGCTGCTGCTACTTCTTTGGGGACCACACACTGAACCACTGCTGTAAAGCAAGGAAAATATTGAGATTAGATGAACAATCTCATTTCTTTATCACTCAGCACAGGTGGGAAAGGGGCTCCTAAATGTATTGAAGGGCTTGGTATGGCTAAACTTGCATCTCAGTGTGTCTTGTGCTTCCAGGAAGGCAGATAGGAGAGAAAGGAAAGTGTAGGAAACAGGTAGGAAGACTCCTTTTCAGATGACTCAAATTTCACTGGAATTCTTGCATCACTGGAGTTGTCTTGAGCATTGGTAATAAGATATGTCAAGTGACATCATTCACTTAAAGTGGCAGGATCTATAACTTTCAATTTCTGCTGCAGAATCCATTTTCTTCTTTTAGGGCTAACTCTCTTTGCTTCTTTGAGGAGTAATAAAAATAATGCTCCCTTGCGTTATTATATAGTACATTCTAATTCACAAAGTGCTTTCACATGATATTTTATTTGATCTCCCAAATTCTGTAAGGAAAGCAGGGCAGGTATTTTATCCCATCCTTTGTCCTACTGGTTCTCAAAGTATGGTCCCTGGACCTGCAGTATCAGTGTCACCTTGGAACTTGCTAGAAATGTAAATCGTGGACCCTCCCCAGATCTACTGAATCAAGTCTTGGGGGGGGATCATTTGCATTTTTAACAAGTTTCCAGGTGGTGCTGATGTTGGTGCTGCTGGTCCTGGACCCCATTTGGATGAAAATCACTGCTATAGATTAAAAGAAAGATCTAGAAGCCCAGGGACTTGTCTTAAGAGGACCTCGGTGCTTTTTCTACACCTGCTGCATCTCATTTTTCCAGTCCCAGCTGTATTGCTTATGAGTTTGATGCCCTGAGCAATTACTCTGAACTGCAATTTATTCACCTATAAAATGGAGATAATAGAATCAACTTCTTTGGGTTCTTAGTCAGATTAAACAAGATCTAGGTCAGGGGTAGTCAACCTTTTTATACCTACCGCCCACTTTTGTATCTCTGTTAGTAGTAAAAGTTTCTAACCACCCACCGGTTCCACAGTAATGGTGATTTATAAAGTAGGGAAGTAACTTTACTTTATAAAATTTATACAGCAGAGTTACAGCAAGTTAAAGCATATAATAATAATTACTTACCAAATACTTTATGTCGGATTTTCGCTAAGTTTGGCAGAATAAATCTTTATAAAACTTACTATAGTTATATCTATCTTTTAATTTATACTTTGGTTGCTCCGCTACTGCCCACCATGAAAGCAGGAATGCCCACTAGTGGGCGGTAGGGACCAGGTTGACTACCACTGATCTAGGTAAACTGCTTAGCACTGTGCCTGAGCTTAATAAATGCTAGCAATTACCATGATTTTCATTAATGTTATTTAAAGTGTGATATTTTAGGCCCTGGCAGGGTAGCTCAGTTGGTTAGAGCATCCTCCCAATATGCCAAGGTTGTGGGTTCGATCCCTGGTCAGGGCACATACAAGAATCAACCAATGAATGCATGGATAAGTGGAACAACAAATTTATGCTTTTCTTGCTCTTTCAAATTAAAAAAAATTAAGTGTAATATTTCACTAGAATGAATAACTTCATAAGTTTTTTTGAGTGTGTCTCTCTTTTAAAAATTTTTATTTATTGATTTTTAGAGAGAGAAGGGAGAGAGGGGGGAGAAAGAGAGAGAAACTTCTATTTGTTGTTCCATGTATTTATGCATTCATTGGTTGATTCTTGCATGTGCCCTGAGCTGAGAATTGAACCCGCAACCTTACCATACTGGGAAAACGCTTTAATCAATTAAGCTACACCGCCAGGGCTGGGTCTCTTAAAGTGGGGGATATTTCTGGCGGCTTTAGACATGAAGTCACTTCCTCTTTAACGCTCCATCTGGGATGCCTCTGTGATTGCCAAGAGCATTTGCTGAGAGCTGGTGCTGAGGAAATGGAGCAGAGGAAACCAGGGTGGGGAACAATGGAAGGGCAAACAACAGCGACTTTACTGAGGGAACAGAATAGGGGACCAGGGGGACTGGGGTTCAGGGAGGAAGCAATGGGAGAGGGCAGTCAGAGGTGAGAGGCTGGTCATCAAAAACAACCTACCGCCTTCCAAGTTCCTCCCAAGGGCAGTCCGAGGGCAGCCAGCCCAGGGCTAGGCGCCAGGCCTCAGGGATCTGCCCTGCTCTTGTTGCAGCCAAGGGGGTGCACGCTCAGGTGCGCACAATAAATACCCTGCGAGGCCCTCCGAGATCAGCTGGCAATTGTGGGCACGGGGAGTTTGGGCTCAAAAGTGACTTTGTCTTCAGAGTGACTCCTGCTTGGCAAAATTCTGACTAGGACACATCAAACGCTCAGGGAAGGGACAGAGTTCTTTTTTAGCGGAGGTCTGCAACGTTCTTTCTCGAGGCGTCCCATCCCCGCCTCCGGAAGCGGTTTTATATTATCTGGGTAGTACAGCCCGGGTCCCTTGCCCCAAGTGGACAGAGACCTTTGCAACAGAATTAATGAAAAGAAACAAAAGCAGCAAGTTCGGGCCCCGTGGGCACGGCTGGCCGCCAATGGGGCCCGGCCGCTCCCTGGCGGAGTGGTACTATGATGACAGTAGCCAACCAGCGCGCTCCATGCAAATAAGGTACTGTATCCCGCACCGCTGCTCCAGTGCAGTCTGCTTGTTCTAGTGATAAACTGAGGCCCTGCTTCTCGGCTTCTCCCAGATCGCAGGGGGCGGGGGCGGGGGCGGGGGTGCGGGCAACCTCTCTACTTCCCCCAGACCAGACAGAAAGAAGGGACGGAGAAAGGGGATGGGGAAGGACGAGAAAAGTACGTGACAAAGAAAACATTCTCTGCCGGGGAGGAGACTGACAGAGGGTGTAGAGCTGGAGGGAGCATTCGCTGGCCATGCCAGTACTTACCACTGATGCTGAGTCAGAAACAGGTATCCCAAAATCCCTTTCCAATGAGCCTCCCTCAGAAACCATGGAGGAAATAGAGCACACATGCCCACAACCTCGACTGGTAAGTAAAGACAAAGGATGCAAATGTATGCGTGGCTGTGGCATAAAAGAGTTCCTTATGTGCCCGCAGCCAGCGAGGAAAAGATGCTTAGAGGATTTTCATGTAAATGAGAATGGAGCTACCGCCTAATCCTTCTCAGATGTTTATATTTAGCTTCTCTGCCCGACGCTGCGCTCAGCTTACAAAGCATTATTGTACGGGCTGGGTAGGAAACGGGTGGCTTGGGCTCTGCTGTGTTTTTGTGCCTTGGGGGGCTGGGGGGCAGGATAGCCTTTTTCCTTTTAAATGTGTTCTCGTCTGAAAATTAAGAAAAAAGACGCCCTACAGTGCAATTTTAAAAATGGTATTCTCTTCCCAAAGCTTCGGAGGAGTCCGTTAAGTTCTCAATTCTATTAGCTAAGGAATGATTCGTTCCGCAACTAATTTTGGTGCCTAATGCCAGTTTTGGAAAAATGGAAACGACATAGAAGCAAAACTTCCGCATTCGTTTGAAAATTTCAAAATAACTAAGTGAAAGTGTCCTTCGGTGATGTATTTCTAAACAACGTGTATCTTGAATGAATTGCAAGCATTTCCGGGTGTGCCGCGAAGGTTTCTCTTCAGGTGGGGAGCTGGGGAAGGTACATTTCACTTAATAAGGGGCTGCCTGCCTTAGGTAAGCGTGCAGACGGGGCACTCGCAACCTCCTTCCTTCTCAGTAACTTGTTCTCAGCCACCTCAGCGTGGATCTTTAAGGAATCAAAACCACCAAATAGGTGGTGGGTTGTCCGTGGTCTGAAGTCTCACGGAACTTGTCGAGACCTCTCTGAACCCTCAGATCCCAGCGATTCACTGGAACTGTCATCTTCCTAGCAATTTCCCTCCAGTTAAAAGGTGCAATGTTTTTGATTGGCTATGGAGTTTGACCTGGGAAGAGGTTGGGCTTTTGTTTATTTATTTTTTGAGGATTTTGTGACATGGCATTGTCTGTAAACTCCCAAAATGAGGGCTCACAGAATTTGAAGCCAGCCCATCATGGAACTGTTATTTCTTCGTGAGGGTTAATAAGGATTCAAAGGCAGGCTTAGAACAACTTCCTAATACATAAAAACAAAAGAAGTGACAATAGAGCGCTTTGGACTTTTGTTTGCTGTGCTTCTGTTTTTTAAAATAGGGCAATTTGATATAAACTGCTCCCCGGCTCTTTAAGTCAGTTACTGAGCAGCGTACACAATGTACCTATGTTCTCATGGGATACAAACAATCCGGATAAGTTTGTTACCAAGGGGTTCCTTTGAGCCATTAAATACGCCATGATTCAGCACAGAAAAAAAAAAAAAGTTGACCACTAAAAACTTGTTATAAGATCACCCCAAAAAACTTTAAAAAGTTAAACCCCATGTTCACATTTGCATCACACTTCTTCCTGACAGGTAGGTGAGGCTGGGGGAGAGATAGGCAGCATCCCCTTCAGGGTTATGTATCTGTTTGGTCTCTTGTGCTAATTTCTTTGCCTTCCCTCTTTGCCTTTTAGCTATTCTGCTCCTTGCTTGCTTCTGCCTGAGAGGGTGGGCAGAGGAAATCAAGGGAAGGAAGAAAGTTCAAGTACTTTTCACTTTCACTTGTGACAGCTCGTCCTGGAGTTAACTCACAAGAACCAGGCAAAGCTGGCAATGTTATTCTTCCATCTCCCCGCCGCTTTAGAAGTGAGGAAACTGAGGTTCAGAGAGGGTAAGCGACTTTCCCAAGGTTCCATTGCTTCAAAGGCGTAGATCTGGGATTCGAACCCAGAGCTCTATGCCTGCAAAGTGGGAGATCTTTTCCTACAGCACACTCTTAAGTGAGGTGTCTCACATTCCCTTTCCATCTTTTGGCAGTTCTGGCTTAATGTGTGTGTGTGTGTGTGTGTGTGTGTGTGTGTGTGTGTAGATTGTACAGAGAAGTTCCACTGTTAAAGTGATTGCTTTGATCTACTTTTCATAAAAATGTTCCATGTTCTTCGTCATTATTATGGTCTACTGAAAATTGGCTCTATTTAAACAGGGGCTGCAACCAATTTTAAATCACTAGACTAAATTTTTGAAGCATCTTTTATCAGTAAACTTAAAATGATTTATTGATGAGCGAGAGGGAGGGAGAAACATCCTCTTGTTGTTTCGCTCATTTATGTATTCATTGGTTGATTCCTGCATGGGCCCGGACTGGGGACTGAACCTGCGACCTTAGTGGACAGTGCTCCAGCCCACTGAGCTTCCACGCTTGGGCTCCTACCAGCAAACTGGGATCGCTGTAGGGGCATATTCTGAATTTTCACTTAACTTTAGGAGGCCAACTTTCCTTTGCTAATGATTTTACGTTAATAATTAAGGGACATGTTAATTACTTAATAACTGTTCATGGAGGGATTCAGTGGCAAGTGAAAATGCTAAATTTGCATTTCTTTTTAAGGTTTGTTAGTAGTTGCTGTTGATCTTTAGCTTTGCTAATAGTATCTTCATATTTCAAATTATATAAATTCTGTGTTTCTCCCAGCACCCAAGCGTATCACCCAAATTTACATGTGGGTCACTGGCGTGGGTATCTGGGGACACAACTGTCAGCAGGATGTAGCTGCTGAGTTGCTTATTAACTTCGGAAAGTGCATGAAAGACTTGAGAGAGTCCCTTGCAGGGGACAGGCTCCTTCTCCCACTTGTCACCAAACTTGAATTCATACAGTTTAGAGAAAACAGGGCTTAATAATAGAACACCTTGTTTAAAAAAAGTAACAATTACTAAAGTGTTCTCCTTGTGTTAGCTGAGGCTCACACTGGCTCCTCAAACTCACTCTAACTTTACTGACGGATAATGAAAAAGGACATTTCTGAGTATATAAGGGCTATAAAGCTTTACAGCAAGTCCCAGAATGTGAACTTTTGTCACTGAATGGTTGTCTGTAAATACAAATTTTATTTAAATCTCAGCAGTTGTGTAAAACGCCCTTTTTGTAGTGAACCAGGCTCTCTATTTAGCATGGCACTCGAGAAGGTGTGTACAGTGTTCCTGTGTCTACGTGTGTTTGTCTCTATACTGACAGTGAAGGTTATCTATTGTGATCCAGTTTAACTCGGTCCTGGTTGATTGAGTACCTACTACGTGCTGTGAGCTCTGAGCCCTCGAGAGTTAGTCAAAGTTTGCCGCCGGATGTTGAATAGAAACTTGTGTTGTCATCAATGTATCTCTGGTATCCACTACAGAGCCTGGCATAGTTCTTTAAGTAAATGAAGCAGGAAGCTGGCATGCCTGAATAAAGAGGACTTTAAAGCAATCTATAGTTTAGATCCTTGTAAGTAGCAAATTGATAGGGATATTGAGGATACAATGGAATCATGCTCAAGGGGAAATTTCTTCTGAAAGGTATACCTACTGTGTTTCCACCTGCCTTATATTTTGTTGGAAGAAAATGTGAGAAAGGAAAGGAGTGAGTAGAATTAAATAACACTGTTGCTACTTACCCATGCTGCATGGGTTTGAGATGTTTCTTTTTTTCCGTTGATTATTCTTGTTTCTTGGTTTGTTTCCTGTTCTTAGTATTTGTTTTGTTTTGCTTGAACATGATGCAAGGTGACTTATAAGCTTGACTACAAGAAGACACACAGAGTAGCCTTAGGCAACATGATGTAACAGCCCTCCTTGGAGACCCAACTTCGTAGGGATGAGGACTCCTTGTGGGCAAGGACTGTGTCCTCTTATCTCCCCAGCCCTCAGATTTTGGCTAGACACATCCTGTGAGCTCAGCAGACAGTTCCATAAACCCTTTCAAACAAGGCCCGGCCACCCTGAAAGCTGTCAGTTTAAGGATTTGGTTAACAACCTTGGTGAAGTTCTTCTAGGAGTGCCTTCTGCTGTCAGAGGAAGTTGTAATTCTAGCCTACAATAGTCACTTCCAGGAAGATGGATGTGCCACGGATTGACTGAGAAGGCCGTGGAAATAAAAACAGGCTGCTTCGACATGCCACTTTAGCAGGAGTTCATTCTGGGCTTTACTTCAAAGGGGAGCAGTGCCAAGAGACTGCTGTCTTGCAGAAGGTGCATTATGGCAGCTGGGAGATAGGGTGCTCACGGGCTGGTGCTCCAAAACTTGACAGATTTCCAGAGACATCAGAGGCTTCCTTTACTAGTATCACCATGTATTTAGCCACTCAGAGAGCAGCATATATTTTAAAGCGAGACACTTAATGTGCCGTGTTACTGAAAGTAAACAAGCATGGGCTTCCTTGGGCATTTACTGTGGTCAACTGGAATTTTGCCCAAGGTTATTATTAGACATCTTCCTGCTGGTCTTGGTCCAAATGCAACATTCGTTTCTTACAGATTGATCATGCTCGGGCATATTGAGCATGGAATCAATGAATTTGTTTCTTGTATTCTTTTAAATTTGTTCTTTCAGTATCCCACCAACCCACCATTTGCTTAATGCTAAACTCCTTATGGAAGAAAGAAATCTAAATCAAATATAAGAGGTTAGGTAGTTTCTTTGTTTTATTTTGGTGTCTGAGCATATAGAAATGAACAGGGTGCACGTGTTCTCATTCAGGCAGTGAAGGGGACTTAAAGTACTCAGTGATGCATGGCTTTAAAAGATAACTGAGTGAAAGCTCCGTCCCTTACTAACAGGATCTATACTTAGCCAGCTGGATATCAACCTCCATGTATAGCAATGCTCCAGGTGCTATGGAGAGAAGTGAAAGAAGTAACTCACAGCCCCTGCCCTTGAAGGTCGTTTCTGTTTAACAGAAGGTAGTAGTTTGGCATGTGGAAACGTGCCAGGATGCTGATGTCCCTAAAGAAAGCGTTGGGTTTTTTTTGTTTTGTTTTGTAAATTTGACTTTATTTAACCTGATATAGCCAAAATATTATTTCCACATGTGATCAATATAAAATGAGTACTTTTTATTATTTAATATAAAAGTACTTTATATTCTTTATACTAAGTCTGAAATGTGGTGCATACAGTACACTTGCAACACTTCTCAATGCAGGCTAGCCAATTTCAGGTGTGCAGTAGCCCCATGTGGCTTTAGACGGAGCTCAGACACCTGCCCAGGCCTATGGAGGATGAGCTCTGAGAAGCCACAATGATAAATATGTCTCATGTTGCACAGGACATGCATGTATTTTCCCATTAGCTAAATAAAAACTGTGCTTCATATTTTGTACTCATATTTTCTATGCTATACTTTTCTGTTTTAGTTAGGAGGCTGTTGCAGTAATCTAGATGGGATTATTTGGAGTTACGGATGGGACAGTGGAGGAGAGAACTGGATGGATATGGGAGACATTAGGAGGGGAATACCCAGGATTGATAACCGAGTCTGAGGGTGGGGCAGTATCAAGGAAGAATCAGTTTTCTGG
Source organism: Saccopteryx bilineata (assembly GCF_036850765.1). Lineage (NCBI taxonomy): Eukaryota > Metazoa > Chordata > Mammalia > Chiroptera > Emballonuridae > Saccopteryx > Saccopteryx bilineata. The sequence goes on from NC_089502.1 coordinate 127,796,711, forward strand.
CTCCAGGGAATGGGTGCCATCACTGAGACGGGAGCATCGGGTGACAGCAGTATGTGACAGTTATGTTAGGGGTACCATGGGGGACTTCCCTTTGGAAGTGTCTAGTTAACGTTTGGTTTTGAACTCAGGAGAGGATTCTGAGCTGGAGATATAGATCTGGGAGGTATCACCACAGGAAAGGGTAAGGAAATTGAAGGAGTGAAATTGATGGCAGTGAAATTGAGTCACAACAGTTTCTGGAGTTAGAGGAAGTGACTAGAAATGGTTAGCAAGAGTGCCTCAGGATAATCCTCAGAAAATAACTGACCTGAGCCATCCTATCAGGGAAAATAGAAGAGCTGTAATTAAAGCTATTAGAAGTCTCAGCCCTGGCCGGTTGGCTCAGCGGTAGAGCGTCGGCCTAGCGTGAGGAGGACCCTGGTTCGATTCCCGGCCAGGGCACACAGGAGAAGCGCCCATTTGCTTCTCCACCCTTCCACCGCGCTTTCCTCCCTGTCTCTCTCTTCCCCTCCCGCAGCCAAGGCTCCATTGGAGCAGAGATGGCCCGGGCGCTGGGGATGGCTCTGTGGCCTCTGCCTCAGGCGCTAGAGTGGCTCTGGTCGCAACATGGCGACGCCCCGGAGGGGCAGAGCATCGCCCCCTGGTGGGCAGAGCGTCGCCCCTGGTGGGCGTGCCGGGTGGATCCCGGTCGGGCGCATGCGGGAGTCTGCCTGACTGTCTCTCCCTGTTTCCAGCTTCAGAAAAATGAAAAAAAAAAAAAAAAGTCTCCTTATATCTGCCTGTCTGTACATGAAATATGGTTAAATTAACCTATTTTATCCCAGAATCTTCCTAGGATGGAACCCCAAGGAACACCATTTAAAGGGTCAATAGAGAAAGGATTATGAAAAGAAGACAGAGAGTTATTTCTCAAATATTTGAGAGATTGGGGGGCTAAGGACAGGGTAAAGTTCCATGGAGGGACTGTCCAGTAGAATTTAATGAACGAAATAGACTAACAAACAAAATAGAAACAGTTTCACAGTTACAGAAAACAGACTGACAGCTGTCAGAGGAAGCAGGGATTATAGGACTGGGTGAAAAGATGAAAGGGTTAAGCAAAGGAAAAAAACTCATAGACACAGACGACAGTATGGGGATTACCAGAGGGATAAATGGTGATGGAAGAAGATTTGACTTGGGGTGGTGAACACAGTACAATATACAGATGATGGGCCTGACCTGTGGTGGCGCAGTGGATAAAGCGTCAACCTGGAAATGCTGAGGTTGCCGATTCGAAACCCTGGGCTTGCCTGGTCAAGGCACATATGGGAGTTGATGCTTCCTGCTCCTCCCCCCTTTCTCTCTCTCTCTCTCTCTCTCTCTCTCTCTCTCCCTCTCCTCTCTAAAATGAATAAAAAAATATATATACAGATGATGTATTATGGAATTGTACACATGAAACCTCTATAATTTTCTTAACCAATGTCACCCTAATAAATTCAATTTAAAAAAATTTAAAGAACCAAATGCAGCAGACAGATCAAATGAGGTAATAAGAAACAGTCTTCTTTGGATTTAGAAAGAGGTCAATAGGCCTGAGCAGGCAGTGGCGCAATGGATAAAGCATCAGACTGGGACACAGAGGACCCAGGTTTGAAACCCTGAGGTCCCCGGCTTGAGTGCAGGGTCACTCACTGGCTTGAGCGTGGGGTCATGGTCACTGGCTTGAGCTTAAGGTTGCTGGCTTGAGCTCAAGGTCTGTGGCTTGTGTAAGCGGTTACTCGCTCTGCTGGTCCCCCCCCCGCCCCCGTTTAAGGCACATATGAGAAAGCAATCAATGAACAACTAAGTTGCCACAATGAAGACTTGATGCTTCTCATCTCTCTCCCTTCCTGTCTGTCTGTTCCTATCTGTCCCTCTCTCTGTCCTTCTGTCTCTGTCACACACATACACAAAAAATGTCAATAGCGATGTTTCAGTGAAGTGGTGGGAGCAGAGGCCAGATGGCAATAGGTTAAGGAGCCTTTAGAAGGTAGGAAAGTAGAAGCTGACTGAGCAAGGAAGCAAGTAGAGTGTATAGGGTTTGCGGTTGAGAGGCTAGCTTTTCTCCTTTCTAACTTCTTTCTTTCCATTCATCCAAAGCTATTGGTTGGCTCATTCTTTTAAGATGGTAGCAACTTGTACTTAAATATAAATGGGAAAGGGCTAGTGGGAGAGGATGAAGTGATGGGGAAGACTGGCGAAGGGAATGACCCTAAGAGCTGGTCTCTGTGAAGTGCAGGGAAAGTCATAGCGGCTTGCTTCCAGCAGGTGCCGAAGTGGAATTACGGGGGGTAGGGACAGCGTGTGAAGTTGGGTTCAGCCCCAGGGTATTTCCTCTCTAGAGGCCTCCAGGCTGGGTGGAGCTGGGGGCAGGAAGGTAGGGAAAGGTGGAAAGGCTGAGTGGTTCTTGATGAGAGGCGGTAGTGATAAGAGGAAATGGATCTGTTCTGACATCTGGGGCTCCACCCCAAGGTCAAGGCAAATCCCGATCTGAAGCTCTAGGGGGAACTGGACTGGCCCACAGCAAAAGCGTTGAGGCCTGGCAAGACAACTGTGCTGTGGTTTGGTCTCTGATCGCTGGAGCCCACAGTCTCATTTCAACCTGAGTTTTGCCATTGAATTACTGTATGGGCTTAAGGAACTCACTTCTCTTTGGATCTCAATTCTATTGCCTACAGTGGGCTGGATAGATGAACTTTTCCAGTTCCAAGACTGAATCTAGTATCCATAGCCAGGGAACATTGTCTACCACAGTGTACTCTGACTTGATGTTTCTATCAAAAAGCAGGGCTACCCCATTCCTCACATCCTTTTGGATTTATCCATTCGGGATAAACAGATTGAATGGTCTTATGGCAAGACACATTGGCTCAATATGAATAACAAATGATCACAAAATCCCTTGGAACTTGACATTACTATTGTATAAACCACTTCTGGTATCTTCTGCTTTAGTCTTCAGATGTTTCTTCAAAATGGTTGAGTGTATTCTGAATCATTTATTGAATGTTCTAGTTACTGTCCAAAAAACCCTAGGTCGAATCTCTCTTTAATATGAACAATAAGCCTCCTAATTTATCTATTTCATAACACTAAAGTTCAAAATGGAGGCATACCTTGGAGATATGGCAGATTTGGTTCCAGACACTGCAACAGAGTGAGTTGTAATCTTTTCGCTGGTGGAGGGTCTTGCCTTCAATTTGTAAAAAATACAATCTCTATGGAGTGCAGGAAAGTGGAGCACAATAAAACGAGGTATGCCTGGGTTTTCTTTGAGACGTGGCAGTACAGCATTGAACTGTAGGGGCTTCTCTAACTGATGTTCTCCATCTGAGCTTGGGATTAAGTCCAACAGTGAATCGGGCCAGGGTCCTGAGACCCTGGCATCTTCCACTGGTGCTCACGCAAAGCTTCTCGGTGTCCCTTAGTGAAATAAATGTAGAAAAGGATTTATTCTGTCTGATCTCCGGGGGCAGGATGAAAAGGAGAAAGCAAGGAAGATAGGAACAAACTAAGTCATTGCAAGCTAGGCCTATTTTCTTCCAATAATCTCCCAGGTAACAGCCTCTACCTTGCTAGGATCTGATTACCCATTGCTGGCCTCAGACCATAGCGTTATTGTTTTAACATTCCTAGCTTCCTCTCTATCCCAGCATGAACCACGTTGTATGGGAGGCTAGGGAAGCTGACCCTGCTTGGGGATAAAGAGACAGTTTAGCTTTCAATGATCTTGAAGGCACACTTGAAAACACAGTGATTAGAAAATAAAGTAGCGAGCCCTGGTAGCGTGAGCCAGTGTGATAATGTGCAGGGCTGTATGGGGCCAGCCCATTGAGCAGGATTCATTTTCATACAACCTCCTCCCTCTTGCCAAAGTCTTTGACTTGTGTTTTTGTTTTCCACTCAGTAATTCATGCCAATTGAACCTGACATCTATGGAAAGAGATGCTGAGGGTTATTTAAACTGGCATTTAAGAAAAGTAACAACAATAATAGGTTAACAGAAGCATCATGGACGTTGGGTACAGCATATTGCCAACCAAATGATGATGAAAGCCTGTTCCTGGTACACATAGGCTTCTGTGTTTCATTTCTAGTGTGCCCAATATTGACTGGACGCATAGTCACGTCACACTAAAATCTAGTTCATGTCCAAACTGTTGAGTTATCAGGTTAATTGTTCTATACTGGGTGTAGGACTAGAAGTCTCAGTCCTTTCTTTCTTTATTTATTTTTTTTGTGGGCAAGCAGAGGACTGGAACATCTATTTATAGGGCAAACTGTGTTGGGCACTGTGCAGAATACATTATGTGTGTTATCCCATTAAACCGAGCTGCAAACCTGTGAAACAGGAATTGCTATTCCCTCTGTTATAAGTGAGGAAGCCAACAATTAACTAATTCCCCGAAGATCGAATACAAACTGACAAAGCCAGGATTTAAAATTAGGTTTGTCTGACTGCTAAAGCTTCCTGTTTCCCCTACACACAGTTCTCCAACATCAGTGAGCCAAGAACCACCTGCTCAAGCTCCCAGGTGGTTCAGGAGCCAGACGTGCTTGGATGCACTTTGAGAAATGTTGTATTTAGCTCTCCCATGTCACATTCTTTGCTTTCAGGATGAGGAGTGTAAACATATCAGATGTCTACGCCTTTTGTAGTGAATTTAGATATTCAAAGTAAATATTTTTGATCCAGCACTTCCACTCTTAGGCAATTTGTACATATGGCCAACAGAAAATAATATTAGGATGTTCTTAGCAGTATTAATCATAACCCTAAACTGGAAACTGCCCAAATGCCTAGCATAAGTAGAATGCGTAAATAAATCGTGGTACATTCACCCAATGTAATGTTACACAGCAATGGGAATAAAGAATCTACAACCACCTGCCAAAATTATGGATGACTCACAACCATAATATTGGATGAAAGAAGCCAGATACAATAAACTAGACACTACATGGTTCCATTTCAATAACATATTTTTAAAGTGGGCAAGCTAATCTATGATGGTAGGAGTCAGCGTAGTGGAAGGAGCACAGGGTGGAGGCTGGCAGTGGTTGCTTAACTGATGTGGCTGCTGTATGTCTTCAGCTTGTGAAAGTTCATCCAGCCACACACTTAGAATATGTGCACGTTTCTTAAAAAAAATTTTTTTTTAATTTATTGATTTTAGAGAGAGGAGAGAGAGAAAGAAAGGCGGGGTGGGGGGGGAGGATCAGGAAGCATCAACTCATAGTTGCTTCTTGCATATGCCTCGACCGGGCAAGCCCGGGGCTTTGAACCAGTGACCTCAGCGTTCTAGGTCAATGCTTCATCCACTGCGCCACCACAAGTCTGATTATGTGCACGTTTCTGTATGTATATTATGCTTTAGTACAAATTTTAAAGATATTCTAACCATAGTAATGGAGAGAGAGTGCACGCTACAACAGATTTCTAATTTCCAAATAATTCTGGTGAGCTAATAGGTAATACTCTGAGGAAGAGTGACAGATCCTACATAAAATTACAGCTTTTGGCATTAACAGAACTTCAACATGCTCACGCCTTCCAGGAGTCAGTATATCCAGCCCCAAAGAGAGCACATGTAAGCCCTTGAGCTAAACTTCCCTTATATCTAGTCAGTCAGATGCTAGTCAGGTTATTTGTGAATTAATGGTGCCCTGTCTATATGCTTTCTCTCACAATTGCCTGGTCTGTAAGTCCCTTTCAAGATTCAGAAGGAAGTGGATTGAGTTGGTTAGCTAGCGAGAATGCCTCAGGATAATCCTGCTGTAGTGCAAATTCTAGAAAAACAGCTGGCCTCAAGCCATCCTAACAGGTTTTTTTTTTGTTTTGTTTTGTTTTGTTTTTTTGTTTTTTTTGTATTTTTCCGAAGCTGGAAACGGGGAGAGACAGTCAGACAGACTCCCGCATGCGCCCGACCGGGATCCACCCGGCACGCCCACCAGGGGCTATGCTCTGCCCACCAGGGGGCGATGCTCTGCCCCTCCGGGGCGTCGCTCTGTTGCGACCAGAGCCACTCTAGCGCCTGGGGCAGAGGCCAAGGAGCCATCCCCAGTGCCCAGGCCATCTTTGCTCCAATGGAGCCTTGCTGCGGGAGGGGAAGAGAGAGACAGAGAGGAAGGAGAGGGGGAGGGGTGGAGAAGCAGATGGGCGCTTCTCCTGTGTGCCCTGGCCGGGAATCGAACCCGGGACTTCTGCACGCCAGGCCGACGCTCTACCACTGAGCCAACCAGCCAGGGCCCTAACAGGTTTTTAAAACTATGTATTAGAACCCGTCTATGGGGCCAGTCTGCCTATGAGATCTGGTTAAATGAATTTACAGTCTTTCAGGATGGAACCCCAAGGAACTACACTTAGAGAGCCAACAGAGGAAAGGTCATGAAAAGAAGATGGGGATTTCTCAAATAGCTGGGAGAGCCGGGTCCAAGAGCAGAGCAGTCACTTAAGTAGGCTTACAAAGTGTTTCTGTAAAGTATATTTTTTAAAGAAGTCATTCATGCCTGACCTGTCGTGGCACAGTGGATAAAAGTGTCAACCTGGAACTCTGAGGTCACCATTTGAAACCCTGGCTTGCCTGGTCAGGGCACATAAGGGAGTTGATGCTTCCTGCTCCTCCCCCCTTCTCTTTCTCTCTCCTCTCTAAAAATGAGTAAATAAAATCTTTTTAAAAATGTCATTCATTTTGCAGAATCAATCTTCTTTGGACCATCTTTCTTTGGAAAATCTTTCTTCTTTGGAATATCTCTGGTGGCTGAGAAAGAAATATTATTCTTGAAATAGCATCTAGTAAATACCTCAAGCTGAGACATGTTATAAATATCTTTACTTCTATTCACCTGTATAACAAACCTCCCACACTGCATAATTTATTCTAATGCTGTTTCTTCCCATCTTCAACAATGTTTTCTATATGTCTTCTAAGTATATTTGCTGACAAAGGAATGCATTTTAGTTTGACATCAATTTTTTTTTCCTATACCTTAGAACAGCCAGTTTTTACTGTAGTGTGAAGAGTGGGTTTTTCTCTATTGAATCATGGAAACTTGGAAAAGGCTTGCAAACATTTATCACTACATGTACAGTATTTTGCGAACTATGGGATTGAGTATCACATGTCTTAAAACCTTGCTGTAAAAGTCATAGAGGCTTGTCTTCATGTTTTGCCTGCTTCCTTTTTTTTCTTTCTTTTTTTTTTTTTTTTTTTTTTTGTATTTTTTCTGAAGTTGGAAACGGGAAGGCAGTCAGACAGACTCCCGCATGCGCCCGACCAGGATCCACCTGGTATGCCCACCAGGGGGTGATGCTCTGCCCATCCAGAGCATCGCTCTGTTGTGACCAGAGTCATTCTAGCGCCTGAGGCAGAGGCCATAGAGCCATCCTCAGCGCCCGGGCCAACTTTGCTCCAATGGAGCCTTGGCTGCGGGAGGGGAAGAGAGAGGAAGGAGAGGGGGAGAAGCAGATGGGCGCTTCTCCTGTGTGCACTGGCTGGGAATCAAACCTGGGACTCCTGCACACCAGGCTGACGCTCTACCACTGAGCCAACCAGCCAGGGCCTGCCTGCTTTCTTTTTAAGTATCATGGTAATGACAATAGCTTCATGCCATCATTAGTTAATATCTCAAGGTCCAATACCTGCTACAGGTGAGGTTGAATGTTAATAGTGGCACACATTTCAAATAGTCTTCTTTGTGATCATTTTCGATTCAGCTGTCTTCTTGTCGGCTCTGATCAGGTTGTCAGTGTTCACACCTGGTAATGTGGCAGACACACAACTCATGCAGGGTGTTGAAGGGTCAGCCTTGCCACTTTCCTGCTGTTTGCCTGTTCTTGTGTTCTTTCTTTTCCTATTTCATTGCAGGAAATGTTTTAAGTCACCTGCTGATCTTGTGAGTACTGGTTTAGTACATAGCATAAGTAGATAACATCATCTACAAGTGTACTTATTCAGGCCCAGGTGAGCTGCATTATATTGCAGTACACTGAAAGTAAATGGATATGTCAGGGGACCCAGTCCCTACTTTTCTGTTGGACAGCTGGCCTTCTTCCTTGAGGACACCTGTAGACTATATTGACAGAGATCTGGTGCTAGTGTGAGTGCATATGTTAGAATTAGATAGTAGCACCCTGGCTGGGTAGCTGTTGGTTAGAGCATCGTCCCAATATACCAAGGTTGAGGGTTTGGTTCCTTGGTCAGGGCACATACAAGAATCAACCAATGAATGCATAAATAAGTGGAACAATAAACCGTTGTTTACTTCTTTCTCTCTTTGTCTTCCCTTACTCTCTCTCTAAAATCTATAAAAATTAAAAACTTAGATACTAGTAATGCTTTCTTTCTCATTTTTTCACATGAAAAATACATTGAAGCATTGCTTTCTAACGGACTGCCTTGCCTAGCCTGCATAACCCTGCTTTCTGTATTCTAAATCCTGCCCTTGGATATAGCGCTGAGAAGGAACTGTACTTTCGGCCTGCATGTCTGCGCCCTTTGTGGAAATGCTTTACTTCACTGCTTTTTGGTTCTGGGGCTCAGCCTTGCGCAGAGGGCGCTACTGAGACAAACATAAAAAATGGATGGTCTATATCTGGGACTGTTGTTGAAAATGTGGTGTTACTACACATCACTGGGCCTGCCCCTTATGGAGGCGCCACGGGAGGAATGTCTATAAAATTTGGCATCAGGAAATGAAATGCTGCACTTCTTAATAGCTGTTTTCTTTCTTGCTTAAGGACAATATACATATTGTATATTGTCAAGAATGAGAGAGAGAGAGGAGGAGAGCAGGATAGACAGGAACAGATAGGAAGGAAGATAGGTGAGAAGCATTAGCTCATAGTTGCAGCACCTTAGTTGTTCATTGATTGCTTTCTCATATGTGCCTTGACTGGGGGTTCAGCCGAGCCAGTGACCCCTTGCCCAAGCCAGCAATCATGGGGTCACGTCTATGATCTCATGTTCAAGCTGGCAACCTCGGGGTTTTGAACCTGGGTTCTCAGTGTCCTAGGCCTAGGCCAATGCTCAATCCACTGTGCTACCGCCTGGTCAGGCAATTTAAGGACAACGTTAACTTCGTCTTCCTCTTTGTTTTGACTGCTGAGAGCCTCAAGTCATCCTGTGGGCCACCTTTCTGGAATGTAGAGAACTGTGACAGGCCTCCCTGAGTGCTCATTTCATTCCTGATTCCCATATCTTGCAACTATTATTTTAAACTTTCAAATTTTATTATTTTAAAGTCACCTCAAGTACTTCAAGAAAGGAGATGGGCTATGAGTAAGATATAACATTGCTACTGATACGCATTCTAAACTCCTGTGCTCAATTGCTAAAGAAAAAACTTGATTTTAGGGTATGGAAGTTTTATCTTTAGGTAAGGGTGGTTATTTTCCATTGTCAATAGCATCTATGAATTTCATGAATCTAAGATGCTATTAATTATAAGATGACTTTCCTTTTTATTTTTTTTTCTTTCCCAAGTGATAGGAGGGTTCCACCCAGCAGCCCCTATCTGGGGCTGATGCTCTGCCCATCTGGGCCCATGCTCTCAACCAAGCTATTTTTAGTGCCCAAGACAGAGGCTCCAGGGGGCCGAATGGGTAGGGGTGGAGAAGATGGTCGCTTCTCCTGTGTGCCCTGACCGGGAATCAAATCCAGGATATCCACATGCTAGGCTGATGCTCTTCCACTGAGCCAACCAGCCAGGGCCAAGATGAACTTCCATTTTAGAGGTGTTTTATGTCAGAAAATTGCAAGCACTGATTTTAAGACATTTCTTGTAAGACCCCATTCTAATCTCATCTGTTAAAGTGTGGGGTAGATGAACCTTTAAGAATCAATGAAATGTGGTATTATTTATAGTACTGAGACTCTTCTAGCTACTTGAAGTCTGCTGTGGGATTTGAAATATGGCCACGTTGGAAGGGGGACAGTTAAGCCTTGTGGGTGGTCATTGTTTTAAGAAGGCCTGTATCCCTAAGACCTAATAAAAATTCTGATCCCTGATCGCTAGAAGGGCAGTAATTACTAGCCTGACCTACATGCAGGTGTTCACATATTGGTTTTAAAAAATGAACTTCTTATGGAGGGACTCTAGGTAAAATTGGAAAAATGCACTTTTTTATGAATAAATTTTTATTTTAATGGGGTGACATCAATAAATCAGGGTACATATATTCAGAGAAAACATTTCCAGGTTATCTTGCCATTTAGTTCTGTTGCATACCCATCACCCAAAGAAAGATCATCCTCCGTCACCCTCTATCCAGTTTTCTTTGTACCCCTCCCCCTCCCCCTCCCCCTCTCCCTCCTTCCCTCCCCCCCCCCCCGTAACCACCACACTCCTGTCCATGTCTCTTAGTCTCGCTTTTATGTCCCACCAATGTATGGAATCCTGCAGTTCTTGTTTTTTTCTGATTCACTTATTTCACTCCACATAATGTTATCAAGATTCCACCATTCTGCTGTAAGTGATCCGATGTCATCATTTCTTCTAGCTGAATAGTATACCATGGTGTATATGTGCCCCATCTTCTTTATCCAGTCTTCTATTTTTTTTACAGTGATTAAAAGCCTTTAAGCAAACTCTTGGCCAATACAGCAAGAATCCATAAAAGAGTAGTGTCCTTAACATGTTCACCAAGTCCAAGTTGGCCCCATCACCATGCCAAATCCCTGAAAAATGCAACCCAACCACAGTTCAGTCTGTTAGGAGCTGTCACAGGGAGCAGGAGTCCAGGAAAAGTCCACACAGGAAAAGTCCGCATGGCACTGGAATTGTTGTCACCATTCTATACTTTGCAGCTCATGTCCAAGTCCCAATGACCGCTGCTTCTAGCTGGTAATGATTCAGGTAGACTGGAAAAGCCATCTGCAGCATGCGTGGATATGGAGCTTCTGTTCTCCTCTGCCTGGAGAGATGAGACCAGATTGCTTTTCCCTGGAGCTCTGTGACTGTGGCTTGGTAAAGAGAACCTTAGGATACACTAAGCAGTCTCGGTGTGGCTTCTTCAGTGTTCCTTGGTTGAAGAGTCCTCTTAGTTTAGTCCAAAACAATGCACTTTTTTAAAAAAAATAATTTATTAATTTTAATGCGGTGACATTGATAAATCAGGGTACATATGTTCAGAGAAAACATCTCCAGATTATTTTGACATTTGATTATGTTGCATACTTTTAAAAAGCGATTGAAGATTTTTTTTAAGCTGTGCTATTGTTTTGATTTTAACAAACTTCAGAATACATGTTCTCAACATAAAAAAATGAGCAAAGAACAGCTTAGTCTCAGAAGAAAACAAATGAGTAATAAATATTAGAAATATTTGTTTGATCTTTCTTTTAATCAAAATAATATAGATCAAAACAGCGTAATACCATTTTTTGTTCTATAAAATTGACAATGCTCAAAACCAGTGAGCTGGCAGCCGGAAAGGTGCTTCCATATGTTGCAATGTGATATAAATTATGCAGCTCTTGTAGAAGGTGATTTACCAATATATATTAAAATGTTCTTCAAATATTTGTATTTAAAATGTTCACACCCCTGGTCTCAGTAATTCAGCTCCTAGGCATCTACCCTAAGGAAATAATCAGAGCTTTAGAATTATGTTTAGCATGTTTAGCATGGTGTTCATATTAGTAAAACATAAACGACTTAATATTCAACAGCAGAGAAATATTTAAACACATTATGGTTTTTCTACTCAGTGGACTGTTTTATAATTATCAAAATTAGTGAGAGTTGTAGGGAAATATCTGTGCCTTCTGTTCTTTTTGCTGTGAATCTAAACCTGCTCCAAGAAAATGCCTGTTCATTAGGGACAGGAGTGAGGCTGAGGACTATTTGATTGACATGATAAAATGATCATGACATATTGAGTGAAGAAAACTGCCTCTGCAGAAATATAGAAAGTGTTCACGATGGTTGTATTTGGGAAGTAGAATTCTTGAGGAATTCTGCTATCTTCTCTATTTTTCTGAGTTTTTATAACATATTATTATGATAAGAAAAATTGATCAGTGTATTCATTTGAGTTTAATCTTTATCAATAATCATTCTTTGTCAATAATCATTCACTCTCCAGTGACTTTAAATCTGCCCTCCCCCATTCAACAAATGCTTATTGAGGACTGTCCATCTACCAGGTACTGCCCTAGGAAGTAGGGATTCAGCAATGAATAGGACAGACCAAGTCCCCATTTCCTTAGTGCTTCTATAGTTGTTGGGGAAGACTGCCTATAAATATTACAATGTCTAAGAATCCAGTGATTCATTGTTGAGCTTGTGGTCAACTATAAGATCTGCTTGTTCTTTCCTCTCCCTTTGAAAGACTAAAATATCCTGATCCCAAATAAAATCTCAATGTTCCAAGACGGGTAAATACGAACCTAGCAGCGTGAGGCTCAGGGATGAGACTTTGTAATGTCTTTTTATAATTTCTGAATTTGGGGTTCTGAAGCTGGTGAGTCCTGTGGCAAAAGGCGCAACTGGGAGAAGTAGTCTTTCTGAGGTCCTGCTCATGCCTCTCTTACGTCTCTTGATTAGAATGTTCTGCCATCGTAAACTCCTGTCCTACTGGAAGGCATTCTTTAGATGGTTATGACTCTTACCTATGGGTAATTCACTTTTCAATTGACTTTTGCACTTCTAACAGGCCTCCTCAACATTTGCCAGTTAACATTTATTGAATTTGGCATCATGCTGTTGCATATTCAGTCAAGGCCCTGTCAAGACAAAGATGACTCACTCTAAAGAGGAAATTTGAAGGAAGTCTAATAAAGGGACTATTTACAAAGGCATGGGCAGGGCTTAAAGAAACTTCATTGGGTAGTATGTACCCTTGCCCTGGAAACACTGGGGGGAAAGAGTTGCCATTCTTAAGTGTGAAGGAACAAGGGGAGACTGTGATAACCAGAACTTCGCAGAATGCTCTAGAAAGAGGGCCCCTCTCACAGAAGGCTGTGGGTTTCAGTAAAAGAATACAACCAATATATTGCCTCCTAGCAGATCGGAAGTCAGGGAGACAAATACCCTGTCCTGCCCTTCGGTGTTTTGCATGCTTCCCAGGGGCCCAACCAGACTGCCAGCAGGAAGACAGCGGGGCCCATTGGCGCGGTCTGTATGGGAAGCCCCATGGGGAAGAGCAGAGAAGGGTAGGGAAAGAGTGGATTCTAGGGAGGCAAAAGGAAGACACTAATCACACACCTATCATTTTATTTACTCCTCACAACTGCTTTATGAGGTAGATTGTTTTACTATTTATTAAAAATGGGGATACTGAAGATTACAGGGGTTAAGAGCCAGCAATTTTCTAAAAATTCAATTTTTTGAAACTGGATATTAAATAGTGAAGCTAGGATTTGAACTCAGGCCTGTCTGACTGGACTGCTTCACTGTAATTAAGAACAGCTTAGCTTAAACAAGCAATTCTGTGGTTGGCTGGCACCAGCAGCAGTACGATGCTAAGTTCTGATTGGATGATTAGTTTGCTGTCTGATTGGTCCAGTTGTCAGTGATGCAGATTGCATTAAGTATAGGTTCCATTGACCATTTTTTGTACTCAAGTAATATTGGCACTGTACATTTTATATAGTGCCTAATAGCTTTTGTTTTAATATTTGACAATGTCCAGTTAAACACATTCTGCCAATGAAATGCCCAATATCTAACGTCTTCCCCTTTAAAAAGCCTGATGGGAATATGGCTTTTTAAATATGTTAATATGTTACTATGGTGCAGTTTACATAAGCAGAACTTGCATGATAAATAGGCAACATATCACATGCAATGACTGAGCGTTTTCAGTTAGGTAGAGGGACGTTTTATTGTAGTCTAGCTCCACATCCGTGATCTGGCAAGGCCCCTGAACATGTGAGGTCCAGGGCGCTGGGCTAGGGTTTCTTAACCCTTTAAAATCCTTGCTCTATTCTGTCAGACATAAAAATTAAAAAAATTTTTTTTTAATTTATTCATTTGAGAGAGGAGAGGGAGAGAGAGAGAGAGAGAGAGAGAGAGAGAGAGAGAGAGAAGGGGGGAGGAGCTGGAAGCATCAACTCCCAAATGTTCCTTGACTAGGCGAGCCCAGGGTTTCGAACCGGCGACCTCAGCATTTCCAGGTCGATGCTTTATCCACTGCGCCACCACAGGTCAGGCGAGACATAAAAATTTTATGTGCTTCCCCAACTCCAAGTTTGGAATATGGCCTCCTAGGGGGGCATAGTCTCTCCTCTGATGATCTCTACCTGTCCAGAAGCTTACTTTCTATGACTTGTATGTTGAATATGGTAGGGCTTTTTCCCCTGAATATAAAATTATTGAAAATATATATGCCTTTTCAAATTAATACCTCCTCCCATTCTAAAACGGCCACCCTTTACCTTTGAGGATTGCTCCCCCAGAACCAATTCTGTTCCTTCCTTCCTTATTTATCTCCTCTATTTATTCACCCTCCAAGTATCTAGATCATGTGAAACACAGAGCATGTGCTAATAAACACTTGACAATGTGACGTGGGTGATTTGGGCTCTAAGCTGAGGCCTGCCAATAACTATATACAAGTCATCTAACCTATTTCACTAAGTCTGGGTAAAAATATGGTTATGTGCTTTTGTTTTGTTTTTTCCAACTAATTGCTTGCCCCCTCTTATCTATCAAGAAGTCCAGTATTTTCTTTTTGTGGCCCCTCCATCCTAATTGTCTAAGAATCCTGAGAGTTTCCTCAGTTCAAAGGGAGCCAAAAAGGTAACTGAGTCTGAGGGACCAAACACGGCTGTTGCTTCGTTCTGCCGCTTGGTGTCGCTGTACAATTCAGTGGAGACAGTACTTGCCTCACCCTGCTGTGGTACAAATTAAACAACTAGTATGGTTCAAGTGCTTAGCATATATATAGATGGATATACATGGCACTAAGTAAGTACTCAAAGATTTAGCTGCTATGTTCCTAGGCCTCAGTTTTATGCCTGCCCCAGAGGTTCTCTGGAACCATCCCAGCTCTGACAAACAGTGAGGAACAGATGGTGCGTGGGTCCCTGCAGGCGGGTATAGAGCCTGGAGGCCAGAGGGGACCAGTCCCTGCCCCTCTGAAGCCTCTGGCTATCTCAACCCCATGGTGCTGAGGTTGGTCCTCCCCTTGTACCTGGAGGATACAGACCCTGAGTAGTTTAGAATTCCTTGTAAATCAAATGATTTGTTCTGTCTCCGAGGAGTCGTTCTAGGGTGCTCAGACTAAAACAAAATACTGCCTCAGCTCACAGGGCTGGTTGGTGGTGGCGGGCCCTTATCCAAGGTCCTACTGAAGGCAGAGCTGGACTTTCAACCCAAGCAGTTTTCTGCCTCATTTGGGAAGGCAGTCTTCTGGAGAGCAAGGCTGGAGCTCACCTATTTTTGCATTCTCCCATTCCAAGTACGGTACCTCATACACAACGAGAAATACCCCTTCTTCTCCATGCCAGCCACTGGGACAGACGCTCAGGCGCTCCTAGGCACACACGCTCATGTGCACACACGCACATACAAGCACGCCGTGGACTCTGCCTCCCGTCTCTTTGCTTCTCCCTTTTTCTGACTTCTAGGCCACAATAATTAAGAACAACATACACAGTGCATAGAAAACTTTTCTTCACCTTTGACTAACTATTGTTGCTTTACAACTTTCTCTATCTCTGCTTTAATTACTAGACTTCACACTCTAGTCTAGAATACACCTTTCTTGGAAAAATGACAACACCTTATCTCTTTAATAAGCTTTGTGACTAGCACATAAAACATCCCCAAGTAGTAATTAATTTTAGATCATGTGGAAAAGATTCACTGTCCACACGTTTTAAAGCTTAATGAATCATTACTATAAGAACGCCATTTGCTAATCCATTCAGCTATTTGGGCTGTGTTCTAGAAGTTCATTCAGAGTCAATGTGCTTGTTTTTATGGAGAACTGCATTATCTATTATTATCATAATATAAAGCATTATATATTATGAAGTATAATAATGAATACTGATAGCATTAATAATAATTGCCACAATTTATTGAGTACCAGGTACTTGACATAATTATCTCTATTTTTCACATCAACCCTGCCAGATTGATGTCCATTTGATAAGTGAAACTGAGACTCAACTAGGTTAAGGAACTTCCTTTTAAGAGCACAGAAGGTCGAATACATTTCTTGCCCCAACGTCAGCGCCTGTTAAAAGTGCAGTGAGCCTGACCTGTGGTGGCGCAGTGGATGAAGTGTTGACCTGGAAATGCTGAGGTCGCTGGTTCGAAACCCTGGGCTTGCCTGGGCAAGGCACATATGGGAGTTGATGCTTCCAGCTCCTCCCCTCTGTCTCTCTCTCTCTCTCTCTGTCTCTCTCTCTCTCCCTCTCTCCTCTCTAAAATGAATAAATAAAATAAAAATTAAAAAGAAAGTGCAGTGACAGGTCGCCTGTGACCTCCCTCACCACTCCTCCTCCCCTTACCAGCCACAGCTGCCAGTTGTGGCCTGGTTTGAACACATGAGCGTGGCCAATCTGCTTCTACCTTAGGCATTTGAACTGGGAAACATGGAAGAAGCAGTAAGTTGTTAGGGGTGAGAGCTGGGGTTGAAAGATTCAGTAAGAAGCTGATGAGTGAATAATGTTGGAAAGGGAGGCCGAGGAAGCCAAGATGGGCCCCATTCAAACTGAAGTTTATAAGGGGAAAGGCAAGCAGAGACTTGAACATGGTGGAAGGATGTCGGGTAAATGGGTGTGGGACAGAAGATCACACGCAGAGAGCAGCCAGGTCGGGGCAGAGCTCTCCGGGGCCAGGCGCTGCCGCTTCCCCCACGCCACCCCAGTTTCTGTGCCAGGGTAGCCCTAAAACAACCCTTCATCTCTTGCACTAACTCGGGTGGGTGCTGGGTCCTTTCCAGCAGGAGAGCCAAATTAGAACACACAGCCTGTACGTGCTGGAAGAGGATTCAGAACCCAGTTCTGTGGCTATGCAGCTCTGCTCTTGTCACTGTGCTCCTTTAGCATATTAGAAATGCTGGCCTGGCCCTCCGTGGCCCACAAGGTCACCCTAATGTATCTGAAAAAGACCCAATAAAGGACTCCAGTTTCCTGAATGCCCACCCCAAGTGTTGGTCTGCTCTCAGAACGCTGAACGGGATGGCAAGGGTTAAGCATCTCAGGCAACTGGGAGGTCTCCAAACAACTCTGAGGCAGGACTCCAGCTTCCAGGGCGGAAGGGCTACAATGGGGAGGGGCGTGGGAATGGGACTGGGGCGGTTCTTGGCAGTACCAAAGAGAACGGGGACTCCTGAAGGACGGAGACTGATCTTATCCCTACTTGTGTCCCCAGTTCTGAGATAGTGCCTGGCATACAGTGTATCCGTAAAGTCATGGTGCACTTTTGACCGGTCACAGGAAAGCAACAAAAGACGATAGAAATGTGAAATCTGCACCAAATAAAAGGGAAACTCTCCCAGTTTCATATCTATTCAGTGCAGTTCGATGTGGGCTCACGGACAGATTTTTTAGGGCTCCTTAGGTAGCTATCCCGTATAGCCTCTACAGACTCGTCACTGACTGATGGCCTACCAGAACGGGGTTTCTCCACCAAACTGCCGGTTTCCTTCAACTGCTTATCCCACCGAGTCATGTTATTCCTATGTGGTGGCGCTTTGTTATAAACGCACCAATATTCACGTTGCACTTTGGTCACGGATTCGAATTTAGCGAGCCACAGAACACACTGAACTTTCCTCTGTACCGTCCACATCTCGACTGGCATGGGGCTGCTCCGCTGTCTACACGGTGTTACATCATCATCTGCGCATGCGCACATGCTGCCACATCATCCTACAGAAACTGGGAGGGTTTTCCTTTTATTTGGTGCAGATTTCACATTTCTATGGTCTTTTGTTGCTTTCCTGTGACCGGTCAAAAGTGCACCATGACTTTACGGACACACTGTATATGTGAATGAGCATGTGAGTAGGTGAATGCACAAATGATCGAATAAATGAATGGCAGAAATGGGTCACAGCCCCTCTGCAAATGTATGGATCATTCTTCAGTAGAGTCATACAAGGTTGAGGAACACCTGTGTCTATCTCTAAGAAACAATCTAGGCAGCAATATGAGTAATAGTTACAATGACCTCAGCTTTAAAAATACCAAAGTCGATGTAGTGATGATCATGGTAACGGCACACTTCAAAGACTACAAACGGACAACTCTGCCCTGTTTACGAAAGCACCGCTTGCTTTGTCTTCCTCTGTCTGGAGAGAGTGAGGTTTTCATTTTAAGAGGCTGACTAAAAAATGCAGAGCCACTTCCCGGGCAGGCTTCCAAGTGACTACATCTCCCTCACAGCGCCTCCCAGAGCCCCAGCTGCCTGGGGCGGGGCATCCAGCCGGCGCTGGCTGTTGGAGCTACCATGGGAGCAGTTATCTGCAGCCGGCCAGAAATGCTGTGCTTTTAGGCCCTGCCTGGGACCAGATAGCATCTCCGGCCTTTGCACTGAGGAGACGCCAGAATCTGTGATTGGCCAGGCTCGTGTGTGTGAAATACAGATATCGGCCACACTGCTGAGTATGACATTCCTTCCAGCTGAGTACCCCAGGGCGTGGGTAAGTCTCAATGCTTGAAGCCTGCCCTTGCTGGGTGTGAAATGTTCAAAACTGAGCATTGTGCCTTTCCAAGGGCAGGACTTAGCATATCTCTTAATCCTCTTGAGCCTCAGTTTTCTTTTCTGTGAAATGGAGATGGTCTCTCTTCTGTACAAGGATAGCAGATGTAGCCATCCCAGGGTGCAGTGGGGCCTCAAAGAATTAACATATTCAGAGTACCTCATCCGGTCCCTGGCCTAGAGTAGACACTAAAGCGCTCTTATTAATTCAGAAGCGGCAGTCAGAAGAAGGTTTCAGTGACAATGACCCTGCTTTTATTTCTAACAGTACAATATTTCTCTGAAAGACTCAGCCGACACATTCTTGATCATACCGGCGTAGCCAACAGAAGTAAAACTTCAGGAGAAGTTAGTGCCAAAGGCAAGTTTGTCAGACTCTATTCCCTTTCTCTTTTTCCCTTCTAGACTCTGACTGCACCTGCCCAGTTTGCAGATGAAATCAGCTGCCAGTGCCAAGCACCCCATGAAAAACTGACCATTGCTCAGGCCCGCCTAGGAACACCAGGTGAGGCCGTACTCGTCCTTCTCCCAACGGGCCCTGTCTTGACACCCAAAGTGCCGAAAGGCCCGTCATGATGCGAGCAGCTCTCGCTTTCAGTCAGAGAGTTGAATTTAGAGACGATAGCACAGCGCGAGGATGGCACCACCAGTAATAAACTCAACAAGCCAAAGTAGCCAGGGAAAGGATACAGCGAGATGTCGGTGTCGGAGCCGCGCCTCCGCCACTTACACGTTCCACAGCCTTGGACAAGTCACAAAAAATGATCTGAGTCTGTTTCCTCATGTGTGAACAGGGACAATGACACCTGCTTCACAAGGTGTTTGTGATAAGTAGGGTCAGTTAAAAATTCCAAAGCATTTTTTAAACTCTGAAGGCTTGTACAAACTTAAGCTACAATAATTATTACCTTTCTTAAGTCTGTTTAAAAAAAAAAAAAAGTTTCTCCAAGTGTGCCTTAAACGAAAGAGCCTGGGCTCTGTTCTAGGAGTTTTTCATTCATTCACTCCTTTAGTGCATACCAGAGCTGGCTAGGGGAGCGATTTACAAAGAACCACACGGTACTGCCTCCGTTTCCCAAGCGCTGCATTATAATCAAAGAGACAAGACAACTAGATCTGAAGTCAAACCCACCAGTAGTGTCCGTGCGTGTGCAACACAGGTGAAAATGGGCAGTTTTAAGAAAGGCGGATTCATTTGGCCTGGAGCGGTCAGGCAGGACCTGGGAGCCGACCTCAGCTGATCCTTTTGGGAGAAGGAAGGTGGGGACAGTGTGGGCAGAAAATGCAAAGGTGTTCTGGGCAAGTGGGACAGGGAGTGAAGGCGCAGAGCTAGAGAGCCAGGTAGCAGTAAACGAACGGCGTTCCATGGGGTTGGGATGGAACGGAGAATCAGACTGGTTAACAGGTAAGCTATGAACCATGCAAGGTGACTCAAAAACAAACAAACGGCCCAAGTTTAATAGAATCCATAGGACAAAGGACAGTTTTCTTAATAATAAAAACCATAGCTATGTATTCTGTTAACTATGGTTAAGTCCTTTATATGTATCATGTCATTTCACCGTCACAACTCTATGGGGTTAGTACTTCAAGTCTTTCTCAGGGGAGGAAATGGAGGCTTTAGAGAAGCTGTGAATCTGCACAGGGTTGTTCAGCTAGTAAGTGGCTGCGGTTCTCACACTTGAACGTGCAAGAAAGTCATGTGGAGGGCTTGTTAAAACACAGATGGCTGGGCTTCACTCCAGTGTCTCTGAGTCAGGCCACTTGGTGTGGCCTAAGAACTTGCCTGCCTAACAAGTTCCCAGGTGATGCTGTCACTGAGGGACCACACTGTGAGAACCATTGGTAAGTAGTGACGCTGGTGTTTGATCTCCAAACTCTTTGTGTTCAAGCTTGATCTCTCAACCATGACACGCTGCCTGCTCTTTCTGAGCGCAGTGGCTCCTTGAATAACATTGTTTTGCTCGATGTGGTTTCGTCATAACGTGGATGAGTGCCATAGGAACCTAACCCTTGTTTATATCAGTTAGCCTATGATAAAATTGGTTTTGTTATACCTCGTTTCACTAAAGTCACTGAACCTATTGCTAAGTGAGGACTTACTGGAGCTTAGAGAGAGTGAAGTGAGGCGGAGAGCGGGCTGAATGAGTGAGCTTTTTGTTACTTCTTTTGAGAGAGGCTAGAAGTGGCTTGGGGCAGCAGTTCAGAGCAGCCAGACCAGTTGTTTGCAGTCTTCAGGGTGCAAGGAACAAGCTGGTAAATTTGTTAAAGAAGCAGATTTCCTGCTCTCTCTCTCTCACCCCTAAATCTGGCACAAGGCCCCAGCATCCACATTTTTAACCAACAGCTCAGGTAAATCCGAAAGATGTGCTGAAAGTCCAGGTAGTCATGAAGAGAGCAGATCTGACCTACAGTGAAAGGGTGAGCTTTAGGCCCGAGCAGAAAAGGACCCTGTTTTCTAGGGAAGGGAAAAGGCCCTCTGCCAAGTGCTCTTCCTTGTGCTCCGTCTCATTCAGTCCTTGCAAAAATTGTGTGTGATGGGTATGATTGTGTCTTTTGTACAGATGAGGTAAATGAGACTTGGAGAACTGAAAAGTTACTTGTCAAATGTCCTTGCTTAATGGGTTATAGTGAGGGTTTGACCCCAAGTCCCTTTTACCTGAAACTCCTGCTTTGTCCTCCACATCGGGCTACCCTGTAGCACGGGCCACAGCGGACCTCGGAGCTCAGTGAAATATGATCAGATGTTGAACGGGAGGTGGAAGGTGTGTTAACAGGACAGGGAGACAGTAGCTCTGATCTTCTGCAGCGTGCTCAACGCTGTCTCACCAGCGCCTGGAGGTGTACTTGTCAAGCACTGTGTGCTCAGCAAATGTTTCCTGAGTGAATGAGTGAATGAATGGAACTTTGGGACAAGAGAAGGAGCTTGTCCTCTAGAAATAGAATGAGAGAGAGCTGCTCTGATGTTTTGAGCCAGCATCAACCAAATTGGGTGAGATTGGGCACCCTCACCTTTTCTAACCACCAAGCAGTTTAAACCCAGAGAGTCAAGCCGGAATAAGATGGTGGTACGTTTTTAATTAGCTGTGCACTGGGCTCTGTGGAACACGGGTCACCACAGGAGGAGTGAGATGGAGGAAAGGTGAACTCCTAGTCTTAGAAGAGAAATTCTCCCCTCTTATCTTCGGTGATGACCCTGGGAAGTTATGCAAGGGAATTTGTGATGTTGAGGGACACCTGGCTGAGGAACTTCAGTTAGAAATTTCTTCGGTTAGAACTTTTAACATCAGTGTTAAGATGTGACACATCGTTAGTTATTTGATTACCCGGAATGCACATATTAGCCTTAGACCTCACTCTAATTACCATAGGTTTATTAGAGCAGGGTCCTCACATTTCAGCGTGCTAAGAATCCCTTGGAGGGCTTGTTAAACTAGAGTGCTGGGCTGAAGCCTCAGAGTTTCTGATGAGGTAGGTCTGAGGCCGAAATGCTCAAGAATTGACATTTCTAACAAGTTCCCAGCTGATGTTGATGCTGCCTGTTGTGGGACTGCACTGCAAGAACTGCTGCTGGCCCTGGCTGGTTGGCTCAGCAGTAGAGCGTCGGCCTGGCGTGCGGGGGACCCAGGTTCGATTCCCGGCCAGGGCACATAGGAGAAGCGCCCATTTGCTTCTCCATCCCCCCTTCCTCTCTGTCTCTCTCTTCCCCTCCCGCAGCCGAGGCTCCATTGGAGCAAAGATGGCCCAGGCGCTGGGGATGGCTCCTTGGCCTCTGCCCCAGGCGCTAGAGTGGCTCTGGTCACGGCAGAGCGACGCCCCGGAGGGGCAGAGCATCGCCCCCTGGTGGGCAGAGTGTCGCCCCTGGTGGGCGTGCCGGGTGGATCCCGGTCGGGCGCATGCGGGAGTCTGTCTGACTGTCTCTCCCCGTTTCCAGCTTCAGAAAAATACAAAAAAAAACAACCCAAAACTGCTGCTTAAGAGTAACTGTTGGGGCCCTGGAGGGTAGCTCAGCTGGTTAGAGCATTGTCCTGTCCCGATACACCAAGTTTGCGGGTACGATCCCCGGTCAGGGCACAGACAAAAATCAGCCAATGAATGCGTAGGTGGAACAGCAAATCAATGTTTCTCTCTAAAATGAATAATAAAAAATAAGAGTAAGTGCTGATAGAGGTTGGAGGAAGTGATAGGGAGATTATACTAATTAATTATTGGAGCATTGTACGATTATTAGAAAAGCTCGGGCATTTTTTAAAAACTTGCGGCTGGACTACTTTTTAAATTGGATTTATTAGGGTGATACTAGTTAACATGGGCACACAGGTTTCAGGAGCCCATTCTACAACATATCTCTGCACACCCTGTTGTGTGTTTATGCCCCCAAGTCTTCATCCACCACCATTTACCCCCTCCCCTCCCACTTCCCAGCGATCACCACACTGTGTCTGAGTCCATGAGGGAATGCAGACCGGTGCAGCCACTGTGGAGAGCAGTATGGAGTTATTTCAAAGAGTTAAAAATGGAACTGCTTTATGACCCAGCCATCCCACTTCTGGGAATATATCCTAAGAATCCTGAAATACTAATTCAAAAGAATGTATGCACCCCTATGTTCACTGCAGCATTATTTACAATAGCCAAGATTTAGAAGCAACCCAAGTGCCCATGAGTAGGTGAATGGATAAAAAAGTAGCAGTGCATTTATTTACTCAACAGAATACTATGCGGCCATTAAAAAAAGGAAATCTTACCTTTTGCAACATGGGCCTGGAGAGCATTATGCTACGTGAAATAAGCCAGTCAGAGAAACACAAGTACCATGTGATTCCACTCCTATGTGGAATCTAATGAGCACAATAAACAAGCAAAATGGACTACTTTTTAAAGAAAATAAGAAAAACATTACTTTTTTTTTTGAAGCGTTTTGTAATTTTCAAGAGTCGTAAGCAATTACCTTTTTGTGGCACTGTCTTGAACATTCCATAAAAAAGACAAAACAGACCTACCACTTAGGGTTTATAATGTGCTTCAAGATTACAGTTATAACTGAAATCTTTCACTATTTCCTTAACTAGCCCTATTTTATGACAATACAATTGCCTACAATATGTTTCACAGCCTTAGTCTGCCCAAACAGGGGCTAGCGCATAATTTCTGAAGGAGGTAATGCCAAACGCTGGCCATAGTTCCTAGCTTCTGGACCTCATTAGTGAGGTCACAGGATGATGAAACATCAAGAAAAGCAGTAGGGCACTCGGAATCAGTACCTTTGACCTTAACTCAACTAGTCCGGCTGTGGAGCTGTGGGTCTACAGGGTTTGGTGTGTGTCCTGACACAGAAGGAATCATGCCTGTGTCTTACAGTAAAGGAAAGGTCCAAGTGACTCTATCTTAGGTTTCTTTTCATTAAAGCTGACTTTCTGCTCAAAGAGAAACAGTTCCGATTTCCCATTTTCCTGCTCAGAAAGGGGATTTATGTTATTCTGTTTCCACTGTATGTAGAGTTTTCAAATTAATTTTCCAAAGCTACCCTAATGAATTTTTATATATATATTTATATATATATTTATATATATATTGCCACCTGTACTATAATTTTTCTTTAATGTGCTCTTTTTTAAAAAATTTTTTCCTGCATTTTTCTGAAGCCAGAAATGGGGATAGACAGTCAGACAGACTCCCTCATGCGCCCGACTGGGATCCACCCGGCACGCCCACCAGGGGGCGATGCTCTGCCCACCAGGGGGCGATGCTCTTCCCCTCCGGGGTGTCACTCTATTGCGACCAGAGCCACTCTAGCGCCTGGGGCAGAGGCTGAGGAGCCATCCCCAGCGCCCGGGCCATCTTTGCTCCAATGGAGCCTCGGCTGCGGGAGGGGAAGAGAGAGACAGAGAGGAAGGAGAGGGGGAGGGGTGGAGAAGCAGATGGGCGCCTCTCCTGTGTGCCCTGGCTGGGAATCGAACCCAGGACTTCTGCACGCCAGGCCGACGCTCTACCACTGAGCCAACCGGCCAGGGCAGCTCTTTTTTTTAATGTTAATGTACTTAAAAAGCAAACATCAATTATCATTTATTAAAATAGTATTACTGGCCCTGACCAGATAGCTCCGTTGGTTGGAACATTGGCCCGAAGTGCAGAGGTTGCTGGTTCGATCCCTGGTCAGGGCACATACATAAATGGATTGATGTTTCTCTCTATCTCTTTCCCTTTGTCTCTGGCTAAAATCAATAAATAAAAGACAAAATAAAAAAATAGGCCCTGGCCGGTTGGCTCAGTGGTAGTGCGTTGGCCTGGCGTGTGGGAGTCCCGGGTTTGATCCCGGCCAGGGCACACAGGAGAAGCGCCCATCTGCTTCTCCACCCCTCCCCCTCTCCTTCCTCTCTGTCTCTCTCTTCCCCTCCCGCAGCCGAGGCTCCACTGGAGCAAAGATGGCCCGGGCGCTGGGGATGGCTCTATGGCCTCTGCCTCAAGCGCTAGAATGGCTCTGGTTACAACAGAGCAACGCCCCAGATGGGCAGAGCATCGCCCCTGGTGGGCATGCCGGGTGGATCCCGGCCGGGCGCATGTGGGAGTCTGTCTGACTGCCTCCCCGTTTTCAACTAAAGAAAAATACAAAAAAAAAAATAGCATTACTGGTTATAAGTAGAGGGAAATTATAAAGTGTATATATAACTATATATACTTTATAAAATATATAACTATTAGATTTTAAAGGGTTCATTTTTGTGTCACCTTCTTTTGTACATCAGTTATACAGTTGCCCTAGTCACTGGTGTTTAGTTGTATGATGTCGGGTAAGCTGAACTTCGCTGAGCTTCCACTTTGCCCCTCTGTGCGATGAGGATAGGAAGCCCTCTCTCCCTTGCCTACCTCACAGAGTTGATGCGATGATCCAGTGAAATATATGGGCTTTGTAAATCATACATACTTTCAAGGCATTATTTAAGTGTAGGTTGCTAATAGCCATAATAAAAAATGAAAGATCACGCTTTTGCTAGTGCTTGAATCTGAAGCAATACGAAGAAACATCATAACACACAAAATTGTGAACTCAGGTATAATGCAGTTGGTGATTGCCTCCTTTCTGGCCGTATGGTAGGTATACGTTTAACTTTTTAAGCAACGGCTTAACTGCTTTTCAAAATAATTGTACCGTTTTACATTCCCACTAGCAATGTGTAAGAATTTCAGTTGCTCTATATCCTCACCAATACTTGATAGCTATTGTCAATATTTTTATTTTTTTAAATGTGTTTATTGATTTTAGAGAGAGGAAGAGAGAGAGCGGGAGAGAGACAGGAACATGTGTTCCTGTATGTGCCCTGACTGGGGATTGAACCAGCAACCTCTGCACCTTGGGACAGGGCTCTAACTACCCGGGCCATCTGGCCCGGGCATATGGTCAATATATATATATTTAATTTAGCCATTCTAGGGGTGTGAAGTGGTATATCATTCTGGCTTTAGTTTGCATCTCCATGATGACTAATCATATTGAGCATCTTTCCATGAGCTTATTTGCTTTCCACATATTTATTTTCTTTGGTGAAGTATCTGTTAATTTTTTTTGTCCTTTCAAAAATGAGTTTTCTTATTATGGAGGTTTGGGAGTTCTTTATATAGTCTAGATTCAAGTCCTATATCAGATATATATTTTTTGCAAATATTTTCTCCCTAACTTGCCTTTTCATTTTTGTAAAAATATCTTTTGAAGAGCATAAGTTTTAACTAAGGTCCAATTTATCATTTTTTAGGTTTTATAATATACCCTTTTGGGTCCAATTGTGAAATTTTTGCCAAAGTCACTGAGATTTTCTCCTGTTTTCTTCTAGACGTTTTTTGTTTTGTTTTTATTTAAGTGAGAGGAGGGAGATAGACAGACTCTATCCCCTACCAGGATCCACCTGGTGACCCCCGTCTGGGGCTGATGCTCTGCCGATTTGGGGCCCAAGCTCACAACTGAGCTATTTTTAGCGCCTGAGGCAGAGGCTCCACAGAGCCATCCTCAGTGCCTAGGGCCAACACGCTTGAATCAATAGAGCCATGGCTATGAGAAAGGAAGAGAGAGAGAGAGAGAGGAGGCGGGGGTGGGAGTGGGTGGGTGGGGAAGCAGATGGTTGCTTCTCCTGTGTGCCCTGAGTGCAAATTGAACCAGGACTTCCACATGCTGTGTCAACACTCTACCACATAGCCAACCAACCACGGCTTAGAGGTTTTATAGTTATAGTATATGGTGTCAGATATGAGTTAAGCATAGCCCCCTTCATCATTTCATTTACTTCAAAGTGTTATATAATTTATAAAATTTTGGAATGTAAGATCCAGAAAGTTAAAACAATCGTTTTCCCCAGAGTACTGTACCTTGGTCATTAGTTGTATCCACAGTCCTCAAACAAGTATTCAGCATCATTTTTGTGTTCTACATAGTTTGTTATGTATAAGTTATTTAAAGCACGGTTAGCAGTGTGTGGTGTACAGACATGCATTTCACCAGAACATCACATTTATCTAATATACTTATTCTAACTTCAGGATACACAGGAATTTACTTGAAATGCTTAAGAAATTTTATAATCTGTGGGCAGAAAGTGTGTAATGCCATCATTTTCTGTGCTGCATAACACACTGCCACAGTCCTAGTGGCTTAAAACTATGCATGCTTGCTATGCCATCATTTTCATGGCCCCGGGTCCGAGCCTGGCTTAGCTGAGGCCCCTGCTAAGGTCTCACAAGGCACTCACGGTGTCACCCAGGGCCTAGTTCTTATCTGGAGGATGAACTGGTGATCGGTCTACTTTTGAGCTCACTCAGGTTGTTGGAAGAATTTATTTTTTGGCAACTGGGCCTTGCCCCCTGCACGCCCCCATCTGGTCTTCCCTCTTGAATTCTTTCAGTGCTATGGCTTCCTGTCATTTCACCTGTAAATATTTGTATGTGTGTATGTAAAATAACTTTTTAAAAGCATTATCAGCCTGACCTGTGGTGACGCAATGGATAAAGCATTGACCTGGAACACTGAGGTCGCCAGTTCAAAACCCTGGGCTTGCCTGGTCAAGGCACATATGGGAGTTGATGCTTCCTGCTCCTACCCTCCCCTAAAATGAATAAAAAAATTTTTTTAAAGCATTATCACTATACCATTATCTCACCTGAAAAATTACCAGTAATTCTTTAATATCATCCAATATTGTGTTACAATTCTCAATCATCTTATGTCATTATTTAGTTTGTTTGATCCCAGATCTATACAATATGTTGATATATCTTTTAATTTTCATGTTCCTCCCCACATTCATCTCTCTCTTTTTTTTCTTAAAGTTTATTTGTTAAAGTGAGAGGGTTCCTTTTTTTTTTTTTTTCAGTCCTGTAAATTTTCCCAGTCTGGAACTTGCTGACACATTACAGTTGTAAAAGTGAGCTTATTGCAAAATCAACTCCACAAATACTCTTAAAAGATTTACTAAGTGTCGCTTTTCTCAGTAATTATGTCATCTTCCTTTACGTTGCTTTTCTCCCTGCTTCCTGAATCCATTTATCTTGATCACCTCTGAGTCAATAAGAAAAAAGTTCTGCAGAACTGCCATCTGCTCTCCTCTGGGATTTATAACTTAAAACAAATTTTCTTCAATTGAATTCAAATGAATAAGAGTATTGAAACCAAGGATCTCTCATTAGGCAGTTTGTTATTTCAAAGCACTTTCTATTTACGGTGCCTTATTTAGAATACAAGATCATCCTGCGAAGGCAATTCGGTTTGTTCAAAATGGTGTGTAATTGGAAATCATTGCAATTCCCTGACATAGAGCCTCAAGTTTCTTTTTATTAGAGAAATTTAATTTATTAGAAACATTTTGCCATCTGAATCTATTAATGTAACATTTCTTTCAATTCATGTTCCAAATTAATGAGGTTGTATTACATCAAGAAATAAGCACAATTTTAGGTCTTAAGTCTTCAACATCACTCAGCTGAGGTTCACATTGATTTCTTTTTCTAAATTTATTTTTATATCATCAACATAATACATGTGTGCAGTTTAAAAAGTCAGTAAGACTCTTAGCCTTATAAAAAACAAACAAACAAACAAACAAACCAACCAACCAGCAGCCCCTTTCCCTCCCGGCCCCACCCCAGTCTTACTCCCAGTAGACACTCAGCACTTGGCAATCAGCTTTCTGAAATGTTGTAGACATCTCTCTTCCACTCTTGTTGCCTTTCTTATTTCCTCTGCCCCTGAGGTATTATGCCTTTTTAATTCTTTCTTTGTAATTCTTGTGGTGTTTGGGAGGAAGAGGAGATGTGTGTGTGTGCAAGCGCGCGCGTGTGCGCGCATGCGCACCATTTGTGGCTTCTTCATTCTTGACCAGTGTTGGTCGCTTGCCTCCAACCCTAAGTACCACCCCCACATATAACTTTTGTACCCTGATTCTCCTCTCTTTGGGGCGTGGGTTCCCCTCCCCCATCTCTCATGCTACCAAGAGGTTAAGGAGTGACCCTTACGTTATGGTATGCTGTTAAATGTTTAACAATTGGCACTCCAGGAGTGGGGCGACATAAGCCCTGATTTGTAGCATTTGCCAATTTCTGTGGTGTAAATATTCCTACCAAGGCTGATTTCAGGCTACCAGTGTAACTTGGAGTTAGGAATAAAAGTGCACAACTGTCTCTTTGAGCAGTGTGAGCGACTCCTGCACAACACTGCCTTTGCGAACAGCACAGGGGTCTTCATTCAGGACTGGCAGATCCAAGGATCAAGTCATTTGTCCCTTTCATTGAGCCCCTCCTTTACTTCTGCCATGATATTCCCACAGGACTGACTCTGCCAAGCCTTTGGTAATTCCTGGTCTGTCTGGATGTGCCAGCTCAGACACCTGAGACTCCACTCTGGGTCAAGACAACTCCCCAGTGCTCTGTGTCTGTCTTTCCTATTAGCTAAAAATGTGTATTCTGGGTCAGTCTTAATTTTGTTACGTTTTTACTCTGCTTTGATGTCCTCAAAAGACTCTCTTTGTAAAGTTAATTTCCTGCACAAATATGAAATTGATGGTATGTAGACCTGTATCTTATCCAGGTAAACTTTCCTAAAATGCTATCCTGATAGAAGAACCAGGTAACTGGGCTTTAGTCTGCAGTTCTGTTGATGATGTTTTCTTTCTCCCACAGCTGACAGACCTGTCAGAATATACGCAGATGGAATATTTGATCTCTTTCACTCAGGCCACGCAAGGGCACTTATGCAAGCAAAAACCCTATTTCCTAACACCTACTTGTTGGTAGGAGGTAAGAAATTCATTTTCTCTTTGTCCAGAAAACTCCTTTATAATGTACTTCCTGAAAGGACCGTTTCAGAGTTTCAACGTTAAAATCTCAAATTATTAACACTCCCTACTTAGCCTATATTGGCTCACATGTTTACTGCCTGAAATTTAAAATGATGTTTAAAAACTGCAGGGGAACCTGACAGGTGGTGGTGCAGTGGGTAGAGTGTTGACCTGGGATGCTGAGGTCCCAGGTTCGAAACTCTGAGGTCACCAGCTTGAGCCTGGGCTCATATGGCTTTAGTGCAGGGTTGCTGGCTTGAGCATGGGGTTGCTGGCTTGAGCATGGGATAATAGACATGACCCCATGGTCGCTGGCTTGCACCCAGAGGTTGCTGGCTTGAAGCTCATGGTTGCTGGCTTGAGCCCTGAGGTCACTGACTTGAGCAAGGGGTCACTGACTCAGCTGGAGCCCCCCAGTCAAGGCACATGTGAGAAGCAATCAATAAACAACTAAGGTGCTGCAAGTATGAGTTGATGCTTCTCACCTCTCTCCTTTTCTGTCTCTCTCACTCTAAAATTATATATATATATATATATATATATATATATATATATATATATATATATATGTATATATTCTCTAATGTTCTTCCTTTATGTAAATTCAAACTTCTCATTTCCTTTTCTTTGAAGAACTTTCTTTTTTCCTCTGAAGAACTTTTAAAAACATGTTTTGCAAGGCAGGTCTACTGGAAACAGATTTCCTCATTTTTTTTGTTTATCTGAGGAAGTCTTTATGTCTCCTGTCCCTTTAAAAGGCAGTTTTGGCCTGACCAGGCAGTGGTGCAGTGGATGGAGCGTCGGACTGGAATGCGGAAGGACTCAGGTTCGAGACCCCGAGGTTGCCAGCTTGAGCTCGGACTCATCTGGTTTGAGCAAAAAGCTCACCAGCTTGGACCCAAGGTCACTGGCTCGAGCAAGGGGTTACTTGGTCTGCTGAAGGCCCGTGGTCAAGGCATGTATGAGAAAGCAATCAATGAACAGCTAAGGTGTTGCAGCGAAAAACTGATGATTGATGCTTCTCATCTCTCTCTGTTCCTGTCTGTCTGTCCCTATCTAACCCTCTCTCTATAAATAAAAAATTAAAAAATAAATAAAGGGCCGTTTTGTGGGGTACAGAATTCTAGGTGGGGAGGTGGATTGTTTTCTCTCAACGCTGTAAGTATTCCACCCCATTCTCTTCTGGCTTGTGCTGTCTCTGTGGAGGAGCCCAGTGTACCTTCTCACCTTGCTCTTCCATAGGTAAGGTGTTTTTCTCCCTCGGACATCTTCCGAGATGTTTTCTTTGGCATTTTCCTCTTTGATGTTAAATGAGATGAATGGGATCTCACTGACTGTGGATGAACATATTATTGTTAGAATGAGACAGTGTAACATTGATTTTATTCCTGTTTTTTCTTGCTATTGATGTAAGTCCTGAGAAGTTTTGTTCACACAACTATTTAGATGGGAATGGAGGATTTTTTTATAGTAATACCACTCAATCTTTGAACTCCTGAGTTATCTTCCAGATGTCATGAAACTAATCTTAGTGATCTATCAAGGGCCAGTTTACTGAGATCTCCTTTCAACTTGCCCACAGCAATGGATTAGAAATGACCTGACCTATGAAAAGATTTATTACCAAGCTATTAGAATTATTTGCTTTCTCCCTTTCTGGGAAACCATGACAAAAATGCTTTACCTAGACTTGTTTAACGACTCTTTTTTTTTTTCTTTACAGAGACAGAGAGAGGGATAGATAGGGACAGACAGACAGGAACAGAGAGAGATGAGAAGTATCAATCATCAGTTTTTCGTTGCGACACCTTAGTTCATTGATTGCTTTCTCATATGTGCCTTGACCGTGGGGCTACAGCAGACCAAGTAACCCCTTGCTCGAGCCAGCGACCTTGGGCTCAAGCTGGTGAGCTTTGCTCAAACCAGTTGAGCCCGCGCTTAAGCTGGTGACCTCGGGGTCTCAAACCTGGGTCCTCGGCATCCCAGTCCGACACTCTATCCACTGCACCACTGCCTGGTCAGGCTAACGACTCTTAATTATAACCCTTACTCCTTTACTTGGAAGCAACTTATTCAACCAGATACACTCAGAAAGTATTGGGGAAATGGAAATATTGGTAATTTCATTACACTGTTGCCAATCTAACGATTTTTGATAAATGCTTTTATTATTTGTTTAAAACTTAAAAAAAAAAAAATCAAAACCTGGCCCTGGCCGGTTGGCTCAGTGGTAGAGCGTCGGCCTGGCATGCGGGGGACCTGGGTTCGATTCCCGGCCGGGGCACATAGGAGAAGCGCCCAATTGCTTCTCCACCCCCCCTCCTTCCTCTCTCTCTTCCCCTCCCGCAGCCAAGGCTCCATTGGAGCAAAGATGGCCCGGGTGCTGGGGATGGCTCCTTGACCTCTGCCCCAGGCGCTAGAGTGGCTCTGGTCGCAGCAGAGCGACTCCCCAGAGGGGCAGAGCATCGCCCCCTGGTGGGCAGAGCGTCACCCCTGGTGGGCGTGCTGGGTGGATCCTGGTCGGGCGCATGCGGGAGTCTGTCTGTCTCTCCCCGTTTCCAGCTTCAGAAAAATACAAAAAAAAAAATCAAAACCTTGGGGCTGCAGTTTTAGCTTGCTAAATGTGCTAAACTAACTGGTCAAGCCACTTCTCATTGTCAAGTCTAATTCAGAACCCAGAAAGCAAGAAAAAGCCTTTTGGTTCAAATATATATATTAATGTATTTCAAGAAACTTTATAAAATACACTGAGAAATAAGTTATTGAATGTATTGTATAAAATAAAGTCAGTCAAGATTAAAATGAGATAGAGCTAATAATATACGGTAAGTTACAAATAAGACAATAAATCCAACAAGTCATTGTGCTTAATATATAATAATGCAATGTAATTTATAGATAAAATTATGATATATATAAGAGGAGTATGATTAAAATAAGAGGCTTGTCATTTCTTTTATAAATATTCATGTGTGCCTGACCTGTGGCGGTGCAGTAGATAAAGCGTCGACCTGGAATGCTGAGGTCGCTGGTTTGAAACCCTGGGCTTGCCTGGTCAAGGCACATATGGGAGTTGATGCTTCCTGCTCCTCCCCCCTTCTCTCTCTCTTCTCTAAAATGAATAAAAATAAATAAATGTTGGTGTGTGTGTGTGGGTGTGTGTGTAAGTGTGTGTGAAACCCTGGTGTTTGGCTTTGGGAAATAATGAAATCAAATATAAAAAAACCCAAGAAATAATTATTTTTATTAGACACCATGGTCATACTCTTCCTATATATTTAAGGATAAAAAAGGGATATACTAGCCCTGGCCGGTTGGCTCAGTGGTAGAGCGTCGGCCTGGCGTGCAGGAGTCCCGGGTTCGATTCCCAGCTAGGGCACACAGGAGAAGCGCCCATCTGCTTCTCCACTCCCCCCTCCTTCCTCTCTGTCTCTCTCTTCCCCTCCCGCAGCCGAGGCTCCATTGGAGCAAAAAGATGGCCCAGGCGCTGGGGATGGCTCCTTGGCCTCTGCCCCAGGCTCTAGAGTGGCTCTGGTCGCGACACAGCGACGCCTGGATGGGCAGAGCATCACCCCCTGGTGGGCGTGCCGGGTGGATTCCGGTTGGGCGCATGCGGGAGTCTGTCTGACTGCCTCCCCGTTTCCAGCTTCAGAAAAAAAAAAAGGGATATACTACTAAAAGATAATTTGTCTGGCAGTAGGTATTTTATTTTTTTGTTATGAGGAGGTAGAAAATAAACATTTTAGAAAATAATAGGGATAAGCAGTATCTGTAGATAAGTTTATTTCAACATATTTGGAAAAATCTGATAATTCCAGAAAATATTTCAGTTCTATTTCTAGACAACTTTGGCTTATTGAAGTGATTTTTTTTATTTATTTATTCA
Source organism: Saccopteryx bilineata (assembly GCF_036850765.1). Taxonomy (NCBI): domain Eukaryota; kingdom Metazoa; phylum Chordata; class Mammalia; order Chiroptera; family Emballonuridae; genus Saccopteryx; species Saccopteryx bilineata. The sequence continues at coordinate 127,830,602 of NC_089502.1, forward strand.
TTTTAGGGGGGAGAGAGAGAGAAAGAGAGAGAGAGAGAGAGAGAGAGAGAGAGAGAGAGAGAAGGAGCAGGAAGCATCAACTCCCATATGTGCCTTGACCAGGCAAGCCAGGGTTTTGAACTGGCGACCTCAGTGTTTCCAGGTTGAACTCTTTATCCACTGCGCCACCACAGGTCAGGCTATTGAAGTGATTTTGAAGTGAATAAATAGCTGGGGAAAATGCTTATTTGTAAATAAAAAGGTAAAGGCGTATTTTAAGATTCAATAGCAGAGGCCCTGGCCAGGTTGTTTAATTGGTTAGAGCGTCTTCCTGACAGGCTGAGGTTGCGGGTTTGATCCCTGGTCAGGGCACTTACAAGAATCAACCAGTGACGGCATGAATAGGTAGAACAACAAATTGATGTTTATTTCTCTCTTTGTCTATCTGTTTCTTTCCCTTCCTCTCTCTCTAAAAATCAATCAATAAAATATTTTTTAAAAAGATTCAATATGAGAGAAGAGACGAAGGAGTAGGTGGAAAGTACACTCACCTCCTCCCGGGACCAAACTGGAATTAGAACTAAAACATAGAGCAATCAACCTAAATAACCAGCTGAAGACTAGCAGACAACCAAAGATTTATAGAAGAAGCCACATCAAGACTGGTAGGAAGGGTGGTGACAGAAAAAGGGCTGGTCTTTCTGTCCCTGACAGACAGCAGCTCAGATTCTGGAGTGATATCTCAGTTGCAAAGGTTCCCCGTGAGGAGCTGGGGTCTCAGCCCCAAGCTGGCTCCCAGACTAGAGCATTAGAGCCGGAAAGAGGCACCCACATAACATCTGGCTGTGAAGATCAGTGGGGATTCTGCTGCCAGGGTGAGACAAGAGTCCACTAGAGGCACAGGGGCCTTCTTAAAGGGCCAACACACAAAATCTTGTTCACAGCTGCTCACCCTGGGCTCTGCTGGAGGGTGGGCAGGGAGAACTAGAGTCATATGAGGAGAGTCTGGGGTTTGTGGCTCTGGGGATAGGATGGAAGGGACAGCTGCCAGGATCTCTGTGCTGAGTCATTCTCCCATACCTCAGATGCTATTTTTCTTGGTTAGAGCACTTCCCTCCATGTGGCATCAGCCTGGAGGAAAGCAATGGCCCCATCCTCTGGACTCTGTCTCCCCCACCCTGTAGAGCTTGTGCCCCACTAAGGAGTCAGCTGCCTGGCCAGTCTGTAGAGATATGGGCCGATTCTGGGGGCATCAGTGACTGAATTGTGTGACGTTGGAGTATGGTCCATTCCCCCCACTTTCCTGTGAACCTGACTGGCTCTTCCCCCTCATGGGAGATCTGCTAACCCCACTCTTGGGGCTCCCAGTGGACCCACTTACCTAAACTGTGGTGGCTCTGCCCTACTGAGGGCTAGGCAAAACCTGGGACAGACTGACTGTGTGGCTGTGATGCGGGGGCCATTTTACTCTTGCACACTCAAGCAGCGCAGAGCTCTCCCTTCGCATGGTCAAATCTTGGTCCGTTTGGATCTGATAAACTCTGCTGGCCTTACCCTGGTAGCTCCCTGAGACTGCCCTATCACAAAGGTGTGCGAGCGCTCAGTGGGAGGCAGTTAGACTTGGTACACTCTGGCTGAGTGGCCTCAGACCCAGCACTGGCACTGAGTTTGAACCTATGGATAGGAAAAATTAATTAACATCTTTAAATGCCCATACTACCCAAAGCAATCTATAGATTCAATATAATTCCTATCAAGATATCAATAGTATATATTTCACAGAACCAAATCAAATATTTCGGTAATTTATATGGAACCACAAAAGACCCCAAATATCCACAGAGATCTTGAGCAAGAACAACAGACTTGGAGGTGTTATGCTACCTGATATCACTGTAAGGCCATTGTACTCAAAACAGCATGGTACTGGCATAAGAACAGGCATATAGCTCAATGGAACAGAATAGAGAGCCCAGAAATAAACCCAAGCCTTTATGGTCAATTAAACAATCCAATTGAAAAATGGGCAAAGGACCTGAATAGACACTTCTCCAAAGAGGACATACAGATGGCCAATAGATATGAAAAGAGGCTCTGTGTCACTAATCATCAGAGAAATGCAAATTAAAACCACAATCAGATATCACCTCACAGCTGTCAGAGGGCTATCATCAATAATCAACAAACAAACGCTGGCAAAGGTGTGGAGAAAAGGGAACCCTTGTGCCCTGTTGGTGGGAATGCAGATTGGTGCAGCCACTGTGGAAAGCAGTATGGAGTTAGCTGAAAAAATTAAAAATGGAACTGCCTTATGACCCAGCAATTCCACTTCTGGGAATAAATTCAAAGAAATTTGAAACACTAATTTGAAAGAATATGTGCATTCCTAGTTCATTGCATCATTATTTACATTAGCCAAGATTTGGAAGCAGCCCACAGCCCAAGTGCCCATCAGTAGATGAGTAGATAAAAAAGCTGTGGTACATTTACACAGTGGAATACTACTTGGCAGTAAAAAAGAAGGAACTCTTAACTTTTACAATAGTGGGGATAGACCTGGAGACCATTATACTAACTGAAATAAGCCAAAGAAAGACAAGTACCATATGATTTCACTTATGTTTGGAATCTAATGGGCCATAGGTGGTTGGCTCAGCAGTAGAGCATTGGCCTGGTGTGTAGGATTCCCAGATTTGATTCCTGGTCAGGCACCACAGGAGAGGCAATCATCTGCTTCTCCACCGCTTCCCCTTCTTTCTCTCTCTTTCTCTCCTTCAGCCATGGCTCAAACTGTTTGAGCAAATTGGCCTGGGCTCTGTGGATGGCTCAATGGCCTCTCCTCAGGTGCTGGAATAGCTTGGTTGCCAAGCAGCAGAGCAGCGGCCCCAGATGTGTAGAGCATCGCCCAATAGGGGAATTGCCAGATGAATCCTGCTCGGGGCTCATGTAGGAGTCTCTCTCTGTCTCCTTGCCTCTCACTTAAAAAAAAAAAAAAAGGAATCTAATGAACAACCTGTCAGAGAGGAGGGAGGTTGTGGGGCTGAGTAAAAAAGGTGAAGGGATTAAGGGGGAAAAGATCTCATAGACAAGACAACAGTATGGTGATAGCCAGAGGGAAAAGGGGGTAGCAGAAGGCAGAAGAGGGTAGAGGGAAAGTAAAGGGTGATGGAAGGAGACTTTACTTGGGGTGGTGAACACAATACAATATATAAAGATGATATATTATAGCACTGTATACCTCAAACCTATATAATTTTATTAACCAATGTCACCCCAATTAATTTGATTTAAAAAAGATTCAATATGAGGATTGAGATGAGCTGGAAAAATGCTTACCCTTAACTACATTAGAAAGTCATTTTTAGGCCCTAGCCGGTTTGCTCAGTGGTAGAGCATCGGCCTGGCATGCAGGAGTCCTGGGTTCGATTCCTGGCCAGGGCACACAGGAGAGGTGCCCATCTGCTTCTCCACCCCTCCCCCTCTCCTTCCTCTCTGTCTCTCTCGTCCCCTCCTGCAGCCAAGGCTCCATTGGAGCAAAGTTGGCCCGGGCGCTGAGGATGGCTCTATGGCCTCTGTCTCAGGCGCTTGAATGGCTCTGGTTGCAACAGAGCATCGCCTCCTGGTGGGCGTGCCGAGTGGATCCCTGTCGGGCGCATGCGGGAGTCTGTCTGACTGCCTCCCCGTTTCCAATTTCAGAAAAATACAAAAAAGAAAGTCATTTTTAGCATTCAATATTTCTTTCTAATGCTCCTTTTGCTTTAAGTTCCTGGGTCATATTCCTCAAGATCCTTATCCTTTGACAATAGTTCAGAGAAGGAAGAGGCAAAATTGTTAGGCAAAAATTTGCCCTCTTCTTCACGCTAGCAAATTTTGTTTCTAATAGAAATGTGTTCAGGAGAGGACGTTTTTATAGGTTCGTGGTGCTTTAAATAATCATTCAAGATTTCCATTTGGTTTGGCCCGCAGTCTTCATTCCCCTCCCTTGCAATGCAACTTAGTAAGGTTTGGATGGTGCCTTTCTTCTGTAAAGTGGAATAAAGGTGGTTTGGAACATTGAGGCTCTTAGGGGCTCATTAATCTTAGGAAAGCATACCCTTGGAAGTTGATCTGGAATTATTTTTATTTATAAATGTAATGGAATGACATTGATCAATGAGAGTGCATAGGTTTTTAGGTGAACATCTCTAATATTTTAACCGTTGTATTGTGTGCCCATCACCCAAAGTCCAATCATTTTCTGTCACCGTATATTTGTCCCTCTTTACTCCCCTCCCCCCACTAACCACTTCACTTTTATCTGTGTCCATGAGTCTCAGTTTTATATCCCACCTCTGTGGGGTATATATTTGTCCCTCTTTACTCCCCTCTCCCTGGTAATCACTTAACTTTAAAAAGCTAAGAACTATATGATTTCACACATAGGAGAGATATAAAACAGAGACTCATGATCGTAGATAAAAGTGATCTGGAAATTCATTACTTTAAAGCTACCTGTACTTGGATACCTCTTGAAAAATCTTTGTGTATCCCCAGGGGTATGTGTGCCCTAGTTTGAAGACCATTTACTGCCTTAGACAGACTATCTTTCCTGAGTATCACAAGCCAACTTAATGGTACACAATTCTATAGTGAGGGCAGGTAGGGAGCCCTTTACGAATAGATATTGTGTTGTTGGTTGAAAGGCTGGCTCTTGATAATATGTGTGTACTTAACAAATAAAACACTTAGGGTGAGCCTGACCAGGCAGTGGTGCAGTGGATAGAACATCAGCCTGGGATGCTGTGGACTCAGGTTCAAAACCCGGAGGTCACTGGCTTGAGTGCAGACTCATCTGGCTTCGTGTGGACTCACCAGCTTGAGTGTGGGGTTGCCAGCTTGAGCATGGGATCACAGACATAACCCCATGGTCACTGGCTTGAAGCCCAAGGTCACTAGCTTGAGCAAGGGGTCACTTGCTCGTTGGAGCCTCCTAGTCAAGGCACATAAAAGAAAGCAATCATAAACAACTTAAGTGCCGCAACTATGAGTTGATTCTTCTCATCTCTCCCTTCCTGTCTGTCTGTCCCTGTCTCTCTCTCACTAAAACAACAACAAACAAAACAAACAAAAAATCCACTTATGGTGAGTTGAAAAAACTCTCTCTATTAGTTGTGGACCCCCTTACATCTGCAGGTAGGTTTGTTGTAGGAGTTTCCCTAGGTCAGGGGTCTCAAACTCAACTCAGCATGTGGGCCGCAGAGCAAGATCACAGCCGTTGGGCGGGCCGCACTAGGTCTACAAAAGGCAACTGTTACGCAACACTTTTCTCACTGCAGTTGAAAACAAAAAAAAATCAGTACAACAAGCACAATCGTACATGCAGTTTACTCAGTGTCACAAAACGACCAGAAACTCTAGTTCACATCACAACTGCTGTTAACTAAGCTAATATCTAGCTAGGATGCTAGAGAAATGAAAAATACAAGTAGGCCCCTAGGCTTACTTAATTTTATCCAAAATATTTTGAACTTCGTGGATTAGTCTGCGGGCGGCACAAAATTGTTCGGCGGGCCGCATGCGGCCCGCAGGCCGCGAATTTGAGACCCCTGCCCTAGGTGGAGCAAGGACTTAGCCAATAAAACCACTCTGATCTGGGCAAGTGCATGAGCAAACACTTGCTTGAAACGCTTGGTATTTGGCAGAAATAACTGACTCAAAGATCAGAAACTGGAAGTACTACAGTCTACGTCTCAGCCTTAGGCAGTAACAGACCCCACAGACTGCTGTGATTTCGCACTATGATTATAATACCTGTATCTCTAATTTTTAAGCATGTAGCCAGTAATGATTTGAAAATGCTTTTACGGAAGCATACCTTTTTGATATTATTTTAGTGACGACAATCCAGTAGTAAAGCTCTTTTTTCCTCCATTTTAGTTTAAATGTTAAGTCATTTAAAAACAAGTCAAGCCTGACCTGTGGTGGCGCAGTGGATAAAGCGTTGACCTGGAAATGCTGAGGTCGCCAGTTCGAAACCTTGGGCTTGCCTGGTCAAGGCACATATGGGAGTTGATACTTCCAGCTCCTCCCCCCTTCTCTCTCTCTCTCTCTCTCTCCTCTCTCTCTCTCTATCTCTGTCTCTCTCTCTCCCTCTCTCTCTCCTCTCTAAAAATGAATAAATAAAAATAAAAATAAAAAAACAAGTCAAGAGCCTGATCATGCAGTGATGCAGTGGATAGAGCATTGGTTTGGGACTTTGAGGATCCAGATTCAAAACTCCAAGGTCACTGACTTGAATGCGGGCTCATCCAGCTTGAGTGTGGGCTCACCAGCTTGAGCATGGGATCATAGACATGATTCCTTGGTCACTGGCTTGAGCCCAAAGGTCGCTGGCTTGAGCAAAGGATCACTGTCTTGGCTGGAGTCTCCTGGTCAAGGCGCATATGAGAAAGCAATCAATGAACAACTAAGGTGCTGCAATGAAGAATTGATGCTTCTTATTTCTCTCCCTTCCTGTCTGTCCCTCCCTCTCTTTCTCCTTGTCTCCATCGCTTAAAAAACAAAAAACAGCCTGACCAGGCGGTGGCGCAAGTGGATAGAGCATCGGACTGGGATGCAGAGGACCCAGGTTCAAGACCCTGAAGTCACCAGCTTGAGCGCTGGCTCACTTGGCTTAAGCAAAAAAAAAAGCTCACTAGTTTGGACCCAAGGTCGCTGGCTCGAGCCAGGGGTTACTCGGTCTGCTGAAGGCCCACGGTCAAGGCACATATGAGAAAGCTATCAATGAACAACTAAGGTGTTGCAACGAAAACTGATAATTGATGCTTCTCCCCTCTCTCCGTTCCTGTCTGTCTGTCCCTATCTGTCCCTCTCTCTGACTCTCTCTCTGTCCCTGTTAAAAAAAATTAAAAGTTATGTCAGAGAGTTTTTTTTAAAAAGATTCATTTTAGATCGGGGAGAGGGAGGGAGGGAGGGAGGGGGAGAGAGGGAGAGAGAGAGAGAGAGAGAGAGAGAGAGAGAGAGAGAGAGAGAGAAGGGAAGGGGGAGGGTCAGGAAGCATCAGGAAGCATCAACTCCCACATGTGCCTTGACAGGGCAAGCCCAGGGTTTTGAACTGGTTACCTCAGCATCCCAGGTTGATGCTTTTTTTTTTGTATTTTTCTGAAGCTGGAAACAGGGAGAGACAGTCAGACAGACTCCCGCATGTGCCCGACTGGGATCCACCCGGCATGCCCACCAGGGGCGACGCTCTGCCCACCAGGGGGCGATGCTCTGCCCCTCCGGGGCATCGCTCTGCCGTGACCAGAGCCACTCTAGCGCCTGGGGCAGAGGCCAAGGAGCCATCCCCAGTGCCCGGGCCATCTATGCTCCAATGGAGCCTTGGCTGCGGGAGGGGAAGAGAGAGACAGAGAGGAAGGAGGGGGTGGGGTGGAGAAGCAAATGGGCGCTTCTCCTATGTGCCCTGGCCGGGAATCGAACCCGGGTCCCCCGCACGCCAGGCCAACGCTCTACCGCTGAGCCAACCGGCCAGGGCCTCAGGTTGATGCTTTAGAGAGTTGTTTTTCCTTAAAAAATAAAGGATTTGAGTCACCAAATCCCATTTCTGCCTCACAGGAAGGAAATTAGAAAACAACAACAATAATAAACCTAATACTACTTCTACTGTAGTAGACATGAATATTACTCCATAAATGTGGGTTTATGCTCTATTGTATTTTAATTGAAATTATCCCTCTAAGACTCCATTTTACCTGACTGGTAGGGAATTCAATGTCAGTCCTTGTTGGGCTCTCTTCATCTCCCCAGAGTCAAACAGAATTTCGAATGTTTATAGAAACAGGACAGGAGCTTCCAGGCTTCAGCCCCGCGCTACTTTGCACTGCCCTCATCATCCGAGCCCACAGAATTACTAGAAGGGAGCAGGCCCACTGTGCAGGGTGAGGCACCTGTGGTCTGTGCCCGGGTGCAGCCCCAGTGCGCAAGGCTGCGTGTCCCTCGCCCCCAAAGGCTGCGCCGCTGGTGCTTGCTGCTTGTGGGCTCCTCAGACCTTCAGGCTCTTCCTCATTTGGAGGAATATTCTCTCTGACTTCTTCCTTACAGAATCCCCCCCCCCCAAGGCTCTCTAGCTTTGGGAAACAGCAGCCAGAAGGGCAGGCTGCCTGCCAGCAACCAGAACTTCACAGCTTCTGTGGGGGAGTTTGTACCAAGAGGCTGGGTACCTGCTTGAAGTGGGGGCAGGGAAAAGACAGAGCCCGAACCACCAATGAATATAGCCGTAAATGGTCCTGTATTTCTACTACTGTATTAATAAAGGACAGACGTTACTGAGCATTGCTCTCTGCTCATACGGATGATCAAATTGAATTCTCAAAACTTTGCCATGTTGTAAAGACAACTGAAACTTGGAGACTTTGAGTAATTTGCCCAATATAAGTAGCAAAGCTGGGATTAGAACCCAAACCAAATCCAAAGTTCAACCCCCTATGTTATATTTTTTCTCCTGAGGGGTACTGGTAATTTTTTTTTTTAATTTAGTGAGAGGAGGGGAGGCAGAGAGACAGACTCTCACATGCACCCTGACTGGGATCCACCCAGCAAACCCACTAGGGGTTGATACTCTGCCCGTCTGGGGCTCTTGCTCTGTTGCAACCAGAGTCATTTTTTAGTGTCTGAGGCAGAGGCCATGGAACCATCCGCAGTGCCTGGGGCCAACTTGCCCTAATTGAGCCATGGCTGCAGGAAGGGAGGAGGAGAGAGAGAGGGAGGGAGAGAGAGAGGGAGGGAGAGAGAGAGAGAGAGAGAGAGAGAGAGAGAGAGAGAGAGAAGAGGGGGAAGGGTGGAGAAGCAGGTCAGAGCTTCTCCTGTGTGCCCTGACCAGGAATCGACCCTGGGACATCCACACCCTGGGCCGATGCTCTACCACTGAGCCAACTGGCCAGGACCAATTTATTTTACTTAAATTTTTTTTCAAAGAAAAAAAAAGTTTTCAATTCCAGTTCAATTACATACATATTATATTTGTTTCAGGGGAACAACATAGTGATTAGACATCTACATAACTTATGAAGTGGCCACCCTGATAAGTCTAAGGGTACTGGTACTAGTTTATTTTGAGCAGTGAGCTGCAGGGTAGGTTAGCTGCAGCCTGAGCTCCCAGCTAGCTCAGTGAACTCATCCGTGGAACACTACTGCTCGCAGTTCTCCAGCCGGTTGTCAGAGCGCCTTTGCCAAGACTCAAGAACAACAGTGCTGCTCTGGGTATAATTACTGTTTGGACAATAACTGGTCAGCATGTTCAGCTGCTTCTTGAGGTCACTGCTAGGGTATGAAACTAGGACCCTGTATTGGCAGAACCGGGATGTTTGTTTTCTCTCTGCTCCGTTAGGAAGCCATTATCTCAGTCAGCTATAAGTTATACCAAATTGCTCAGGTGCAGTTTCAAATGGGGAGGGTAGAATATAACCTGGCCTAGTTTTGTGTTATTTAAAACATAAATTCGTTGGATCAAAAATCCAGTTCTGCTCCATATGATTCTTGAGGTAGTATATTAGCAAAGTCCTCAAAGAACATTTGAAGTCTTAGATCAATTTTAAAATTGTATACCTTAGCCCATAAATTATTCCTATTTATGGAGTTAAAAGCTTATAGAGTCAGTGAATCAATATATACCATAGTCGTTATTGCCCTACTCCCGGCCTCCCTGTGACAGCTGGGCCTGATGGGTGAGTCAAAAACAGGCTAGGCTCTTTACTCAAGATGTTCATGCCTGACCAGGCGGTGGTGCAGCGGTAGACCGATGCAGAAGACCCAGGTTCAAGACCCCGAGGTCGCCAGCTTGAGCACGGGCTCATCTGGTTTGAGCAAAGCTCACCAGCTTGGACCCAAGGTCACTGGCTTGAGTAAGGGGTCACTCAGACTGCCGAAGGCCCGCGGTCAAGGCACATATGAGAAAGCAATCAATGAACAACTAAGGTGTTGCAACGTGCAATGAGAAACTAATGATTGATGCTTCTCATCCCTCAGTTCCTGTATGTCTCTCCCTGTCTATCCTTCTCTCTCTCTCTCTTTCTCAAAAAAAAAAAAAAAAAGATGTTCATAAAATGCTTCAGGGGCTTTCAAATGGTTTCCACATCGGAATCTTCCCTGAAGCTTATCAAACACACAGCTGTCCAGGCCCTCCTGCAAACCCCGCTGTCTTAGTCCATTTGGGCGATAACAGGATACCACAGACTGGGCAACTTAAAAACAACAGAAGTTTATTTCTCATGGTTCTGGAGTCTGGGAAGCCCAAGATCAAAGCCCAAGATCAAAGTGCTGACATAGCCTCCTTGAGGTGAGGGCCTTCATTCTGATTCATAGCAAACACATCTTGCTGTTTTCTTATTTATTTATTTATTATTTTTATTTATTTATTCATTTTAGAGAGGAGAGGGAGAGAGAGAGGGAGAGAGAGAGAGGAGAGACAGAGAGAGAGAAGGGGGGGAGGAGCTGGAAGCATCAACTCCCATATGTACCTTGACCAGGCAAGCCCAGGGTTTCAAACCGGCGACCTCAGCATTTCCAGATCGATGCTTTATCCACTGCGCCACCACAGGTCAGGCCCCATCTTGCTGTTTTCTTTCTTTTTTTTCTTTTTTAACAGAGACAGAGTCAGAGAGAGGGATAGACAGGGACAGATAGACAGGAATGGAGAGAGATGAGAAGCATCAATCATCAGTTTTTTGTAGTGACACCTTAGTTGTTCATTGATTGCTTTCTCATATGTGCCTTGACCATGGGGCTTCAGCAGACCGAGGAACCCCTTGCTAGAGCCAGCAACCTTGGGTCCAAGCTGGTGAGCTTTTTGAGCTCAAACTGGCGACCTCGGGGTCTCAAACCTGGGTCCTTCCGCCTCCCAGTCTGATGCTCTATCCACTGCACCACCGCCTGGTCAGGCCTTGCTGTTTTCTTACATGGTGGAACGTTCTAGAGAGCTCTCTGGAGCCTCTTTTTATTTTTGTACATACGTATGTATGTATGTATTTATAGTGAGAGGAGGGGAGATAGTGAGGCAGACTCCTGCATATGCTCTGACTAGGATCCACCTGGCAACCCCCATCTGAGGCCAATGCTCAAATCAACCAAGCTATTTTTAGCACCTGAGGCTGATGTGCTTGGACCAACTTAGCTATCCTCAGCACCAGGGTCCAATGCTCGGACCAACTGAGCCATTGGCTGTGGGAGGGGAGGAGGGAGAGGAGGGCGAGAGGAAGAGGAGGGGGAGAGGAAGAGGAGGGGGAGAAGCAGATGGTCACTTCTCCTGTGTGCCCTGACTAGGAATTGAACCTGGTACATTCATATTCTGGGCCGATGCTCTATCCACTGAGCCAACCTGGCTAGGGCCTCTGGAGCGTCTTTTAGAAGGCACTAATTCACCCTCATGACCTATATACCTCCAAAGGGCACACCTCTGATATCATTACCTTTGGGAGTTAAGATTTCAACATACGAATTTTGGGGGAACACATTCAGACTATAGCATCAAGTCAAAATCTTGGGAGTGGGACCCAGTCGTCTTTATATTTTATAAGCCCCTTAGGTGGTTCTGATACTCATCAAAGTTTTCAAGCTAACCATGTGGCTGATGGTATTGCAGTAATGACCAGCACTACACTGTTCTCTATTGTATTGTATTCTATATAAGTTTACATGGCATCTCAGGAAGTATGGATAGGAGCTATATAGGCATACACATGTGTCTCCATAGATACACTACCCTCTTATTTGCATGTATGGTGTTGAAATATGCCTGCAGATAAATATACATCTATTATTTTAAGTTAGAGTAAACATTTATTGAGTATCTATATGTATCAGGCTCTGTTAATTCATCTAACAAATATTGGTTAAGAGCCTACTATGGGCCATCAGAAAATGAAACAAATGTCCCTGTCCTCAGGGAGTTTATATTTTAGTAGAGGAACACCAGCCATAAACAAAATTAAAGACAGTTTATGGTAAGTGCCATGGCAAGAAGTAAGTTGGGGGAGGGGATGGGGGCTGTCACTGGTGGCAGTGGGATAGCAACTTAGAATAGGGTGGTCGGGGAAGGCTTGAGGGAGGACGGGAGTGAGTCCCATGGATACTTGGAACACAGCTGCTCCAGGTTTGGGGAACAGAAAATGCGAAGCCCTGAGCTATGGAAGGGTCTTCCCAGTGGCTTCAGGAAACAGCAAGGGAACCAGGGGATGGGACAAAATAAAAGATGCAGCCAAAAATATACCCTGGATAGGATAATGAATAATATTTATTGCTGCATTTGTTTCAAAGCGCTTTTATGTAAATCTTCAGAACATCTGTTCTAGCCTGACCCGTGGTGGCGCAGTGGATAAAGCGTCAACCTGGAATGCTGAGGTCGCTGGTTTGAAACCCTGGGCTTGCTCGGTCAAGGCACATATGGGAGTTGATGCTTCCTGCTCCTGCTCCTCCTCCCTTCTCTTTCTCTCTCTCTCTCCTCTCTAAAATGAATGAATCAAGTCTTTTAAAAATCTGTCCTAAGGCTGACAGTGGAGGTTATTACAATCCCCATTTAAGGGTCCAGAAGGAAACAGATCTAGACAGGACAAGAGATGTGAGAATGATGAACTCTGCTAGAGCAGACTTAGTATTTCATAACTTTCTCCTCTTGATTGTGTGGCCGGATGTGCAGTGACTGCTTCTCAATCCAGGGAACAGAAGTCTGCTTGTGCATGTGTGCACGTGTGCACGCACGTGAGTCACACTTGGGTTACTGAGTACAATGATCTAGTAAAGGAATTGGAACTGATTGTTCAAATCATCTCTAATTCAGGCCTCTTGGTTCCTCTCCTTTTCTTTCTCCCTTCTGTCTCATCATTTGATCATTTTATTTCTAAATAGTAATTTGCACTGAAGGGTGGGATAGAGAAATAAAAAGAAAATGAAAGTCACATTAGTAGCGCGGAGAATAATTTTAATAAAAGCCACAGTGCAGAATGCAGTTGTAATTAGCACTAAAAGGAAATTCTGATTGCTGGTGGATTTCAGGTTGCTTAGCTTTCCTGATCCTTTGTTCCTGTAAAAAAAAACCAAAAACCCACCCCTGAGTTTGATTATGCAAAGCACCTCGGGAGACTGAGCTCCTTTTGTCTTGCTAAAGACCCACGTCTGCTGTGGATGGCTGTGTGCAGGGCCTAGGCCAGCTAACAGCATTTAATGCACTTTCCTGTTTTCAGTCTGCAGTGACGACCTGACCCACAAATTCAAAGGTTTCACCGTCATGAACGAGGCAGAGCGATACGAGGCTCTCAGACATTGCCGTTACGTAGACGAAGTCATCAGAGATGCTCCATGGACACTCACACCTGAGTTTTTGGAAAAACACAAGGTACTTCATTCTTCTCCATTCTCTGAGTAGCAGGATGAGGGAGTCTGGCTCTGGAGCCAATACCCGTAAAGCCCAAAGACTTCCACCTTCTAAGAGAGGTAACTTAAGGAACTGTCATTTGGTGTCACCTCTCTCCTGCCCAGTCCTGGGGACTGATACCCTCTGACTTCTTCAGTGTGGGCTCTGGAGCTAGCCACCCCCCCAGGTCCAAGTGTAGCCTCTATCCCTCCATAACCTTGAGCAACATGAGCTCACTCACCTAAACTGTAAAATGGGATGATATTGGTGCTCTCCATGGGACTGTTTTGAGGGTCTAACGAGTTCATCTAAGTGAAACGCTTGGAACACTGGCTGGCTCATAGCAAGAGCTCCAAAAATGCCATCATCATCATCGCCGCCACCGTCATTATCTGTGCTTATAGATTCACAGGCATCATTTTTCACAGAACGAATAAACACGCACCCAGAAGGGCAGGGGTCAGCTTTTAAGGAAAGAACTTCATATCTGTGATTTTGTGACCCTGAGACTCCTACTGATATAAGAGTTGTATTAGTTGGAAACATGAGAAATTCTTTTGATTTGCATCAAATTATGTGCTTTGTATCTCGCTACCAGCCCCACATTAGGAGCTATTCTTCCCTTTTATAAGCAGCACAAAAAAAAAAATAAGATTAAGCTGTTCTAAGAGTTTTCTTGTCTATTTTTAAATTCACGATGCAGAAGAGAATAGAGAACTCTGATAAATGTGCATCGGTAATAGCAGAAGAGACAATTTCCCAGCAAGAATAAAAAGGAAAAGGAAGAACTACAATATGATTTACTTCCAGCAATCACTAACACATTTTTACTAAGCAGCTATTGTATATTCAGCCCGTGCCAGGCATTATGGGGCTACTCACGATGGTGATGGCGGCAGCCCCTTTCTGAGTATTCAGCATGTGCCCAGCCCCGTGCCAAGTGCTTTGCCCTGACCCAAATCATCTTCAATTTCATGGCTACCCTGAGAAGTTGTTGTTATTGTTATATATTGGCCAGGAGGAGGAACAGAGTTTGAGTATTAAGAGTAAAATAATAACTAACATTTATCGAGTACTCACTGTGTACCAGTCATTATTTTTAAACACTTCACATAATACACTTCACATAATTACGTCACTGAATCCAGTGATTCTCAAGTGGGGGCAAGTTTGCCCCCAAGGGACAGTTGGCATTGTATGGAAAATTTTGGCTGTCACAACTAGAGGGGTGCTACGTGCATCTTATGGGTAAATGCTAGGAGTGCTACTAAGCATCCTAGACCTGACTTGTGGTGGCGCAGTGGATAAAGCATCAGCCTGGAATGCTGAGGTCACCGGTTTGAAACCCTGTCTGGTCAAAGCACATATGGGAGTTGATGCTTCCTGCTCCTCCCCCTTTCTCTCTCTCTCTCTCTCTCTCTCTCTCTCTCTCTCTCTCCTCTCTAAAATGAATTTAAAATATAGTGCACACAGACCCCCTCCCATGCCCAAAGGAAATATCAGGTCAAAATATCACTAGTACTGAGGTTGAGAAGTCCTGATTTCATCTTTCCCAGCAGTTTAGAAATTACACAGCAAGTAGTGGATGGAGGGGCAGTAATCCCCCCCGGGCAAATTTAACTGCTACTCCGAACTACTTCTCAAGGTGGAGTGTAGCTGTGTTACAACGGGCTTTGAAAGTGAGGCAGGGAGATTTTGCTTGATGTAGTAGCGAACAGGGAACTAGTGAAGATCAGCAGACACAAGGATGACAAAGAGAAAATTCTGTTGAAGGAGGATCTTCCGTATGACAGAGGAATGGCTTGGAGAGGAGCCTGCAGTGAGGAAGGTCAGGTACAAAGTGGCATCACTCATCCAGGTGACAGGCCCCTGTGTTAGTGGGGTAGCAGTGGAGAAGTGAAGCCCGTTCCAGAGTGTTAGGGCCCAGGTGAGCAGGGGAGGAACGGAGATGCCGTTGGCAGGGGCACCAGTGTTCCGGACGAATTAAATTTCAGGCAGGTGGATTTTAAAGTGGCAGCGAGGGGCAGCAAAGGAGAAAAGGGTGGCTGGGCCAACATGACAAGTTTTCCTGCTTCAGCCGCCTTATGTGCCAAATGAAATAGCAATATGCAGCCTACCTATCTACCTTACAAGGTAGTTATGAAAATTAAATGAGAAAAGAAATTAAATGCATTCCCATAATATAAATATTTATATAAGCTGTGACGTAAGTGTGAAGGCCTGTTGCCATCAGTGGGACAGGAAATGGAGACTTGGGTTCCTCATCATAGCAGGGTGACTGAAATCTGAAGAATGAATGAATTCTCTAAGGACAAAGTTTAGAGGCCAGGAAAAGCTGCTGTCAGAGGGAGGAGGAAGGGGGCAGCACAGGAGAGAAACCAATCTAGTTCCCATTATCTCCTGGAAATGGAGACAGTCGGAGATGTCTCGCAGTCCAGGATTTCAGTCCACATGATAAACTGCTTATTTCAATGGCTGTATTACAACTGCTTTATTTCAAAAAGGTGATTTTCAAATTGCAGACATGTTCATCCACCTCAGTGGCGACGTCACTCTTCTTTCTCTCCAACAGATTGACTTCGTGGCCCATGATGATATTCCTTACTCCTCTGCTGGTTCTGATGATGTTTACAAGCACATAAAAGAAGCAGGTGAGAGTTCTGGGTTTCCCTGTCTACGGCGGCACAGTGATTGGGTTCAGTGAGACACCGGCCCTCGACCTGCAGTGCAGACATACAGGGGATGGGCATTTCAGAGGTCTCCCAGGTAGCCTTTACAAGCCTCTGTTCACATGTGCTGAATGGGGCAGACACCACTTAGGTATTTATATAGGAATTAACCTGAGCCCCAAAGGACGCAACTTCCAGTTTGAGGCTTGTTAGAGTCCCTCAGACTAAAATCACAGACCCTACGGTTCAAAGGGCATTTTCCTCGTTCACAATGAAGTCCTCACAATGAAATTATTTTATGCACCCAAGAAAGTTCCTTTCAGAAGACAGACAACTGTCTAAGGAACGACCTGGACTCTTTGTCTGCGAAGTCAGTCCTGCTATATGTCATCTTGTCACATGATAATAATATCCTCAGGTACCACATGCAGAAGCCAAGAAAGAATGGATAAAGATTTGTAGATTCTGGTAAAATATTTTCTTCCCGAAACTGTTAAGTGTCGTCATAGAGGACAGACACGGTGCCCAAGCTTTGGAAGTTGTCCCATTTGTCACTAAGCATTTCTGTTAGAGACTCTGGTCAGCATGACGGAGTTGTTGGGAAGGGGGATGGAGAGGGGGGTTCCTCCTCCTGAGACTCCCTGGAGTGAGTTCTTTCTTCGAGGTCTCTGTCCCTACTCCTGTGCTGCTCACTGCTGGGGCTTCCGACCAGATCTGCTGTTTCAGCCTCAGTGGGGCGGCCGGGCTCCCTGGTGACAGTTACCCCCTCTTCTCCCCTCCCCCACTGATTTACCCGCGACTCATGCATTCTTGCCTCCTGTCCTGCATCGTGAGGAGGAAGGGTTGTTTTCTGTTCCAGGCTGACCTCTTTATCTGCACCTACCCTCTCCCTTCCCCGGACCGTTTCCTTTCCTTCTTCCTCTCTGCTCTCCAAGGCTCTCCCTCTCCAGGAGTTTAGTCTTAGCTTGCCATCAGGTGAAATCTACAAAAGCAGACTCACCCAAAGCCTTCCCCTGCTGTCCCTCTTTCCTGCTCCTCCAGCTGCCTCGGTGCCCAGCCCTCTCTCCTTCCAGGCAAGTTGCTGGCGCTCGTCCGGGTCATGCCTCGGCCCGCTTGCACTCGGACTCCTGTCTACCCTTCCTCAGCTCTGCGCTGCCTTTCAACCCACTGAATCCGGCAGCCTCATCTCAGTCCTCTGGGCAAACGGACCGTGCTGCCCGTTCTCCTCTCTCAGAGGCTCTTGTCCACCACTTCTGGGAACATGGCACTTCCCTTTGGTCTCTCTGAGACCAAACAAAACCCTGGGTTTTGTTATCAGTTCCTGTCCTGCGGCCCTGGCCAGCGTCTCCATGTCACCAGCCTGGGCTCTGTACCGCCTTCCACAGCCCTGCAGCCCAGCACACCCTGTTCAGCTCCTTTGTTCCGCTGGTCCCTGGGCTACGAGCACCCTTCCTCTGTGCTTCTGTGCGTGCTGCAGGCCCAGCTGAGGAGCCAGCGGAGACACGCCCCTCCCCCCAGCCCTCCCCGATGCTCACTGCACAGGGACCTCCCTTTCTGCTCCCTTCTCCTGTCATCCTGACGCTTTCTGGGTGTGTGTCCCTGGCTAGAATGGAGTGCCGCAGGCCGCGGCCATATCTCATCCATGTTTGCATCCCCAGCCCAGTGCCTGTACATTTATGGTGACATTTGTGCTGGCGGAACAAGCGTGCCTTTGTGAAGTGTGATGGTGCGTCAGCCTGAGACAGAAACCTCTGTCTGCAAAGCTCTTCTTAGCACATGGGGAATGGAGACACTTCCATCATTTGGCACCCTCCTTTCATGTGGGATCGTTCATATTATTTATAGGGATGCTAATCTGGTTGGAATTATATGGACTTTTGCATCCAATTTATTTGCTTTTTACTGGTATCTTGGCTCTGAGTCCCTCATACACCCCTCTACTGAAGGCGATGTTGACCACAAACATGACAGGCAGACCTCAGGGGTATTTCAGGTTTGGTCCCAGACCCCCACAGTACAGCGAGTGCAGTACCAAGCCGCCGGTCAGCCCCACAGGGTCTCGGGAGAGAGGGAAGGGAAGGGCTTGACATTTGACGTGTTTCACAAATGACTGTGATCTGAATGAAAGATCTTTGAAACTGGATCTAGGGATTTGCATTTCTCTTGCTCTAATTATAACAGGCGAGAGAACATAAATCAAAAATTATAGGTGCTTTTTTGGGCAAATGTAGAATGGGAAAGTAGTCTCTGCTGTACACTCACTATCCAATATTTGTCATTTTTCTGAGCTGAGGTTTTCAGTCAGTGTCACTGAATTGAAAATAATCGCCTAAGAATTAAAATAGTCATTGCTGGGATTTCTGAAATACCTGGCCTCCCCAGATTACTGTATATCCATTTGGATTACTTAAAAAGACAGATGGGGAAAAGGTAATCACTTCTATCCTCTCATAGGGTCAGATGGCTTTTCTGCCCCTGAAAATGGAGGTGCCGGAGATGGAAGGGCAGCACATTAACCTCAGTCACTCAGCGTCTCCATCCCTCTTCCCCTCAGAGCCCTGCCGTGAGGATCTTGGAGCGGGGAGAGTAAGGCAGGGGTGGGAGGGGTGGGTGTTTTAGCTAAAGGTAGGTGCAGAAGTAGATGTTTAATGTCTGGGTTTGCTTTCTATTTCACTTGCCATCAGACTTCTCATCTATAGATAGGCGCTGTGGGTACATCCACAGATACTTCCTACATCCGTTGAGCCATTATCTGGCATGATACTCTAGTGAATTAGCATATGCTTTACTTCAGGAGTTCAAGAAGTCTAGCAGACCCCACATTTATACTTGATCTGCCCCCATGGCTGACATTTGCCATCAGAGCCGTCTTCCCTGTTCCTGGAGGCCACTGGACCTGAACCCATGCTGGTCCTACCATCCCTCCCCCAGGCCTGTTGCCACTCCAGTCTTTTCCTGGTCCTCATGGACCTTCAGACTCTTGAGCTGGGATGGTCTCCTAGGAGTCACGAACCTGGTCTTCTATCCCTTCCTTGGCACGGCCGTCCATCTCCTGCGATGAGGAGCTCCCTGCCTCTGTGGCCTCTTTTGCCTTGGATGGTTTGGACTCTCACTGGTTACCCCATGAGTCCCCTGAATGCATCCCCAAGCCACGAATTGTTGGAGGGAAAATGGAATGCAAATATGAATAAGACATCCCCTAACCTTTGAGAGAGAGTAGAAACAGACATAAATAGTTTATTATACCAACATATTATAAGCCTATATTGCAGGCCATATAAAGCAGGCCGGGGAGGCCTGTCCAATGGTGGGAGTGTATGAAGAAATGCAGCATAATTGGAGAAAATCAGCAATGTTTCTGTAGTATAGGGTGTGTAGCGGGGACAGCAGAGATGGAAACTGGTGGGACGGGTGGCTTAGTCTTAATTCTATATGTCATATGGAGCCAGCTGCCACTCTGACACAGAGGGTACCATGAGCAGGTCTCTTATAGGGGAGGGATCGAATGGGGTATAAAGGTAATTTTTTTAACTGAACTTACTTAGAAGCCCTCATTTCCAGGAAAAAAATATGCTTGACATTTAAAGTAAGTCAGACTTTTCAAGGGTTGCATTTGTTTCTTTTTTCTTGAGGCAGAGAGAAAGAGAGAGAGAGAGAGAGAGAGAGAGACAGGAAGGGAGAGAGATGAGAAGCATCAACTTGCAGTTGTGACATTTTACTTGTTCACTGATTGCTTCTCATATGTGCCTTGACCTGGGGACTCAAGCCAAGCCAGCGACCTTGGGCTCAAGCCAGCGACCTTGGGATCACGTTGATGAGCCCGCGCTCAAGCCAGTGACCTCAGGGTTTCAAACCTGGGACCTCAGTGTCCCAGGTAAACGCTCTATCCACTGCGCCTCTACCAGTCAGGCTAGGTTTGCACTTAGCTTGTGGAGTTAACTTTGGGCTTCTTTCCTCCTGGGGCGATCAGGAGGCCTTTGTGATTTGGGGGCCTTTGTGTCGGCCTGTCATGGCGTAGGGATCTGATTGTTGCTGACCTTGCATTTTGGTATCAAGTCCTGCTCAGCCATCGCCAGTGGCCAGCGAACTCCCATCACAGCCCCCTGCCCCTGACGCTTAGCGGCTTTCCACTTTGGCCTGTAGGGTTCCCTTCCCCGCGCTGCAGCTGTGCCACCCAGCAGTCACGCTGATCGAAAATCCCAGCTACCTTCAGTGTTCTTAGAGTCACCAGGAACCTTACAAACGTCCTCCACGGTCAGGACGCGTCTGTGAGGCCATCCCCTCTCCACGCTCCTGGGGGCTAACAGGGTGTCGGCCCCTCTGCTCTGTGCTTCCCGAGGGGCTCTCCCCTGGCCTGGGGCAGGCTCTGTTCCTGTGCTCTGGCTCCAATACTTGCCCCCTGGTCCCTGTCTGGGCTCTGTCCCTCAGCCCCAGGAGGGGCTTTCTTCTCGCTGGAGGCAGGGAAGTGCGCCCTTTCCATCTCCTGCCTTTCCCACTCCAGGGCTGACAGTAAAACATTCTGTGCCCTGAGTCCACTCGGCCTTGGATCCTTGACAATTAAAGGGACACTTCTAGGATTTAGAAAACCCCTTTTACTCCTCAAAACCCTGGCTCTTTCAGGTGAAGGCCTTATGTTCATAACTATATGAGCCTTTACAAGAGTCCGTGTGGGAACTCAAACCTGAACGCAGTCTGCTGGATTCTTAGCTCCGTCCACCTTCCCTTGAGGTGGGAGAGCCCCATGCCACCCCCAGCAGGGCTGGTGGTCCCTTCTGTCCTGTGCTCTCCGGGCTCCCTTGGTGGTCAAGAGACCTGCCGTTCCCAAATCCCGGTCCTGTTTGTAAGGAGTTCCGAGAGGAAGCCCCACCCACTTCAGCCTGCAGCCGCTGAGGAACAGGTCTGGGGGCGGGGGGGCCAGCTGATGCACCGGTTACATCAGTTCGGGTCTGTGAAGACCTGAGCTGTGAGCGGCTGCCCCTTCTCGAAAACTGCCAGCAGGGCCTGGTAGACACCAGTGCTTGTCAGACGGAAATGTGCACATTTGGATCGAGTGGGCCTGGTGGGACCCGAAGTCCTCATTTCCGGTGAGCTCCCAGGTTGTTAGAAACTGTGAGTCTGTAGAAGTCTCCTAGAGCAGTGGTCCCCAACCCCCGGGCCATGGACCGGTACCAGTCCACAGAGAAAGAATAAATAACTTACATTATTTCCATTTTATTTATATATATTTAAGTCTGAACGATCTTTTATTTTTAAAAAAATGACCAGATTTCCTCTGTTACATCCATCTAAGACTAACTCTTGACGCTTGTCTCAGTCACGTGATACATTTATCCGTCCCACCCTAAAGGCCGGTCCGTGAAAATATTTTCTGACATTAAACCGGACAGTGGCCCAAAAAAGGTTGGGGACCACTGGCCTAGAGTAGCGAGAATCTAGACCAGGGCTTCTGGTTCACGCAGGGCCACCCCCCCAAGGTTAACTGAATCAGTGTTTCCTGGGGTGACAGATCCTTAGCCACCCGGAGGAGTAGATACAGTCATTCAGTGGTGTTTTTCCTTCTGGGTGAGTGGTCATTAGTGAGCTAAGAAAAAGTTGCGCCTGACCTGTGGTGGCGCAGTGGATAAAGCGTCGACCTGGAAATGCTGAGGTCGTCGGTTCAAAACCCTGGGCTTGCCTGGGCAAGGCACATATGGGAGTTGATGCTTCCAGCTCCTCCCCCCCTTCTCTGTCTCTCTTCTCTCTCTCTGTCTCTCCCTTTCCTCTCTAAAATGAATAAATAAAAAGAAAAAGAAAAAGTTGCTTTCTTGATTTTAGGGTGTCAAACCTCAAGTCCAGTTGCCTACATGTAGGAACAGTTCCAACAGTTTTCTAACTCCCTCTAAGCAACCCAGCACCCTGTTGTTGCATAAGAAATTACTCCCACAGTTAGTAGCTTAAAAGAGCCACTTTATTTTGCTCATGATTTTGGGGGGTGGGATTTCACCAAGGGCTTGGCTGGGTGGTACTTGCTTGGGGTCTCCTAAATGGTTGTTGTCAGATGTTGGCTGGGGCTGCAGTTACCTGAAGGCCCACCTGGGCTGGAGGTCCCGGATGGGGCAGTTCTGTGGCCGCCGACCCTGCTGGCTGGCCACAGGGAGCCCAGCTGGGCTTGACGCTAGAGCACCTTCACATGGCCCCTCCGTGGTGCGTGCGCTTCTTACAGCATGATGGCTGGCTTCCAGGAGGAGGCAGCTGGGGGCTGGCTATCCAAACAGATGCCACAAACTTCTGACCTAGCCTTGAAAGTCGCCTGGTGTCACATACCACATTTGATTTGTTACAAGCCAGTCACTAGGGCCAGCTGAGATTCTAGGGCAGCGGTTCTCAACCTGTGGGTCGCGACTCTGGCGGGGGTCGAACGACCAAACACAGGGGTTGCCTAAAGCCATCGGAAAATACATATTTATTATACAATACATACTTATTATACAATACATAGTTATTATACAATACATAGTTATTATACAATACATTTTTAAATAAAATATGTATTTTGGATGGCTTTAGGCAACCCCTGTGTTTGGTCGTTCGACCCCCGCCAGAGTCGCGACCCACAGGTTGAGAACTGCTGCTCTAGGGGATGGGAACTGTGCCCATGTTGAATTCACTGCAATTCCCATCTCCGAGTTGAACAGTCAGGTGGTATTTGACTTCCTGTGGGAGCACAGGCATAAGACTGTGTGTGCCTTCACACGCGCAGGAGCCTTGCTTGCGGTCCGTTGATCTGCTCAGCCTAGTCCTCACCAAGGAAGAGCCCAGCAGAGCTCTGTTTGGGGACCAGGGAGAGGAGGCCAGAGTGCTCACTGTGGGAGAGAGATGCTCAGAAATGGTTTAAGCATCCATATTTGGCTTTAGGTGTATTTTGAAAGTCAGAAATTCCTCTAACTGAAGCCAGAGATATCAAGGGCATGAATGAAACCTTACAGCACTCTGCTTTGCTTGTCAGAGCCACATGTCAGAATCCTGCGGCAAAGCTGGATGGAGAGATGGAGTTTAGATGAAGTAGCCTGGAAGGTCCACATTACTCATCATCATTCTAATACTGCCTACTACTGCTGAAACTTTCCCTCATTGACATGTGCTTTGCTGCTGCTTAAAATAGCTCCATAACCAAACGCTGCAATTCCGAAAAGCATGATAAAGAAGGTTCTCTGATCATGCTCATTACTGAATATTTTTAGCAGAGCAATAATTAGGATGTGGAGGAAGCCGGGTGCCTCATTATATCAGCAGAGGGCTTGGCTTCTTTCAGAGACCTACCTCCTACCCAGCCAAAGCAGATCGCTCCCAACGCCAACTTTCAGTTCCTCGGCCATAGGACTTAACCCTGTGGCTTCAAAGAAAGGGTGAGCTCATGCCACCAGTGTCTAAGTGATTTGTTAAAGTCCATTAACAGCTAGAGAATCGTAATACTTCAGCAGGCAGGGGTGGGGGGCAATATCTCTGCTGAAAGACGGGACATACTTCTCACCAGAAAGCTCTCTACTGCCCCCACCAGGGGAAGGCTGTTACTTCAAGCCCCCCTAGCTGGGGCCCACTCAGTTCCCCAGCTCTGCAGCTGGGTCACTTGGGTGCTATTTCTAGCCAGGCATTTAGATCTTTGCATTTTCTGCCTTCCACTTGGTTTTCTGGAGTCCACCTTTTAAGAAGATGATAAAAGTTTTCGGTCTAGTGGCAACCCCAGCCCTGTCCTCTGAACCACAGAATCTTCTAAATTAGATGCTTTGTCTCTAACATCAACAGTACCACCCTGCCACTGAGACTGCGAGTGTGCAGATAACATCAAAAGAGAGCGCCACAGGGAGACTCTCGGAGGGGCCAGAGACTTAAAGAGTCACCCATGTTGATAGATGCAGAGAAAACTGGACTTGGAAAGGCACTAAGAGAGCAATATCCATCTGGGCATTCATTCAACACGTTTCTACAGTGCCTGCTTGTCACCCTGCGCTGAGAATGTAGAAGAGAGTGAGACGCGAGCAGTTCCTTCCCTCGTGTAACTTATATTCAATCAGAAAGGCAGTTACTGCACAAGTTATTGTCCAAACACCTTGGACCCGGTGAAGGAAAAGAGCAGTTGATCCTCCGTAGGGAAATAATAAGCAGGAAGACCCAGGTGGGGGTTGAAGGGTTTTCTTGAGGAAGTGACATGAAAGGGGAAACCCAGCGATGACCAAGAGTGAACCAGGTAGAGGGTGTTTGTGGTGGAGGAAGGAGAGGGGGCCAGCCCCTTCGGGACAATGACAGCGGTGTCCCTGGCAGCTGTGTAGCGCAGGGACTTGGCTCGGGGAGTGAAGGAGAGTGAAGAGGGTCTGAGACGAGACTGGAGAAACCCAGGGAAGGGATGATGCTATCGAGGTTAAGGACTTGAATCTAAAAACAGAGGACAGCAGAAAGTCAAAGAAGGATGTCGGGCCACAAACGGCTTGCAGTTTGAAAGACTGCTCTGTGAACTGGCTGTGTGGAGCGAACTGAGGGGACAGAAAACCAAAACCAAAAACTAAACAGCATCATTGGAGCCTGGTGGTGGGGCTCTCACTGTCATCTTCGGAAAAGATGGTGTTAGATCGGTTTAGATGGAGAACAGAGAAAACTGGGTCAGCTGGGGAGACATTTGCAAAGGGGACTGGCGGCTGGCAGGGAACTGGGTGTAAGGAGTGACGGAGAGGAAGCGGTATGCACGAGCCCAAGGGCGTCTTGTTAGCACCTCATTTCTCAGCTTTGGAGACAGGTTCAATAACTTGTCTTCTGAGGCTCGACAAACTCGCCCAGGTCTCCAGCCCGAGAGCCCAGCACCCTCGTCTCCAGGCTCTGTCTGTCATGGCACCCGTGCCCGGTGTCCCTGACTGAGCAGCCATGATCACACTGGGGAGAAAGGCCTCAACTGCCAAACACAGCGTTTCAGTTGACAACTGTAAGCACAAAGCAGATTCTTGGCTTTGATAACATGTGACCTTTCTTTAGCCCTGTATTGGCATGGCCAAGTATATCTGAGGACTTTAAGGAAATTCTATTAGAATTTGGCTCCGTCTGCTTTTTCTTTTAACTTAGTCCCTGTATTCTAGATAAAAGGGCCCTTGAGTGGTAAAACCACCATCCAGAGTAGAACAGTCTTAGGGAGATAAAATCACCTAGCACTCCATAAGCATATCTTTAGATCAGAGACAACAAAAATAGCACACATTTTCTTCTTTCCCTTCAGAATAACGTGACACACACTTCCTTGGGAAGGAGAGGAGTTGCCCTTGCCGGAGATCTAATTCATTGACTCAATTGTTATTCCCCATTCACTTATTCATTTCATTTGCATTCACTGAGCACCTTCCACGTGCTAGAGGGGCACTGCGCTTGGTGCTGGGGATGCAAAAACAGCCAGGGCGTGATCTGTGCTTTCAGAATGTTCTCTTTCCACGAGGAGACAGGCATTTAGAATATTTTCGTTAACGGAAGATGTGCTACATAGCTGTAGGGGCATCCATTTCATTGTATGTCCTAAATGTTGTGGGTTCTGTCCGGTGGTGTCAGGAAAGACTTCCCAGTGCTGCAGGGTGAGGAAGAAAGCTGCAGCTGGTGCGAGCAGGGAAGGAGAATTCAAGGCGGAAAGAAAGGCTTTGAGCCAGCGCCAGGATCTGGGTGAGTGCGTGGTGTGCCCAGGGAACAGGTCCAGGGCGATGAACTTCAGCGTTTATGGCAGAAAAGCAGCGCACAGAACTGAGCCTAGAAGAGTCAGCTGGGGCCAGGCGTGAAAACCTCACGGACACACCCAAGAGCTGCAACTTTGCCCTGGGAAGGATTAAAGAGGATGGGTCAACCAAATCCATTTTAACTTGCTCTCTTTACTTCCTCTTTCCTATTTGAACAGGAATGTTTGTTCCAACGCAGAGAACAGAAGGCATCTCAACATCAGATATCATCACCAGAATTGTCCGGGACTATGATGTTTATGCCCGTCGCAACCTCCAGAGAGGATACACAGCGAAGGAACTGAATGTCAGCTTTATAAATGTAAGTGAGCCAATTCTACCCTCTGAGGACCCCGTCACTGCACTCCCACCATTTATCGCACACTCACTACATGCCAAGCAGTATTCTTGACGTTTTACATTTATCATCTTATCCAATCCATATAACAACCCAACGATGTATTATTATCCCCATTTTACAAATGGAGAAAGCAATGTCCAAAGGGGTAACATAAGTCAACCAAGGCGCACAGGTAGTGAGCTTCACATTTCAGAAAGGAGCTGCTTGACTCCCCGCCCCCAGTCTCCCCACCCCACCCTTCCTCTTCAGAGCGCTCAGGCTCGGGCCAAGGGTTTCTGGGAGATCTGCCCTCACGAAAGGCAAGTGTTCTCTTTTGCTCAAAGGGAAGGAAGAAGGACAGAGGCGATGGCAAGCTAAAACCAGAGAACATTTCTTATTCTAATGTTTTTAATTTTTCATTTTATTAAGGCCTTACAGATGCACCCCAGGCATGTTAACAACCGGTTTTGTTATTGTCCAGGGGAATTACAGCTGCTTAAATAAAGACTAAAGGCCTTGGTTTCCTTGGGTATTTCTGCTGTGTTGTTCCCACTGAGCTGCTGTTAGTTTAATAATAGAGCAACTGTTAAAACATCTTTAAAATAAGCAAAACAAGCTGTTAAAAAGCAAAGAGGGCAGCCCAGTTGCTGGAGGTGATATTAGTGAGTCTGGACAACTATTTACCTAGACTCTAAAGATCCCAGGTAGTTGATTAAAATAACTCTCCATCTACATAGAATTTCAACCCACCCATGGGGAGCTAGATACTATATTTTCAAAGAGGGATTTTTCTACAAAACTAGATGCTTATAATTATGTGCAGTCATAATTATCCAACAGCTTACATAAATCGATCACTGGGACCTCCACAATTAGGACCTCATTAATTGTAAATCGGAGGTTATTAGGGGTCTTGGAGTCCAGGCTTTGTGGCTTCATGCAAGCCAGGCAACAAAATGGGAAATGTCAGGTTCAAGCGGCACCAGAACAAGTAGCTGAAAAGAATTCAAAATATTATTTGGTATCTCATAGAGAATAAAGCCCTGGTTATTTCAATAAATTACACTGTTTTGTTTTAAACTGCATTTAGTCAACCATCCAAGCATGTTGAGCCACTTCCAAAAGTTCTTGCTCTTTCCCTTTGAGCGGCCTTTGGCTAAGCCACTTAGGTCAGGGAAGCGTGTGGTCAGGTTGGATGCATTCGTGACAAGAACCTGGCCGCAACCCGGACAGGAAGTCACATGTGCTGGATAGATATGTATAGATATGTAGAGAAATCCCGGAACCTCAGAGGCGGCACAACCTGCTGATTGATGGTCAGTCACCCAGTCCAGGTCCCTCCATTTAGGAATGAGGAAAGTGGAGCTCAGAGAGGTCCTGACCAGGGTCCTTTCAGCAAAGCAGAGGTCCAGCCTTGTGACTCCCTATCCAGTGCTCATTCGCCTACCCTGTGCTGCCCGAGAGCTGTACATAATAACCATAGATTAAAAATAGCTAAGTGGCAACAGAGCTGGGACTTCTGTGGGTTAGAAAAGAGGGCCAGGCTCCCCCAGCTTAAGGGCACAACAAGCTCCCCTCCCTGCTGCCTGGTAGGTCCCGTGGCCTGGCCTGGGCGGCTAGGCTCGCTGTGTGTACGGAGATCGGAGTGAGGCGCAGAGCCAGGACCTCCTGTGTCGTTGGCAAGAGGGCCGATCTTCCCCAGCTCGAGTTCACAGCAGCTCAGTCCTTTTATAGGTCTTCCCCCAGGGCTAGGCTGGAGGAAGCGGCCTTGTACACAAAGTGACCCCTCTCATGTCCATCTAGGCCCAGTGGACGCAGCCACAAAAAGCGAACAGCATGATAGCGCTAGACATGTAGCCCAAGGCCAGTTGCACATGATGTCTGACTTTGACCCATATCCAAACACCATCCAAGTGGACCCAGAACCAACGCAACCAGTGGAGCACTTCCAACCAATCCAGTGATCAACCCAACTAGTCATCCCAGTGGCACACCCAAAGGGGAATACCAGCAGTCAGCACACCCTGCTGGCAACAACTCCACCACAGCGGCAGCCCCTGCACAGCGTCTCATACACTGTGATCGAGGTTTACCCTTAAATCACCTAGCCTGAAGGGTTAACTCTGCCCACAGAAGGGCCAACACTATTCAAGGCTCGACTACAGCACGAGGGTGCGTATAACCACAAAATCATTCCTGGAGCACCGAGCTCAGGCGATCTGGAAGATTGTGTCACTGAGCCCAACAAGAAAACTTCAACAGAAAGACACCATAACAAGTTTGGGAGTTATAATAGATTTACCTGATACCCAGAGACAAAATGGGGAGACAAAGAAATATGCCCCAAATGAAAGAACAAGAGAAATCTTCAGAAAAAGAATTAGATGTAATGGAAGCAACCAAAACACCAGATGCAGAGTTTAAAATACTGGTTATAAGGATGCTCAGGGCCCTTAGGGGAAGAATGGATAAGCTCAATGAGAACTTAAAGAGATAGTAAGCATTAAAAAGGACATAGAAACCATTAAAAAGAACCAGTCAGAAGTGACAAATACAGTATCTGAAATGAAGAATACTCTAGAAGGAATCAACAACAGGTTTGATCGAATCAGCAATTTAGAGGACAAGAAAACAGTAAGCACTCAAGCAGAACTTCTGAAAGAAAAGATAATTTGAGAAAAACAAGGAAGTGAAAACTCCCAAGCTCATTTTAGGAGGCCAGCATTGTACTAATTCCAAAAGCAGATAAAGACACTACAGATGCACACCGGTACAGCTACTGTAGAAAACAGTGTGGGGTTTCCTCAAAAAATTAAAAATGGAACTGCACTTTGACCCAGCAACTCCACTCCTGGGAATATATCCTAATTCCAAAACATGAATTTGAAAACATATATGCACACCTATGTCCATTTCAGCATTATTTACAATAGCCAAGATCTGGAAACAGCCCAAGTGCCCATCAGTAGATGAGTGGATAAAAAAAAGCGGTGGCACATTTACATAATGGAATACTATGCAGCCCTAAAAAAGAAAGAAATCTTACGTTTTGTGGCAGCATGGATGCACCTGGAGACTATTATGCCAAGTGAAATAAGCCAGGCAGAGCAAGACAAATACTGTATGATCTCACTTATATGTGGACACTAATGAACAAAATAAATTGATGAACAAAATATAAATAGAGGCATGGATACATGGACAGATGGACAGCTCTCACAGGGGAGGTGACTGAGGGTTGGATAAAAGGTGAAAGGATTAGCCAAAGAAACATATACATAAGGCATAGACATAGGCGACAGCGAGGTGATGGCCAGAGGGAAAAGGGGGTGGGGACTAGGTGGAGGCAGGCAGAGGTGGGGAACACGGGGACAGAAACAGATATTACTGGGGCAGAGGGCACACAGTGTGGGGGGAAGATGGTAGTTTGTTGAGCTGTGCACTTGAAACCTGTATGGTTTTGTGAACCAATGTCACCCCAATTAAGTCAATAAAATAAAAAAATAATAAAAAATAGCTGAATGGCAGCACATATAGCTCACACCGTACCCTGAGGCTGCAATAAAGTTTGGAAAGTCTAAACCAGGGAATCCTGACCCAGTTTTACAATATTCCAGGTGCCTCAAAAATTTTTGAATATGAAATGAACTTCAGTCCCCTGTAGTGAAGAAAAATGATAAACCTTATTACTTATTTAGGAGAAAATGTATCATTAGTAATGAGACGGACAATGCACACTGAGCTTTTACTAAAGGCCAGGCTGTGCCAAAGCATGTTCCCTGTGTTATGCTGTCTAATTGTTGCAGTGACCCTAGAGGGTAGGGATGATAATCATCCCATTTTACAGATGAGGAAACTGGGGTTCAGAGGTGACACGTCACTTGCCTAGCATACGATGCCTTCTCAGCTCATAGATATTAGCGCTGCTGCATAGAGGCTATAAGAAAACAAAGTCCCAGTCAGGAGAAGCTATCAGGATAACAACTTTCTTCATCACCAAGGAAATCGATGCAGTTCAATTAGCTTAATGGGGAATATTACAATGAAATTTTATTATAACATATGGACTCTAAGGCTCAGCCAGTGGCTTACTTTTTCAACAGATACTGGTCTTAACAATGTCCCAGTAAAACGGAAGACTCACGCAGCCTCTGAGTGGCCGTTCTATGTTCAATTTATATTTTTGTATAAGTCTCAGCAGAACTGAGGGGATGTATTTGCCCAATATGTACCCATAATAAAAAGCATATGTATGTTTCATTCTTGTCTTATACAAGTGAATTAAACAAAGACATTTATAAGAGAGAGAGTAGTAAAACCACTTGTACTTTACACAACCAACAAGACTAATGACAAGTGACTTTTCTTGTAAGAGATGTGCCTTCCCATCAATCCAGCTCATGGGAAATAGTAACATCCTGACTCTTCAAGTTAAGAACACAATTTGAAATAAAATATAACCATTAGTGTAAATGATTGATCTCACTCATACTGTCACAGATAAACCCATTTTTTCCTCCTTTAATTTTTGACCAGGAGAAGAAATACCGCTTTCAAAACCAGGTAGACCGGATGAAGGAAAAGGTCAAGACTGTGGAAGAAAGATCAAAGGAATTTGTCAATAGAGTGGAAGAAAAGAGTCATGATTTAATTCAAAAGTGGGAAGAGAAATCAAGAGAATTCATTGGCAACTTCCTGGAACTGTTTGGGCCAGATGGAGCATGGGTATGTAATTATTTCACTTGGCCCCACAATGACACAATTTCATTGTATCCTCCTTTTCATATAACCACTCAAGGGTGTCTCTTATCTCAGTCCAGTATATGGCCTTCACTCTGGGCATCGATCAGCCTGAGTGACTTCAAGGTCACATCACTTCCTTATTTAGTTTCCGCTTTACCCCTCAATGTGGTACCCAATAGTACTCAAAGCCAGCTCTGGTCCCTGTTTCGATTTCTTGTCCAGAGCTTAAAGCCGTTTAGTAATCATTCACCGTTATTACTGCAGAGGTTGGTTCTGCAGTTCATCCTGGGCTCCCAGCTGGAGATGATGCAGAGCTTGGTGGTCAGGGTTAGTGGCATCATGGACCTTGTGTTGTAAGACAAGGCTAGCCTGCTCTTGGGTCAACCAGGGGAGGAGGATGTAGGAGAAATGGAGCTGCCTTGGTTAGCTTTGGTTGCCAGGAACTCCCTTCGTTCATTGGTTGGGAGAGAGGACGGAAGATTTTGCCCTCGTCTCTGCCCACTGTGCCCTGACCGTCTCCCATTTCCCCATGGCATGTATACATTGGCACAGAAGTCTGGGACACTGAGGCCACATTCTGAACCTTACAACTGAGAGAGAAAATGTTGAGGGTCTCTTGCCTAAATTTTACAAAAAACTGCATGAAAACTATGAGCAGGGGAAAGAAAATCCTGGAAACCACCTTGTACTCCATTGGTGTTTTCTATTGTGTATGTCCTTCTAGAGTAAATAACCAGTATTGTCAGCAGATTTAATGAGGGTCTTATGAAAGAGATACTTTGACAGCCGACTTTCCTTTTAAAATAAAATAGAATGATTTCATTTGATTTCCCTGATTTTAAGTAGCCTAGATTTCCTATTATGACATGAGAAGTTTCTAACAAAATCCACTTTGGCTTAATTATTTTATTGATGGGTTGTCACTCTTGCCTCTCGGCTCATTTCAGCTGGTTCATTATAGGATTAGCTAAAAGTAAAACACTCAATTAGTAATAGAAAAAGAACAATGTTTAATAAGTTGGAAGAGATGCTTTGTGTAAAGCCTAGTGGTCTCTTAAGCAATCATAGAAGTGGATATTGTAGGCCAGCCATGTCCTATTGGCTGAGTCTGTAAGGGGCTGCTTGAACTCTTGTTGACTTCTAGAAGGAGATGGAAGGGTGGAGGAGCCACAGGCTAGATCCTTTTCATTGTCCCTGGGCATGTTAAAAATTTTGCCCAGGTCAGTTAAATTCATGGGACATTATTAATGGCTTTGTGTATGCACAGAACTAGGGAAGAACAGGAAGGTAACGTGTAGATCCTGTTCTCTGATATTCCATGGTCTCTATAACATGCAGCCTGAAGTTTCCCATCAATCTAGTGTGTAATTTTATAGTTCTCACTTTCACAACTAATTTTCAGTCTCTGAAGAAACAGCTAGTGGTTTTCTTTTTTTTTTTCTTTTTTGTATTTCTCTGAAGTTGGAAACGGGAAGGCAGTCAGACAGACTCCCGCATGCGCCCTACTGGGATCCACCCGGCACGCCCACCAGGGGGCGATGCTCTGCCCATCTGGGGCATCGCTCTGCTGCAATCAGAGCCATTCTAGCGTCTGAGGCAGAGGCCATAGAGCCATCCTCAGCGCCTGGGCAAACGCTGCTCCAATGGAGCCTTGGCTGCGGGAGGGGAAGAGAGAGAGAGGAAGGAGAGGGGGAGGGGTGGAGAAGCAGATGGGCGCTTCTCCTGTGTGCCCTGGCTGGGAATCGAACCCAGGACTCCCACACTCCATGCCAATGCTCTACAACTGAGCCAACCGGCCAGGGCCAGCTAGTGGTTTTCTGATGAAACCATGCAGGCATTCACTTGTATATAGGGACTCAGAAATGTGTCTCTACTGAGCAGCTCTGCTAATTGTGACTCGAGGGCCTGGGAGTTTTCTTCATCTGGAGAGAGCAGACAGGCAAGGAACGTAATTTTATAGAAACTTCGTGTAGATCCTCGTCGTTTCAGGCTCCCAGTGAAGGCGAAACAGTAGCTGGAATTGTTCTAGGGGGTATCTGGTCACAGTGAGCTGAGGTGATTTTTAAGAAATTAAACCCAGCTGCCTGACCAGGTGGTGGCGCAGTGGATAGAGCGTCGGACTGGGATGCGGAAGGACCCAGGTTCGAGACCCCGAGGTCGCCAGCTTGAGCGCGGGCTCATCTGGCTTGAGCAAAGAGCTCACCAGCTTAGACCCAAGGTCGCTGGCTCCAGCAGGGGGTTACTTGGTCTGCTGAAGGCCCGCGGTCAAGGCAAGTGTGAGAAAGCAATCAATGAACAACTAAGAAGTCGCAACGCGCAATGAGAAACTGATGATTGATGCTTCTCATCTCTCTCCATTCCTATCTGTCTGTCCCTGTCTATCTCTGCCTCTGTAAAAAAAAAAACAAAAAAACAAAAAAACAAAAAAACAAAAAAAAAAAAAAGAAATTAAACCCAGCTTAGAGGCTGGAGGTTTTTCTTTTTAAAACTTGCTATTAGTAGCAAAACTGTTATTAACATTAATTTACCGTATCAGCCAGGCTTAGATATTACTTTTTTTTCCTGTTGACATTAAAAGTACAGAAATAGTTACAAGGATGTTAAATGCCAAGATAAGTAATTTGCTTTTCATGAATATGCTATTATTATAATAATTCTTTATTTGTGGATTTGGGACTAGAACTCATTTCTTAAAATAGAGGATCTGCATTATCTGAAAATATAGTACTGATACAAATAACCCAAACTTGAAAAGGCAGAAATTAAAGGATTTAAGGTACAAAATTTGGCATAACAGGATTGGTAGGAGTCATAGTCAATAGCTTATAGGGGGTACTCCATAAATGTGTCTGGATTGAATGGATGGATGGATGTGTAATGAAGACCTATTCATAGAACCTTCCAGCATCTGCAAAGGATATGATGAGGCCTGAATCTTTCATATCTATAGCTCTCTATATTGATTGATAGATAGATAGATGACAGATAGATGATAGATACAATCAATATGGTGCTAATACAAAGCTTGGTTCCAACTTGGTGTTTGGAGGATCAAATTCAGCAGGCAGACTTGGTTTGCTTGACCCTCAACAGTATTTTCAATTTTCTTTTAGGTAGGGCACAAACTCTTAAGTTGCAGTGTCCACATCACTGCCCCTGTTCCTCCATGCTACCTCCTCTAACCTGACTCACATTTATGCTGCCCACCTGTCTTCAGGGAATATTTGTGTGTGTTCCTCATGGTGTAGAGTCTTTACACCTTCCCAGGTGGCCTTATGTTTGGTGTCAAAATCACAATATAAAGTACAAGTGATGTAAGTGGTGGTGGTGGTGATCATGATGATGATGTGGATGTGGTTACTATCTAGAAGTTGTATAGCAGGTTAAACTCTTTTTTTCCAAAGTCCTTTATATACACTACACCAGGGGTCCCCAAACTACTGCCCGCGGGCTGCATGCGGCCCCCTGAGGCCATTTATCCGCCCCCGCCATACTTCCAGAAGGGGCACCTCTTTCATTGGTGGTGAGAGGAGCATAGTTCCCATTGAAATACTGGTCAGTTTGTTGATTTAAATTTACTTGTTCTTTATTTTAAATATTGTATTTGTTCCCGTTTTGTTTTTTACTTTAAAATAAGATATGTGCAGTGTGCATAGGGATTTGTTCATAGTTTTTTTTTTTTTATATAGTCTGGCCCTCCAATGGTCTGAGGGACAGTGAACTGGCCCCCTGTGTAAAAAGTTTGGGGACCCCTGCGACTACACCCATTTTAACCATACAAACAGGTAGTATTACAGCTATGTTATAAAGCAGGGGTCGGGAACCTTACTGGCTGAGAGAGCCACGAGCGCCACATATTTTAAAATGTAATTCTGTGAGAGCCATACAACAACCCGTGTACGTTATGCATTATCCAATAAAAATTTGGTGTTGTCCCGGAGGACAGCTGTGATTGGCTCCAGCCACCCACAACCATGAACATGAGTGGTAGGAAATGAATGGCTTGTAATACATGAGAATGTTTTATATTTTAACGTTATTATTTTTATTAAAGGTTTGTCTGCGAGCCAGATGTAGCCATCCAAAGAGCCACATCTGGCTTGCAAGCCATAGGTTCCTGACCCCTGTTATAAAGAAACACAGGCCTAGAAAAATTGTGAAACTCTCCTGTGGTCTCACATGAGTTTGGAGCTACTGGGATGGAGCCCGGGGCAAGGCTCTTTCTCTCAGCCAGCACTGTGCCCTTCGTGATAGGGATGCCACAGGGTGTGGCATTGTGGAGAAACTGAGATCCGCCAAAACCTCTCTAAGGCTTTGTAACAAAGCCAGTTGCCAAAATGGTACTTTAGGCCTGACCATCTACATTCAGGGACTGTCCTGTCGGCCTTCTGCCTAAGCAAGTGAAGATCGTGCAGTCCATGGCTGTATTTATTATCTACAGGTGTACAACAAACTAGCCTCAAACTCAGTGACTTAGAAACAACAAACATTTCTTTTTTAGCGAGCGAGAGAGAGACAGGGACAGACAGACAGGAAGGGAGAGAGATGAGAAGCACCAGTTCCTCATTGTGGCACTTTAGTTGTTCATTGATTGCTTTCTCATATATGCCTTGACCAGGGGGCCACAGCTGAGCCAATGACCCCTTGCTCAAGCTGGCAACCTCGGGGCTTTGAACCTGGGTCATCAGCATTCCAGGCTGATGCCCTATTCACTGTGCCACCACTTGGTCAGGCAGGATTACCCTTTTTTAAAACAAACAAAAAAACTTTGATGGTGTGTTTGTTTTTCCGGAATTAACTGATTTACATGATGTGAGGTCCCCTGGTGGTCACCAGATAAAAGGGACAGAGGGGTAGGTAAAATGAGCGAAAAGAGTCCAAAGATACAAACTTCCAGTTATAAAATAAATAAGCTATGGTGACTACATTTAATACTGGATCACACATTTGAAAGTTGCTGAGAGTAGATCTTAAAAGTTCTCATCACAGTAAATGTTGTAACTATGTGTTGTGATGAATGTTAACTAGCCTTATTATGGTGATCATTTTGTAATATATACAAATAGTGAATTATGTTATATACCTGAAACTAATGTCAATTATATCCCAATTAAAAAAAGAAATGTGAGCATAGGCTTCTTTTTCTACCGTTTACTCCTGTATCCTTAAGGGTTAGATCAATGCCTGAACCATACATCGTGTGCTATCAGTAAATATTTGTGAAAAGATCGACTCTGGCCAATTTTCAGACTCTTCATGCCAGGAAAACCCTCCATAATGCTTTGTAATAAACAAGGTGTTTTTATTTTCAATTTCTTTTTGTTTTTTGGGGTTTTTTGTTTGTTTTTTGGGGGTTTTGGGGGGTATTTTTCTGAAGCTAGAAACGGGGAGGCAGTCAGACAGACTCCCGCATGCGCTCGACCAGGATCCACCTGGCACGCCCACCAGGGGGCTATGCTCTGCCCATCGGGGCTTCACTGTGTTGTGACCAGAGCCACTCTAGCGCCTGGGGCAGAGGCCATGGAGCCATGCCCAGCGCCCGGACCATCTTTTGCTCCAATAGAGCCTGGGCTGCGGGAGGGGAAGAGAGAGACAGAGAGGAAGGAGAGGGGGAGGGGTGGAGAAGCAGATGGGCGCCTCTCCTGTGTGCCCTGGCTGGGAATCGAACCCGGGACTTCCGCACACCAGGCCGACGCTCTACCACTGAGCCAACCGGCCAGGGCTATTTTCAATTTCTATCATGGAAATACTCCATGCTAGCAAAAAAATAAATAAAAATTTATATATATATTTATATACACACTCCATTTTTGAATGTGTGTGTGTGTGTGTGTGTGTACACACACATCTGTAATAGGATATTATTTCTATCTAACACATTTTGTTTATCCACTCACCCACTGGTGGATTTGGGATTGTTTCTGCCTTCTGGCTGTATAAATAGTGAATAGTGCCGATACAAGCATGTATATACAAATACGTGTTTAAGTCCCTGCTTCCAGTTCTTTTGGGTATATACCAAAAGTGAAATTGCTAAATCACATGGGAATTCTAGTTTTTGCTTTTTTTTTTTTTTTTAACAGAGACAGAAAGACAGAGAGAGGGATAGATAGGGACAGACAGACAGGAAGAGAGAGAGATGAGAATCATCAATTTTTCGTTGTGGCACTTTAGTTGTTCATTGATTGCTTTCTCATATGTGCCTTGACCGGGGGTTACAGCAGAGCAAGTGACCCCTTGCTCGGGCCAGCGACCTTGGGTTCAAGCTGGTGAGCTTTGCTCAAACCAGATGAGCCCGTGCTCAAGGTGGCGACCTCGGGGTCTCAAACCTGGGTCCTCCTCATCCCAGTCCGATGCTCTATTCACTGCGTCACCGCCTGGTCAGGCACTTTTTTTTTTAATGTCCACGGCCTTTTTAATTTTTTTTTAATTTTTGTTATTTTTGTTTGTTTTTTACAGAGACAGAGATAGAGTCAGAGAGAGAGGGATAGACAGGGACAGAGAGAGGAGAAGCATCAATTATCAGTTTTTGTTGCAACACCTTAGTTGTTCATTGACTGCTCTGTCATATGTGCCTTGACCGTGGGCCTTCAGCAAACCAAGTGACCCCTGCTCGAGCCAGCAACCTTGGGTCCAAGCTGGTGAGCTTTGCTCAAACCAGATAAGCCCACGCTCAAGCTGGCAACCTCGGGGTCTCGAACCTAGGTACTCAGCATCCCAGTCCAATGCTTTATCCACTGCGCCACCATCTGGTCAGGCTTGCTTTTTTTTTTTTTTTTTTTTTTTTTTTGAGGAACTGCCATACTGTTGTTTATATCACCTGTACCAGTTTATATTATCACTGTAATGCACAAAAGTTCTGATTTCTCTATATCCTCTCTAGTACTTGTCTTATAAACACACACATTTAATAATAGACATCCTAATAGCACTGCTAATTTTTCAGACTGTTTTCATTT
Source organism: Saccopteryx bilineata (assembly GCF_036850765.1). Lineage (NCBI taxonomy): Eukaryota > Metazoa > Chordata > Mammalia > Chiroptera > Emballonuridae > Saccopteryx > Saccopteryx bilineata. The sequence continues at coordinate 127,868,392 of NC_089502.1, forward strand.
TGAGAAAAGAAATATAAAATTCAGTTTGTGGATTTGAATTTGATGTCCCACTTGAGTCTTTTTGACAGTGCTTTCAACAATTTGTCTTCTAACAAATGAATGAGCACAACAGGAATAAACGTGGAAAACTTCTTACTATGAAACTAATTATAGGCCTGAAATGCTGGAACTTTTAGAGAGATTCTTTATCATAACATTTACTGCATCAGTAGATGTTAAGTAGTTCTTAAAAGGAAAACCTTATAAGTGGAGAAAAATACTTTCAAATGAACAGGACTATATAAATGGGATGATTTTATTGGGAGTAAACTTAATGGAAACCTCTTAACACAGTAAAAGACCAAATTTAAATACCTTTTCTCTTGGAAAATGCCACGCCAGGGTCCTCATTATTTGTTCTATTTTTAAAGTGCTTTTCTTCCCGGGAAGCTCATTACCAACTGTCTCTTAACCTTATTCAACTCGGCCTCGTGGCAGGGGAACCGCCCCTCAAAATGCCCCTTGAACAGACCGAAAGCTTGCAAATTGAGACCCAGAGTTATTTTGCACGGATGCGTTTTGAAGTGTGATACCATTGTTTTCATCCTCTTAGGAAGAATATTCTCAGGTGCGAGTTCAACTACAGTAGACAGTTGTAGACTCTTCAGAAAGAGGGCTTCTAATGGAAATGCTGACAGTCTATAAACAGTAGGAGGACTAATGGCTGCCACTTAAAATATACTTAAATATCTCAGTGATAAAAATCCATATCTTAAACTTCATGCTAGAAGGATTTTTTTTTTTTTTTAGTGTTTCTGTTTAAAAAAAAAAGCGCCGCCTGACCTGTGGTGGTGCAGTGGATAATACATCGACCTGGAAATGCTGAGGTCGCTGGTTCAAAACCCTGGGCTTGCCTGGTCAAGGCACATATGGGAGTTGATGCTTCCAGCTCCTCCCCCCTTCTCTCTCTCTCTCCCTCCCTCTCTCTCTCCTCTCTAAAAATGAAAAAAAAAAAAACTAAAAAAAAAAAAAGTGCCACCTATCCTTTTGGCACTTGATTTTTCTTTAATTTTTAAATTTGATTGATTTGAGGAGGGGGGACATGGATTTGTTGTTCCATTTATTTATGCATTCCCTGGTTGATTCTTGTGTGCAACCTTACTGGGGTCGAACGCAGCCTTGGTGTCTTGGAACGGAGACCATTCTAAGCAGCCGAGCTACCTGGCCAGGCAGCATTTCACTTTGCCTCATAAATGGGCCTAATTTACAGCAGGAGCAGGTTTTTGTTTGATTTTGATTTTGGGTTGGCGGGGTTATCAATTCCTCTAATGGAAGGTGAATAATTGGTGTGTTTGTAGAACTGTGAAATTTTAAATCTGGAAAGGATCTTAGTAATCAGTAAGGCATCTCTATTAGATCTGCTAGAGGAGACTTGAAGCTCTAAAGAGTAATGGGCCAGAGCTTATGAAGGGAAATGAGTGCTGGGGGGGGGTGATGGTGTACCGGGGCCTTGGCATTCTTACATCATAGCAATGCCCTCCAGCCTAACCTTGCCTTGGTCTTCTCTCTCCCTACCACTATTGCTTTTTGTTAAAAAAAGATTTTATTTATTGATTTTACAGAGAGGGAGGTGGGAATGAGAAGTAGTTGTTTCACCCTAGCCGTTCATTGGTTGCTTGTCATATGTGCCTTGACTGGACAAGCTTGGGGTTTTGAACTGTGACCTCAGTGTTCTGGGTTGATGTTTTATCCAATGTGCCACCACAGGTCAGGCACCACTATTGCTTTTTTATTTTATTTTTATTTTTTAGTGAGAGGAGGGGAAGCAGAGAGACAGACTCCCGCATGCACCCTGATGGGATCCACTCAGCAAGCCCACTAGGGGGTGATGCTCTGCCCATCTGGGGCATTGCTCCATTGCTCAGTAACCGAGGTCTTCTTAGCGCCTGAGGTGGAGGCCATGGAGCCATCCTCAGCACCTGGGGCCAGTTTGCTCCAACTGAGCCATGGCTGAGGAGGGGAAGAGAGAGAGGAAGAGAGAGAGAGAAGAGGGAGAGAAACATATGGCGCTTCTCTTGTGTGCCCTGACCACAAATCAAACCTGGGACATCCACACGCCGGGCCAATGCATGAGCCAACCGGCTAGGGCCCACTATTGCTTTTCTATGATGCTAAATGTAATATACGTTTGTAACAGAACTATTAGAAAATAAAGAGTAAAAAGAGACTAAGAGCCACCTGCAGTCTCATCACCCAGAGTTGTCAATATTTGAGGGCACTGCCCCAATCTTTTGCCCATCTACATGTACAGGGCTGGGCAAGAGTAGGTTTACAGTTGTGAGTACATGAAACAGTTTATTCTTGTATTATTTATTAACTATTGTGTTATTTTCCATACAAACAACTGTAAACCTCCTTTTGCCCATGCTGGATATATTTCCTTTGAAAAAATTGAGATCGGCCCTGGCCATTTGGCTCAGTGGTGGAGCATCAGCCTGGCGTGTGGAAGTCCCGGGTTCGATTCCCGGCCAGGGCACACAGGAGAAGCGTCCATCTGCTTTTCCACTCCTTCCTCTCTGTCTCTCTCTTCCCCTCCCGCAGCCGAGGCTCCATTGGAGCAAAGATGGCCCAGGCGCTGGGAATGGCTCCTTGGCCTCTGCCCCAGGCGCTAGAGTGGCTCTGGTCACAACACAGCGACACCCCGATGGGCAGAGCATCGCCCCCTGGTGGGCGTGCCGGGTGGATCCTGGTCAGGCTCATGCGGGAGTGAGTCTGACTGCCTCCCCGTTTCCAGCTTCGGAAAAAAAAAAAAATTGGAATCATGCAGAACATACTGTTCTAAATCATTTTTACTTTAGAATAGCTCATGAACATTTTGTCATGTTCTTAAATATTCTTTCAGGACTTGATTTTCATCAACTGCTTAGTATATCCTCTCAATTGTGCAAGATATCTCTCACCTATCTAGGGATTTGCAGCTTTGTGATGGCACTGCACGGAATATCTATGTACACAATAAATATTTACTTACACCTCCCTTGACTAAAATCTCCCAGGGACTTTCGGGGGTAAAATCCAACCTCTTCCTGATGCCCCAGTCCCAGGCAACGCCACCCGGCAGGCACTCAGGCTTCTGGTCATGCCATGCCGTCTGACTGAGCTCTGCCCAAGCTCCCTCTGCTCAGACAGCGAGCCTCCCCCGGCCCACCGGCTCCCTCCTGCCTACCCTCTCTTCCCGTCTGTCACCCAAGCCCCAGCTCAGACACGGTCACCTCCTGCACAGCACCTAGTCCCCAGCATTCAGCAGTGGTTTGTAAAACCAGTAACTCAAACCATTTCCCGCTTTTCCGCGCTTGTTTTTGCGCTCACTGTTGAAGACAGTGATTCGTCATCAGACACAGATGAGGATAAGCGAATGGATGGGAGTTTTGACAGTGATGAGGAGTTATATGAATTTTATGATGAATAAAACTTGAGTTCAGTAACTTTATGTAATTCTTTTCAAATTTCAGACCCCCAAATTAGGTGCGTCTTATACATGGGGGAATGCGGCACATCCCTCCCTCAGTTTTTACTTCTTTCCTCCCTCGTTTTTCTTTTGCTCACAGCCTGTAGCTCCATCTGACACACTACATATTTTGTTGATTTTATTTGTGTGATTCCTCCTTTTGTGCAGGAGGACGGGGATTTTTGTTTTCTTTCCTGCCACCCTCCCCTACCTAGGGCGCTGCTATCTGCCTGGCGAATACTCAGGTTCTGCAGATGGAGGTCAAGGAGGCCTGCAGGAGCGCGCCGGGAGCAGCAGTGCCTGGCCTTCCCGCAGCGCCCCCCAGAGTCCGGCGGCGTGGGCTGCAGGACAAGTCCGTGTGGGGGCGCAGACACATGGGGATGGCTGTCTCAGCTGGCTGACTAACCGATGCCTTCTCTCACTTTTCTCTCCAGAAGCAGATGTTCCAGGAGCGGAGCAGCCGCATGCTGCAGGCCCTGTCCCCGAAGCAGAGCCCTGTGAGCAGCCCCACCAGGAGCCGGTCCCCTTCCCGCTCCCCGTCGCCCACCTTCTCATGGCTCCCGATCAAAACTTCACCCCCTTCCTCCCCCAAAGCGGCCTCGGCCTCCATCAGCAGCCTGAGTGAGGGCGATGAGGATGAGAAGTAGAGGCTGCTGGCGGCCGATCAGAGCTGCACCACACAGGCTGGGGAGGCGGGGAGGCGGGCAGGGACACTGGGGGGGCCTGGGGGGTTCTGAAGGGTGACAGTCGCAGGAGCTCTGCTTAGGAAGGCCTGGGGACCAGCTCTCCCGCAGTCTCCACTCAGCTCAACACCTGGGCTCTGCATGGAGGTTTCCAGCCGGACAACCTATCAAACCTTCTCAGCATCATTTAGATCTCCTTTCACCTTGCTAAGGGAAGACGCGGGCGCCCCGGGAGACTTGCACCAAGTGGGATGCCTTCTGCCCTGATCCTGACACCTACTGCCACCAAGTACACCACCAGTGGAGGTGGCTGTCCCCTCAACCTGCTACTTCCGGCTCCTAAGGGCCCTGCACGTTGCCTCCTGCCACCCAAGCTCTGTCAGAATAAAACCTGTCCCCAGTAGAAACAGTTGAGTCAAAGGCAAACACCAACATCCTCAGTTTAGCCACCAAGAGCTGACGTAATGCATCAGTTCTTTCTAGTTCCAGAAATGTGACCCATAGACGAAGCCTTGCTTTAGACCAGATATACGAAAGGTCTACCAGGACCCTTGATTTCTCATTCAAAGGATAGTTTTGTCAAGGAGAGCACCGTGTAAGGCCTAATGTGCTCCTGCTTGTACTTTCTCATCATCGATTTGCCTTCATTGTTTTCCCCAAATTACTTTAATCTGTGGGAAACAACGAAGAGAAACATCCTATACACGGAAGGAAAGGGGAGCTTCTTTGCTTTGACTCCAAGTTTAGCAGATGGCAAATATCCCCTGAAGCTCCTCCGTACAGGATGCTATTATGGAATGGCTTTCCCCATTTCCACAGAGTTAACAGTCTCCCAGACCTCAAGTAACAGTGTGAGGTCCCGAACTACATAGTGCACCAATAGGGGGCGTTACCTGCACGTGTCTGTTCCGTAACATGCCATCCAGGGTGCAGGCCTGTGCAACCCAAGAACATAATGGCGATATTTTACAACATACTCCCCTCTTGCTAATAACCCCGCCAAAATCTTTGGTCTCCAGGACCATCTGGTTGTCTTATGACTTGGGCACTTTGTCAAAAGCCCACCCTGGATTCCTGCAGAAATGTCTTAGACTGACCAGGAGATTAGTGTGTTGTTCTCACGGCCTCCCACCATAGTTTTGAGTGAAGAGGGCTCTGAAGCACTTCACAGAGCACCATGGGAGCCGCAGTTCTGAGCTCCACATCTGAATGGTCCAGGCTAGGGAGTCTTCTAGTTATCCCTGGCCCTGGGTTTGCCAAATGGGATGCCGACTGAGCATTCCTGCTGAGCTGTTTGAAGTTACTGCGCTCTCATCACAGGAAGGAAGTAGTCAAGCTGTAGAACCTCAGCTCGACTGGGACAGCGTAGCTAGCATGGCCTGGCTGTCCCTGCAAAGCCAGGGACAGAGGCCCAAACCAGCAACTTGTAGGCAGAGCCCAGTAGCTCTTGTGACAGAAACACCCATTTTCAGAGGCCTTGGGAACCAGCCTTCTGGGTGACAAGTGTGGCAACGAGTGAAGGACGGTGGCATGTCTTTCTCCGTTGTGTTGAGGTTGAACTGCCTCCCTGCCCACCTGGAGATGAGTGGTGTTTATTGGAAAGCGGCACCAGGAGGCTAAGCTGGCCTGGAAGCCCCTTGTTCCTGGCATGTCCTCCAGGACTCTGCCCAGCACTCATGTGGGACAGAGAGCTGGCAGGAATGTAGTATGTGAGAAGAAAATTGCTTTTTGTAGTCAAGGCCTAGAGCATTGCTCTGCAGAGAGCAAGGCCCATCTGGTCTCTCTCTTCGGTCACACACTCAGGCAAACTGGGCATGTATGCCTACCTCTGCAGTCAGGTGACACTTATCGCAGTGAAAGGATGAGGAGACCAGCTGGGCGGGGCGAGGCGGCGAGAACAGGTGCTTGGAGAGAGGCCCGGGGCAGGCAGGTCCACTTTGACCCGAATCCTACTCTGGAGTGAACAGTGTGGGGTTGATGTATCAGGCTTGTGAGTTTGCAGGCCTCATACTACATACTGCCGCTTACGTGACTCAGATTCAGTGCCGTCATAGCTGCCAAGTATGACAAATGACCAATGTCTGGAATTGTTCAGAGATGGGCCAAAGCAACCCACAAGCTGGTTCTAAATCTCATCTCCAGCCCCCCCTCCTGACCTCTACCAAATACCTCCTAAGGCCACAAGACTACTGAGAAGGGATGGAGGGGATTCTGCCAACCAGCCTGATGCTTTCTGGCCAGCAGCTTCTCTGGGCCACGGCCCCCTTCCCATGAGGGATAGGGTTCTCGCTGTGGGCCGGCCAGCCAACAGGAATGGCCAGGAGGGAGAGGAGGCTGTAGTGAGCGAAGCACAAGCATGAGGCGAGCTTGGGGAGGTCAGCAGGGATGACAAAGAGTAAGGAAGGGTTTTTTTTGCCCCATGAAGGGAAGGAAGCTTCGGACTGAGGAGGAGAGTATACTATTTAGGGTCCTGGAAGGGGGCAAGTTAAATGAAGATGGGCGACAACAGGGCTGAAGGAGGGTGGGGTGGGGAGCAGTTAGTCTCCATGTCCTTTCAAGCATCACACGCCCCCTAACAGGTGAAAAAGGCTTCCTTTCAAGGACACCCAAAGTTAGTGGGCACCCCTGTGGGATGTGGGTCCCCCGCCCCCTGGCTTGCCCATCTCAGCACTTCTCTCCATTAGCTGCCACTCTTTCCTCCCGGGGACCCCCAAATCAAATGTTCACCCTTGCATCAGCTAAACACACGGGGGACTTGTAATGTCATGGCCACACTGAATGGCCCGTTTGTGGGAAGCCAGCTCTCGTGTGCCAGGACCTTACAAAGGTCAAGGGAACCAGCCTCAAGAAGAGTGACCCCAAGACTGAAGTCTACCTTGTGACCCGCCCTGTGGGGAAGACTCGGCTGTGGCCCTGCACTGTTGCTCCACGCCTTAGGCTGTAGTTACCTTGAGGCCACCTGGAGGGAGGGACAGGAAGAGCGCGGATTTGTTTTCTCTCCACCTTCAGGCCTTCTTTAATTGCAAAGCCGCACCCCAGGTCAAGAAGCAGGATGACGCCACAGCCTCAGCTGAATCAGAGGAGCCCGAAGGGAGCGGAGATGGCCCTGTGCCTTGGGCAATCGGTCAGCACTAGTTGTGGCCACCAGATAAAAAAAGACAGAATTCTTAAGGCATTCGCAACTTTCCTCTTTAGACTTGAGCTTTTTGTTGTGTCGCTGCAGTGTGTTCCGGACAAAGCCATAAGCAGAGCATACATCCTTAGGACTATGCAGCCTGTATATATATAACACAAGATGACGATGACTTCCCTGGGTTCAAGTACGATCTCGCGTCCAAGCATTGCTTCTGATGCTGAATAATGCGAACTACTGGAATCAGCCCTCAGTCCTAGCGCAGCCCTCTGCTCTAAACCCCTCCCGCTCCCAAACGGAACACAGCATTTCCAACCTCTTTATTAATAAAGGATGCCGAATTGCACTTTTGCTGGTTGTGTTTCTCAAAAGTACGAAAATACAGGTGTAGCAGCCGTCCCTGCGCTGCCAGCTGTGTCCCCAGCACTCGAGACGGGAGGGGACGTTGCGCTGTGCAGCACGGGGCCCACACCAGACCTAAAAGCTGGTTCGGAACAGCCGGCCTGGTGTGAGGGTGTGTGTGTGGGTGCGGGAATTCAGTTCGGACCCTGGCTTGTAGGCTCCCCTGCTAGCTTGCTTTGTGACCGTGGCCAAACCACTTCACTTCTCTGACCTCAGTGTCTGCTTCTATAGAATGAGGGGTTGGAAGGAATAGTTTGAGGTCTCCTTTGCCTGTAAAGGACTCTAAATTCACGAGGCAGCCTGCATTGTCCCTAAGCTTCTCCAGCTAGGATGCTGTCACTGAATGACTATGAGAAAGTGCTTACCTCTCACTGAGTGGGAAGCTGGAGAGGTCGCCTTCCCTCACCAGCCAACACCAGCGGTAGCTTTCGCTCCTCAGACGCTACAGGACCCCGGGCTCCACCTATCTTTGCTACAGTTATAGCATTTCTGCTCTAGCGGAATGTTTTTCACCTGTACTGAAACGTGGGGGCGTGGCCATTTCAACCACTTTTCCATCTTTGGGGAAAAGCTGCTTTGAACAGCTGGAAGCTGATAGATGGGAGTGGAGGCCCTAAATCAGGATCCCAAATGTCAACAGTGAAAGCAGCCCTCCCCCCACACACACCCTGTCCACGTTCTGACAATTGCGTTCATGTCAGATCTAGGGCCTTCTATCATATTAACTCCATCTGGTGAGGTCTAGCTCTTTGAAATAACAACAGTTGTAACATTAACCCAGACTCTAGAAGAAATAAAGGCAGGCCTGTAGTCAGCAAAGGAATCATTTAAAAACAAAACACCTGTTATTCATGGACCATAGTACTTGGCTTTGCCACACAGATCAAAGACAGTCTTGACAGGTTGTATTTAGAATAGCAGTTACAGGCTTTTTCTTGACCTCCATGAGACCTCAGCAGTGTTTTCAAGGGCAAACCAATCAGTTGTAAGACATAACAAAACTCATGTTTAAGAACTCTGACATTTGCCCCAAAGAGAAATCGCCTTTGTTAATAAATACAACACTTGAGATACAAAGATACGCTATCAGAAATGTTTACACACAGAGTCCTCTCATATTGGAGTTTTCATTGGCGATGGAAGTTGAATGTTTAAGCTACCTCTCTAGGTATCCAGCAGGAGTTATTATATATATATATATATATATATATATATATATATATATCCCACAGATATGCTTTTCAAACAAAATGTGCCAGTTCATAAGCACCAAAGTATACCCTGTGATCAAATTCTTTAAGAAACCATCAAGTAAAAACCAATAACCAGTAAAGTTTGAAAATATCATTTGGAGCATAAGTATCTGTGGGTGCTAATTGATCTTTATTTTAGGCCCTCCTGAACCGCCATAATTTATATTCCAGAAAACCCACTGTATTAGCTGAATCTCAGCTGTAATTGACCAGATTTGGGAAACGCGAGGAGAAATATTCAGATTAGAGCTGGCCTGTATTGTCTCCTATAAGCAATTTTACTCTCCTTACCTTCATTATATTTCTTGGCGGGGGGGGGGGGCAGGAAAAGGAATTGATTTGTGCGGTCATGATACTATATAAATTAAAACAGAGTTTAGACATAACTAAAATATTTGATATAGAACCTTCAATTTTCAAAGGGTTAATGAGTCCATACCTGAAAGAACTGGGATACTTGACCCTTTCCACAGGGAACTTTTCAATTTATGAACTTGTTACTCTAAAATTTCCAAGTTCAAAGTAAACCCGTCATCTTCTGCATGCACGTGGCAGGACCTAAGGCATTCCATAGCTTGAGATAACCAGTTTTTCTTGTCTGGAATCAAGTTCCACTGGACAGATGTGCACAAGATAGCATTTATTAGCCTGACCACAAATCAGCATTAACACAACTGAGTCTTTCCCTACTTGTTTCCGTATCAGATACCCAGGGGTTAAGGATAGATGAAAGAAGTTCAATAGGTGTGTATTATAATAGTTTTCTATGGCTGGAGCAAATTTAATATCTTAAAAGAACACAGACTTATTATTTTACAGTTCTGGAGGTCAGAAGGCCAAAATAGACCTCACTGGGCTGAAATGAAGGGGTTGGCAGGGCTGCATTGTCGTCTGGAATTTCTAGAAGAGAATTCGTTTTCTTGCATTTTCTAGCTTCTAGCAGCTGCCTGCATTCCTTGGCTTGTGGCCCTCTTCCATTTTCAGAACCAGCAATGGCTAGTCCAGTGTTTCTCACATCACAATACTCGACACTTCTGTGTCTCTCCACTGCTTGTAAGGACCCTTGCAGTTACATTGGGCCCACCTGGATAATTCAGGAAAATACCTAGTTTAATTGCATCAGCAACATCAGTTCCTTCTTGCCATGTAACACAACATTTTCCCAGGTTCTGAGGATTAGGGTGTGGACATTTGTGGGGGAGCGTGACATTACTCTGTGTACCATGAGATGACTGAAGACAGTGGTCATAAACTCTTGAGCCTTTTTCCAGGTCCTGACAGAATTGAAGAACAGTAACCCTCACGCAGATAAAGAGATTCATGTTTTTCTTTTTTTTTAATTTTTTTTTTTACTTTCATTTTATTTATTTATTCATTTTAGAGAGGAGAGGGAGAGACAGAGAGAGAGAAAGAGAGAGAGAGAGACAGAGAGAGAAGCTGGAAGCATCAACTCCCATATGTGCCTTGACCAGGCAAGCCCAGGGTTTCGAACCGGCGACCTCAGCATTTCCAGGTCGACGCTTTATCCACTGCACCACCACAGGTCAGGCGATTCATGTTTTTCATTTAAACATTCCTACATTTACTTGTGATGAATCTGCTTAGATGTTTCTCTCAGTCTTAACAAGAGAAGCACAGAATAGTTGTAATGGGAGACGTCTGACCCAAATGAACATGAGAATCGGTCCATGAGGAGAGGAAGTGTTGTGTCTTCAACTCATGAAATGAAACCAAGGAAGTTTTAGAGTTCCCCCCTGCCTGTTCTCTGCATATATCCTCCAATTCCTATCTGGCTGCTCCAAGAACACAGCCAGTGAGCGGGTAGCTAATCAAGTCTGATTACTGGGCATGTTCCTGCTGCAACAAGCTCTGGCAGACAGTTTCTGGCTAGCAGGCAGAATCTGGCTCCTGCCCATTCTCCCTGTTGTTCGGTTGGTTTTGTCTTTGCCTTGGTCCTTGGATGCCGACTGCAGCCAGTTTAAGCTGGGATCCACCTCCAGCCAGCCAGTATCAAGGTGCCCCACGCTCCTTTCTAGAGTGACTTCGCACTATGGCCTTCGAGCTGCACTTTAACTTAAGGTCTAGCATACATTTCTGTCTTAAGCAATCACTAAACATTTGAGTTCAGTACAGCAGCCTGACTCTCAACTCTGCCTCTCCTGACCTTTGACTTGACCGAGATTTTTTTTCTTGCTTTCCTTTTTTTTTTTTTTAAGTGAGAGGAGGGGAGACAGAGAGACTCCTGTATGTGCCCCAACAGGGATCCACCTGGCAATTCCCATCTGGGGCCAATTTTTGAATCAACTGAGCTATTCTCAGCGCCCAGATGACGCTTGGACCAATCAAGCCTCTGGCCATGAGAGGGGGAGAGAGAGAGAAGGGGGAGAAGGAGGGGAAGAGAAGCAGATGGCTGCTTCTCCTGTGTGCCCTGACCGGGGATCAAACCTAGGACGTCCACACACCAGGCTGACACTCTATCCAGAGGCAACCAGCCAGGGCTTTGACCAAGATATTGATGAACAGTTCATGTTTCTCATTCTGCCAAATAGAATTCTGTGATGAGTTTAGTAACTTAATTCTTTCACATTATTTTATTCACTTTGGGGTGACGTACTCTGACTTTCCCAAAGTATAAAGATTGCCCACTCTTACCCAGAGTGGGGGGGAAAGAAGCAAAGTCGATTTTTAAAAGTAGATTTTCTATTAGAAACCATTGCGAATGCTGAATGAAGGAGACTGTCGATGTCACCCCTTAGCTAGGCCCAGGAACAATAAGGCTCGGGGGTGCTACTAAAGTCATACGGCATTGGCACACACTGTCTTTGAAGGCCTTCACCAGGCGCGGGCCTTGCCTCTAATAGTGGAAACGCTCCCATTTGAACACTGCTGTTTTATGGGCAAGATGGCCATCCAAGGTCTCCCCCTAGATTCTTTGATTGCAGGGTGTCTGGCGGGCTTCTATACCTGAAAAATAGGGCATTATTTGCCTTCATAAACTGTTGTTTTGTTGCCAGTTAAAGGCCCGGTAATAGGAAAACAGCAGTTTTCACATAGAAAGTTCTGTCCCGATTATTGTGCTAAAGTGACAACAATCATCTTTAACATCTATTAGATTAAGTGGTTACTAAGGAACCACTTAATGGATGAAAAGCCTCTGCATCCATCACTGTTGTTGAAATCATTAACATGTTTACTTTGTTTGAAGACTGGCAAATTCTGTTTGGACAGGGATGCCAGCAAACAGTATGAGTAGCATTAGCTTGGCCTAGAAGAGCTTCCTGCATAGAAGAAAATAGCACAGCTGTGTACTAACCTCAAGTCCAGATCGACAAGGCCATTTCCCTCTTTTAAGTATTTTCCATGAGCTGTTCAACAGAACAATAATAAAGCGGCAAGGATCCGGCGCCTCCCCTGTGCCAGGAAGATGGCATTCGCAAAGGCTGGTCTGTGGTTTGGACTTTATCAGTGGTTTTCAACCCTGTCACATGTTAGAAGCGCCTGGGGAACTCTTAAAAATAAATTCCCAGAGACAGTCTGATGGAACAGATCTGAAATGGAGCCTAGGACTCAGAGGGGCCAGCGTGGCCAGATTGAGACCCTCTGGGCTCTAGTTAATATGCTGCTCACAAAACTTAGGGGATCAGGGAAGGGGCAGACACTCCAGTACTTGCAGCCTTTTGTCTAGTGCACTTTCACCAGTGAGATGAAAGTTGGGTTTGCGTCATTTGCATAATCAAACAACTTTCTTTGACTTGCTTGCTTTCTGAGGCTCTTGTTTAATGAAAAAAATCAAATGCTTCTTTTTTTAACGTTTCATATTCATTTTGAAATATCTCCTAATTTTTGTGAGCAGTATACTGTGTACTTCAACTCATGGAACAGTGGGATTCTGCGAGAACTGCATTAAAAGAGGCTGACGAGCGCCCTGGCTGAATAGCTGAGTGAGTTAGAGCGCTGCGCTGAAGCGCAGAGGTTGCCAGTTCGATTCCCAGTCAGGGCACAGACAGGAACGACTGATGTTCCTATATCTCTCTTTCTCCTTTCCTCTCTTGCTAAAATTAATAAATAAACATTAAAAAAAACAACAGTTGACGAGTGATGCCTTTTATAAAAAGGCAAAGGTAAGAACTGGTCTGCCATGCAGCTATGACAGAAAAAGTTCATTTTGTTATTTTCTTATCCCAAGAGAGATTATGATGTTGATGATAGTCATCAACAGGCAGAGGGCAAAGAATTGATTTAAGACCGACATCTCGAAATGACAAGGAAGAAAAAAAAGGAAAAGAAAACTCATGGGCACAGATACTAGTGTGGTGACTACCAGTGGGAGGGGCCGGGAAGGAGGGTACAGGGGTGCAAACGGTGACGGGCGAAGACTTGCCTGGGTGAGTGAACCCACAGTACTGTCTGTGAACAGAAATACGTTGTAGAATTGGGCACCAGCAACCTGTATAACTATATCACCCGATGTCACCCCAATAAATTCAGTGTAATAACTAACTAAGTAAACAAAATAGAAATGACAAGGGTACCATTAAGCACCCAGCCCAGTGACAGGTGAAAATGGGTGCTCAGTGTTAATTTTAAAAAGCTTCACCAGCATGCAATGGCTGTATACAGCTGTGCTGTCCAATAAGGCAGCCGCTAACCACAGTGGCTATTTAAATTTAAATGAATACAAACCATATTAAAATTTGGTCCCTCAGTTAAACTAGCCCCATTTTAAGTTTTCAGGTGGCTACTGGCAAGCATATGGTACAGCACAGATAGAGAACATTCTCATCAGAGTCCTAGTGGAGGACGATGGTCTATAGAAACCCTGCCTAGAGGCAACGCCTCCTGCACAATGCCTTATGATCCACTCTCACGATCAAAGAACATACCTATGTATAATTATGAGGCGAACAGCTGACACCATCAGCAGATAATTGCTTATAAACAGGCATTTGTTAAGTCATTAGAAAGAATAAGAAATAAAGGACGTGGAAGTAAAAAACACTGAAGTGCAGTGCCCTGTGGCAGCTTCACGGAACCACAGACTCTTGAGTTGGAGGGTCTCTTTGTGAGTCTAAATCGTATTTTATGACTTTCAAAACAGGGCAGGAGTGGCTGCTACAAGAAAGCTAGTCCCCAGTTGTGAATGCTGTTAGCACAGCGCTGACTTTCGGTAAAATACAGATGGATAATTTTCAAATTCTAACTAAAACCACTGTCTCTTTCGAGAGTCACTGGTTTTGTATTCTTTGGGCAAAATATATCACAACATGAAAGCAGTTGATTAGTAATTGTTTTCCATTTTAGGGTTTTTTCCCCCAATTGTAAGGGAAAGTTTATTTGGAAAGTGACAGAGGTTGAAAAGGTGAGCCAGGTGGGCTGCGTGGGCCCAGGAAATAAGTTATAGAGGCAAAAGAAGGACCCTTGGAGCTTAGGAGAGACAAAAAGACAAAGGTAACGTGGAGGGAACAGGGGTAGGAAAAGGCGTGGGCACGTCCCGGAGAAAGCGTGCCTAAAGAGCACTGTAAGACACCAGACCTGGAAAGAGTCTCGGAACCATGCAGTCTGTTCCCTCATCTTATCAATGGGGAAACGAACACACAGTTAACGGCTAGCTGGTAGCAGAATCAAAGCAAACGTGCTAGTTTCCTGACATTAACAACCCCCAAGAATCATAGACACCCATGTTTGTTGCCTCAGATTTGCTCAAATTTTGGTGGTTTTTTTTTTAGTGAAAAGTACACAAGACAGTGATTATGTGGCTCTAAAAGATGACACCCATTCACCACTGAATGCTTAGTAAAAGAATAATGCATCAGAAGATAACAGGAAGGCTACATCTCTTAATCAGGAAGCACATTGCTGCAGCTGAGGGTCTTTGGAGACACTGGGTTCTGGTGTCAGTGCGGCACCAGTTCCTCAGAAGAGACCATGGAATCAACAGCCCTTTAATTAAAATTTCAAGTTGTTTATCTTCTTCATATTCCATATGGCAGCAGTTCGCAACTTAACGCTTTTTAAAAGAATTCCCCTGGGGCATTTGTCAAAATGTAGATTGCCAGGCCTCTGCCCCAGAGAATCGGAATCAGTAGACCCAAGGCAGAGCCCAGGAATGTGCATGTAACCAGCATTTCAGGTAATTCTGGTCTATGCGGTCACCCATATTGCCCCAGTCAGTTGGGGTTACATCTGTTTACATCATAAAGTGCTCTTCTCACTGTCAAAGGTGTCCTGGCTTGGACAATATATTATATGGTCCCCTTTCTCTGAACCATGGACCATATTTTGTAAAGAACAACAACAACAAAACACTAACAGTTTTCTGTTAAGCAGCTCATTTATTCTGCCAATAAGACATTCCCCCAAAAGGTCAGTTCAATGTTTCCTGCCACAGAGAATCCAAATAACCTACTTTTCCTCCACTGACCATAAAGATGTAAGTATCCTTTGTCCATTCCAGCAACCTACAAAGTTGCTTGTTGTTCACCTAATGAATTCAGAAACCAAGTGAGTAGAAGGCGAAACTTACAGGTGAGTGCGGTGAGACTACAGACCAGAGCTTGGGAAAAGACCACACTGAAGCACAGTGAATCACAACTACCATTTTATTGTTTGATGACTGTGATACAGAATTGTGCAGGTGCTCCAGGGCTGGTTTGGCTATGACACACACAACAGATAGTCCTGCAACTTACGGGGAACATTATCTGAGCCGCACACTTCTCTGGAAATGTTTTCCCAACGATCACAGCAACAAAACACATTTCTCCACAGAATGTGGAGTGATCAATGAGCTCCAATCAAAGTCATCCTTCATCCAGGACAGTGTGGACCAGCCAAGCCATGACACAGCACAAAGCAAGGGGGCCAGGCCTCATTCTATGAACCACAAAGACAGGCAACGAACACTGGACACACGCGTACATTCATCACTGTAACTGAGCTGACAGATACACAAACTGAACCAGGTCAGATTTGGACTTCTGGGTACAAACACCGTAATGAACTTGTATTCTGTATATAAGTTAATATTCTCCTCTTGTCAAATCTGTTGTTGTTCCCAGTTTAGACTCTGCTTTTATGATTTAAGGAGCTATGATGAAAAATCGTCCAAGCAAGTAATTTTACATTTAAACGCAGTGTTAGATATATTCACAATGGTATATTTTACTCTACATTGACTTTTCTTATTTGGTTCAAGCATTTCTTAGGGATTCATACCTTGTATTCTAAATCTGGGAAATATATAAGTTGCCAGCGCTTGTGTGCTTTTGAGAGGATGTGAACTTAGAGCAACAGATGGTGTGATGTGTACATAAACCTGAAGCGCTGATCACAACCTCAAATGACTCTACCACTGAGGACTCGGCAGAGATCGCGTTTAGCCAGAGTGCTAAAGTGGTATGTTCCATTCTTCTGAAACCTGGGTCCTGTTGTGCAGAACAGACTTGAGCACAGCTCTGGTTTTTAACCACACTGCAGCCTTCAGGTCTAGGGCGGCCAGCAGGAGCAGAGAGCGCATGCGTTGTAACAAGGAACAGCACAGCAACAAGGGCGGAGGCGCAGTAGCTCCATTCCTCCCACACTGAATCAAATCCACTTAAATTTTTTTCACTGCTCCCTACTTGACATTTTCTAGGTACACCCTGCCTTGGCTGTCTACTCAGTCAAGATACATTTAGTTTGGTCTAGTCTAAAAAGAGAATTTTAAGCATATGTATAATTTATTGGCCAAATTCACATACCAGCTCTAACAGGAACTTTGCAAAGAGAGAAGCGAGAAACGAAAGGGTTTTCTGTGATGCCTTCCCCAGGAAGAGTTGCACAGGCAGCGAGAGACAAAGGGGGCGGACGGGATCTCAGCAAGCCCTTTCTATGCGCCTTTATGCTGGTTAGACAGCCTGGCAAAACGTGCATCCACCTGGCGAGGGAGGCTTCCAAGCCTGCGGCTCGGCCTGCACCCTCCTCGCTGGTGGCAATCTCTAGCACTTTCACATTCCTATAGGTACAAGGCTTTCGCTGTAATTCGTCTGCAACATTTGTCCTAATTAAACATGTAGAATAGTAACCTCAGTTTTTTAGAGAAACACAGATTGATGTTTCCCAAGATTAGAAACGTTCAAATGCCAAAAAGGAAATAGAATATTTTAAAACACAAAGTCGTGGCTATTAATATGCATGTCAACCTGAGATGGCCATTGTCAACTAATCTGGAAGGCAAAGATGAACTGAAAAGCTGGGAACCCAAGATGCCAGAGTCAGACATTCTTTATTTTGCTAACATATTGCTTAGAGTATATATGATTTTCAACATCCGTGCCATTTAGCCCACTTGCAAAAGTTACGTATGGAATTCAAATTAGCAGGCCACTTTTAGGTTGGCAAAGTTAGAATTATATAATAGCATCTTCTTTCAAGTGAAATGCTACTATCCCAAAAGGATTCAACTCCAATGGAAAACAGAATCCTCACTGAAAAGCCAAGAAGCAAAATTACCAAAGAAAATCAAATTGCAGGGTCTTTTCTGTCTATGAAAATCTCAGATCCGCATGAGAAAGAGATCACTTCTATCTACTGAACAAAGGACATTAGGTGTCATTTATCATGAAAAGAGCCTAAAGCCCATAGAATCTGAGTGGTGATAAAGGCGAGGCTCAAGTTTCTTGGGTAATCTCGTGTTCCTGAGATGACAATCCTTTTGAAACTCTATGTCTAGAAATGTAGACAAGAACTATCAAATCTGAACACATCACAACAGAGTTTCAGAAATTTCCACGGGCTTTCTTACCAAAGGCTATTTATTCCCTGAGACATGCAAGGGTAGTGAAAATGTAATTGTTGGAATACAAAAAATATAACATATAAAACCAACTTGATCACATTACTTCTCCCTTTAAAGAAACTGTTAAAAAATAAAAAGATTTATGATTATAGTCTAAACTCTTATGTTTTGCCTTTATTTAAAAATTTCACTTCATTTATTGAAAGGCCAGGCACAGAGGGTTGCTTTCACACACATTCTCTCTCTTTTATATACATTCTCTCTCCTAATATTTCTCTTAAAAGATTACTTCCTTAAAGGTACAGAAATAAAATTAAAAAAAAGATACGGTTCTTACAATGGAAACAAACTTAGGGGAATCCTAAAATGATTAGTTGAACTTAAAGAATACAACTGTAAGTCTTCACTTTCGGAATGCATAACATGAATAAGTTCACCAAACTTGATGAAATCCTAAAATGATTAGAACTTTTAAAGAAAGCAATGGCAACTCTACTTTTGGAAAATATAATGTGAACAAAATCCAAGCCACCTCTCTATGTAAATTAAAGCTCAAGACATTCTATTCAAAATTTAAATGATTTATATACTCTACTATACTTTGTGCTTTTTTAGTAATTAACCTTCCTGAGGCTGATTTTGTTCTTCTTACTGTTTGCTTAACTAATGTGCTTAATAAAATTTCTACAGAATATATTAGCCTCTCCATGGATGAATATTATTTTGAACTACAATCTGAAAAAAATCTAACTACATTTAATTATGCTTGATTAATCCAAATGTCACTGAGAGATTTGTGGAACAGAGAAATATTTTTCAGGGTACGTTCATACTTTTTTCACTGTAAGATTCCTGGATCTAGTATTTCCTTGAATCTACTACTCAAATGTTTAACATTTCTTAGAAATCACATGGAAAAAATATTGCCCATAGTCCAAACTGGATGGACCATAGGATTCTGGACATCAATCTCTGCCATTTATCATTTTCAAGAGATATGTAGCCGCCACACAAGACTGAAGTCACCCCTTCACACTGGTGAGTGTGCTGTCGCTGCGGAGTCACCAGCATGGGATGACAAAGGAGGCACAGTTGGGGTGTCCAGTACTGTTAGGGGTTTGTTAACACTGCAAAGATACTCATTCAAGAAAGGGGCGGGCTTTCTTTTAAGCAGGCACTAAACTGTATCAGACATTTGGAGACTTTCAATAGTGATGCCCTAAGGTGCTTTTATTTATATACAAATAAGTCAATTTAAAGACGACACGCTGGCCCTACTTATGGGAATTAAAGGCATCCTAGCATCTCCTATTTCTTTCTCCATCACTTAGCTCTGTCCTCCATGGGCGACCAGCCAGGCAGGTGTCAGAACTGGAAGTGTCCCCTATGGCTTTGCTGTTTCCTCTCAGAGGGCGAGACCGCCACGGAGAGCCATCATGTCGCAGCACAAGTGGCAGCCCATGTCCCGGCCACACTGACCCTGTCGTTGGGATCATTGACAATCCATGTCCCTGTTTTTAGAGACAGACGGAAAGGCAGAAACAAAGGTTTCTCAAGGATTTTATGACCACAATATTGTCGTCACTTTATTTTCTTCATTTTGGATGTGAGCACAACTAATACAATGGCTGATAATGCTTCATGTTCATTAAAATGTCACATGTCCCTTTCAGACCAGAAGGTTCTAAGATCCCTAATTGATGAAGCAGGAACCTGAGTTAAAAGTTACCCTTCCACTAATAAACAAAAATCCTGTATTGCCCTGGCCGGTTGGCTCAGCGGTAGAGCGTCGGCCTAGCGTGCGGAGGACCCTGGTTTGATTCCCGGCCAGGGCACACAGGAGAAGCGCCCATTTGCTTCTCCACTCCTCCGCCACGCTTTCCTCTCTGTCTCTCTCTTCCCCTCCCGCAGCCAAGGCTCCATTGGAGCAAAGATGGCCCGGGCGCTGGGGATGGCTCTGTGGCCTCTGCCTCAGGCGCTAGAGTGGCTCTGGTCACAACATGGCGATGCCCAGGATGGGCAGAGCATCGCCCCCTGGTGGGCAGAGCGTTGCCCCTGGTGGGCATGCCGGGTGGATCCCGGTCGGGCGCATGCGGGAGTCTGTCTGACTGTCTCTCCCTGTTTCCAGCTTCAGAAAAATGAAAAAAAAAATCCTGTATTGATCAAGTTACTACCAGTTCTTTCCTGCTAGCGGCGTTGAGTCCTCCCGTTTACTAACACAGGTTGTGCTTACAAAGGGCATTATCTTCAAAGTTCACGTTTACGCACCTGGGCCACCGGGAAAGATGGCAGGGTAATGCGTGTTTATCTAAGTGCGCCTGCCTTCCGCATTCACGGCCGACCGAAAACTGAAAAAGCTGTCCACAAGAAAGCTAAAAACAGCTACCACCGCATACCAAAGACTCCAGGGGAGCATCTGACAGATATAATGACTCATCAAAGGAAGAGTTCCGAACTTGCCAAGCAAGCTACAGTTGCTGGGCTGTTCACGGCGGTGTGCCAAAGCACTCTCCCAATCATTTCTTCTTAACTTGGACACATTGCTGAAGAAGAGAACAAACAGACCAGTAAGGCCCAGATACCAATATCTGCTGCTCACTGAGAACCAGAAAACGCCAAGAGATAACCATCAACTCTGAGATAGGCTCGAATCAAGTTACTGAGTTCAGGGATAACTCAGAAATCATAAGCACGCAGGGCAAACAAGCAGGTCATCTACCAAAGGGGAAGAAAGATCTGTCCGGACCTGCCCTCTCAGCACCACCAGACACAGCAAGACAATAAAATGAGGTGTCCAAAGAATCGAGAGACTACGGATGTGAGCCAAGAATCTGAGAGCCACCCAAGTGACAAAGCATAAGGAGCAGCAATAGGGGTACATTTGTAAATATGCAAAAAAATCCAACTGAAGCTGCAACCAGTCCACTCAAAAAATAAAAGCATCAATTCTCCAGTGAGGAGTCTTTGCATGAAGGGCTGGCCGTGAGCACTGAGTTCATTTAAACATAGAATTAAATCTAAATAACTCTAGTAATTACCTACCACTATGCACTCGAAGCTGCCTGTCTTCCCAGGTATAATAAGTTGCCAAGTCCATTTGATTACCTCCTCTAACTAACCATGCCAAAATGAAAACACACAAAAGAAAATCTCTCCTGAAGGGAATTCTCTTGCACTAGAGAAAAACTGTGTTTTATATCTTACCCTTGAAGGTTGGTACAACCCATAAATTCCTTTAAATAGATAATGCTAATCACCTGGTGCACTGTTGCGAGCACAGGCCTAGGAATACGAAGGCCCAGCTACTCACTTTGGTTCCTCCACGTCCTTACCATGCTGCCTTGGCAAACACAGCACTGCTTTGGACTCATAAAAACGGAGATAACGCCCGCACGGTCCACCGATGGTGTGGTAAGGATCCAAGGACGCTGTATGTGAAAGTTCTTTGGAATCTACAAGCAAGGCTCTGAAACCATGCCGTTCGGCTGGATGGAAAGAATCCCCTGTATTAAGGGGTCAAAAGGAATATTCAAGACAAAGGAAGGATGAGAAGCCTCCTTGCGGGTCCGTGCCTACATCTTGCCTCTCATTTCTCTCCATCTGAAAGCCCCTGCTTAGCACTACAGAAAGGGAAGTCAGTACTTCCACAGCTCCTGGCTGGAGAGGTTTGGAATTTGGAAACAAAGATAGTTTAAGAAAGATGTTGCCCCCCACCCAAGGTAAATGTCTCTCAATTTTTATTCCTTCATTTAACTAATATTTATGAAGCACCTACTGTGGGCCAACCACTGTCCCAAATAGTAGGCACGGTCTCCAAATACTTCAAATCAAGTCGATTAAAGGCAAGCAGAGGAACTGAGAGAATTAAATGAATTTCATGGAAAAGGGGTCAATGTCTATGTCACAACTTATATGTAGACACTGGGCTATCTGCTCAGAGACAAGCCCATCAAACAGCCAGAGGGAGACACCTAAGTTCAACGAACCATATGCAGGCAAGAAGAGGGAGGAGTGAGTGCGCAGGGCCACTCGCTGTGGGAATGCCAGGTGCGCCTGGAACTCTCCTGCCAGTCACTTCGGGAGCCAAGTTCAACTCTTAATGCAGAAAACAAAGAGGCAAGACTGTACCAGGGTCAGATGGACATAAGTAAACCTGGCCGTATATTCGTGAAGGACTACCAGCTAAGTCACTGAAACCTTGAAAGCTTTACCGCAAAGGGAGGAATGTGGTAGGATTTTCCCACACCGTTATTTCCCACCTTCCACCTGTACACAGAGCTTGCTGTAAGGGCCTTCTGTACATCCTAGCCAGTGTTAATAAGGAAGCCGGGTTTTTAATAGAAAGAACCCCTATTTTTACATTTTGTACACAAGCAAAGAATCCCAGGGAACAGCCCCGTCCCCAAGACACGGACTCGGCCTCCAGAAGGACCATCTCGTCACCGCTGCCTTGGAAGCACAGCGGCCTTTCTTTTACCTGGCTGGCGATGAGTTCTCTAATGAGATCCTCCTAAGGATGGCGGAGAGGAGATCCTGAAGATGACGGGAAGGCCCACGTGCTGAAATGAGGAACACACCCACGGAGCTCTGTAGGTGGCAGGCTGTACTCAGAACTTGCACGGCTTCTGTTTCTATGGGGGAAACGGCTCCTTTGCTTACCCCGAGCCCTCTGCCAATCCCAACTTTCAGCCACAAGTTAAATAAGTGAAAAGTTTATACAATTAGAAAAAAAAAGAGCAAAGGACTGTGCAAATCAGATCGTCAATTCTAAAACCGGCTAAAATGCACAAAAAGGAAAATTGTAAAGGCATAGGGCAGTTTCCAAAATAAACTGGAAAGAACTTTTCCCTTCGATAGTCTATTTTACAACCAGGGAACACATCACACGAGGACTTCCCATACCTTAGAAAAGTACAAAGGAATATAATATGACAAAGGTACAGTATTAGATTAGTAAAAAGTTTATATAAGCGTAAAAGCTCCACTTCCCACTCTTTACAAACTTGATAGTGACGAGAAGGTAGTTCTTCACTTAAGATCTTTGAAAGCAAGCAGTTATGTGAAAAATTCCAAGACCATTTTTGGAATGCTTTAATGGAAGAAAGTATACAAAATAACTTAAAAATAAAACCAATGCATTGGAGAATGAGTCCTAATGCGGAAGTACACCCGCCTCACAATGAGAATACAATCAGGTGGCAGAAGGCAAAACTCTTAGAGTGAGGGGGGCGCAGATGGGAGAGGAAGGGGCCCTGGGACTGAATTATCAGCCACTCTCAGCTGATGTCTTCAATTCCAGGTTCCCCAGGCCTTAGTCGGTGGTTTGGGACAAACATGGTATTTGGTCACAAAGTGCAACAGTAGAGCTCTGCTGTATCTGGAAAGGGGAGGGAGCTTCGAACACTGGGGACACGGCAGACACTCGACTGACAATGCGGAGAGAGGTATGAGGACACGAGAGCACTCACAAGGAAGGCCCTGTGCTCTCTTAGGACAGGCACCAACCAAATAACGACATACTGCGAACATTTCTCAAGGCATGACTCTAGTGGCGAAACTGAGGAGCTCTGGGCAGGTCCGGCACTGGAATGACGGTGCTGTCACGCTCAGAGTCGGTAGAGGAAAGTTGCTCAGAGGTTGACTTGCAGAAGATGAGCTTTCTTCACAGAGAGGCCCAAAGCACTCAGTTCTCTAGACAGTTCTATTAGTCTTGATCTTGTCTCTACAAAGAAAATAACCGGGATATCCACAGTGAGTCTGTGAGTACGAGCTTCTCTATTTTAATCAAGCCTCACTCAAAGCATTTGTAACAGCGATCAGTCAAAAACCCTTGCCTTATCTCAGAACTATCCTCTATGGTTACTACAGAAAAAGAATTACCATTTAGTGGCTTATATAAATATATACTTTAAAACAGCTTTGTACTCTCAGGTAAAAATCTGACTAGAAACGAAGAATGACTGCTAACAGGTAGAAATTCCTTATGGAGTGAAGAAAGTTTCTAAAATTAGATAGTGGTGAGGATCACACAACTCTGTGAATATGCTAAACACTACTGAACTGTGGTGTTTAAATGGGTGAATTTTATGGTATATGAATTATATTTCACTAAAACTGTTGTTAAAAATCTGATTAGAGAATAAATTTTCTCAGAATTTCTCATTTATCTAGAGAATTCACCATACCCACTAAATACTTTCCCAAGATTAGCACCAATTATCCTATTTGTATTACTTCACAATTTTAATTGTCTGGCTAACTAGTTTTGAATTTTAAAAATTGTGTTCTGCTAAAATATGTTTGTCTAATACTACATTAGAAAGTAAGACTCATACCTAATTAGTATACAACCTGCTAAACTAGAGTTTAAAAAATGCATTTAAAACAATATTCAAAGTCATCTTTTTACAATTCAAATGGACCTTATTATTTATAAAGACTGCTTCTATACTATCCAAACAACTCCCCGATCAGAGCAATAGTTGAATTAATTGGTCACACTGATGTCCAACATGCTACTTGACTTACATACAGACTGGAAATACAATACAGGGAACTTGATCCAGGTGTTTCAAGGTGTTTAGCTTAATCTTGGCCAGGGATGAAGGGTGCGTGCATGCATGCACACATGCATACCCCCATGTATGCTTGCACTCATGTGCACAAACCAAACTCCTCTACACGTCATCATCTGAGAGAAGTGATCAGTGCTGCAATATTGCTCACAGTCCAGCACAACACTTCCATAGGGAAAAACCAATATATCAGTCTAGATACCCTTTATGTTATATATCAGTCATCACAAAGACCGATGCTATGATAATGGCACAAAATTACAAAGCTATAGAAACTATATTTGAAAATAACTTTGTTGCATTTTGTTAAGATGAGGTCCTCAGGGTAAGAAGAAATTTATACAACTAAAATATGTTAGGGAGAAACACTAATGTTAAATTTGAATCAAACAGTTGAGTATGATTGGTTCTTTTTAAGTGTATAGTTCAGTCATGCTAAGTGCATTCACATTGTTGTGCAACTTATCTCTAGAACTTTCTCATCTTCCCCAACTGAAGTTCCCTCCCCATTAAACGACTCTCCGTTCCCCCAGCTCCTGGCAACCACTGTTCTAATCCCCATCTCTACGACTTTGACTACACTAGGTACCTCATATAAGAGGAATCACATACTATTTGCCCTTTTGGGTCTGGCTTATTTCACTTAGCATAAGACTCCGGGTTCATCCATGCTGAGGCCTATGTCAGAATTTCATTCCTTTTACAGGGTGGATAATATCCCATTGTATGGATACACCACATCTCGTTTATCTTGACTGATCATTTTCACTTCTTTATTTTTTCAGTTTCAGCCCATGGAATTTCTCTGTTATTTTTTCTGTCAAGCTCTATGGATGATGATAAACTGGCAACTCATTACTGTTTAAATGTAATCCATAGCAGGATAAGCCCCGCCCACTGCCGTTTAGACCTCCCCAGCGCAGGGCTACTAGGCCAGCAGGGCGTATGTCTGAATGGCTCGCCCTGGCTACCCAATTGTTGCTCTCTTTCCCGTCTGGGCTGAGAAAGCTGCTCCACTATTTCTTTAGGGATCACTTTGCCTTTCCAGTGATAAAACCGCAAAGAAGATCTGGCTGAGAGCACCCGTTGTCTGGCTGGTACACTCTGGGCCAGAATTGGTGACTACAGATTAGAAAGCCAAGAACTATATTACTGTCTTGCCTTGTATTTGGAAGCGTCTCTGGGCTCACTGCTTGGGTTGCTCCAGTCATCGGCTTCAGGCGTGGTCTTGTAATGGCGCCATGCTGACTTATTGAATACGGGAAGCCTCTCGAACGATTCACTTGAAAGAGCCTAATGGACATATATACACCAAAGGGCCACAGTGTCATTTGTCTCACATTGAAATATTAACCCAAATTTTACTATTTAAAAAGTTAGAAATCTTACCATACATTTTTAAATTATAGTAAATGTACAGTATAGTATTTTAGCAGATTACTTAGACTGACAGGATGAAATGAAAGCTAAAACATTCGCTCATTCCAAGCCAGTGCTGACACACACGTGACCAGAACAAAAAGCATTTCCACCCAGTTCATACCACTTTGAGATACTTTTGACTATATGGTCTTAGACCAATACTACTGTTCAATGGGCAATCGCTCCCCCAAAGGGCCCAGAAAGAAAGCAAGCTTCATACATACTAGATTGATGAGCCTAAACCCACAGTGTTATCAAATATCATGCCATTTAAATGCATTGGCATCTAAGGTAAACACTCCAAATAACTGGGTAAGTTATGATATAACATATTGCATGTATGTTATCTGTTATAACATGTAACACACTATGCGTCTGTTAAAAAGGAGCCAGCTCTATGTAAACAGATATGGGAAGACCTCCAAGATATACTGGGAAGTTAAAAAAAAAAGCAAAGTGCTGAAATACCCTTTTGTGTGAAAAAAAAAATTAATTTTTCTAGGAGGATCCACAAGGAATCGGCACCTGTGGTCACCTCTGGGAAGCAGGAACGTGGTGACAGGGCCAGTGGCGGGGGAGACTTGGTTTTCCCTTTTGTAGCATTAAAATTTTATAGTGTTGTGCCTATATTACCTACTCAAAAATACTTCAAATATTCTAGAGTTTAGAAATAAATAAGAGTCCGACAGCACTAATGGATGAGAAAGCCTGTGTACAAAGAAGTATGTTATTAGATCAGCCTCTTATATAACATATTATGATTACTGAATTCTTGTAACTTTGGGAAAGCCAGCAGGTTTTTAAAGCAAATGACTAAAAGACTCCAGTTTATGATCACCTGTCTCCGTCTAGATTAATCCTTTCAATGGATATGTAATTTTTTTTGAAAGCTTTAAATTATGGTTTTAAAAATCAGTATTTTATTTTTATTTTATCTCCATATTTCATTTTTTGTTTTATTTGAGTGTAAAATCAACGATGGGACATAACATGGTTTTCACTTAAAAGTGAAGTCAATCTGAGCTGAATATAAGATGACAGATGCTACGATCTATTAACTGTTAGTTAGTGGAACTCACAGTTTTAAAGCATAGATGCCTTCATACTAAACAGAAATCAAATGCAGTACCTTCAAATAAATTACAGCATCTGTGCCCACTCCTTCCATAGAATACAGTTTTAGATCTCCCTGAAAGTATCTAGCATACAGACGAGAAATTGGCAAGCCGTAACCAAATCCAGCCTACGGAGACAAGAAAATGAACACAGTGAGATGGCACATGTGCTGACACATGTGGTATGAGGATCATTCAGAGGATTAAAATGAATTCCTGATTCAGATTTAAAGAAAATAAACGATTGAGTCAACCTTTACAATGATGTATATGCTCATCTATGGCAAACAACCTATTTTCACTCTACAAAAACACTTCTCATAGGTTTGGAAAATAATGGAAATACTGCAATTTTTGACCGACGCTTTCTTAGCACTTGAAATCACATTTTTTAGCACTTTTAAAGCAAATCCCAAATCAAATGGAATTTGAACGGGCAACAAAACTAAACAGCATCATTCCAAAGTTTCATTATCAGATTCCCTTGCTCTTTGAAGCGAAAATTAAATTGAATAGCAGAGGAGGGCAAATCTACCAGTACAAAGGCTAATACATTGAAAAGAAAACAATTTCCTGAGCAGCTGCTTCCTGAGGTTCTGGGAATGCTTTAAGATTTGGATATATGGGCC
The DNA here is from genome assembly GCF_036850765.1 of Saccopteryx bilineata. Taxonomy (NCBI): domain Eukaryota; kingdom Metazoa; phylum Chordata; class Mammalia; order Chiroptera; family Emballonuridae; genus Saccopteryx; species Saccopteryx bilineata. Next base: position 127,895,867 of record NC_089502.1, read on the forward strand.
CTGGCTCAATGGATAGAGTGTCAGCCCAGCATGTGGATATCCTGGGTTTGATTCCGGTAAGGGCACACAGGGAAGCAACCATCTGCTTCTTTTCCCCTCCCTCTCCCCCTTCTCTCCCTCTTCCCCTCTCACAGTCAGTGGCTCAATTGGTTCAAGTGTTGGCCCTGGCACTGAGGATAGCTATGTTGGTCAAAGCGTTGGCCTCAGGTGCTGAGGATAGCTTGGTTGATTCAAGCATCAGCCCCAGACAGGGATTGCAGGGTGGATCCCAGTCGGGGAGCATGCAAGAGTCTCTCTCACTATCTCCCCTCCTCTCACTTAAAAAAAAAAAGATTTGGATATGTGGTAGTCTGTATATTTTGAGCCACACACAAAAAATGTTAGTACCCATCTATATCTCTACATCATAGAACCCTGTCAGTAACAGGTTGTTGAAAAAAAGAAAGGTCTTGCCTGACTAGGCAGTGGCACAGTGGACACAGAGGACCCAGGTTCAAAACCCTGAGGTCACCAGCTTGAGCGCTGGCTCATCCAGCTAGAGCGCAGGCTTACCGGCTTGAATGCGGGGTTGCTGTCTTGAGCATTGAATCATAGACATGACCCCAAGGTTGCTGACTTGAATCCAAGGTCGCTGGCATGTGACCAAGGTCGCTGGCTTAACCAAGGAGTCACTAGCATGTCTGAAGCCCCCCGGTCAAGGCATGAATGAGAAAGCAATCAATGAATAACTAAGGTGCCACAATGAAGAATTGATGTTTCTCATCTCTCTCCCTTTCTGCCTATCTCTTTGTTTCTCTCTTTAAAAAAAAAAAAGAAAACAAAGGTCTCAGTCATTGACAAGAATAAGAATAATTGAGACTGACTTCAGTAATGCTAAGGTAGAGGAGAAGATTCTGTACCCACAAGCTTCAGTCCCTCTGATGAAATCCACTGCCAAGGCTAACAAAGGAAGTGGCAGGGTCATGCACCATACAGTGGCAGGCGCACGGGCTTTAGGCTCAGATACACCTAAGCTGAAACCCACATTTTGGAAATCTGAGCAATTTACTCACTGAGACTGTTTTCTCATTGTAAAATGTAATGAAAAAAAACTTACCTCATAAGACATAAGTAAATACTGTAGATGGAGTTTGCTATTATGGCTACTACAGAATAGGAATTCTACCAAGTTACATGGATTGCTACCATCTTTCCTTGATTTCTAACTCTAAGGGCTGGGTGTGACAGAGAAGTACACCCTATCATTTAAGGACATTAAGACTGGCAGAGGCCCTGGCTGTTTTGCTCAGTGGTAGAGCATCAGCCTGGTATGCAGAAGTCCCAGGTTCGATTCCTGGTCAGGCCACACAAGAGAAGCGAACATCTGCTTCTCCACCTTTCCCCCTTATCTCTATCTCTTCTCCTCCTGCAGCTATGGCTCTATTGGCTTGAGCAAGTTGGCCTCGGATGCTAAGGATGGCTCCATGGTTTCACCTAATGTGCTAAAAAGTGGCACTGGTTGCAAAAGAGCAAAGGCCCCAGATGGGCAGAGCATTGCCCCCTCGTGGGCTTGCTGGGTGGATCCTGGTCAGGGTGCATGTGGGAGTCTGTCTCTGCCTCCCCTCTTCTCAATAAAGAAAAAAAAAAGACTGGCAGAATATAACCTTGGCTGGTGCTTTCTCTCCCCACCCTGACTCAAACCAATAGAAAAGATTTTAAAGATTAAAAAACAAAAGACTGGCAAAATATGGCCAGTAATAAAGACGAAATACCCATAATGATGACTGAGATCACCACAGTAAAGAAATCAGTGTCCTTCAGGAAGAGGCCGAGGAGACCAGTGTCCTCCTTTCCAGCAGGGCCCAGACTCTACCCTCAGGTCTACCAGGGGACAGGTGAGAACGCCTGGGGCCAGTAGAGTCCCAAACGTAAGGACACAGGTCAGCCCAGAGTCCTGCAGAATAAGGGGCCTCTAACTCGGATGTGGTGAGGTTCGGGCAAGTTTTCTCAGGGTGTCAAAGATGGATAGGAGTTGTCTATGAGGGCATTCCTGAAAATGAAATGTATATGTCGGGGGAGCTGTAACACAGTAAGGTATTTGGTGAGGAAATTGCGTTTTCTAGTAATGCACACCTACATGCCAGTTTAAAGCTGAGGATGGCTTACTGACTAGGAGAGATGGTAGCGGAAGCCATTTCTTCAAAAGCAGAGGCCACATGGTACACTGGAAAGAATGCAGATATAGCCAGTGCCATAATGAGCTCACTGACCTTGGGCAAGGCACTAAGCTTATTTTCTCATCTATGAAATGCAAGGTTGGACATACTTTTTTTTTTTTTAAGTGAGAGAGACAGAGTAAGAGACAAAGACAGACAGGCAGGAAAGGAGAGAGATGAAAAGCATCAACTTGTAGTTGTGTCACTTTAGTTGTTCATAGATTGCTTTCTCATATATGCCTTAACTGGGGGGGCTCCAACCAAGCCAGCGACCTTGGGCTTCAAGCCAGTGACCTTGGGCTCAAGCCAGCACCCATGGGGTCCTGTCTATGATCCCACACTCAAGCTGGTGACCCTGTGTTCAAGCTGGTGAACCCACGCTCAAGCCAGCAACATTGGGGTTTTGAACCTGGGTCCTCTGCGTCCCAGGTCGACACACTATCCACTGTGCCACCACTAGTCAGGCTGGACACACATACTTTTTTAAGGTCTCTTACTTCAGTTTCATTAACAAATAACTACTGTATGACAGTAACAGCTATCCCCAAGATGCTATTTTGAATAGACAATACATATTCCTTTTAAATAACTGGGGAAGGCTCTAGATTTGCATGTGGTATTTTCTTTTATATAAGTAGATATCAGAGCCTGGTCAAGGCAAGACCTTTCAAAATTTATCTTTTCTGAATTTTCTTTAGTCCGGAATAAGTCACTTCCTCTCTGTTTTCTACATGCTGAGTTAATAAATAATGCAAAATGTTAGCTTTTATTCACAAGCATAAAATATAACCTTATGTGCTTACCAGTCAGGTAGGAGCTGAGAGTGAAGCTTAATTTATACCCCAAGTCATTTTACAGACTGATAGATGTTGCTGTGTTTAATGACAAAGGGTTCAATTGTTGTTTGTCAATTAGAAACACTCAGCAGGGGAAGAAAGTGTGACCCTACCAGGATCTAAATGGTGCCATGGTAACCAGACTTGTCTCAATGCCTTAACAGGGCAGAGTGAGACAGAAAGGGGCTTTGAGAATGCAGACGCCCCCTGTATGTTTCTTGTTTATGTTATTTAATATAAAAAGTTTAATATGTTCATCATTTCACATCTTAATAGTGTGAACAGATTTGGCGGGGAAGTTCAAAGGCTGGCGGTGACCTGGCCCTCTGCAGCCCACGGCGCCCGAGTGCCAGGACCATGCCGCATGCAGCCACGCCTGCTGCGCTGTCCCTTCGCTCACCCGCAATTCAACTTCCACCCTTTCCAAGGGTAGTGCCAGGCGGTAAATGATGCTTCCATAGCATTCCTAACCACAGGGAGAGGCCTTTTCTCTGTATTTGGAAGGGAGGCCCTGAGCTCTTCATATGTCTCAGACACAAATTAGAGAAGAAATCCAAGTCCAAAGGATTCACAAAGAAAGTAGCAGTGGCAAAAATTCACCCTGCTCCAAACCACTCAGGCTACATCCCAGTTCAGTGAGGCTCACGCACAGCCCTGCTGGAGTCCTGCTCATGTTAACGGTCTTTACTTAAGCCGCAGTTGGAGATGCTTACCAGAGGGGCAGCTCTTGAAGGCTCCAGGCTTGGTCTAGGAGCAGTGGAATACATGTAGTTAAAAAGACGATCTATTTTTCGAAGGGGCACGCCACCACCTAGGTCAGTGATCTGTAATGGAGAAGATGGAGGTGGGAGGAGGGAAGAGGGAGGAGGAAGGAGAGAGGGAGGAAGGAGGAGGTGGAGGGGAAGGGGAGAGGAGGCAGGGAGGAGGAGAAGGAGGAATAAGAGGAGGAGAAGTCATTCTATACTTAGAAGGAGGCAACAAGTTTATTAAATGAAGTCCATATGAGATTACTCTAAAACGTACAAGGGCTTTGAACGCCCAATGAAATACGGTTCCTTTGTGAACAGTGTAAAACAAAGGAGGCAGGGAAGTGCTGTGGGATCCCACAGGCTTGGGTTTGAGACCACGTTGGGCTCCCTGAAAAACAGGGCACTAAGTTGCAATGAGGTAACTCAAGCCAAAGATCCAATAGGTTACTTACAAACATGACATCCAGTAACTGTCAGCTTTCTTCCCTTCCCTCCGATTCCTCAATGTCTAGATACTATTAAATGAACTGATAATTAAAGTACATGTGCAAATAAGTTTTCTGGCCAGTTAGCTCAGTCGGTTAGAAATTGTCCCAAAACGACAAGGTTGAGGGTTCGATCCCTGGTCAGGGCCCACATGGGATGCGACCAATGAATGAATAACTAAGTGGAACAACAAAAGAGTGCTTCCCTTCCCCCTCCCCTCTCCCTCCCTTCTTCTCTCTGTCTCTCTAAAAATAAATCAATAAAGAAAGAAATTAAGCCCTGGTCAGACAGCACAGTTGGTTGGAGCGTTCGTTGATCCAAAGCACAGAGGTTGCTGGTTCGATCCCTGGTCAGGGTACAAACAGGAGCAGCTCAATGTTTCCTGTTTCTTTGTCTCCTTCTCCCTGCCTCTCTCTTAAAAAAAAAAAAAAAAAGGTATATGTGCAAATCAAGCAGTTACCTTAATGGACAAGTCTTCTTTACCCAGAGTAACAAGGGTTTTAACAGCAGGGTAGGCCTCTTTTTTATCTTCATAGAGCTCGACTGTCGCTCTCATTGAGTTCTAAAATAACAAGACCTTTCTTTAGCACACCACCGACACACAAACCACAATTTTTAAAAAGTAACTCACACGAGTTTACTTACACACAATTCTTTTGTGCGGGAAACAGTGGTATTTATGTGGCATTTCCCCCCCTCTAAAGGACTTCAGCTCAACATGTGTTCAGATCAAGGAAACATTTCCTAATGCTTTGCTTTTGATCTAGCTTGAGTTCTCTCTACCATACAACACAATTATTTTTCTTTCCTTCCTTAGTTCTTTTTGTTTTGCTTTAGGGTATTCAAATTATCCACTTTCAACGGAGAGGACTGTCTTTAGGGTCTGCGGCGAGGCTGCAGGGGCTCAGATGCACCTGAAATCCCGCTTAGCAGGTCCCCAGGTCAGAGCACCTCTCTCTAACAGTGGAAAACCTGCTTCCCGTGAAAATTAGTCATTTGGCTCAAAAAAAAAAATAAATAAAAGTGAAAGAAATGTCAGCTAAAAAGAAGTTCTGAAAAAGCCCCAGCTGTTGAGAAGAAAGTTTACAATGGAATGCCCATCTCAACCTTTGAGTGTCACATCAGTAACAGTAATTTGGGGAAGCAAATCAGCGTAACTGATTTTCAGGTGTTCTATTTAGGGTTTCACACATATTGGAAGAAATGAAATGTTGGTTCAAATGTCGTGCCTGTAATACTGCTACTGTAAATGCCATTAGCTACTGGTTAACAAGGGCAACAGTTTAAGCTGAAGAGTCTAAAGACTTTTTTTTGGGTGGGAGAGGTTGTCTGGTCTGGCCTCTCCATATCTTTCTCCTTTGCCTGTCAGAGCCTCTGAATGGATCCAAATCTGTAAAAGTGTTGCGGTAGCTCTCAGAACTAGAAAAACGACTAATGCACCAGCACAGTAAACGTTCAAGGCATAAATATGCATAAACATGTTTTATTTTGATCCGGCTACCATCAATAAAACCTTTGCCAGGTTTGGAAACTAAAAAGCATCTCTAACCTCGTAACTGAAGGAAAACAGTATGGATTTTACAGAAAATCACTAAAGTCCAATTAAGCTTCCGAATCAGTATGTACTAATATTCATGAAAACTATATTGTACACAGCAATTTTTCCTCGCGCAGTGTACAAATTATAAAACCCACAGGATATCAGAAATAGAATTTTTAAAACGGTTATGCAAAACCTTTTTCTTATGCTAATCTAATGAATCCATTATGCCCTGAATCAAAGTAATTTAAAGCGAAGACTTCTTCCTATGTCGTTAAATTCCACTTACCTTGAACAACTCAAACAGCATGTGAAACAGATGTGAGGGCACATAAACCACCTGAATAGGTTTGTCCGGCGCTTTAGCTGAAAATGGAGGCAGAACTGTCAATGAATAAGGACCCAAACTAGAAAGAAGTCAAGAATGTTTGCATTCTATTTTCGGAGTACAGTTTCCATCTTTAGGGCAGGACTGAGCAAATGCTTTTGAAGTCCAACAAATGTGGGGTCAAACCCTGTTCCCTTTACTTACTAGCTATGTGACCCTGGACAAATGATTCAATTGCTTTGGAACTCGGCTGAGCAAAAGTAGAATATTACCACCTACATCATGATGTTCTGAGCATTACATAAGGTCATCCAAGTGTCGCTCATTGTTTTTGAAATTGGGAGACACCGACTTCTACCACTGACCCCACTGGCCAGTGGGGGAATGTGAAACCACAGAGGAAAAGGGGCACATCTTTTTTTGGTGAACTGGACTAAATGGCGATGTTAAATTATGACAAACAAGGCATATTATGGGGTAGAGGTAAAGTTCACATAACTTCTTTCTACTAGCAGCTGCGGACAGCCCACTGAGGCCCACAGTCCTTTCTCCTGCATCAGGGGTTTTCTGGCGGAAATCTGAGAAGTACCACGTTCCACATCAAGCACTAAGAAGCGTGCTAGTACAGGCTATAGAGTAGATGCTAGAAAACTTAAGTCTTCATGACCCGAAATCACTTAAGCGACTGCAGCTATGTGAACTTTCTCAAGTAGAACACAGACATATAATTTCAACCCAAATCCTTCCTCTAATAAAGTACAGAATCAACAGCACGGAGAGAAGGTTCATTTGGTTCTTAGCAATTTTTTTTTTTTTTTGGTATTTTTCTGAAGCTGGAAACGGGGAGAGACAGCCAGACAGACTCCCGCATGTGCCCGACCGGGATCCACCTGGCACGCCCACCAGGGGGCGACGCTCTGCCCACCAGGGGGCGATGTTCTGCCCCTCCAGGGCGTAGCTCTGCTGCGACCAGAGTCACTCTAGCGCCTGGGGCAGAGGCCAAGGAGCCATGCCCAGCGCCCGGGCCATCTTTGCTCCAATGGAGCCTTGGCTGCGGGAGGGGAAGAGAGAGACAGAGAGGAAGGAGGGGGGGTGGAGAAGCAAATGGGCGCTTCTCCTATGTGCCCTGGCTGGGAATCGAACCCGGGTCCCCTGCACGCCAGGCCAACGCTCTACCGCTGAGCCAACCGGCCAGGGCCTGGTTCTTAGCAATTTACAAAGAGCTTGAACATATGCCATCCAACTGAATCTTCGCGACAATACTGTGGGGCTCACAGGGCGGGTGGCATTATTAGGGGTGAGCACACAGTCTCTGCAGCGGCTATGTGACTTTCTCACAGGAACAGAAAGGGCACTGAAATTGGACACATGAACTAAGAGCGTTTGATTCTAAATCCTGGAATCCCTGATGATCAGTTGCTTCTTAAATTAAGTTAATATATACAAATGATTTTAAAATTTGTTTAAAAGAAAGGGAAAGAACAAGTTCCTCCTCCCTTTCCCACCTCAACCCCCAGACTGCACCCAGAGGCCGCCACTCATTACTATTTTTGCGTTAGTCCTTTGGTTGATAATATTTATATTCTATTTTGTGACCCTGATGAACTCTTCTGTACTTTACCTACAGGTTCTCTTTTACAAAGCTGAAAATCAAGTGTCGGTGACATCATAACTAAACACTGATCAATCAAGAGCAGCCACAACAGTACACCAGGACAACATTTCCTTCCCTACGGATCCAATGACATGACTCATGTGTCACCTGAAGCAGTGGTCCCCAATCCCTGGGCTGCAGACCGGTACCGGTCCATGGGCCATTTGGTACTGGTCCGCAGAGAAAGAATAAATAACTTACATTATTTCCGTTTTATTTATATTTAAGTCTGAACGATGTTTTATTTTTAAAAAATAACCAGATTCCTTCTGTTACATCGGTCTAAGACTCACTCTTAATGCTTCTCTCAGTCACGTGATACATTTATCCGTCCCACCCTAAAGGCTGGTCTGTGAAAATATTTTCTGACATTAAACCGATCTGTGGCCCAAAAAAGGTTGGGGACCACTGACTTGAAGGAGAATGTTCTGTCTTAAGGTGAAATGGAGTCTTTTTATCATCCTCCCAAATGCTCAAAATCAGGCTACTGTTTTTAAGTCGCCAAATATTTGGACCATGTCTTTCTGATAATTTTATCTATTTCCTGGAGTTTCTAACCTTCCTCTGGGGTAACTGGATAAGAAACATACACTTTTCTCCCCATATCACTAAGACCTTCCAGCTTCTTATTCTATTGCATGGGACTCACTCCATTCTTCAAAACTTTTCAAGTGAAAATCAATTGCTTTCCAAACAAGTGGTATAGCCATCACCCTCAGATCGTTTCTGATGGAAGTTCTAGAATGGTTGAGCTATTTCTTCGATCCCTATTAAACACACCATCAAGTCCATCAGACCATCGACCTCAGAAAGGTATACATGGGAGCTACATTTCTCAATCCTCACTCCTGACTCACTTGACTGAAGGTTTGCTTAGGTACAGAATCCTTGATTCAAATCATTTTCTCTCAGAATCTGGAAGGAGCGGTGGCCTCTGGCCACGACCATGCAGCTGATAAGTTCAATGCCAGTCACATTTTTGTTCATGCTGCTGGTTTCCACTCACGGTTGATACACCTTGATCACAAAATTCTCATTGAAGAATGAGGGACTGGAGTAATCATTTAAGGTAGCTGGTGTTCACGGCCCCTTTGCCCCAAGACCCTTCTCTAAATGGGAAGGCTTCCCTGGGTCTCTGTGTACCTGGCCAAGACTTTTCAACTGGCTTTAGAATGAGCAGACAGTAAGCTGGCCTCTGACTGGAGGTCCTCCAAATGCCCAAATAGAAAAGGTTTTACTTTGGGCTGACAACACTCACGTGAACAACCCAGTTTTTCCCCCTGAGATTTTTTCTTTCCTTTTCTTAATTTTTTTCAGAGAGAGAGAGTCAGAAAGAGGGGTAGATAGGGATAGAAAGACAGGAAGGGAGAGAGATGAGAAGCATAATTTTTTTTTCATTGTGGCTCTTTAGTTGTTTATCAATTACTTTCTCATATGTGCCTTGACCATGGGGCTACAGCAGACCGAGTGACTCCTTGCTCAAGCCTGTGACCTCGGGTCCAAGTTGGTGAGCTTTTTGCTCAGACCAGATGAGCCCGCTCTCAAGCTGGTGACCTCGGGGTCTTAGTCCGACGCTCTATCCACTGCGCCACCGCCTGGTCAGGCCCGAGGTTGTTCTTGAAGAAAGTACTCTGGTTCTCATTTTTGCCCAGGGAAAAACGCCCGTGACTGACTGCTGGTGAAGCACAGGCAGAGTTAAATGCTGCCCATCACCCCTCAGCTCTATCCTGCACCAGCTTACAGCGAACCCCTGCCTTCTTGCTTCCTGCTTCAGTCCTCCGTACCTCCTGCCTCTGCTCCCAGAGTCCCTCCCGGACACCCCGTGGCAACAGGGGCCATCTCTGCTGCTGCCTCTTCCGTGGCTTCTCTCTGCTCACTTCACTGGCACACTTCCACTTGGTTACCCTCTGGCAGGAGGTGAGATCCGTGGTGCACTGATGAACCTCCTGGCTTCTTTGCCGTTTTTCTTTGAATTCCATTATTGTCATTTTAATGGGGCTCCAGGAGTACACTAAATTTTAGCCGATCTTGTACCGAAAGGCATGATTAGTTTTATAAACAACCTTCTGAATTGAACCTTTTTGCTCTAAATCTCAGGGAAATTAAAGTACCTTTGGTAGTTTTAGTGTATTGGGTTGTTTTTTTTTTTCTTTCTTCAGTTCAATCAAACTCTCTAGGAGCTTTCTGAAGACTTGCTCAATTACTTGCACTTTTCTTTGGGAACATTATAGTTTACACATCTTTCCTTTCTTTTAAACACATATGAAATGTTTTCATTCATAACTCTTCCCTAAACCTTGGTCCAGTGGCTTTCATGTAGTGTATTGTTAATAGACGTTGACTTTCTAAAATAAGACGCAAATAGAATACAAAATTTCCATCTAAGGGTGTATTTTAAAAAGTCAATGCAAAAAATGTCACAGGTCTTTCATGCTCAAAATTCAACTCTCCATTTTTAACAGTTATTGCTCCAAATACCATTTGTCAAAAAAAAAAATCTAGTAAGTACCAACAGAACTCTACATAGAATATAAAAGTTTTTATTTTCAGATAATTCTAAGAATAAAAAAAATGGAGGCTTTGCAGAAAAAAATGCATTTAGGAGAAAAAAAATAAAGGATAAAGGATTAATATCCAAAATTGATTAACAACTCACAAAACTCAACACAAAACAAAACAAAAAAACAATTAAAAAAATGGGCAGAGGACCCAAATATACACTTCTCCAAAGAGGACAAACAGATTGTCAATAGACATATATAAAGATGCTCAACGTCCCTAATCATCAGAGAAATGCAAATTAAAACCATAATGAGATACGACCTCACACCGTTCAGAATGGCGCTCATCAACAGATGAACACACAAGTGCTGGCGAGGATGTGGAGAAAAGGGAACCCTCATGCACTGCACTGCTGGTGGGAATGCAGACTGTACAGCCACTGTGGACAACTATGATATATGGAGATTTCTCAAAAGATAAAAATGAAACTATGGCCCTGGCTGGTTGGCTCAGTGGTAGAGCGTCGGCCTAGCGTGCGGAGGACCCGAGTTCGATTCCCGGCCAGGGCACACAGGAGAAGCGCCCATTTGCTTCTCCACCCCTCCACCGCGCCTTCCTCTCTGTCTCTCTCTTCCCCTCCCGCAGCCAAGGCTCCATTGGAGCAAAGATGGCCCGGGCGCTGGGGATGGCTCTGTGGCCTCTGCCTCAGGCGCTAGAGTGGCTCTGGTCGCAACATAGTGACACCCAGGATGGGCAGAGCATCGCCCCCTGGTGGGCAGAGCGTCGCCCCATGGTGGGCATGCTGGGTGGATCCCGGTCGGGCACATGCGGGAGTCTGTCTGACTGTCTCTCCCTGTTTCCAGCTTCAGAAAAATGCAAAATAAAAAAAAAAATGCAAAAAAAAAAAAAAAAAAAGAAACTATGAGCCAGCAATTCCACTTCTGAGAATTGATCTGAAGAAACCCAAAACACTAATTTGAAAGAATATATACTGCCTGACCTGTGTTGGCGCAGTGGATAAAGCGTTGACCTGGAAATGCTGAGGTCGCCGGTTCAAAACCCTGGGCTTGTACGGTCAAGGCACATATGGGAGTTGAAGTTTCCTGCTCCTCCCCCCCCTTCTGTCTGTCTGTCTGTCTCTCTCTCTCTCAATCTCTCTCTCTCTCCTCTAAAATGAATAAATAAATAAATAAATAATAATTAAAAAAAAAAAAAGAAAGAAAGAATATATACTCCCCCCGCCATGTTCACTGCAGTGTTTACAATAGCCAAGATCTGGAAACAGCCCAAGTGCTCATCAGTAGATGAATGTGTAAAAAACTGTGGTACAGGGCTTCTGGTCAAGATGGCAGCGTTGGCAAACATGGTACTCATATCCTCCCACAACCACATCAAAATTACAACTAAACTACAGAACAACTCTCATTCAGACTGCCTGAAATCTAGCTGAACAGAATTCCCACAACTGAGAATGTAAAGAAGCCACATTGAGACTGGGGAGGGGCAGAAAAGCAGACACAGAAGGGACTGGTCCCACAACCACATGTGACAGATAAAAGCTGGGAGGGATCTCTCAGCTGTGGAGGTTCTGCCCTGAGGAGCAAGGGGTCCCAGCCCCACACCAGGTACCCCAGCCCAGGACTCCAGTGCCAGGAAGAGAAGTCCCCATGACTTCTGGCTGTGGAAGCCAGTAGGGGCTGTGGCTGAGTAAGACAGAGGCTGCTGGAGTCCTAGGCGTTCCTCTTAAAGGGCCCACACACAGACTTGCTCAGACTCACTCCCTCTGAACTCCAGCACTGGGGCAGCAGCTCTGAAGTCATCAGGGATATATAGAGAAGAAGTGAATTGTCTGACGGCAAGATGAGAGCTGGAGGGCAGCTTTCTCCCAGACAGAAGGCCTTGTTCCTTATCTGAGACCCTCCCCTACTTCAACAGAGCTGACAGGTGGGCACCATACCTGAGTCTCCATCAGCCTGGCCCCCCCAGCTCCCTCACCTGGTGATCCCCCGAGGCTCTGCCCCATCTAACTTGTGGGCCCACCCAAGCTGTTTCCAGTGGCCTTTCCATATAAATGGCCTGTCTTGGCTCATTCTTCAGACTTTTAAAAATTTCTCAAACTGGCAGCATCTGCTTTGGCACACCCTGTACGTCTCACTGGGTTGCTCCAGGCCCGACACTAACGGCAGCCGGCCTTGGTTTGCAGCTTGGCCTCTCCCGGGCACCTGCAAGCCTAATAGAAGAAGCAACCATATGCAGACCACTTTGTAGCTCATGCTGGGGGTCCCCGGGAAGAACACAATGCAATGGCTGACTTTGGCTTGCACCTCTGGCAGGCCCCAGAACCAGCGCAACCAGTGGACAGTTTCAGACCACGTCAAAGCACCACTCAACCTTCTCAACAAGGGACACACTCAAGGGGCAGACTCAACAGGCACAAAAGCCCCACTGATGCAAATCCTGCTCTGTGGGGTGCACAGCTGATCCTCCACAGTGGTCACAGCCAGTCCTTACTGCCAAACAGCCTGGGGGTAAATCCGTCCCATCGAAGTACCAGCCATAATCAAGGCTCAACTACAACCGGAGGGTGCACACTGCCCATAATGAGGGGCTCACAAAGAGTGCCCAGCTCAGGTGATTGGGGGAGGCTGTGCCACTGGACCCTACAGGACACCTATTATATAAGGACACCCTACCAAGCCCAGGAGATGGAGCAGCTCTATCTAATACATAGAAACAAACACAGGATGTTGCCAAAATGAAGAGACAAAAAAACAAACAAACAAAAAAAACCCTGTCCTAAATGAAAGAACAAAACAAAACTTCATTAAAAGAACTAAACAAAATGGAGACAAGCAATCTTACTAGATGCAGAGTTAAAAAGACACTGGTTATAAATATGCTTAGTGAACTTAGGGGAAGAGTAGATAAAATTAGTGAGAACTTCAGCAAAAATATAGGAAACATAAAAAACAGAACTAGAAAACATAAAAAAAAAACCAGTTAGAAATGAAGAATACATTACAGGGAATTGACAGTGGAGTAGATAAAGCAGAGGATCAAATCAGAGATTTAGAAGATAAGGAAGCAGAAAACACTCAATCAGAACAGCAAAAAGAAAAAAGAATCCAAGATAATGAGGATGGTTAAAAACCCGAGACAACTTCAAATGTACCAACATTTGCATCATGAGGGTGCCAGAAGGAGAAGAGAGAGAGCAAGAAATTTAAAACCTGGCCCTGGCCGGTTGGCTCAGGTTCGATTCCTGGCCAGGGCACATAGGAGAAGCGCCCATTTGCTTCTCCACCCCCCCTCCTTCCTCTCTGTCTCTCTCTTCCCCTCCCGCAGCCGAGGCTCCATTGGAGCAAGGATGGCCCGGGCGCTGGGGATGGCTCCTTGCCTTTGCCCCAGGCACTGGAGTGGCTCTGGTCACGGCAGAGCGACACCCCGGAGGGGCAGAGCATCGCCCCCTGGTGGGCAGAGCGTTGCCCCTGGTGGGCATGCCGGGTGGATCCCGGTCGGGCGCATGCGGGACTCTGTCTGTCTCTCCCCGTTTCCAGCTTCAGAAAAATACAAGAAAAAAAAGAAAAGAAATTTAAAACCTATGTGAAAAAATTATGAAGGAAAACTTCCCTAACCTGTTGAAAAAAATAGACACACAGCCCTGGCCAGTTGGCTCAGTGGTAGAGCATCGGCCTGGTGTGCGGAAGTCCCGGGTTCGATTCCCGGCCAGGGCACAGAGGAGAAGCGCCCATCTGCTTCTCCACCCCTTCCCCTCTCCTTCCTCTCTGTCTCTCTCTTCCCCTCCCACAGCCAAGGCTCCATTGGAGCAAAAAATGGCCCGGGCGCTGGGGATGGCTCTTTGGCCTCTGCCCCAGGCGCTAGAGTGGCTCTGGTCGCGACAGAGCGACGCCCCAGAGGGGCAGAGCATCGCCCCCTGGTGGGCGTGCCGGGTGTATCTCGGTCAGGCGCATGCGGGAGTCTGTCTGACTGCCTCCCCACTTCCAGCTTCAGAAAAATACAACAACAACAACAACAAAAAAATAGACACACAAGTCCAGGAAGCACAGAGAGTCCCAAACAAGATGAACCCAAAGAGGCCCACACCAAGACACAGCATAATTAAAATACAAAAGGTTCAAGACAAAGAAAGAATCTTAAAAGCAGTTAGTTACCAAGAAGAGAGCTCTCATAAGACTGTCAGCTAATTTCTCAGCAGAAGCTTTGCAGGCCAGAAGGAATTGTCAAGAAATATTCACCAGTGATGTAAAGTAAGAACCTACAACCAAAATCACTCCACCTAGCAAAGCTATCATTTAGAATCAAAGGTCATATAAAGAGCTTCCCAGACAAGAAAGAGTTAAAGGAGTTTATCACCACCAAACCAGTATTACATAAAATGTTAGAGGCTTTCTTTAAGAAGATAAAAAATATGAATAGTAAAATGGCAATAAGTACATATCAATCAACGACTGAATCTATAAAACAAAATAAGTGAACAAGCAGAACAGAAACAGACTCATAGATCCAGAGAACATTTTGACAGTTGCCAGAGGGGAGAGAGCATGGGGAGCTGGGTGGAAAAGGTGAAAGGATTAAGAAGTACAGACTGGTTGTTACAGAATAGTGACAGGGATCTAAACTACAGTATAAGGAATATAGTAAATAATACTTTTTCTTTTCAGGTGAGAGCAGGGGAGATAGTGAGACAGACTCCCGCATGCACCCTGACCGGGATCCACCTGGCAACCCTGTCTGGGACCAATGCTCAAGTACTGAGCTATTTTTAGCACCTGACACTGACGTGCTCGAAGGAGCTACCCTCAGCGCCTGGGACCATGCTGGAACCAACTGAGACACTGGCTGCGTGAGGGGAAGAGAGAGAAAAGGGGAAGAGGGAGGGGAGAGAAGCAGATGGTCATTTCTCATGTGTGCCCTGACTGGGAATTGAACCCAGGATATTTATACGCCAGGCTGACACTCTAACCAGACCCACCAGCCAGGGCCTAGTAAATAATATTCTAATAACTATGTATGGTGTCATATGTGTACAAGATTTATCAAGATGATCACTTTGTAAGTTATGTAATGTTGAATCACTGGGTTGTACACCTGAAACTAATACAATATTATATGTCAACTGTGGCCATAAAAAAGAATAAAATCTTACCATTTGTGACAGCATGAATCGACCTGGAGAGTATTATTATAAGTGAAATAAGTCAGTAAAGAAAGACAAATACCATATGATTTCACTTATATATGGGATATAAAGAATACAAATAGACACACAAAACAGAAACAGACTCATAGATACAGAGAGCAGGCTGGTGGCGGCCAGAGGGGAGTGGAGTTTAGGAGATCGGGTACAAAGGGGAAGGGACTGAGAAGTACAGTAGGCAGTTACAGAACAGTCACAGGGAAGTGAGCACAGAGCAGGGAATATAGACAATAATATTGTCATAGCTCTGTACGGTGCCAGGTGGGTACTGGAAATACCGGGGAACACTGTGTAAAGTCTATGACTGACCACTAGGCCATACACCTGAAATCAATACAAAGTAATACCAAATGTAAACTCTAATTGAAAATTAAAAATTAAAAACATTTCTAAGGGGGAAAAGCTCAGCTGTAACAGGAGATGAAAAAAGGAAAGAGAGAACAGGTAGCTAGACACTTAGAGATGGTTAATCAATTCCCAAAGTCAATGTATAAGGAAGGCTATGGGAGATAATATGTAGTGCGGTTCAAAGTCACACTGGGACCAAGTCCTGACTTAGGCATTTAATAGATATATTAACAGGTACTTAACCCATCTGCAGCTCGGCATTTCATTTCTGAAACGGCACAGAACATATCTACTGGGTTAACATAAGGATTAAATAAGATCATAGTGATAAATTAGTTTACATGAGCCTACCACACTGTAAGCAGTCAGTAAATGCAGTCTGTTACCATTACTGAAAAGTTAATTTCTACAGTATTAATGGAGCTAACAGTAATGGCTTTTCCATTTTTATATAGAACCACTTCTCTGAAACTATCCATAAAGGTATCCAATATTGGGAAGCCAGAGGTCAGCGATCCCAGGATAGACACGTATCTTTATCTATGTAACCTCTTCTAACAAAATATACACGGTATGAATTGAAATTTTTGTTTCCCACCAAACCTAAAGCTATAAACCAACCCCTTGACAGGGAGCCTAATCTAGAAATGACATAAGATGCAAGCAGTAGCCAACAGCCTTATCTTTCCCGGGTCAGCCCTGACTTCTGGTGGCCACCCTTTGTAAACTCTCCAGTATCGTCCGGTGCTGTACTTGAGGCCCCAGAAACATGACTTTCATTGCCCCACAGGGTGAGCTATGGCTGAGGAAGCCGGGACAGGTGCAGAGGAGTCTGAGCCACGGGGAAGGGGCAGAATCCAGACTCCTGCAGCCTGGCTAGCTGCACAGTTCGCGTCCGCCCTAAGCCACGCTGCCGCACCTTACGGATGCAGGAAGGGTCAATTAGAAATGTTTATTTGCTCACTGTTTTGACAACTGATTTCTCAAGAGAAATGAGGGCAGGTGGGATGAAATGGCTACCTGTCTTCGGAAGAACCCACGTGGGTTGAGAGAGACAGAGACAGGGGGAGAGAGAGACAGGAACATGGAGCTGCTCCCGTCTGTGCCCTGACCGGGGATCAGACCGGCAACCCCGCGTTCCAAGGTGACGCTTGACCAACAGCTATCTGGCCAGGGCTTAACTTTCATCATTTTCTTTTTCAGAGAGACAGAGAGAGGAAGGCAACTTCTCTTATTTTGAAGGCTCCTGTTAAATGCGTTGCGGAAAGGATAACAAAGCACGTTTACTCTCACTGGCCCCCAGTCTTCAGAACCCTAGTGAGGACTGGAAATCACTGTGCTGTTCTCACAGTAGGCTCTCCATCGCCCTGTCTACCATTTTCTCAGGGGTCTACAATGGAAAAGAAAAAAAATTTTCAGAGAAAAAAGCTGGTATTTCAAACTAACACAACCTAAATTCTCGGGTAGCACAAATTGTTCGTTTCGGTTAATGGCAGCCTTCCTCTTCTGAGTGCGGAGCAGAGGGCAGCAATCTCAGCGCATAAATCCCTAAGTGCCTGGGGCTGGCGACCCTCCCCTAAAACACTCAGCGTCATGCTGGGAAGACACACGTGCACTTTCTCTCATTATGAGGCGATAGTAGCTACTTAAGATGTTCAAGACCAACCTCCAACCTGCATCTCTAACGGAGCGCACCAGAGAGAAAAGACTCATTCACTGAGCTCACAAAGAGCTTTGACATTCAAGAAATCAAAAATATAAATCATAAATACATTACCCAAAGCAACAGGAAACTACAGGCTGCCTGTCACCACCAGCATTCACTGATGTTAGCGATGGAAAAAAAGGCTTCGAAAATCATGCATAAGACAGTGCCAAAAATGGTCATAAAGCTCTCCTCCCAGGCCGGGCGCAGTGCCCAGCGGGACAGCCCGCTAAGAGGGAACCCGCAGACACAGCTGGCACCTGGGAATCGCAAGAACAGGCTCGCTGCTCTGGCCTTCAGAGAGAGAGAGGACGGAAGGCTGGACAGTGAGGTCAGGCCCTACTAGCCAAGAGGAAGAAAGAGAGAATATTAATAAGATGCTTCTGCTCAGGGACACTCAAGCCAAGTCCAGATTCAGAGCAGGGCCACCACTCTTAGAGAGCCCAACAGACTTTGAAAGCAGCTTTGATCCCATACCTTCTGGCAGAATGCAAGGGCAAATATCTTATAACCGCAGCCTGAAGTCTTTTTCGCATTTTGAACTCTTTATAAGAGGAATACAGTTTTGATACATTTTGAGAGGGAATTTGGTTTATCTTTAATTGTAAATGCCCATACCCTAAGACTCAGGCATTCTACTTCTAGGAATCGAACGTACAGAACTACTTTTACATGTTCACAAATTTTCCCACCCTCCAAACACACACACACACACACATACACACACACGCGCGCGCGCACACACACACGCACGCACACACACATCTTCACTGGGAAATGATTAAATAAATTATGGCAATCTACATTAATGGATAATCTCTAAATGACAATACAGGAAAAGATCTTCAAAGCAAAGTAAAAAATACATTGTAGAACATGAATAGTTTCCACCCCATTTACATAAAAAACAAAGCTCCGTATGGGACTGAGACAGCAGTGGAGACTTTCGCTTTTTACTCTACAATTCTGTATTGTTTGTATTTTTACAACAACTGTGTCATTTGTGGGATAACTTACAATAAAAAAAAGTAACATGGAAATACAGACTCATACAATTCATATAAAGGTCAGCTATAACTGTGCTATCTACACAGCTGTTGTTTCTATCTAGGTGCTAGAAATTCACTTTTATAGCCTATGTTTTAAAGCATGATTTTATTTATGGTTTTTATCAATTGATTTTAGAGAGAGAGAAAGAGAGAAACATTGATTTGCATTTATCTATGCATTCGTTGATTCATTTTTTTAGAGACAGAGAGAGGACAGACAGGAAGGGACAGATGAGAAGCATCAGTTCTTTGTTGTGGCTCCTCAGTTGTTCATTGCTTGCTTGCTTATATGTGCCTTGACCAGGGAGCGCCAGCTCGAGCCAGCGACCTTGGGCTCAAGCTGGCAGCCTTGGGGTCATGTCTATGATCCCACGCTCAAGCCAGCAACCCCGCACTCAAGCCGGTGACCTTGGGGTTTCAAACCTGGTTCTCAGTGTCCCAGGCTGGTGCTCTATCCACTGCACCACCACCTTGGTCAGGCATTGATTGATTCTTGTATGTGCCCTGACTGGGATCAAGCCCACAACCTTGGTGTATTGGGATGATGCTCTAATCAACTGAGCTACCTAGCCAAGGCTTTAAAATGTTATTTCAAAGAGCTGCATAGTGTTCTACCTTATGAGTGTACCACAATTCACTTAAATGTCCTCTGTTGTAGAAAACTTGGATTTTCTAATTTTTCTCCTTAAGAAAACCAGATCATCATTCTTGTACATACAATTATGCATATCTCTAATTTCTTTTTTTTTTTTTCTCTTTCTTTTTTTTTTTACAGAGGCAGAGATAGACAGGGACAGACAGACAGGAACAGAGAGAGATGAGAAGCATCAATCATCAGTTTCTCGTTGTGCATTGCGACTTCTTAGTTGTTCATTGATTGCTTTCTCACATGTGCCTTGACCGTGGGCCTTCAGCAGACCGAGTAACCCCTTGCTGGAGACAGCGACCTTGGGTCCAAGCTGGCGAGCTCTTTGCTCAAGCCAGATGAGCCCGCGCGGGACCTCGGAGTCTCGAACCTGGGTACTTCTGCATCCCAGTCCGACGCTCTATCCACTGCGCCACCGCCTGGTCAGGCTATCTCTAATTTCTTATAATAAATTACCTGGAGTTTAAATTCCTGAACCAAACAATATGACTATTACTAATTAAACTTACTAGGTCAAAGAAAAAAATATTGGAAACAATTTTTGAGACAGGCTGTACCAATTTAAACTTATACCAGAAATCTGTTAAGTGTTTGTAAGAAAGTATTTCTGCGTACCAATTCAAAGCAATAAAATGTTTTACTCATTCCCATTTTAAAGACAAAAATGGCATTTCTCTTTTTGTTTGTACTTCTTTGATTAATAAAATTAAACAATTTTCCATAGGTTTGCATTTGCTATTTTGAATAGCCTATTTTATACCTTTGTGCATTTTCTACTGGATTACTTTTGTTCCAAGAACTTTAAGTTCTAATAGATTACACATTCCTATACAAAAACTCCTCATAACAATATACCTAGTTGACCACAGATATAAAGAAGGTTTTAAAAAATACATAAAAGATTTTTTAAATCATCCCAATTTGGGGATCTCACAGAAATATAGCTCAGGTATAATCAGTTTTTAGTCAATGTCTTTGTTTTTAAGTTTAAAATTATTCTTTTACCATTGAATTCTTCAATTTCCAGTTCTGGAGCTACCATATAATACTGTTCACAGAGCAACTTGGCGGTTTCATATGCATCTGCAAAGAAAGAAAAAAATGGTTAGCTGCTACACTAATAACACAGGCACAGAGAAAGACAGACATAATATATAAGCAAACAAGGACAACTGATAAACTGATGGATTTAGAATTCAACTACTGCCTTTAAAAAAAAAGTGGCCCTGGCCAGTTGGATCACTGGATAGAGCATCGACCTGGTGTACAGACGTCCCGGGTTCAATCCCCGGTCAGGGTACACATGAGAAATAAACATTTGTTTTTCTCCCCCTTCTCTCTCTTTTCCCCTCCTCAGCCAGTGGCTTTAGTTTGAGCATGGCCTCAGGCACTGAGGACAGCTCGGTTGATTCAAGCATCAGCCCCAGATGGGGGCTGCCAGGTGGATCCCAGTCAGGGCACTATTTCCCCATCTCTCACTTTTCTTTAATAGCCTTTTTGACTTTCATAGAAATACTATGACTGAACCAAAATTTCTCCTTCTTTAAAGTTTTAATTACCACAATAACATCAAAATACTACACTAATGACAATATGGCTTGCTCTATACTAAACACACATTTATTTGTTTAACTTTTAAATATTCCTAGAAGGCATTTTTCATGAAAATCTATAAACTTAAGACTAGACTTCTGAACACCATGCAGCCTGACTAAATTATAGCAAAATGATATTTGTTGTAAATTGAAAGATATTAATGCCAACAGTCTTAAGATCTGTCAATTATTTGTAAATGAAACATCAAAAAGTGTTTGCTGAATGAATGAGTTTCTGTGAACCACACACTCTAAACTATTGAAGGTACTACCATAGCTTTAAAATGTCCTTTAAGCCCTGGCCAGTTGGCTCAGCGGTAGAGCACTGGTCTGGCATCTGGAAGTCCTGGGTTCGATTCCTGGCCAGGGCACACAGGAGAAGCGCCCATCTGCTTCTCCATCTTTCCCCCTCTCCTTTCTCGTTATCTCTCTCTTCCCCTCCCGCAGCCAACGCTCCACTGGAGCAAAGTTGGCCCGGGTGATGAGAATGGCTTCATGGCCTCTGACTCAGGCACTAGAATGGCTCCAACTGTAGCAGAGCAACGCCCCAGAGGGGCTGAGCATCGCCCCCTGGTGGGCATGCCGGGTGGATCCCAGTCGGGTGCATGCAGAAGTCTATCTGTCTGCCCCCCCCCCCGCCTTTTCACTTCGGAAAAATACAAAAAAATTAAAAAATAAAAGTAATAAAATGTCCTTTAAGTTGTCCTGGCCAGATAGCTCAGATGGTTAGAGCATCATCCTGAAATACAAAGGTTGACAGTTCAATCCCCAATCAGGGCACATATAGGAACAGATCGAGGCTCCTGTCTCTCTCTCTCTCCCCACCTCCTACTCTCTCTAAGATCAATAAAATAATCATTAAAAAAAGACTTTCTGCAGGTTTCTGCCTTCACTAGATTAAAACCAGTGTTAAAAAAAAAGTCCTTTAAGTTACTTAAAGGTAACCAGGTTGGGGTTGATTTCCATCAA
This sequence comes from Saccopteryx bilineata, assembly GCF_036850765.1. NCBI lineage: Eukaryota > Metazoa > Chordata > Mammalia > Chiroptera > Emballonuridae > Saccopteryx > Saccopteryx bilineata. Next base: position 127,917,687 of record NC_089502.1, read on the forward strand.
AGTCTGAGGAGCAACAGTTTGCTTTTGAAAAGAGAGAGAAAGACATATAGTAAGACAATCAGAGCCATTACAGAGATAGCTGGGAGGGAGAATTCACAAAGTCACACCTCAAAGATGGGGAACAATTTCAGAAAGCAATAATGCATAATCATATACTGCACGCATGCCTTTACTCCTGAACTATAAACAATTTGAGGTCAGCGTTTGTCTTACACTTGTTTTGTTACTCACATAGAACTTAGTATGTGCCTGTTAGATGGTCAATATTTCTTAGTTTGAAAAAATTGAAGCCTTTTGATAATTTACTTCTTTAAAAACGGCTTTCTGAAAGTACTACACAAATTGTCCATTTAAGTGCACGTACAACTCAATGGCTTTTCTGTGCTCACAGAGCTGTGCAGTCCTCGCTGAGCTCAACTGTCCATTTTCATCGTCCCAGAAAGAAACGCCACAACCAACAGCCATTGCCCCCACCCAGCCCTAAGCAACCACGGAGTTCCTCTGTGTCGTTAGATTTGTTATTCTCGGTAGTTCGTATAAATGGAATCTGGTATGTGATCTTTGGTGACTGGCTTCTTTTACTCAACGTTTTCAAGGGTCATCCATGTTGTAGCACATGTCAGAACTGCACCCTTCTGTATTGCTGAATAACATTCCGTTGTACAAGTACTCCACATCTTGTTTATCCATTCGCCCACTGATGGACATTTGGATGGTTTCCTCTTTTTGGCTATTACGAATAATGATGCTATGAACATCCATGTTCACTTTTTTTATGAATATACGTTTTCATTTTTCTTGGGTATATACCTAGCAGAGGAAAACTGCTTGATCATGTGGACATTTGCAAAAAAGCTAGACTGTTTTCCAAAGTCAGAAGGTTTTTATTTTTTTTTTAGTTTCACCTTTACAATTTCTAAAGGTCAGATACTTAAATGACTTTCAAACAATTCATGGCGTGTTTGCAATGCCCTCAACCAAATATCATCTCTTCGGAGACAGGCTCATATTTCTTTCACGTTTCCGACAACAGTACTGTGCAGATGCTTAAGACTCCGGATATAAGAGAATGAGAGAAGGAATAAAAAATTTTTTTAAAATGCCCTAACTGGATAGCTCGGTTGGTAAGAGCATCGTCCTAAAATGTAGAGGTTGCCAGTTTGATCCCCAGTCAGGGCACATACAGGAACAGATCAACGTCCTGTCTCTCTCTCTCCCCCTTCCTCTCTTCTCTGAAATCAATAAAATAAACATTTTTAAAAAAGAAAAGGTAAAAAATAAGCCCATAAAATTTAAATATGTTAAAATTTGACATATCAACTTAAAATAATACAAAGATAAGATTCGGATATGTTCAGACTATAAGTTTTGGTTCACTGACCTCATATTGCTACAAAATTTAAATTTTATATACTATTTGACCTCAGAATAAAAATTCTAATTATCCTATTAAAGTTTTATAATTAAACCACTATTAGAAAATCAGAGACATTAGAATAACTGACAAAATGAAATAATGAGGAAATGTGAATAAGAGAAAAAAAACGAGTTGATTGGTATAAAATCGACACTAAAGTTGAACTTAATTCAAACCCTAGAAAATTAAAATTTAGAATTCTATTACATTTGCAGGGGTTTTCCTAGGGTATCATAAACCTCATCAAATATCTGTAAAGAACTTTTGTAAAAAGAGATCAAGGCGTACTCTTCCTGCGTTGGCTACACCATCAAACAATGCTACATCTCCACCTAGTGACACAATAGCAAAACTGGCCAAGAGCTTCCAGGGCCACTTAAACCAACAAACACATCCTGGTATCTGAAAACGACACTCCGTTTGTTAGCTACATACAAAGTCAATGCATTTCCGCAAAACAACTCCTCCAAGTATGTAACACCATTAATGATGTTTTGACATCATTCTTCCATTCACTATAAAAGGAAAAGAAACCGCTAAATGTGCTAGCTCCTTGTGGCATTTGCTTGGCCCAGTGGCATGAGATTATAATGGCATTGTTAGAAAAAAGTATTACATAAATGTAACATGTGGAAGAGATGGTAGAGCCAGGTAGAAGCAGCAGGACTCAAACACCCAGTGTAGTTCCTAAAACCACACATGAATAAGAATTTTTAAAGCATCATAACAAATTATGGTGTATCAATGCTGTAGTAGTTAAACATTGTGTTATGGGCCCTGGCCAGGTAGTTCAGTCGGTTAGAGTGTCATCTAGATATGCCAGGGTTGTGGGTTCCATCCCTGGCCAGGGCACATACAGAATCAACCAATGAGTGCATAATCAAATGGAACAAATATATCTTTCTCTCTCTCTTTCTCTCTCCTTACTTCTCTCTCTAAAATAAAAAAGAAATGCATTATGATCCCTGAAAACCTCAAAACACCACATGAGACTCACACACATCAGCCAGTGAAGTATTTTAGGGGAAGTAATAGTAAAATCTACATTCACATGCATTTTTCTTAATGCCCAGAAGACATCACATTACCCTAGATGCGGCACACAGCTAGCAAGCATTTGATAAACAGGACAATCCTCTTGCTCATGAGAAAGTTCTCAAGGTGCAATCAATTATACTGATGAGAGATGTTCTTTTTTGTCAGACTTTGGGAAGTAGAGGGCTTGTGTGGTTCCCAAGCCTGGATGTATATGGAATCGACTACCAGGTTTTTTAAAAAAATACAGATTACAAAAAGAACCTCTAGAGATTCTGATACAGTAGGTCTGTGTGGAGGCCTGGGAATCTACATTTTTAAAAAACTAAGTAATTCTGAAGAGAAGCTGGATTTAGAGAGCACCTGCCTGGAGAGTTGAGGCTGATTCTGTCACTGTCTCTCCCAGGACATGGACAATCCTGGGGTCTTAGGGTGTGGAACAGCACAGATATACTCAAACTTCTACTTCACTTCTGTTTAAGTGAGCTAACATCAAAATTAAAAAGTTTTAAAATATCACAAAATTCAACTATTGGCTTATAATTTCATTTCTTTTATTCTAGAGTAAAATGTAAGTTCTGCTTACCACAAGCTTTCAAATAAGACTTTATTTTTATTTTATTTTTTTAGCAAGAGACAGACAGGGACAGGAAGACAGCAAGGGAGAGAGAAGCACCAATTCTCTGTTGTGGCACCTTAGTTCGTCACTGATTGCTTTCTCATACGTGCCTTGACCAAGGGATTCCAGCCAAGCCAGTGAGTGACATCTTGCTCAAGCCAGCGACCTTGGGGTCATGTCTGTGATTCCATGCTCAAGCTGGCAACCTCGCACTCAAGCTGGTGAGCCTGCACTCAAGCTGGAGACCTCGAAGTTTGGAACCTGGGTCCTCAGAATCCCAGGCCAATGCTCTATCCACTGTGCCACCACCTGGTTAGGGAAGACTTTTCTATTTTTAATTAGAAAACAAAAGTTTTAAATATGATAATTTACCAAATTACTTTTATCTGCAATGTATCTGAGTCAATATTTACCACCAATCTTTAAAAGGAAATATTAGGAGGCCTTGGCCAGTTGGCTCAGTGGTAGAACATCGACCCAGAATGTGGAAGTCCTGGGTTCAATTCCCGGTGAGGGCACACAGGAGAAGTAACCATCTGCTTCTCCTCTTCTCACCCTCTCCCTCTCCCTCTCCCTCTCTCTCTCCCTCCCCCTCCCATAGTCATAGCTCTATTAATTTGAGTACATCAGCCCTGGACACTGAGTATAGAGCCTCTGTCTCAGGTGCTAAAAATAGCTCAGTTGCAAGCATGGGCCCTAGATGAGGGTTGCCAGGTGGATCCCGGTCAGGGCGCATGCCAGAGTCTGTCTCTCTATCTCCCCTCCTCTCACTTAAATAAAATAAAAGGAAATGTTAGGAAATAATTATTACTTCTACTGAACATAAATGCTGTAGTTTTAAGGATCTGTTTTCAAGGACAATAAGATATTGATTAGAAATTAACTAACAAAACTGTAAGTGTGGCACATATGTACTTCCCCAGGCTAAATACTCAATATATGAACATCCAAGACTAACTATTTCTTTAAAAGGCCACGTTCATTGGCCCTGGCTGGTTGGCTCAGTGGTAAAGCACCGGCCTGGTGTGCAGGAGTCCTGGGTTCGATTCCCGGCCAGGGCACACAGGAGAAGCACCCATCTGCTTCTCCACCCCTCCCCCTCTCCTTCTTCACTGTCTCTCTCTTCCCCTCCTGCAGTCAAGGCTCCACTGGAGCAAAGTTGGCCCAGGCACTGAGGATGGCTCCATGGCCTCTGCCTCAGGCGCTAGAATGGCTCTGGTTGCAACAGAGCAACGTCCCAGATGGGCAGAGCATCGCCCCCTGGTGGGCATACCAGGTGGATCCCGGTCAGGCGCATGCAGGAGTCTGTCTGACTGCCTCCCCATTTCTAACTTCAGAAAATACAAAAAAAAAAAAAAAAAAAGCCAAGTTCATAAAGAATAGGGCAAAGGTTCACCAAGCAACTAGCCAAACAGATCCAACCTATCCAGGAATTAATTTAAGAAAAAGCACACAGGAAAATCTAATATATTATAGAGATTATTTTACTAATTTTTATTAGAAATTTTCCTCTTCCAAATTCACCATAAAACTCTGCTATCAAAATTGGCCTCTATGGTGAATACACATAATTGGTCATTTAAAAATATCTTACAGGAGGCTGGACAAGGATGAATTTGAGTGAGTGCTGGAAAAACAAACATGAAGGTGTCGAGGTCCCCTACCTGGGGTCTAACAGGATACATAAAACCGTGAAGCTTAAGTCTAAGAAGCCACTGCCAGGACAGGGTAATGGAAATGACCGCAAAGCACTGCAAAGTCAAAGAGGTGCTGCTTTTCAGTGACCTTTTTAAGTCACAAAGCAATTCTAATGAGCTGTATCCATCATCATTCTTCTACCCAAAACCCATCCCAAGTGGGAACCACCAGGTTTTTAAAATGTTAAGTACTGGACCCTCTCTTGCCCTGCAGACCACAGCCAGCTGGAGAACCAGGGCACAGAGCATCTAATGTAAGGGAAACCAGTCTACAGGCTGACGAAAATCCTAAAACCTGTGGTCATGAGCAGAAAGATAGGCTGAGCCAATTATATTACTCTTCTGAGAATTTAGGATCGAGACTCAGGCAGGGCAGAAGACAAAAGGATACACAGAGAGTTATCATCACCTAGAAGGCTTGGAGTGGCCATCATTGCCCTAAACAAGTCCACCAGTCTACGGACAAGAGAGAAAGGCAGACGAGCCAGGACCTGGCAACTCCAGTTGCAAAGATACAGAAAACACCCTCCTTCTATGTTTCCTACTTGCAATTTCTACAGCTCCAACTGCGAAGTGCTCCTTGCCCCCGGATTACCAGGGGACCTACTAAGCTGTTTCAATAAACCTGTTTCTGGAGCCAGAGTGAGTGGGTCTCTGTTACTTGCAACCTGAAGAGCCCTAGGTGAGAGCACAAGACATTATTTCTGAACCACATAATAACACACTTTCCGATACCATTTGTATGCTATTATGCTAAGCAATAATAGCATTTAGGAACAACATAGGCAAGCCAAAATCGCTGTGAGAGGTGACTTTTGTACCGAGTACTTAAGTTTGTACCTTTAAAATTATCTTACCACGGGATTTTTCATTTTATTTTCTGGTTTCTTACAAAGAAAGGAGGGAAAGGGTCATAATGGAAGGTACCTCCCAGAGGATAACAGAAACTGCTTTCCAACACTAATTCTAACATTCACTAGCACTAGTCTATAATTTGCAGATGTGTGAAGGTAGATATTAATGTGCTAAATAAGCAGCAAGGAGGCGTGCTTCGGTGTTCTGCACATTCAATTAATGTTATGTATGATGCATCCCACTTTAACACATTTATACAACTGGCTAGTCAAAAATAAAAATATTGTCCCTACCCTTCTACATAAAAGTTTTCTATAGTCTGTCTCAAGTGATCTAAGAATGGAATCATTGTTAGTGCATTAAGGTGTTCTAAGACTGTAACACACTCATTTGCGCACGCATAGGCAAGCATGCGCGGGCGCACGCACACCACACACAGGCTCATCTTGGCTGGACATCCAGCTAGCTTAAACCATGCAGGATCTTTGCAGCTGAGAAAATCAATAGTAGAGCTGTCATTATAACCAGAAGTCCAACTCTACTCCCTCTAAAACAGGGGTAGTCAACCTTTTTATACCTACCGCCCACTTTTGTATCTCTGTTAGTAGTAAAATTTTCTAACCGCCCACCGGTTCCACAGTAATGGTGATTTATAAAGTAGGGAAATAACTTTACTTAATAAAATTTATAAAGCAGAGTTACAGCAAGTTAAAGCATATAATAATAATTACTTAACAAGTACTTTATGTCAAATTTTCGCTAAGTTTGGAAGAATCAATCTTTATAAAACAACTTACTATAGTTAAATCTATCTTTTTATTTATACTTCGGTTGCTCCTCTACCGCCCACCATGAAAGCTGGAACGCCCACTAGTGGGCGGTAGGGACCAGGTTGACTACCCCTGCTCTACAACAAGCTTCCTAAAAAAGGAAGGAGAAAAATATAATATTAGAGATGCCAAGTTAGAAGGTTAACAGAAATCTCAGAGCATATAAGGGGGAGGTAAAAAGCTACTGAAAAATATCAACTGCTCTAAAAAGAGGGAGAGGTTAAGGTTTCACTAAGAGTCCAAGGAAACTGACATGCATTTCTTCTTCTCCCTGACAGCACTCACAGGTCCCGGGAAGAAGAGCTGCTGAGGACTAGGCCTTCTGGGGTGGATGCTCCAGTACCTTTTTGTTAGAAGAAACAGAAGAACTTATAGGCCTTTTGATCACTGGTGTTCTCTGCCTTGTTTGTCGTCTCAGTCTTATTTAAGCCAGAAAGAGTGTCTGCTTGGCTATTGTGACACCCAAAATCAGAAGCTAAGCCCACAGGAAATGAAACAGAAAGCTGACTTAAATCTGCTTCAGTCTACAGGAAGAAGAGAGACCTCCAAGCTTCCTGCTAGGTGGCCCGGCCCATTTTGCCAAGGTAGGAAAGGTACTGATTTAATGCCACATTGAACAATAAAGATTATACACACCTGGCTGGGAAAATGATTTGAGTCTAGAGATTATGTGTACAGCAGACCCAACAATACTGATACAGAGGGCAGAACAGAGGCTACTACTGTTAGGTACTGAACTCCCCCAGGAAGGTCGTGTGTGATGGGCATTAGTGCTAGAGACCAGGAAATACACCAAGACTGGATTTCATAGAGACAAAGATAACTTAAATCATTTGCAGTTTTATACTGATCTGTAAATCTGGTATGAACTCAAATGTATAAAACAGTGTTCTCACGAGGTTATAGAAACAGGTCATTTTTATTCTCTTTTCCCATTTTTTTTAATTAAGTGAGATGCAGGCAGACAGGCTCCCATATGTGCCCCAACTGGGATTCAACTGGCAAGCCCCCTACAGGGCAATGCTCTGCTCATCTGGGGCCACTGCTTCCATTGCTCAGCAACCAAGCTATTTTAGTGCTTGAGGTAAGGCCATGGAGCCATCCTCAGCACCTGTGGCCAACTTGCTCAAATCTTTCGAGGCATGGCTGTGGGAAGGGGGGGGGAGAGGGGGGGAAAGGGTGGAGGAACAGATGGTCACTTCTCCTGTGTGCCCTGACTGGGAATCAAACCTGGGACTTCTATAGGCCGGGGCAATGCTCTACCGCTGAGCCAACTGGCCAGGGCTCATATTTTCTAAATTTTCTTTAATGCATATCTTAAAAATTATTTTGGTAACATGGGATTAGTCCCCTTAACTGGCTCAACTGGGAACAGGAGTTGGACAATTGACAAAAAATGTTGGATAAAGTGGGAACTCATAAAATATGAGTTCGTAAATGTAACTTAAAATGCAGGTTCCAGGTCATCTATCTGAGATAAACAATATCATATATATCTATGAATATTCCAATTCCTATTTCTTTAAAGTGTGCTGAACTTAAAGATAACTGTGAAGCAATTTGAATGCAGATTCCTTCTAAGATTTTTACTCAGTGCTGCCCTGTAACCTAATAGTTATCTTGCTCACAGTCATTTCGTTACATTTCTAAGAGACTCTTCTTCATCAAGTCTTTCCAAAGTGTTCAACTTAATCTTGAGAAGCATCAATCATCAGTTTTTTGTTGCCACACCTTAGTTGTTCATTGATTGCTTTCTCATATGTGCCTTGACTGTGGGCCTTCAGCGGGCTGAGTAACACCTTGCTCAAGCCAGTGACCTTGGGCTCAAGCTGGTGAGCCTTGCTCAAACCAGATGAGCCCGTGCTCAAGCTGGTGACCTCGGGGTCTCGAACCTGGGTCCTCGGCATCCCAGTCCAACGCTCTATCCACTGTGCCACCACCTGGTCAGGCTTAACTTAATCTTAATGGAAGTGAAGCTCTTGTTTGTATTCCTGTTTCTTCAGTTTACAGAACACTTACAGTTTAAGGACAAAATAAGTGAGCATACACCTCAGCAGAGGGGACACAAAGGCACCTGAGAAAGCATGTATGAGCCGCATGGACATAGCGTGCTGAGCATATCTGAGGGTATCCGCAGGTGTGCTGTAGGCAGGGAATGAAGGGGACACAGAACCTGACTGTGTGGGTGCTGCTTTAAGTGTTCGCGTACTTTCATAATCGGAAACCACCTCCAGCGTTGTTTTCCTAAGGGAAGAGGCTGTTGAGGAGTGAAAAATGTGGTTTGAAAGATATAGCAGGGCGCAGGGGACATGCCAGCCCTTCCTCCTTATTACCCCATGTGGGTAGGAGCGTGCATGCACGTGCATGTGTTAGGGGAAGTGGCATTCTGAGTGGCAGAGGGACCTGGGGTGGCTTTTATTGGACTCGGCCTCACTCGGAAGCCAGGCTTTAAGTTATGCCAAAGGAGGGGTAGCAATGATTAAGTGAGAGGACGGAGTAATCGTTGTTCATGGTACAACAGTCGTCTTGCTGGGTGAGAACGAAAGGGGCAGGAAAGAGAGTGAAGAGAAGGCTGCGAGTGAGCGCAGGAAGAGGGAGGAGGGCGAGGGGGCCTGGCGCATGGTCAAAACCACAACTGCAAAGGACAACAGCCGCAGGAAGCTGTGAGACAGACTGCAGGCAGACACTCCCAAGTTCTTTCTTTCAAATACTGATTGAACTGGTTTGTACACAATGATCTTCCGCTAGGTTTTGGTATAAAATTTCTGTCCCTAAACTGGAAAGCCACATGCAAAAGAATGAAACTGGACTACAGTTTGTCCCCCTGTACTAAAATTAACTCAAAATGGATCAAAGATCTAAACATAAGACCTGAAACAATTAAGTACATAGAAGAAGACATAGGTACTCAACTCATGGACCTGGGTTTTAAAGAGCATTTTATGAATTTGACTCCAATGGCAAGAGAAGTGAAGGCAAAAATTAATGAATGGGACTACATCAGACTAAGAAGTTTTTGCTCAGCAAGAGAAACTGATAACAAAATAAACAGAAAGCCAACTAAATGGGAAATGATATTTTCAAACAACAGCTCAGATAGGGCCTAATATCCAAAATATACAAAGAACTCATAAAACTCAACAACAAACAAACAAACAATCCCATAAAAAAATGGGAAGAGGATATGAACAGACACTTCTCCCAGGAAGAAATACAAATGGCCAACAGATATATGAAAAGATGCTCATCTTCTTTAGCTATTAGAGAAATGCAAATCAAAACAGCAATGAGATACCACCTCACACCTGTTCGATTAGCTATTATTAGCAAGACAGGTAATAGCAAATGTTGGAGAGGCTGTGGAGAAAAAGGAACCCTCATACACTGTTGGTGGGAATGTAAAGTAGTACAACCATTATGGAAGAAAGTATGGTGGTTCCTCAAAAAACTGAAAATAGAACTACCTTATGACCCAGCAATCCCTCTACTGGGTATATACCCCAAAAACTCAGAAACATTGATACGTAAAGACACATGCAGCCCCATGTTTATTGCAGCATTGTTCACAGTGGCCAGGACATGGAAACAACCAAAAAGCCCGTCAATAGATGACTGGATAAAGAAGATGTGGCACATAAACACTATGGAATACTACTCAGCCATAAGAAATGATGACATCGGAACATTTACAGCAAAATGGTGGGATCTAGATAACATGATACGAAGCGAAATAAGTAAATCAGAAAAAACCAGGAACTGCATTAATCCATACGTAGGTGGGACATAAAAGTGAAACTAAGAGACATTGATAAGATTGTGGTGGTTACGGGGGGGAGGGGGGAATGGGAGAGGGAAAGGGGGAGGGGGAGGGGCACAAAGAAAACAAGATAGAAGGTGACAGAGGACAATCTGACTTTGGGTGATGGGTATGCATCATAATTGAACGACAAGATACCCTGGTCTTGTTATCTTTGAATATATGTATCCTGATTTATTGATGTCACCCCATTAAAAAAATAAAATTATTTAATAAAAAAAAAAAAAATTTCTGTCCCTAAGAGGAGTGATGCAAACGTGGGTAAGAATAATTCCAAATCTTGCAGAGATCAACAAAAGTATAGCTCATGCCAAGACCAGGTAGTAGCTAGTAAGTCCAGTAAGAGCGGCACAGACAGTAAGTGCTGCAAAACAAGATTCTTTTCACCTGAGAGTCAAGTTGAGGCAGGTTCCTCCTCAGCCTCACCAATGCCTCGGACTCGCTTTCCTTCTGCTCCACGGAAGTGCTCACAGTTGCCTAGAGCTCCCTGTCACTTACCTAGTTGTACTGCTTTGTGGTTAAAACCTCTCTAAAAACGAATCCTGTCCAGTTGGTTCAGTGATAGAGCATCAGCCTAGTGTGTGGAAGTCCTGGGTTTGATTCCTAGTCAGGGCACACCAGAGAAGCGACCATCTGTTTCTCCACCCCTCCCCCTCCCGCTTCTCTCTCTCTCACTTTCTCTCTCTTTTCCTCTCGCACAACCATGGCTCAATTGGTTCGAGTACATCAGCTCCATGGAGCTTCCACCTTAGGCACTAAAAATAGCCCAGTTGCGAGCATGGCCCCAGACTGGCAGAGCATCAGCCCGAGAAGGGGGTTGCCGGGTGGATCCCAGTCAGGGTGCATGTGGGAGTCTTTCTATCTCTCCTCCTCTCACTTGGAAAAGAAGAAGAAAAAAAAAACCTTTATAAAACCTAATGAAAAAAAATTTTAAAAAACCTAATGACTTTATTTGTGAAGAAAACAGTGAGATGATAAAAATGAGATGTTTTCACAACTTCATTATGAAGAGTTGTAAACACATGCAAAAGACAGAACACAGAATAATGAATCCTAAGAGTCCCAATTACCAGCTTCAACCGTTTTCAACACATTCCAAATCATTGTCACTGCCCTCTCTCCGCATAAGTTAAAGTAAATCCTAATGTCACTTTATATCATGCATAATATTTCAAAACACCTCTCTTGAAGCTACATCTCCTTTAAAAAGAACATAACCACAATAACAATATTGCACCTAGAAATGATTATTTCTTTTTTAAATTTTCTTTTTTATCAATTCTTTTTTTAAAATTTTTTTATTTATTCATTTTAGAGAGGAGAGAGAGAGAGAGAGAGAGAGAGAGAGAAGAGAGAGGAGAGAGAGACAGGGGGGAGGAGCTGGAAGCATCAACTCCCATATGTGCCCTAACCAGGCAAGCCCAGGGTTTCAAACCAGTGACCTCAGTGTTCCAGGTCGACACTTTATCCACTGTGCCACCACAGGCCAGGCCTAGAAATGATTATTTCTTGAATGGTCAAATATCCAATTGTCTTATAAATGTCTTAAATGACTTCTAAAAATATTTTATACCTTAGGCCAGGAACAAAAGTAAAGGCACCAATCTGTTACATAATCAGTGGTATAAATGAGAAGCCACACGACCAGTCTACAGCCCTGACTGGGTACAAGCACTGTTTTAAGAGCTCTACATATACATATTAACTCATTTAACCCCATGATATAGGTGAACTAACCATTTTATAGATGAAGAAACTGAGGCGCAGAGGTTATATAACATGTCCAAAGTTGTTCAGCTAACTCAAATGTCTTTCAGCTGATGAATAAACAAAATGTGGTCTATCCATTCAATGGAATACTATTTAGCTATAAAAAAGAATGAAGTATTTCTAGTGCATACAACAACATGAATGGTCCTTGAAGACATGCTGCATGAAAGAAGTCAGACACAAAGACCGCACACCGTATGATTCTATTTATATGAAATGTCCGGAACAGGCAAATCTATAGAGACAGAGAGCAGACCGGTGGCTGCCTAGCGCTGGGGAGAGAGGAAGTAGGGAGCTACTGCTGATGGGCATGGGGGTTTCTTTCGGGGGTAATTAGATGTCCTAAAATCAGATTGTGGTCCAGGCTGCACAACTCTACGAATATCCTAAAAACCACTGAATTGTACACTTTACATGGGTGAAATGTATAGTACATATATGAATTTTATCTTGATAAAGCTGTTTTACTGTCAGAGGGAAGGGGGATGAGGGGATGGGATCAGAGAAGGTGAAGGGATTAGTGAAACTATATACATAACACAGAGATACAGGTAACAGGACAGCAAGTCCCAGAGGAAAGGGGAGAGGAAGTTAGGGGGAGGAGGCAAAGAGGGGCAGTGGAGACACGGGGTGGAGGGTGAGGGACCTATATTGAGTGGGACACTTAAATCTATGTTAACATAATAAATTAAAATTAATAAGAATTTAAAAAATAAAGTAAAATATATACATAGTTGGATCTTGGTTAGTTTTCAAAGTTCAGTATCGTTTAAAAAAAAGTAAATTATAAAAGTTTCCAATTTCTCAAACCAAGGAATACTCATTGACCATCTAATAGGTATATACTAAGTTCTATGTAAGTTACAAAACAAGTGTTAAGATACAAACCCTGACCTCAAACTGCTTACAGTTCAAGAGAAAAGACACACGTGCATTATATGCCAATGCACTTTCGCGTTATGAATGTGTGCCTTTTTTCTAAGGGCAGTCAACTATCTGAACCTGGCTTCCTATTTCACAAAAGCCAACTATGACAGGACCAGTCCCCCAGTGGAGCCTGCAGAAGTCATGATTAACCACGGGGTCATCCTGAGAGAGAGCAACCTTTAGGATTATTTTAAAACTTTTTTTTTCTTTACAGAGACAAGAGAGAGAGAGAGTGAGAGAGAGGGATATACAGGGACAGACAGACAGGAATGGAGAGATGAGAAGCATCAGTCATTACTTTTTTGTTGCAACACCTTAGTTGTTCATTGATTGCTTTCTCATATATGCCTTGACCGCGGGCCTTCAGCAGACCGAGTAACCCCTTGCTTGAGCCAGTGGCCTTGGGCTCAAGCTGGTAAGCTTTCCTCAAACCAGATGAGCCCGTGCTCAAGCTGGCGACCTCGGGGTCTCAAATCTGGGTCTTCCGCATCCCAACCCGACGCTCTATCCACTGCACCACTGCCTGGTCAGGCACCTTTAGGATTCTTGTGGAGCTGGACCTATTTGTCTTACAACTGGAATACTCTGAGTAAATGTTTCCTAACTAAACAGAGGCCAGAAGAGCTTGGCAATTCTAGGCTGAGTAAAGGCCCCTAGGCCTGAGTCTTCCTCGTCGGGTTTAAGAATGCCCAGGGTAGGTCACCAGCTCGATACCAAGGGTGCTGGCTTGAACCTGAGATCACTGGCTCAAGCCCTGGTAAGGGCTCAACTACGAGGGCACAGTCCTGACCCCCAAGGTCGCCGGATAGAGCCCCAATCAGGGCACATATGAGAAGCAATCAATCATACAACTAAATGGAACAACAAGTTGATGTTTCTTTCTCTCTCTCTCTCTCTCTCAAAAAAAAAAAAAAAAGGAATGTCAGGGTAAACAAACAAATAGTGTCAGTTTTCCTCTCTGGCTACTGAAGGAGTATACATACCCGCCCACTCCCTCGGCCTCTGACTCAGCAGCAAGTGTCATTCTGCTTGAGGTGGGTTTCAGGGCTTTACCAAAGAGACAAGGTCCTCTCCTGCCCTCTACTGACTCCGTTACGTAGTTCAGAAAAGGTAAGAGCACCAAAGACCCTTGATGAAGACCGTGAGAGCTGTGGTCGTGAGAACTTGCTTGTGGGTAGAGGAAGCAGAGGAGGACCAAAACAGGAGACACCGGCTCGGGAAGGGACAGATCAGGGATCAGAGGCTGCACAGAGTAACCAGAAGGCTGAAGAAAACGAAAGAAGAGGTCCAGAAACCTGGTGGATCACTCACAACCAGGAAGGCTTTCTGGAGCTAGCAGCTAGCATCTAGCTTAAAATGAATTTATTATTCAAACTGCAGTTCTAGTTCAATGTGCCCGGTACTAGAGACTTCGGGTTCTAGGGCTCTGTTCCACCTGAAGGCTACTGGGGCAGTGTCTGACTCGATATCCAGTGACCCCATGGAGCCCACATGCCATGGAGGTTCCAAAGCCTGGGGCACACATCAGAAAGATGTTTCAATTTTACAAGCATATGAATTCAACCAAATTTTATAACAAGGATTTGCATTCTCTGACATTTTCAGATAATGGTGGCAATCAAAACTTAGAGAGTACTTGAGCTGACAGTTATTTATGGTTTAAGACAAAACTACAAGGAAAATCCTCACCATTGAAATAGAAACCCGGCCCTGGCCGGTTGGTTCAGTGGTAGAGCATCGGCCTGGCGTGCAGAAGTTCCGGGTTCGATTCCCGGCCAGGGCACACAGGAGAAGTGCCCATCTGCTTCTCCACCCCTCCCCCTCTCCTTCCTCTCTGTCTCTCTCTTCCCCTCTCACAGCCGAGGCTCCACTGGAGCAAAGATGGCCTGGGCGCTGGGGATGGCTCCTCGGTCTCTGCCCCAGGAGCTAGAGTGGCTCTGGTCGCAACAGAGTGATGCCCCAGAGGGGCAGAGCATCGCCCCCTGGTTGGCAGAGCGTCGCCCCCTGGTGGGCGTGCCGGGTGGATCCCGGTCGGGCGCATGCGGGAGTCTGTCTGTCTCTCCCCGTTTCCGGCTTCAGAAAAATACAGAAGAAAAAAAAAAAGAAAAAAAAAAAAAAAAGAAATAGAAACCCATTTTGAGCATTACGAATGATGGATCTTTCCCTGAAGTGCCCAGAAAGAACTTTGCAGCTTTGGACTAAGTAGCTGGAGCCCAGAGTGGCCTGAGGACTCGGCAAACAACTTAGCAACATGGCCCTATCACCAAGTGCCTTGAGAGCAACACCAGCCTATTTGAACCCAATCACTGCCAGTGCGGTGGTCTCCTTACCCTTCACGACATCAGCCACGTTGCAGGTGGGATCGATACTTCCGATGTGTTTAGGATGAGCAGGATTAGTGTCACCACCAAACAGAAGTGCTAAACAAAACCAAAAGGGAAGGAAGAGATTACAAACAAAGCAGGCTGAGATGGTCAAGCAGAGAAATATAGAGGATTCTCGTATTTGTAAGAAGCGCTTTAGCATCCAGTCAGTGACTTAAGTAGAATACAGGGTGGAGCAAAAGTAGCTTTACAGTTGTGAGTTCGTAAAACACAGAGTTCACTCTTGTATTATTCGTTACTGTATTGTTTTCCATCCAAACAACTGTAAACCTACTTTGGCCCCACCCCGTGCATACGATGGGGGATTGACGATGATGGGACAATGAAGGAGGACGGGTGTGCTTTAAGACTCACCAGTCTCACTGAGGCAGAGACACGAGCCAGGTGTCCATCTCTTTCTTCCCGACCCAAAGTGATATGGATGAGAAAACCTCCTTTCATTCTTAGCCAAGCTTACCCACCTTCTCAGGACTACTGCAGACATTTAACCCAATGTCCACTAGTTAGAAAATGCAGTCTGCACCATTAGGCCAGGCCTGCGAAATGTCTTCATCGTGAACATTTCAAATGTCTCCATCACGAAGAGTATTTTTCAATGTAGTATATACACAAACGATATTTGTTCAAGTTGTTTTTTGTTTGTTTGTTTGTTTTTTTACAGAGACAGAGTCAGAGAGAGGGATAGACAGGGACAGACAGACAGGAACGGAGAGATGAGAAGCATCAATCATTAGTTTTTCATTGCGCATTGCGACACCTTAGTTGTTCATTGATTGCTTTCTCATATGTGCTTTGACCGTGGGCCTTCAGCAGATCAAGTAACCCCTTGCTCAAGCCAGTGACCTTGGGTCCAAGCTGGTGAGCTTTTTGCACAAACCAGATGAGCCCGCGCTCAAGCTGGCAACCTTGGGGTCTCGAACCTGGGTCCTCGGCATCCCAGTCCAACACTCTATCCACTGCGCCACCGCCTGGTCAGGCTGTTCAAGTATTTTTAAAGTACACTTGTTTTCAGAGATTCTTCTTTCAGAGACACAAAAAAAGCACACAAGACTAGCAAAATTTTACTTCTGAATAAAAGCCAAAAGGAGCCCCAAAGGAAAAAGGAATGCGAATGCCAATGTTCCTAGAAAGACATACATATATGTATTTATTTATTGGGGTACTTATTTTTAAATCAAACAAAAATTGGGAATAACTTAGATTTTACAAAAGGAGGACACTTAAATGAAATAGGGAAGATTTTAAATTATAAAACGTGATGAATATGGCCACTAGGCTGATACATAAATTTCCAACTGATCAAGTAAAAAAAAATAAACAAAAAAGAAAAAACAGAAGTGACTGCCTGACCAGGTGACGGTGCAGTGGATAGAGCATTGACCTGGGACGCTGAGGACCCAGGTTCAAAACCCTGAGGTTGCCGGCTTGAGTGCGGGCTCATCCAGCTTGAGTGTGGGGTCGCTGGCTTGAGTGCAGGATCATAGACATGACCATAAAGTCACTGGTTTGAGCCCAAAGGTCACTGTCTTGAGCAAGGGGTCACTGGATCAGCTGGAGCCCCCTGGTCAAGGCACATATGAGAAAGCAATCACTGAACACCTAAGTGACACAACTATGAACTGATGCTTCTCATCTCTCTCCTTTCCTGTCTGTCTGTGCCCCTCTCTCTCCTTTGCTAAACAAAACAAAACAAAACAAAAAACAAGCAAAAGGAACCAGAAATGACTAGCTTATCCAATGATCTAAAAGCATGTACATATATATCCAGACACACATGTTCAGGTCAGAAAGAAACTGTAGTTATCTAAGAGGTTTATTAAATAGTATTTAGGTTCTTCCTTTCCCTTCAAAGTTCCTGTAAATTGGCATAACTCCTTTTTTTTTTAAATAATAAATTACCCTTATTGTCATGTCTTCGGGGGAATTTGCTTTGATTATAGTTTTGAAGAGTAATATGCTTTGCTTGTAACTAATGCAATTTTCCTCCATTACAGTTGACATTCAATGTTATATTAGTTTCAGATTTGGAGCATACATTTCTATTTTTATTTTATTTTTTTATTTTTTTAATTCATTTTTAGAGAGGAGAGAGACAGAGAGGGAGAGAGAGACAGAGAGAGAGAAGGGGGGAGGAGCTGGAAGCATCAACTCCCATATGTGTCTTGACCAGGCAAGCCCAGGGTTTCGAACCGGCGACCTCAGCATTTCCAGGTCGACGCTTTATCCACTGCGCCACCACAGGTCAGCATACATTTCTATTTTTAAAAGACATACATTCAGAATCAGCCCACATTTAAGAGTTGTAGAACATTCATTTATCCAAATAAATAAAATCAGTACAATAAAGATGTGCTGTCCATTTTCTGATTCAGCAAAGAGAATGATTTAGATGAGAGACCTGAATGCTTTTCCATAAGAATTATAATACTGCGCAAAGAGACAGCGTTGAAAATAAGCCAAAATTTTTTTGTGTGTATAGAGAGAATTTTAGTGATTTTTTCTTATCCCAAGACAAGACTATGGTTTGACAATTTACTTAATCTGACTTCACTGATCCCTGTGACATAAAAGATCAATTGCTCATGTTGTCAAAATGCCAATTCAATATTCCGAGGGTCAATGTTTTTAAAACCAAAAAGGGAAAACACCTAACATCCTGGACTAAGACTAGAACATTGTCTCAGAGACACATGAAAGTATTTGGAGATGAACGTGGCTGCCATTAAAACTGGACCGACGCCCCTACCAGGAATGCCACAGCAGCAGCTTAACCCGCAGCTACGGGCCCTGTCTCCAGTAGGAGCATTTAATGAGTTCAATTTTTTTTTTTTTTTGAAGCTGGAAACGGGGAGGGACAGTCAGATAGACTCTCGCATGCGCCCGACCAGGATCCACCCGGCACGCCCACCAGGGGCGATGCTCTGCCCACCAGGGGGCGATGCTCTGCCCCTGGGGGGGGTCGCTCTGCTGCGACCAGAGCCACTCTAGCACCTGGGGCAGAGGCCAAGGAGCCATCCCCAGCGCCCGGGCCATCTTTGCTCCAATGGAGCCTCGGCTGCAGGAGGGGAAGAGAGAAACAGAGAGGAAGGAGAAGCAAATGGGCACTTCTCCTATGTGCCCTGGCCGGGAATCAAACCCGGGTCCCCCGCACACCAGGCCGACGCTCTACCGCTGAGCCAACCGGCCAGGGCCTAATGAGTTCAATTTTAAAAAAGCCTTTCAAGCCTGACCAGGCGGTGGCGCAGTGGATAGAGCGTCTGACTGGGATGCAGAGGATCCAGGTTTGAGACCCCGAGGTCGCCAGCTTGAGCGCCGGCTCATCTGGTTTGAGCAAAAAGCCCACCAGCTTGAACCCAAGGTCGCTGGCTCCAGCAAAGGGTTACTCAGTCTGCTGAAGGCCCGCGGTCAAGGCACATATGAGAAAGCAATCAATAAACAACTAAGGTGTCGCAATGCGCAATGAAAAACTAATGATTGATGCTTCTCATCTCTCCGTTCCTGTGTATTTGTCCCTGTCTATCCCTCTCTCTGACTCTCTCTCTGTAAAAAAAAAAAAATTAAAAAAACCTTTCAAGGATTTCTTATAACAAAGAATACTAGTGAACAGTGTTTTAATAGATAGGATTTCCTTAGAAAAAACTGAACTAGGAATAAAATTCTACTGAAAAAAATGCAGAACTGTAACAGGAAAATATGTGGGGGAACTGTTTACCATTTCCAAACAGGACCAAAAGCCCAACTTACTGTGCTGGTTAATAAGCATGCGGAAGGAGATGCGGTTGGTATAGAAGCGGTCCAGAAAGTACTGGATGTTACTGCTGATGAATGGATCGAACCCGAACTTCTCCTTGTATTCAATCACTCCTTGTGCCATTGTAGGAACCACATCATTGTGTCTATTTCTGATTTTAACCAGAACTTGTAGAAAGCTATGTGGGAGGGAAACAAAAGTGGTCAGTCTTTGTAGCGCATGGCTGATGCATAACCTTCCCAGCTCTGTTTCGGAATATATATCTTCTGCTGTTTTTATAGGTAGAGGCATCATAATCATTACAGGCTACAAGGAAGAATTCATGAGACACTAAAAGGTTACTCAAGTCTGCCTGAAGCTTTCTACACAGATTCTCCTTTAAGAGACACTAAAAGTAAAAGGTGCCATTAGAGAAAAAAAATTTTCAAATACCATTTTTAAGGAATCCACTGACTTTTTGGATAAGTGATTATATATAATACAAGTTCCACAAATATTTTCCAAATAATTTCAGAGCATATTATAGTATTTCTCCTGTTAACATAGGGACAATCCAAAAAAAGTCCCAAGGATTTATTATGGAGTCTCAAAGCAATAGCTTCCATGAATAAATACTGTCAAGAGCAAAATTTTGAAATCTATTTCTCACAGCAGTAAGATATAGTGATGAAATGTAGATAAAAATAAAGGCAATTAAAACAAACCTATTCAAGTATTATGCTATGTTACTTAAGGATACAGAGGGAAAATATTCTAAGGATGGTAAGTAACTAAGAAGAGAAACACAAGTTGCCCTGTCCAGGTACTCAGTTGGTTAGAGCGTCATCCTGATACGCCAAGGTTGCCGGTTTGATCCCTTATCAGGGGACATAAAAGAATCAACCAGTGACTGCATAAAAAAGTGGAACAACAAATTGATGTTTCTCACTCTCTCCCTTCCTCTCTCTCGCTCAAAATCAATCAATAAAAAAAATGTTTAAAAAGAGAGAAAGGTAAGTCGATGGAACCAAATGAAAAGCTGGGAACCAGGGCCAAGGATGAGTGAGGGTATGTGTACAAAAATTGAGCATACTGGTAACGGGACATTGCAAGTCAGTCGAGAAACAGTCAAATTAGTTGGGATAGCTGGAATAATATAAGTCACAAACCAATTTCAAGCCTTAAGCCAAAAAGTGGGTTACGAGATTTAAATGCAAAAGGGCAAAATCACAGAAAAGATCGAAGAAATAAGGAAGGCTGTTCTAAGCTTAATACCAAAGACAGAAAACATGAAGAAACAAATTATATGACTAGGCAGAATTTCAGCAATTCTATCAAAAAACAAAGTGGGAACTGGGAATTGTCTATTTGCAAGAGTTACCTTAATAAAGGAAAAGACAAGCACCCTAACAGAAACAATGCAAGGACTCTGGTGTCAAAAAATTTAACCAGAGAAAACATGAATGCCAAAAACTTCACCTTCACAAATAATAATAATAATAAAACAAATTAAAAATGCAACAGCTGTATTTAAAGAGCTGTTTAGAGCACCATTTGGAGTCACAAGAAAACTACAAACCATTCTAAAATCCAAAGCTAAGAGTTTGAATCCCATGACTTATCTGTAGACAGACCATTATAAAACCTATAGGAATAATGTAGATCTGCAATCTTGGCATGCGTATTTTTGTAAAAAATGTTTTATACTTACAGAAATATGTGTGCCCTAGTCAAAGGAGGGATGGAAGGAAAATGTTAACAGTCTTGTCACCTGGCAGTGAAATGTGGAATGACTTTAACTTACCGTTCAGTCTTATTTTTCCCAATGATGAAATATTACTGTAACAAATGCGTATAAAAGACAGTCAAGATGAATAAATCAACTCTGAAATTAGGAGATCATAATTATTCATAAGAATTTCTATGATGGACAATTTTTTTCTTTACATAATGTTCTTTCCAACATATGAATGAAATAGCATGACAGTGAAAAAACTCATTATAGTAGGGCAATGCGTCAACCGATCTGAAGGCCGGATAGTTGCCTTCATGGTTCAATTCTCAGACTATTTCTCCAAACTTCTGGGGCTCTTCTGAACTTGAGCGTTACATAAATGTACTTGTCCTCTAAGCCACTTTCATTGTACTTAACCCTCTGAGTAGCACTAACGTTCAGGTACGTCCTCGTGCCTCCTGACCAGCCAGAGTACGATCGTACACGTGTAAGGCAACATTAAAAAAAGGCAAATGTCTGTTCTTCTTGTTTCCATAAATTGGTTATCAAACAAACATGATTTTAAGTTAATAAAACTGTAACAAACTAATTTTATTTTTTGGAAAAAGAACTCACTCCTGGGGGTCAGCGAGCATGAAAAACACTCACTCCTCAAAGGGTTAAATGATTACCTTGCCTGTGACTCCTATATAACCTCTCATTGAGCAAAAAAGGCCACTGCTGTGACTAAAATGACTCACCTTCATGCCTTCCTTCACCATGAGCCCCAGGCTTCTAAAATCCCAACTCTCCTAACTAGCTGCATGAACCTGGGCCAGTTACTGCAATTCACATGATCTTGTGCACATCGGATCCAGCGCTTGGCAGTTTACAAAGCAGGCTCACACCCATAAATTCACCGGACTGACAACCTGTTCCAGAAACTGAGACAGGACTCTGGGAACCACAGAGCAGAAATTTAATATCACATACTTCCACAAATCTAGATCCTAAAATGCAAAGCTAGAGAGGTCAGTCCCAATTTTTAGGCTAGCTGCCAAACAAACTGTTACTTGCCAATGACTGCTGAGAAAACAAAGTTTCTAGATTTGATTCATTAATTTCAAAACCTTAACTGACAGCAAGGAGAATACTGCATCTGGGGCTCTGACCCAATGCTGCCTCTTCTACATTTCACAGATTCATCACACAAAACACCTAGCGAAGTATGAAACCGGTCAAGATGTTTTTTTCCTTTATATTTTAATTTACAACAAAACTTGACCTAGCCACTCCTGGCTCAAACCAGCAGTGCTGATAGTATGGTCCACTGTCAAGAACACTGTCCTAAGGAAATGTCATTTCCGGCTCTAGCTCTGCCACTAACTAATGTTATGATCTTGGACAAGTCACCTCACACCTGTGACTTCAGTTTCCTTATTTGTGGATTGAGAGAGCTGGTTAAATGCCTCGAGCTAATGTCTTGTCTAACGAGGTGTTTCTCTAGTTCTTTTTATGGAACATCTATATGTAAGGTATTCAGTCTTACAATTGTGTGAACCTATTCTAAGGGTTTCTACTTAGAAATTCCTCGCCCTGGCTGGTTGGCTCAGTGGTAGAGTGTCAGCCCAGTGTGTGGAAGTCACAGGTTTGATTCTCAGTCACGGCACACAGGAGAAGTGGCCATCTACTTCCCCACTTCTCCCCCTTTCTCTCACTCTTTCTCTTCCCCTCCCGCAGCCATGGCTTGAATGAGCAAGTTGGCCCTGAATGCTGAGGATGGCTCCATGGCTTTGTCTCAGATGCTAAAGTTGCTTGGTTGCTGAGCAACAAAGCAGAGGCCCCAGGTACGCAGAACATCAGCCCCAGACAGGGGTGGCCAGGTGGATCCTGATTGGGGAGCATTCAGGAGTCTGTCCCTCCACCTCCCTGCTTCCTACTTGATTAAAAAAAAAGGAAATTCCTCAGCACAATAAGCCTGCCATATGCATTCACTCATATGTATATGAAACAGGAAGAAAGTAATGTGAAAAAGACACTTAATTTCTCTTGAGGGAAAAATCTGCACTCAGAGCTAGGGTTCATGTTTTCTGGCTAAATGAAAATGAAAAATAGAAATATTTCCCATCAGCATGAGAAGTTAGCAGTCTTCATGCATAATAGCAACAACAGAATTCAGGTTGTTTCTGCTTCTCCAAAATGAAACCATTGTTTTCCTGAGTTCAAATGTGACATCGTACTGAAAATCTTTTAAAAACTGTAAAGGTCTGAAAAGATTGTGTAACAGCTTATCAGTGCAGTGAAAGAAACAGGTACTGAGTGGCCTTGGCCAGTTGGCTCAGTGGATAGAGCCAGCCCAGTGTATGGATCTCCCAGTTCGATCCCTTGTCAGGGCACACAGGAGAAGCGACCATTTGCTTCTCTTCCCTTTCCTCTCTCCGTTCTCTTTCTTTCCCTCTCATAGCCAGTGGCTCGATTGGTTCAAGCATGGCCCCAGGTGCTGAAGATAGCTCAACTGGTCCAAGCATCAGCCTCAGGCACTGAGGACGGCTCAGTTGATTAAAGCATCGGCCACAGACAAGGGTTGTTGGTTGGTGCGCATGCGGGAGTTTGTCTCATTCTCCCCTTCTCTCACTTAAAAAGAAAAGAAAGAAATGGGTACTGAGCAAATCAAGAACTCCTAAGAGCTCTCACCCAGCAATCAGAAGACATAGAGAAATAAACTGAAGGACTTTCAGTACTTGTGTTGAACAGAAAGGGCAAGAGGGGACATCCTTGTCGTGATCCTGATCTTAGAGAAAAATATTTCAGCTTTTCACTGGTCCTTCCTCAAGTGGCTTATAAATAGATGGACAAAGCAGAGCACTGAGAAGACTATAAAAGACCAATCTGTAAAAAATAGACAATTGCTGAGTACTGGTGGATCCAGGCTGAGGATGACAGAGGTTCGATGTAAAAATATGCACATATGAAAAAATATTTTTGCAAAAGATCATTAAAGCATTTATATAAGTTTCAGTGTAACACAAAAAGATAAAAAGCTTTTAGTGAATAATTTCAAACATCCCTTCTGCATCACCCAGTCTTGAACCATTTAACCAAATGTAACATAGCAGACCACACTTTGTGAATCTAATTCACCAAGCAAAACTTGGAACTGCCTGTGGTAGTTCATTACTGTAACCAGAAAGTAATAATTTTAATGTAAAGCGGGTCTCAACGAATGAGGTAATTAATATCTTAAGTAGATGTCTCTGTAAAATGTCACCAGCTCATAATGAAGATAACAATATATAATGGAAGGATTCATCAGTGGTCAGAATTACTAATTTTCAATAGACTACATAAGATGTGCATAACACAATGAAAATATGAAAAATTTCATCACTGCCACAAGTAACCTAGTTAGTTAACTGTATGCTATTTGTATCTCTATTATTTTAAGCTGTAAAAGTGAAGAATTTGTAAATCTAAATATATTTTTAAAAATACTCTAAAAGACTGAGTAGACAGCTTCATGCATATACAGAGACCACTGCAGTCAACGACCACTAGGTGGAACATTTACTGCAACATTTAGAGTGACGGCCTGCCAGTTCCCCATGAGCAAAAATGTATCAAGAATCAGTAAGCCAGATGGAAAAAGTCAAGAAGCATAGATTTCACTCACAGTGGGATAAAAAACTGAAAGCAACAACTGAACAAAGAAGAAAAACAAACGAACAAAACCTCACCGCACAGAAAACAACAATACGGTTGTCACCAGAGGAAAAGGGGGGTGGGAGGTGGTAAAAAGTAAAGGAGGTGAAATATATGGTGACAGAAGGACATCGACTTTGAGGGGTGGCCACATAAGCAACATACGGATGCTGTATACAGGATTATACACTTGAAGCCTACGTGATTTTATTAAACCATGTCCCCCAATACATTTCATACAAAACTATTTTTAAAAAAGAATTAGATCTTGAACCATACATTTAAGTGTCATTATTCACTTTGTACTATGTTAAATTCTTAACTCAATTAAACAGCAGTGTTGAGCTGTGACCCATTAAGAAACCGAATGCTTTCATCCAAACTGGACTTCTGGTTCTTACTGACAAGTGCTCCACTCACGAAACCATTGTCTGCCTAGATCTTTTTACCTTCAGGTGCATTCGGTACCATACTTACTTATCCAAGACCTGGGGATCCTCAGGGCTCTTATTTTCATACTCCAGAAGTTCAAGGAAACTCTGCATGTACCTAAAAAAGAACAGTCACTGTATTAGCCATCTACCCAGCATGCATTTCTCCTTTCTCTCTTCCCTAGAGCACCCCACATTTTCACTCCGGGACGTCCCCTCCCCCGCCCCGTGTGGCCCAAGTGTTTCCGGAGAAGCTGATGCCATGAAAAGCTCCTGGGTGGACCGACATTTCTCTGGGTAATCCTATTTCCTTTGTCACTAATTCCTAGATAGCCTGATAGTCCAGGGCTAGGCCTGTTCCTGGGCCGCATACCCCTGGACAGGAGTGGGCATACTGCCTCAATTCAGACCAGTAAAATAGAAGGCTTGCTAGAGGTCTCTGGAGAGAAATCAGCTTGCTCTGCTGTTGTCCAGTTTGCTATGCAGATAGGAAGCCTGGAACTGCTGCAGCTACTCTGTCACCAGGAGGAAATCCAGCCTGAAGATGAAGCCGACACCATGGAAAGCAGGACCGGGATAAGCTCATGAGTCTCTGAATCAAACCAACAGCAAAAGCTCATCCTATGAGCTACACAAGCCAATTCCCTGTTTAAGCCAGGTTTGGCTGGATTTTCTGCTATTTACAAACATCCTAAGTGGCCCACCAAGTCTATAGTTTGATTGCATATAAATTGTAAGAAGCACATGGTATGACTTAGCACACTGAAGCGTGCGCTAAGAACTTAGAAACTAGAACTAAAGAAGGTTCCTTCTCAGAGTTAAATTCTCTTAGACCCTCAGAAACAGCTACGGGATTAAGAACAGCTCCATATCTCAATCAGGGCCAGTTTAAGAAATAATGTGTCTGACATAAAAGTGTAGGGAATGTAGGGAAATGGGCTGCAGAGAGGCACGTTACTGGAGCAGCTACATCCGGACAGGACCAGCTGGATCCGGTGGGGATTTGGAGATTTCAATTACTCAGAGGCATGTGATCTCTGGGGTCTTAACATGTCCTGAAAGAATTATCTCTTATTCTAATTATTTCTAACAATTAATTACACTAATCCTACTAGCCAGCTTTGACAGAGGATGAGGGCACTTAAGCAACTAAAAATGACTGTTAAGCACATAAAAAGACACAAATGGCATTTTATTAATCAGCCTCACTTGAACTTTGTGACAATGCATAATACTAAAGTATGTTCATCCCTGGGTATATTTTTTAAAAGTCTCTGGGCAGATAAGGCCATGGATTATCTATTGCTAAAATCACCAGGTCAAACCATCCTGCGAG
This sequence comes from Saccopteryx bilineata, assembly GCF_036850765.1. Lineage (NCBI taxonomy): Eukaryota > Metazoa > Chordata > Mammalia > Chiroptera > Emballonuridae > Saccopteryx > Saccopteryx bilineata. The sequence goes on from NC_089502.1 coordinate 127,943,948, forward strand.
GCCACTTTTAAGAAGGGAAAGAAATGACAAGGAAACACAATGCATGCATGATCCTGCCCTAGATTCCTAAATGAGGGGGAGGGGACAATTAATGCAATGAGAACAAGTCCTACATATTAGAAAATATTACTGGATCAGTGTTAAATCCCCAAATTTGATAATCATACTGTGGTTTTCTAAGAGTTGTTCTAGAGCAGGGGTTGGGAACGTATGGCTCGCGAGTCAGATGTGGCTCTTTTGATGGCTTCATCTGGCTCGCAGACAAATCTTTAATAAAAAAAAATAATGTTAAAAATAGAAAACATTCTCACGTATTACAATCCATTCATTTCCTACCGCTCATGTTCATGGCTGCGGGTGGCTGGAGCCAATCACAGCTGTCCTCCGGGACAACACCAAATTTTTATTGGATAATGTGTAATGTACACAGGTCGTTGTATGGCTCTCACGGAATTACATTTTAAAATATGTGGCGTTCATGACTCTCTCAGCCAAAAAGGTTCCCAACCTCTGCTCTAGAGAGATACCTACTAAATTATTTAGGGGTAGTGGGGCATGATGTCTACCATTAATACAATGGTTCAGGGGAAAAATAATGTGTGTATTTTGTGTGTGTGTGTGTGTGTGTGTGTGTGTGTGTGTGTGTATGAATGAAAATGGTTGAATAAATGTTGCCAAATGTTAAGAGATAGTAAATCAGAGTGATGGTTCATAATGGAAATTCTTGCTACTAGTCTTGCAGACCCTTCTGTTAAGTAGAAAATTATTTGAAGATTGAATGTTTAGAAAAAGAAAAGGGGGAAATAACGTGTATGTTTGGATTGGCCATGAAACAGGAATGGTGAGGAGAAACAAAAAAGAGTCAACACAGTAATTTGAGTCTATACTTTGCCAGTAACTCACTTTGAAGCCCCTGAAGAAACTTCTACATAAGTGATAGTAAATGTTTCCTGTCACTGCCACCAGGATGAGGGAACTTGTCATCTAGCCTGCCTAGAACCCCTATCATAGTATCTGCCAAATAGTGCTTATATACTTTCTTCTAGAGATCTCTAATGATGGCCTTGAAGCAATAAAGAAGTCTCATATAGGCCCTGGCTGGCTGGCTCAGTGGATAGAGTGTCAGCTCAGCATATGGGCGTCTGGGCTTTGATTCCTGGTCAGGGCACAAAGGGGAAGTGACTATCTGCTTTTCTCCCCTACTCTCTCTCCCATCTCTCTCTTCCCCTCTTGCAGCCAGTGGCTCAATTTGTTCAAGTGTGGCCCCGGGTGCTGAGGATAGCTTGGCTGGTCTGAGTGTATTGGTGTCAGGTGCTAAAAATAGCTCAGTTGATTTGAGCATCAGCCCCAGATGGGGTTGCCAGGTGGATCCTAGTTGGGGAGCATGTGGGAGTCTGCCTATCACCTCTCCTCTCAAAAAAAAAGAAGAAGAAGAAGAAGAAGTCTTATGCAAACAAGTACTTGCTGCTCCTTCTGAAACAAGCTATGAATTTAGGGTAAAAAGCAACTATGAGATCGAAGCCACAGTAGCCATCTCTCCTGGGTTCCAGGGCCCCCCGTGCCTCCCAGAGTGTGGAGCTGCTTTCTGGCTGGGACAAGGACTGGACACTATATCTCTAAGACCATCCAACAGAGTGATTCTCAGCCCTAAGAATTTAGTATAATACATACAGGGGCAGGCAAAGGTAGGCTTACAGTTGTGAGTACGTGAAACATTTATTCTTGTATTATTATTTATTAATTATCGTATTATCTTCCATAGGAACAACTGTAAACCTACTTTTGCCCACCCTGTGTTACTGAGGAATGACTACTGCATGGCGTTCTCTTTCAGTAGCCTGGCCTCCACTGACCCTCTAAATGCAAGTTAATTAATAGTCCCAATCTCTTTATGTCTGTCCTCATCATTCCCTTCCCCTAAAATGCGCTCCCCGTCTGCCATTTGCAGCCACCCATCAAGGGGCAGTGCAAACCACAGAGGGCACCTGTCCCCGCCTCCAGGCTCCTGGGGCACTCCTGCTGTCCTGGCTCAGAGCATTTTTTGCACCTGCCTCTCGAACTCCAGCTTTCTCCGCAGTGACACCTACCTTTACTTTTATAACACAGAGGAGACCTACACTGTTTCTCTGATATATGTAAGCCTTTTCAAAAAATACAGCAACTCTCTTATATCCTATCATTCACTAACCTCACTCTGCTTACCTAGTTGGTAGTTTACTCACAAATCCAACTTCCTCAATTAAATAGACATGCTTTAAGCATCAGAGCTATATCTGATTAAACTTTAAGTTATTCTTAAGATTCTTCATACTTTTCACAGGGCAAACACAGCATAGCAGGTACTGCTGTTCTCCCAATCTGAGGTCCCTTTAAATGACTTACCATATTCCCCCATGTATAAGACACACCCCTTTCCCCGAAAAATTTGAGGTCTAAAAACTAGGTGCCTCTTATACAGTGGTTGTAGATTTTTTTTTTACTTATATTTCCTGCTTTTTCATGCAGATGAGGAGTTGTATGAATTTTATAATAAATAAAACTTGAGTTCAATAACTTTATGTAATTTTTTTTTCAAATTTCAGGCCCCAAAATTAAGGTGCATCTTATACAATGGGAGTGTCTTATATATGGGGAAATACGGTAATTTGTTCTAAAATTACTGCCTTCCAGAACTTCTTTAAAAGAACCTACAGAAGCAACATGTCCCATCCAGGGGTTATAGAGCTGCACACATGGGCCGCTGCATTGCTATTCCTGTCTAGTTTTCTATCCTTTCCCATGTTTTAAATGAGCCATCACATTTATAAGCAGAGAAATAAAATGTGAAAAGTCAAGGAAGTGTCTCATACAGTTTTGAAGTATTTTCATCAAGACAATTTTAAACTGTCAGTTTAAAAAAAAGTCTTAATTGCCTGGAAAACCCGGCTATCCCAACTGACTCATTCCCATGCAGGTGGTGCGAGTACTTTTAGAAAGAATGGTCCAACGCCAAATGTTCAGAGCATCGTGGGAAGACCCATTTGAAGGCGCATTATTTACTTACCAACTCTGGACCAATCCCACTGATGGGCGGTTAAGCAAATTATCCGGCAGAAGATTAACTTCTCTCATAGTGTTGGCCAGACGCACTGGGAGCTCCTTCCGGAGAAACATGTATGAAGTTTTCTCACATGCATTATCTCTCCCTATTCAAGAGATGAAAAATGTTCCATGATTTACAATCTAACAGATGAAATAATAAATGCTCCCATGGTAGCAGTTCCTGGTTGGGAAGAGAAGATTAATCCTGCAACCTCTGTCTGGTTAAATTTTTATCCTCTGAAATACCAAGTTTAAGAAAATAATTTAATTAGAAGAGCAAAAGAACATTTATTCTAAAAGGTCACCTTGAAAGCAGTTTATTTTTTTCCCTTTAACAGAAATATGTTCCTACGGTTACCAGTGACGATCTAAGTGACCTGAGATACGATCTGAATTTGTTTTCAAATAAACACTGTGGGACGACTGCCAAGTACAAAAGTAGAACATATAAATCCACTCCTGTTCAGAGGGATTTCCAGAAGGCAACAGATCCCTTCATTCCGCAAATATTCACTGACTGTGTTCTTCGATGTGTTTCTTCAGGGACCACCCTGCCACTCAGAGAAGCAGCCACAGACCCCGTCTTGGACCAAGACACAGGACTCAGGCTGTGCCAAAGAAACCAGGTCACAGGTGTTCCCAGAAGCAGAGTGGTCAGTGTGGCATGTCTGAGCAGGAAGGGCACTGCTTTCGGTGTAAAGACAGAGGTCAGGGAGTCTCCTGCTGATTACACTGAGCTGGTTGTGCATCAGATCTATGGAACTAGGACACAGTGAGAGAAAGGTACCCAGCCAGCTGAAAGAGGAGACTAAGCCCCACCCCTGGCTGCCATGTGACCTGAGTAGTCCCTTGACTGGCCCCACCCCAAGTCCCCCCCCAGCCCTGCTGTATACCCAACGATGGCAGTGGGATGGAGGATCTGATAAAAGGACTCGAGCTTTGGGGACAGAAGTGTGCCTGAACCCCAACTCTTCTATTTTGGGGGTAGGATGCCTTTGGTAGCTTTTTAACCCAAGTTTCACTGCCTTGATCCGTAAACTGGGGCTGAAACTTGACTTTGTAAAGACTGTGATGACGTGTGCAGCAACTGACACAGAGCAGGTGCTTAACAAACGTCAGTCCTTCTGTCCTCTGATACTTATGATACTTATGGGTCCCTCTCAAGTGCCTCACACTAGACAGGCCTTCCTGCTGCTCCATGGTCCCTGGAGGCTTCTCGGAAAGGGCAACCACAGGCCGAGGACCCAGACCCGGCCCAGCCACAGGGTGGCTCACTTGCTACTCGGCTTCTCCAAACTCTTCTCATTCCTCCAAATGTGATAAAGGCAGCAAGTTAGAAATTCAGAAGGAAATATAATTTTCTAAAACTTCCAGCCAAGCTTTGGTTTATTCCTTTCCTCTCCCCACCAAATAAGACCAGAAACAAAAGAACCCACTTTGGAAGGTGATCAGTATAACCGTTCTTCCCCCCATTAGCCCCTTACTCGCACATTATCCATTTTGAAGAATAGTACTGAGGAGTCCATCCCTTCTCTCGTTATAAGTGAGTATATCCAAGGCCTTTGGTAAATCTTTAATCGATGACTCTGTTTTTCATTTTCCCCTAAGGGAAATACTCATTCCAAGAAAGGAAATTTGCAGCAATGACCTTCCAACATCCACTCCAAACACATTTAATTAATTAATTAATTTTTGAGAGAGACAGAGAGAGGGACAGATAGGGGCAAACGAACAGGAAGGGAGAGAGATGAGAAGCATCACTTCTTCGTTGCAGCACCTTTGCTGTTCACTGATTGCTTTCTCATATGTGCCTTGACCGGGTAACTACAGCAGACCAAGTGACCTCTTGCTCAAGCCAGCAACCTTGAGCTCGAGCTAGCAACCTTGGGCTTCAAGCCAGCAACCTTTGGGTTCAAGCCAGTGACCATGGATTCATGCCAATGATCCCACACTCAAGCTAGTGACGTCATGCTGAAGCTGGTGAGCCCATACTCAAGCCGGCAACCTTGGGGTTTCGAACCTGGGACCTCAGTGTCCCAGGCCAACACTCTATCCATTATGCCACCACCTGGTCAATTTGGCCTTAGGAGATTAACATTTAAAATGACTCTTGATATTCCCTGGCCAGGGAGCTCAGTTGGTTAGAGTATGGTCCTGATAAGCCAAGGTTGCAGCTTTGATCCCTGGTCAGTGCATACACAAGAATCAACCAATAAATGCACAAATAAATGGAACAACAAATTGATATTTCTCACTCACTCAATAAATTAAAAAATTAAAGATTCTCATTGCTTTGCTTTAGATAATATATATCCATTCCTAAAATGTTCTATATAAAAATAATTTTTATAGGTGAATCATTTTAAATGCATTTAAAATGATGATATTTAAACAATTCATAGACAGACTAATAGAGAGTAGGCTGACAGCTGTCAAGCAGGGTTGGAGGCTTCATAGGGGAGTGTAGGGATTGAGCAAAAAAAAAGAGAACAAAACTCATGGACACAGACAACACTGGGGTAATTGCTGGGTGGAGGAAGAGATGGGCATATGGGGGATGAACTGCGATAGAAGCACGTAGATGACCTGGGTGGGGCATGAACACGCAACACGGTGCACAGAGATGTGTTGTAGAACTGTGTACCTGAACCCTGTATAATTTTGTTAACCAGGGTCACTCCCAATAAATTCAATAAAAAGGAAAACTAAAAAAAAATTTAAAGAAAAAAAGATGGTTTAATGTATTGCTGGATCTGGTTTGCTAATATTTTTGTTAAGGATTTTAGCATCTATGTTTATCAGGGATGTTGGCTTATATTTTTCTTTATTTGTAATGTCTTTATCTGGTTTTGGAATTAGGAGAATGCTGGCCTCGTAAAATGAGCTTGGGAGTCTTTCCTCCTCTTAATTTTTTCGGAAAAGTTTGAGAAAGATAGGAGTTAGTTCAGCTGATCTAGTGCGTCATTTAAGGCCACCATTACCTTGCTGCCTTTCTGACTGGAAGGATCTATCTATTGATGTCAATGGGGTATTAAAACCCCCTACTATCACTGTATTGTTGTCTAGCTCCCCCTTTATGTTCATCAAGACTTCCTTTACAGGCCCTGGCCAAGTTGCTCTGTGAATAAAGCGTCAATCTTGTGCACTGATACTGCAAGTTCAATTCCCCATCAGAGCATGTACAAGAGGCAATCAATGAGTGCAGAACTAAATGGAACAACTAAGTGGAACGAGTTGATTGATGCTTCTCTCTCTTTCTCTCCCCCTCCCTCTACTCTCCCTTCCTCTCTCTCTCTCAAATCAATGGAAATTTTTTTAATTAAAAAAAAAAAGATTTGCTTTACATATTTAGGTACTCCTACATTAGGTGCATAAATGTTTACACCAGGTGTCCCCAAACTTTTTTACACAGGGGGCCAGTTCACTGTCCCTCAGACCGCTGGAGGGCCGCCACATACAGTGCTCCTCTCACTGACCACCAATGAAAGAGGTGCCCCTTCCGGAAGTACGGTGGGGGCGGATAAATGGCCTCAGGGGGCTGCATGCAGCCTGCGGGCTGTAGTTTGGGGACGCCTGGTTTACAAGGATAATATCCTCTTGCTGGACTGCTCCCTTTCTCATTATGTACTATCCTTGTTGTACCAAAGGTCCTTTAAACCAGTGGTTTTCAACCTTTTTACACTTGGGGACCAGTGAAAATAGAAGAATTATTTTGGGAACTACTAAGGCAGAAATCACCCTGAGCATAAGGAAACTCCACTAAGGTCATTGGGGTCTATAATTTCATACAATATCAGAGTGGTTAACTCTTTCATGGACTAGCATGAAATTTCTGGTGGACTCCTCCACAAACTGGCGGTTGAAAACACTGCCTTAAACTGCTATCATTTTTTAAAATTATTTTTTCTTGGGCCCTGGCCAGTTGGCTCAGCAGTAGAGCATTGGCGTGGCATGTGGAAGTCTCGGGTTCAATTCCCAGCCAGGGCACACAAGAGAAGCTCCCATCTGCTTCTTCACCCATCCCCCTCTCCTTTATCTCTATCCCTCCCTCAGCCAAGGCTCCATTGCAGCAAAGTTGGCCCAGGCACTGAGGGTGGCTCCATGGCCCCTGCCTCAGGCACTAGAATGGCACAAGTTGCAATGGAGCAATGCCCCAGATGGGCAAAGCATCGCCCCCTAGTGGGCTTGCCTGGTGGATCCTGGTTGGGTGCATGCGGGAGTCTGTCTCTCTGCCTCCCCTGCTTCTCATTTCAGAAAAATACCAAAAAAATAATATACATTAATTAGTTAGTTAATTAATTAAAATTCTTTTTTCTTTTTGCTCCTCTGATTGGGTGTTTTCTGCTGCCTTGTCTTGCAAACCACTGGTCCAATCCTCTGCTTCACCTAACCTACTGCTTATTTCTTCTAATGTATTCTTCATTTCTAACTTTTTCTTATGGTTTCTAAGGCCTTTTTTAATGCTGTTTTCTTGCTAAGATCCTTGAGAATCCTTGTAACCATTTTTTTTTTTAACTCTACGTCTGATGAATTGCTTGCCTTCATCTCATTTAGCTCTTTTTCTGGAGATTTCTCCTGTTCTTTCATTGGAGGCCTACTCCTTTGTCTCCCCATTTTGGCTGCTCTTTGTGTATATTTCTATATATTGATAGGGTAGCATTATGTAGTAGATGTCCTGTGAAACCCAGTGGTGCAGTCTTCTTGATGACCTGAGCTGGGTGCTCCAGGAATGTCCCTTGTGTGGGTTATGTGGGCCTCCCTGTTGTAATTGTGTCTTGACAACTACTGGCCCATTTGCACTTGGGCTTGACCCTCAGGCTGGCTGACTGTGAGGCTCAACCCCAACCACAGTGTAAGAGCCACTGTGCAGGTGCTGACCACACAAAGCAGAATTCGCCTCTGCAGGGCCTGGTGCCTGCCGAGAACTCCCTTTGGATATGTTGCTTATGAAGCTAACTGCATCCTGCTCCGATGTTGCCTGAAGCTGACCACTGGGTGTGTTAGTTCTGGGCCTCTTGGGAGGGACTCTGGTGCAGGTCAAGGTCAGACGCTGTCTGTGACTGGCCCTGGGCAATCTGTTTGGAGCTACAAAGTGATCCACAGTTTGTGGCTGCCTTTGCTGGGCCTGGGTGCACATGGGAGGGATCAAACTGTGGAGCAAGGCCGGCTTCTACTAGCACCAGTCCCAGTGGCAGATCAGGAAAAGTCCCAAGGCACCACAAGATACGCTTCTGCCTGCCTCCACCTGCTGGCTGCCTGTTAGGCTCAGTCACTGAGAGCCTCTGGCGGAACTCGAGTTGCATGAGGAAGGTTCCCAGTGAGTCCCCAGGTAGGGCGAGTGGTGTTCACCAGACTGATACAGGTTCAAACTCAGCGCCAGTGCCAGCTCTGGGGCCACTCAGCAAATGTCCCAGAGTATACTAAGTCCAAGTGCCTCCCACTGGGTGCTCGCACACCTTTGTGGAGGGGTGGAGTCTCAGGGAGTTATCAGGGTGAGGCCAGCAGTCTGTCAGATCGAAACAGACCAAGATTTGGCCATGGGAAGGGAGGGCTCTGCACCTGTCAGGCATATGAGGGGAGAATGGCCCCAGTGCTAGAGCCACACAATCCAGTCTGTCCCAGATTCTGCCAGGATCCTGATTTCAGCAGGGTGTGGCTGCGAGAGGTCAGGAGGATGGGGCTAGTGGATCTCCCATGAGGGGGAGGTGCCAGTCAGGCTTTGGGGAAGGTGGGTAGAGTGGCTCCCACTCAGTCTGTCCTGGATTCTCCCCAAACCTCAGCAGGGTGGAGCCACCAGGAGTCGGGGGGGGGGTGAGCAGATCTCCAGTGAGTGGGAGGCGCCAGTCATGTTCAGGGAAAAGTAGGAGAAATGGCCTCCACCCCAAAGCCACAAACTCAGTCACTGACACCTCCTGAGTCTGCCCAGACCTCTATACCCAGGTCCAGGCAACTGACTCAACAGGGCACAAACTCCACAGGGTGGCTGACAGGGAGTCCTGAGGCTCAGGCATCTGCTTCCCCTCCCCCCAGGTTGATGTCCTATGGAGGAAAGTGCTCACCCAAGAAAGATGGTGTCTGTGGTATAGGAGAATGACTCAGCACAGGGATCCTGCTGGCTGTCCCTTTAGCTCTCTTCCCAGAGCCACAAAACCCAGTCTCTCCTCACAGGACGCTAGCCCACTCTACCCTCCCTCCATTGAAGCCCAGGATAAGTGGTTATGAATGAGATTTTGTGCACTGGCCCTTTAAGAGGGCACCTATGTCTCTAGTGGACTCTTGTCTCTCCCTGGCAAACAGACTCCCCACTGATTTACACAGCCAGATATTATTTACATGCCTCTTCCCGGCTCTGGTCTGGGAAGCCAAACTATGGTTAAGACCCCACACTTCTCGGGGGGAATATTTGCAGTTAGATATTCCTCTGGAATCTGAGCCACTGCCTTTGGGAGCGGGGCCTGCCCTTTTTGTGTCTCTGCCCTTCCTGCCAGCCTTGATATGGCTTTTTCTGTAAACCTTTGGTTATAAGACTTCTCTTTAGCTAGTCTTCAGTTAGTTCTTTGGGTTGATTGCCTTATATTTTAGTTGTAATTCTAGTTTGATCCTGGGAGGTGGTGAGTACAGCATCCACCTACTCTGCTGCCATCTTGGATCTCCTGAAAGGACCTTTTTTTTTAAGTTCAAAAGAAATGCCAACATTCTCGCCATAGGAAAAGTGAGTTAGGGAATGAGGAAGAAAAAGTACCCTGTGGTGTTAAATCAGACTGGGATAATCAGTATGAACTCAGGAAAAAATTAGCTGAGTTTTTTGGTAGTAAACTTTTACATGTTTCAATTTCCATGTAAATTGAAATTTACATGGAATATCTGGAGCAGCATATCTGGAGCAGCAAATTAGAAGTACATGGGTAGGAAAAAGAGGAAGGGCAGTGAGAGGTGAGAATGGGCTGGCAGGCGCGGTGGCAAGGGTCAGTAAGGTCCACATCTGTTCTGGAAAACCACAAGGCTAGATGGTTTAGGAATTTAAACGTTTTCAGATTTTAGGAAGGTAAAAAGCATGTACATCCATTGTGTAATACAGTCTATTACACAGGCACAACATAGCTGTAGTGAAATTTAAGCACATCTATACTGAGCAGGATAAAGACTATGATCTCAAGTCAGGCGGGGCCAGGTTTTGCCACCAAAGATATATATGTATGTATCATATACATAGATATACACACACATACATACATGTGTATGTATACACGTATATATGTATATATGTGTAATATACATATAATACATAGATATGTATCTATATATACACACATATATACATAGGTATGTATATATACACATATATACATAAATATGTATATGTATACATGTACGTATGTATATATATAAAAGAACCTCAATTTTCAAAACTTCTTGGACATCACAATTCAGATATAAGATTGCTGTCCTGAAGAAAAGTAAAACCAAGATCAAGTGCCAGAGACAGACTTGGGTTTGAATTCTGACTCAAGTACCCACTAGCTTCATGAACACAGACAAAAGTCATTACACTCCTAAGCCTCAGTGTCACCAATAAGAACAGTACCTCTTTGTAGAGGCTGTGTTGAGGGTGAAAAATTGCCTAACATTCAATATTAACAAATTCTTAAAATGTAGAAGAGGGGGCTCATTAAAGAGCAACCACTACCAATGCCAATGATGATGAAACGAACCCGCCTGAGGCTTCGTGTGCCAGATCGAATAGGACTGACACTGGCTGACCCCAGACAGCCTGTTTACATTCTGGCTCAGCGTGTCACCTGTGCTCATTTGATGATTCTACATAATTAAAAAAGGATTAAATAATGTTCTGAGTTCCCAGCACCCCTTCAATTCATTTTAAAATAAAAGGCCTGTTGCTTACATTTGTCAACTCTGCACTAACGAGAAAACTCAACTACTCTTGTGGTATGGGCTAAGATGACCAAGTTCGCGGAGCATTTCTGCTAGCCTTCTTGGATTATCAGCCTTTTCTAAATGGGTGCAGAGGGCAACATGATTTTATTTCTCTATACATCCCCCAATCAGAGGCCTCGCCTATGGCACCTTCTCAGCAATTTACTGGAGAACAGAGAACACTTTCAGAAGTTTGTAATTTTAAAAAAGAATACCTGAAAACCCTCAGGTTTTGCCTCCTACATTCTAATTAAGCTTTCGAGACAAATTCTTTGTACTCAGATACCTTAATTATACATCAGTTTAAACGGGGGAGAAGTCTTTCATTGTTAATTAGCCACTCTAAAAATAAGTAATTCCTGACTTTTTTTAAACCTTCCTGTGGTTTTCTTCATATAAGTTGAAAGTATTTTATCCGCTCCATTAATGCTGGATACCTAGTTTAAATCAAAAGGTTCCAATAAACATTTTTAAAATAAATGTACCCCCAAAAACCACCTTTTGCTTTTAATTGAATGTCCTCTCTAAAAGGTTCTGTTTCTGTAAGCCTTTTGCCATACTATTTTCCAGGTATTCTTTCCAGTTATTTGACTTCATTTTTTCCCTACTTATGTGGATTTTCTACATTTCTTAATTTTGATTTTCTATTTTTATTCTGCTTTTCTCTAAATACTTTATCTTATTCAAATTTACCAATTACATTATTCCCTGGTATCAGTTCCAAAGATGCCAAGGAGTGAGAGAAGGACATGGAAAATTCTGACTCCAGTGAACACAAATTAGTCACTGGCTTTCATATACTCCTGCGGATTGCTTCAGTCCTTCCTCCTCTGATGACCCTTTCATTCTCTTCAGTTTCCTGTTTGTTTTTCATACTTTGCCCTTTCATTGAAAAGTTGGAGACAGTGACTACATTTGCAAAAGGTCTGATTTGCTTTGCTGAGAAAGGCTCCAAATAGCTTTCCATTCTTTAAGATACAGAATCAATTGGACACAGAAACACAAATGACTTTCGATTTAATGCAGGGAGCCCTCTTAGTGATGGTCACCATAAGGAAGGAGCATTTGACTAACCTTCTGAGAGCAAGAATTATAGTAGTTCAGAGTTATTATTTGTTATACTTGGTTTCCACAGCGCCCTGTATTTCTATGTCTGGTGAATCTTTGATCCTCTTTTTGACTAATTGACAGGAAGCAGGAAAATAAAACAATCATTTCTTCAGTTAGTGAAGTGATCTGATGATATGCCTTATAGGATAAGCTGAGGGCTGAGAAACTTCAGAGCCAAATGCAGAGGGTCCACCTGGATCACTCGAAAGCTGTCTGGCTTTCAGCTTTGACACTGGCGGGGGTTGGTTCGGGAGGAGTAATGGAACCGGGAGTGGAGAAGAAGAGCGACAAATAGGAAAATTACTAGCAAGGCACTAAAACCCAACAGAATGATCCATTCATTCAGATAACGTTGCTTTTTCTAAATACTGTCAATTGAATGTTTGAGTTTCCAATGTATTTTTACCATTAACCACATTAAAATGGATAAAATACAACTAAGAGGATGGCATTTTAAGGGCAGCTCTGATTTTTCCCGGTTATAAGATTTTAATCTTTTGGAAACAATGAATTTTGGAATCATAAGTAATTAATTCTTGGATTTATGAGGGCTACATGATGATTAATTGAATAGACCTTCAAAGAAACAACCTAAATTGTGAATGGAGAACTATCAAATGGCCATGAATATCCTTCAAAAGAATCTCTTATTTTTTTTCTTCTTTTCCAAGTGAGAGGAGGGGAGATGACAGACTCCTGCATGTGCCCAACTGGGATTCACCCAGCAATCCCTGTCTAGGATCAATGCTCTGCCCATCTGGGGCCATGCTTGCAACTGAGCTATTTTTAGTGCCTGAGGCAGAGGTGCCACGGAGCCATCCTCAGCACTAGGGGCCGACGTACTCAAACCAATCAAGCCATGGCTGTGCAAAAGGAAAGGGGGGGGGGGAGAGAGAGAGAGAGAGAGAGAGAGAGAGAGAGAGAGAGAGAGAAAGAGAGAGAAAGGGAAGCAGATGGTTGCTTCTCCTGTGTGCCCTGACCAGGAATCAAACCCGGGACATCCACACAAATCTTTTTTTTTTTTAGCTTCATTTATACTTTAAAAATGTTTGCTTTACTCCAAGTCCAGAAGTACCATTTCACCGCTTGAGAAGTTTAACAGTTTTCCTTTGTTTGGGAAAACTTATTCCTGAATTTAAAAAGAAATCAAAATAGGCAGTAGATTTGGGGTCTACCAGATATGAGGCTGCCCTCACTCTAGAATAGACCTTGTTATTGTTACTAGCGTTATTATTAACAGGAAGCCAGGAAGTTCAAAGCCAAGACTGGGTGGGGGTTTCACACATACCTCATGCCCTATCACATTCAATGCCCCAACAATACCCAGAGACTACACTACTTCTTTTGGCCCAACGTCCACTTTATTATGCTCACAGACGCTGTGGGTCAGGGATTCAGACAGGACACCAGAGGGATGGTTTGTCTGGGATCTCAGCTGGGAAGACTCAAAATGCTGAGGAAATGACTACGCCATGAGGACGAGGGACTGGAAGTATCCGAAGGTTTCCTACTAAAAGTTGGACCTACCAGTACTGCCTACCGAAGCACTGCTGGCTGGCCTCTGGGGGCTTCTACACAGCATAGCAGCCTTGGGCTAGATGGAGTCTTGTATGGGTTCAATAAACAAGGTGGAAGGTACACGGCCTTTCACGACTCAGCCTCGGACATCACACAGCTAGCCCCCTTCTGCCATGCCCTTCCAGTCAAAGCAGCCACAGCCCGCCAAGACGCCAGGGCAAGGGGGTCAGACTCCCCCTTCCTGATGGAGGGATGGCGAAGGCACACCATGAAAAGCATCATCATGGCTATCCTTGGAAAATGACATCAAGATGTTCATGAAGAAGTGTAGATGATTTCTCAAATTACATTTTAAAGCATTCTTCTATTGCCTGAATTTGTTTGTTTTTTTCCCCCATTTATTTATCTTAGTTTCTTTCTTGCTGTGGACTTCCCTTACATGTCTGGTGACCCCTGCATATTTGAGACTAAGTGAGCACCCAAAACACTTGATTACACAGGGCTTTTGGGTGGGGGTCCTAACACCACCCCAGCTTTCCTTACATTCAGGGTTGTTAGAGAAGCAGCTCTCTTTTGCCCTTCACTTTGCCCGGGGTAACTGCCTGCCTAATAATGTCCCGATGGTCAGGGCAGAGGGCGACCCTTCTGTCTATAGACTTTGTTTATTCTCCAGTGTGATACAGTTATCACACTGGGGCGTGGATGGGGTGGGGAGAGCTAAAGGCAGATACAGGAGTCCTCACTTAATGTCGTTAATAGGTTCTGCAACTTTTGGTGGAAAGACAGATAACATACCCATTTTACCACAGGCTAACTGATATAGACAAGGTTCCTATGGCGTCTCATCAACATTATGATGAAACATTATTCAAAGACCTGCTGCTGAATGGCAAACTTAACTGGTGAATCTGAGTGCTAGATGTGTTCACTTTTCACTTTATGGTTCTTACAACTTTTCCTGAGGTCAGCAATTTTTCCAAATAAAGGGTTTGGGAAGGACAAAACAACCTAAATAGCCAATTATAAGGGAATAGCAAAATAAATTACCATATTGTATATTTACATGGGGAAATATGCAGTCATTACAGAGTGTTCTTAAAGAACAGCCTTCTAAAAAAGCTTTTCCTATAACTAGAGCCAGTGTTATTTTATAAAAACCTATTAGAGCCATTCTACTCTTTAAAAAAAATAAAGAAAAAAGAGAAATAATACAACCTCATAGGAAGGTGCTATTATAAGCAGCCCCTCCTCATGGTGTCTGAAGCCTGTGCTTCATGTAATGATTCGTGTTGTTGTTATGGAAACAGAGGGGACAGGGCGGCTGTGCTGGGGCCCTTCAAATTAAGGGAGGAGAGGGCTGCAGATCTCATCCTGCAGGGCCCCTGAGTCTGTGCTGAGGGAAAGTAAGTGGTGATCCTCCCTTCAAGAGCCCTGTTTCCTTTTTTGCCTGACCAGGCCGTGGCGCAGTGGATAGAGCGTCGGACTGGGATGCAGAGGACCCAGGTTCGAGACCCCAAGCTCGCCAGCTTGAGCGCGGGCTCATCTGGTTTGAGCAAAAAGCCTACCAGCTTGAACCCAAGGTTGCTGGGTCCAACAAGGGGTTACTCGGTCTGCTGAAGGCTCGCGGTCAAGGCACATATGAGAAAGCAATCAATGAACAACTAAGGTGTTGCAATGCGTAATGAAAAACTGATGACTGATGCTTCTCATCTCTCTCTGTTCCTGTCTGTCTGTCCCTGTCTATCTCTCTCTCTGACTCATTATCTGTCTCTGTAAAAAAAAAAAAAAAAAAAAAAGCAAAAAAGAGCCCTGTTTCCTCTTTTGAAACGTATGCCCGCAAACAGACTAGTGAGGAACCTGCCCCTCTGTATACCAGATAAGGCCAAAGCAAGCTATAAATGGACTTCACTGTAGGCCCACAATGTGTGCCCACTGTGAGCGCAACCTCTCTGCCATCGCCCCCAATCAATGAGCTCTACAGCCTGTGGGTCCCAGGATTGTTCAGAAAATGGAAGAGTCCATTAGCACACTACCTGGCACTTTGTAGGTGCTTAGTGTGTCCGTAAAGTCATGGTACACTTTTGACAGGTCACAGGAAAGCAAGAAAAGATAATAGAAATGTGAAATCTGCACCAAATAAAAGGGAAACTCTCCCAGTTTTATACCTATTCAGTGCAGTTCTATGTGGGCTCACGTACAGATTTTTTAGGGCTCCTTAGGTAGCTATCCCATATAGCCTCTACAGACTCGTCACTGACTGATGGCCTACCAGAACGGGGTTTCTCCACCAAACTGCCGGTTTCCTTCAACTGCTTATCCCACTGAGTAATGTTATTCCTATGTGGTGGCAATTCGTTATAAATGCGCCAATATTCAAGTTGCACTTTGGTCACGGATTGGAATTTAGCGAGCCACAGAACACACTGAACTTTCCTCTGTACCGAACACATCTCGACTGGCATGGCTGTGGGCTGCTCTGCTGTACACACGGTGTTATGTCATCACCTGCACATGCGCACATGCTGTCACATGATCCTACAGAAACTGGGAGGGTTTTCCTTTTATTTGGTGCAGATTTCACATTTCTATCATCTTTTGTTGCTTTCCTGTGACGAGTCAAAAGTGCACCATGACTTTACGAACACACTGTATTTACTGATTAGAACTGAAAATTAAAATACCTAGCAAGTTTCAATATAAACTTACTGTAACAAATAAAATTCAGTGGTTCAAGCTAACACTGGCTGGCAATGGTGAATTCCTCTTATAGACAGATCATTGCAATATATATATATATGATTAGGTGTATTGATATCCTTAGAGGTAGGGGAAGAGCAAAAAGTTGATAGGAAGGTGGTAATATGGTGATGGTAACTTAACATGGTGTGCTCAGCCAGAGAGCGGAGAGAACAGGCTTGAATGTGTTCAGAACTGATATCACAAAAAGAGCTTTGACCAGCAAGAATATATAAGTAACAGTTGTAGCCAAAGCTACCACATAGATCCACATCAACCTAATTCTAAAGGGTTAGGCTCTAGTACTGAGGGTGCATTGCTAAGTTTTTCAGCTGCTGGTCTGTGGACCAGTCCATCAGAAATTTCGTGCCACCCTCAAGAGTTAACCACCCTGATGTTGTATGGATTATAGACCCAAAAGTCTTTTCTTTTTTGGATTTTTCTTTTTTCATTCATTTTTAGAGAGCAAGAAGAGAGAGAGAGAGAAGGGAGAGGAGCAGGAAGCATCAACTCCCATATGTGCCTTGACCAGGCAAGCCTGGGGTTTCAAACAGGCAACCTCAGCATTCCAGGTCAACACTTTATTCACTGCGCCACCACAGGTCAGGCTAGACCGAATAATCTTAGTAGAATTTACTTTTATGTTCAGGGTGATTTCTGCCTTAGCAGTCCCTGAAATAATTCTCCTATTTTTACCAGTCCCCAAGAGTAAAGAGGTTGAAAACCACTGAGTTACAGGATGTCTTGTTGTCATGGAAGCAGGAATAGTTAAGTAAAGGTCACAGTGAACTCATTTTCAAGATTAATAGAGGCAAAATATTAAGTTAGCATACCCACTACAGTGAATGAAAAGGATCCAAAACCAGTCACGCTCAAAGCACAAATGAGTTAAAAGTACTGTTTCTTGGAAAATGATCAATTTATTTTGCAGGGACCTTAGGCCAACAACTTTTAAGATAATTAAGAGTGCCCTGTGCAGTTTTTATTCTTAGCAGAAAATGAGTTTTACCCAGGAAATGCTGTGTCACCAATTTCGTATAATAAAAGCATAGCCAGCACCTACAGAGCACCTACCATGTACCATGCATTGTGCTGCACAGCCTCAATTCCATCAGTGCAACAAGCCAGTAGTTAGATGATATCATTTCCATTCTGTAGATAAGGTCACTGGCATGTAGTGGTATTAAGTGATTAGCCCAAGCTCCCCCTGGTGGTAAGCACCACAAATCAGGACTTGAGTATGTATAGTCTAAATAGACTGCTTCTCATATTCCCAGAGACAATAGGCAGACTAGGGCCATGGCTGGTTGGCTCAGTGGTAGAGCATCAGCCTGGCGTGTGGATGTCCCAGGTTTGATTCCTGGTCAGGGTACACTGGAGAAGCGCCCATCTGCTTCTCCACCCCTCCTCTTCTCCCTTCTCTCTCTCTCTCTTCCCCTCCTGCAGCCATGGCTGGATTGGAGCAAGTTGGCTCTGGGCACTGAGGATGGCTCCATGGCCTCTGCCTCAGGCACTAAGAAGGGCTCCGTTGCTTAGCAACAGAGCAATGCCCCAGATGGGCAGAGCATCATCCCTTAGTGAGCTTGCCAGATGGGTCCTGGTTGGGGTACATGCAGGAGTCTGCCTCTGCCTCCCCTCCTCTCAATGAATTAAAAAAAAAATAGGCAGACTAATGAACGGCAGACTAACACCTCAGAATTTGAAGTGTTTCAATGTAAGTAATAAGTAGGTATCAATCTAACAGTTCAGAAATTATAACACTAGATGACCATTAAATTATGCAATTTCCTGTCTAACAGGACAAATTTAGACAAAACCTCAGCATTGCTAAAACTGTTTGCTAGAAAGAACTGCTGCACTGGGGGCAATGGTACATTATGTCGAAGGAAATTATTATGTTGAATGAAAAATGCTTAAGTTTAAAAGTTCAATCCACCTGAACTTTAACTGTGGTTTTGCCCCGAACTTTACTTAGTCAAGATACTTAAAATCATTTAGGCTTTAGCATCTTCACCCAAGAAATGGAAACATCTACTGCACGTGGCTGTTGTGAGAACTATATCTACATTTTCCCACAACTGTGTCTGCTAGAGAGTGGGCCACAAAAGGTAAGATGTGTTCGCCTCCTGGAAAGATTAACTTCTGGTTCACATGGGAACAGTAAGCAAGATGGTACGTCAACAACTAGCTGATGCTTTGAGCAGTCTGTACATTACTCGGGGCTCCTACTTTGCCATGTGTGAAACTGTCGAGTTTGGACAGATGATCTCTAAGCTCAAGCTCCCACAGAACGAATCTAAGAGCAGATTTTAAGTTGTCCTCCACCAACCTTGCCTAATAATATATATTGTGGAACAACTCCGGAGAGTACTGATAGGAGTAACCAGCCAAGGAAAGGAACTAGAAATCAAGAAAAAGAATACACAGACTTACATTTGGTCTTCTATTTGCACCCTCCATCCATAAAGCCTCCAAGGACACTTTGGACAAAGGACAATTTGGCTAACACCTCACACATTCCCAGAAACCACCCCTATTACATGAACAGGTAGGGACAGCATAAAGCATGCCACAAACTCATAGGATTCATAAAATTTGACATAGAGCTCTTTGTTCATAGCTCTTGGGTTCGGGCAAAAACTCCCATCAGAAATAGCAATAAATCCCAGAGAGAGCTAGGTGATTAACCTGATCCTGATGAAAGCACTGTAAGTGACCGAGTGTATAAAAATGTGGGCCAGCCTGACCAGGCGGTGGCGCAGTGGATAGAGCGTCGGACTGGGATGCGGAAGGACCCAGGTTCGAGACTCCGAGGTCGCGTGCGGGCTCATCTGGCTTGAGCAAAGAGCTCGCCAGCTTGGACCCAAGGTCGCTGGCTCCAGCAAGGGGTTACTCGGTCTGCTGAAGGCCCACGGTCAAGGCACATGTGAGAAAACAATCAATGAACAACTAAGAAGTCGCAACGCGCAATGAGAAACTGATGATTGATGCTTCTCATCTCTCTCTGTTCCTGTCTGTCTGTCCCTGTCTATCTCAGCCTCTGTAAAAAAAAAAAAAAAATGTGGGCCATGCGCTAAATCGAATGGAAACCAACCTTCAGTGTTAACCCATGTAAATATGTAAATATATGGGCAAAAGCTGGAAGGCTCTCGTCCAAAAAAAAAAAAAAAAAAAAAAAAAAAAGATGGAAGAATTATAGGTGATATTCTTTACAAATACCTTTAATTGCTTTCTTTGATAATTACTTTACCAAAGAAGGGAACACAGTAGGAAATATTTACAGAGCACAATTGCTCACTATGCCAGATAGACAAAGAATTCATGCAATTGACTAAAACTCCAGGTTCCAATTACAAAATGGTCAAGGGTACTTTACACACAACAAAATGCAGAGAAGAAACCCACATGGGGGGAAAAATACAACTTTTAGCTTCTATGTTACCTATTACACAATTACAATCCGAAGCCTCCTTCTGGCAGGGCTGTGGAGAAACTGGTACATTGAAAACTTCGGTAACAGCCCTGTAGATTAAAGCTATAAAATTCCTCAAGCTTTTCACATGGCATTCCCACTAAGGGGCACACACCCTAAAGGTACACTGCCAATTACCTGGAAGTCTTAGCAATCTCAAAAGTCACACTTCAGAGAGCCAAGGTTTACTGTTACTAGCAAAGGGGAGAAAGGGAGCTTTATCATTGAAATGCAAATCAAGAACAATCACTTCAAGCTTCTTTGACAGGGAGCTGAATTAACTTGGACTAGAGGACACAAACTTTCCATAAAGGGCCAGATGGTAAATATTTTTGATGCATAATTGTGTTCCAATAAAACTTTGTTTTCAAAACCCAGAGTACGGTAAAGAGTAAACCCTGATGTAAACTACAGAATCCAGATGGTAATGATGGATCAGTGTGGGTGTATCAGTGGTAGCGAATGTCCCGCACCGGGGAAGGATGTGGATGGTGGGAGAGGCTGTATCTGGGGAGTGGAGTTACTCAGGCACTCCCTGCACTTGCTGCCAAATTTCGCTGTGAAATCTAAAACCGCTCTGAAAAATAAAGACTATTGATTAAAAAGAAAAAAGAAAAAAAACCAGGTGGCTGGCCCTCAGGCTATAGTTAGACAACCTATCTTAGACGCCTATCTTGGTTCCTAAAACAAGAGGATTCACCCAACTCTGAAATTAGATTGTCATGGAAGTAAAACAACTGAATGCACATACAATATTTTTTAAAAATATTAGGCCCTGGCCGGGTACTCAGTTGGTAGAGCGTCATCCCAACATGCTAAGGTTGCAGGTTCGATCCCTGGTCAGGGTACATGCAAGACTCAACCAATGACGGCATGAGTGAGTGGAGCAAAAAGTAGATGTTTCTCTCTGTCTCTGTGTTTCTCCCTTCCTCTCTGCTACAAATAAAAAAAAAAAAAAGTTAAAGTGGTGATATTTTCTGATACCATCCAGTAACAAAACCAGGTTTCCCAAATCTTGCCAACATTCTGGTTAATTTCCCAACGCTTAATGGGAGGAAAACATGCAGTCATCACTAAGTAAGTGTGTTTGTGACCCTCCTTCAAAAGCACACAGAATGGCAAAGACATGGAAAGAAGCCTTCAAGTGCCCAGAGCCTGACACACCTTTAAGCTCCACCTTTAAGTGCCCAGAGCCTGATAAAAGCAGGTTATGCTGAAATCCAGCCCTACCAGATCATTAAAGCCCAAAAGGCCATTTTTTTCCTTTCAACTGAAATGCTGGTCAAGATGCATTAAGCCACATTGGATATCTTTATTCTTTTTTTTTTTTTTTTTTACAGAGACAGTCAGAGAGAGGGATAGACAGGGACGGAGAGAGATGAGAAGCATCAATCATCAGTTTTTCGTTGCAACACCTTAGTTGTTCATTGATTGCTTTCTCATATGTGCCTTGACCGCGGGCCATCAGCAGACCGAGTAACCCCTTGCTCGAGCCAGCGACCTTGGGTCCAAGCTGGTGAGCTTTGCTCAAACCAGATGAGCCCAGGCTCAAGCTGGCGACCTCGGGGTCTCAAACCTGGGTCCTCCGCATCCCAGTCCGACGCTCTATCCACTGCGCCACTGCCTGGTCAGGCGGATATCTTTATTCTAAATGAAATTGTTCTTGCCCCCTTTAATTCTACCTAGTTGTATGGAAGGAGAAGTCAGACCCCCTACCCCACCTCCACTGAGGAGGAAGAAGCAAGAAGAATGCAAGGGAAAGGAGCCAGCAGGGGTAGCTGAGTCAACCAGTTATGGATTAACTGCTCCAGTAGTTCTCTGAAAAGGGTGCTTAGGGCCACTTGCTACACAGAGAAAGGAAGATAGAATTTATCTGAAGACCCCTTCTTCTCTCCTTTTCTTTTCTTTTCTTTTTAATTTTTTTTTTTTTTTTTTTTTGTATTTTTCTGAAGCTGGAAACAGGGAGAGATAGTCAGGCAGACTCCCGCATGCGCCCAGCCCAACCGGGATCCACCCGGCACGCCCACCAGGGGCGGGCAACGCTCTGCCCACCAGGGGGCGATGCTCTGCCCCTCCCGGGCGTCACTCTGCCACGACCAGAGCCACTCTAGCGCCTGGGGCAGAGACCAAGGAGCCATCCCCAGCGCCCAGGCCATCTTTGCTCCAATGGAGCCTCGCTGCGGGAGGGCAAGAGAGAGACAGAAAGGAAGGAGAGGGGGAGGGGTGGAGAAGCAGATGGGTGCTTCTCCTGTGTGCCCTGGCCGGAATCGAACCCGGGACTTCAGCACGCTAGGCCGATGCTCTACCGTTGAGCCAACCGGCCAGGGCTCTCCTTTTCTTAAAAGTTTTTAAAACCCTACCCTGGCCGGTTGGCTCAGCGGTAGAGCGTAGGCCTGGCGTGCGGGGGACCCGGGTTCGATTCCCGGCCAGGGCACACAGGAGAAGCGCCCATTTGCTTCTCCACCCCCACCCCTCCTTCCTCTCTGTCTCTCTCTTCCCCTCCCGCAGCCAAGGCTCCATTAGAGCAAAGATGGCCCGGGCGCTGGGGATGGCTCCTTGGCCTCTGCCCCAGGCGCTAGAGTGGCTCTGGTCCCGACAGAGTGACACCCCGGAGGAGCAGAGCCTCGCCCCCGGTGGGCGTGCCGAGTGGATCCCGGTCGGGTGCATGCGGGAGTCTGTCTGAATGTCTCTCCCCGTTTCCAGCTTCAGAAAAAAACAAAACAAAAAAAAAGTTTTTAAAACCCTAATTTACAAATTTCAACACTTATTCTCTAACCTCACCTAAACGCACCCTCCCATCCTGGAGTCGTGTGAGTGATGTGTACCTCCATACAAAGGGATCACGAGACCCTTGCATGAAAACCTGTGTTCTGTAAAAGGTATAAGATGTAAGAAATCTCACTTCAGGGAGCATGTGTTTGGTCGCCTCTTTTGGGGTCACGCAGCTCAGCCAGCTAAATAAATCCTACTTCCTTCATCAAGTTGGCTGGGCATTTTTGTCCTCCTTTGATTCCTGCAATAGTTGGCTTCTGTCTCCCAACAGGTTAGTCTAATTCTTGGCAGCTCCTCACAGTAGAAAAACCCTATTGTTTAGGGAAAGGTGTGTCTTGTGCATATATGGAAAGGTACAAAATAAACACACCCAGAAACAGAATGCATTTGTTTTTCCCTTTTCCTAACACAATTATAAAAAAAAAAAAAAGACCTGGAGATGTTTTCTCTGAATTTATGTACCCTAATTAACCAATGTCATCCTGTTAAAATTAATTGTCTAAATAAAAAGAAAATAAAAACAAAAAATCCCCCACAAAACAACTTTTTAATCTTTTCCAGAAACAAAACCACTGTTCTCCCCTAGCTTCAAGGAGCATAAAGACTTAAAAACCCAAGACTTTTTGAAGGGCAGTCATTTGGAACCAAAGTCAATCTCTTAGTGGGTATCAGAGTCTTAAAATACTTTCTAAGGGGACACGCTGGTGGCGGGGCCCTTAAACCTCAAGAATAGTAAAAACCGGGAAGGTAGCTAGCTGCTGCCTTCTAACAGCGAAGGGCCCAGAGGCTCACAGGACCAGAGCGATTCTGATGGAAATCTTTTCTGTGAAAAGAAAGCAGAGTTATCAGACCACCTGCTTCCCCATGGTTTCATTTGGGAGATGTTACATTTAAATATGGGGCCATTATAGAAGCTTCAATTTCCATAACAGCTGACTCAGTTAAAGTGACATAGCATTTAATCACCTTTATATGGAGTCAGTAATGGCCATTTATGGAGACCTATCCTGTGTCAAGAGCAAAATATCTCAGGAGGCTATGGGAGGTTACAAAGAAGGGCCCACCCTCTGGAAAGAACAAATAAAATAACAGAAGCCAGGTGCAAATGCCTTTAGTACAAAAAGTGCAGCTATGCAAAAGACAAGCTCAAAGGAACTGGAAAATAAATAAGAGGTTAAGTATGCAGAGAGGGATAAAAGTGATTGATGGAGGAACCAGAAGTGGATGGGCTAAAACCGAATGATGAAAAGCACGTCGGGATGGAAATGTGCATCATTTCCTATGAACTCATTCAAGATTCAGAAGGTTCTATTTTAATTTGTCATAACAGCCCAAGTTCTTCTATCACTAAGAGAAGTTTTAATTCATAACAACTATTTAATAGACCTCAAACTTTCACAAATATAAGAACTACCATAACATTAACTGCCAAAGGCATTAAATTGGTCCCCAAATCCTGAAAGTAAGAGGTTTCAGGGAAAAAAGGAGTTACATTGAGAAATTAAATCAATCAATGTTTATTCTGACCTTTAAAAAGTTATGTTCCTATTATTCCTAAAAAAATTTAATATATACCATCTGAAACCTTACTGTCAAATATAATGTGAGCCACATATGTAATTGCAAGCTTCCCAGGAGCCACATTAACATAAAAAGAAACAGGTAAAAAACCTTTTTTTTTCTTCTTCTTCTTCTTTCTCAAGTGAGAGGAAGGGAGATAGACTGACTTTTGCATGCGCCCTGACTGGGATCCATTTGGCAACCCCCGTCTGGGGCTGATGCTCTGCTCATCTGGAGCCATGCCTGCAACCAAACTATTTTTAGTACCTGAGACAGAGCCATCCTCAGCGCCCAGGGCCAATGCATTCAAACCAATTGGGCCATGGCTGTGTAAGGCAAAGAAAGAAAGAAGGGGGAGGGGGTGGAGAAATAGATGGTTGCTTCTCTTGTGTGTCCTGAGCGGGAATCGAACCCGGGACATCCTCACACAGGGCTGATGTTCTACCACTGAGCCAACCAAACATGTAAAATTTTTTACATTTATTTTAATCCAACATATCCAAAAGATTATTATTTCAACATGAAATCAATACAAAAATATGTTGAGATATTTTATTGTTTTTATATTGTCTATGAAATTCAGTGTACAGTGATACCTTGAGATATGAATAGACCAACATACAAATTTTTTTAAGATACAAGCTGCAACTCGGTCCATATTTTTGTTCGAGATCTGAGCGAAATTCCGAGATACGAGTCGTGATTCGGGAAGCTGCCGCTAGTTGGCGCATTGGCACACGGGTCCAGTATTGGCAGTTTGATATGCGAGTTGACTGACTTACAAGCTCAGTTACAGAACAAATTAAATTTGTATCTCAAGGTACCACTGTATATTTTATATTTACAATCTCAATCCAGAGCTAAATTTCTATCAGAAATAAGTGCCTATAATTACAGTTTTCATCAAAATTATAGTTAAGGTAGATTCACATAGTCAGATTGTTCCAAACACACTTAAATGTTTTCCAATTAACTGAACTAAGCATCAGTTTTAGACTTAAATTACAATTAAATAAAAAAATCAAATCAGTTTCTCAGCCACACTAACCACATTTCAAGAGCTTAGGCTCAAGTGACTAGCTCTGACCACACTGGACAAAGAAGGCTAAAGAAATAAATAATCAGAAAGATAACCACTGGAACTAAAAATTCTAACCTAATTATGAAAAGAAATATAATAAAGCAAATAAGATATACAATATAGTAGAAAGTTAAGGTATTAAAAACAGAAAGCAAAAGAAAATTATAGATGTTTATCAACAGATGAGAGATCTGTAATATCAATAAATATAAATTGGTTAAACTTAATCACATACAAGAAAAGATTTGACTCACAAAGCAAAACCTAGCTTTATACTATATTTCAAGGCAATACTGAAAGCAAAGTAATTCAGAAAGCCAAGTAATTCTGAACCTAAAAGGATGCAAATGCTCTACCAGAAAATATCAACAAGAGGAACATCGGGAGCTAGATCTCAATTCAAATAAGGTTGAATCGAGGCCAAAAAGCATTAAACTAGTAATGCCTTCTATTGCTCAGTGGTGCATCTTACAATGAGGACACGACAGTTAACAATAAGCAGAAAACATAACATTAACAGGCAAAAAGCAAAAACCATAGGCAACATACGAAGAAAGAGAATCATATTATTAGGAGATTTAAACCACTCTCAGGCCTGACCTGTGGTGGCGCAGTGGATAAAGCGTCGATCTGGAAATGCTGGGGTCGCCGGTTCGAAACCCTGGGCTTGCCTGGTCAAGGCACATATGGGAGTTGATGCTTCCAGCTCCTCCCCCCTTCTCTCTCTCTGTCTTTCTCTCCTCTCTCTCCCTCTCTGTCTCTCTCTCCTCTCTAAAAATGAATAAATAAAAAAATTAAAAAAAAAAAATAAACCACTCTCAGGCCATGACAGATCAAGCAGATTTTAAAAAGTAAAAGTAGAGAAAAATAACATAATTAATATGGCAGGTTTGACATATCAAACACTGGAAGCTGGGAAGAGAGCATAACCTTCCTCCTGCTGCCCAAAAAGAATTCACAAGAAATGTCCACATATTGGGCTAAAAGGCAATGTCAATAAATTAAAGAATGATTTGGATAACATTCTTGAATCACAAATGCAACAGATCTAAACATAAAGAAAATTAAGGCTATAAAACTATAGCCCTACATACTGAAATAAACAACAAAGCGGAAAAGAAAGTCAATGCTGACATTAATGAACTAGAAACAAAAGTCATAAAACTAATAAACAAATTCAATCATATAAACCACCATCTAATTAAGAAAGGGGAGAGAGAGTTAATATAAAAGAAATAAAGGGAAAGGGCCATAGAGAAAATTAAGACTGGTAAGAGACTACTATCTCAGCTATACAAATCGACTTTATTTTTTTTTATTTTATTTTTTATTTTTTGTATTTTTCTGAAGCTGGGAACGGGGAGAGACAGTCAGACAGACTCCCGCATGCGCCCGACCGGGATCCACCCGGCACGCCCACCAGGGGGCGACGCTCTGCCCACCAGGGGGCGATGCTCTGCCCACCGGGGGGGGGGGGGGGGGGGGGGTCGCTCTGTCTGACCAGAGCCACTCTAGCACCTGGGGCAGAGGCCAAGGAGCCATCCCCAGCGCCCGGGGCATCTTTGCTCCAGTGGAGCCTCACTGCAGGAGGGGAAGAGAGAGACAGAGAGGAAGGAGGGGGGGTGGAGAAACAGATGGGCGCTTCTCCTGTGTGCCCTGGCCGGGAATCGAACCTGGGACTTCTGCACGCCAGCCCGATGCTCTACCACTGAGCAAACCGGCCAGGGCCTACAAATCGACTTTAAATCTCAATGACTAGAGGCCGCCCTGGCCGGTTGGCTCAGTGGTAGAGCGTCGGCCTGGCGTGCAGAAGTCCCGGGTTCGATTCCCAGCCAGGGCACACAGGAGAAGCACCCATCTGCTTCTCCACTCCCTCTCCTTCCTCTCTGTCTCTCTCTTCCCCTCCTGCAGCGAGGCTCCACTGGAGCAAAGATGCCCCGGGCGCTGGGGATGGCTCCTTGGCCTCTGCCCCAGGCGCTAGAGTGGCTCTGGTCGGACAGAGCATCACCCCCTGGTGGGCAGAGCATCGCCTCCTGGTGGGCCTGCTGGGTGGATCCCGGTTGGGCACATGCGGGAGTCTGTCTGACTGTCTCTCCCCATTTCCAGCTTCAGAAAAATACAAAAAATAAAAATAAATCTCAATCACTAGAATAATTTTCTAGAGAAATATATCAAAATGGACTCTACAAGGAACATTTTGTAAAAGCAGTAAAAGAACAATAGCCCCCCTCCAAACACATTAGCTTTAAAAGGTTTCATGTGGAAGTGTAACAAATCTTTAAAGAACAGATAATTTGAAGGATAAATTGGTCTTAATAGAAAAAAATTATTTTTTTCTGGAACATCATGACATTGATAAGAAAATCTAGCAGACTACTCCCACACACATCTACAAACAGGATGTAGATAGCAATATAATGAACCCAGAAATTCATCATACTATTCTCTCTACTTCTGTATATGCTTAAAATTTTCCATAATAAAAAAACTAAACAAATGTTTCTTAAAGAGAAAAAAAATGCTACCTGGATACCATTTTTCACTTATCCAAAGTTTGACAACAAT
Source organism: Saccopteryx bilineata (assembly GCF_036850765.1). Lineage (NCBI taxonomy): Eukaryota > Metazoa > Chordata > Mammalia > Chiroptera > Emballonuridae > Saccopteryx > Saccopteryx bilineata. The sequence goes on from NC_089502.1 coordinate 127,971,778, forward strand.
GTGGTAAACATGTAGGAAAACAGCCCTGTCAAATTTCTGGTGAGGATAAACAGACAACCTCTATGGAAAGCAAGTTGACAATATTTACCAAAATTCCAAATGCCCATGCCCTTTTATGTAGTAATCCCATGTTTAGAAATTTGTCATATATATATTTCACTCGTAAATGCATGAAATGTACACAGTAATTCACTGTAGTACTGGTTGTCATAGCAAAGATTGAAAACAACCTACTAGCCATCAACAGGGGGTTGGCTAATAAATTTTATAGCACACTCATATATTCTCAGAAGCCATAAAAGAGAAAAAAACTTCTCCCAATACAGCTATGGAAAGCTCCCTTAGGTATTAAGTTTAAAAAGCAAGGTATAGGCCCTGGCCCACTAGCTCAATCGGTTAGAGCTTTGTCCTGATACCCTAAAGTTGTGGGTTTGATCCTGATCAGGGCACAAACAAGAATCAACCAATGAGTGCATAAGTAAGTGGAACACCATATTATCGTTTCTCTCTCCCTCCCTCCCTCCCTTCCACTCCCTCTGAAGTCAATAAATAATTTTTAAGCAAGGTACAGACAAAAGTATAAGCTGTTGTTGATGCAAAAACAGGCAGGCTAGTGGATAAAAGTGGAAAATGGACTTTTCTGTCTATGTGCTTTTGTACCTTTTGAATTTGGAACCATGTCACTGTAGTCTCAGACCAAAAAGAAATTTTCATTTTTCAAAGTCCCATCCTTTAGAAGGCACTACTGACATTATAAACTTATGATCCCTTTAGATTGCTTTCTATTCTTGCTCCACTTTGCTGCGTGCAAGGCTGCAGCAAAGTAAATATTGAGTTCAAGAAACTTTTATCATTTTAAAGAGCAGAGAGAAAAAAAGCATACAGATGAAAGGGAGACCTTATTCTAGATCCAGATCATCTAATTAGTGGTTTTCAAGTCTGTTTATGTGTTAGAACCTGGGGATCTTCCAAAAATCCCAAAACACTGCATGCCAGCCCCAGACCATTTATATTAGAGGTTGGGGTAATGGGGCCCAGGCATGCAAACCACTGATCTAAATACTTTACAGCGGTGGTCCTCAACAGAGGGTATTTTGCTCTCCGAGGGAATATGGCACTGTCAAGGGACCTGTTTGGTTGTCACAACTTGGGGAGGGGTTACTACTGGCATCTAGTGGGTTATTAAATGCACAGGACAGCACCCCATTCCAAAATGTCAAGAGTGCTAAGATTGAGAAATCCTCCTTTAAAATAAAAGCAGTTTCTGAAGAACTAGGTTTAGTCTTCGCTCTTAAACAAGAAATTCATTGGTATAATAAAGTTATTCAAGTGGACATAGAAACGGCAATGTATTTGCTGATAAGGTTCTAACAAATATTGAACCATAAAATTCCGTATATGTCCTTTCTTTGGTCCCTGTCCAGTTACTCTAGTCTAGTCAAAAATTTATGTCCCATTTGTAGAGTAGCCAGGGAGAAGGTCACAAAGTTCACAAAGCGGCAGCCTGTGTGTCAACATGGTTCGTGCATCTGTTTTGTTTGAGCCACAGGTCTTTTAAACTATATTGAACTGATCAGCTGCCCCTCTGGAGCCAGCACATACCTGGGAGTCTGCCACAGTCCCCACCGGGCTGACATATTGGCTCCTCCCCTCCTAGTCCCCAAAGCATGAGGTGACCCTCACCCGCTGTTTTCTCTAATCACACACTCTTCTTCCTCTCCCACACGCATTCTAAATGATAAAGCTCCCGCATTCTAAATGATAAAACTTCCTTATCACTTGCCAAAAATGGAACTTCATCAGGAGCTACAATTAAGAGAATTGAGATAGCCTTTGTATTACAACTGTCTTCTAGCTGTTATCACCAAAGGTAGGCTGCCTGCCACCGAATTCATCTCTGGGTATTGTAAACAAGCGTGTAGTTTCTAAGAAATTCCACTAAAATTCTACATGGCTCTTTTGAGATTCCTTACAAGGAAAAGACTTCAATTACTGTATTAGGCTTCTTCCATTATCCTAGATGATGTGTATCTCTCCAACCCTCCCAAACAGGTCAGAGGCCTTTTATAGGAAATGTCTATGAAAAGATTTGCTAATTATCTTTTAAAAAGCACATCCCTTTTCCTTTGAAATTATAATCACAGTTTCAGAGTTGGGCTTTAGAGATTACCTGATAATCCTCACGTTTTATTAATGAGAGAAGTGAACCCCAGTGATGTTCAGTCACTCAGCCAAGGCCACACTCTTGAGTTAGTGGCAGAGCAAGAATTAGAACACTTGTTTCCAAATACTGGTCCTATGGGTTTTCCATAACACTGTCCCCCACTGTGGTTTTCCTACTCAAACACCATCTTTGCCAGGACACCTATTAACATGGGTAGACACTGGTTGCTATATAGAAACAAAGCAAGCGAAACCTTGTCAAGGTATTGGAGCCAGCGCTTCAACTTCGAGGGTGGAAGAGAGGAATCAGAAGTTTCTGGGTTCCTTTTGTCTACTATTGTGAATTATCCTGACTCAGTTTACCCTAATGAAAGGTTGATACCTTCAGAACCTTCTCTAAACCATAAATCAGAGATGGCAAGCATGCTATTTAGAACAGTGACATTTTCTTTCTGAATTCTGAAGGCAAGCTGTCTGAAATCTCTCAACTTTTCACAAGTGGCCAGATATGGTAGAGTAAAACTATCGGAAAGCTTTGGGGAGTGAAGTTTAAGATGCAAAAGTCAACACACCTCATTGAACTTCAATTTCCCTCATCGTTCCCTGGCAAATTGGTTTCTCCAAATTTAATTTGGTTTCAAGTATATCCTATCCCTCTCTTCGTATTCCAGCTTAAGTAGGGACAACACGCTTTGCATACAGGGTCTTCCCTGAGTGTCCTATCTACTCCACACTTCAGTTTTTATTATTATTATTATTATTATTATTATTGTATTTTTCTGAAGCTGGAAACGGGGAGAGATAGTCAGACAGACTCCCGCATGCGCCCGACCGGGATCCACCCGGCACGCCCACCAGGGGCAACGCTCTGCCCACCAGGGGGCAATGCTCTGCCCCTCTGGGGCATCGCTCTGCCGAGACTAGAGCCACTCTAGCACCTGGGGCAGAGGCCAAGGAGCCATCCCCAGCGCCCGGGCCATCTTTGCTCCAATGGAGCCCTGGCTGCGGGAGGGGTAGAGAGAGACAGAGAGGAAGGAGGGAAGGTGGAGAAGCAAATGGGCGCTTCTCCTGTGTACCCTGGCCGGGAATCGAACCCGGGTCCCCCCGCACGCCAGGCCGACGCTCTACCGCTGAGCCAACCGGCCAGGGCCCACACTTCAGTTTTTATGTCCACATGACAACCATCCCTTGATATTTACATAAAATTCATAAAGTGAACGGACATGAATAATAGCTTATTTTCCTTTGACAGCTTAGAACATATCCACTGCTCCATTTTATTTTCCTTCAAGAATGCCGAGCTTCATCCTGATACTTAGGTAAACACTCCTGGTTTACTCTCAGGTGTTTCAAAACCAGCTCCCTCGCATGCACCATTAGGAGTACTCGCTGGGCGTCTGAAGAGGCGCCGCGCCGGGGGAAACACGATCCAGGTAGCACAAGGTGGTGGAGTCCATTCCCACCTCCGCTGGGCCCCGGGCGGGCTGGGGCCCGGGCCGCCGCGCTCCCACGTCCATCGGGGCCAGCTGCCCCCCGGCCGCCCGGGAGGGGAGCCAAGGCGGGTGGGACCCAGAAGTGAGGCGCAGCCCCGGCCGCGGCCCCGAGGCCCAGCTGCAGCGGCCCCGCTGACGCCAGAGCGCACACGCCGGCCCCTCCCCAGCATCCCCGTCTGCGGCGCGCGGCCCGGCCTGCGACCGTCTACCGAGCACGGGGCCGACGGCGGTTCGGACCCGGCCGCCCCGGCCCTGGGCCGGCCTTCGGGCAGAAAGGAACAGAATGTCGTTGCATCATTTATGGGACCTCAAGGTGTTTCTAAACAGCTCTTACCCAACCAAAAAAAAAAAAAAAAAGAATATAAAAATAAAAACGTTAAAAAGCCGCCCACACTCCGCCGGGAAGTTTTCCGGACGGGGAGGTCCGTGTCAAGTAGGTTCGAAGGCAAACGCGCAGGGGCGCGGGGAGTTGGCAGGACGAGGTCCTGGGTCCACAGGTAGGCCCCGCCGGGGGGGAGTACTAGGCCTCGTCCCTGCGCCCCGAAACCAGGGCCCCCCGACAGCCCCCGGCACCGCGGAGCCCCGCCCGCAGTTCCCACGACTTTGCCCTGAAGGCTGAGGAGACCGGCGGCGGCGCGGCGGCGGAGGAGGAGGGCCCGGAGGACAGCGGCCCCGGACTGCGGGCCGTGGCGACCGTGCGATCGCAGGGGTCGGGGCCGCCACTCACCGAAGTCCAGGAACTGCTTGATGGAGAGCGGCGATGGCGAGAAGCGCGAGTAGCGCTCGATCTGCTTGGGCACCGCCTGCTTCAGCAGCCGCCCGAACAGCCGCATCCTCACCGGGGCAGTGCACACACCAGCCGAGACGAGCAGGCGGCCGCAGGGACCAGTGCAGCCTAGAGGTGCGGATCCCGCACGATGGCCAAACGCGCACCCCCGCCTCAGTCTCCGCCTCGGAGCCGCGAGTTGCAGACGCCGCCTCAGCAGCAGCAGCAGCAGCAGCAGCGGCAGCAGCAGAAGCAGCCCCCTAGCCGCGCCGGTCGCCCGCGGCTTTCCCAAGCCCCGCCCACAGGGGCGGAGCCGGCCACCGCACGTACGCGGCGCCTAAGGGGAGCGGGGGGGGGGGGGGACGGGGGGAGCGAGGGGTGCGCGGCCGCACGCGCCGGCTGCTGATTGGCTGCCGTCGCCTTCGCTTTCTTTTGTGGCGGGGCGCCGGTTCCTTCCTCCTTTGCTCCCTCAGCTGAGCGAGGCCGGCAAGTGCTGCTACCTCGGGTCCCGCCCCCGACTAGGTCCAGGGTGGCCAAAAGGTGGCGGAGGTGCAGGGGCACTGGCAGAAGGCCTGGAGCCGAGGTACCCGCCGCTCCAGGCCTCTCTCAACCGAAGACACTTCTTCCGGGAGGCCTTCCCTGGAAGGCTGGCTATTGCGTTTCAAAGTGTTCCTCACATCTTGCCCTCCATCGCCACCATCACCTATGGGCTGAAGGAAACGTAAACTCACTGGCTCTGTCTCGTTGCTCGTCCCTCACTATTGGACAAGACTAACTGACACGTCACTGACATTCTACCGTTGCCGCCAGCGCCCCGCCCCTCCCAACCCTGCCACCCCCACTCTTGCCAATACCTTTGGACAGGACTGTTAGATCATTGGCTCTGTTTCATGCCCCCCCTACACACACCTTTAGACAAGATTAATTGTTAGGTCGCTGTGTCTCACTACCACCACCATTGGACAGGATCAAATTTGAGGTCACTGACACTTTGTTTTGTGCTCCCCTCCTCTGCTTCCCGTCCACTCCCCCTGACACCATTGGGCAGCATTAACTGGAAGGTTACTCTCGGTTTCATACCCCACCTCCATTCCCGGTGGAAAGGATCAAGTTTAAGGTCATTGGCACTATCTTTCATACCTCCTTATCACCGCCACCAACAGAGCCATTTCCCTGGATGTTTCTTGCTTCCCCACCACCAGCACCACTACTTTGGGACAGAAGTCTAGTCTTACACTGTGTTGGGTGTCCTTTGTCTACATAAGGGTGAACTTGAACTCGGGGTTCAGTATATGAAATCATTTTCCAATGTGAATGTATGAAGTACTGCTTGCTTTAACCGTTTCTACCAAACCTTATTTTAGTTTTGGCAACATGTAAACATGAACTAAAATGAAAGGCAGGGTGTCCTCTAAGGAAAGGTAAAAATGTAACTAGAAACCACTCCTTTGGCCTGATTGGACTGGTTTTCTCACTGAATGAGATTATTGGTGTGTAGCTATAATACTTAGCTATTGTGCCTTGGATGGGTACTTATGCACTCGATTCAATTGTATCTCTATTCTGAACTTAAAGAACTAATAGATACACTCAGAGACATCCAATGGTCTTCCCCACTTCTAGATTATCAAGTCATCTTGGTGGGGGTATGGTATAAAGACTACCAGGTTTTTTCATTCAAACCAAAGCCCAAAAGTGACATATTAACAATCTCTTTAACCAGCAGCCTTGCTAGCAGAGCTAAGCAATCCTGTTGGTATGCATGGGCAGACAAGACCTGTGGCCTATGACTCTTCCAATGACTTTCTCAGATGCTCCCTGAAGGTGGAGGAATGTACTTGGTAGCTATTGTAGGAGTCAGTGAGCAGGAAAAATTTGAATATTGGCAAAGAGGGTGATTTTCCCAGATTAAGCCGCAAATGTTGATGTTTCTGAGCTTGAAAATCATTTTTTCACTCCTTCATTTTCCGCTAAACAAAATGCTACTTTAAATTTATGTATTCTGTTGATTTGATTACCTAACTGACATTTGTGTAGTTTTATTAATGATTGTCCAAAAAAATGCCAAATCTTAGATGTTGGGAACAATACAAAAGAGCCTGGTATAATAGAAATTGTGCCAGTCCAGTGTTCAAACTACCCAGTTCTAAGCTTAGCTCTATCATTAGCTGTGCAACCTTGGACAAGTTACTTAGCCTTTCTGTGTCCCAGTTACTTCTTATATCAGACAAAGATACATGATTTCTCTCCCTGGAATTTGTAACAATCAAATGAAATAAATCATATCTCAGATAAACACAAGATACATTTGTGCCCTTTTTATACAGCAACACATATTTTTAGCTAGTAGTTTTGTATTAATTGGCAAAATCCAGAGACTAAACCAATGGGTTGATTTCAGTGCCAGTTGTGGTTATAAGAGACAGATCTTGAGAGAAATAAACAGACCTTGATGAACTTTTTTTGATTCCTGTACACACCAAGGTCTTGCCCAGAGGCCCTACTTCCTGTGGACCAACAGCATGAGTGTCACCTGGGAACTTGTTAGAAAGCAAACTCTCGGACCCCATCCCAGACCTACTGTATCTGAAACTCTGGGGATGGGACCTGGCAAGCTATGAGGGTCTTAAAGATATAGCCACACACATATACACTATGGAATACTACTCAGCCATAAGAAATGATGACATCGGAACATTTACAGCAAAATGGTGGGATCTTGATAACATGATACGAAGCGAAATAAGTAAATCAGAAAAAACCAGGAACTGTATTATTCCATACGTAGGTGGGACATAATAGTGAAACTAAGAGACATTGATAAGAGTGTGGTGGTTGGGGGGGGGGGAGGGGGGAATGGGAGAGGGAAAGAGGGTGGGGAGGGGCACAAAGAAAACAAGATAGAAGGTGACAGAGGACAATCTGACTTTGGGTGGTGGGTATGCAACATAATTGAACGACAAGATAACCTGGATTTGTTATCTTTGAATATATGTATCCTGATTTATTGATGTCACCCCATTAAAAAAATAAAATTATTAAAAAAAAAGATATAGCCACAAATTCTTTAATATTCATCCCTTCAAGAGATTTAGTAGTACTAGCTTCTAATAAATAGAGCAGGGGTCCCCAAACTATGGCCCACGGGCCGCATGCGGCCCCCTGAGGCCATTTATCGGCCCCCGCCGCACTTCTGGAAAGGGCACCTCTTTCATTGGTGGTCAGTGAGAGGAGCATAGTTCCCATTGAAATACTGGTCAGTTTGTTGATTTAAATTTACTTGTTCTTTATTTTAAATATTGTATTTATTTCAGTTTTGTTTTTTTACTTTAAAATAAGATATGTGCAGTGTGCATAGGGATTTGTTCATAGTTTTTTTTATAGTCTGGCCCTCCAACGGTCTGAGGCACAGTGAACTGACCCCCTGTGAAAAAAGTTTGGGGACCCCTGAAATAGAGGATGGCCAAGTAGAGAATCACAAATAGAGTGATGAGATCTTGCTTCAAAGATTAGATTTTAAAACAACATTGGTCCTACAATAGCTCTGACCAGTAAATCCTCAAAACTATCATGGTCATTAAAAACAAGGGAAATCTGAGCCCTGGCCGGTTGGCTCAGCGGTAGAGCGTCAGCCTAGAGTGCGGAGAACTCGGGTTCGATTCCCGGCCAGGGCACACAGGAGAAGCGCCCATTTGCTTCTCCACCCCTCCGCTGCGCTTTCCTCTCTGTCTCTCTCTTCCCCTCCCGCAGCCAAGGCTCCATTGGAGCAAAGATGGCCCGGTCGCTGGGGATGGCTCTGTGGCCTCTGCCCCAGGCGCTAGAGTGGCTCTGGTCGCAACATGGCGACACCCAGGATGGGCAGAGCATCGCCCCCTGGTGGGCAGAGCGTCGCCCCATGGTGGGCGTGCCGGGTGGATCCCGGTCAGGCGCATGCGGGAGTCTGTCTGACTGTCTCTCCCTGTTTCCAGCTTCAGAAAAATGAAAAAACAAAACAAACAAAAAAAAAAAACAAACAAGGGAAATCTGAGAAACCATTACATCCAAGAGAAGTCTAAGGAGACATGGTGAATACACATAAAGTGCTATCCTGGGTGGGATTCTGGAACAGATATAAGAACATTAGGTAAAAAGTGAGGAATTTTGAACAAAGAACGACTTTGGACCAAATTTGTTTAACATTAATGTATTGCCTGACCGATGGTGGAGCAGTGAATAAAACATCGACCTGGGATACTGAGGACCCAGGTTCAAAACCTCAAGGTCGCTGGCTTGGGCCCAAAGGTCACTGGTTTAAAGCCCAAGGTCTCTGGTTTGAGCCCAAGGTTGCTGGTAAAAGGTCACTGGCTCGGCTTAGCCACCCCCTCCCCAGTCAAGGCACTTAGGAGAAAGCAATCAATGAACAACTACAGTGATTCAACTACAAGTTGGTGCTTCTCACCTCTCTCCCTGCCTGTCTGCCTCTCTCTCTCTATCTCTCTCTCTCTAAAATAATAATAATAATGTATCAAAATTTTTTCATGAAATGTACCAAGCTAATGCAAGCATGGGAACTTGTGTACTATCTTCTCAATTTTGCTGCAAATCTGGAATTGTTCTAAAAAATAAAGTCAATTATACAATATTGTTTTTTGGTTTTTTTTTTTCCATTTTTCTGAAGCTGGAAACAGGGAGAGACAGTCAGACAGACTCCCGCATGCGCCCGACTGGGATCCACCCGGCACGCCCACCAGGGGCGACGCTCTGCCCACCAGGGGGCGATGCTCTGCCCATCCTGGGCGTCGCCATATTGCGACCAGAGCCACTCTAGCGCCTGAGGCAGAGGCCACAGAGCCATCCCCAGCGCCCGGGCCATCTTTGCTCCAATGGAGCCTTGGCTGCGGGAGGGGAAGAGAGAGACAGAGAGGAAAGCGCAGCGGAGGGGTGGAGAAGCAAATGGGCGCTTCTCCTGTGTGCCCTGGCCGGGAATCGAACCCGGGTCCTCCGCACGCTAGGCCGACGCTCTATATACAATATTGTTGAATATAGTCATCATGTTGCACATCGCACCAACAGAACTTATTTATCTTATAACTAACTGGCAGATTTGAAAGTTGCTAAGAGAGCCGATTTTAAAAGTTCTCAGCACAAGGGGAAAAAATTTGAAATATGTCAGCTGATAAACGTTAGCTAAAATTATTGTGGTAATCATTTTGCAGTATATACATATGTCAAATCATTATGTTATATACCCTAAATTTATACAATGTTATATGTCAATTATATCTCAAAACTGGGAAAAATAAGTACCTTTCGATTATAAAATCTAAAATAAAATATGTTCAATTAATATGATGAAAAATACATGAATAAAAATATTTTATAACCATGGAATAACTACTGAACATTTAAAGGGTATGTATTATAAAACTAATAATAATAAAGTGAACATTTTTTAAAAAGACTGGTTTCTATCTTGAGGTTCATATTATCTCTCTTTCTCTCTGTCTCAGAAGCCACCTGCCATGCTGCAAAGAGTGAACTTGGAAGCAGGTCTCTTTAGAATAGGCGTCCCCAAACTACGGCCGGCGGGCCGCATGTGGGGCCCCCTGAGGCCATTTATTCGCCCCCCCCCTGCACTTCCGGAAGGGGCACCTCTTTCACTGGTGGTCAGTGAGAGGAGCACTGTATGTGGCGGCATTCCAATGGTCTGAGGGACAGTGAACTGGCCCCCTGTGTAAAAAGTTTGGGGACCCCTGCTACAAGATCTCTCCCGTTCTGAATCTTGACTGTAAACCTCGTGAGAGACCCCAAGCCACAGCATTCAATTAAGTGGATCCCGGACTCCCAACCCACATACAATCTCACTGTTTGTTGTAATGAATGTGTGTTGTTTCCTGCTGCTAAGCTTTTGGCTACTTTTGTTATGCAGTGATTGAAATTCTCTATAAGCCCTCGGGTGATTCTGATGCATGCTCAAGGGTGAAATCCCGCTTATCCTGCCCTAACTCAGCTCCCCATTCCTCTAACTAATGCCTCAGACCTCAGCACACTCAGCATTTAGACATCAACAGAGGCCTTCCCTGACCATAGAGGTAGCTCATTTGTTCCCTTGCCGTTTGGTTTCCTGATTCTCTGTGCTTCCCACTGTAACACTCAAAAACACTGGTATAAGTTGATTGATGCCTATCTTTGACACTAGGCATGAGCTCTGTGCCCACTGGGCCTATGTCTGACTTATTCACTGCTTCATCCCCAGTGCCCAGCGTGAGTATCAGTCACTATTTAGGTTGACAATAAATATCGATACATAAATGAAAACCAATAACAAAGCCTACCCCAAACTGCATTCCTTCCCAGCAGGTCTCGTGAAGAACAAAGGCAAGGGCAGTGTTCTGAGTAATTCAAGCAATAATAGGAACTTTATTAAATCCTAATTTGATAAAGCCAAAAGCCCAAATCCAAAGTGGAGTGGAACATACAAGGCAACAAAATAACCGCTAGTTATCTAATCACCTCGAGTGGGTGGATCTTGTTACAAAAATGCCTCCAACATCACTTGAGTTTATGAAATCCTGGTCTCCCTGTCTTTTCCTCCTCCTTCTGTCTTCACTCTCAACGATATTTTTTGAGCACCTCCTTTTTACTCAGTGAAAGTACCTATTGTTTCATCATAGTAAATCAGACAGATTAATACATATTATCCTCATTTTACAGATGAATGAACTGAAACACAGAAAAGTTGAAATAACTTACAATTACACAGCACGTAAATGCCAGTCTGAGTTTGAATACATGTCTCCTGACTATCAATTCTATGTTCTTTCAGAATACCAACCTGCATTTTTCTTTTTAGGTGACAGGACGGGAGATAGTGAGGCAGACTCCCACAGGTGACCTGACCAGGATCCACCTGGCAACCCAGCAACCCCTATCTGGGGTCAGTGCTCGCCTACTGAGCTATTTTTAGTGCCTGAGGCTGATGCACTCCAACAGAATTATCCTTAGCAACCCAGGCCATGCATGAACCAACTGAGCCACTGGCTGCAGGAGGGAAAGAGGGAGAGAAGGGGGAGGGGGAGAAGCAGATGGTCACTTCTCCTGTGTGCTCCTGGAAATTGAACAGCCTCCATTTCTTAAAAATAGACATAATTATTTAAAAGAAGTTTAGGTACACAGCAAAATTGAATTGAAAGTACAGGGAGTTCCTACATCCCCCATGACCCCATGCACACAGCCAGAGGCAGATTAAGGTCGGTTGAGGCCCCAGGCACAGAAGAAAATATTGGACCCCTTAAAAAAAAGAGACAGGGAAAATAAAAATATATGTTAACCATATTTTAAAATAAATAAAAAATATTATGTTCTAGTCACGTTAAAATTGCACATATGAAACGAAACTTGGTGTCATTAGAAAAAAAGTGTAAAGTTGGGATTTTGCGGGGCCCTTTAGAAGTCGGGGCCCAGGGTGGTGCCTGGTGCGCCCACCATTAAATCTGCCTCTGCACAGAGCCTCCCCTGAACACCAGAGTGGTACATGTGTTACAATCGGCGAACCGACACTGACACATATTTAGCGACCAAAATCCATACTTTACATTCACTCCTGGTGTTGCACATTCTGTGAGTTTGGACAAATGCATAATAACATAGCCACCATTATAGTATGACACAGGATAGTTTCAGTGCCCTAACAATCCTCTGTGCTCTACCTATATACATCTCTCCCACCCACCCCAGCAACCCCTGATCTTTTCACTGCCTTCAGAGTTGGAATTATACAATATGTAGCCTTTTCTGTTTGACTTCTTTCACTTTGTAATGTGCATTAGCAATTTTTCCAGGTCTTTTTGTGGCTCCATAGCTCATTTTATTTTTAGGTCTGAGTAATATTTCATTGTCAGGATATACCATAGTTGATTCATTCATTCACCTATTCAAGGAAATTTTAGTTGCATCCAAGATTCACCAGCCCAGGTTTTGATTTTAAGAGTGGGATTTGAGAATGTGAAGGTGAGTGTACTAGAAGAGTGAGGGTTATTTAATAAAGTTTTACTAAAGTTATCTTTACTCAAGTATGTGTGTGATTTGAAGCAGTAGCTCCATTCTTCCAAGTACCCAGATTCTTGACTTTTCCCCATTGATTTGAGAGAAAGGGGGAGAGAGGGAGAAGAAAGAGAGAGGGGGGAGAGAGAGGCATCAACTTGTTGTTCCACTTAGTTGTGGACGTATGTACCCTGACCCGCAACCTCAACCTGTGAGACAAGGGTCTATCCTTTGAGCCACCCAGCTAGAGCCTTGATTTTTCTCTTTCTTTTTTTCTTTTTAAACCATTTTGGATGGTGTGAATGCTCTTCAAATCCATTTATACTGATCCTTTCATTTCTAATTAAAGAGAGGTTTCAGTGTTAGTAGTCTTTTTTTTTCTCCCCAACGGAGGTCAGAAAAGAAATTTAAGTATAGAGATGGTACAGCAGGAGAAATTAAATCTGTTATTTGTTTTTCCTGCTCTTGGAGGGGTAAGAGAAAGGGGTAGCTCATCTTACTCCCCCTAAAAGACAATGGAGGGAGCCTTTGGGGTCCGGGCTCAGGACAGCTATGCCTTGGGGATTCCATTATCTGTGTTTGCATAGCTGGGAGCTTCGGTGTCTAGGCCTGGAAACAGAAGTGGGAAGATTCAGGAGACATTTTAGTCATTCCTTCTTCCATTGGTAACTATGTGTTACTTCCCCATGCAGTGCATTTGTGTTTGGTGGAGGACAGCGGGGGGGGGGGGGGGGGGGGGGGAATAGACCACTTTAGTTGTAGTGAGGAGATATATGTCTCAATCTAAAAGCTAAAGAGTTTAGGCCCTGGCCAGTTGGCTCAGTGGTAGAGCATCAGCCCTGCATGTGGAAGTCCCGGGTTCGGTTCCCAGTCAGGGCACACAGGAGAAGCGCCCATCTGCTTCTCCACCCCTCCCCCTCTCCTTCTTCTCTATCTCTCTTTTCCCCTCCTGCAGCCAAGGCTCCATTAGAGCAAAGTTGGCCTGGGTGTTGAGGACCGCTCCATGGCCTCTGCCTCAGGCGCTAGAATGGCTCTGGCTGCAAAGGAGCAACGCCCCAGATGGGCTGAGCATCACTCCCTAATGAGCATGGCAGGTGGATCCTGGTCGGGCACACACGGGAATCTGTGTGACTGCCTCCCCGCGTCTAACTTCAGAAAACAAAACAAAACAAACCTAAAGAATTTAATTCTGACCACCTGCCATGGCTCTTGGTACAGGGATGGGCATATGACGCAATTTAGGACAGTGGGGAAGGGGGGACATTTCCTGTGGCGCCTGTGAAAGAAACCTGCTTGCTATATGGGGGAAGCTTCTGGAAGCATCTCTCTCTCTCTTCTTCTGTCGTTCTACCTCTTCCCCATCTCTAAATGCACACAAGAAAGCATGTAGCACCAGCTGACAACCATCTCATACCAGGAAAAGCTCAGTGTGCAAGAAGCAGAGCGGGAACCGGAAGAAACTGGATCCTTGATGATGTTGTCAAGCAACGGTCCAGACCAACGCTAAAACCTCCTCTGTACTGTCAGTTACAGGCCCATGCATCTCCGCTGTGCTTCAGGCCAGCGCGGCAGACATGTATTGCTGGAGTCAATCATAGCCTAACTTTCACAGCAAGCGTTCTCCAGATACCAGATACCCTGAACATACACACAGGACGAAGCCCCCAACGATGGCTGCTGTTGGGTGTTTTGTCAGCTATGCATGTGGGAATCCAAACCCAGATTTAATTTGATATTTAAAAATAAGTGTTATGAAACAAAACTATGTCCTGTACTATCCAGAAGAAGGGAAACAATAGTAGACAATACTTGCATAAATCATGACATGTGCACTCAGTGGACCATTATACTGTCATTAAGAACAGGCCCTGGGGCCCTGGCTGGTTGGCTCAGCGGTAGAGCGTCGGCCTGGCGTGCGGGGGACCTGGGTTCAATTCCCGGCCAGGGCACATAGGAGAAGCGCCCATCTGCTTCTCCACTCCCCCCCTCCTTCCTCTCTGTCTCTCTCTTCCCCTCCCGCAGCCGGGGCTCCATTGGAGCAGGGATGGCCCGGGCGCTGGGGATGGCTCCTTGGCCTCTGCCCCAGGCGCTGGAATGGCTCTGGTCACGGCAGAGCGACCCCCCGGAGGGGCAGAGCATCGCCCCCTGGTGGGCAGAGCATTGCCCCTGGTGGGCGTGCCGGGTGGATCCTGGTCGGGCGCATGTGGGAGTTTGTCTGACTGTCTCTCCCCGTTTCCAGCTTTAGAGAAATGCAAAAAAAAAACAACAAAAAAAACAAACCAGGCCCTGGCCGGTTGGCTCAGTGGTAGAGTATCGGCCCAGTGTGTGGAAGTCTTGGATTTGATTCCTAGTCAGGGCACACAAAAGAAGAGCCCATCTGCTTCTCCACCCTTCCCCCTCTCCTTTCTCTCTCTCTCTTCCCCTCCCACAGCCAAGGCTCCATTGGAGCAAAAGTTGGCCCAGGTACTGAGGATGGCTCCATAGCCTCTGCCTCAGGCGCTAGAATGGCTCTGGTTGCAATGAAGCAACATCCCAGATGGGCAGAGCAACGCCCCCTAGTGGGCTTGCTGGGTGGATCCGGGTCAGGCACATACGGGAGTCTGTTTCTCTGCCTCCCTGCTTCTCACTTCAGAAAAGTACAATATATATATCCCTAGCCAGGTAGCCCAGTTAGTTAGAGCATCGTCCTGACATGCCAAGCTTGCGAGTTCGATTCCCTGTCAGGGCATGTATAAGGATTGGCCAGTGACAGCATGAATGAGTGGAACAAGAAGTTGATGTCTCTCTGTTTCTGTCTCTGTCCCACATCCTCTCTCTCTAAAACTCAATTAAATATATATATACACACACACACACACACACATTATATGAAGTTTATATGAGAAATGGGAAAATGCAAACATTATAAATTAATTAAAGTGAGATACAAAATTATGTAATAAATTTGAGCTCAGCTATGAAGAGATTACAAGAACTTTATTAAAAATGTCTGGAAGGAAACAGCAAAATGCTAACAACACAGGAACCACTAAAGAGGGTTTGGAGTGATACCATGGCTAGATTGACACTTAGGAAATTCTTGGAGTTCTTGGGTGGAAGCAAATTCTAAAAATATGAACCAAGGAAAGATAACATGAATGTCCTCGTTCAGTTCTCCTTTGTTCCAAAAGATGAATATTAACAATACAGCGACTTGTCTGTTTTTATCCAAAACATGATCTTATCAGTTTCCATTAATATTTGCTCAGTGCCCACAATAAACTGAACATGAACCATTATTGGCAGTGGACTCTGATATCTAAGATGCCCCCTATTCCCTGAAAACTCTGGTGTTTCTTAGATCAGAAAGTATAGGACAGCCTTGTACCATCTGGGCTGCTTGTCCAGGGGCAGCCTCCTTGCCACCCGGCCATCATGACCACCAACAGCAAACTGGACAGCAAACTTAACTCCGTTCCCAAGTTGCTAAGGTTTCCATCAGCGAGGAGTGTGTAGCCAGAAAGGCCTCTTCCCCCAGGCCACTGGAATTCTGTTGTTACCTCTGCCTCCCTCCACTTATCCTAACTTTCTGGAGGTTTGAAAGTTTGTTTTTGTTTTTTTTTAAAAAAAAGATTTTATTTATTTATTATAGAGAGGGAGGAGAGAGAGAGAGAGAGAGAGAGAGAAGGGGGGAGGAGCAGAAAGCATCAACTCCCACACGTGCCTTGACCAGGCAAGCCCAGGGTTTTGAACCGGCGACCTCAGCGTTTCCAGGTTGACACTTTATCCACTGCGCCACCACAGGTCAGGCAGGTTTGAAAGTTTGAAGGAAAAGAAAGACAGTGATCTGTCACAGAGGCTCGGGGAGTCCTGCTCTAGGATAATTGGTACCCCGTTCTGAATGATGTATGAAACGACTATAAATAAGTGATAATGCCTGGTGCGGTGGCGCAGTGGATAGAGCGTCGGACTGGGACACAGAGGACCCAGGTTCAAAACCCCGAGGTTGCCGGCTTGAGCGCGAGCTCATCTGGTTTGAGCAAGGCTCACCAGCTTGAGCCCAAGGTTGTTGGCTCCAGCAAGGGGTCACTCATTCTGCTGTAGCCCCCAGGCCAAGGCACATATGAGAAAGCAATCAATGAACAACTAAAGTGCCGCAACAAGAATTGATGCTTCTCATCTCTCTCCCTTCCTGTCTATCTCTATCTGTCCCTCTCTCTGCTTCTGTTTCTGTCATAAATAAATAAATGAATGAATAATAAAGGAGTAGGACTAGGCCAAGCACTTCCACATTTTGAAATGTGTGGTAAAATAGAATAAAAAAGGCCAGATTTCAGAATTTAAAGAGACCCAATCTCATTAGAAGTGCTAAGGCTGCTCTAGCCGCATGGGCCTATGAGCACTTTCAATGTGCTGGCCCCAATTAAGATGTGTTATAAGTGTAAAATTCATGCTGGATTTCAGAGAATTAGTATAAAAAAGAAGAATACAAACTATCTCATTACTAATTTTTATATTGATTACATGTTGAAATGATAGCATTTTGATAGATTGGTTAAGTCAAATACAGGGGTGGGCAAAAAGAGGTTTACTGTTGTGAGTACAAGGAACACACAGTTTATTCTTCTTGATTTAATAAAGCTATTCTAATAATCATAACCTGCATGCTAACTGTAGAACTACTTTTGCCCACTCCGTAGTATTAAAATTAATTTTCTCTGGTTCTTATACACTTTTTTTGTGTGGCTTCTAGAAAATGTAAAATTACATCTGTGGTTCACATTTGGGCTCACATTAGGTTTCTGTTGGATGGTGCTGTGCTTGATATATTGCAAGGCGTCCCTTATACTCCTGCTTATATAGAAAAGCATTTTCTATAATAACCCAACCTACCATTTCTAGCTGGGCTTCTTTGTGCCAGAGCTGTGTTAGGTGCAGCAATCCTGCAAAGCACACATGAGTATACCCACTCACAGGTGAGAAAACTGATGCTCAAAGAAGTTATGTAACTTTGTGTATGGTAGAGCCAGTAAATTCAACACCGGATAATTGTTCAGGGTGCTATTCAGTTACCAACGCTTTTCTGTCCGCTATGACTTGAAAACCTAAACAAGCAGAGGAAGTGATGCCAAGAAAAAGGAGGGGGGTGGGGGTAGAGACAATCCTCATTAAAAAAATAAAACCATATCTCCGTAGTCCTTGATGCCAAGTTGACCAACACGTGACTGGTGAGGAGTGATGCAGCGTCACCGCCCTTTTCATCTAACCATAACTTGGGCCTAGGTTTTTGAATGGATGCTGTTGAAGAGCTAGACTTTCTCCATTCAAAACAGAAAGATTCCTGGTATTTGCCTGTAGTTTTAGATGTTGTAAGAAGAAACATTTGCCAAGTTAGCCCTATAGTTTCCTTTTTGATGCAGAGCATCTTGATGGGTTGGAGATAACAAGTGTGGGGGTGGAGCTGTGGAGAGATGTATATGAGCTGCCCCGCCCCTCATTGTGCTTGGACGGGAGAGAGGGAAGTAGACTGAAGGACAAGTCAGATGGGGTGGAGTAGGGTGGGGTGGCAGGTCCCTAAGTAGGGGTGAGGGTAAAGTACAGCATAGGGAATAGAGTCAATAATAGTGTAATAACTGTCTATGGGGCCAGGTGGGAAACTCTTCGTAAAGTGTATGATTGTCTAAACCATTGTGCAGTGCACCTGAAACTAATACAAAATAATATTGAATACAAACTGTAATTGAAAAAAAAATTTTTTTTAATTTAAGGGCTTAGGTTATACTGCCCATGTCTTCTCCCTCTCCACCAATTTTGTAACTTCATTCACAAATGCTTGTTTGTGGGGGACTTGGGGGAATTTGGGGGGCATATGCCGGTGATGGAGTCACTCAGTTCAGCAGCAGCTTTGCAGAAGGATGAGCCATGTGGCGGAGGGGTCTAGGAGAACAGTGTGAGCAGAAATCCCGGGGACCGCTGGGACTGTGAGGGACTGTGGGATCTGAGGATGGGGTGGGGATACACAGAGAATGGCAGCGGGGCAGGACACTGGACCTCAGTCCCTGGGGGCATGGGAACCCCTGGCTCACATCTGGATGACATAGAATACCAGATCGCTGGTGAAAGCAGTAGGGGAGCTCCCCTTTCAATGCTTACAACGGGCTCTTTCAAGAATACTTGCAGACTTCTGGGTTCCAGCTAAAAGTGTCACCATTAGGATCTTAGATGTGAGATTAGTTTGGGTTTTCCTCCCAAGCAGACCTTGTTCAAGGCAGTTTGTGAGCTGATGGCAAAAAAACACCACCAGAGGTGCAGGGAAGCCAGCCAGCAGCCGGCTTGCAATGGAGCGAGTTGCCCCATGGGTACTCACAGCCCCATCCCACTGGGGAGCACGTCTGAGCTCCTAGCCAGAGAGTGGGGAGCTGGAGCCTCTGTCCGCCCATACCCGGGAGAAGGGCTGCGAGCTGCGAGGCATTCCCCTAACAATTTTGGCCTCCTGTGTGTACTGCCCAAAAGTGTATCCTTCTCTGGCTTTTACAAACAATTATTT
Source organism: Saccopteryx bilineata (assembly GCF_036850765.1). Taxonomy (NCBI): domain Eukaryota; kingdom Metazoa; phylum Chordata; class Mammalia; order Chiroptera; family Emballonuridae; genus Saccopteryx; species Saccopteryx bilineata. The sequence goes on from NC_089502.1 coordinate 127,990,748, forward strand.
TGTCACATACATATATATGCTTGTAGGACACTGCTCACAAAAATGAGGGGATCAGGCAATGTGCAGATCCTCCAGTACGCTCAGCCTTTCGTATAGTGCATTTTCACCAGGGAAATAAAAGTTGGTTTTGCATCTCATTTGCATAATTGAACAACTTTCTTTGACTTGTCATTGCTTTTCTGATGTTCCTGTTTAATTAAAAAACATCAAATGCTTCTTTATTGCTTCATATTCATTTTGAAATATCCCTTAACTTTTGTGAGCAGTATATTTCATTTCTATTGCTTGGAATTTCATAATAAGAGTTCTATGCTATGTGAAGACGGCTGTCACTAGCATTTGCACTCAGCATTACATTACAAAGATTAATTTTCTGTTACCTGTGCAGCCATAGGGGCAGTTAAGGTTGTTTCTAGTTTTCCATTTCTCTCTCTCTCTCTCCTTCTTCCTTCCTTCCTTCCTTCCTTCCTCCCTCCCTCCCTCCCTCTCTCCTTTCCTCCCTCCTTTCCTCTCTCCCACCCTTCCTCCTTCCCTCCTTTCCTTCTTTCTTTCCTTCCTTCCTTTCTTTCTTCCTTCCTTCCTTCCTTCCTTCCTTCCTTCCTTCCTTCCTTCCTTCCTTCCTTCCTTCCCTTCCTTCCTTCCTTCTTTTTATATACTTAGTTACTAAAAATAGTAACCAGTGCTGATGTGAAGGCTATTTATGGACAGGCATACAAATTCCATAAGAATGTTTAACACTCTAAGATAACACAAATCAATTAAACCAAGTTATTCTCTCATGGATGAATAAGAAATGTTGTTAAGTCTGTATCTTCCTCTTCAAAACTTGGGATTGTCAGACAGCTTTATCAAATGCTCTAGTTTTTAGTTTGGGTGTTGGGTTCATCGGTGTTCATATTATTTATGTATTTTATATATTTATTTATCTATTTATTTATAAATTAAATTTAACGGGGTGACATTGATCAATAAGAGTACATAGGTTTCAGTTGAACATCTCTATAGCATTTGAACTGTTGATGGTGTTGTGTGGCCATCACCCAAAGTCAAATCGTTTTTCATCATCATATAGTTCTCTTTTTATTCCCCTCCCCCCACTCCCTTAGCCCAATTAGAGGCTCCAAGATCCAGCCTCATTCTAGATAGCATCCTGAGCCAGGCAGCATCGATCCTTCTCCAGAGACCCCTGCCCTTCACACTGCCTCCGCCTGACCGGAGTCACCCTCCTGGGCCTGAGAAGTTCTCCTTGCTTCTTACAGTTTCCCTTCCCAACAAAACATACTGTATCTCCCCATGTAGAAGACGCATTTTTTTCTGAAAACTTTGGTGTCTAAAAATTGGGTGCGTTTCATACAGTGGTTATAGATGTTTTTACTTTCATTTTCTGCTTTTTCACGCTTGTTTTTGTGCCAATTATTGAAGACATGGATTCGTCATCAGACACAGATGAGGGACAAGCTTAAGGATGGGAGTTTTGACACCGATGAGGAGTTATATGAATTTTATGATGAACAAAACTTGAGTTCAATAACTTTATGTAATACATTTTTTTTTTCAAATTTCGGGCTCCAAAATGAAAGTGCGTCTTATACATGGGGAAGTACAGTCACTGCTCAGTGTCCCATGCCCCTAAGACTCTGTTCTTTCCTAGCATTAGCTCCAAGTGCAACATCTAGGCGCCATGGCCGTGGAGTCAGATCGGTAATTCTGGTTTTGTAGGCCTTCAGGCATTCCCCATGACATGAGGCCAGGCGTCACCTGTCCCACTGAGATGTAGGGTCAGCCCCAGCTACTGTAATCTCTACTTGGTCATCTCAAGAGATCAGGCAGTTCCATGTTACTTACTGTCTATCAGTAGCCTAGCGAATGGGGGGCAAGGGGGTCGATTATGCCCCGGGCGCCACTCACAGAGGGGCACCGAATGGTCTTCAAGACAAACAAGAAAAGCATAGTAGAGGGGAGGGGGGCACCAATCAAGTGTCATGACCCGGGCGCCAGTTACGTTCCCTACGCCACTGCTGACTATGTGATCTTGGGTCAGTTATCTAATCTCTCTGATCTTTATTTTTCTCATTGGAAAATGGGAGTGCTAAAGCCTCTCTAAAGGTTTACTGTGAGGGTCTGACCTGTGCTGCTGCAGTGGATAGAGCACTGATCTGCAATGCTGAGGTTGCTGGGTCGAAATCCCTGGCTTGCCCGGTCAAGGCACATATGAGAAGTCGCTACTATGGGTTGATGCTTCCCGCTCCTCCCCCTTTCTCTCTCTTCACTCTAAAATCAATAAATAATTTTTTTTTTTAAATGTGAGAACTGGAGATGTTATGTGGCCTCAGGAACCTTTCAGTTATGGGCTGCTGCTGTCTCCATGCATTTGAGAACGGTGGCACAGCCCAGTAGACATTTGGCCACCAAGCTCCAGGTGACATTTGAACTGTTGTAACATCTGCCACAAACTAGTTTGGTTTTGGGAAAATTGCCTCATCTTCCCATGCTCCGTTCCTCATATGTAAAGCGAGAGGGCTGGACTTGAGCTGATCCCTAAAGAGGAGATCGAGTCTGAGAAGAACTCTGACTACAATACTCAATTATTTATCGATGCCTGTGTAGTCACCCGCAGCTGTCATTCCTCGAGTACTAACTAATTCAACAGGTCCTGAGGGAGAAGTTAGGACAAGCGCCTTCCCAGAAAATGAGAGAAAGTAATTTCATTTTACTTGAGAGAGTAATTTCCAAATCTGAAGGGCAAAAGAAGTAGTAAAGGGGGGAGGGGAATAACCACCCCGAAATTTACCAAAACAAACAAAAAAAGCTATGTTTGTGTTCACAACCGAGTTCAGAACTGATATTATTCTTCAATCACTCCAATTATTTTTTCAGCACTCAAGCTTACTTCATAAGCCAGAGCTGTGTTCTGTTTCTCCTTGTGTAACTCCTTGTATAACCCTTTTCTTCTTTTATTCCTATCCCTCAAAATGGCTTCATTCTTTCCCTGTGTTTTGTTTTTTTTTTTCTTTCTCAGCATGCCTGTTGTTGCTCTGGTTTCAGTGAGAAAGTCACTTTTGTCTTGAGTAAGATTTATTTGGCAGCATGACCTGAGGAACACCTGTTCTTAGTCCCATTGCTCTACTCTGTTGCCTCATGGGGTGGAGGAGGTTGGATTCCTCCCATGTATGTATACCTCATAGTCATGGTCAAGGAATTCCATCTGAATTAGACGTCAGCTGAATTTCAGTAGACAAAAAAAAGTAGAGGAACATTTTCTCTTCCCGTTATTTAAACCTGTGACCCGAGGCAACTCTTTTAGCTTTTCCAATATCCTTCCTGATTCCTCATGAGGTAAAAAACCTACTGTATCTTCCCCTTACACACTTCTTCCTGAGATCTCCCACCTAATTATCCTACCATCCTCTGCCCATAGGCCTGGCTGTGTTGCTGGTGAACCATTGTGTACACACTGGATAAGAAACAGTGGTAGGCCCTGGCCGGTTGGCTCAGCGGTGGAGCGTCGGCCTGGCGTGTGGGGGACCCGGGTTCGATTCCCGGCCAGGGCACATAGAAGTAAGCACCCATTTGCTTCTCCACACCCCCTTCCTCTCTGTCTCTCTCTTCCCCTCCCGCAGCCAAGGCTCCATTGGAGCAAAGATGGCCCGGGCTCTGGGGATGGCTCCTTGGCCTCTGCCCCAGGCGCTAGAGTGGCTCTGGTCGCAACATGGCGACGCCCAGGATGGGCAGAGCATCGCCCCCTGGTGGGCAGAGCGTCGCCCCATGGTGGGCGTGCCGGGTGGATCCCGGTCAGGCGCATGTGGGAGTCTGTCTGACTGTCTCTCTCCGTTTCCAGCTTCAGAAAAATACAAAAAAAAAAAAAAAAAAGAAAAAAAAAGAAACAGTGGTAATAAAATGTTCATTAGCCCAGACTCCCCAGAGACACAAGATTTCTCCAATAACACCAGGAGAATGAAAGGAAGAAAGAGAAGGAGAGCGTGAGTTTATGGTTCAAATCTCAGGATAACCAAGACCCGGACCCCAAAATGGCAGCAAAGCAAGGACTAGGGAGCTAAGAGGCAGAGCAAGGGATGGAGCAATCCTGGCCAAAGGAGAGACTTGAACAAGGAAGTGTGGTGAAGGTCTGGAGTTCCGCCTACCACCTACATTATCTTCCGGGGGGGGGGGGGGGGTAAAGTACATGTGCGTGTGCGCTTTGGTGGTGGACTTCTAACCACCATGTAGCTTTTCCTGAAGACCCTGTTCTCACTAATGACTGCCAGAAACACTCAGAGGAGATGACAGATCCCCGGGCTCTGTTCCTATTCCCCCACATCAAAATCATGCAGCTCACCAGTATTTTCATGCACAAGGAATACATTTGAGTCTTCATTTTTCTTGACCTCACAGTCACTTCCTTGTTGGAAAAGTCTCTATTTCTTTGAATTCAGTGGCTCCACACCCTCCTTGTTTTTGTCCCTGCTTTCTAGTCATTCCCAAGTCTCTTTTTCTGAGTCTGCTCCTCTGTTTCTTCTTAGGGTTCCTTAGAGCACTTACTTAGACCTCCCTTTTACTTGCCTCTCTCTTTCTAGGCAATCTCCACTCTCCCCATGGCTTCATGACCATCAAATTCCTGACTCCCAAGTCTGAACCTCTGCCCCATATATGCAGATGCCTACTTGCCATTCCCACTGGAATGTCTCAGTGACTCGCTCAAGCTATACATGTCAAAATTATACTCATGATCTTCCCACTCAAATTCTTATCTTCCGGTATTGTTCCCTTCCTTAGAAAATGGTACTTCTCCTGACTAGGTTGCATAAGCTAAGAACCTACACTTCATCCTTGACACCTCCCTGTCACCTCTCACACTGCCTCAATCATCAAGTCTTTTGATTCTCTGTCCTTCAAGTCTCTTGAATTCTTCTGCTACTCTCCATCCCAACTGTGGCCATCATCCTGACCAGGGCCGCCATTATCCTCACCTGGGCTATTGCATGTCCTTAGAACTGGTCTCCCAGCATCTTCTCCTACCCTTCACTCCATTCCTTAGTCTACTGAAGTCTCAGTGCTATTTCTTTCTTTCTTTCTTTCTTTCTTTCTTTCTTTCTTTCTTTCTTTCTTTCTTTTTCTTTTCTTTCTTTTTTATTTCTTTCTTTCTTTCTTTCTTTCTTTCTTTCTTTCTTTCTTTCTTTCTTTCATTATTTAATGAAAGCAGGGGAAGCAGACACAGATTCCCACATGTGCCCCGACTGGGATCCACCCAGCAAGCCCACTAGGGGGAGATGCTCTGCCCATCTGGGGTCCTTGCTCTGTTACAACAAGTGCCATTTTGTAGCACCTGAGGCAGAGGCCACGGAAGCCATCCTCAGCGCCTGGGACTAACTTGCTCTAATTGAGCTATGTCTGCAAGAGGGGAGGAGAAGAGAGAAAGAGAGAGAGAGAAGAGAGAGGGGGATGGGTAGAGAAGCAGATGGTTGCTTCTTCTGTGTGCCCTGGCCAGGAACTGAACCCGGGACATCCACGGGCAGGGCCGATGCTCTACCACTGAGCCAACTGCCCAGGGCCTAAGTGCTCTTTCAAAATGTAACTGTGACCATGACACTCTCCTTCAATGGCCTAGAAGGCTCTGCCTCGTCTAGCTCCTACTCACCCCTCTATTTCCTCTCATCTAGCTCTGGCTCTGATTCTGTCTCCTCCAGCAACACTGCATTGATTTTAACTCCTTCAAATGCAATGTTTTGCCTGCCTTCAGCTTTTAGAAATGCTCTTCCTTTTGTCTGAAAGGCTCTTTCCACCCCCACCAATCTGAGACAGCTAACTCCTGCTCCTTCTTCGAGTATCCCTTAAACAACACATCCTCAGGAAAACCCTCCTTGACCATCCAGCCGGCCTAGGTCTCCTTTTAATCACTCTCATGGCACCATGCTGGACTCCTTCATAGAACGCTGTGCACTTGAAGTTAATTAATAACAATTTTGGGGTTAATGCCAGCCTTCCTCTGTGGCTACAAGTTCCATATTGACAAAGTCCATGACTATCTGTCCACCACTGACACCGATGCCTAGCTAATTGCAGGCTCTCAAGAAAAATCTGAACAGTAACTGACTCTCGGAAAATTCCCACCAGTCATTATTACCCCAACACTCTTGTCAAGCTATGCTTGAATTGAAAACACCCTGCTGTGTCCCCTATATTAGTTTCCTATTGCTGCTCTAACAGATTACCATAAACTGAGGGACATAAAACAACACACATTTATTCTTTTACAGCTCTGGAGTTCAAAAGTCCTATAATCAAGGAGTCAGCAGGGGTGCATTCCTTCTGGGAGCTCTAAAGGAGGATCCATTTCCTTGCCTTTTCCAACCTCTAGAGGCTACCTGCATTCCTTGGCTCTTGACTGTGCACCCCGATCTCTGTTTTCCTCTCTACATCTCCTTCTCTGACTCTCTGTTCTCCCTCTTATAAGAACCCTTGTGACTACATGGGCTCATCTGGATAATCTGAGATCATCTCTCCATCTCAATCCTCAATCCCCAATCCCCATGTGACCCTTAATCATATCTGCCAAGTCCCTTTCTTTATCCACGTGAAGTAACATATTCACAGGTTCCAGGGAGTAGGATGTGAATATCTTTGGGGGAGGGGATATTATTCAGCCTACCACGCCGCTCATGCTCAGGAAAGTAAAATTTTTGCAAAGTTGTCTGGAACAAATTCTGAACTTCTACAAAATATCATACACAGTACATACTCCATACATATATATTATGATACTGATCACATTATAACCCTTTCTCCTAGATCCTCTTATAAATTAGTTTCAATTAGTCTGTCCTTGAGTGTGCACCTATACTCCATAGTGTCCACATACACACATCTAGACCCCTGTCCCCTTGGTGAGGAAGGAAGAGCCATGTAACGGGATGAGAGCAAGGTTCAGGGAAGCAACTGAAGCAATCTTGCTTTGTTTGATGTGCGTCTACCCTCCCAACTCCAAGGCTCCCTCCCAAGCTCTCACTTTCTCGAGACACTGGCCAAGGGGGAAGCCACAAGGTGTCTCAGGTGGGAGAGTTTTGGTGAGAAGCTGTGGTTGAACATTTTTAGATACATTTACAATTCGTAAAACAAAGTTCAGAAAGTGTACTCATATTTGGCAGTGAGTGTGGAAGCAAAAAGGGCTTCATGATACAAATAATTTGCACCTTAAACATTTAACTTAATTGTTATGAATATTCTTTTTTTAATGTTCACTTTATTGATTTTAGAGAAAGAGGAATGGAGAGAGGAGAGAGAGAGAGGAAAATGGATCTGTTCCCAAATGTGTTCTGATCAGGGATAGAACGAATAACCTCTGCACTTCAGAACGATGTCCTAACAAACCAAGCTATCTGGCCAGGGCAATATACTCTTGAGGCTGAGAACACTTGATCTTCAGGTGCTGCCTCCAGACTGTTCACCTCAGAGTTGGAGTAGATAGAAATACAGCTTAGGCATGGTCTCGCCTGGTGATCTGTCTACCTGCTTTTTCTGACAGTCACAGAAATCAAAAGATGCTGCTTTTGGCAGCACTGAATGTTATGTGTGGGAGTGAATTGCTTGTTCCCAGCAGGCATGATTGGAATTTTTGTGGAAGCAAAGGCAGGTGTGTGTTCTCATGGCATCCTATTCCCCTGCAGTAATCAATTCTCAGTTCTCTAATCCATGGTCCCCCCCCCCCCAGACATTACTGCTTTATAGATATTCTGGTTTTTGCCAAGTCTTGATTATTTTACCTATGAAAGATTTCCAAGGGGACAAGAAGGAATGGAAAACAATTTTTCTACACTCTTCTTACCTTTATTTATTAAAATCAAAACATCACTACCAAGAGAAGCTCTAGGTAAGCAGTTCTAAGTCATCTGTCCCTGAGATGGACATACCTTTAGTATAATCTAGTCGTGAACATTTACATTTACAGCTCAGAGGGTAGAGATTGCCTGTCCATCACTCATTGTGTAGATGAATAGCTGAGGTGTTTACACCTAAGAAAATCATCCAAGGACACACAGGTATGGGCTACTGACACTTCCTTAAGGCCATAAAACGTATGACCCAAGCCTGACCAGGCAGTGGCGCAGTGGATAGAGCGTTGGACTGGGATGCCGAGGACCCAGGTTCGAGACCCCGAGGTTGCCAGCTTGAGCACGGGCTCATCTGGCTTGAGCAAAATAAAAAATGCTCACCACCTTGGACCCAAAGTCGCTGGCTCAAGCAAGGGGTTACTCGGTCTGCTGTAGCCCCACGGTCAAGGCACATATGAGAAAGCAATCAATGAACAACTAAGGTATCGCAACGAAAAACTGATGATTGATGCTTTTCATCTCTCTTTGTTCCTGTCTGTCTGTCCCTATCTATCCCTCTCTCTGACTCTCTCTCTCTGTCCCTGTAAAGAAAAAAAAAAAAAAAGTATGACCCAAGATCCTACATAGCCAGTTGATAACACAGATTCAGCTTCCCTATAATAAATTCAATCTTCGTTGTTTTGATGTTTTGTAATAATTAAACTGGAACTGGTCAAATCACTCTATAAAAGAAAAGCTAATTAAACAATTGATGGTGTAAAAAGATCACAGAACATGTACGGGGTGGGTAAAGTGGGTTTACAGTTGTGAGTACACGAAACACAGTTTTATTCTTGTACTTTTATTTATTAATTATTGTATTGTTCTCCACATGAACAACTGAAAACCTACTTTTGCCCCACCCTGTAGTTTATCTATGCCTAGGGGCAAACTGTTTAAAAGACATTTGCCTTTAACTACATGCAACTATACTTCTGATTTTAAAATCATTAAAATAGGCCTTGCAGAACCTCACTTTAGAGTAATTTTTGTAATTATTTAATCCTCATTATATACTTGCAATTTTAAAAATATTTTTTTAAACAATGAGCCTCAAGAGTTTCATTGATCTAGCCTGATTACCCCTTCTGCTGACTCAGAATTAGGAAGGTTTAACTACAGGGCTTCAAAAGGAATCCGAAACTGTGGGGCAAGACCAACTCTCCCAGCACGACTGCCCTCCTTTACCTTGAGGGAACCTTGGATGCTTTTGCTGTGATGAATGAGGACGGCAGCGTGTTTAGGAATGTTTTCCCCACCAGCACTAACGTGCCACTTCTTTTTTATGACAGAGACAGAGTGACAGAGAGAGGGGCAGATAGGGACAGGCAGGAAGGGAGAGAGCTGAGAAGCATCAATTCTTCCTTGCGGCACCTTAGTAGTTCATTGATTGCTTTCTCATATGTGCTTTGACTGAGGGACTCCAGCTGAGCTAGTGACCCCTTGCTCAAACCAGCGACCTTGGGCTCAAGCTGGTGAGCCTTGCTCAAATCAGATGAGCCCGTACTCAAGCTGGCGACCTTGGGGTTTCGAACCTGGGTCCTCCGCGCCCCAGTCCGACGTTCCATCCGCTGCACCACTGCCTGGTCAGGCCACTAACGTGCTACTTCTAATGGCGATTCCCATTCGTGTACATCAAGGAGTTCTTCAGGTGAAAACTGATGAGAGAAGTCACTACGAAGCACTAGGCCTTTCAGGAGTCCTTTGTCTTCCTGTCTGCAGCCCACACTCCCCTATCCTAGGCAGTTTTTGTCACCTAGCTCTCTGGAAAACAGTGAACAGGACAGGATTTGGTTTTAAACTCTGAACCCGTGGCAAAACATTCAAGAAAACTCCTTTAATTCTTTGTTAATTGCAAAATCTGATTCCTAGTGTGGAAAGTTCTTTCCCTCAGTTAGGGCAAGGACTGTTATCCAATATTGCAGGGGTCCCCAAACTACGGCCCGCGGGCTGCATGCGGCCCCCTGAGGCCATTTATTCGGCCCCTGCCGCACTTCCAGAAGGGGCACCTCTTTCATTGATGGTCAGTGAGAGGAGCACATTGACCATCTCATTAGCCAAAAGCAGGCCCATAGTTCCCATCGAAATACTGGTCAGTTTGTTGATTTAAATTTATTTGTTCTTTATTTTAAATATTGTATTTGTCCCCATTTTGTTTTTTTACTTTAAAATAAGATATGTGCAGTGTGCATAGGGATTTGTTCATAGTTTTTTTTATAGTCCGGCCCTCCAACAGTCTGAGGCACAGTGAATTGGCCCCCTGTGTAAAAAGTTTGGGGACCCCTGCAATACTGGGTACTTGTCAGAAAATCTGGCTTTGAAGTAGTTTTCTGTATTGAAAATTTATTTTTTATGTTCCCTATGATTATAATTGACCCTTGAACAATTTGGGTTTGAACTGTACAGATTCACTTACACATGGGTGTTTTTCAGAAATATTTATACAATAAATGTATTTTCCTTACAATGCTCTTAATAACATTTTCTTTTCTCTAGCTTACTTTATCATAAGGATATAGTATATAATACATATAACATACAAAATATGTGTTTATCAACTGTTTATGTTCTTGGTAAGGCCTCAGGTCAACAGTAGGCTGTTAGTAAAGTTTCGTTGGCTTGAGCAAGGGGTCACTGGCTCAGCTGGAGTCCCCCAGTCAAGGCACATATGAGAAAGCAATCAATGAACAACTAAGGTGCCACAATGAAGAATCGATGCTCCTCATCTCTCTCCCTTCCTGTCTGTCTGTCCCTATCTGTTTCTAGAAAGAAAGAAAGAAAAAGAAAGAAAGAAAGAAAGAAAGAAAGAAAGAAAGAAAGAAAGAAAGAAAGATAGATTTGTCGATTATCTGAAATTCAGATTTTACTGGGTATCCTGTATTAATTAATTTTTTTCTAAATCTGGCAATCCTACATGTTTTTCTTCTTCCAATTTTTTGTTCTTTCTAAAATTTTATTTTAATGGGTTCTCTTCCCAGTTTCATTCTCTTAAGGACAGTTTTTTTTTCTTCATCTTCTGCTTTTATTTGGGGATATTATGCTTCAGTGATTTGGGATTGTGATGGTCAGCACCAGATTTCCCTATGGAGGGGCTCAGAGCCATGCTACCCGGTGAGATTTGAAGAGGACCTGTCTGGGTCTTTCTCTTCAGAGGTTCTGTCCCCAGGAAGTACTCCCGTGAGTTAGGTACTGCCTTCTCTAACTAGGACTTCCAACGCACCCCAGGAAAACAGTAATATCATGAGTTACCAATACCTTAGTAGAAATGGCAGTAATGATTTTTAAACTTTTTCTTCATCTACTTTTTTTCAACATACATAAGTGTGTCCAGTTAATAAGTACTTAGCTGGATGAATTTTCCTAAAGTGAACATACCCATGTAACCAGCACCCAGATGAAAAAAATACATTAGGAAGGAAGTCTTTTCACACGCTATAATATGGATATGCCTTGAGGACATTATGCAAGGTGAAACAAGCTAGTCACAAAAGCATAGCTACTGAATGATTCCACTCACATGAGGCATCTAAAATAGTCAACTCCATAGAAACAGGAAGTAGAATGGTGTTTACCAGGGGCTGGGGGAGGGAGAAGGGGGTTTTGGTGTTTAATAGGTACAATTTCCGTTTCACAAGATGTAAAAGTTCTGGAGATGTTTTACAACAATGCGAATACACTTAACATTAGTGAACTGCACACTTAGAGATGGCTACGGTGGTGAGTTTTATGAGATATACATATATATATATATTTTTTTTTTTTTTTTGTATTTTTCTGAAGCTGGAAACGGAGAGAGACAGTCAGACAGACTCCCACATGCGCCCAACCGGGATCCACCCGGCACGCCCACCAGGGGCGACGCTCTGCCCACCAGGGGGCGATGCTCTGCCCCTCCGGGGTGTCACTCTGCCGCGACCAGAGCCACTCTAGCGCCTGGGGCAGAGGCCAAGGAGCCATCCCCAGCGCCCGGGGCATCTTTGCTCCAATGGAGCCTCGGCTGCGGGAGGGGAAGAGAGAGACAGAGAGGAAGGAGGGGAGGGTGGACAAGAAGCAAATGGGCGCTTCTCCTGTGTGCCCTGGCCGGGAATCGAACCCAGGTCCCCCGCACGCCAGGCCGACGCTCTATCGCTGAGCCAACCGGCCAGGGCCATGATATATATTTTTACCACAATACAAAAAGAAAATACATTACCAACTCTCCAGAAGCCCTTGTGTCCTTATCCAAGATAACGACTATCCTGATCTCTAAAAAGAGTGCATCTGCTTTTAAAAGATTTTAGAGTTAGTAAGAAAAAAAAAAAAAAAGATTGATCAGAGCCCTTTCCTCCTGTCAGGGAGAGTCCTTCAAATCAGAAAAAGATTTCATCGTGCCTGTTGCCTGGCATACAGCAGGAGCTCCAAACTGCTTGCTTGTTCCACGTGGGCTGGGAGCCTGAGGCTGGCCATTTGGAAGGTGCTGAGGGAAGGCAGGGGCGCCCATGGAAGTGTGGGACACAAAGCCAGCTCCTTTGCCATCTTGCCAAAGTTTAACCCTGCATTTTCATTCCAGTTTTAATCACGGATGATGTGTTTTTTTCTCATTTACTGTGTTGACAGCATGATCTGTAGCTTCATACTGGAACCCAGCACAGAGTATATATTTAATTTTTGTTACTATGTGCAGAGCGCTAACTACTTATTTTCTTACCAGGGTGTTCATTGCCAACATGCGTGCATGAGACGAAACAGATGTGCTTGCTAACGCTTGCTTCCAAAGTTCCCAGGGAGAAATTCCAAACTCCAGGAAATTTGGGCTCACTTCATTTTACAACTGCCTTAAAGATTTGATCCACTGGACTCTTTTGGATTATGTCCTTTTTCCAAGAAGGCACCAAATGTTCCAAGGAACAAATGACAAAACTTGAAACACTGATCAAGAAGATGGCTCAAGTTGTTATTTTAGCCCACAAATGGTAGTGACTGGGGCAGAGCTGAACTCTTTTTATAGTCTCGAAGCCAAGGGAATATGATCTGTCACTCTTTGATGTCACTTGGTACGAGATATGCTGTGAGCCGTGGAAACAAATGGTATTGCTGTGTAATGCTCAAGATAGGTATTTAGATCAGTGGTCTCACACCCAACGATCCTTTTTATAATATATATTTAGTTGGCCTCCTGTAATAACCTGGAAGGAAACTCAAAGGTGATACCACATAGCCCTACACACCATTGTAAAAAAAATCAATGAAATGACCTAGTGGAAAGGAAAAAAATAAAAAGACTGTGATTTATAATAAAATAATATGTCCCTCAAAATGTAAACCCTCAGGCATGGCAATGCTAGAATACAAAGTAAAGTAGAAAGATGCTTACGCTAATTGTAGCATCACGGTGAGTGACAGCTCAAGACACAGACCCACACAAATGTGTTTTAGTGGCAACAAATTATAAACTCTATACAGCTGGTTTGCTATGATTTCCCAAAATGATGAACAACTAACTCCTGGCAACTTGTGAGCAGAATTAAATGCAAGTGTCCTTCAATTTATACCGTGTGTGCATTCCTGGAAAATTATGTGCTTATTTCACCTACATGAAGGTTCGGCAGGACATTGGAAAGTCACTTGCAAGATGGGACAATTTCCAATTCTAGAATCATTGGGCTTCACCCTTTAAATATAAATAATGCCCCCAATCATTGTGGCAACCCTAAAAATATCATCAATTTCTAAAGTTTGCCCCCCACTACCACCTCTCATTTAATATCCCTCATATAAAGTAAAAAATTGTATCTGCAGAAGCATTTTTAAACTCTTAAAACATATCACCAACAGCCTGACCAGGTGGTGCACAGTGGATAGAGCGTCAGACTGGGATGCGGAGGACCCAGGTTCAAGACCCCGAGGTCGCCAGCTTGAGCGCGGGCTCAACTGGTTTGAGCAAAGCTCACCAGCTTGGACCCAAGGTCACTGGCTCGAGCAAGGGGTTACTTGGTCTGCTGAAAGCCCGCGGTCAAGGCACACATGAGAAAGCAACCAATGAACAACTAAGGTGTCGCAACAAAAAACTGATGATTGATGCTTCTCATCTCTCTCTGTTCCTGTCTGTCCCTATCTATCCCTCTCTCTGACTCTCTCTCTCTCTGTCTCTATAAACAAACAAACAAACAAAAACATATCACCAACAAAAGGATCCATATCCTCAGCAATTCCCCTATTTGTGATTCATCTGTTTTCACATTTAAAAAATTTTTGATCTTTGATTTTACAATCCCACCAAAAAGCAGTTTCCCAAGATCTGAGTTGGTAAGATCATCGAGAAGGTATTAAATAAAATTACCTAGTATTGTTTCTTGGGAATGCTCGCTTAGTATTTTAGTCATTACAATAATAGGTTGGCAAAAGGGGGAGCGAAGAGCAAAGCCCCTGCAGGCTGTCTCACCAAGGAAGCAATTTAATGAGGTGTCACACAGATCTAGGATCACGATAAATATTGTAATTACTGTTTTGTTCCATTTTTTGCAGTTATTCGGTTTAGTTGTGTTTTTCAAAAATGCTCAGTAATTGTGAAAATACGTCACTAGCAGCATAAGTATAAATCAAATATCCTGCAAATGTTATCAGTTTGTACAGAGCACTGCCCTCAGGGAGGGCGTCACGTGTCCCGCGGCCAGTGGCGCGGAGCCAGCTGCTTGCGTCTCTGCCCTCACGTCTGTCTGCCCTCACGTCTGTCTGCCCTCACGTCTCTCTGCCCCCACTTCTCTCTGCCCTCACGTCTCTCTGCCCTCACGTCTGTCTGCCCCCACTTCTCTCTGCCCCCACGTCTCTCTGCCCTCATGTCTGTCTGCCCCCACTTCTCTCTGCCCTCACGTCTCTCTGCCCTCACGTCTGTCTGCCCTCACGTCTCTCTGCCCTCACGTCTCTCTGCCCTCACGTCTGTCTGCCCTCACGTCTCTCTGCCCTCACGTCTCTCTGCCCCCACTTCTCTCTGCCCCCACGTCTCTCTGCCCTCACGTCTCTCTGCCCTCACGTCTGTCTGCCCTCACGTCTCTCTGCCCCCACGTCTCTCTGCCCCCACGTCTCTCTGCCCTCACGTCTCTCTGCCCCCACTTCTCTCTGCCCCCACGTCTCTCTGCCCTCACGTCTCTCTGCCCCCACTTCTCTCTGCCCCCACGTCTCTCTGCCCTCACGTCTCTCTGCCCCCACTTCTCTCTGCCCTCACATCTCTCTGCCCTCGTGTCTTCCCAGTTCTGCATTCGGCGATATCAAGTTGGGAGCCTGAAATCAGCGGTGATGGAATTATTCCCACCATGGAAATTGGCAAATGCTGCAGATCAGTTCTACACACCCCCACACACCCTCACTTCCAGAGAGCCCACTGTTAAATAATCACCAGATGCCACTGCCCCGGGCTGGCACCTAGGAGAGAACCACCTGTCACAGGAGTACAAAAGAAGACTTTGTTACAAACTCTCTTGGAAAAGATCAGTCCAAACTGGGCTTTCTAGTGTTTCATCAAATTTTAATAAGGTACTAAGTGATGTCTCATAAACCACCAAGGAGCCAAAACTAAACAGAAACATGAACTCACCAGTATCCAAGTAATTATGTAGTAGTGACTATGAACAAAACAGCCTACTTCAATTCTTTCTAGAACAAGAAAAAGATACAAAGTAAATAAGAACATAATGTAACATGGACAAATATAGACACTGCCAATTTATTTTTTAATGTTTATTTATTGATTCTAGTGAGAGAGGAACGGAGAGAGGAACATCAATCTGTTCCTGTATGTGCCCTGACCAGGGATCAAACTCAGCAACCTCTGATTTAGCAGGACACTCTAACCAACTGAGCTATCCAGCCAGGGCTAGATGCTGCCAATTTAAAAGAGATAATTAAGGCCCTGGCCGTTGACTCAGTGGATAAAGCAGCAGCCCAGTGTAATGGACGTCCTGGGTTCAATTCCCGGTCAGGGCATACAGGAAAAGCGATCATCTGCTTCTGCCCCCTCCCACTCCCCCTTTTCTCTCTCTTCCCCTCTCGCAGCAGCTTCTAACAGCTGTCAGTCTCTTTTCTGTATCTATGAGTCTGTTTCTATTTTGTTTATTTTGATTGGTTCAAGGGTGGCCCTGGGCACTGAGAATAGCTCCACTGGAGCACATCAGCCTGAGGTGCTAAAAATAGCTTGCTACTCCAGCATTGGCCCCAGACAGGGTTGCTGGGTGGATCCTGGTTGGAGCGCATGCGGGAGTCTGCCTCACTATCTCCCCTCCACTCAGCTAAAAAAAAAAAAAAGAGAGAGAGAGAGATAATTAAATATTGGCACTAATATTTTTCATCTTTATCAAAGGGAATACTAATATTTGATAAGCATTGTGCCAAGCATTAAACATTATTTTGTTTGTGTTTCACAACTTACCCTGTAAGGTAATCATTAGGTTGAACCATATGAAATTGCTGCCATTTGACCATTTGTGACCTCTACAAATGGCAATGTCATAAGGTTCTAGCTAATATTAGTTTTTCTGTTTTACAGACAAGGAAGTCAAGACCCCAATACAGGAATTTGCCAAATGTCAAACAGCTAGTAATTGACAAGGCCAGGATTCCTCACAGACCTGACTGGCCTTAGAGGCCTACCACACACAGTTCCCAAATGAAAGCATTTTAAAGCACATTTGATGTGTTACGCATTCCGAAAGAAATGTGAGTATTAAACCGTTTTGAAACAATTTGCAAAACAAAATTAAATTTAAGGACATGCATCTTGCCCCATAACTAAACATTGGCTTCCTGGGTTTCTTAGTCATAAATGGTTAGATATAATCATAATCATAATTGTTGACATATTTTAGAGACTGAAAACCACTTAATATCGATTGCAATCATTGTTTAATTTGTTCTTTTTAAATTTTTATTGAATGTATTGGGGTGACATTGGTTAATAAAATTACATAGGTTTCAGGTGTACAATTCCATAACATATCACCTGTATGTCGTATTGTGTTCACCACCCCAAGTCAAGCCTCCATGACCATTTATCCCCCTTTATCCTCGTCTACCTCCCCACCCCCTTTCCCTCCTGTAATCATCACATTGTTGTCTGTGTCTATGAGCTTTTATTTTCTTTGCTTAATCCTTTCATCTTTTCCACCCAACTTCCTGACCCCCATCCCTTCTAACAGCTGTCAGTCTCTTTTCTGTATCTATGAGTCTGTTTCTATTTTTATTTTGTTCATAATTTATTCTTAAGAGATCAAATTAATGCTTATTTGTACTTAAGAAATTCCATTAATGTTCAATTTATATTGAGAAATTAAATTAATGTTTAATTTATACTTAACAATTGACTTTTTTAAAAGGCTGCGCTATTACTAGCACAAACTATCAAAGATCTTATACTGACAGTCTGTGGTTCTCAATCCATTAGAAAGATCGATGCATCAGAAAAGAATTGCAGTCACAAATCTTTGAACCGGAAGATATGGTACAGGAATGTCTCTAAAACTTTTAAATTGAAACTCACAGTAAAATCTTGACATATACACATACATAAATGTATAACTGAAATTAGTTTCATGAAAATTTTTTACTCTTGGTATATACAACACACTGATATTTTCTATTCATTTCATTTAAAAAAAATGTTAGTCTCAACTTAGTACACCATTTTCACAAACTCCCTAGTGTCTTGTGACCTCCAGTTTGAAAACACTGTCTTAGAGACCTTCATTTTAGAGATCTCCTCTACATCACCCTATCTTAAATTACCAAAATGTATAATTTGAGAGAGAGAGAGAGAGAGAGAGAGAGAGAGATCAACTTGTTGTTTTACCTATTCATGCCATCACTGGTTGAGTCTTGTGTGTGCCCTGACCAGGGATCAAACCCGCAACCTCGGCATGTCAGGAAGACGCTCTAACCAACTGAGCTACCCGGCCAGGGCCTGCATCCCCCTATTTTATTCCTTTCCCTTGACATTACTCTGTTCTCTTCATCTAGAATTTTGGCCCCCAATTTACCAGTTCTTTCCTTCCTTTTTCCCCTCCCTCCATTCCTTCCTTCCTTCCTTCCTTCCTTCCTTCCTTCCTTCCTTCCTTCCTTCCTTCCTTCCTTCCTTCCTTCCCAGACATTTACAAATCACCTATATGCCAGCCACTGTGTTAGGTGCTAGAGATGCAATGGATTTATATCCACACCCTGGGATCCCAACATCCATCCAATCATCATACAAATAAATGCAAACTTTTAACCTTACAAAAGACAGGTTCTAAGAGAGGGGAATCTGACCTACTTAGGGAAGACTTCCTGAGGAAATGGCACCTGAGCTGACATGTAAAGATCTATTTTATTCTTTTCTATTCTATTCTATTCTATTCTATTCTATTCTATTCTATTCTATGGTTCTCTTCTGTTCAATTCCATTAAAAAAATGCTGGCCACTCCCCATTACTCCCAACCCCTAATCTACTTTCAGCAATCACTAATCTATTTTGTGATTCTATAGATTTGCCTATTCTGGACATTATGTATAAACAGAATCATATATAATATAATATGTAGTCTTTTGTGACAGTTCCCATTCACTTAGCATAAAGTTTTCAAGGGTCATTCATGTTGTAGCATTGCATGAATATACTACATTTTACTTATCCATTTGTCATTTGGGGCTGTTTTCACTTCTGGCTATTGAATAACGCTGCTAGGAACATTTGTACATAAATTTTTGTGTAGACATACTCTTTCATTTCTCTTAGGCATATACCTAGCAGAGAAATTGCTGGGTCACATGCTAACTATGATTTTAACATTTTAAAGAAAATCAAGGCTATTTTCTAAAACAGCGGCACCACTTTACATTTCCACCAGCAGTGCGTGAGAGCAGCAATTTCTCCATATCCAATTTTGCCAACACTTTTTTATTATCTGATTCTTTGATAATAGCCATTTTAGTGGGTGTGAAATGGTATCTCACTGTGGTTTTGGTTTGCATATCCTTGATGGCTAATGATGTTGGACACCTTTTCACATGCTCATTGACCATTTGTATATAGTCTTTGGAAAAATATATATTCAGGAGAAATATATATTCAGATCTTTTCCTATTTTTAAATTGGGTTAGTTATCTTTTTATCATTGAGTTGTAGGAGTTCTCTATGTATATATTTTTATTTTATTATAATCACAAGAGGAAGAGAGAGGGGGCCTTGGCCGGTGGCTCAGTGGATAGAGTGTCAGCCCAGCGTATGGATGCCCTGGGATTAATTTCCAGTCAGGGCACACAGGAGAAGCGGCCATCTGCTTCTCCTCCCCTTCTCTCCATATTCCTCTCCTGCAGCCAGTGGCTCAATTGATTCAAGTGTGGCCCTGGGCACTGAGAATAACTCCGTTGGAACGCATTTGCTTCAGGTACTAAAAATAGCTTGGTACTCGAGCATCGGCTCCAGATTAGGTTGCCAGGTGGATCCTGGTCAGGGCACATGTGGGAGTCTGCCTCACTATCTCCCCTCCTCTCACCTAAAAAAGGAAAAGAGAGAGAGAGAGAGACATACAGACAGGCAGGAAGGGAGAGAGACAAGAAGTATCAACCCCTCGTTGAGGCACCTCAGTTGTTCATTGATTGCTCTCTCATAAGTGCCTTGACTGGAGGGCCACAGCAGACCAAGTGACCCCTTGCTCAAGCTAGCGACCTTAGGCTCAAGCTGGTGAATCTTGCTCAAACCAGATGAGCCCGTGCTCAAGCCGGCAACCTCGGGGTCTCAAATCTGGGTCCTCCACGTCCCAGTCTGATGCTCCATCCACTGCACCACCGCCTGGTCAGGTGTCTTTTCACATTCTTGATGGTGTCCTTCAAAGCACAAAAGTTTTAATTTTGATGAAGTTCTAATGCCCTATTTTACATCACACTTCCCTGGTCACCTCCCGAACCATCATCTCCATTTTACCTCAGCAAGAGACCATGGCATCACCCAAAGCTGTCTGAGCAATGCTGTCTTACACCCCAGTATAGGCTCTCAGAGTGAAACCCTTTGTCTTTCTAGCTTTCTCTCTGCCTGTTTCTATCACACATGCTCTGTTAACCCTCTGGGACTTCCAATCCTCCAGCCCTCTGTTTTCTTCCTGTTTGTCACACCCACATCTTCCCAACCTTCTTATTTTCCACTCTTTTCTTATCTGGCTAAGCCCTTAGACTATAACACTACAATCTCTGCTGCCGGGATATTCCACTTCTTTACCCCACTGTCTTTTTACTACACTTGTTCTGCAGTCTCCAGCCATATATCAGTCTAACCACCTGCCTTCTCTACTTCTATTGCTACTAAGCAGTGTTGAAAAAGTCATGCCAACCTTAAGCATTGGACCCATTCCTGACTGTGTTCCCCAGTATCAGCTGAACTCTCAAACTTGCTGTGCGATTTTTTCACTTGACTCACTTTAGTTTCCTCTCCCATTCCCTGATGTCGACTCTACTACTCTCCTTCTTACACGTCATTCTTATCATGCTCTTCCTTGAGCAAGCCAAGATCTCAAGTCTACTTGGTGCTTGCTATTCCTTTGCCTTAAACAATCTTCCATCAGGTCTTTGAATGACTGGAAACTTCTTGTCACTCAAGTCTTAGGTCAAATGGCACCTCTTCAGAGAGATCTCCCTTATTCGCCTTGTTGACTATTGCTGCCTTCTTCCCGTTGCTGTTACATTACCCTGACTTATTTTCTTAATACCCTTATCTATGCTATGTGCCTGGAAAAGTCTCACTCATGCTTCTAAAAACCCTTCGCTAGCTAGAGTTACACACATGCACCACTGTGCTTTCAAAATACCCTGTGTAGAACTCTCATCCTCAGTGTAGAACTCTATTATTGGGCTGCTGTTACCTATAGATTAAAAGTCTGTATTCCCCTTCTAGATGCCAAGTACAGAACAGGCACTCTACATGTGTGGAATATAGGTACAAAAACCCACCATCTATGAAGTACGGGTCTACTCAACATGAATGAGAATTGACAGTCTGGTGGGAAAAAAAAGTGGGGAAACACTCTAACACAAAATCCTGCTGTGCATTATTTGTAACAGCAAGACATAGGAGGAAAATGCCTGACCAGGCGGTGGCGCAGTGGATAGATAGAGTGTCAAACTGGCATGCCGAGGACCCAGGTTTGAGACCCCAAGGTCGCCAGCTTGAGCACAGGCTCATCTGGTTTGAGCAAAAGTCCACCAGCTTGGACCCAAGGCCCCTGGCTCCAGCAAGGGGTTACTGGGTCTGCTGAAGGCCTGCAGTCAAGGCACATATGAGAAAGCAATCAATGAACAACTAAGGTGTTGCAATGTGCAACGAAAAACTAATGATTGATGCTTCTCATCTCTCCGTTCCTGTATGTCTGTCCCTCTCTCTGACTCTGTCTCTGTGAAAAAAAGAAAAAGAAAAAGAAAACACAAACAAACAGGAAATAGGAGGAAAATATCTGAACATAGGGAACTGGATATGTAAACTAAGGTGGATCTACTCATTGGAATTTTGTATTGCTATTAAGGTGATGTCTGATAATCCGATAAGAGATGATAACATAGGATGCGCTTATACTATGATGATAATAAAAACAGAAAACCTGTGCGCAGGAAGATCAGAAGGGGATAAACTAAAACATCATGTTGGGTTTCTTTATGCAGTAGAAATACAGACACTTGTCTTCTCTTTCTTCTACTTTTCTGAATTCTTCTACTTTTCTGTGTGCATTCATTGCTTTAACACTAAAATAAACTCTAACATTTTTTTTCTAAGAAAGAGATAGAGTCCCAGTCTTTCTTGAGTTCATATAACTTTAAATATCAATTTCTTGATCAATATGCTGGGAACTGAAGAATGCAGAGTCAGCGATTTATCCAGCTTCCCTCAACAAATGAATGACAGGAAAAGAAATATTATAGTAGTTCTGAGGTGATGTTGGGCAACAAAATTCATTTCCTGTATGCTCCATACCATCAATATTGCATGTCAGATAGTTGCATATCGAGTCCTTGGCAATAGGCTAAAAAGCACTAGTAGAAATAGCATAAAAAACAGGGAGACTATAGGTGAAGCCCCATTTAAATCAAGGTAAGTGGTTACCAAGGGTGGGGGGGGGAGGGAGGACATGGGAGGGAGGGAGGGAGAGAGTTAGGGAGAGGGGGAGGGGCACAGAGAACTAGATAGAGGGTGACGGAGGACAATCTGACTTTGGGCG
This sequence comes from Saccopteryx bilineata, assembly GCF_036850765.1. Classification (NCBI taxonomy): domain Eukaryota; kingdom Metazoa; phylum Chordata; class Mammalia; order Chiroptera; family Emballonuridae; genus Saccopteryx; species Saccopteryx bilineata. The sequence goes on from NC_089502.1 coordinate 128,012,818, forward strand.
AGGGGTTTGCAACATAATTTGATGACAAAATAACCTAGACATGTTTTCTTTGAATATATGTACCCTGATTTATTAATGTCATCCCATTACCATTAATAAAAATTTATTAAAAAAAAAAAAAGGTAAGTGTAATTCACTTTAAAGAAGTTTATAAATTTGGGCTTGTTTTACGAAAGGATTTACAAGAGAATTAATTTGAGTATTGAATTCCCCCAAATATATTTAAAACATGACCCTACTCGCACAATCTATCAGAGAATGCATTTACCACCAAAAGCCCATCTATGATTCAGATCCAGAACAAATATTTAATATAATAAACTCTGGTCTACCAAAGAATTGGGAAAGTAACTCACAATCACAAAAGGATTGTTAAAGGACATACCTTGTACCAAACACATTGTTTGGAGAGAAGGGCCACTCCAATATGGTATGAGTTTGAGAATGAACCGTTTAGAGGGCAGCTAAAGCTATTCAACAAGGGAAGAGAGCACATTTGAATAGAACAAATAAAGTTAGAAGGATGCCTTAGTCTGGGTTTGCCCAGAAGCAGGCATTGAAACAAGGATTTCAGTGCAGATAGTTGATTCAGGAGAATTCCAGAAACATCAATAAGGGAAGGGGGAAGTCAGAAATGGAAGAGAAGGGAAGAAAGTCACCTTAAGGGTGTGTTGTCAAGCAAGTTTCCATTGTGGGCCACTGGAGCATAACCCTGCTGCGGACCTGGGTGACCAGAGAGAATACGTGGATCTGAGTTGCGCCACCTGAGAGGCGAGGCACTGTGTGAGGGCTGCTCTGATGTCCAGACAGTCTCAGGGTGAGCAGCCATTGCTGGCTGTTGAAGTTGGGCCTGTGCGCAAGAAACAGTCAATGCTGAGGACTGGGGCTGGAGCAAAGCCCCTGCTACAGATGGAATACACAGGCTCATGCACAGCATGTTAGTTCGCTTTGGTGCATTTGTTCCAATTAATGCTGAAAAAAAATCAGTTGGCAATTCTAACCATAATTAACGATTGATTAACGGATTAACAGCTTACTCAGGAATTCAGATGGCATAAGTGCCAATAAAGGGAACGCTCTCAATGTGCAGTTGTGCCCATTAGTAATACAAAGGCTTCGGTGCTTTTTAAAAAGAGGTTTTAGCGATTTACATTGGTGGTTGATACTCCTTGAAGCTGCCTTTCTACCTCCCATTGTTTCTTGCACGCACCTGCGTTCTTCTTGCCCCACTGTGTGTCTGGGCTGCGCCCTCGCTGGAGGGGACACAGCCTGCTCCTCCGCCCCCCCACCTGCCCCCTCCCTGTGGGCTGTGCCACGTTCCAGCAGGCAGAGGCCTCAGTGCCCCAGCTGCTCATTCTGGTCTGACCTGTTGTCTGTTTTGGGCGCTTGTGGTTCCGAAAACATGGCCTGTGCTGCTGTAACAGCAGGAGGTCTGGCACCTTCAAAGCCTCTGTGCAACCTCACCCTGTTTTCTACTTGTTGACCGTGTTCCCTGGGCAAGGGAAATGCATGCAGTTCGTCAGTCCAGAAGGGAAACTGGCAGTTGAGTTCCAAGACAACTTGGCCTCTTCTCTTTCCCTCCTCCCCGCCCCCCACACCCTGTCTCAACATAAAGATTTCTTTCCTAAGCAGTTTTCAAAGTCCAAAAAAACTAAATCATCGCAGAGCTTGTAATGTGCAATTTATGGCCAGGGGAACATTTGGCTGAGGAAGCAATAACAAAGTCAGCGCCACCCTGCCCTTCCATGTGGTTGTGTAATGAAAGGGCAGCGGCTGCTTCATGCAGAGACAGCTCTGCACACAAGGGGGGCGTCCTTCCAGGTGTCAGAAGGCGTTTACACGGGTGATGTCTGGGCCTCTCTCACTCATCACCTCGGATTAGGGCTGTGACTGTGACACCTTCCTGTGAATTTCACAAGACGCCCATGTCTTTCTCCCCAAGCTCACAGCTTGGCAAACGGTGCCTGGGCTGGAGTTCTGCTCCTGCTCCGTGTCCTCGGCCAAGTGTCTGAGTGCTGAACACAGTCCACACAGTGTATATGAGGACCCTGTAGAGGACTGGCAGAAACCCCCGGGCCTGGCACAGGCCACCTCATCTCAGGCCTGTGAGATAAAGTTTACTCTTTATCTCACTTTATATGTTTGTGTCAGGATCCTGAAAGATGGCCCTGGCCAGTTGGCTCAGTGGATGGAGTGTCAGCCCAGCATATGGACATCCCGGGTCCAATGCCAGTCAGAGTGCACAAGAGAAGTGACCATCTGCTTCTCTGCCCCTTCCTCTCTCTCTTCTCTCCCTCTTCTCCTCCCACAGCCAGTGGCTTGATTGGTTTGAGCATCGGTACCAGATGCTGAGGATAGCTTGGTTGGTCCGAGCATTGGCCACAAATGGAGGTTGCCAGGTGGATCCTGGTTGGGGCGCATGTGGGAGTCTGTCTCTCTATCTCCCTTCCTCTCCCTTAAAAAAAAAACCCTGAAAGATTATTCTTTCCACTTCAGAGCACAGCTTCAGCTTGCTTTCTTTATGTATTACCCAAAAGTCCTTGCCTCTCCATGTCAGTTACTTTGCCTGATCATCTCAGCCTCTTGTACCAGCCTGCCTCCTCCCACACACACCCAGGCTGCATCTCTTCCTCTGCAAAGTGGCATTACTTTGTGGAAAGGTGTCTGGGGAGGCAAATCCTGTGGTTAAACAAACAAAAAGTTTCAAGGCAGGGGAATGATCAGATCTGCATCCATGTGGGGAAGTTTGCATAAGAAACCCAGGTATCTTCCGGGAGGAAGGTAACCAAGACTTCAGCGCAGATTCCCTTCTCAAACCTGCAGTAGAGACCAGATGACATTAATAAAGGGCCACAGCTGGGGAAGGAGAGGGGGAGAGTGGGGTTGACCCTACACCCCAGCTAGCAGAGGAAAGAAGGCAGGATCTGGGCCTGGGATACAGCAGATGCTAGACATGTGCTAACTTGGTTCCCCTGATGGCAAACCACCACCCTCAGGAAGGAGCTGTGTGAGCAAACTGGCAAGCTGTCCTCTCAGCAGCTGGCTGTCGAGTCACAGACCTCAGATGTATTGTAGGGATTCAGGAAGCCACTGCTGAGCCATGGGTGTCAGAGGCACACCAGATCTATTGTAAGCTGCACGTGCAAAACAGAAGCTTCCCCCCATGCCTCTTCCCTCACTTAAAGGAGGGCTGAATTAATCTGACAGGATTGCATCTGACCTATGGAACTAAAATTGTACAGCTGCCAGGGAGTCTGGGAAATGTAGTTTTTAGATTCGTGGACACTGCTAGACATAAAGGCACACAGAAAGGGGGTTGATATAGATGTTGAATAATCATTTCCATCATGGGCCCTCTGTCTGAAAGCCCTCTGTGGCTCTCTGTCTGGATAGCACTATTGAAGGAAAGCAGGGCCTCGGCCCAGATACAGCAGATTCCTGCCACGATTTCAGCACTGTAGACTATAGACCTTGGGGAGACTCAGAGACATCACAAGATGTTCTTCATCTCCTCATACTCAAATCATTTTCTGTGGCTTGGAAATAAAACATTGTGACTTTTTTTTTTTATCTTCTTTTTTTTTAATATTAATTTATTAAATATTTTTTTATTAAATTTAATGCAGTGACATTGATAAATCAGGGTACATATGTTGAGAGAAAATATCTCTAGATTATTTTGACATTTGATTGTGCTGTATACCCCTCCCGCAAAGTTAAATTGTCTTCTGTCACCTTCTATCTGGTTTTCTTTGTGCCCCTCCCCTCCCCTAACCCCTCTCTCCTTCTTCACCCCCTCCCCCCTCCCCCAACCCCCCCGCCCCTGTTGCCATCACATTCTTGTTCATGTCTCTGAGTCTCATTTTTATGTCCCTTCTATGTATGGATTCATCTCAGTTTTTTTTCTGATTTACTTATTTCACTCCGTATAATGTTATCAAGGTCCATCCATGTTATTGTAAATGATCCGATGTCATCATTTCTTATGGCTGAGTAGTATTCCATAGTATATATGTACCAAAGTTTTTTAATCCACTCGTCCTCTGACGGACACTTGGGCTGTTTCCAGATCTTTGCTATTGTGAACAATGCTGCCACAAACATGCGAGTGCATTTCTCCTTTTCGAGCCGTTCTATGGTGTCCTTGGGGTATATTCCTAAAAGTGGGATAGCTGGGTCAAAAGGCGGTTCGATTTTCAGTTTTTTGAGGAATCTCCATACTGTTTTCCACAGTGGCTGCACCAGTCTGCATTCCCACCAGCAGTGCAGGAGGGTTCCCTTTTCTCCACATCCTCGCCAGCACTTATTCTGTGTTGTTTTGTTGATAAGCGCCATTCTGACTGGTGTATGGTGATATCTCATTGTGGTTTTAATTTGTATTTCTCTAATGATTAGTGATGTTGAGCATTTTTTCATATGCCTATTGGCCATCTGTATGTCCTCTTTGGAGAAGTGTCTATTCATCTCTTTTGCCCATTTTTGGATTGGGTTGTTTGTCTTCCTGGTGTTGAGTTTTACAAGTTCTTTATAAATTTTGGTTATTAACCCCTTATCAGACGTATTGTCAAATATGTTCTCCCATTGTGTAGTTTGTCTTTTTATTCTGTTCTTGTTGTCTTTAGCTGTGCAAAAGCTTTTTAGTTTGATATAGTCCCATTTGTTTATCCTGTCTTTTATTTCACTTCCCCAACATTGTGACTTTTGTATATGTGTTCACCTATTTTCCAAACATGGAGGGAACTTTGACTTAAAAAACGTCAATTGCTGGCAACCTTCCTTACAATACCTTGCTTCTCACCCACGGGCCTCACTCCTCTGCCCAGAGTGGGAACACCATCTCCCTCCTCTCTTGCCAATTCCTACCCATCATGTAACACTCAGCCCAGGTCTCCTCCTTCCCTGGTCTGGGAGGTGATTCTCTCTATTTTAGGCTAGGATAGATCATCCTCATCTATTCTCTCATAGTGTCCTGCTAAGTTATACTAATGATAAAATAAAAGTGAACTTTGACTTACTTCATGCCACGCTTCATGAGCTATGCATTCTTAATATCTCATTTTCAGGTAAGGACACCGGATCACAGAGAGGTTGCATAACCTGCCCAAGGTCAAGTATTACTCAGTAGCAGCTGTGATGCAATCCCAGATAGTAGTCTCCTTCAGAGTCCGTGCTCTTGACCAAATCTCTCGTTTCCTCTCATCCTCTATTATTACTGCCCACCCTGCTATATTTATCTGTCTATACATCCATCTATATGTTAACCTGAGGCAAATAACCAATGCTTTTCTATGATGTTAAAATGAGGGGGGAGTCAAAGTTTTTCCTCTCTTCCCAACACATTGAAAATTTCTAACCCAGGGCCCAAATCGCTTGAACCTTTGTTCTCTCGTTCTCCAATGCCCGTTAACACAAGAACTATTTTCTTCTTCAGCAGAGAAGACCAGACTGAATTACAGAGCAGGCTATAAAATTGCTACCCTCAGCTCCCTTCTTTGCCTGTTTTCTCTAAAATAGGTTCTTTCTGTTGGTTGTATAAATACAAGACAGAATCCACCATTGCTTTGAAATCACATGGGAAAGTGTATTATCAGCTCTGAGCACTGCTGGAACAGACCTCTGGCCAGGATCCAGCGAGCACTCCCCAGGACAGGATGAGACTCCAGCCCACACACCAGCTTTCTCGTGCAAACATTTAGGGCAGTGGAACTGGGGATGGCTTGATATTTCCCCAGGAATCAGGAGGTGTTTCCGTATCTGTGCTTTTGCCCTCCCTGTTCACAGATGACACCTGGCCCTGTTTCCTGTACCTCAGTACCAGGGAAGCTCTGCTCACACTTGCCAACATCCCTAACAGGTGAGCTAGCTGGTCACCCCTTCCACTGGGGTCAGCTGCACACCGTGCACACCTTGGAAGTGCCAGTTAACCCCAGACTCATTTCTCTTCTTGCTTTGCTCAAATGCCTTTCCTTTTCTACTTGAAGTGTTTGATTTCTGTTAAGCCTATTTGTTTTGGCTCATAAAACAGGCATTTCTTTTTCCTTCTTGAAGGTCACTTATAAAAGAAACCTTCTTTAATCATCTTTCAAGTATGCTGTCTAGGGCCCTGTTTGGGAAAGTCCCCCTGTCTGCAGAGTGCCCGTCTAAAGGCTCATGTCCCCTGCCGGAAACAGCCGGGAACAATTCAAACGGATCAGGCACACCAGGCTTTGCAAATCTCCCTTGTGTAATTTATACATCTGAAACCAGCAGTTCTTGCAGTAACCAACTATTTTATCAGGGCACGGCATCTGCAGGAGACAGGAATGCGTATCAAATATGCTTGAGGAGTGACTTTTGCAACTTATTGTTTTGAGACATCGTAATTCCCAGTCAGGCTAAATGACCTAGCTTGTCCACAATCGCCTTAGAGATTGTCAGTTCAATCTATGGAGAGAGTGGGATGTTGTCAAAACAGTGTTACACAAACCCTCTAAGGAATGCCCCCCCAAAAAAAAAGTTGATGTGAATTGCAAAAACATTACAGAGTCAATGAGTTGTGGCATTCAATCTTCAAGTAATGCTGACCTTGAGCAGCACACCCACACAAGCCAAAGGGATTCTGAGGTTAGAGCAGAGTTTTTCAACCACCGGTCTGCCAAATACTCTGTGCCAGTCCACGCGAGAGTTAACCATCTGATGTTGTATGAAGAGTTTGGTTCACTCTTCTGCAGACCGGCACGAAATTTCTGGCTGACTGGCGGTTGAAAAACATTGGGTTAGATAATAGGTTCTCAGCCTTGGCTACACAGTGAAATCACTTAGGTATTTTTATTTTTTCACTTAGGTATTTTTAAAAATCTCTATGCCCAATCAAATCAGAACTTCTGAGGGGTAGGACCCAGGTATCATTGCATTTGAAAGCTCCCTAAGGAGTCCAATGAACAGCCAAGTTTAAGATGAACTAGGTTAGAACATCTGGCCCTGTCTCACAAACGCATAGGCCCCCTGTGGGCCTCTGTCAGGTGAGTGGGGTGGGCAAGAGGCCCCACATGCCTGGTCACGCCGCTTACCCATGCCAGCACAACACCAGCTGCCCAGCCAGCTATTGCAGCTACCCGAGGGCGGGAACTCAAGGTAGAGCTGATGCTCAGCTGAGCGTTACTGTTATCAGAGACCGAAGTGCAGGAAGCGGGAAAGCATCAAGAGTAGAGCTATGAGTGCACATGAATGACAGTCTGTGACATCATTACCAAGGGGTGGGGAGACTTGCCAATTTGATGTATTGCCAGCTGATAGTCAATTGAAAAAGGGGGCATGAAGTGCTGGGTACTGCTTACATAGATGTGTTCAGTTTGTGAACATATGTCCACCTATACTCTTCTAATATGTGCAGTTATATCTGTACATTGTGTTTTAAAAACATAAATAGAATCACAGGATGTGTGGTTTTTTGTGTGAGGCTAATGTTTGCAAGGGTTATATAATGTTGTAGCATTCATCAGAACTTCATTCCTTGTTATGGCCAAATGATATCCCAGTATATGGATATATCATATTTTGCTTATCCACTTATCAGTTGGTAGACTTTGGACTGTTTCTACTTCTTGGCTATTATGAATGATGCTACTATGAATATTCATGTAAAATGTTTTGTGTGGATGTATGTTTTCACTTACCTTGGGTATATATCTAGGAGTGAAAGTGCAGGGTATGGTGTGATACAAAAACATATTTGGTTTTTGCCCATAGTTCCTGGCAAAAGAACTCCTAAAACCCTTGGAATTTCCTGAGTGATAGGAGTGTATTTTTTTTGTTAGTCATAACAACCTCTTTTCAATCACACTTGAGTTTATGCTAATGCGGTGACATAAGGTGGGACTCCTAGACAGCCATAGGATAGGGTTGATAATTATAAAGACTGTGACCTGAGGATTAGAACTTTCAGACCCACCCACAGACCTCTGGGAAAGGGAGGGGGTGCCAGAGATGGAGCTCTATAAAATCTTTTTCTCTTTTTTTAAGTGAGAGGAAGGTAGATAGACTCCCGCATGCACCCCAACTGGGATCTACTCGGCAACCTCATTCTGGGGCCAATGGTCGAATCAACCAAGCTATCCTCAGTGCCTCAGGCCAACGTTTGGACCAACTGAGCCACTGGCGGCAGGAGGAAAATAGAGAGAGAGATGGGGGAGAGGAAGGAGGAAAGAAGCAGATGGTCGCTTCTCATGTGTGCCCTGATCAGAGATCAAACCTGGTACCTCCACACGCCAAGCTGATGCTGTATCCACTTAGCCAACCAGCCAAGGCCTATGGAAACTCTTGAACAATGAGATTCAGAGTTTTCAGGTTGGTCAACAAATGGACTTGCTGGGAGGGTGGTGCACCTAGAGAGGGCATGAAAGCTCCACACTCCCTCCCTTCTCTAAACCCTGCCCTGTGCATCTCTTCCAGCTGGCTGTTCCTGAGTTGTATGCTTTACAGTTAACCGGTAAATATGTATATAAGCAAAGTACATCCCAGAGTTCTGTGAGCCATTCTAGCAAACTACTGAACCTGAGGAGGGGGCCATGGGAAACTCTGATTTAAAGCCAGTCAGAAGTACCAGTGGCCCGGTACCTGTAAATGTTGTCTGAAGTCGGGGCAGTCTTGTGGGACAGAACCATTAAATACATGGACTCGGATGCTGATTCCAGGTAATTTGTGTCAGAATTAAATTGAATCGTTGGACATCCAATTGGTGTCCAGAATATTGGAGAATGAATTGTTGCTGTCAGAATATACTCCAGACTGAGTCATGTGATAAATCCGTGTCTAATATTTTGCAGGACGCCAAATTGTTTTCCAAAGCAGCAACACCATTTGATACTTCCCCCAGCAGTATATGAGGGTTGCAATTTCTCCCTATCCTTGTCAATACTTGCTATTGTCTTTTTTATTACAAGCCATTCTAGTAGTTGTAAAGTAATATATCATTGTGGTTTTCATTTGCATTTCTCTAATAACTGATGATGAGCATCTTTCCATATGTTTATCAGTCATCTGTATATCTTCTTTGGAGAAATGTCTATTGATATCCTTTGCTAACTTTTTAATTGGGTTATTTAATTTATTACCAAGTTGTAAGCATTGCTTATATATTCCAGGGACAAATTCCTTATCAGATAGGTGATCTGTAAATATTTTCCCATTCTGTGAATTGTCTTTTTACCCTCCTGATGGTGTAATTTCTTCTTCTAGGCAAGCTTAGCTCTCCTCTTAAGGCCCTTCACCTGGTTGAGTCAGGGTCACCCAGATTATCTGAAATAATCTCTCTTACTTTAAGTCAACTGATTAGGGATGGACTTGAATTACATCTACCAAATACCTTCGCAGCAGCACCTAGATGAGTGTTTAGCTGAATAACTGGGAACTGTAGCCTAGCCAAGTTGACACACAAAACCAACAATCACCAGGTTAGATTGCACCACTCTGAATATACTAAAAACCACTGTACACATTAAATGGGTGAGTTGCACGGGATGTGAAATAGACCTTAATAAAGCTGTAAAGAAAAAACATGGCTTAGTCCCATACTTTGGGAGATCTAATTTTAAAAAATAAACGTGGGCTTCTTTAAAAAAAGCCTTATGAGCCTGACCTGCGGTGGTGCAGTGGGTAAATCATCGACCTAGAACGCTGAGGTCACCAGTTCGAAACCCCAGGCTTGCCTGGTCAAGGCACATATAGGAGTTGATGCTTTCTGCTCCTCCCCCTCTTCTCTCTTTCTCTCAAATGAATAAACTAAACAAAAAAATTAAAAAGTCTGCCTGACCAGGTGGTGGCGCAGTGGATAGAGCGTCAGACTGGGATGCAGAGGATCCAGGTTCGAGACCCCGAGGTCGCCAGTTTGAGCACAGGCTCATCTGGTTTGAGCAAAAGCTCACCAGCTGGACCCAAAGTTGCTGGCTCGAGCAAGGGGTCACTCAGTCTGCTGAAGGCCCGCGGTCAAGGCACATATGAGAAAGCAATCAATGAACAACTAAAGTGTCACAATACACAATGAAAAACTAATAATTGATGCTTCTCATCTCTCCGTTCCTGTCTGTCTGTCCCTGTCTATCCCTCTCTCTGATTCTCTGTCTCTGAAAAAAAAAAAATAATGTCTTATGAATGTGTTCAACTCAGCCTGGGAAGGCAGAACAAAAGATGTAATCCATGAAAAATGTGGGTGAACTCACCCTGAGCCTGGCACTGTTCTGTCCTCTCAACCACAAGTCAGAGTAACTTCTTCATGGTGTCCTTACTGCCTCTGTGCCACAGATCAATTCAGGCTTAAACTCCCTTCCAGTCACCTGAGGGGACAGGTGCTAGGAGAGCGGACAAGCACAGTCTATGCTAAGAGCCCGGGAGGATCCTCAGCCCATGGGCTGGTTTGGGGATGTGGGACCTGGCGCCACCTAAAAAAAACCATGTCACCTCCAGTTAGCTGTCTTCTTTGCACTCAAGTAGCGCTGGCCTGTGGGCACCTGTTAGAGCTCAGCTACAAATAAGTAGGTGGTGAGCCGTTTTTTCAATGTGCAGTGAAGGCTAGACATGTTCCACAGATCTGGAGCAGAGTGAGACTGTTCTGGGCTGGAATAGCTTGGAGGAAGCCTGCAGGAAAAGGCAAAACAAACAAAACATGGGTGCAAATGGGACAGGAGGACACACATCAAGACCACGAACAAACAAAGGGCTAGAGGAGGGAAGAGGTTGGGCAGAGTGTCCTGGAGAGGTTGGGCAGGCACCGGAAGGTGAGTGCAGGCAGGGAGGCTCTTGAAGGACAGACAAATGAATGGGGACTGGATCCAGCCAAGCCAGTGGCCTCCAGAGTATGAGCACCTGCCACAAGGGGCGCCAAGATCATCCACTGGGGGAAGAAAATCTGATAACTTCTATTAGATTTCTTTTTGATCCAAAGAACAAGAACGTGAATTCAACTAGTGCGTTATATATGGATTAATGCCACCACTTTCCCCTTATGGGGAGCTCAGACAGTCACAAGATAAGAATAATACTCAAATTATTTTTTAATCATTATTACTTTTTCATTTACAGTTGACATACAATATATTAGTTTCACACGTACAACACAGTGATTAGACATTATGTAACTTACTAAGTGATCATCCTGATAAGTCTCTTACCCATCTGACACCATATATGGTTATTATAATATTATTGACTATTTTCCTTATGTTGTACTTAACATTCCCATGACTATTCTGTAACAACCAATTAACCAATTTGTACTTACAGACAGGGACAGGCAGACAGAAAGGGAGAGAAATGAGAAGCTGAGAAGCATCAATTCTTCATTGTAGCACCTTAGTTGTTCATTGATTGCTTTCTCATATGTGCCCTGACCAGGGGGCTCCAGTAAAGCAAGTGACCCCTTGCTCAAGCCATTGACCCTGGACTTAAGTCAGCAATCCTGGGCTTCAAACCAGCGACCTTTGGGCTCAAGCTAGTGACCATGTCTATGATCCCATGCTCAAGCCAGTGACCCTGCACTCAAGCTGACAACCTCAGGGCCTCAAAACTGGGTCCTTTGCATTCCAGGCCCAGTACATGAATGTTCCAGGTTCAGTTCCCAGTTAGGGAACACATAAGAAGTGACCATCAACCTCTCTTTTCCTCCCTCTCCTTCTTCTCTCTCTCTTTCCCTCTCATAGCAGGTGGCTCAGTTGGTCTGAGTGTCGGCCTCATACACTGAGAATAGCTCAGTTGATTCGAGTATTAGCCCCAGATGAGGGTTGCCAGGTAGATACTGGTCAGGGCGCATGTGGGAGTTTGTCTATCTCTACTCCTTTCAGTCAAAAAAAAAGGAAGCTCCAGGCCCCAGCCAGGTGGCTCACTGAATACAGTACTGTCCCAGCATGCCCAAGGTGGTATGTTCAATCCCCAGTCTGGGCATGTAAAAGAAGCAACCAGTTAGTACACAACTAAATGGAACAACTAAGTGGAAAAAATGAGTTGATGTTTCTCTCTCTCTCTCTCTCTCTCTCTCTTTCTCTCTCTCTCTCTCTCTTCCTTTCCCCTACCCCCTCTAATCAATGGGGAAACATTTTTTTAAAGAAGTAAGAGCATCCGGAGCCAATGAGACTGGGAGCCTCAACGTTCTTACTCCCAGCTGCCCAGGGCAGACCCATCCTGTGGGCAAGAGGAATAGGCAGTGAAGTACAGAGTAGGTACTAGGAGCCCTCACTGCTACGTCCTCCGTGACAACAGGCTTTAGTGGGGGGGGAGAGACAGCTGAGGGCTATTCCTCCCACCCCCGTGGGCGGAGGAGCAGAAAGGGAGGCAGAAAGGGGACTTAGGAGGGTGCCAAAAAACACCACCATTTCATTATTTCTTTAAGTTGTTCTATTGTTAGAATGATTTACAGGCTATGTATGCCACAGAGGACTCATGTTCATCAGTATATTAACACAGGAGAATGGAGGGAGGGCATCCAGCTAGTTGATTCCTTGAAACCTGAAGGGAAGAGTTACAAGATACTTCAACAGAGAGTGAATGGGAAGGAGCAGAAATGGGCAACACGAAGGCAAAACGCTGGGAATTAACGGTAGCAGTTAGGTCCAAGGTGCCAGACAGATTTCTGAAGTATATATGTTGCTTCTCACTGCGACCCTAGAGGGAGGTTATGTTATCTCCATTTAACAGATGAGGAAACTGAGTCACAGACAGGTTAGTCTTCTAAGAAGGAGACACCACGATAAGCCTAAAACCATGCGGCCAGTAAACAGTGGGAGTGGAATTTGAGCTGAGGCATTTCTGATTCTAAATCCTACTTTTTTTTCTTTTTGCCACTGTACTATATACATATGGTCTTGGATATGAACAAAGTGGCATCAGAGGATTGAAGACAAACTTCATAGATGTCCCAATTCCACTAAAAGCTCCCCCCATGCTGGGGAGTACGGTGATGATAAAAGAGCCACTGGGAACATATTCTGAACTTTCTCGGGTCCTCTTCAGAAGCCACACAAATGCTGCAGTACAAATTTCTAAAATCGAAATCTTTATGAAGAGATCAGAAAGAAGACTTGAAACCTTATTAAAACTTTTTTGTTGATTCTCACCTCCCTCCCCCTCTCCCACAAAGATCCACAAATATTTCTTGAGCACTTACCCTGTGCCAGACTCTGCATGAGGTCCTGGGTACACCTACATGGAGTTTACGATATAGCGGAAGAGGCAACCGTTAGCAAGTAATGATGAAAAATTGGGGGTAAGGGTTATGAGGGCAAGGGCAAGTTCAAGGTGCCTTGAGAGAGAGCAGGAGAGACCTAATAGATATCGGGGCACTGGGATGTCAAAATGTCTAAAGCAGTGAGTGACCCCTGGAGAAACATCACAGGCATTAGTGGACTGAGGGTCTAGCCCAAAGCATATGTTGTTGGCTATTTGGTTAAGAGATTTTTTTTTTTACAAGGACAGAGAGAGAGAGTCAGAGAGAGGGACAGACAGGAACGAAGAGAGATGAGAAGCATCAATCATCAGTTTTTCGTTGTGACACCCTAGTTGCCCATTGATTGCTTTCTCATATGTGCCTTGACTGTGGGGCTACAGCAGACTGAGTAACCCCCTGCTGGAGCCAGGGACCTTGGGCTCAAGCTGGTGAGCTCCGCTCAAGCCAGATGAGCCCACGCTGAAGCTGGCGACCTCGGGGTCTCGAACCTGGGTCCTCCACATCCCAGTCCGACGCTCTATCCACTGCGCCACCGCCTGGTCAGGCTGTTGTTGGCTATTTGGATGGAGCATTAGAAGAGCTGGAAGCCAGGCCCTTGCACTTAATTTCCTTTCATGAGCCCTGTGTGTATCCTCCAGGGAGCTCAGCATATCATTTTTAGGAGACGGTGTTACTTGACTGCGATGTTTATAGTGTTTAAATTGATGATTTAAAAACATAAATAAAATAAATACAACACATGGTTCTAAGCTTATTCTCTCCCCCGGGGAATAAATGACATTTAAGCTTCTTATCAGCTGTCTGTTCCAGCTATCACAGCATAGTGATTAAAACCCACGTAGTTTATGTTGCCAGCTGGTAAAATGGCAGGGGGTCCTCTCAGTTTATATTGTTTAAAGGCTGTAAAGCTCCCCTATCTCCTGGTTACAAAATGTTTGCCTTTGGTTGACTAACTGATTTCAAGGCTCACTTGTTATACTGCTTATTCAGGTTGGAAATCATTAAACCAAATGATAGGTCTTGGTGTAAGAAACCACCATCTAAAAACAAAACACTTCTTGCAATTGAGTGCTCATCAATTTCTCACTGCTACTAAAAAAGAATTATATTCCTGTATGGAGACCAAGCTTTTATTAAACAAGCTTAAAACATTTATCAATCATCGCATTGTTATTCCTCACAGACTTCCTTGTTAAACAGGGACAAGTGTCATTATACCAGGCTGGGCCAAGACCAGAAAGAGTGCAGTTTGGTGGGCGATGATAGGTCTTACAGCAGCAAACAGGGTACTGATTCCCACTAATGTATCAAGGTTGAATCAAAGAACAATAGAGTATTAAAACTGGAATTTTCCATAATGATGGAGAGACAGGGTTTAAGAGCAAGTGCTCTAACTCAAATGGCAGTCTGATTTTTACCACCTTGGATAAAGTTCTAAACCCCTTTAGGCCCAATTTCCTCATTCATAAAATACAACAAATGAAATCTCTGCTTCATAGTGTGGTTGTAGGGATTAAATGAGAGAACACATGTGCAGCGCTTCGTGGAGTGCTCAATATGTGGTAGATTATTATTAGACTCAAGATCAATTCTCTGGGGATTTTAGAGATGAGGATAGTGAAGTCAGAGAGGTTGCACGATTTGCCCAAGGTCCCAGAGTTACTTAGAAACAAGTTAAGGGAGGGGAGAGGATCTAAACTCACCCTTCCAGTGACAAATTAGCAAAGGGAGTCCAGCAATGATATTTGTGCATACCAATGTCTTATTAATTCAAAACCCTTGGCGGACTGGAGTAGACTCACCCCTCCCCACTTTCACGCTCTGTATTAGCCTGAGAGTCAAAAGACCTTACACAAGTCAGATCATCTTGGTAGGCCTCCATTCCTCATCTTGAAAATGAAGGGCTGACCAGGTGGTGGCGCAGTGGATAGAGTGTCGGACTGGGATGCAGAAAATGAAGGGTTGGCCTGACTCAGTAAGTAAGGAAATCTCATAGTTTATTACACATTAAAGACTGTTGTAAGGTTTTAAAATCCCAATTCATTTGTTCCTTTTTTTTTTTAAGTGACAATGAATTGAGCTGGGTGTCATGGACGCAAAGCTGAGTGGTGTATCTAGGGTCCTAAGTACTGAGTCGTGGAGCTCCCTCTGGAACAGTCACGTGGATCCATTAGGAGCTTTGTCTGCCTCTCCAGCTGAGCAGCCTTCAAGCCTGGCTCTTCGGCACTCCCCAAGACTGAAAGTTATCTGATATTTTTAATAAACTCCGTAAACTAGTGAGAGTGGATTCTGATGTTGGCAACTAAGAACATTGATGGATTCAGAATAAGATATACAGGGCAGAGCAAAAGTGGGGTTACAGTTGTTCATATGGAAAATAATACAATAATTAATAAGACTGTAAATGTATTTTTGCCCCATCTTGTATTTAAAATTCACCCAACACTGCTGCCACAATTCCCAAAAGGTTTAAATCAATGTCTCAGAATATTTTCAAGTGGAAGTAGCAAAATAAGAATGTGTTTGGTTTTTTCACATGTGCATTTACCCCCAAGAAAGCCAATGATCTCTAACTTAAAGAATAGTCATAGGAAAAAAAAAAAAAAAAGAATAGTCATAGGTGAGGAATCCATTGAAATAAAGATTCTGACTCTGCAATGAGATTTTATCAATATGTGTCTGGCTGTTTCTCCCATGGGATGTCTAGAAGTCTTGGGAGAAGACGTCTGACACTGACCCATGAGATGAACCTGAGTCAGACCTTTTCCTTTACTACTACCACCATCTCTAGATGTGAACTTTGTAACTGTGAGGCTGAAACACCAAGTACAATATACTCACTGTAATAAAAAAATATGCAGAAGCCCTAACACACTGTCCTATATTCTTCACTGGAATGATGAAAACTATTTATGGTTATCAGAAATCTCCCTAGAAAGATAAGGGAATAAAAAATGCCATTGAAAACAAAAATGTCACATGCATAAATTATAACAGATTTAATTGACCAAATCTGACCACTTCTTTCCATTATATAATATAATGGACAATGGCAACTATTATACAATTAGTCCGCTATTTTTTACCTCAGGGGGAAAGAGATGGTGCCATGAATTTCAGGTCTACTGGAATTTGTCAAACTAGAGTTTGGACGAACTCTCCCTCTAGTGAAGTTTCAACTTACTTTCATAAGGACTGTTTAAAGACTCACAATTTCAGCCATATATTAATATTTTGTTCTTATATTAAAGCTGCCTTTTAAATGCTGTATTTCAAAACCCTAAAAAAAAACAGAATTGACAAATTCAGCAAAGTTGCAGGCTACAAAATGAACACATGAAAATCAGTTGCATTTCTGAAAAAAGAAAGTAAGAAAACAATTCCATTTACAACCATATTGAAAGGAATAAAATACCTAGGAATAAATCTGACCAATGATAGGAGAGACTTGTCATACACTGAACACTTCAAATCATCACTGAAAGAAATGAAACAAGATAAAAATAAATAGAAAGACATCCTATGTTCGTGGATTGGAAGACGTAATATTGTTAAGGTGCCAATACTATCCAAAGTGATCTACAGAGTCAATGTAATCCCTACCAAAATGCCAATGTCATTTTTTTGCAGGAATAGGAAAAAAAAAAGTCTTAGAATTTAGATGAAAGCTCAAGGGATCTCAAATAGCCAAAACCATTTTGTAAAAGGACAGATTTGAAGGAGTCACACTTCCTGATCTCAAAACATATTACAAAACAACAATAATCAGAACAGTCTAGCATAAAGACAGACACATGGATCAATGGACTAGAATAGAGAGCCCAGAAATGAACCCTTACATATGTAGTCAAGTAATCTTTGACAAGGGTGCCAAGACCATTCCATAGAGATGGGACAGATTCTTCAACAAATGGTGTTGGGAAAACTGGATATCCACATGCAAAAGAATAAAGTGTGACCCTTATCTTACACCATATACAAAAATTAACTCACGGTAGAGCGTCGGCCTAGCGTGCGGAGGACCCGGGTTCGATTCCCGGCCAGGGCACACAGGAGAAGCGCCCATTTGCTTCTCCACCCCTCCGCCGTGCTTTCCTCTCTGTCTCTCTCTTCCCTTCCCACAGCCAAGGCTCCATTGGAGCAGAGATGGCCCGGGCGCTGGGGATGGCTCTGTGGCCTCTGCCTCAGGCGCTAGAGTGGCTCTGGTCGCAATATGGCGACGCCCAGGATGGGCAGAGCGTCGCCCCCTGGTGGGCAGAGCGTCGCCCCTGGTGGGCGTGCCAGGTGGATCCCGGTCAGGCGCATGCGGGAGTCTGTCTGACTGTCTCTCCCCGTTTCCAGCTTCAGAAAAATGAAAAAATGAAAAAAAAAATTAACTCAAAGTTGACTAAAGATCTAAATAAATGTAAACTCAAAACTATAAAACTTCTAGAAGAAAACATGGGGGAAAGATTCCTGATATTGAATTTGGCAATAATTTCTTGGACATGACACCAAAAGGCAACACAAGAAAAAAAATAGACCAATGGGACTACATCGAATCTAAGAATATATTTGCAAATCACATAGCTGATAAGGGGTCAATATCCAGAATATATAATGAACTTCTATAACACAACAGCAACAAAAATCAAATAACCTGATTTAAAAATGGACAAAGAACACAAATGGACATTTTCCCAAAGGTGATACACAAATAGCCAACAAGCGTATGAAAAGATGTTCAAAATCACAAATCGTCAGATAAATGCAAATGAAAATCACAATGAGATATCACCTCACCCCCATTAGTATGGGCACTCTAAAAAAGACAGAAAATAACAAGTGTTGGCAAGGATGTGGAGAAGTTGAAACCCTTGTACACTGTTGGTGGGATTGTAAATAGTGCAACTGCTATGAAAGACAGTATGGAGATTCATCAAAAGGTTAAAAATAGTACCACCATATTATCCAGCAATTCCAGGCCTGAGCATAAATCTAAAAGAACTAAAAGCAGGGTCTCAAAGAGATATTTGCACACTCAAGTTCATAGCAGCACTACTCACAATAGCCCAGATGTAGAAGCAATCCAAATGTCCATCGACAGCTGAATGGATAAACAAATGTGGAATACACACACAATAGAATATTAGTCAACCTTAAAAAGGAAGGAAATCATGTCACAGGCTACAACATGGATGAACCTTGAGGACATTATGATAGGTGATATAAGCTAGCCAAAAAATAAATAAATACTGCATGATTCCACTTACATGAAGTATTTAGAGTAATCAGATTTACAGAGACAGAAAGTAGAATGGTAGTTACCAAGGGCTAGAAGTAACGGCTATAAAGTTTTAGTTTTGCAATATGAAAATGTTCTGGAGACCTGTCTCAAAACAATGTGACTATATTTAACACTATTGAACCATCCATACACTTAAAATGGTTAAAATTGTAAATTTTATGTTATGTCCTTTTTTTTTCCTTCTTTTTCCAAGTGAAAAGAGGGGAGATAGAGAGACAGACTCCTCCATGCATCCTGACCGGGAGCCACCTGGTAACCCTCATCTGCAGCCGATGCTCTGCCCATCTGGGGCCATGTTTGCAACTGAGCTATTTTTGGCACCTGAAGCAAAGGCTCCATAGAGCCATCCTCAGCACTTGGGGCCAATGTGCTTGAACCAATCAAGCCATGGTTGCAGGAGAATAGAGAGAGGGAAAGAAGGGAGAGGGGTAGCGAAACAGATGGTCACTTCTCCTGTGTGCCTTGACCTGGAATTGAACCTGGGACATCCACATGCTGGGCCGATGGTTTACCACTAAGCCAATCAGCCAGGGTCATATTATGTGTCTCTTAACGAAAAAGAAAAATTCTGTACTTCAAAAAATATAGGGCCCTGGCCGGTTATCTCAGTGGTAGAGCGTCAGCCTGGCGTGCAGGAGTCCCAGGTTTGATTCCCGGCCAGGGCACACAGGAGAAGCGCCCATCTGGTTCTCCATCCCTCCCCCCTCCTTCCTCTCTGTCTCTCTCTTCCCCTCCCGCAGCCAAGGCTCCATTGGAGCAAAGTTGGCCCAGGCACTGGGAACGGCTCTATGGCCTCTGCCTCAGGTGCTAGAATGGCTCTGGTTGCAACAGAGCAATGCCCTGGATGGGCAGAGCATCGCCCCCTGGTGGGCATGCCGGGTGGATCCCAGTTGGGCGCACGTGGGAGTCTGTCTGACTGCCTTCCCGTTTCCAACTTCAGAAAAATATAAATAAATAAATAAAAAATAAAAAATATATAACACAAAGGTGAGTGTCAAATACAGAGACCTCTACCGTAAGAGTATACCCCATTAGCAAAGACATTTCCATATTGATGTATTTTATTGCCCTATATTTACTCTGCAACTGGGGTATAACTTTGGTTTCCAATTCAGGTGAGCACCCCTCCCAATATTGTCCAGAATGCAATCCTTAAGCCCTTACCTGCCCAGACTTATAGAATCCATCTATTCCCATTCTCCTGCCATCTCCTTAAAAGAATTCCATGGGGTTTTCAGTTTTTGATCTGAAAATTCTTGCCTCTATTTGTGGGAATCAGAACTCACAGTACTCTCTTGACCCTGAGAACACTACAATCACCACCTGTTGGCCACCAGACCATGAGAACATTGCAGCTGTGCACCTGATGGGACTACTTGCCCCACTACAGCTGCCAAAAGGGATGTAGACCAAGAAGCCATACAATGTGCAAAAGAACAAATCCAGGGGCCAGGGCTTTCTGGAACCATCTACCTGGCTACTTTACCAGGCTAATCCAGTCCCTTGGAGGACTGCACTGGACAAGTTCATTGATGTCCCACACGTCAGGTTTAAGAATACCATTTCTGATTCAAAGCTGTGGCCAGCCCGCTGCTCCAATCTCGGCCAGCCCTGCATAGTACCTACACTGCAGGACCCTTGTTGCTATTCCCTACCTCTGGTGTTTGCTCTGTGTCACCTAGGGCCACTTCAACAGATTTCATCTCTGAATCTCAGTGAGAAAGCTTGGCATTGACAGTGCTTTCCCTTCCAGAAGGCTCTTGGCCTTCTTATGCTAATTTTCCAATCCATCTGCCAGCAGCTTTCAAACTGTATATCATGAGTTTGCTGAAAAAGAAATAAGAAGGAAATTTTACTAGGTATTGAATAACAACCTTTCTGTTTTCTTCTAGTGGAAAGGGTGGGATGCAGGTAGGGTCAGGCAGAAACACCAAGGTGGGAAGATTCACAGACTCTTTTTCACCCCCATGTCTTGCCCAACCAGTGGGTCCACCACCTCTGAAAAGCCCAACAACGTTCCTTCACTCCGTAGCCCAATCATTCTCACCCTTACATTCCTCTTTGAATCTCTCCAATTCTGTATGTGAAGATTTCCTGTAAGTGTTCATTGAGTCAAACTGCAAGTGAGGTTGGAGAGACAAGGGTTATTTCAAATTTCCTTGGCTTTGGATCAACTTCCAATATATTTTAATATGGCACAATTATCCCTAAAAGCAATGGAAAGTGGCTTTATTCCAGACTTGGCAGTGTGGAGCTACCCTAAGCCTTAAAGGCTATTACTGTACCTGCCTTCCCCCGACCCCAAAATTCCTTGCCTGGGTCTTGGTACAGAATGTGCTCCATTTGGGAGAGAAAGGTATGTGTGTGTGTGTGCTGTGGGTGGAGTCATATAACCCAGCTCTGGGCATGAAGAAAGAAGCAGAGGCTGATAAACAGGTTAGGTATGGAGAGACCCTTGGGTGGCCTCCAGGTGCAGAGGAACCAGTTCTGATCTGAGTTTTCCACAGGGTAGTTCAAGGCCATTTTGACACTGACTGATACCTTAGACCTTCCTGGAATACAGTGGGCATTTTCCCAGAAAAATAGCTTATAGTCTATTACATTGCTAGGGGTTTTGAAGTTACAATCTAAATTTTAAAATGCAGCCAAGATATGATGCTGTGACATTGTGATATGTGATACAATGCTAACATTGTCTTCCAGCCAAAAACATGTATTGAGTGCCTTTGATGTGCTAGGCATCATCTTAGGTGTTAACAACGTTGACCACTTAAACCACAAACCATCCTGTGAGATGTGTAGAATTCTCTCTACTTTGTGAATGAAAGGCAGAGAAGCTTCCCCAAATTGACATGATTAGTTAGCAAATGCCATGGATTTCAAACCCAGGTCTGCCAAACCCGTATGTGCCCACTATGCTGTGACACTGAACCACCAAGAATTTCTTGCTTTCTCCCCTTATTCCTATTAAAGGAAACATTATTCAGACATCTGTGTTAAAAATGGAAGGGAAGACTGTTCAAGAAGGGAACTGCTTCAATGGGGGTTTTGTAGTACAGACAGAGATTGGGCTCAACTCCGAATACAACAAGGACAAGTGGAGATTTATAGCCAAGAAGCAGCATATGGAAATGACTGAGAGAAAACAGCGGGCTAGTGGGATTCTTGCTAGACTGACAGAGTCGACAGGAGTCTTGCTGAAGGCAGGCCAGGGTGGTCAAAGATATCAGCAGTGGGGATTGAGAACTTTGATCAGATGTCAAGGGTCATCATACAACAAGAATGTGGGTTTTTACTAAACTGACTCAGCAGGATTCTTGCTAAAACCTGAATAAGCAAACTGAAGACTGAGCCCAAGGTCAAGGCCTAGTCAAAAAGAGAACTCAGACTGCTGGTGGGAATGCAGACTGGTGCAGCCACTGTGGAAAACAGTAGGGAAGTTCCTCAAAAAAATTTAAACGGAACTGCCTTATGACCCAGAGATTCTATTTCTGGGTATATATCCAAAGAAACTCAAAACACTAACTCAAAAGAATATATGCACCCCTATGTTTATTGCAGTGTTATTTACAATAGCCAAAATATGGAAGCAGCCCAAGTGCCCATCAATAGACATGTAGATAAAAAAAGCTGTGGTACATTTACACATGGAATACTACTTGGCCATAAAAAAGAAGGAAATCTTACCATTTGTGACAGCATGGATGCACTTGGAAGGTATTATGCTAAGGGAAACATATCAGTCAGAGAAAGACAAGTACCATATGATTTCACTCATATGTGGAATCTAAATAACAAAATAAATGAACAAACTTGAAACAGACTCATAGATACAGAGAACAGACTGATGGTTGCCAGACTATGTTCCCTACGCTGGACTTTACATCCTTGTGACTATTCTGTAACTACTGATCTGTGCTTCTCAATCCCTTCACCTTTGTCACCCAGTGCCCCAGCCCCTCTCTCCTCTGGCAACCATCAGTCTGTTCCCTGTGTCTATCAGTCTGTTTCAAATACTAATTTATAGGACAGCTGTTTCTACAAATGCCCATAACTGGAATATTGTGACTGAGAAACTATAGCTGTTTCTCTTCTTAATGGGTGGCAGTTGAGAACCTAAGTTTCTCCTGCATATTCATGGGTATCTGGAATCTTTCATGATGTAGAGACAACTGTGGTGGGTATAAAAGGACTGGGGTCAGACCAGTGTTGTACTATAGTAGACTTGAACCAGTCTGCAAGAGCTGATTGATGAATTTTCAGGAATTTGGCAAACTAGTTGTTAAACACAGTCATTATTAAAAATTAAACTGTATAAACTGACACGAACACTGGACCTCACCCTGTACGTCAACCCTAACTTCAGTTCCCAGGGTCCATCCTAGGAGGTGGCCATTGCAGCAGGTCATGGGTCACTCATCACCACCCAAGCCCAGCTCCTGTCATGCGGACTCTTCTTCTGTTTCTATTTAGAAGACTTGATTGGGGCTGTAATCCTGAGGTCCTCCTCAGTCTGGGGCCTTGCTTTGCTTTCTTTTTTAAATGAGAAGAGTGGAGATAGTGAGACAGACTCCTGCATGCACCCTGACCAGGATTCACCAGGCAAACTCTGTCTGGGGCCAATGCTTGAACCAACTGAGCTATTTTTAGCACCTGGGGCCGACGGTCAAACCAACAGAGCCACTGGCTGCAGGAAGGAAAGAGGGAGAGAAAGGGAAGAGGGAAGGGAAGAGAAGGAGATAGTTGCTTCTCTTGTGTACCCTGGCCAGGAATCAAACCTAGGACATCCATATGCCAGGCTGATGCTCTGTCCACTGAGCAAACTGGCCAGGGCTTGCTTTGCTCTTAAAAATCATCCCCTCAGATTCCCATGTCTTCTCCAAGACTCCAGCAAGTGGCGAGAGCTTTTAGCCACTCAAAAGAGCTGGATGTTGACTGCCTGACCCTAACACTAACCATAACTCCTAACCCTAATCTCTAACCTCTAACCCTCTAATTTTAATTCCTAACAGCTAACCTTAATCCAAGCCTCTAACACTAACCAAAATCCTAACTAATGGTTGCTCAAACCCTCAATCCTAATCCAAACATCAAACTCTCTCCCCAACCTTCTAACCTCAACTCTAACAGGTAACTCTAACTTCTAACGTTAAGTAACCCTCAACCCTAAGCCAAACCCCCAATCCTCTTCTCCAGGACACAGTGCCCACCTGCCACAAGCACTTCCCCACGCTCTCTTCCAGGGCCAGCAGCTTTGCCCGAGAACAGCTTGCTATTTCCCAGAACCCTCAAGGCCAGGTTAGGCCAACCAGCTGGAAACTCTTCGGTCTGTACTTGGGGGTGCCTCCAGATGACTGAACCATTTGGGCCTGACTTTCCCATCCCGGCATTCTCCCTTCCTAACCCCATCCCGCATTCCCCAGCCCAACCCTGAGACAGGATAGCAAGCTTCAGTTAACTGGGGAACTAATTCTGGAGGGAGAGCTCTTCCTTTATAATGCTTATTAAATTAAGCAGCTTGAATTCCGGAGCTAGCTCATTCAGCCACTGGACTCTTGGTGTAACCCTGAACTTCTCTGTGCCTCAACAGCTTCCTCTAAAAAATGGGTTTAATAATAGTACCTCTCTCGTGGGGTGGCTGGACTAAATGAGTTAATATATGAAAGCACTCAGAATAGTACCCAGCACCATAGTAACCACCAAATAAGTGTTTGCTTTTGTTAACAGTTATATGAGCACTGAAAAAAAAAAAAGAAAAGAAAAAAAGTATGCATTTGCCTTTTCAGACTCCTCCTTGCTTTTATTAGGGGGGGAAAAAACCCTAAACATGCTCATTTTAGAAATTTTGCAAAGAACAGGAAAGTATAAAGAAGAAGAAAAATGGCCTGCATCCAGCCTGTTACCTACATTTCCAGGACAAAGGATAATTTGACTTTGCGAACAGTCTGCGTTTTAGCAGATTTTCAATGGCTGCCACCCCGCCTGGCCAAGCAGAGCTATACTTTGATTTTATTTTGCTCTTGGCACTCACCCATAATTCCAGGCATAACATGGAGTCCCAGTATGTTTGCCTTTCCCGCCAGGTTGGGAACTCCTGGAGGAGGGAACAGTGGCTCTTTGATCTCTCCGTCCCCTCCCCATCCCCATCAGGGTCCCTGGACCGCCCAGCACAGAGCCGGCCTGGGAAGACGTCCTGTCAGTGAAGGTTGCCGGACCCCCACACCCCGGAACCCTGCTCCCTGTCTCTCTTTGCTCAGAAATGCAGCTTTCCAGCAGACCTGTCTTTGAAATACATGGAAGGAGAAAAGAATCCTCCCTTTTGAATCTGGTGGGTTTCTGCACAACCTCTTTTCATGAATCTTAAAACGGCCACTTTCCTCCATTGGGTAATTTTAAACATTTTTTCCACAGGGTACATGGTTCATTAAAGTGGTGATTTTCCACTTGCGGGTACAAAAACTGAAAAGAGAACCGGCCAAAGCCGTGCCCCAGAGAAACATGGCATCTGTTCGGAGCTTATTATTTCTACTAACTGCTTGCCAAAGACCACAAACCAATGAGGAGTTTCTTTCTCAACACAGATAACTGTCCTTTGATCAACAGTGGCTCCTCTCTTAAAGCTGAGCAAGTGTGTCTCAAGCCGTAAGGAGAAATAGAAGCGTGAGGCTTAATGGAGCACCAAAGTGGGTTTTTAAGAAACTTTTTCAAGAACAACTTGGAAGGAGCAGGAGAGAAGATAAAAGCGGTATGTCAGTTTCAGAGCTACTCCTGCGCTCCCTCCCAGCCCACTGCTGCCCTCGCTTTTCCCCTTGGCCCGACGCTCACAGCAGAGAGAGCTGATCGGGTCTTTCCCTTCGCAGAAAGGCCTCTGTGATGTTTCCATGTGAACCGAATATTCTTACTGGAAACGGAAGTCAAACAGGAGACAGACGCAATAAAAAGGAATGAATATGCAAGCTTACAATCCAAAAGAAGAACCAGCTCTTCCCTCCAAATGATGAGCAGCTTCTAAACCACACAGAGCATCAGCTGAGGCAGAAAACATATGTGCGTGGACAAAAGAAATGTTTACGTATAAGTCTATGCATCTGCCTTCGAAAACTGACAATTAAGTAGAAGAAAGTAACCAAAGCTTGACTCTGAATACCAAAATCCAGGAAAGGGTCACCGGGCTGTCTCGTCATTGGTGTTTTTTCTCCCCCATAATAGATTCTTTTTCCCTCTTCTACAAGCATTTTTCTAGGCTCTGTTTAGAGTAGACGTCAGAGCAGGGAAGCCAACTTGGAAAACAAGGCTTTCCCAAGGGTGTCATCTGGTGGTGTCTCTGTGTATTACAACATGGCTTCCACCTGAGGCAGACCCAGCTGGGAGCAAGAGGCCCACAGCTTGGCATTAGTCCTTTCAGGATTGAGAAAGTTGAACCTTTGGGATTTGGCATTGGATCATGTGTAGCAACTGTCGATCACACAGGTGTTGAGAGAAAGTGCTGCTACAAGGACAAAATCACATATACATTAGAAAACAGAAAGTCTTGGGTCAGCCTGAACACGTAGCCGGTTTCATGAATTAGCACACCCGGTCCTTTTTTAAATTATTATTTTATTATTATTATTATTATTATTATTATTATTTTGTGTATCTAGCCATGAAAATGATTACCAAATACCACAGGAGATAGACTTGTAAAGACATAACTTTTAGGGAAAGCATTTAGAATCACTACATTTTAGATACAGAAGAATCCCATTAGCTATGGGTTTTTTAACTTAGGGGTCATGACTTTGAACATATTCTGAAATTAAGCAGAAAAAAAAGTAGTATGTTGTCACATATGGGTATTTTAATGGAGAGGTTCTATAGTTTTTATCAGCTTCTCAAAGGAGTCCATGGCCTCAAACAGGCTCAGAGCTAATGTTTGAGATCCTAACCTAACCTCATGCCCTGTAAGAAAGTCCTGCCTTGACGTCCAGTTCCTCTCGATTTAGACTTCAGTGCGATGCAGACATCATTACTTTGAGGCAGCTGGTAATTGCTTTTAAGCATTCAGAAGTTTCAATATTGAATTGGACGGGGTTTCCCAGGAATGTCAACACACAGGGCTTAGTTCCACTCTCTACTCCAGCAAAAGATAGTCCGGTCCTTTCCCAAAAGAAATCCCTTCCTACACGCGGTGTTAGCTTGGATGTGTGAAATCCCTTCCTACACACGGTGTTAGCTTGGATGTGCGGCTTCTAAGTCTCCCCCCCACCAGCTAACCCCACGCAGCATCTATGGCTTTCATTTGCCATAATTTTCAGATCCTCCATTTCTCAGGTGCCCTCTCCCTTTTAACGAGTAGGTGGTTCCCTGAAAACTTGGTGTACAAAACTGAACACACTCTCCGCCATGACAGCCCCTTCCACCAACAGACCACCTGACTTGAACTTGTTCACGACATCCAGGGACTCACATTTCTGCACCTACTTCCAGTTTCATCAGGAGTCTTTTACCCTTTCCAGCGTAAAGAGCACTCCCCTTAGTAAACAATGACAAGGGGAATGCTAATGAGGAATCCCGTGGCTCTTCTCCCTACCGTTTCTCCATATCACCCCCCCCAGCAGACCTACCCTTCCCTATTTCATCTCCGACTCAAATACAGCAGAAAAGCTTCTTCGCTGTTATCATTAGCATTGTCCTCAAATCTGATCTTATTCTAGCCTTTTGATTTCCATTCTGAGACATGCGTGCCAGGCTCTGTGTTTATTCTTTAATGATGCCTGGTGTCTGATTTTGTGCATTGCCCTTTAAAACCAAAGCTGTTGAAGAGCCCTCTCTGCAGCCTCAGTGGCTCCCTTAGAGCTGCCCCATTTTCTCCCTTCTCCAGCTTCCTTTGCTGTTAAATATCACGAACACTTTCTAGCAACTATTTTCTCTTGCTCGTTTCTATCTTTTGGACTCTCTGGCCATGAGCTCATGACTAGATTTTTTTTTTTTTTTTGCAAATTTTTAATAATCTTCTTTCTTCAACTCTGAGGACATGCCTGGGGATCCCTTTCTAGGTTAGGTCAAATGGTCCTTGTCTTTTTTCCTGTCTCCCATCACTCCCTCTGCCACCTCCTTGAGGATGATCAGGAACAGTGTCCTGGTCCTCTCGCGCCTCCACCAGCAGTGGAAGCTAGGAGAAGTAAACAAAGGAGACAGTGGCAAATGATCAAGGCCAGAGGTTAAACCTGAAAGAAACGGATAAAAAGGCAGTTCAAGGAACGCTCCGCTAAAATACCCAGAAGCACAGTCCCTTGTGAAAGTGAGTGGCAGCTATAAATTAAAAGATGGCTCTAGCTGGTGGCTCAGTGGATAAACTGTCATATTGGTGCGCCAAGGTCACCTGGCTTCGTCCCCAGTCAGGGCACATGGGAGAAGCAATCAATGAGCGCACAACTAGATGGAACAACTAAGTGGAACAATGAGTCGATGATGCTTCTCTCTCTCTCTCTTTCCCCCTTCCCCTTCTTCTTCTTCTTCTCTATCTCTCAATCAACGGAAAAACTTAAAAACTAAGATAAATGAAACAAAATACACATATAATACATTATATGTAAGCCCTTCACTAGCAAACTCTAAGGTTGCCCCTCATAAAAGTTGAAACAACTGATTTTATTAAATACTTTATCTGTAGGATAATATGATCTCCATTTTATACCCAAGGAAGAGAGGCTCAGGAAATTTGAATAACTTCCCCAAGTTTTCACACTTAGAAATATCACAACCAGAATTTAAACCTAAGACAGTCTTCCGTCCAGAAATTCTTACCCTCTAAATGTTCTAGAAGGTTCTAAGAGTAAAGGAGAAGTCATTTTAAAGTAGTCCTTTATTATGAATTGTACCAAGCAGTAGAGACAAAAAATAAAAGAAGAAGAAGGAGCGCTAGGGTTGCTGGCTGCATCTCACAGTTCTCCTCCTGGGCTCAGCCAGGAGGGGCGGGGGCTTGCAGAAATCCAGGCATAGCTCCAGGATCTGGCAATGGAACGAATAGAGTATGTACAAAGCAAGCGTAGGTGGCCCTGGCCAGTTGGCTCAGTGGTAGAGCGTCGGCTTGGTGTGCAGAAGTCCCGGGTTCGATTCCCGGCCAGGGCACACAGGAGAGGCGCCCATCTACTTCTCCACCCCTCCCCCTCTCCTTCTTCTCTGTCTCTCTCTTCCCCTCCCGCAGCCAAGGCTCCATTGGAGCAAAGATGGCCCGAGCGCTGGGGATGGCTCCTTGGCCTCTGCCCCAGGCGGTAGAGTGGCTCTGGTCGCGGCACAGCGACGCCCCGGAGGGGCAGAGCATCGCCCCCTGGTGGGCGTTCCGGGTGGATCCCAGTTGGGCGCATGTGGGAGTCTGTCTGACTGTCTCTCCCCATTTCCAGCTTCAGAAAAATACAAAAAAAACAAAACAAAACAAAACAACAAAGCAAGCGTAGGTGGAAGCTCTTACCTCCTTAACTCGGGACACCAATTCCTGAGCACCAGCAGCACTAGTCTTCTGAAACCTCGTAAACTGGAGGACTTGGACCTCTTACCATCCTTGGCCGGGATTGTCCTAGAAATCCGCTCAGGGCAAGCAGGACGACTGGAGGCATCCGGCCTGCAGCTGGGGGACTGAGGACTGGCCTGTCAGACGCATCGTGCAGGCAGTGGGCAATTCAGTGCGGACTGGCCTTGTTTGCAAGATGAACAATTCCCGCCGCCTTGGCAGCCATGTAGGCATCCTGCGCATGTGGACTCAGCACTTGCCAGTCCTAAACAGGATGACAGCTTTTTCCTGCCAGCAGCTGCAACTCTACCTGGGGCTCTCTTCCACTGCAGAGTAGGACCAGCTGGCCGTGCATTTGCAGCTTCTCCCTCGGCCAGGGCACGCCCTGTGAGTACTTGGGCACCGATGGATGGTGTTCTTCACTCATTTGCTCCTGCCCAGTCCATGCTCGTCTTTCCTCACCCACCTCCTCTGGCTAAAGGCCTAGGCTTTCTCCTCTTCCTCCTGGTCCATCACCATCACGTGCCATGACCAGTAGGTTGTCTAGATCTTAAATACTATCCAACCAAGTTGTGTGTACACTGGCCCAGTTTTGTGACTACTAGAAAATCAATATAAAACCTATATATCAATAAATCTCTTAGCCCTTTGCCCTAATAAAAATAATACTGCTCACAAAAATTAGGGGATATTTCAAAATGAATATGAAGCAATAAAAAAGCAGCATTTGATTATTTTTATTAAGCAAGGACATCAGAAAAGCAAGCAACAAGTCAAAGAAAGTTGTTCAATTACACAAACGAGATGCAAAACCAGCTTTTATCTCATTGGTGAAAATGCACTATACAAAAGGCTGAAAGTACTGGAGTATCTGCACGGTCCCTGATCCCCTAATTTTTGTGAGCAGTGTGTATCTTGAATACTTGGTTGTGTTGTCCAATCTGGTAGCCTCTAGCCACATGTGCCTTTTAAAATTCAAATTAAATTAAATTAAAACTCAGTTCTTCAGTCCCGCTAGCCACATTTCATGTGCTTAATAGCCACATGTGGCTCATGGCTCCCGGAACGGACAGCACAGATATGGGACATTTCCGTCAGCACAGGAAGTCCTCCGTGACAGTGAGTGCTGCTTCCAAGGCCAGCATAGCTCGTTTCTTTCTTCAAGGCTAAATGAGCTCTCTTTTGCTTGCTTCTCTAGACTGCTAACACATTGCTCCTAAAATGTGTCTATCCTCATTTACAGGGATGCTATTGTGCTGCCTGGAATGTAAGCTGGAGGATGGGGGTGAAGGTAACCTCTTCCCCCGGCTCCCTGGGTCCCAGAAAACGGTGCTGGCACCCAAAACGCTTTGGGCTTCAGCCTGGCTTCTTCATTTAGAGAAGCTTTCTCATAATGTCAAGCACATTCAAGCACATCTTGTACTGTCCGCCAGCACCCACATCCCCTGAGTCCCCAGTTCTCAAAGAACATGAGAATGTGAAGGGGTTTAACACAAAACTACACACAACACACCACCTTCTCCCCCATCAACATTGAAATCTCTGGTTAAAACCAACTGGGGGGGGCTTGTCTGCTTCCACCTTCAGGACCCCAGAGGGACCCACACATTTTCTTTCATATTTTAAATGGGGGTTTTTTAGGCCCAATACAGCTGACATTCTTTAACTGTTTGGGTGCATTGTGCCTTTAGGCAGCAAACTCAACAGGAGCAGTTCTGTGGACCCTTAAAATCAATTAAACTCTCCTAACACTTCAGTAGTCAGTTTCTGCCAATCCACCATCTCTAGCTGCACCTCAAAAGAACGTGCTTAAGCGGATCACGCCTTCTAAACTGACCTCTTAAACAGTCCCGGGGAGTTACTACAAAGTGTCTTGCCAGGTGCAAACTGGCCTATTAAGAGGGGTTTGTTCAGGGCCCCGGAGGGCAGGCAGGGAACTCAGTTCCTAAGGGCACCACACAGCGAGCTCAGGAGAGTCACACCCCCCAAGTGCCACCCCCCCAGCTTTCGTACTCAGCTTTGTTGTCCTTTCTGATCTTGTCATTTCTTTGTGTTGCCCCTACACCTTCAGCAAATGTCTGCTAAATATTATGAGTTTGTCTTTGGGGAATTGCAGGAGCGGTTTGCGTCTGCTGCTGGGAGCAAAGCTATAGAGCTATTAGAGCAAAACCCACCGACCACAAAGCAGTGCGGGCCCAGGCCCTGACCTGGGAGGATGAAGGCTTATGGTAGGCGTGTAAGCCTCCAGCAGGGGGCTTGCAGAAATCCAGGGGTGGGCCAAAGTAGCTTTACAAGTTGTAATGCAAATAAAGAACACAATAAGTAATAAATAATACAAGAATGAACTGTGTTTTGCGTACTCACAACTGTCAACCTCCTCTCACCTGGGTGTGGAGGGGAAGACAGCAGCTGGTCAGGCAGGGCCCTGCGGGAGAGATGGCACACTCCCAAGTGGGATTGGGATTGTTTAACACAGATGTGCAAAATGAGGGCAGGGGCCAAGGAAATCAACAAGGGTGGTCAGCCCCCTCCTCCCCCCCCACCTCCCTCCCAGGCCTGAAAAGGCAGGCGAGGGGAGGGAGCAGTCCCCTGCTCCCTGGTGGTATCTGTCGCTCCTGCCCTGCCCACCCCGCCTAGCAGGGGGTGAGAGCTTCGGGAATAAGTACCCCCACCGCCCTCTCCCTGTCTCCAATTTCCTGCTGAAGTCTCCTTTGGCTGGACCCGATCAGAAGCAACCTTGAGGGACAAGTGAGGACTCTTGGGCTCAGGGGCTCAAACTATTTTCCAAGCTATTATCTGGAGACGTGGAAGACAACTGGATCACACAAAGACACATCAGAGCCACTGTCTGGAGCCTGCCTTTGTCCAGGACCTCTGCCTCCCCCGCTTCTGGTAACAGAAGTCCCTTTATCATGAAGAACTGGCTTTCTCCCACTTTGTGTGGTTCTCTACCCCCCCCCCCCATGACAAAGGTGGCATGTCATCCAGGTCTGGCCAGTCATAAGGTCTCCCCAGCCATGGGAGGCAGGATCATGAGCCAAGGAGAGCTACTATACATGGGATTCTTCTCTGGTCTTCTATCTCTCTCTTCTGTCCTTCCTTGCTTCCTTCCTATCATCTGTTCGTCCATCTATCTGTGGCTGATAGAAGAGAGAAGCTCTCCTCTCTCTGGGGTCAACTAAGCTGGGAAGATGTGCACTGTACTCTCTCCCCCTTACACGGAAGAATATCTACGAGGAAAAGAGACCAACACAGAGAAACTCAGAGCTAAGAGGGAGTGACAGAGAGACCTTAGGGTGTCATTTCACATCTTGGAGTCCCTGCAACAGCTCTACCGCCAGACATGCCAGTTTGCAGAACCTACAAATCCCTCTTTTAGTTTAAACTGGCTTGAATTGGACTTCTCTTTCTTGCACTAGAAATGGTGCGGCACAAAAGCCCTCACTAACAGAAAACACACAGCCAGGCACACCAACCTCCCTTTCCCTCTCCAGGGCCACTGCCCCATGCTGTTTCGGCCTCCATCCTTATAACCTGCATTCACTGGAAGCTGTCATCTCATCATCCCACACAGAAATGCTAAATCATTGTGTTTTCTTGGCATGGCATATAAGGGGAAGCAACTTGAAATTAAAAAAAAAAATTAGATCAGTATACTATAAAAGATTTTCTTATAATTTCCATTTTAATATATTCTTTAATAATATTCATAATATATAAAGTTTGGCTCTTTCCTATTTAACAAGTGATGCATGCTGCTTAATTTATTTTAAATTAAGTATGCAAGAAAGAGCATGGTTTAGCTAAAAATTCAAATGACATATTAATATTGCGTTTGGGGACCAAATATGTATTAATACATAAATTAAAATTTAACTATGTGTTACACCCCTCCAAACTGTTTCCATGACCTGATATTTGGAATTCTTGAATTTTTCACTTAAAAAAATCAATTACTTTATTATTATAATTTTCATGCTGTTTCTAAAAGAGGAGACAGAGCACATTCTGACTGCTATTTGCAAGTACTTCTCCAGAAATAACACACTGTGGGTTTGGATAATTTTATTCCCAATAAAGGAAAAGCCAAATTGAATAAAAATTTTCTCCTTTTAACTTTTGTTGCAAAGAACTAGAGCTATCCTGTTGTATCAAGAAATGATAGTATGAATACACCTTACAGATCTGAGCTCCAAATTCAGAATAAGCTTGTTTAGTCCCCCATTAGCTCACTCTTTTTTACCATCCCTTTTTTTAAGTGTACAGCTCAATAGCTCATTCTATTCACTAAATCAGTATTCTTGGTGCCTCCCTCCTTTAATAAACACTTCATTGTGTTCTAAAATTGAATAAAAATAATTGAAAGCTGTAAAATGGTGAAAACCAACACCATCACAGATGAAGTTGTCAGCCTGGTGATAAAACAATCACCTTCCTGGTTCGCTCTAAGCAGCGCTGTCTGACACACTTTCTCTGGTGATGGAAATGTTCTATAGTCTGCACTAATCTGCATGGTCCAATACAGTAGACACTGGCTACATGAAGCATTTGAAGATATGCCTAGTGCAACCAGGAAATTGCATTTTACATTTTATTTCATTTTAATCAATTTAGATTTGAATAGACATATGTAGGACATAGTTATACTAAAAAGTTATTCATTATTTACTCAAAATTGCAATTTAATTGGGTGCCCCATATATTTATTTGCCAAACCTTAGTTATAGAATCTCAATGACATTAACCTTGTCACCTCCCATGTTAAGTCTGAGTGGAAGTTTCTCTACCCATGAGCACAGGAAGCATATTTGTCCTTATCCTGGCCAGTATGGGCACCTAGCTGATGTTCTTTTTTTATTTTTGTTTTTGTGTATGTGTGTTTTTTGTTTTTTTTTTCTGAAGTTGGAAACGGGGAGGCAGTCAGACAGACTCCCGCATGCACCCAACCGGGATCCACCCGGCATGCCCACCAGGGGGCGATGCTCTGCCCATCTGGGGCGTTGCTTTGTTGCAACCAGAGCCATTCTAGCCCCTGAGGCAGAGGCCATAGAGCCATCCTCAGCGCCCGGGCCAACTTTGCTCCAATGGAGCCTTGGCTGCAGGAGGGGAAGAGAGAGACAGAGAGAAAGGAGAGGGGGAGGGGTGGAGAAGCAGATGGGCGCTTCTCCTGTGTGCCCTGGCCGGGAATTGAACCCAGGACTCCTGCATGCCAGGTCGACGCTCTACCACTGAGCCAACCGGCCAGGGCTTGTTTTCTGTTGTTGTTTTTGTTGTTTTTTACAGAGACAGAGAGAGAGTCAGAGAGAGGGACAGTTAGGGATAGACAGTCAGGAAGGGAGAGAGATGAGAAACATCAATCTTTGTTGTAGCACCTTAGTTGTTCACTGATCGTTTTCTCATATGTGCCTTGATGGGGGGGGGGCGCTACGGCAGAGCGAGTGACTCCTTGCTCAAGCCAGCGACCTTGGGCTCAAGCCAGTGACCGTGGGGTCATGTCTATGATCCCACGCTCAAGCTGGTGACCCCGCGCTCAAGCTGGCGACCTCGGGGACTTGAACATAGGTTCTCTGCGTCCCAGTCTGACACTCTATCCACCACACCATTGCCTGCAGGCTGCTGATGTTCTTTTTTGAAGACAGTTTTTCAGAGGAATAATGGCTGAGAAAATCAATATAACCAATGACTAAAAAGGCAAACTTGTCCAATCATTCATATAGTCAGACTTATTTCTCTGGAATCCATCCTCCACAGACAAGTTGCAATAAGAAATGGGAGGAAGCCCAGAGAGCCTAATTTGGTTCAGGATACTTTGGGGCTCAAGGCATGGTCCTTGGTACTGGGACTGCAGCAGGGAGAAATGGAATCCGTGAGTCATGACCAACTGCAGAGCAAACCTTCCCTCCATCATTGCTTAACCCCTTGATCACCTCAGTGACTGACAACCATACTAAAGTCATCATGGGAACTGAAAAAGTAAGACCCGAATTCTTTCCTTATGACTATACTCAACGGTGGGATTCAAATAATTTAACAACCAGTTCTCTGCCCTAATGACTGATTTAAGTATAAAAAAAGATATACCGAAAAGTAGTTTATTATTTCATGCATTTAATACTTAAATAAGAATAAAAGAGGTACACAAAACTAGTTTATAAGAGTTTTAAAATATTAATGAAAAATATTAAATAATACCTGACAAAAAAAGAGAAAACTTTTATTTAAGATACTCCCATATTGCTCTTGATTGGATTAGCGTCCTTACTTGCAATTTTTTTCATGTGTGGACGGAATGACCATCACTGTGGGTGCTTAGAACGCACTGTTCCACAGATGAACATTAAAAAAGAGTAAGGAATGTAAATTTGTGATTTCCACATTGGGCGGCTGCCCAGGCGCCCACCTTAGAAAGAACCCTGATTACAAGAGCCATTTAAACAACCGGTTCGCCCAACTCAACAAAAAATTAGGTAGCGGTTCTGCTGAACCTGTACGAATCTGCTGAATCCCACCACTGACTATACTTATGCTTCGATTCAAAAACAAACCAAAAAAAAAAAAAAAAACCCAAGAAACAAAAATGTATAGCAACTAGAATAATTGCCAGTTCTCAGGAAGACTCGATAATATTTTTCCAACAACCCTGCAATTTCAAGATGTGATGGGACACAGGTGTGTTTATCCCTCCATTCACTCCAGCCCTCACTCTCCGCCATAACTGTCTCCTCTTTGGCTTTGATAAGAAACCGGTTTTGATGCCTCCAAGCTCACCCTGGATCTAATCAAGTGTTATTTTACAGTTACTTATTAAGTAGATATTTGATAACATCATTTTTAACTAAAGTAAGGGGTTCTGAAATTGGCAGTCTTTCCACACATAGTATTTTTATGAAGAAAATAGTGGCCCAGAAGGCAGGTTGGTTCTTACAAGACCCAGGCCCTCGTTTCTAAGAATGTCTAGGTCAAATAGTAATGACTGCAGCTCTTCTCTTTCAAAAGGTTTTACTGTAACAAACATAGCCAGAAGGCTTAGAAACAAATCCTAACAACACTGTGTCTAGAGCAGGGGTAGTCAACCTTTTTATACCTACCGCCCACTTTTGTATCTCTGTTAGTAGTACAATTTTCTAACCGCCCACCGTTTCCACAGTCATGGTGATTTATAAAATAGGGAAGTAACTTTATAAAATTTATAAAGCAAAGTTACAGCAAGTGAAAGCATATAATAATAATGACTTACCAAGTACTTTGTCGGATTTTCGCTGTTTGGCAGAATAAATCTTTATAAAACAACTTACTATAGTTAAATCTACCTTTATATTTATACTTTGGTTGCTCCGCTACCGCCCACCATGAAAGCTGGAACGCCCACTAGTGGGCGGTAGGGACCAGGTTGACTACCACTGACATAGACCATCACCTTTGATATTTTCTTTATTGCTTAAAATACTCACATGGATATATTTATGTATTTAGCTTCAGAGAGCGGGCCACTTGGGACCCAGTGGGTCTCTAGCTAGAGATTATTAGGTGATGCAGGTGCTCTTCTCTCCCAACTGCCCCTCCCACAGCCTGCCCCTCGGTTTTTCCTACCCATTTCACTTAAAAAAAAAAAAAAAAGGTATTGAGTATGAGAGACAACTGGCATTCCGCCCAGAGAACCCGATTTTTTGATGAGGCTCCTCTAAAAATAGCTCGGGTTTACATTTGGAAACAAGGCTCTACCCCGGAGGGCCGCCCTGTGCCTGACACACAGAGTGTGGTTGTTAGTATGGGTGGTCCCTGGCCCAGCGGGAGCAATAAGAGTGTTCTAGAAATGCTTATCCGCTGAGCTGACTCCTGTGGACCAATCTGGATGACTTCATTGACCTGAGCACTCTATCGCTTTTTTTTTTTTTTAACTTTCAGGCTTCTCTTTCTTTCTTCAGAAGCAGAGCACTCTTCCCTTCTCGCGGGCACATTCAGACCTTTCCCCATAGAGTAGAACAGCGGCTCTCAGGGTGTGGTCTCAGAGACCAGAAGCGTCAGCCTCACCTGGGAACTTGTTAGAGCAGCACATTCTCAGCACCGCCCCCCCCCCCCAGACCTCCAGAATAAGGAACTGGGCGGGTGGGGCTCAGCCATCTGGGCGTTAACAAGACCGCAAGGATTCTGACGCACACAAGTTTGAGAAACAATGAGATCAGAGAACTCCCTGCTATTGAGCCAACTCTGTGACTCGAAGGCCTACCCCAAAAGCCCTGTGATTTTATTCTCATGGGATTTCACTCCTTTGTCAGTCTGCCTTCTCCTCAATAAATAAATAAATAAATAAATAAATAAATAAATAAAGTATTAAAAATGGTAAATGCTACACTATTACTGGGTTGATATCGATTTGTATTTCTCAAGAGGGTGCATTTGAGGGACGGTGACACACCAGGCTGTGTGGGATCTGTGGACGGGGAGGCAAACAGGGAGCTCCATGGGTTTGAAAACGCCCCCTCCCCCCTTGATTTAAGTGGGTGAGGGGGTATTTTTGTTTGTCTGAGTTAGTAGAACAGCCCACCAAGATTTGGGTCTAGTGGAGCATGAAGCCCATTTTTCCAGTCCCCAATAGGAAGTAGCCTATCACTGCGGAGAAATATAAACTCTCAATCTTTACCTTTAAAGGTTAATGTTTATTTGCTTTTCTTTTTTCTTTTTTTAAATTTATTTTTATTTTTTTCATTTTTCTGAAGCTGGAAACAGGGAGAGACAGTCAGACAGACTCCGCATGCGCCCGACCGGGATCCCCCCCCCCCCAGCACGCCCACCAGGGGCGAAGCTCTGCCCACCAGGGGGCGATGCTCTGCCCATCCTGGGCGTCGCCATGTTGCGACCAGAGCCACTCTAGCGCCTGAGGCAGAGGCCACAGAGTCATCCCCAGCGCCCGGGCCATCTTTGCTCCAATGGAGCCTTGGCTGCGGGAGGGGAAGAGAGAGACAGAGAGGAAGGCGCAGCGGAGGGGTGGAGAAGCAAATGGGCGCTTCTCCTGTGTGCCCTGGCCGGGAATCGAACCCGGGTCCTCCGCACGCTAGGCCGACGCTCTACCGCTGAGCCAACCGGCCAGGGCAATGTTTATTTGCTTTTCAATCGATTTATACTATGGATGCAAACCTAGGGGCGTGTTTCAAGTACGAGGGGTACGGAAGTGAGGGTTACTGCGCAGGTCTCCCTGTCCAAGGCCCTCTCACTCCTGCGGACAAGCTGTGCTGACCCCCAGCTTCAATCCGAGCATTCCCGCCGGACGGTGGCTCCGAACATCTACTGAATTAACTTCCTATTTCTCACCTGGCAGTCCAGACTGAAACTGTAAATATTGAATCGAACCATAGGAAATTGCCATTTTAATTGGGCAATAAAGGTCAGGTAGCAATTTCATATGGCTCAACTTAATATTATCTACCTCACATTTAATTTGTCAAACTTCATGGTTCTCTATATATTTTTTTCCATGTTATAAGATTTAAACTTATTGGAATTTTAATGCATAAGCTTAAACCTGCCGGCCCCAACTGCCGGTGACAGATCTCAGAAAGATAAAGAGGACATTTTCCTTCTTGCCCTACAGGTACAGAGAAACAGACACTTTGGTGAAGGCACAAAGCCAGTTTCGTGACATAAAATTAGAATTGGGAACAGTTACTCAAGTACCCATTGCACTCTGCCGGCCAGGGCAGAGGCTTGAAAGGCCATGAGCGCGTTTTGTTTTATGTTCCTATAAAACTGCCCTCAAAAGTGTTATCTGTAAGAAACACATCTTTTCACACAGCTGGATATCCAGGTCTGTTGCTATGTCCTCTAAAATGAAACCTAAACGCCTAAAGGTCTGCAACTCTGATTGGACATCTTACTTAAGAATGTGTTAAATAATACTTAAACTATCAATTATTTTCTGTAAAGCAACAAATATTTCTGTCAGATTTGTCAAGTGACAGAAGAGTTTTGGGAGTTTTTTCTCTCCCTTTCGGCACGGAAGTACAGGCAGTCCCCGGGTTATGAATGAGATAGTTTCTGTAGTTTATTGTTTTTGTTTTTTAAGTGAGAGGAGGGGAGATAGTGAGACAGATTCCCACATGTGCCCCGACCCGGATCCACCTGGCAATCCCTGTCTTGGGCCAGTGCTTGAATCAACTAAGTTATTTTTAGCACCTGAGGCTGACACACTCAGACTAATCGAGTTATCCTCAGCGCCCGGGGCCAACACTCAAACAAACTGAGCCACTGGCTGTGCAATAAGAAGGAGAGAAGGGGGAAGAGGGAGAAGGAGAGAAGTACATGGTCGCTTCTCACGTGTGTCCTGACAGGTAATCAAACCCAGGATATCCATACTCTATCAGCCACTGAGCCACCAGCCAGGGCCAAGGTTTGTTCTTAAGTTGAATTTGTTTGTAAGTTGGAACAGGTTCATTTAGCTAATAAATGTAACTTAGGCAGATGTTCGTCTTAATATAGTACTTATTTTTGCCTTTCTGTGCATATAAATGTTTAAACATGTTCAAACCTACAGAACCTATGTCGTTTATACCCTAGGGACTGCCTGTATTACAAATCCCATTGTGACTCTGTTGAATTCCTTATTGAAAGAGTGGAGTCTTT
This sequence comes from Saccopteryx bilineata, assembly GCF_036850765.1. NCBI lineage: Eukaryota > Metazoa > Chordata > Mammalia > Chiroptera > Emballonuridae > Saccopteryx > Saccopteryx bilineata. The sequence continues at coordinate 128,052,406 of NC_089502.1, forward strand.
GTTTCATTTCAATTACCAAGAAGATCCCTGATATGGTCCAACCTATCATTTCCGCCATGCCCCTCACTTCCCACGTACCACGCTATATAGGCAGCTCCTCTTCTGTACACAACATCCTCCACCATTCCTTTGGTAGTACTGTTCCTCTGCTTAGAACATCCTCTTCCCCTCCCCAATCAACCTATTGAAGTCTAAGCCAAGATCCGCTCTAAGGTCACCTCCTTTGTGAGGCCTTCCCTTATTCCATTCAATAAGATTGACCTTTAATGGTGTTTGTCATAGTCTACCTGACTTATAATCATTTGTGTATTTCCCTTCTCTCCCTGAGCTAACTTTATTTTTCCCAGCTTTACTGAGATATAACTGACATAACATTGTATTTGCTTTAAGTGTACAACATAATGATTTGACATATGTATGTATTGCTAAATGATCACAATAAATTTAGTTAACATCCATCAGCTCACATAGTTACAATTTTTTTCTCTGAGTAGATTTTAATGTCACTAAGGACAGAGAATGTGCATTATTCCTCCTCCAGGGACCTAGCAAAAGGCCTTGCATGTAAGCATACTCTCAATAATTAAAAGGCGATATTGAAGAAGTTTCCCACAACCAATATTTTATTTATGTAGATATTTATTTTTTCAGGTGTGAAACTGATTTTAGTTGTTCTTTTTAATCAACCTAAATAAGGTACATCTTTTAAGGAGTTTGGTACTGCTGCTCATACAATTATGTGTCCCATATGAAAAAAAGGACATAAATGAGAGATCGTTCTCTTTAATCTTCTAGCACAAAGACCAACATTTGACTACACAGTAGAATTTTATCTCCAGAAGCTCTTAAAATAGCTCTAAGATGTTACACAATTATAGTAAGTGTTTTTGAAATGTTCCACATACAGGTATACAAGGATAGCTCATCTTATTTTCTGATCCCGGCCTTGTGATCATAGTGATTTTGAAAAACTAATTAGAACCTTGCTTCCCTTAGGTGTGATTTAAATAACACACTGGTTCTTAGTCGCCATCCCTTGGCTTCTGCGGCATGTATTCTATACATCTTGGCATGTAAGACAGTCCCTTAAGGAGAGAAACAGCTCTCAAAATCAGAGGTGGCTTATAAGATGCCCTAGCTTTATGGCTAGAGCTTGGCTACTCTCCCTGAAGCTGCAAATAGCCCCAGAACCCTTCCCACTCTCGAGGCCTCCGCCGCTGCTGTAAAAGGCTCCAGGAAGGGGTTAGTGTCCCACAACCAATATTAAGGGACATCTTGATCTAGTTGACATCTAAAACCAAATCACTACTCTTCTCTACCGTGGGAAGTCAACTCCCCAACAAACCTTAAAGATTCTAGGGCCTGGCCCTGGCCGGTTGGCTCAGCGGTAGAGCGTCGGCCTAGCGTGCGGAGGACCCGGGTTCGATTCCCGGCCAGGGCACACAGGAGAAGCGCCCATTTGCTTCTCCACCCCTCCCCCTCTCCTTCCTCTCTGTCTCTCTCTTCCCCTCCCGCAGCCGAGGCTCCATTGGAGCAAACATGGCCCGGGCGCTGGGGATGGCTCTGTGGCCTCTGCCTCAGGCGCTAGAGTGGCTCTGGTCGCAACATGGCGACGCCCAGGATGGGCAGAGCATCGCCCCCTGGTGGGCAGAGCGTCGCCCCACGGTGGGCGTGCCGGGTGGATCCCGGTCGGGCGCATGCGGGAGTCTGTCTGACTGTCTCTCCCTGTTTCCAGCTTCAGAAAAATACAAAAAAAAAAAAAAAGATTCTAGGGCCTGACTCATTGTCGCCCTCTCTAACACTATGCCCTAAGAATTAGAATCTTGGTGACTTCAGGGTCCACATAGATGTTCCTCCCAAAAGCCCAGTCTCTCAGCTCCTCAACCTTCTCTCCTCTCTTCCAATGATTGTGTTCACCACCTATCTCATGCACCAACTCTGGTTTTACTCTAGACTTCATCATTATCAATAACCATAGGCCCCCATAATCTCAACTTCAAACACCCCACCCTCCAAACAATGCCAAAAACTATAGCTTCAAATAACTCTGGGTTCTCAAAGAGTACGAAGAAGATGCATAGCGGCCCTGGTCGGTTGGCTCAGCGGTAGAGCGTCGGCCTGGCGTGCGGGGGACCCTGGTTCGATTCCCTGCCAAGGCACATAGGAGAAGCGCTCATTTGCTTCTCCACCCCCCCCCCTTCCTCTCTGTCTCTCTCTTCCCCTCCGGCAGCCGAGGCTCCATTGGAGCAAAGATGGCCTGGGCGCTGGGGATGGCTCCTTGGCCTCTGCCCCAGGTGCTAGAGTGGCTCTGGTCGCGACAGAGCGACGCCCCGGAAGGGCAGAGGCCAAGGAGCCTGGTGGGCAGAGCGTCGCCCCTGGTGGGCGGGCCGGGTGGATCCCGGTCGGGCGCATGCGGGAGTCTGTCTGTCTCTCTCCACGTTTCCAGCTTCAGAAAAATACAAAAACAAAAACAAAAACAAAAAAGAAGATGCATAGCCCCAAACAGCACTTCTTAAAACCACCCCCGTTCCTTCTTCATTTCTTCCCGGAGAAGCTCCAAGGTTTGGGTACAGGAGCCACTAGATCCCAAGAGTAATCCCGCTGGGTGGGAGCAGGACATGAGAGGATCTGTTTTGAAGATGTATTTGCATAATACTACACAATTCTGAGAGAACATCACTTTTCCGGATCAAAGAATGCCCCCCACAGCGATTACAGGGTTGAAATTTCCCAAACTGTCCCCCACTCTCCCCACTGACTTCTTACTCAAGTCCTACAATGAACTCTTTAGAAAACTCACTCAAAACAGTCCTTCAAAAAACTGTTCCACCAGCCGTAGGCCTCTGCCCTTTTTTTTTTTTTTCAGAGGCAGAGATAGACAGGGACGGAGAGAGACGAGAAACATCAATCATCAGTTTCTCGTTGCGCGTTGCGACTTCTTAGTTGTTCATTGATTGCTTTCTCACATGTGCCTTGACCGCGGGCCTTCAGCAGACCGAGTGACCCCCTGCTGGAGCCAGCGACCTTGTGTCTAAGCTGGTGAGCTCGCGCTCAAGCTGGCGACCTCGGGGTCTCGAACCTGGGTCCTTCCGCATCCCAGTCCGACGCTCTATCCACTGCGCCACCACCTGTTCAGGTAGCCTCTGTCCTTTTTAATTGACCAGGATGGGAGAAGGCTGGCCAGCATTGTGTGCGTGCGTGCGTGTGTGCGTGCGTGCGTGCGTGCGCGCGCGCATACGCTAAGACTTTTCACGTTATCCCGGAGTTGCTAAAGCCCACAGCTGGAAACAAAAAGCATCAGGTGCTCCCACATCCTGCAGAAAGCCTCCAGCCAGCTAGCAGACACGTCCTCATGTAGAGCACTAACAAATGGCACAGCTGGTCCTACTGTGACTCAGACTGTTCCCTCCACCCATCACCCACTACCCTATGTAAATGCGAGAGGACCGGGCAGGTGAGGGAGGGGAACCGAGTGCTCCTGGTGAGAGGTTGCTTCTCTTGGGGCAGAATAGAAAGAGGGGAGAGGCGGAACGCTCGTGCCCCTTGCTCCCCCAAGCCCAGAGGCATGTAACGGAAAACCATCAGAGAGCTGTTCAAGAACGGGAAAGTCTGCATGAAGGGCTGGTTGGGTTCCAATTTCCTGCCTGGACTCTCGCGGAACTGCGATGATCGCAGACCCAACCTGCGCCCTAAGGAGCTGCGGCGAGGAAATTCTTGCGAGAACGTAAAAAAATACTCTTCGTGGTCTGTCAACCTGGAGTCTGGTGCCCCCTTGTGGTTGAAAAATATATGAACGAGAGACGCAAAAGTACTGAGACGCCTAAAGAGGGAACATGATTCCCACCTGATCCATGACCTCACAACTTCCTTTTTTTTTTAAAGGGACAGAGAGAGAGAGTCAGAGAGGGGGATAGATAGGGACAGACAGACAGGAACAGAGAGAGATGAGAAGCATCAATCATCAGTTTTTCGTTGCAACATCTTAGTTGTTCATTGATTGCTTTCTCATATGTGCCTTGACCACAGGCCTTCAGCAGACCGAGTAACCCCTTGCTTGAGCCAGCGACCTTGGGTCCAAGCTGGTGAGTTTTTGCTCAAGCCAGATGAGCCCGCGCTCAAGCTGGCGACGTCAGGGTCTCGAACCTGGGTCCTCCGCATCCCAGTCCGACACTCCATCCACTGCTCCACCGCCTGGTCAGGCGACCTCACAACTTTCAAAGCTGGAAAAAGGACATCAGCAATTCCCAAGGCTCCAAATGGAGGAGCACAGGATTTACTAAGGGGTCCTCGGGGTGTGGGAGACAACCTGGAGAAGGGGTGAGAGTCAGTAGGCAGAGTTGCTCTTCTTTTAGCACGGCCCCAGGGAAGGAGGAGCTCAGGGGAAAAACAGACAGACACCTTGTACAGACACCCCCCGCCCCCCGCTCCGCCCCCTCAGCGGATCACAGCATCAGACCTGGAAAAGGACTATGTCCGCAGATCTGTTTCCCTTCTTCCCTGCCCCCAAGACCAGAGGATATATTGAAATTGTAATTAGAATTGACCAGGCTTACCAATCAAGAGACCTTCAAAAGTTATGATAGGCCAAGATATAAAAAATGGGAAAAGGAGCTTGGTGCCACATTGTTGGAAAAAAATAGTTTTGTGTACACGGTCCGTCGCTCAGTTAAGAGCTGTCAGCACATGAGTTACATGTACCCAGACACAGGCCTGGACTTTGGGAAGGAGAGACAAAATATAGACTGTGCCTCTTAATAGCTTTATTGCCTCAAGCAAGTCGTAGCTGAGCCTGAGTTCCTTCATTTGTAAGAGGGTAATATCTAATGGGCAAGGTTGTTAGAAGACTAGGGGCAGCATATATAAATGAACACAAGCTACTATTTATGCACACGTTCACCCATGTAGGGAGGCATTTCCCCCCCAGCTTCCTTTAACAAAAGATGTGAAGTAGTCTAAGAAAAAAGACAAGTAAAAGGAAGAAATGAGTAAGAAATGCTGAAGCACTACCCATAAATGCAACCTTGGTGAGTTCAGTTTCAAATTGGGTCTTGAGTTTCCTGGCAGCCAAGGCGCAATGGGAAACCTGAGAACTTGAACAACTCCAGCTCTCAGGAGGGAGGACACTACCTTCTCAGGGGAGACCAGTTTTTCCTGGCTCCAAATTTCAAAAGCAATGTCTGTTTTTCTGCATTGGCTTGTAACTTACCTGAAATCTGGACTATTCTTCACCGTGGATTTCCAAAGTTTTGGAACTAGTAATACAGTGATTGGGACTGGGACAAATTACTATAGGTGACTGACCCAGATTTCTACACTTCGGATCACAGTGGTATTCTACAGCAATTATTACCCCCTCGATCCTTCCAATTCTTTCAGATGAGCTTTCCCTAATATATGCCTTCTGAGATCACACAAAGGATATTTAGAATCATCATTTCCACCCACAAGGAAACTTGTTTTTAACTCACGCAGAAGCTTTAGACCAAGGACAGATTTCAGCAAAAGGATAGACATAATTTTACATGCAGTTGGTCAAGGCTCTCTTTCCAGATCCAGTTCAGGCCTGTGAAGACCACACCGCTCTCCCTTAAAGGTAGAGGTCACTTTCAGGAGCATTAGTACAGAAAGTTAACAGCCTTCGCAACCTAGTGCTACAGGTGAGCTTTTGCACCACAAACCCAGAGGCCTCATCTGCATATGCTAACTGGAATTTCTGTGGCAGATGCCAAAATAAGCTCCTGTCCTCCCTCACCTTTAATTCAATCCCCACATAGGTTTCTGCTTTTACCATATGGTAATTATTTCCAAATCACAAGTGCAAACACTCACTCTGATTGGAAAATTAGCAGATTTCAAACTCAGGTAATTTGTCCCTAATGAGGAACTTGTTGAACTGAATTTAACAATTAACTCACGCACCCTTTGCTGCCTGCAGAGATGGAAGTGAAGCAGGGAAGAAGGAAGGGCAGGCCGAGGGCCTGGACCTGGCAGGACTTCGGGCACCAGATGAAAGTTGGGATGGGGCAAGGTGTATGAAGGGGCTGTAGGAACATAGGGAACTTGACTGTTCAAATGGAGACACACACAGCCAATTACAAATACATGTCAAAGTAGAGGGGGTAATATCAAGAGCCTCCATGTACCCATCACCCATCTCCCACATTACCAACTCACGGCTGCTCTGGCTTCTCCGTGCCAAGGGGCCAGAGACCCCGAAAGTGGACAGGGAGGAGTGGAAGAATGAATGAACAGCAGGCGGTGCGTCTCCTCTCACGGTCCCTCCGGTGCCCAGCTCCTCGGGGTATGGGTGAGTAGCTGAGTTTTCATTCACTGCTGCGATGGTTCGTTTCCTCTACTTGGGTGTTTTGCATATGGCAGGGCGAGCCTGGCAAAGGGCTGACCCTTGTTTTCCAGTCTCTACCACCCTCCTGGCTCTATGCCTAGGGTCACTTGCTGTCTACCTGCAGATCCAGGCCCAGGTGGCCACCAGCCATGAGGCTTTCTGGGAGCTCCAGCGTAGCACATGGAGTCACTTCATTACACAGCCTCATCTCCACCCCAGCTGTGTGCTCTGATCGGCCCTCACCCCATCTCAAGAATTGGTCCCCAGCTCGTGCCTGAGACTCTCTCAGATCTGCTTTGCTCCTTCGTCCCTCTAGAAAGGCATTGTCCAATGCCACAGCCACGTGCAGCTCTGGACCACTTGAAGGTGGTTAGCGAGACTGAGGAACTAATTCTTCATTTAAATTTCAAAGCTGGTAGTTGATTCAAATACTAGAAAACATCTAAGAATGTTTGTAAGGTGAATCTACATTTCAACTATAGATTTAATAAAAATCTAAATTCTTTTTTAAGTGAGAGGAGGGGAGGTAGAGAAACATTGATGCATGTGCCTTACCTGGGATCCACCCAACAATACCCATCTGAGGCCACCGCTCGAACCAGCTGAGCTATCCTCAGCACCTGGGGCCTATGCTCAAACCAGTTGAGCCACTGGCTGTGAGAGAGGGAGAGAGAGAGAAGGGGGAGAGGAGAAGTAAATGGTCGCTTCTCTTGTGTGCCCTGACCAGGAATCAAACCCAGGACATTGCACGCCTGGCCAACGCTCTATCCACTGAGACAACCAGCCAGGGCCAGAAGTTTAAATTCAGATCAAGTATTTCTGATGAAAATTTCACACCTGAATTAGGACATGCTACAAGTGTCTGGATTTTGAAGATTTAGTCAAATAAAAAGAATGTAAAATGTCTAAGAATTTTAAAATATTAATTACAACTGGAAATGATAACCTTGGGTATACAGACATGCCTGGCTTTATTGCACTGCAATTTACTGCTCTTCGCAGATAATGTAGTTTCATCAACATCAAGGCAAGACCTTCCACCGGCAAAAAGATTACAATTTGCTGAAGGGTTAGATGATGGTTAGCATTTTTCAGCAATTAAATATTTTTAATTATGTACATTGTTTAAACATAATGTCATTGTACACTTAATATGCTACAGAATAGTGTAAACCTAACTTGTATATGCACTGGGAAACAAAAATGTTTTGTGTGATTCACTTTATTGTGGTACCTTGAGATACGAACAGACCAACATATGATTTTTTTTTAAGATACGAGCTGCGACTCGGTCTGTATTTTTGTTCGAGATCCGAGCGAAATTCCAAGATACGAGTTGTGATTCAAGAAGCTGCCGCTAGTTGGCACGTTGGCGCACAGGTCCAGTATCGGCAGTTTGATAATACGAATTGACTGACTGACGAGCTCGGGTACAGAACGAATTAAATTCCTATCTCAAGGTACCACTGTATTTGCTTTACCACAGTGAGCTGGAACCAAACCTGCAATATCTCAGAAGTATGCCTGTGTTGGGTTAAATAAATCATTACGGGTAATTTCCCGTTTCCTTTTACTTATTAAAATGTGGCTACAGGAAAATTTTAAATAATATGTGGGGCTCACATTATATTTCTATTGGACAGCACTGACCTAGAACCAGAGTTCACTTGCAACTATCACCAAGGGATATAATTTTGTTCCCAAATTCCTGCCCTATGAGAGACCACCTTGCTGCCAAGCATGGCCAGCTGTACTGGGCCCACCTGGATTTTCATGGATGATATTTCCTGGACATACTTTTCTGATCACTGTCGGAATCTCCTGGGACCACCTGCTTTCACACAACCACCTCACTATGAATGGTCAAACACTTAAGTCGTGAAGACAGCCCTCACAAAACTAAAGACAAAGAGTATAGATTTGACCAGGGGGAGGGAAAACGCTCATGGTTCTGATATGAATCAAAAGTTTATTTACAAAGTATAGCCAGTTAACAGCCTCATAAGGGACCCTGCATCAAGTAGGAACTTTGGTGGGGACCATGAGAAAGATACAAACAGAGACCACAAAAGGTTCCATGAAACAAAGCTGGATTTATTGGTTTGCCTACAGAAGGAGTGCCACATCACTCAACCACTACTGCAACAGAAGGGAGGAAGTACATCAAACCTGGTGAGAATATGAGATTGGGGATCTGGTTCGTCCCCGAGGCCAAACATAAACTCTTCTTCAGAACTGTTCATTTACGCGGGTGGATTCTTACTGAAATGCAGAAAAGAAAGGCTTTTAGAATAAATAACTTACACCAGAACTTACTTTCTCTAAAACAAAGAGACTTTTAGCAGAACTTAATTTTTCTAAAAGACTCCCTACCCCTGGCCTTGAGGCTGGGTTCCCAGGCTATAGCCTTGGGACAGTTCTGCGCGGTTACAAATGTTCCTGGACTGTTTCTCCTTGAATTAATTCTATAGATAAACATTGTAAGAGAGCTTGTGTCACTGCTCTGTTTTACTGCTAGGCTTCCCCTCCTCCCCATCCCCCAATCAGTGTGTAATTTTGTCTTTAAAAGCTAACCTCACACTGTGTTCAGGCCCCATGATTTTAATGACTTACATCTCTGTGCAGTTGCCGGCTTTGAATAAAGACCCCTTTAAATTTGAACTTTTGTGTGGAGAATGTCTATATACTCTTGCTGGTTTCGCCACAACATAATTTGGAGGTCCCAGCAAGATTGTGTCTTCTAGACACATGTGGTTCGGCCACACACGGGCAACCGGCCTCCCTGGTCTGACTGCCCCAGCGGAAACCCAGCAGGGGAGGCGCCACCTGAGATATTCCAGGGCCCCACTGGCCTTTTCTGTCTGGCCAACAGTCAGCCACAGACAACCAGCGTGCCCATCCGCCCATTTGAAGCCATTGGTAGACCCTCCGGAGGTGAGTAGAGCAATTTGCTCACTCTGTAATTTGTTTATGGCTAGCCTATCTGAAACTATTGTGATCGAGGCTCGGACGCGATTGCACTCACACGATATGCTCTCCAGGGCCAAGACACTGGCAGAGAGAAATGTGAAGTTTGTTTTGGCAGAAGAGTCCCAGGACACATTTGGATTTGATCTCTCATATGTTTACCCTCTGCTTGTTTTGTCGCTTTTGTTTATTTTTACAAGCTATCCTAGAGGACATCTCCTGGTTTGGTCCCTCTTCGGGATCTCCTTCCTGCATTCTTCACTAGATAGGGGACCTTTATTTTCAAGGGTCCCTCTCTGATTTTACTCCTGCTGAGATCTCCTTCTTCGCTTTTGCTTTGCTACTCTGTCTCTCACCGAAAACCCGAGTGAATAGTGTGTGATGAGGAGCTCTGGCGCCTGCACCTGAGTTTCCAGCTTGTGACTCCACAGTGAAAACTAGGGAGTGCGAGTGGGCCCCAACCTGAGGTTTCAGGGCGATCCTCATAAGGCTCAGGGCAGCATCAGACGCAGTCTGATCCAAGCTGGGCCCTTATACCAATCTGCCCAATGTCAAGAGGCGCTTAAGTTCCCATGAGGGACACGGCCAGGCGGGCAGCTGAGTGGCTCCTCACGGGCACCCCCTCCCCTTGTGCATCAAACTTTGTCTGAAAGCTCTCTGTCCTTTGGTTCTCCAGGGAACGACCCAACAGAGGACATTATAGAAAACTGGCACAAACCTCGGTTCTTAATCCCTTTCATGATCTTGGGAAGCTCATTTGAGCTAATATTGTTTGTAACAATAGGGGAAGGGCAAAGTAAGAGTCGAACTCCTCTTGAGTATATGCTTTAAAATTTCAAAATTCAATTTTCTAATAATTATAATGTAAAAATTGTCTAAAGGTACAGTGAAAACTCTCTGTAAATTAAAGTGGTCAACTTTTAGAGCAGATTGGCTAAGTCAAGAATCGCGAGACCCAAAGACAGCGTGGGCAGTCTAGAATACTGTCACCGGGCCATTATCCCTGCGGCACTCGCACACCAACCCATGGGGAGGGGGCAGCCGCGCTGCAGCACAGCACAGCAGCAGCAGCAGAAACAGCGGGGGCAGCAGCCAGGGCGGGGCCACCTCCATGGTGTTCTGGGCGCATGCCACACTTACTTGGGCTCCATGACGCAGGGCTGTATGGTGGCTCCTCACACAGCTCGGCGCCTGCTGCCTCCCCCTCAGGCACTGGGAATCCCAGGCACCCCAACCAATTCCCCTATATTGACCAGCGAGGTGCTCTAATAAAGAACCCTCCTTCTTGGCTCAAGGGCTGAGTCAAGTAATTAGGACAAAGGGTTTTAGTGGCAGGATTAGCCAGGGTCATTTGCATTTCCAAACAGCCTCCCGTTCTGTAAACCAACCTTGGAGCAATCTGGGCTGCCACCCTTGCTACAGCCCCTCCTACCTCCTTTGCTTTGGCTCCAGGGAATAATCAGAAGGCCACTTTCTCACTGCCTCATACCTAGAGCCAGACCTGAGGGGAAGACTTAGGGAACACTGCCCCTTCTGAACCCACTTTGCCCCTGGGGGAAGTTCCGTCTGCTGATGGCTTGTTGCTGGGGAGTCAACCCTTCATGGTTTATGTCCCCTTTTCCTCAAGCGACCTATAAAATTAAAAAACTCAGAACCCCCCTTTCTTGGAGAAGCCTCAGGCCCTAACAGGACTGCTAGTGGGGCGATGTGTGTGCCCCACTTGGGACATTGCCAGCAGCTTTTATTCACCTTGTGCACTACTGAGGAGGGAGAAAGAATCAAATAAGAGACAGGAAAGCTGTCGTACTAGGTAGAAACAGCTCTGAGGAGGACAACTGGGACCACCTTGAGAAGGTGTTCCCTATTGTCCAGCCTAAATGGGACCCCAACATCACAGCGGGACGAGAGGCTTTGAACACTTGTTACCAGTTTCTGTTAGCTGGGATCAGGGGAGCTGCTAGGAAACCCATGAACTTTTCTAAGCTGTCAGAAGTCGTTCAGGGTCCTCAGGAGGACCCCCGCAGCTTTCTTAGAGAGACTGCAAGAAGCTTACAGGGTCTACACACCTCTAGACCCTGAGGCACCAGAGAATCCTAGGCAGCTAACTTAGCTTTCGTGTCCCAGTCAGCTCTAAATATTTGAAGGATGCTACAAAAATTAGAAGGCTTCCTGAGGATAGTATTCCCAATTGTTAGAAGTAGCCCAGAAAGTTTATAACAATAGAAACACCCTTGATGAGAAACAGACTAAGAAGATGACTAAGGTAGGTAGTTGTAGCTGTTTTAGAACAGCAGAATAAAAAGAAAGGGAACCAAAGAGGAGAAAAGCCTGCGTTAAGCAGAAATCAGTGTGCTTATTATAAAGAAGAAAGACATTAGAGGAAAGACTGTCCAAAGATAAAAGAAAAATCACAGCAGACCCCAAGAGTCCTTAATCCACAGGAGAACTGACGGGGCCAGGGCTCCGTACCTGTTAGCCCCCAGGAGCCCAAGGGAACTTTACAAGTAGGAAGCTACCCTGTAGACTTCCTCATTGACACTGGAGCATCTCACTCTGTTCTCACTGCCCCCTCGGACCGCTCTCAGGGAAGCAAGTGCCCATACAAGGTGCTACCAGGAATTCAATTCTTTGTCCATGGATTTAATGGCAGACTGTCAATTTAGGAGACAATACTGTTATGCATTCATTTTTGGTCATTCTGGACTGTCCTTATCCTTTACTTAGGAGAGACTTGTTAAGAAAACTAAAAGCTACCATCTCTTTTAGTCATAACTCTGCTGAATTCCATGCTAAGGCTGATAGCCAGGTGCGGCTTATGGTCACCTGCCTTTTGTCAGAGGAGTATCTATTAAATATAGATACCAAGGAAGAACAAGGAGTTTCAAATGAGTATTTAACAGACTTACAGCATAGATTCTCTTCAGTTTAGGGGGAAACCAACCCGCCTGGGCTTGCAAAGCATCAAACCCCAGTAGTTGTTCAGCTTACTGCAGGTGCTGTCCCATATGGGTGAAACAATACCCTAAGTCAAGGGAAGCTAAAAAGGGAATGAAACCCCCCATATTAAGAGACTGTTAAAAGCTGGTATTCTTGTTCCCTGACAATCCCAATGGAATACTCCTTTGTTGCCTGTTCAGAAGTCAGGTACCAAGGACTATCATCTAGTTCAGGACTTATATGAAGTAAATGAGCAGGTTGAGACAATAAGCCCAACTGTGCCTAACCCCTACATTCTCTTAAGCCTGTTGTCACTGGACTTGAGATTTTACACAGTCTTAGATTTGAAAGATGCTTTCTTCAGCATTCCCTGGGCCCCTATAAGTCAACCCATCTTTGCCTTCGAGTGTAATGACCCAGAGGCAGGCATTTCAAGACAACTAACATGGACCAGATTGCCACAGGGCTTGAAGAATTCACCGACCCTCTTTGATGAGGCGCTACACCAGGACCTGCTCACCTTCTGCCAGGAACATCCAGAATGCACACTGCTACAATACGGAGATGATTTGCTTCTAGCTGTGGAAATGGAGGTAAGCTGCCGTATAACCACTGAGAGTCTTCTATGAACACTGCAGATTCTGGGGTACCGAGTGTCAGCTAAAAAGGGTCAACTCTGCACCACTAAGGTGACCTATCTAGGCTACCACATTGAGGTGAGAAAGCATACTCTCTCCTCCAGTCATATAGAGGCAATCCTTCGGATCCCAACCCCTACTAGCAAGAGACAAATCTGAGAATTTCTCGGGGCAATTGGGCACTGCAGGTTGTGAATCCCCAGGTTTGCAGAAATAGCCGAGACTGCTCAGAGATCAGCCTCGCATTAAGTTTGTCCAGATGCAGGCTATCAACCCAGCAAGCCTGATGCCTGACAGGGATCCAAGCATCCCCTTGCATGACTGCTCTGAGGTGCTGGACGCTGTTCAAACTGCAAGACCAGACCTTACTGATATACCTCTACCTAAAGTGGAAGAACAGCTATTCACAGATGGCAGCAGTTTTGTCCTCGATGGGGTTCGACATGCTGGAGTGACTCCCGATAAGACCATATGGGCCCAAGTCTTGCTCCATGGGACCTTGGCTCAGCAGGCAGAACTTATCGCTCTCACTCAGGCACTGAGGTGGGCCACGGGAAAGAAGGTCACTATCTACACTGCCAGCAGGTATGCTTTAGCTACTGCCCCTGTTCATGCAGCTATCTATAAGGAGAGAAGATTTCTGATGTCTCCTGCTAAGAACATTAAAAACAAAGAAATTTTAGCCTTACTAGAAACCATTTGGTTACCAGAGACTATAGCCCTTATTCATTGCCCAGGACACCAGAAAGGGGACTCAATAGAGGAAAAAGGGAATTGGGCAGCTGATCGAGCAGCCAGAGAAGTAGCCCTAAAGCCAGCAGGCCCTTTAGATTAATGACTTTATCAAAACCCTTGTTGCCAAAGCCACCTTTTTATAACCAATTAGAGGAGAATTTTGCCAAAAGAAAAGGAATAACTAGAACTAAAGAAGGGTGGTTAGAGTTGCCAGGCAAAAGACCCTTCTTACCTGAAGCCCTGGCAGAGAGATTATCAGCCAGCTACATGAAGCTACTCATCTAGGCCAAACTGACCTAATAGAATTATTTAAGAAAAACTACTATTTGCCAGGCTTAGAATCTATTATAGAAGGCATAGTCTCCAAGCATTTAGTCTGTGCTCAACTAAATGCTAGACAAAATAGGGAAGTAGTAAAGAGAAATAGAGAAAGAGGAGCTTTCCCAGGAGAACACTGGGAGATAAATTTTACTGAAGTAAAGCCAGCAGCACAGGGATGTAAGAACCTACCAGTTTTTATTGACACCTTTTCAGGATAGGTAGAAGATTTTCCTACTAGAAATGAGACTACAGTAACAGTCGTTAAGAAATTACTGTATAAAATTATTCCCAGGTTTATCTTGCCCATTAATATTAGGTCTAATAATGAGCCTGTATTTGTGTCTAAGGTCTCACAGCTAGTAGAAAAGGCACTCAATATTAATTAGAAGTTACATTGTGCTTACAGGCCTCAGAGTTTAGGATAAATCAAAAGAATAAACCAAACTCTGAAAGAAGTCCTGAAGACATTCATTCTAAAAACTAGTGAAAACTGGACCAACTTACTCCCCCTAGTTCTGCTGAAAGCTAAATGTACCGCCTACCAGGCAGGATTCACCTCATATAAAATTGTATTAGGCAGGGCAACACCCCTTCTCCCTAAGCTCCCTTGGAGACCCCCTCATAGACCGTGCAGATGTATCCCACCAACCACTGTAGGGTGACCCTGAGAAAAACAATATGCCCTGCTCCAGCCACAAACCGAAGCTGGCTAGTCAACGTACAACAGAAGCCTGAGGAACCTCACCATTGGGGCTCCTTATAATTAAACTTTGGGAAGGGAGGGAAACTAGGGTCCAAAGAAAGCCAGAACAAATCATCTTAAAGTTTGATGCATGTGCCATTATGAATCATACAGAAAGGGGGTATAGGTCCCTTGGCTAGGAGAGAAGCTACAAGGCAAATAAAAAGTATATATATGCTCATAGCTACCCCTGTAGAATAACCTGTGAATACTGGTCATATGTCCAATAGGTGACACAGAAAAAAGATACTTCCAAAAAGAAGTATATCTTAAAAGAGGATTACTTATTACTAACTTAGTCCTCACTAAAGGTTAAGGTTTTTAGATATTCAGAATTCTGATTAATTAGAAAGGAATTGTATAGTTTTAATAATAAAAGGTGTAATGTATAGAGGTACTTTTAAAAGGAAAAAGTAAATTGTAAAAACTAGTTATATCTGAATAGATAAGAAAGTTCATAAAAGTTGAAGGTTTGTGTAAGTTTCAGAAAGTTTCTGCAGGTTGTAGAAGATCTGTTCAAGAGAGGATAAATTCTATCAAATTAATGATAACCAGAAGTCAATATACACCTACACAAGAAGATAGCAATGAAAACAAATCACTGATTTGGTTAATAATTAAAACCAGTAGGAAATGAAATATTGAAAACAAAGGCCCTTAGCATAAATAACTTATAGCAGAACTTACTTTCTCTAAAACAAAGACTTTTAGCAGAACTTAATTTTTCTAAAAAACTCCCTACCCCTGGCCTTGAGGCTGGGTTCCCAGGCTATAGCCTTGGATAGTTCCGCAAGGTTGCAGATGTTCCCGGAATGTTTCTCCTTGAATTA
This sequence comes from Saccopteryx bilineata, assembly GCF_036850765.1. Taxonomy (NCBI): domain Eukaryota; kingdom Metazoa; phylum Chordata; class Mammalia; order Chiroptera; family Emballonuridae; genus Saccopteryx; species Saccopteryx bilineata. The sequence goes on from NC_089502.1 coordinate 128,067,919, forward strand.
ATCCTGTAGAGAAATATTATAAGAGAGCTTGCTTCACTGCTTTGTTTTACTGCTAGGCTTCCCCTCCTCCCCATTCCCCAATCAGTGTGTAATTTTGTCTTTAAAAGCTAACCTCACACTGTGTTCCAGGTGGCATAATTAGAATGACTTAGGTCTCCATGCAGTCGCTGGCTTTGAATAAAGACTCCTTTAAATTTGAACTTTTGTGTGGAGAATGTCTATATACTCTCGCTGCTTTCACTACAACACTGCAACTGTGGAGCCATTCCCAAAGATGTCCAGGATGGGATACAAGAGCTCAAATGGCACAGCATCACTCAGATGGTGTATTCAATATGTGTGTTTGAAATTGTTCAAAACCCTTTCCTGATTTAAATCAGCAGCACATCAGTACAGCCGACTTCATCTAGAGAGACTCGTGGGTCACCTGTCCCTTCACTCATCGCTTTTGGAACTGTCAGAAAGATCTCCTTTGTTTTCTTAGGATAAAAGGCACAGAAACATACATGTGTACTTAGAAAAACAAATTCTACATGGACAGGCTGCCCTTCAAAGTTGTAACAAAGCAAAATATAAGACACACAAAAAACTGGACACAAATGTTCATAGTGACATTATCTACATAGCTAAGACGTGAGGTGACCGAAATGCACAATGCGAATGGTTAAACAAACACGGTCTGACCAAAGAACGGGCTATCACTCAGACAGAAAACACACCCAGGACTGACACATGTCACCATGTGGATGAGCCTCAAAAACGTTACGGGAGGAAAAGAAGCCAGACACAAAGGCCACACGGTGTATGATTCCATTCACAGGAAACATGCAGACCAGGGAAGTCCATCCAGACAGAGAGCTAACTGGGGTCTCCGGGGCCGGGCAGGGCAGGGTGGAAACCGAGTGCTTAGTGGCCAGAGACTCTGGGGGTGACGGAATGTTTTCGAAATAGAGATGGTGGTGGCACAACACTGTAAATTAGTAAATGCCACTGAACCGTACGCTTTACACAGCTCGTTTCTTATGTCAATGACACCACCATAAAGAAAGGGGAAAAACCCCAGAAAGGTGCAGGGATCCTCTGAGGCCCAGCGGGACAGCCCAGAAGGACAGGAGGGCCACGGGGCAGGGCTGCTGGCCCACTGGTGAGCCCGGGCCCGGGAGGGGAGAGAGAGGGCGGGGCTGGATCCTGCTTCCGAACAACGCTCCAAAGGCAAACAAATAACTTATTTTCAAAGGTTTAGGCCCTGGCTGGTTGGCTCAGTGGTAGAGTGTCGGCCTGGCGTGCGGGGGACCCAGGTTTGATTCCCGGCCAGGGCACATAGGAGAAGCGCCCATTTGCTTCTCCACCCCCCCTCCTTCCTCTCTGTCTCTCTCTTCCCCTCCCGCAGCCAAGGCTCCATTGGAGCAAAGATGGCCCGGGCGCTGGGGATGGCTCCTTGGCTTCTGCCCCAGGTGCTAGAGTGGCTCTGGTCGCCGCAGAGCAACGCCCCGGAGGGGTAGAGTGTCACCCCCTGGTGGGCAGAGTGTCGCCCCCTGGTGGGCGGAGCATCGCCCCTGGTGGGCAGAGCGTCGCCCCCTGGTGGGCAGAGCGTCGCCCCCTGGTGGGCAGAGCGTAGCCCCTGGTGGATGGAGTGTCGCCCCTGGTGGGCGGAGCGTCGCCCCCTGGTGGGCAGAGCGTCTCCCCCTGGTGGGCGGAGCGTAGCCCCTGGTGGGCGGAGTGTCGCCCCTGGTGGGCAGAGCGTCGCCCCCTGGTGGGCAGAGCGTAGCCCCTGGTGGGCGGAGCATAGCCCCTGGTGGGCGGAGCGTCGCCCCTGGTGGACGTGCCGGGTGGATCCCAGTCCGGCGCATGCGGGAGTCTGTCTGACTGTCTCTCCCCATTTCTAGCTTCAGAAAAAAAACCAAAACAAACAAACAAAAAACAATAAAAAAACAAAACAAAGGTTTAGCTATTCACTTTCCCGCAAATAAGCTGGAGTTCTAAAACTATAACTGAGCCTGCCCTGGATGGTGCAGTGAATAGAGCAGCGTCCGGACCACCGAGGTCTCCGGATCAGAACCCCGAGAGGGCGCTGGCTGGGAGCGCCTGCTTGTCCGCGCGGGCTCGCTGGGTTAAGCGGGGGAGTGTCCACAGGACCCCAGAGCTCCCCAGCTTGAGTCCGCTTCCCGGCATGAAAGCCCAAGGTCACTGGCTTGAGCAAGAGACACTGGCTCGGCTGGAGCCCCAGGCAAGGCGCGTATCAGAAACAACAAAGGACAACTGAAATGAAAGCAACTGCGAGTTGATGGATGCTTCTCACCCTCTCTCTCCCTTCCTGTCTCTCTCTCTCTGAAAAAAAAATTACCTATAAAATAAAAATAACTATAAAGTTATTAAAAAAGAAAATAAAAGAAACTATAAATGACTTGATAAAGAGAACGAGCAAGCCACCACAGGGGTGCCGCTCGCACCGGGCACCTCGGACGGCAGAAGGAGAGCTCGGCTCGCGGGGCCGGGGCGACCGTCCTGTGCGCGGCCCTGCCCTCGCCCACAGCGCACATCTGGAGGCCCCCAGGCCCTCTACAGAGCTGTGACAAGCATCGTGTCCGGTAGTGTTAATATATTTGCCAGACGAATTTGAAAAAATTGCCTCTCATACACTGCACAAAAACCTTTTCGAGATGCTCATCTTCTTTAGTTATTAGAGAAATGCAAATCAAAACTGCAATGAGATACCACCTCACACCTGTTAGATTAGCTATTATTAACAAGACAGGTAATAGCAAATGTTGGAGAGGCTGTGGAGAAAAAGGAACCCTCATACACTGTTGGTGGGAATGTAAAGTAGTACAACCATTATGGAAGAAAGTATGGTGGTTCCTCAAAAAACTGAAAATAGAACTACCTTATGACCCAGCAATCCCTCTACTGGGTATATACCCCCAAAAACTCAGAAACATTGATACGTAAAGACACATGCAGCCCCATGTTCACTGCAGCATTGTTCACAGTGGCCAGGACATGGAAACAACCAAAAAGCCCGTCAATAGATGACTGGATAAAGAAGATGTGGCACATATACACTATGGAATACTACTCAGCCATAAGAAATGATGACATCGGATCATTTATAGCAAAATGGTGGGATCTTGACAACATTATACGGAGTGAAATAAGTAAATCAGAAAAAAACAGGAACTGCATTATTCCATACGTAGATGGGACATAAAAGTGAGACCAAGAGACATTGATAAGAGTGTGGTGGTTACAGGGGGAGGGGGGAGAGGGAGAGGGAAGGGGGAGGGGGAGGGGCACAAAGAGAACTAGATAGAAGGTGACAGAGGACAATCTGACTTTGGGTGATGGGTATGCAACATAATTGAACGACAAGATAACCTGGACATGTTATCTTTGAATATATGTATCTTGATTTACTGATGTCACCCCATTAAAAATAAATAAATAAATAAATAAACCTTTTCGGCTAAATATACAAACACCAATGTATGTTCCTCTGAAAGATGTTTCTAACACTTCATTGGTCACATCAGTATATGTTACGTTCAATGAAAACATTTAAAAACCTGTGACCTTCCTGTCACATGCTACAACATGGATGAACCTTGAGGATATCATACTTCTTTCATATCATCTATCATGAAAGAAGCCAGCCACGAAAACGACAACTACGTATGACTGCCCCCACATGAAGCGTCTCCCGCAGTCGGACTCAGAGACAGAGCCCAGCCCGCCAGTCGCCAGGGTCTGGGCAGCGGGAGACGGGCCCTGGCGCTCCCGCCGGTCCAGGCTCACTGCTGCAGGACGAGAGGCGTTCTAGAGACCTGCTGCACAACACACAACTTCAGAGTAGTTAAGATGGTACAGCGTATGGGATGTGCTGCTTAACTCAGCAAGAGGCTTTTAAAATAACATTTGTCTTGCAAAATTAACGTAAGTTTTAAATGTTTAATTTAATGACTTTAGAGAGAAAGGAAGGGAGAGAGAAACAGGAACATCGCTCTGTCCCTGTATGTGCCCTGACCGGAACCGAACGGGCGACAGCAGCACTTCCGGACGATGCTCTAAGCAACCAAGGCCAGGGCTAAATTAACGTAATTTTAACTTTATTGGTTCTGTAGACTGATTGTTTCAGAGAAACAATAGGCTTCAGGAGTTTAAACTGAGCCTAGTGTGATTTGATATACTTTAGAACATTAAATAGAAATCACTATGTCAACAACAGCAACCAAAACAATGACGTAAGCAAAACAACTCCAGGATATTAAATCACCCCATTTCTTTGTAAAAACTACAGGGTTATGCTTCTGTATAAAGTCTGCATATCTAACAATTAAAAATACTAGCCCTGGCTGGTTGGCTCAGTGGTAGAACATTGGCCCGGTGTATGGATGTCCCAGGTTCAATTCCCAGTCAGGGCGCACAGGAGAAGTGACCATCTACTTCTCCACCCTTTCTCCTTCTCTCTCTCTTTTTCCCCCTCCTGCAGCCATAACTTGATTGGCTCAAGTGAGTTGGCCTTAGGCACTGAGGATGGCTCCGTGGCCTCTGCCTCAGGCACTAAAAAAAATGGCTCTGGTTGCAAAGGAGCAACAGCCCCAGATGGGCAGAGCATTGCTTACCGGTCACGGCGTATAAGGGAGTCCGTCTCTCTGCTTCCCTTCTTCTCACTAAAGAAAATAAAATATAAAAATAAATATCAATACATTAAAATAACCCAGAACGAAATAAAAACCTCAGAATTTATCTAGGTCAGAGCTCTTGTCTTTCAAGAGAGAACACGGTGCAAGACTCAGGGTGTGGGAGGGCTGCACGTGTCTCCACTCACTTTACCTTTGCCTGGCTTGCTGTCTGCGGGCCTCACCTGGCTGAGCTGTTCCAGCTGCTGCTGTTTGCACAGGAAATGTGATCCGCACGATTCTCACCAGTACCTGCTGGGGCTGCGACTGCTGCTGGAAGGCAGAGGGGAGCTGGACCGTCTGCTGGCGAAGGCTTTGCCCACGTCCTCTCTGGGCAGAGCCAGGCTGAGATGACACCGATATCTGGGGCCACAGAACACTTCCTGCTCCATCAGGATTAATGGTGGCAGGTGACCGAGCAGGTAAGATAATTCTTGGATGGGATGAACCACATGCACTTGAAATCCGGGGCACTGACTGCTGAGAACAAAAACTGGGAGGCTGCTGAACTTGTGGCTGTGGCATATACTGAGAAGGCAGCTGCTGGGTCTCCTGCTGGTTACTGGCAACATTCGAATCATGTGGAACCCAGAGAAGACCTATAGGCTTGAGACCTGTCAAGTTTCCTGAAATATATTGAACATCTCCTTGAGAAGGGGCCTGCGGTGCAGCCAGCCCTACATTTGGCGGCTGGCCCCCTGACGGCAGAATGCTGGGCTTGACTCCTGCAGGAGCCCTGGCCCCAGGGATAGAGCCCTGCATGGGGCTGGAACCTTTCACCACAGCTGGAACTACGTGAACAGGGCCCACCAGTTGGACAACATTGTGACTGGCAGAGGTGGCCCTGACCTGGCTGGCCCGGGTTTGTGATGAGCTGGCAGTGGACAGCATGGGGACAACATTGCGACTGGCAGAGGTGGCCCTGACCTGGCTGGCCCGGGTTTGTGATGAGCTGGCAGTGGACAGTATGGCTGTAGGAAGTGTGTTAGCTCCGTTTACTTCCGCAGGAAACATCTGGGGAAGAATTGGCGGCATCGAAGCAGGAGCAGGCGATGGAGATTTACAAGGGTTACTTGCCTGCAGCGGAGTAAAGCTGTCACCTGAGGAATTGCTTCCTGATCTGGACAGAGGACTGACGGATGGAGGTGTGCATAGAGCTGCCTCCCCCAGAACTGAAGACTGAAGGAACACGGACTGAGCCCATTCTGCTTCCCCCCCTGGAGAAAGCTGGCTGAGACTGGCTGAGTCACTGGAGCCCTGTGGCACCTGGACTGGACATGGGATGTTCTCCTGCTCTAATTCCTCAACCCAACTGACTACTTTCCTAGCATTTGTCTTTGGTGCAGACAGGACACTATAGGAATGGTCATCTAAGATGGAGCAGCGTGGAGACATCAGTGTGTCATATCTGAGTTTTTTGCGTGGTTGTATTCCAGAGATAAATGGGTCATTAAGAGACTTCATGAAGCGCAGCTTTGCTCTCTGAGACTCATCTAAGGTTTCGTATTCAAATAGAAAATCATCTTCCTTCTGGGCTGACCAGAATGTTGGTTGTGAATTGTCATAATCGAAAGAGCCCTCCTGTATAGCATAATTCTCCATCTCCACTCCAAAAGGGGTCTCTAAGTCAAAGAGTAGCTGTTCCCATATATCTACAAATCTTTCTGGTCCAGTAATGTTGAGATCATGCTGCTGCCCTGCCTGACTTTCTTGGCTTTTGCTGTGAAAATCCTGTGCCCCTGACTCAGGAGGGAGTGGGCTACAAGACGGCTCCTGCTGCTGATTCAGGGAGGCTGCAGAATACTTCTCTAAGTTTTTTTTCATCAGAGGAGCGTTCATCTTTTGCTTGTTATAGAGCAGTCTGTTTTCAGTGCAAGCTACTGATATAGAAGGATCAAGACACAGGGGTTCAGCTGTAGCTAAGAGCAGCTGGCTCTCAAGTTCAAGTTTGTCTTCCTGGGTCCACATCTGGTTATCGCTAGTAATGGAGTGTATATCGCTAGCTAATGTCTGCATCGTGGGGCGGAGGAGAATATGCCTGCTTTGGTAACCAGAGGGCTTCAAATCACTGCACTGCCTATAGTCCCGTATTTCTGCTATGACACACCCACGATGAAAAATGTTAACCTGAGACTTTTCCAAGAGATCCACCAAAACAGGAGGCAATTCTTCCGCATCTAAGTATTCAAGAAATTCCCCTTCTTCATAAGGCAGCTGAATGGTCTCTGTACATACTTCATTTTCTCCCTTCAGCATCAGTGAATATCCCTCTTTTCCTGGATACAAGTTGACCACTAAACAGGGCAAGGACTCCCTCTTAACAAGCTTCTCTAACAAGTTCACATTGCTTGTTAACTCCTCCGCAACCTCGGGCTCTTTTCCACACTCTTCAACGTATATGTCGTAGAGCTTATCATGGAGAGACTTTTCCCCGCTAGATATGCGTTTCCTTTTAGGAGGTCTCTGTTGGGCATTTTCAATGATACACTCCGCACTATCCAACGCTTGTTCTAAAGCCTTTTGCATTGCGGTATAAAACGGGGCCCCTAAAAGAAAGAAAATAGAAGTGCGCTGATGCACGTGGTTCTGTCTTTTTACTGCTGTATCATTTTGCAAATGCTGCGACTCCACAGTGGAGCGATCAGCCTTACTTAAAACGTACACCAAGAACCCCAGCCCCCCAAAAAGCACTCCACACAGAAAACTTACGATTTTGAGGACCACAGATACGTGCACCAGCCGCCACCTTGCAGTGCCTCGTGGTCTACAGGCTGGGCCGGAAGTGGGTGTGAGCGCCCCCTTTTCTGCACCGCTGGGCTGGCGCAAGCCTCTGTGCGCATGCGCATGCGCGCTCTTTTTACCCACACACTCCGTGGGGAAGCAGCGGGCCTCGAGCTTTATCCCATTGTCGACTGTTGTCACCTCTAGGGGGCGCGGGGCCCAAAGCCGCCATTTCCTGCTTTTGTGCCCCCATTTTAGTTGGACACCCAGACTAGGTGGGACCTTTTCTTTGTGTTTACCATTAAGCATACACAGCAATGCAGAAGCAACCAACAAAAAACATACATACTTTTTGGATACGATTTTAACACCAATTTTTACAGGAATTCAATAGCCGGAAAGCCATAGAAGATGGTCATTTCTTTTACCCGTGAGCACCTCTTCAAGGATTGTTCACTGTTCTTGGACTCTCTTGTCATCAGTGGCAAGGCAGTTCCTGTGGTTTACCAACTTAACATACTCCAAAGTGTCCACATTTGGGGCTCTTGCATACATGGAGGCTGTGGTGGAAGCAGCAGAATTCTTCCCTGGCTCTGCCGCAATTTCCTGCCTAATTGTTTTCCTAAGGACGTGCCCCTAGCATGGCATTCTTATGCATGAGTACTTACCTTTTAGCTCTCTATGTATTACATAAGGGCATTTTGTAATTTTTTAAATGTGTTAGGTGCCTGACCTGTGGTGGCACAGTGGATAAAGTGTCAACCTGGAACACTGAGGTCACTGGTTCAAAACCCTGGGCTTGCCTCTGCCCCAGGCGCTACTGTGGCTCTGGTCGCAGCAGAGCAACGCCCCGGAGGGGCAGAGCATCGCCCCCTGGTGGGCAGAGCATCGCCCCTGGTGGGCGTGCCGGGTGGATCCCGGTTGGGCGCATGCGGGAGTCTGTCTGACTGTCTCTCCCCGTTTCCAGCTTCAGAAAAATACAAAAAAATAAAAATAAATAAATAAACAAAACCCTGAGCTTCCCTGGTCAGGGCACATATGGGAGTTGATGCTTCCTGCTCCCCCCCCTTTCTAAAATGAATTTTTAAAAAAGTATATGGTAGGTAAGTCACATTGTCTATAAAATAGAGTTGAGGATTAAACTATTTCCTTTAGAAGGTGATTTGCACCTGATAGGGTTGAGAACTATTGCTCCAGTTGCTGGCAGTAATTTAATTGATTACTCTGACTGTAGACCATAGCTACAATCCTAATGATGGATTTGGAGTGATATGGAGTCTGAGATAATTTATGGGACAACTGTTTTCCATCACCTATTGCTTTGAAACCTGCCAAACCTTTTGGACAGGTTTTTGAAAAGCTCTCTTGATGTTCAGATGTAAACATAATGATGCACTGATATTTGTAGTGAAGTCTCACAAATGAAAAGAATCCAAGGAAATTTAGTGGAACTCCTGAATCACAGACTACTATGGAATACATGTGCTTTTTTAAGCAAGAGCAGTTATGGTAATTGTACACATAGTAGATATAGTTTATTTTTTATTTATTTTTTTTTTGTATTTTTCTGAAGCTGGAAATGGGGAGGCAGTCAGACAGACTCCCGCATGCGCCCGACCAGGATCCACCCAGCGTGCCCACCAGGGGGCGATGCTCTGCCCATCTGGGGCGTTGCTCTGTTGCAACCAGGGCCATTCTAGCGCCTGAGCAGAGGCTATGGAGCCATCCTCAGCACCAGGGCCAACTTTGCTCTGCTGGAGCCTTGGCTGCGGGAGGGGAAGAGAGAGATAGAGAGGAAGGAGAGGGGGAGGGGTGGAGAAGCAGATGGGTGCTTCTCCTTTGTGCCCTGGCTGGGAATCGAACCCGGGACTCCTGCACGCCAGGCCGACATTCTACCACTGAGCCAACTGGCCAGGACCAGATATAGTTTATTGAAATAGGATTAAAAACTTCTTGACTAAGAGTTCCTTAAAGGAGACCCTCATTCAGGACTAGACAAGAATAATGTCCTTCTGGCATATCCATTGTCTCTGAGCAAATGTACACTTGGGGAGTACCTCAAGGGCACTGGAAGTCAGTTTAGCTTCTTAACTCTTTTAAACATCTTTCCCTCTCTTTCTTCCCCTCCACATGCCCCAATTTGGGTGAATCTTAAGACTGGATAGCTAAATTGTATTTTGCTGTCCAATAATCTAAATATCTAACTTTAATAAAGCCTGAATTAATGAGGTCAGCATGAGCTCTGACCCCCATTCAAAGCACTGCCTCATTCTTCCAACTTGAACAGATGAACTTAGCTGCTGACCAGATTCTTGCAGCCTTCTCACCAACCACGACCCCGTTCACCTTCTGTCCTCGGGAATTTGCTGAATGTTGGGTCTGAAAAAGGGTCAATCTGTAACAGTATGCCATTCAGGTGGACAAACTATTCAAAAGGCAAAGCTCTGCTTCTTGTTGATCTGAACTAGATATTATGTTAGATGAGAAGCGGCACAGTGGACCTGTGTTTGAGTCAGGTTTCCTCCTAAAAACTAAAAAGCCCAAGACTTCTGCTGGCTGCTCCTGGCTTACAGAGTAGACCTTCTAGGTTCTTAGCATGGCACCGGAGGAAGGTTGGGCCTAGGGTGTGGCACGTGGGGGGCCATGGGCACCAATATAAAGGAGACACCCAGTCTCTGGGTTGGGACCATCAGGGTCAGTGCCTTAGATGCCTCACTTGCCTCAACTTATCCTGGCCGTGCAATTAGAACCCTCACCACTGGTCCTGGTCCCCTTCCCGGCATCATCTCTCTTCTCTTTTGCTTTTCTTTTTTAGGTGAGAGGAGGGGGATAGGCAGACTCTCACAAGTGTTTTGACTGGGATCCCCTTGGCAATCCCATCTAGGGCCAATGCTCTAGTACCCAGCTATTTTCAGTGCCTGAGGATGTTACACTCTGATGGAGCTATCCTCAGCGCCCTTGGCCACACTCAAAACAATTGAGCCCCTGGCTGCAGGAGGAAAAGAGGGAGAGAAGGGGATGATGGGAGGTGAGAGCAGATGGATGCTTCTCCTGTGTGCCCTGACCAAAACTGAACCTGGGACATCCATAGGCCAGGCCAGTGCTCTACCACTGAGCCACTGACCAGGGCCACTCTGTTCTCTTTTTCATGTTCCTCTGCCCTGAACATAGTCACCATGCCACAGACAGGCCAAATCTTTCAGGGCTCTGTCAACCTTTTAACCCTTGCAAAAGGTTGTTTCCTCTGCTGAGAGGCCCCTCTCTGCTTAGTCACCTGCCAATCCTCACCTATCACTTCAAATGACCCCTCCAGACTTCCAAGAAGTGTACCTCCTTCTCTCTGCTCTTCTGTCACAGCTCACCTCCCATTTGCCTTATTAGAGCCAGGCTTGCATCGGAAAGGCACTGAGTGTCCACACACCTTCTTCATGCACAGGCTCTGGATTCTCTGAGGGCAGAGATTATATCTTTCCACGTTTGTTTGGTCACCAACTAGGTGATTACTTGGCACAAGGTTGGCACTACAAAATGAAGGAATAACTGGTTCCACATTCTATTTACAACTCAAGAGTCAAAAACCTTGTGAAGTAAATAGTTCATCCTCTTCTTAGAGATAAGAAAAGTCCCCAGAGCCAGGTCTGTTGACACTGCTGCTACACCGTGCCAGCATTTCTGAACCATAGCACCAGTGACATTTGCTGTGGAGGCATCCTGTACACTGTAGGATATTTAGCAGCATCCTGGCCTTACCCACCAAATGCCAATAGCACCCATCCCCAGTGCAATGACCAAAATGGCTCCTGATATTGCCAGATACCCCTGGGGGGCAAATTGTCCCCCAGTTGAGAACTGCTCAAATACCCTGCTCTGTGACCATGAGTGTTACAAATGCAGCTCTCATCTGCTGTCCCAGGGTAGGTGCCACTTAGTAGGGAGCTGTATCTGCCCACTGTGCCTCGGGATAGACTAGATCTTCAGTTACTGCGTTGACTGTGTCTGAGGTTGGTTTCCCCAGAAGCACACCGACGGGGATGTGAGTGCAAGTCATTTCGGGAGTCATCCGGAGCGGCCCTGCTGAGGGAAAGGGGTGCCACGTCAGGGATGGGAAAGAAGACAATAAAAGGCATGCTCATGAGCAGAAGACTGCTGTGGACAACTGGGCTCTATCTACTGGGTGCCTCCAGGGGGCGGTAGAGAACAAACCTCAGGCTGTTTTACCCCAGAGGCAATGAAGCTCAAGTGATTATTCATACATTCTTCTCATTGGCTGAGGACAGTCCTGGGGCATTAGTCCCTATCATTCTATGTCGTCACATACGAGAGCTACCCATGTTGATGTAGCCCGAGAATGCCCTCATGCAGAGAGTCACAAGTGCTTGAAGTAAGACTGTCCATGTGTATAGAAGGGCAAGTACACAGGGACATGGTCAGGGACCGGCAGCATCTGCTGCACCTGTGAGCAAAGATAAGTGGCAGAAGTCAGCCATTCATTCTTAAAGATGTAGAGAAATGTGCCATGTCATGTACCTGGGTGCATGCAGAAGTGATCATACTCCACCCAAGTGAAATGGACCATTTCACATGATTCGTTTTCTCAGCTATTAAAGCTAATATGGCTAACCAGGAGACTATGACTCACTCCTTACTTCCCAAGTAAAGCCCAAGAGGACCCCGAGGTCTCCTGGGCTCCAGGTGCCACTGGGCGGGCTGTGACCTGGCTGCGCTCGTTCCAGGGGGCATTCGTTGGCCTGGCAGTGCTCATCATGGCTCAGCCATTCCTCCACTCAAGCTCTCTAATTCCACAACATGAGGACTCAAATAAAAGTCACTCTGTGCACACCATCCTCGGGGCCTTCCAAGCCCATTAATGAGCATGCTAGCTGATTATAAGGATTCCAACTGCGGCCCTTCCCAACAGCAGCTGGACACAGATGCTCATACAGAAAAAACCCACAGCCAGCCTAAGATATGACAGTGAAAGAAGATCACTCGCCCCAAGACTTACTGTGTTTGTCCTGTGATCAGGACAGCAAAGCCCAGGGAATACTGTACAGACATGGTATAGCAAATCCCAGGGAACATTGTAGCTCTGTGAGATTATATGAGTGAAGATTATTCCCACAGCCGTTAACGTCATTCAGTGCTTCCACATCTGCTAGTTGTTTATAGGACCTAAGAACTTTTCCAAGACTTTCATTCTACTCCCTGAGATAAATAGCCATTCCCTAAGCCAGACTTTCTCAACTTCTGCGTTGTTCACATTGTAGGGGTGAGGAGGTAGGGCTGTCCCGTGCCCTGCGGGATGTTTAGTCGCATCCTTGGCCTCTGCCTACTAGATGCCAGTAACAGCTCTCTCCCAGTTAAGACAATTAAAAATGTCTCCAGACGTGGCTAAAAGTCCCCTTGGGGGCAAAACTGTCCCTAGCTAAGAACCATCACCTCATGGTATCACAAAACTGGGTCTGGAGAAATGAAGTAGCTATCCCCAAACCACGAAACACTTTACAACGCAATTTCTAGGACAGTTTGAAGGATAGATGTGATTTTTTTAAATTTCATTTTTGTTTTTGCCACAATTACTGTTAGGGTTGGCCCCAAATTTCTTGCTAATACTTTGAATTTGCCATTAGATTTGAAAAATTAATAGTTTCTGACCAGTGGGAGAGAGCCAAACAAAAATATCACAAAAATCTTTCTTTTTTTTTAAGTGAGAGAAGGGGCAAAGGCAGGTTAAGGTTGGTTGAGGCACTGGACACAGAAGAAAATATTGGGCCCCTTACATTAGATAAAAGTATAATGTTGGGGTTTTGCAGAGCCCCTCAGAAGTTGGGGTCCAGGCTGTGCACTCAGTGCATCTGACATTAAATCCGCCTCTGAGGAGGGGAGATAGTAAGACAGACTCCTGCATGCATCCCAACCAGGATCCACCCAGCAACTCCCATCTGGGGCTGATGCTCGAATCAATACAGCTATTTTTGGCCCTGGCTGGTTGGCTCAGTGGTAGAGCATCGGCCTGGCGTGCAGGAGTCCCAGGTTTGATTCTCGGCCAGGGCACACAGGAGAAGTGCCCATCTGCTTCTCCACCTCTCCCCCTCTCCTTCCTCTCTGTCTCTCTCTTCCCCTCCCACAGCCAAGGGCTCCATTGGAGCAAAGATGGCCCAGGCACTGGGGATGGCTCTGTGGCCTCTGCCTCAGGCGCTAGAATGGCTCTGGATGCAACAGAGCAACGCCCCGAGGGACAGAGCATCGCCCCCTGGTGGGCATGCCGGGTGGATCCCAGTCGGGCGCATGTGGGAGTCTGTCTGACTGCCTCCCCATTTCCAGCTTCGGAAAAAAAAAATTAAAAAAAAAATACAGCTATTTTTAGCACCTGAGGCCAACACTCAGACCAACCAAACTATCCTCAGCGCCTGGGCCAATGTTCAAACCAATCAAGCCACTGACTGCAGGAGGAGTGGGAAAGAAGGGGTGGGGGGGGAGAGAAGTAGATGGTCACTTCTCTTGTGTGCCCTGACTGAAGATTGAACCCAAGATGTCCATATACCAGGCCAATGCTCTATCCACTGAGCCATCCAGCCAGAGCTACAAATTCTTTAGAAGGGAGATTTTAAAAAATAAACTACCAGAGATTTTTCAAAAGTTATCTGCCTAGGCCCTGGCCGGTTGGCTCAGTGGTAGAGCGTCGGCCTGGCGTGCAGAAGTCCCAGGTTCGATTCCCGGCCAGGGTACACAGGAGAAGCGCCCATCTGCTTTTCCACCCCCCCTCCTTCCTCTCTGTCTCTCTCTTCCCCTCCCGCAGCCGGGGCTCCATTGGAGCGGGGATGGCCCGGGCGCTGGGGATGGCTCCTTGGCCTCTGCCCCGGGCGCTGGGGTGGCTCTGGTCTCGGCGGGGCAACGCCCCGGAGGGGCGGAGCGTCGCCCCCTGGTGGGCGTGCCGGGTGGATCCGGGTTGGGCGCATGTGGGAGTCTGACTGTCTCTCCCCGTTTCCAGCTTCAGAAAAATACAACAACAAAAAAAAATACACAGATGGTTTCTAAATTTGTCTCCAGCTTGGACCTCTCCCCTGAAGTACAGACTCATGATGTCAAACTTCAAATTCAAAATTTCCACCTGGGTGCATAATGGGAATTTTAAATTTAACATGTCTAAACTCCTGATCTTTTACCCAAATTTATTCCTTTGGCAGTGTATTGGGGGGAGGGGCCAATCAGGGAATTGGAACCACTATGGCAATGGTTCTCAACCTGTGGGTCGCGACCCCGGCAGGGGTTGAACGACCAAAACACAGGGGTCGCCTAAAGCCATCGGAAATACATATTTTATTTAAAAATGTATTGTATAATAAATATGTATGTTTTGGTCGATCAATCCCCGCCAGGGTCGCGACCCACAGGTTGAGAACCGCTGCACTGTGGTGATATGGAACAACATGTTTATTTAGAGGGATCAGACCTCACACAACAGTGGGAGAAGCTAGGGAAGTAAAGGTATAGAAGAGGACAGCTGGGGGACCAGAGAAAACTCACTCATCAGGGATCAGGGAAAAGTCACTACTCAGGGGAAGATGTCTATGGACGTCTATGCTTCTGCATCTGGGCATGTGCCTGATAGCAGGCAGTCAGGAAGAAAAGCTGGGCCTGAAGCGAGAGAGAGAAGGACAAACTGGAACCTGCAAGGACTGGACTAACTGGGACCAGTGAGGACAAACCCATGTCTGGCTTTCACTGCCTCTGACTTTGATGGTGTGGCTGCCCTCTGCCATGGAGCTGCACTGCATTCGGCCCAGGGCTCAGAGAAGCAGAAGGAAGAGAGCCAGTGGAAGCTGGTGGAACTGTGGGCCCAGCTGTGCTTATCTTACCCACCTCCAGAAAGGAAAGCCCAAAGATCACAACAGTGTGTGTGAGCTACAGTGACGCCTGGCTCCCTGAACCAACCTTCAGAGTGTGATGGCTGCCGCTTCACTTCTACTCTGCAGACCTCATGAAAATTTCTCCTTTGGTTAGCCCTCACCCAGAACCACACAGGGACAAGAATTCTAGAAAACACGGCCCCAGCCTAGCTAAGTTGACACAGCACAAAACCTCCAGAGCAGCCATCCCCATCTCAGTTAGTGACAACATCACCCTTTTAGTTGCTCAGGCCAAAAACCTTGGAATCATCCTCAGCTCTTCTCTTTCTCTTTTCCTCCCTCCATCCAATCTCCTAGTGTACCCTACAAGCTCTATTTCAACGCACCTTCAGGATCCAGCCACTTCCTGCCACATCCGCAGCTGCCACCCTGGGCGGAAGTGCCATCATGTTGCATGGACTACTATAGTAGTCTTCCAGATAGTCTCTCTGCTCCTACGCTAGCTCTCCTCCATTTTATGCTAACACAGCACCTAGAGAAAGCCTGTTACAACACGTCTGGTCATGCCATCTCTCTGCTCAAAATCGTCCAATGACCTCCCATTTCACATGTTTCCCACAATCAACAAGAGCCATATTATCTAGTGCCCATCCCTCTTCCCTCTCCATCCTTGTCTCCCCATTATTCACCTCCCCGCTCATTCAACTCTGGTCCAAGTCCTCCTTACTGTTCTCAGACATGGCACCACCCCTTGAAGCCTTTGCAGTTGCTGTTCCCTCTACCTGTAATGCATTTCCCTTAGCTATCTATATGGCTTGCTCCCTTACCTCCTTTAGTTTTTGTTCAAATGCTACCTTCTCAGTGATGCTTTCCCCAACCACCTCCACCCAGCAATCTATCCCCCTTTGTTGCTCTGCTGCTCTCTTCCTGACTCCTATCACATTCTAATTTACTTTTTTTTTTTTTAACAGGGACAGTAACTCCTTGTTTGAGCCAGTGACCTTGGATCCAAGCTGGTGAGTTTTTTGCTCAAGCCAGATGAGCCCGCGCTCAAGCTGGCAATCTTGAGGTCTCGAACCTGGGTCCTCCGAATCCCAGTTCGATGCTCTATCCTCTGCACCACCGCCTGGTCAGGCTCTAATTTACTTATTTTATGTATGTCTTCCCCCTTAAATGTAAAGTTCACAAGGTCAGGTCCTCATGCACAGGGATTCCTCACCGTTTTAGTGCCTAGAAACAATGTCTGGCACATAGTATGTGCTCAATAAATATTTACTGAATAAATGGATGGATGAAAATAAAAATGACCTATGAAGAGAAAACACATTCATTTGAAGGGTTGTTTTGGGGGGCCAGAGAGAGGAAGCACACAATAGGGTAAGAGGAGTATAGACTTCAATCATTGTTCCTGCTTTGTGACACCTATACATTTCCTAGTTAACCTATCAGCTGTGGGTGTAGTTCTTAGGGGTCCCCCTCAGTTATCACAGGGAAGTCCCCCAGTAGTCAATTATTCATGCTCTTTAACCCTCATACCCCCCAATTCCTACCTTTTGGTTATTTCACTGCCCACCAGCCCCTCAGACCATGGCCATAGAGAATAGAGGAAAACTTGGGATGGTGAACACACAATTATATTATATAGATGATGGATTATGGAATTGTACACCTGAAATCTGTATACCTTTCTTAACCAATGCTACCCAAAAAAGTCAATTAAAATTTAAAAAGTAAAAAAGGTGGAGGGGAAATAGAAAGAAAAGAGAGAATACAAGAGATCTTTAAGAGGCCAAAACAACAGAACTTTGTGGTGCTCAGATGAGTGGGCAGGGAAGAGGAAAAGAAGGATCTTTTCTTACGTATCTTTGTCTCCCTAACAACTTAACATGCCTGGCACAAAACAGTGCCTAATGTTTAGTGAATAAATGAATTAATTAATGAGTGAATGAAGTGGATGACTTTACATGTTTAGAGTTTCTGTCACCTGGTACAGAAGTTTGGGACACAGCAAGAAATTTTGTGTGTGTACGAACTCAGGACCAGAACACTTAGAAAATGGATACTTTCATGTGAGAGGAATGGCTATCTCAGGGAAAGAAAGACAATATTAGTATATCCAAAGGTACTCTTCATCTCTTGATTTTGCCTAGGATAAGCCTGATGTGTGACTGCGGTATTTTTTTTTTTTTTAAGAATTATAAAAAGTCAGTGAACTCTAACTTTTCCACCTTAAGGCCTTTGTACCCATCAGCCAAGTAGACAGAATCTATTCCCACAAGTAAGATAAAACACAGCATGCTCTCCATCCAACATGTACTGACCGGGTAAGTGTTGTATTGAGGCTCAGCGACTGAGCTGCAACTGCCAGAAACCACTTAGACGACTTGTCCCTCAATTCATTTCCCCGATCAGCCCTGGCTAGCCCTGCGCCCCTGAGATCCATCCTTAGATGGCAAAACTGAAAGATCTAGCTTACATATACTGGACCTTAGAGTTGAAAGTTGTGACCTAATTTTCAGATAGAACAGAAGAATCCCCTCAGGAGATGGATTACATGGAGAAGGTGAAGTGTTTGCGTTTGTAATAACATGATGTTTCCACAGAAAACTGCTCTACCCAGTGATTGAAGAACAATTGTTATTTGTAGATTTGGGGAGGGGGGTATTACAGCATTGTCTCGTTCTGAGCTACCACCAACCTGTTGGCTATGATGAGGTGACTTCCTATGGACCTCCTTTCCCTGCTTCAGCAAGATAAGCTTGTGGATGGGGAACAGAAACTTCTGTGTTTGCCTGGTATGCAAAGTATTCACAAGGTAGTCATGGGTCTAAGCTCGTGGGCAGTAGTTGGGCTTACTTATGGCAAAAGAAAAGAATACAAGTGTCTGGAGTCTCCCTAGGGACCATTTACTGATTAAAGTGATTGGAACCAAATAGGCCAGTTGGGGACATTGTAGAAGAGGTGAGTTATGAACAGGTAAGCCTTAAATAGAAGGATCTCTTCTCATGTTCTATCAAATTATCTTGAGTTAAAATAAAGTACCATCAGCAAACTTGGAATGTGAACGAGGGTTTGGATCTGAGGAGTAGGGGAAAATAATTTTGAGTCTTTTCTAGGGCTAAAGTTCTAGTTCACGAACCGTGACCATCTCCAAAGACCCATCTCTCAGTGGGATCATCCTGTCCCTTTTGGGAAACAAAACCCCATCTGGAGTAACTCCACCCTCGTTTGGGCTAGTCACATCTTTGGCGCTCCTGGGATGTCCCTGATGTGACTCAAGCCCTGAGAGCTAGTCTGGAGATATGTCACCACTGAGTGTGATCTCCGGACTCCCAGTGGCTATAGCTCCATACCCAACAGTTCTGAGCTAACGCAGTAGATAAAATTGGCAAATCAAACTTGTAAGAATGAGAAATCTTAGCCAGTATCAAGTTGTTGTTTTTTTGGTTTTTTTTTTTACTAATAATTATATAAGGCTACCAGCAATCAGAAGCACAGGGAAAGCAAAGAGAAGTCAGAGACTGCCGATGCAGCTCTCCTGGTCCTTTTCTTTACACATTAAGACCTACAGCAGCCCAGATTTAACGTATAAGGCCTCTAAGAAATGCATATAGCCCTCACAGAAAAGAGCTACTATGGTAACGGTGTCTCTTCATTTTATACTCTGATTATTACACAGCTTACATTTTCCAGGGAGCCGTGTCCCATAAATGCATATATTCTATTTGTTTACCACACATAACTGCAGACAAACCAAGGACATCCTCCTAAAAGCATTCCACAGATAAAGACTCTCCCACTAGCTAAGAGGGTTAGTGTGTCTGCCAGGAGGCCTGTCATTAGCATGTGTGCAAGGAGATTTGATTGGCTCGCTTTTCCTTCCTTCCCAGGGAGTCTTTCAGTGGAGCGGAGACTGGATTGCAGTCTTCCATTAACCCTTTTCTTCCCGGACTCCAAGCACAGGAAAGGGAGGCAGAGCGCCTTCTGCGTCTGTTTATGCCTGTCCAGATTGTGGAAGTGCTGGAGCATTGGGAGAAACGTGGGTTTTGACGTTGGACATACGGACAAATGACTCAACCAACCGAAGTTCAAATCTCAGCCCTTCCCCCTTCCAAGTTACAATAAAGAAGTCATCACATCTCAGTCTTTTGTGTGAAACTACTTCTTAAACTGTAACAAGCTATGCTCAGGTACTGTATTATTGCTGCTATCAGTGATTGTCTGCAGCCCCTTCTATTTGGGTGTTCATTTGTGACTTGTTCCCAGGTTGGTGGCCCTGGGCTCCAATCACAAGGCCTATTAGTGGTTAAAGCCCTGTGTCAGCATCATGGCATCCTGGATGGCAGGAATCCTTTGCTTTGAAGATATAACTTGGATCTTGGATCTACTCTTAAAGCACCACACTTTTCATTATATTCTTCTTACCGTCTGCAATTATATATTTGTTTTGTTTGTTTTCTTAGATTTCATTTATTCATTTTAGAGAGAGAAGACAGAGAGAGAGAAAGAGGAAGGAGCAAGAAGCATCAACTCCCATATGTGTCTTGACCAGGCAAGCCCAGGGTTTTGAACTGGCAACCTCAGCATTCCAGGTCAACATTTTACCCACTGCACCACCACAGGTCAGGCTGAAATTATATATTTGTATAAAATAATAACCATTAACACTATTGAGCATTTACTACCTGTTAAGTACTTTTCTACACACTTGAAGTGTCATATCCCATTTAGTGTTCCCAACAATACAATGAGGTTCTTCTTCTCTTCTTCTTCTTATTATTATTATTACTATTTTGTGAAAGAGGCAGGGGGAGAGATAGGAACAGACAGGAAGGGAAAGAGATGAGAAGCATCAATTCTTCATTGCAACACTTTAGTTGTTCATTGTTTGCTTTTTCATATGTGCTTTGACCGGCAGGCTCCAGCAGAGTGAATGAGCCCTTTGCTCAAGCCAGCATAAGGTCATTATTTTTTTTCTAAATGAGAGGCAGGGAGGCAGAGAGACAGATTCCTGCATCCATACTGAACAGGATCTACCTGGCAACCCCCGTCTGGAGTTGATGCTCTGCTCATCTGGGGCCCCTGTCCCATTGCTTGGCAACCGAGCTCTCTTAGCACCTGAAGAGAAGCCATGGAGCCATCCTCAGCACCCAGGCCCAACTTGCTCAAATCATTTGAGCCATGGCTGCAGGAGGAGAAGAGAGAGAAACAAAGAGAAAGAGACAGAGAGAAGGGGAGTGGGAGGGGTGAAGAAGCAGATGGTCACTTCTCCTGTGTGCCCTGACCAAGAATCGAACCTGGGACTTCCACAGGCTGGACTGATGCTCCATCATTGAGTCAACCAACCAGGGCCATTTTTTAATGATAGATTTTAATTGTTAAAGAAATAAAGTTGGAGTATATGTTCAAAGTGTTATGCTCTGCTCTGTTTCAATCAATTAGTAATAGATTGTGAGAATTTTCCATGTTATAGTCACCATAATTATCTTTTAAAAAATTGTACTTTTGGCTTATCTTTTTCATAAGGATAAATAAAACTATAAAGAATATATTTGTGCATAAATATTCTATTTATCTAAATCTTTTAACTTTTTTCCTGTACTTTTTTCTCCTATTTTTTTTTATATTTTTCTGAAGCTAGAAACCGGGAGAGACAGTCAGACTCCCGCATGCGCCCGACCAGGATCCACCCGGCAAGCCCACCAGGGGGCGACGCTCTGCCCATCAGGGGGCGATGCTCTGCCCCTCTGGGGCGTTGCTCTGCCGCAACCAGAGCCACTCCAGCACCCGGGCCATCTTTGCTCCAATGGAGCCTTGGCTGCGGGAGGGGAAGAGAGAGACAGAGAGGAAGGAGAGGAGGAGGGGTGGAGAAGCAGATGGACGCTTCTCCTGTGTGCCCTGGCTGGGAATCGAACCTGGGACTTCTGCACGCCAGGCCGATGCTCTACCACTGAGCCAACCAGCCAGGGCTCTCCTAACTTTTAATGGAAATGTTACATACATATACAAAAGCTCATGTGAATGTTCAGCTCAATGAATTTTCACAAAGCTAGCACACTCACATAATCAGCACCCAAATCAAGACATAAAGTATCACCTGTACCCCAAAGCTCCCCTCTTGTCTTCTTCCAGTAATCACAACATTACCTTCTACCAAGGGTAGCTACTATACTTAATTCTGATGCCAGAGATTTCATTTTGCCTGGTTTTGAACTTCATATAAATGGAGTCATACAGTGTGTACGGTAGTGTTTGGCTTTTTTCTTTTTTTTTTCTTTTCTTTTGTGTGTGTGTGTGTGTGACAGAGACAGAGAGAGGGACAGATAGGGACAGACAGACAGGAAGGGAGAGAGATGAGAAGCATCAATTCTTTGTTGTGGCACCTTCGTTGTTCATTGATTGCTTTCTCATATGTGCCTTGGGGGGGTTATAGCAGAACAAGTGACCCCTTCCTCAAGCCAGCGACCTTGGGTCCAAGCTGGTGAACCTTGCTCAAACCAGATGAGCCCGCGCTCAAGCTAGCGATCTCAGGGTTTCTTTTTTTTTTTTTAATTTTTTTATTTATTCATTTTTTAGAGAGGAGAGAGAGAGATAGAGAGAGAGAGAGAGAGAGAGAGAGAGAGAGGAGAGAGAGACGGGGGGGAGCTGGAAGCATCAACTCCCATATGTGCCTTAACCAGGCAAGCCCAGGGTTTCAAACTGGCGACCTCAGCATTTCCAGGTCGACGCTTTATCCACTGCGCCACCACGGGTCAGGCTGATCTCAGGGTTTCCAACCTGGGTCCTCTGCATCCCAGTCTGACGCTCTATCTACTGCGCCACTGCCTGGTCAGGTGTGTTTGGCTTTTTTCATTCAATATTTACCTAACTTGTGTGTAGTTAATAGTTCATCTCAAAGAAGATAGATATTATTATTAACCCTACTTAATAGATTAGAAAACTGAGTCACAGAGAGATTAGGGTAACTCTCTCAGAATCACACACTAGCAAGTGGCAGAGCTGGAATTTGAACCCAAATAGTTTGACGCTACTCTATTAACCATTTTGCTATACTGCTCCTCATAGTTATTTACTTCACATCCATATCCTCCACTATAGTATAAGCTCCATTTTTACCTAGCACCTAGCATCTAGCACACACCAGATGATCAATAAATATTTCCTGAGTGAATGCGTAATGAATAAATGCATCACAGGCTTGCTTCTACAGTTCAATGTTTTTGTCTAGGTTACTAGAAATGAATCAGAAAGCTCTGTATCTTCCTTCTGTTCACCTTGATTATGGCCATCTCCTCAGACTCATTCCCACCACCTGTGGCCACTGCCCCCGTTTCCATTTGGCTTCAGCACCACATTGCTGAAAGATTTGCTTCTGGGTCTAAACCTCAGAGAGTTCCTGGGTCTCATCTTGTCCTCCTACATGAGGGAGACACAAGGGTACTACGATTTGACCACTGTTCTAGGAGTTGGAATGACCCCTCTACAAGTCCCAGAGCAGTTGGAAATGATTACTGCACTTTTAACCCTCAGCTTCCTGTGCAAAATTTTGATTTTCATGGACAGTTGCTCTGCTGAACCAAGTAAGAAATCCTGCCATTTGTGACAACATGAATGAACCTTGAGGATACTGTGGTAAATGAAATAAATCAAAGAAAGACTAATACTGTATAGTCTCACATGTAGAATCTAAATTCTCCCCGTACACACACACGCACACACACACACAACAACAACAACAACAATCAAAACAAATAAAAAAACACACAAACTCCTAGAAAAAGAGATCAGATGGTTACCAGAGGCAGGGGGCGGCAGGAGAGGGGATTGGAGAAAGGTGGTCACAGGTACAAACACCCAGTGATAAGATGAGTAAGTCCTGGGGAGGTGACGTACAGCATGACGGCTATAGCTAACAGGAAGCTAGGCTGTCACACTCCTGTATTTGTCTGTCCCTGACTCACTCTGGCTCTTCAAAGCAGTTCCAATAGCTGAAGAGCAGTTTTATAAAAGAAGCTGCAGATACAGACCATTAGAAGCAAAAGCACACAGAAGCCAGGGGAGGAGCATGTAGAAACCATCAATGGGACCCAAGGGGACCTGGGTGGGGCCCAAAGAGTACCCACCTCAGAGGGTGATCCCCCCTAGCAGAGGCTAGCTTCAGAGGGCAAGGGGTGGGGTTTCCGACGGTGGGGTTTCCGACGGTGGGGTGAAAACTGCATTCTGAACAAAGCTGAAGAAGGGGGTTCTCTCTAGCCTGACCAGGTGGTGGCGCAGAGGATAGAGCATCGAACTGGGATGCGGAGGACCCAGGTTCGAGACCCCGAGGTCACCAGCTTGAGTGTGGGCTCATCTGGCTTGAGCAAAAAGCTCACCAGCTTGGACCCAAGGTCGCTGGCTCAAGCAAGGGGTTACTGGGTCTGCTGAAGGCCCGCGGTCAAGGCACATATGAGAAAGCAATTAATGAACAACTAAGGTGTCCTAACGGCAACGAAAAACTAATGATTGATGCTTCTCATCTCTCTCCGTTCCTGTCTGTCTGTCCCTATCTAACCGTCTCCTCTGACTCTTTCTTTGTCCCTGTAAAAAAAAAAAAAAGAAGAAGAAGGGGGCTCTCTCTTTCTCTCCGGCAGGGGCAGGAGAATGGGCTTGGAAGCAAGGCTGAGAGCTGGGACATGCCTTTAAAAGGACCCCACTCTCCTCAATGGCATGTCTAATGTCCTTAGTTCTGTTCCTTTGGATTATGAAAGGAGTTCTATTTAGCATCCAGTTAAAAGTATGTTCTACCTCGTAATGCCATTAAGTTATCCCCACTGGGCAGTAAGTCTTAAACACATTCTCACATGCTGTTGCGGGGGAATGAGAGGTCGGCCACTACAGGGAGTGTGGCCCACCCCTTATCACCCTACACTGCTCCGTGACAGCAGTGTCACGTGGAGAAAGACATGGCTGCAGAAAGTGGCCCAGAGCAGGAGCTCACGAAGCAGAAGTGGAGGTGCCAAGTAGATGACTCTGGAGCAGATAGATGACAAACCCCCTCTTCTACAAGTGCAACAGGAAAAAGGTCACCCTTGATGAGAGCAGAGAGAAGCTAACTCTTGGGTTACACTGAAAGTGTCACACCAACTGTGAGAAGTTTTTACAACAGATGACACCTTCATACCTTGACCTTGTAAGAACCTGACTGTTCTCAAAATGACAATGGCACAAGGCACTGACTTTCTGAGACAGATGAACAGATAATGAACGATAGTTCCAGAAAAAAAAAAATGTAGTCCAGGAGTCATATCTAGCTTTTATATCTGAAAAAACTAAAATTACAGTAGGGGTTATCATCTTTTCTTAGTCATGTATTTCAACTGTAATTTGCTGTTAGACAGTGTTATATACTTAGTAACATTAGTCAGCCTTATTCAAACAGATCTGATGACACAATTTTTTAAAAAAATATTTCAAGTTTTTATTCTTTTCAAAATGTAGGATGATTAAATAGGAGGTACTTTGTCTACAGGAACTCCTTTGAGTAAGGAAAAATAGTGAGCTTAAATATACATATAATTTAACATATAAATATATAACTATTAAAATTACCTATACAAAAGCTCACTCTTTTCCCTTATATCGTTATATTTACTATGTATATATCTATATATAGCATTTAGACAATGCCTACAAAATGTTTATAAAATTATAAACATTTAGGCCCTGGCCGGTTGGCTCAGCGGTAGAGCGTCGGCCTAGCGTGCGGAGGACCCGGGTTCGATTCCCGGCCAGGGCACACAGGAGAAGCGCCCATTTGCTTCTCCACCCCTCCGCCGCGCTTTCCTCTCTGTCTCTCTCTTCCCTTCCCGCAGCCAAGGCTCCATTGGAGCAAAGATGGCCCGGGCGCTGGGGATGGCTCTGTGGCCTCTGCCTCAGGCGCTAGAGTGGCTCTGGTCGCAACATGGCGACGCCCAGGATGGGCAGAGCATCGCCCCATGGTGGGCGTGCCGGGTGGATCCCGGTCGGGTGCATGCGGGAGTCTGTCTGACTGTCTCTCCCTGTTTCCAGCTTCAGAAAAAAAAAAAAAATTATAAACATTTATATAAAATTATAATATATAGCAATATATGTAAGTATAATCTAATTTTTCTGAGCACAAAGCATACTTTTCAGTTTCTGAACATTAGGTAATTCTTATAAAACCATGCAATCTATGGACTGGTTTCGATATCAGAATGTTGTGGATAATGAAAAACTCTTGTTTTAGCTCTTGCTCTTGAAAATTTTTCTAAATGGTAGCATGAGTCTACTTTCGGACCTCAGCAGGCACGGTATAGTGCAGTGGTCAACAGACCACTCATTAGTCAACAGAGCCAAATATCAACAGTACAATGATTGATATTTCTTTTGAGAGCCAATTTTTTAAACTTAAACTATATAGGTAGGTACATTCCTTATCAAGGTAGCTCCCGCACGTGGTATTTTGTGGAAAAGCCACACTCAAGGGGTCAAAGAGCCGCAGTTTGCTGATGTTCTGCTTCCAGATAAGACTCTTGCATATGAATACATACATTTGGGACCTTTTCATTTCCTTGTGATTTTCCTCTTTCTAGTGTTTTGAGGGTCTGCTAATTGTGGTTCTAATGGACTGTAAGCCTCATCTGCATAATTGCTTTACCCTGGGAATAAACAGGGTGGGGCAGTAGCTATGATTCCTGAAGTCCTTGCTAGAATATGCGCTGATTGTAATATACATGTTCGGAAGGCCACAGGCTTCTAGGCAGTACATTTCAATTGCAAGAAAAGATGAAGCTTGTCTTCTAGGAAGAAAACAAAACCAAGAGGCATATTTTGCTAATGGGGTTGTTTTTGTGTGCCTCTCTTGGGCCACTGCTGATGGGAAGGAGGAGTCTGCGGGGGAATGTTCTGTTTCTGTAGGGCTACTGGCCTGGTCGCTTCCCTAGCACATTCACTACACGCTCCTCTCTGCCTTCAGCAATTCCATCTCCCTGCCCTAAATGTAACCAGAGACAGGGATTACTCCATGATGTGAATGGAGATCACGTGCTATTCTATACCATTTAGCTTTATAGAATAACATTGATTGAGTGCTCACTGTGTGCAGAGTGTTTCCATGTCTGAATCTCTCAAAATATACTATAGGCTCAATTTTACAGATGAAGAAAGGATTCAGAAAGCTTTAAGACTTGTCAATGCGCACATAACTGGAGCAAACCAGGAATATGAAACAGACCTGTCTGGTGTCAGAGCCTGAGTTCTACCCACTAAATTGTGCTTGTGAGGTTTGTTTTGCATTTCCCAAAGACCCTAAACTTACTTATTTGTTCCTGAGACTTGAGATATAGGAAACAACATATGTTGTACAATTAAGTGAATGAATTATGACACCAGATATTCTAGGAAAGACTGTCTACATCTTTTGTGTGCATCTTTATTTTTCCTTTTAATTTCAATCAGATATTAGAGAACCAGGTAAGCATTCTTTTGTTCCAGAGGGATGGACTCATGCAACCTTTGATTTGGCAAACTGCAGGCAGCAGAATACCGGGCTTCCCTCATTCTCAGCACCATCCATGACATAAAACATGTATTCATTTTCTAAAGCTGCTATAACAAATTACTGCTAATATAGTGGCTTAAAACAACACAAGTTCAGCTCTGGCCAGTTGGCTCAGCGGTAGAGCGTCGGCCTAGCGTGCGGAGGACCCGGGTTCGATTCCCGGCCAGGGCACACAGGAGAAGCACCCATTTGCTTCTCCACCCCTCCGCCACGCTTTCCTCTCTGTCTCTCTCTTCCCCTCCCGCAGCCAAGGCTCCATTGGAGCAAAGATGGCCCGGGCGCTGGGGATGGCTCTGTGGCCTCTGCCCCAGGCGCTAGAGTGGCTCTGGTCGCAACATGGTGACACCCAGGATGGGCAGAGCATCGCCCCCTGGTGGGCAGAGCGTCGCCCCTGGTGGGCGTGCCGGGTGGATCCCGGTCAGGCGCATGCGGGAGTCTGTCTGACTGTCTCTCCCTGTTTTCCAGCTTCAGAAAAATGGAAAAGAAAAAAAAAAAAAACACAAGTTCAGCCTGACCAGGCAGTGGCACAGTGGATAGAGCGTCAGACTGGGATGCCGAGGACCCAGGTTCGAGACCCCGAGGTCACCAGCTTGAGCGTGGACTCATCTGATGTGAGCAAAAGGCTCACCAGCTTGGACTCAAGGTCGCTGGCTCGAGCAAGGGGTTACTCGGTCTGCTGAAGGCCCGCGGTCAAGGCACCTGTGGTGGCGCAGTGGATAAAGCATTGACCTGGAATGCTGAGGTCACCAGTTCAAAACCCTGGGCTTGCCTGGTCAAGGCACATATGGGAGTTGATGCTTCTTGCTCCTTCTCCTTTCTCTCTCTCTCCTCTCTAAAATGAATAAATAAATAAAAATTTTTTAAAAAAGAGAAAACAGTCAATGAACAACTAAGGAGTTGCAACAAAAAACTAATGATTGATGTTTTTCATCTCTCTCCATTCCTGTCTGTCTGTCCCTATCTATCCCTCTCTCTGGCTCTGTCTCTGTAAAAAAAAAAAAAAGTAATAATGGATTGTGTTCCTGTCTCTCACTCTCTCCCTTCCTCTCTGGTTAAAATCAATAAATAAAAATAAAAATAATTAAAAAAAAACAACACAAGTTCATAATCTTAAAGTTCTGGAAGTCAGAAGTCTGAGATGGATCTCACTATGCAATAATTAAGGCACTGACAGGGCTGCATTCCTTTTTGCAGGCTCTAGGGAGGCTCTGTCTCCTGGCCTGTTCCAGATTCTAGAGGCTTCTGCATTTCTTGGCTCGTGGGCCTTTTTCCATCTTCAAGGCCAACAGCGCAGCATCTTCCAATCCCTCTCGGATGACGTCAGAGTAATGGCGCGGTAGGAAGCGATACCGATAAATCTCCCCCAAAACTCAATAAGATCTTCAACCAGAAACAGAAAAACCTATCCTTGGAGCCTCCAGATGTTTCGCAATACACCCGACGATGCCATTAAGGAAGAGAAAATCGAATATCATGGATACTAAAGGGGGTTCTCCAATCAGATACAAAGAACAAAAAAAAAAAAAAAACAAAAACAAAAACAAAAAAAAAACAAAGCCACAAGTAAAAGCTCCAAGAAGAACACAATAAAACCAAATTTAAACTGTGACAACACCAATCCCTCTCTGACACTCCTGCTTCCTTTCTTCTCTTGTAAGGACCCCAGTGATTATATTGGACCCACCCAGAAAATCAAGGAGAATAGCCTCATCTCATACTCCATAGCTTAATCATGCCTACAAACATATTAAAAAAATAATACATCATGATCAAGTTGGATTCATCCCAGAATCTCCAGGATGGTTCAAGATACGTAAAACGGTTAACACAATACACCATATCAACAAAACAAAGAACAAAAACCACATGATCTTATCAATAGATGCAGAAAAGGCATTCGATAAAATACAACACAATTTTATGTTTAAGACACTCAACAAAATGGGTATAGAAGGAAAATATCTCAACATGATAAAGGCCATATACGATAAACCATCAGCTAACATCATATTAAATATCACAAAACTGAAGGCTTTCCCCCTTAAATCAGGAACAAGACAGGGTCGTCAATTCTCTCCACTCTTATTTAACGTGGTGCTAGAGGTTCTAGCCAGAGCAATCAGACAAGATAAAGAAATAAAAGGCATTCATATTGGAAAAGAAGTACAGGTATCACTTTTGCAGATGATATAATCCTATACATCGAAAACCCCAAAGAATCTACAGAAAGACTACTAGAAACAATAAGTCAATACAATAAGGTCGCAGGATACAAAATTAATATACAAAAGTCCATAGCCTTTCTATATGCCAACAATGAAACATTAGAAAACGAAGTCAAAAAAATAATCCCCTTCATGATTGCAACAAAAAAAATAATAAAATACCACCTGACCAGGTGGTGGCGCAGTGGATAGAGCATCAGACTGGGATGCAGAGGACTCAGGTTCAAGACCCTGAGGTCGCCAGCTTGAGTGCAGGCTCATCTGGTTTGAGCAAGAGCCCACCAGCTTGAACCCAAGGTCGCTGGCTCTAGCAAGGAGTTACTCGGTCGGCTGAAGGCCCACAGTCAAGGTACATATGAGAAAGCAATCAATGAACAACTAAGGTGTTGCAATGTGCAATGAAAAACTAATGATTTATGCTTCTCTTCTCTCTCCATTCCTGTCTGTCTATCCCTCTCTCTGACTCTCTCTCTATCTCTGTAAAAAAATAAATAAATAAAAATAAAATAAAATAAAATACCTAGGAATAAACATAACGAAGAATGTAAAGGACCTATATAATGAAAACTACAAAGCATTGTTAAGGGAAATCAAAAAAGATACAATGAGATTGAAAAATATTCCTTGTTCTTGGATAGGAAGAATAAATATAATCAAAATGGCCATATTACCCAAAGCAATATACAAATTTAATGCAATTCCCATCAAAATTCCAGTGACATTTTTTAAAGAAATGGAACAAAAAATCATCAGATTTATATGGAACTATAAAAACCCCCGAATAGCCAAAGCAATCCTAAAGAAAAAGAATGAAGCTGGGGGCATTACAATACCTGACTTCAAACTATATTATAGGGCCACGACAATCAAAACAGCATGGTATTGGCAGAAAAATAGACACTCAGACCAATAGAACAGAATAGAAAGTCCAGAAATAAAACCACATATATATGGTAAAAAATTTTTGATAAAGGGGCCAACAACACACAATGGAGAAAAGAAAGTCTCTTCAACAAATGGTGCTGGGAAAACTGGAAAGCTACATGCAAAAGAATGAAACTCGACTACAGTTTGTCCCCTTGTACTAAAATTAATTCAAAATGGGTCAAAGACCTAAATATAAGACCTGAAACAATAAAGTACATAGAAGAAGACATAGGTTCTAAACTCATGGACCTTGGTTTTAAAGAGCATTTTATGAATTTGAATCCAAAGGCAAGAGAAATGAAGGCAAAGATAAATGAATGGGACTACATCAGACTAAGAAGTTTTTGCTCAGCAAGAGAGACTGACAACAAAATAAACAGCCAGCCAACTAAATGGGAAATGATATTTTCAAACAACAGCTCAGATAAGGGCTTAATATCCAAAATATACAAAGAACTCATAAAACTCAACAACAAACAAACAATCCAATAAAAAAATGAGAAGAGGCCTGACCTGTGGTGGCGCAGTGGGTAAAGCGTCAACCTGGAAACGCTGAGGTTGCTGGTTCAAAGCCTTGGGCTTGCCTGGTCAAGGCACATATGGGAGTTGATGCTTCCAGCTCCTCCCCTCTTCTCTCTCTCTGTCTCTCTCTCCTCTCTAAAAATGAATAAATAAAAATTTTTTTTTAAATATAATGAATAAATAAATATCTTTAAAAAAAAATGAGAAGAGGACATGAACAGACACTTCTCCCAGGAAGAGATACAAATGGCTAACAGATATATGAAAAGATGCTCAGCTTCATTAGTTATTAGAGAAATGCAAATCAAAACTACAATGAGATACCACCTCACACCTGTTAGATTAGCTATTATCAACAAGACAGGTAATAGCAAATGTTGGAGAGGCTGTGGAGAAAAGGGAACCCTCATACACTGTTGGTGGGAATGTAAAGTAGTACAACCATTATGGAAGAAAGTATGGTGGTTCCTCAAAAAACTGAAAATAAAACTACCTTATGACCCAGCAATCCGTCTACTGAGTATATACCCCCAAAACTCAGAAACATTGATACGTAAAGACACATGCAGCCCCATGTTCATTGCAGCATTGTTCACAGTGGCCAAGACATGGAAACAACCAAAAAGCCCTTCAATAAATGACTGGATAAAGAAGATGTGGCACATATACACTATGGAATACTACTCAGCCATAAGAAATGATGACATCGGATCATTTACAATAAAATGGTGGGATCTTGATAACATTATATGGAGTGAAATAAGTAAATCAGAAAAAAACAAGAACTGCATTATTCCATACATAGGTGGGACATAAAAACGAGACTAAGAGACATGGACAAGAGTGTGGTGGTTATGGGGGGGTGGGAGAGGGGGTGGGGGGAGGGGCACAAAGAAAACTAGACAGAAGTTGACGGAGGACAATCTGACTTTGGGTGATGGGCATGCAACATAATTGATTGACAAGATAACCTGGACATGTTTTCTTTGAACATATGTACCCTGATTTATTGATGTCACCCCATTAAAATTTATAAAAAAATTTTTAAAAATGCGTGACCAGGCAGTGGTGCAGTGGATAGAGCGTCAGACTGGGATGCGGATGACCCAGGTTCGAGACCCTGAGGTTGCCAGCTTGGGTACGGGCTCATCTGGTTTGAGCAAAGCTCACCGGCTTGGACCCAAGGTTGCTGGCTTGAGCAGGGTGTTGCTCGGTCTGCTGTGGCCCCACAGTCAAGGCACATGTGAGAAGCAATCAGTGAGCAGCTAGGGTGTTGCAACGAAAAAAAAAAGGGGGGGCAGAGGCTGGATAGACACTTCTCCAAAGAAAACATACAGATAGATGGCCAACAGACATGAAAATATGTTCAATGTTAGTAATCATCATAGAAATGCAAATTATAAGCACAATGAGACATTACTTCATACCTGTCAGAACAGCTATCATCAATAAATAAACAAACTACAAGTATTGGGGAGGATATGGAGAAAAAGTAATCCTCATGCAGTGTTGGTGGGATTATAGATTGGTGCAGCACTATAAAAAACAGTGTGGAAGTTTCTCAAAAAATTAAAAATAGAAATACCTTTTGACCCTGCAATCCCACTGCTGGGAATATATCCAAAGAAATCAAAAACACTAATATGAAAGAATGTATGCACCCCTTTGTTCACTGCAGCATTATTTACAATAGCCAAGAGTTGGAAGCAATGTGCCAAACAGATGATTGGATAAAAAAGTGGTGGTGGTACATATATACAATAGAATATTACTTGGCCAAAGAAAAGAATGAAATCTTACCATTTGCGACAACATGGATGCACTTAGTGGGTATTATGCTAAATGAAATAAGTCAGACAGAGAAAGAACAAAATAAACAAAACAGGAAAAGACTCACAGATACAGTGAATAAACAGGGTTGCCAGGAGGAGAGAGTGGGGTGTATGTGTGAAAGATGTGAAGGGAGTAAGAAGCACAAACTGGTAGTTACAAAATGGCCGCGGGACATAAAGTATAGCCTAGGGCAGTGGTCCCCAACCTTTTTTGGGCCATGGACCGGTTTAATGTCAGAAAATATTTTCATGGACTGGCCTTTAGGATGGGACGGATAAATGCACAAAATAAAATTATGCGACCAGCGTAAAAACTGTGGTATTTTTAAATATAATTGTCGAACTTACAAGACAAGTGTCAAGAGTGAGTCTTAGACGGATGTAACAGAGGGAATCTGGTCATTTTTTAAAAATAAAACATCGTTCAGACTTAAATATAAATAAAATGAAAATAATGTAAGTTATTTATTCTTTCTCTGCGGACCAGTACCAAATGACCCACGGACTGGTACCGGTCCACAGCCCGGGGGTTGGGGACCACTGGAATAGGGAATACCATCAATAATATGTTATGGACAGCGCCAGGTTGGTACCAGAATCATCAGGTAAATTATATAA
This sequence comes from Saccopteryx bilineata, assembly GCF_036850765.1. Taxonomy (NCBI): domain Eukaryota; kingdom Metazoa; phylum Chordata; class Mammalia; order Chiroptera; family Emballonuridae; genus Saccopteryx; species Saccopteryx bilineata. The sequence continues at coordinate 128,100,850 of NC_089502.1, forward strand.
CTGTCTACTATGCTGTATACCTGAAACTAATATAAAATTAAAAAAAAATAAAAGCTAGCAATTCTGAGTCAAGTTCACCTCTTTCCTGGTTTTCAGCTCCTATAACCAACTACTTATAGATTATTGGACAGTAAAATATGATCTAGCTATCCTGTCTTATGCTTCATCTAAATCAGGACATGTGAAGGGGAAGAAAGAGAGACAGGGAAAGATGTTTAAAAGAGGTAAGAATCTATACTGGCCTGATCAGTGGTGGTGCAGTGGATAGAGTGTCAAACTGAGATGCTGAGGACCCAGGTTTGAAACCCCAAGGCTACTGGCTTGAGAGCAGGCTCACCAGTTTGAATACAGGTTGGCAGCTTGAGCATGGGATCATAGACATGATCACATGTTCCCTGAATGGAGCCCAGAGGCTGCTGGCTTGAAGCCCAAGTTCACTGGTTTAAGCCCAAGGTTGTTGGTTTGAGCAAGGAGTCACTGGCTCAGCAGAAGCCCTTCCGTCAAGGAACTTATGCAATTCAATCAAGGAACAGCTAAAGTGATGCAACTATAAGTTGATGCTTCTCATCTCTCTTGCTTCCTGTCTGTCTGCCTCTGGCTCGCTCTCACTCTCAAAAAAAAAAAAAAAAAAAAAAAAAGAGAGAGAGAGAGAGAAGAGAAAAGATAAAAGAAGCTAAATTGATTCCCAGCACTTTGAGGTACTCACCAAGTATACCTTTGCTCAAAGACAACGGATATTCCAGAAAATTATTCTTGTCTAGTCCTGAACAAGGGTCTCCTTTAAGGAACTCTTAGTCAAGAAGTTTTTAATCCTATTTCAATAAACTGTATCTACTCTGTATATAATTATCATAACTGCTCTTACTTTTAAAAGCTTATTTATTTCATAGTAGTCTGTAATTCAGGAGTTCCACCAAATTTCCTTGGATTCTTCTCATTTGTGAGACTTCACTAAAAATATCAGTGCATCATTATATCTGCATCTGAACATCAAAGGGTCTTTCAAAATCCTGTCCAAAAAAAGCTGGCAGGTTTCAAAGCAACAGGTGATGGAAAACAAGTGTCCCATAAATTATCTCAGACTCCACCTATATCACTCCAAATCCATCATTAGGATTGTAGCAATGATCTACAGTCAGAATAATCAATTAAATTACTGCCAGCAGCTAGAACAGTAATTCTCGACCATATCAGATGCTAATCACCTTCAAAATGGAAACAATTTAATCCTGAACCCTATTTTAGAGAGTGTAATTAACCTACCACATACTTTTAAAAAATTATAAAATGCCCTTATGTAATACATAGGGAGATAAAAGATAAATACTTATTTGTAAGAATGCCATGCTGTGTCTTGGTTAGTGGCGCAGTTGGTAAAGTCCTCCCAGAGCATGGAGGGTGGCCGAGCCTGTGGACCACAACTGGGTCCCAGGCACCTGCTTGTTCCCGAGGGTGTTCTTTAGTGTGCATGTTTAACGGTAAACACAAAGAAATGGACCCGCCGGGCCCAGCTGTCCAGCCAAACTATGGGCACAAAAGCAGGAAATGTAGGCTTAGGGCCTCGCACCCCTTGGAGGTGACAACAGGTGACAATACGATGATGAAGCTGAAGCTGGAAGCCTGCAGCCTGCCCCGGAGTGTGTGGGGGTGGGAAGGAAAAAGCGCACAGGCGCATGCGCACTGAGGCCTGGGCCAGCCCAGGAGCGTGAGAAAGGAAAAAGCTCACAACCACTTCCTGTCCAGCCTCCAGCCTGCGAACCACAAGGCACTGCAAGGTGGTGGGTGGTACATGTATCTGCAGTCCCCAAAATCATCTTGTGTAGTGCTTTCTTGGCAGGGGAAAGGGGGAGCGGGTTTCTTGGTGTACGTTTTAAGTAAGGCTGATGGCTCCACTGTGGAGTCACAGCATTTACAAAATGATACAGCAGTAAAAAGATAGAATAGGCCCTGGCCAGTTGGCTCAGCGGTAGAGCATCGGCCTGGCATGTGGGGGACCCGGGTTCGATTCCCGGCCAGGGCACACAGGAGAAGCGTCCATCTGCTTCTCCACCCCTCCCCCTCTCCTTCCTCTCTGTCTCTCTCTTCCCCTCCCGCAGCGAGGCTCCACTGGAGCAAGGATGGCCCGGGCGCTGGGGATGGCTCCTTGGCCTCTGCCCCAGGCGCTAGAGTGGCTCTGGTTGAGGCAGAGCGACGCCCCCTGGTGGGCAGAGCATCGCCCCTGGTGGGCGTGCCGGGTGGATCCTGGTCCGGCGCATGCGGGAGTCTGTCTGACTGTCTCTCCCCGTTTCCAGCTTAAGAAAAATACAAAAAAAACCCAAAAACATAAATTTTAAAAAAAAAAGAATATTCACCCAGAGCATCAGCATACTTATATTTTCTTTCTTTAAGGGACCCTGTTTTATACCACAATGCAAAAAGCTTTTGAATGAGCTTTGGATCATGTGGAGTGTGTCACTGAAAATGCCCAATAGAGACTTCCTAAAAGTAAATACTCATCTGGTGGGGAAGAGTCTCTCCATGAACACTCACATGACATAAATGTTGCAGAGTGTGGAAGAGAGCCTGAGGTGGTGATGGAATTAATAAGCAATGTGAACTTGTTAGAGAAGCTTGTTAAGAGGGAGTCTTTGGCCCTGGCCAGTTGGCTCAGTGGTAGAGCGTCGGCCTGGCTTGCAGGAGTCCCGGGTTCGATTCCCGGCCAGGGCACACAGGAGAAGCGCCCATCTGCTTCTCCACCCCTCCCCTCTCCTTCCTCTCTGTTTCTCTCTTCCCCTCCTGCAGGCAAGGTTCCATTGGAGCAAAGTTTGCCCTGGCGCTGAGGATGGCTCTGTGGCCTCTACCTCAGGCGCTAGAATGGCTCTGATTGCAGCAGAGTGATGCCCCAGATGGACAGAGCATCGCCCCCTGGTGGGCATGCTGGGTGGATCCTGGTCGGGTGCATGCGGGAGTCTGTCTGACTGCTTCCCCGTTTCCAACCTCAGAAAAATACATACACACACACAAAAAAAGAGGGAGTCGGCCCTGGCCGGTTGGCTCAGCGGTAGAGCGTCGGCCTGGCGTGCGGGGGACCCGGGTTCGATTCCCGGCCAGGGCACATAGGAGAAGTGCCCATTTGCTTCTCCACCCCCCCTCCTTCCTCTCTGTCTCTCTCTTCCCCTCCCGCAGCCAAGGCTCCATTGGAGCAGGGATGGCCCGGGCGCTGGGGATGGCTCCTTGGCCTCTGCCCCAGGCGCTACAGTGGCTCTGGTCACGGCAGAGCAACGAGGGGCAGAGCATCACCCCCTGGTGGGCAGAGCATCACCCCCTGGTGGGCAGAGCGTGGCCCCTGGTGGGCGTGCCGGGTGGATCCCAGTCAGGCGCATGCGGGAGTCTGTCTGACTGTCTCTCCCCGTTTCCAGCTTCAAGAAAGATTAAAAAAAAAGAAAAAAGAAAAAAAAAAAAGAGGGAGTCTTTGCCAAAGCACAAGGTAAAGGATGCTTCTGTGTTTGAATGTGATCAGTCTCACCCAACAAAGCTGACCTTCATGCAGTCTTTTAATGAGCCGCTTATCTCTGGACCAATACAATCATGCAAAAAAGTGAGATAAGACAGACAGATGTCTTCCCACCAGTCCTCCAAAGATGACCATTGCAATATTGTCATGCCTGGGTCAAACACTGATGCTGGGACAGTAGTCAGTTGGTTTGAGGAATTAGAACAGGAGAACACCCCATGTCCAGTCCAGGTGCCACAGGGCTCCAGTGGCTCAGCCAGCCTTCTCCAGGGAGGGAAGCAGAATGGGCTCAGGCCGTGTTCCTTCAGTCTGCAGTTCTGGGGAAGGCAGCTCTATACACACCTCCATCCGTCAGTCCTCTGTCCAGATCAGGAAGCACTTCCTCAGGTGACAGCTTTACTCCGCTGCAGGCAAGCAACCCTTGTAAATCCCTATCGCCTGCTCCTGCTTCGATGCTGCCAATTCTTCCCCAGATGTTCCCTGTGGAAGTAAATGGAGCTAACACACTTCCTACAGCCATGCTGTCCACTGCCAGCTCATCACAAACCCGGGCCAGCCAGGTCAGGGCCACCTCTGCCAGTCCCAACGCTGTCCAACTGGTGGGCCCTGTTCACGTAGTTCCAGCTGTGGTGAAAAGTTCCAGCCCCATGCAGGGCTCTATCCCTGGGGCCGGGGCTCCTGCAGGAGTCAAGCCCAGCAGCCTGCCATCAGTAGCCAGCTGCCGAACATAGGGCTGGCTGCACCACAGGCCCCTCCTCAAGATGTTCAAGGTCATTTTAAAAACCCTGTAATTCTCAGGCACATATCTTTTCTCTGGGTTCTATACAGTTTGGACATTTTCAACAACCCACAGCAGGCCCAGCAGGCACAGAAGCTGGTTGGCTGGCTGATTTCATGGTCACAACTTCAGCAACACCCCAATTCTCATCCTCAGCAGCTAGGGTCACAGGGTTCAAGTGCACAAGATTTAGCCAGTCAGCAAATAGCCTTTTATGCTCGGTCACCTGCCACCATTAATCCTGATGGAGCAGGAAGTGTTCTGTGGCCCCAGACATCAGTGTCATCTCAGCCTGGCTCTGCCCAGAGAGGACGTGGGCAAAGCCTTCCCCAGCAGACGGTCCAGCTCCCCTCTGCCTTCCAGCAGCAGCCGCAGCCCCAGCAGGTACTGTTCAGAAATCTTGCGGCTCACAGTCCTGTGCAAACAGCAGCAGCCGGAACAGCTCAGCCAGGTGAGGCCCGCAAACAGCAAGCCAGGCAAAGGTAAAGTGAGTGGAGACACGTGCAGCCCTCCCACACCTTGAGTCTTGCATCGTGTTCTCTCTTGAAAGACAAGAGCTTCGACCCAGATAAATTCTGAGGTTTTTATTTCATTCTGGGCTTTTTTTTATTATATTATTTTTTTACAAAGACAGAGAGTCAGAGAGAGGGATAGACAGGGACAGACAGACAGGAACAGAGAGATGAGAAGCATCAATCATTAGTTTTTCGTTGCGCGTTGCGACTTCTTGGTTGTTCATTGATTGCTTTCTCATATGTGCCTTGACCGCGGGCCTTTAGCAGACCGAGTAACCCCTTGCTGGATCCAGCGACCTGGGACCAAGCTGGTGAGCTTTTGCTCAAACCAGATGAGCCTGCGCTCAAGATGGCGACCTCGGGGTCTCGAACCTGGGTCCTTCCACATCCCAGTCCAACGCTCTATCCACTGTGCCACTGCCTGGTCAGGCATTCTGAGTTATTTTAATGTATTGGTATTTATTTTTATTTTTTATTTTCTTTAGCGAGAGGAAGGGGAGCAGAGAGACGGACTCCCTCATACGCCATGACTAGTAAGCAGTGCTCTGCTCATCTGGGGCTGTTGCTTCTTTGCAACTGGAGCCATTTTTTTTAGTGCCTGAGGCAGAGGCCACGGAGCCATCCTCAGTGCCTAAGGCCAACTCACTTGAGTCAATCAAGTTATGGCTGCGGGAGGGGAAAAAATAGAGAGAGAAGGGAAAAGGGTGGAGAAGCAGATGGTCACTTCTCCTGTGCGCCCTGACTGGGAATTGAACCTGGGACATCCATATGCCGGGCCGACGTTCTACCACTGAGCCAACCAGCCAGGGCTAGTATTTTTAATTGTTAGATATGCAGACTTTATACAGAAGCATAACCCTGTAGTTTTTACAAAGAAATGGGGTGATTTAATATCCTGGGGTTGTTTTGCTTACATCATTGTTTTGGTTGCTGTTGTTGACATAGTGATTTCTATTTTAATGTTCTAAAGCAGGGGTAGTCAACCTGGTAGTCAACATACCGCCCACTAGTGGGCGTTCCAACTTTCATGGTGGGTGGTAGCAGAGCAACCAAAGTATAAATAAAAAGATAAATTTAAGTATAGTAAGTTGTTTTATAAAGATTTATTCTGCCAAACTTAGCGAAAATTCAACATAAAGTACTTGGTAAGTAATAATTATTATATGCTTTAACTTGCTGTAATGCTGCTTTATAAATTTTATAAAGTAAAGTTACTTCCCTACTTTATTTGTTGTTTTTTGTTTGTTTTTTCTTTTACTTCCCTACTTTATAAATCACCATTACTGTGGAAGTGGTGGGCGGTAAGAAAATTTTACTACTAACAGAGATACAAAAGTGGGCGGTAGGTTTAAAAAGGTTGACTACCCCTGTTCTAAAGTATATCAAATCACACTAGGCTCAGTTTAAACTCCTGAAGCCTATTGTTTCTCTGAAACAATCAGTCTACAGAACCAATAAAGTTAAAATTACGTTAATTTAGCCCTGGCCTTGGTTGCTTAGAGCATCGTCCGGAAGTGCTGCTGTCGCCCATTCGGTTCCGGTCAGGGCACATACAGGGACAGAGCGATGTTCCTGTTTCTCTCTCCCTTCCTTTCTCTCTAAAGTCATTAAATTAAACATTTAAAACATGTTAATTTTGCAAGACAAATGTTATTTTTTTTTTAATTTTTATTTATTTATTTTTAGAGAGGAGAGGGAGAGACAGAGAGAGAGAGAGAGAAGGGGGGAGGAGCTGGAAGCATCAACTCCCATATGTGCCTTGACCAGGCAAGCCCAGGGTTTTGAACCAGCGACCTCAGCATTTCCAGGTCGATGCTTTATCCACTGCGCCACCACAGGTCAGGCGACAAATGTTATTTTAAAAGCCTCTTGCTGAGTTAAGCAGCACATCCCATACGCTGTACCATCTTAACTACTCTGAAGTTGTGTGTTGTGCAGCAGGTCTCTAGAACGCCTCTCATCCTGCAGCAGTGAGCCTGGACCGGCGGGAGCGCCAGAGCCCGTCTCCCGCTGCCCAGACCCTGGCGACCGGCGGGCTGGGCTCCGTCTCTGAGTCCGACTGCGGGAGACGCTTCATGTGGGGGCAGTCATACGTAGTTGTCGTTTTCGTGGCTGGCTTCTTTCATGATAGATGATATGAAAGAAGTATGATATCCTCAAGGTTCATCCATGTTGTAGCATGTGACAGGAAGGTCACAGATTTTTAAATGTTTTCATTGAACGTAACATATACTGATGTGACCAATGAAGTGTTAGAAACATCTTTCAGAGGAACATACATTGGTGTTTGTATATTTAGCCGAAAAGGTTTTTGTGCAGTGTATGAGAGGCAATTTTTTCAAATTCGTCTGGCAAATATATTAACACTACCGGACACGATGCTTGTCACAGCTCTGTAGAGGGCCTGGGGGCCTCCAGATGTGCGCTGTGGGTGAGGGCAGGGCCGTGCACGGGACGGTCGCCCCGGCCCCGCGAGCCGAGCTCTCCTCCTGCCGGCTGAGGTGCCCGGTGCGAGCGGCACCCCTGTGGTGGCTTGCTCGTTCTCTTTATCAAGTCATTTATAGTTTCTTTTATTTTCTTTTTTAATAACTTTATAGTTATTTTTATTTTATAGGTAATTTTTTTTTCAGAGAGAGAGAGACAGGAAGGGAGAGAGAGGGTGAGAAGCATCCATCAACTCGCAGTTGCTTTCATTTCAGTTGTCCTTTGTTGTTTCTGATACGCGCCTTGCCTGGGGCTCCAGCCGAGCCAGTGTCTCTTGCTCAAGCCAGTGACCTTGGGCTTTCATGCCGGGAAGTGGACTCAAGCTGGGGAGCTCTGGGGTCCTGTGGACACTCCCCCGCTTAACCCAGCGAGCCCGCGCCGACAAGCAGGCGCTCCCAGCCAGCGCCCTCTCGGGGTTCTGATCCGGAGACCTCGGTGGTCCGGACGCTGCTCTATTCACTGCACCATCCAGGGCAGGCTCAGTTATAGTTTTAGAACTCCAGCTTATTTGCGGGAAAATGAATAGCTAAACCTTTGGGGTTTTTTTTGTTTGTTTGTTTGTTTAAGCTGGAAACGGGGAGAGACAGTCAGACAGACTCCCGCATGCGCCCGACCGGGATCCACCCGGCACGCCCACCAGAGGGCGATGCTCTGCCCCTCCGGGGGTCGCTCTGCCCACCAGGGGCGATGCTCTGCCCACCAGGGGGCGATGCTCTGCCCCTCCGGAGCGTCGCTCTGCCGCGACCAGAGCCACTCTGGCGCCTGGGGCAGAGGCCAAGGAGCCATCCCCAGCGCCCAGGCCATCCTTGCTCCAATGGAGCCTTGGCTGCGGGAGAGGAAGAGAAAGACAGAGAGGAAGGAGGGGGGGTGGAGAAGCAAATGGGTGACTCTCCTATGTGCCCTGGCCGGGAATCGAACCTGGGTCCCCCACACGCCAGGCCAACGCTCTACCGCTGAGCCAACCGGCCAGAGCCTAAACCTTTGAAAATAAGTTATTTGTTTGCCTTTGGAGTGTTGTTCAGAAGCAGGATCCAGCCCCGCCCTCTCTCTCCCCGCCCGGGCCCGGGCTCACCAGTGGGCCAGCAGCCCTGCCCCGTGGCCCTCCTGTCCTTCTGGGCTGTCCCGCTGGGCCTCAGAGGATCCCTGCACCTTTCTGGGGGTTTTTCCCTTTCTTTACGGCGGTGTCATTGACATAAGAAACGAGCCGTGTAAAGCGTACGGTTCAGTGGCATTTACTAATTTATAGTGTTGTGCCACCACCATCTCTATTTCGAAAACATTCCGTCACCCCCAGAGTCTCTGGCCACTAAGCACTCGGTTTCCACCCTGCCCTGCCCGGCCCCGGAGACCCCAGTGAGCTCTCTGTCTGGATGGACTTCCCTGGTCTGCATGTTTCCTGTGAATGGAATCATACACCGTGTGGCCTTTGCGTCTGGCTTCTTTTCCTCCCGTAACGTTTTTGAGGTTCATCCACATGGTGACATGCGTCAGTCCTGGGTGTGTTTTCTGTCTGAGTGATAGCCCGTTCTTTGGTCAGACCGCGTTTGTTTAACCATTCGCATTGTGCATTTCGGTCACCTCACGTCTTAGCTATATAGATAATGTCACTATGAACATTTGTGTCCAGTTTTTTGTGTGTCTTATATTTTGCTTTGTTACAACTTTGAAGGGCAGCCTGTCCATGTAGAATTTGTTTTTCTAAGTACACATGTATGTTTCTGTGCGTTTTGTCCTAAGAAAACAAAGGAGATCTTTCCGACAGTTCCAAAAGAGATGAGTGAAGGGACAGGTGACCGGCGAGACTTTCTCGATGAAGTCCGCTGTACTGATGTGGGGCTGATCCAAGTCAGGAAAGATTTTCTTTTTATTTTTTTTTCTTTTAATTAAGTGAGAGCAGGGGAGGCAGAGAGACAGACTCTCACATGCACCCTACCGGGATCCACCCAGCAAGCCACCTACAGGGTGATGACCTGCCCATCTGGGGCATTGTTCCGTTGCTTGGCAACCAAGCTCTGTAGGAGCCTGAGGCAGAAGCCACCCAGAGTCATCCTCAGCAATTTGACAGGGGCAACTTGCTTGGGCCATTAGAGTCATGGATGTGGGAGGGGGAGAGAGAGAGAAAGAGACTGAAAGGGGAGGGGTGGAGAAGCAGATGGGCGCTTCTCCTGTGTGCCCTGACTGGGAATCAAGCCCAGGACATCCACACGCCAGGCCAACGCTCTATCATTAAGCCAACCAGCCAGCGCCAGGAAAGATTTTTTATGAACTTCAAACACACATGTCGAATACACCATCTGAGTGATGCTGTGCCATTCAAGCTCCCGCATCCCATCCTGGACATCTTTGGGAATGTCTGCACACTTGTAAGAAGTGAACCCGTGCAATGACCAATTGCGAAGAAGTTTATGGTCCTTGAGGACCAACCAGAGCCCTGAATTCAGACTCTCACCAGATTTTTTTTTTTTTTTTGTATTTTTCTGAAGCTGGAAACGGGGAGAGACAGTCAGACAGACTCCCGCATGCGCCCGACTGGGATCCATGCTCTGCCCACCAGGGGGCGATGCTCTGCCCCTCCGGGGCGTAGCTCTGCCACGACCAGAGCCACTCTAGCGCCTGGGGCAGAGGCCAAGGAGCCATCCCCAGCGCCCGGGCCATCTTTGCTCCAATGGAGCCTTGGCTGCGGGAGGGGAAGAGAGAGACAGAGAGGAAGGGGGGGGGGGTTGGAGAAGCAAATGGGCGCTTCTCCTATGTGCCCTGGCCGGGAATCGAACCCGGGTCCCCCGCACGCCAGGCCGACGCTCTACCGCTGAGCCAACCGGCCAGGGCCCAGACTCTCACCAGATTTGATGTACTTCCTCCCTTTGCTGACCTTCTGGTTTAGTAATGCAGCACCCCCTTCCCAAGCAAGCAAATAAATTCAGTTTTATTTCACAGAAATGCAGTTTTCAAATAAATTCAGTTCTGTGGTCTTTGTATCCTGTCTATCTTTGAATGATCCCCACCAAGGTTGGTAATATAAGGCAACTGCCATACTAATGAAGAGAAAGAAAATCACCCTTGAAGTAAAATCCCAGAGACTGTCTGATCCAAACAACTGTGCAGAGAGGAGTTCCATGTTCCTGGTACTTCATTAGGCCCTAGGTGGGATGGGGTGATTGCAGATACCAAAGAAAAGTATGATACCTCTTTAGAATATAGCTCTTATAAAAAGTCATGTAATTTTATACTTTAGCAATTTAAGCTAGATTCCCATTATGATAAAGTCCTAAAGGAATAATGAATGTTACACATACCAAGATGAGTACACAATAGAGAGAATGGAAAATAGAAGGCTCAAGAATTTAGTGGCTGTCACCCTGCCACAGGTCAGAGACAATGGAAAGAAGATTCCAGACAGAACAGTACAGCCAACCCCATGAAGTCCAGGTATGTGACTCTGCATAGAGAATTTGTACTTATTTATAAATGATAAGTTTAAAAATCTTATTTCAGCCTGACCAGGCAGTGGCGCAGTGGATAGAGCCTCAGACTGGGATGCAGAGGACCCAGGTTCCAGACCCCGAGGTCACCAGCTTGAGCGAGGGCTCATCTGGTTTGAGCAATAAAAAGCTCACCAGCTTGGACCAAGGTCGCTGGCTTGAGCAAGGAGTTACTCGGTCTGCTGAAGGCCCATGGTCAAGGCACATATGAGAAAGCAATCAATGAACAACTAAAGTGCCACAACGAAAAACTGATGATTAATGCTTCTCATCTCTCTCTGTTCCTGTCTGTCCCTATCTATCCCTCTCTCTGACTCTCTCTCTGTCTCTGTAAAAAAATAAATAATTAATTAAAATAAAAATCTATTTCAGCCTGACCTGTGGTGGCGCAGCTGATAAAGCGTCAACCTGGAATGCTGAAGTTGCTGGTTCGAAACCCTGGGCTTGCCTGGTCAAGGCACATATGGGAGTTGATGCTTCCTGCTCCTCCCCCCTTCTCTCTCCCTTTATCTCTCTCTCTCTAAAAATGAATAATAATAATAAAATCTTATTTCAGTCTAGATTTGTTTTGAAAAAAATTAGAGAGAAACACCTAATTCTCCTAAGAAACTTTTATTTCTTAAAAGTAACAGAAACAAGTTAGGTTCCTTGCTGGACAGACTGTTTCGAGGGTCTCATACCCACTTATCCCACCATCCAACTGATATCAGTATCGTCTTTGGTTTTTGTTGTGTGCTGCCTCCTGAAAGCACTATGCCCACCTATTAATTAGAGAAGGCTGAGTTTATTCTTGCTTGTAAGGACCTTGACAGTGGCTTTGTAGTGTTTTAGTTAGTTCAATATCTTTTTCTATAAAATCAATAAAATAATCCATCACTAGGACTTCAGGATTTTATCTTCAGGGGAACAATTTAATTGCATTTTGAAAAAATACCTAGGCTGGTCCTGGCTGGTTGGCTCAGTGGTAGAATGTTGGCCCAGCATGTAGCTGTCCTGGGTTCAATTCCCAGTCAGGGCACACAGGAGAAGTCAAAATGAGTTTAAAAACCAAACCAAACCCAGCTATATGATTATAAGAGATAGCAGGTCAATGACATAAAAAAAAAATGGCGGTATTATTATCAGGAAAGGAGGAATTGATGGTAAGAGAACCTACAAGAGACTGCAGAGGGACACTGTGGGACAGCAGAAGATACAGGTTTTTTTGTTGTTGTTTGTTTGTTTGTTTGTTTTTTCCGAAGCTGGAAACGGGGAGAGACAGTCAGACAGACTCCCGCATGCGCCCGACCGGGATCCACCCGGCATGCCCACCAGGGGCAACGCTCTGCCCACCAGGGGAGACACTCTGCCCACCAGGGGGCGATGCTCTGGTGGCTCCACCGCAACCAGAGCCACTCCAGTGCCTGGGGCAGAGGCCAAGGAGCCATCCCCAGCGCCCGGGCCATCCTCGCTCCAATGGAGCCTTGGCTGCGGAAGGGAAAGAGAGAGACAGAGAGGAAGGAGGGGGGGTGGAGAAGCAAATGGGCGCCTCTCCTATGTGCCCTGGCTGGGAATCGAACCCGGGTCCCCCGCACGCCAGGCCGACGCTCCACCGCTGAGCCAACTGGCCAGGGCCAGAAGATACAGTTTAAGAAGCAAATATCAACAGATGGACAACTGTCACAGGGAAAGGGGAAGAAGGGACGCGATCAAAGAACGTGACGGGATTAGCCAAGTCATAGAGACATAACACAGAGATACAGACAACAGGGTAGCAATAGCCAGAGGGAAAGGGGGGTGGAGGTGGGGACGGGTGGCAAAGGAGGGGACACGGGGGTGGGAAGAGACTTTGCATGGGGGACACGATGCAGAAGGTAGAGGGTATTATATTGAGTGGGACACTTGAAACATTATCAACACACTAAATTAAATTTTTTTTTAAAAAAGCAAGTGTCAAAAACTTGGTATGTCTCAAGCAACATGGAACTAAATATAAAAAGAAGAAAGCCTAGGATTGTCTTGAAAGATGCGTGCACAGGTTGGGAAGAGGATAAGCTGGAATGGATGGCTGAGAGGTGGCCGACGAAGTAGAGAAAGAGTGGGAAAGTGGATGATGGTAATTTCTGGAAGTCTCAACCAATAGACAAGTCAAGGTGACTCCAGCAACAGTGGTCAGACAGACTCTCCAGCCAGGGCCAGTCCAGGGCCAGAGAAGATAGGGCCTGGGTTGCCCCGCAGGCAGGCTGATGGATGTGGCCTTTGAACATACAGCCTTCCTTTCCTCTGCATCAGCAATTCGTAACACTGTAATTGAGATGCATGGCGCAGAATGAGGTTCTTTTATCTAAACAGGAGTTTTGTAGGCTTGGAGTGACTGCTGGGTGTGTAGGTCACACCAGTATGGGGGGGCTGCCCATTATTTTCCATTAAAGATCCATTTAACTTCCTGAAACCTAAAAAGTCAGTCTATGTTAAAAGAGTTCTGACCCACTAAAAATCCCCTTTTCTATTTACTAATCAGGAATCTTCACTTCTCAAGTTTTAGCAATAATTTTAGGGAATGTTTCTAATACCTACAGGAAATATAGTACAACCGTCACACCCCGTTTCCACGCCATAAGCTGGGCAGAGCTTGTATTTTTCAGTCGTGGTGATCTGTGGCAATTAGGAAGTTTTTGAAACAACCCTCTCGTTATGCATATTGACTGCCCTTCCGGCCACGCAGGCTGTTTTTCCAGAACATGCGGTGAATTGTGAAACACAAACAATGCACTGTACAAAATACAGGTATGACCAGGATGCCACTTACCTTGGATTCCTACCTCCCCCTGGTCTTCACAGGAGGCGCTGGCATTTTCAGAGCGTAGGGAGTCGGGCTGTGAGGGTTAACTGGGGATGACCAGATTTGAACTGGAGGGAAGTGAAAGGTTCACTGATGTCCCAAATGCCTCTTGCACTGGTGGGAAAATTAAGGAGATGTTATCAGAGGTTATTGCGACTGGAAGATGAGTAAGCCCTAGAGACCTCATTCACAGCATAGTGATTCTAGTCAATAACACTGTATTATAGACTTCAAAATTGCTAAGAAACTCGATCTTAAATCTTTTCACCACACAAAAAAAGAAAAGAAATAAGATAATTATGTGGCATGATAGCGCTGTTAGCTAACAGTATGGTGGCAATCCTATTGCATATAAATGTATCAAATCAACACATACACCTTAAATTTACACGTTATACATCCATTTTATCTCAATTTTGAAAACAGATTTTGAAAAACTTTCATTGGCTAGAACATTTGAAAATGGCTAACAGCATCTACTCCGAATTTACCTTTTTGAAAATACAATCAAAATCCACAGTCATGTTACCCAAAGCATGGTCCTCCAACAAGCAGCCTTGGCAGGTCGTAGGTGCCTAATAGAAATGCAGGCCCTCAGGCCCGTCCCAGATGCACTGAGGCATAATTTGCATGTTGCTGAGATCCCCAGTAAGTTTGCCAAGTGCTGCTACAGGAAACCTCCTGGTGGGCTAATAAAGAGCAGAGCCCCAGGCTATTTATGTGTTAATTTAAATTACTTAAACAAAATTTAAAATTCAGTCACGCTAGCTACATTTCGATGCTCAAGAGGCACATGGTGGCTAGTGCCCAGTCTATTGGACAGTGCAGGTATAATATTCCCATCATGGCAGAAAGTTCTCATTGGTTCTCAGTCCTAGCCACACATTGGAATCCCTGGCCACAGTTGTTTGGGTTTTTTTTTTAACATGAAAAAAATCGAAGTTTCATACATTAAGGTGACCAACTTTTTTACAATGAAAAGGAGGACAAAAATAAATTGAAGAAAACAATATCGTAAATAAAAGAAACATTTTATTCATTGCAACAATAATACACTATAATATGATAAATGCATAATAAAAACATTTGTGATATTTTATATTATAATTATGCTTACATGCCTATTAATTTTTAATAATAATTGTAGGAAAAAAGTACTCATTTAGATACAAATACGTCACATCACACGCAATGGATCGACTCTGCATCAATCGAATACAGACATTTATAGATTAGTCTTCCAATAGCAAAAAGGAGGACATTTAGGAGGACACTTTTCGAGGGAGGACGGAACTTACGAAAGAAGAACTGTCCTCCCTAAAGGCGGACAATTGGTCATTTTACATACATGCACATGGGAATTCACATAGACATGAAAATTCCTGAGACAGTGAGGCACGGAAGACATTTTGGACAAAGGAGAAAGGGGGTAAGGGCATATTAGATTTCAGAAGTGACAACAAAGGATTTTCAGGTAGTCCAGGCAGAGCAGAACACCCATGGTGGGCCAATCCTTCCTAGGCACTCAGAAACAATGAGACACAGTGGGGGACAGGATCTAGTTAATAGGTCCCTACCTGAAGCCCTCTTATTCAGTTTTAAATGTTGATACAGAACGCTTTTTTAAGCCCTCATTCTACAAGCATTGAATCTTCATTGGAACCTGACTTAGTGTTTTCTAATAAGATGACCATTAGGAAAACAGAGATCTTGATCTTGGTAAAAACCTCTCACATCTTTCACGCTCAGATAATCACGTGATATAATGTCATTTAAATTTGCGGAACTCTAGGCTGTGGTGTCAGGTTCTACACAGGTAACTTTGTGGGTGTGATGCTTTCATTTTCCTTTTATTCATTGAAAAGATTACATTAAAGTGCCTTGGCTGGTGGCGCAGCAGATAGAGCAATGACTGGAGCCCTGAGGTCACTGGTTTGATCCTGGGGTTCCCAGCTCTATCCCAAAGGTACCGACTCCATGCCAAGGGTGCCAGCTCAACCCCTGAGGTCACCGGTTCAAGCTCCAGTCAGGGCACATATGCGAAGCAATCAATAGCACAAAAAAGTGGAACAACGCGTCAGTGCTTCTCTCTCCTCCTTCCTCTCTCTCAAAAATAAAAAAATTTAAAAATATTACATTAAAACACTAAGAAAAACTTTAAAAGATTTTACACAGCCATTATACGATTTCTCTGACACAGTCATTTTTGTTCAGGGTCTTTACACTCTAGTCTTTACATATTTGCATATTTTCACAGGTCACCCCAGCCTGGCTGTTTACAACAATTACAAAACTAGCTCTCTGTACATCAGACCCCAACCTACAAATTATACAGAAATACCATCTCCAAACGCCTGCCTCTGGTTCCTTGGGTAAGGGGCGAGGGGAGGGGGGTCTGGTTTGTCTCACATACATTGTTATACAAACATAACGCACCTCTTGCAGCCTTTGCTTCTATGAGAACAGTGGTGTCCAAGGGACCCAGGTTGCTATTGTGACGTCTTTTCCATTGATGTCTTTTGCTGATTCTGGTTCATAGACATGACTTTATTAATCTCCAAGAGTCCCTCAACTAGGTTACATTCATAGAATGGTTCTTTATGAAGATTTGCACAGCAGGGTCCTTTTATTTACTATATCTCCTCATTCCAACAAGAGCCCCTGGAAGACCTGTTTGACATTGGACTACAGTAGTCCCCCATTATCTGCAAAGAATACTTTCCAAGTCGCCCAGTGGATGTCTGAAACCAGTGAGAGTACTAAACCCTATAGAGACTATGTTTTATCCAAACACACATACCTTTTCACTTAAAAGAAGCATTTTACGGCTTCTCATTGGCATGTCCGAACTGCCAGCATCACTACCCTTGCACTTTGAGGCCATTATGAAGTAAAACAGGGGTGACTGCACACAAGCACTAAGATACTGCTACAGTTGACCTCATAACTGAGGAGCTACTAAGTTACTGACAAGCATCTACATTGCGGAGATTTGGGCCAAAGGGATGCTTTACATCCTGAGCAGAATAGTGCACAATTAAAAACATGAATTGGTTTTAGAGTTTTCCATTTAATGTTTTTGGACTGGGGTTGACTGTGGGTAACTGAAACATCAGGAAGCCAAACCACTGATAAAAGAGGACTTGTCTGTACGTGGAAACATCTTCCCTAACCCCTGTGTGAATTTGGACTCTCCCTCTTTTGGGGGTCAGTAAGGAGTGACCCGTATTCTTGATGGGGCTCAGTCCTAGAGGTGGGAGCCAGCCGGTGACCCTGCATGGCTTGTCGCTGTCCTCACCGGGGCTAGGACTAGGATGAGGCAAGTGAGGTGCTCACTCTCAGAGGCATGCAAGTGCGGGGTTGAAACGTAACTTCAAATTTTGATGCTGTGCTTGCTCATCATGGATTTTTTTTTTTTTGGCCTTAATTCTGATATTTAAAAATATTTTTAATTTTGATTACTGAAGCCGTTGTGTTTGGCATTCCATTTTGTAAAAGTGCCTCACTCACCTTTCCATATTCCCAAGCCCTGGTCCTGGTTCCTTTATCTCTCATTCAAATAGAGCCTACAGCTCATTCCTTGAAGTCATACCTGATATAAATCCCTCCCAGTACCCAGTTTAGGCCTGCAGCTACACATAGATGAGTGTTACCTAGTTGTAATCACACAGGTCACCATTTTTTGTATGATGTTTAACCCTTTGAGTGAGGTTAACCCTTTGAGTAGTACCAACGTTCAGGTACGTCCTCACTCAAAGGGTTAATTTTCATAAACAACTGTTTCATACAGAATTTTCCTTGTTCCTAGGCTTCCTTTATTGCCTCTTTTAACAGCTGCAAGACAATCCACTCGGCTGATGCACTGTACTTAACAAGTCTCCTATTATTAGTGAATTTCCAGTTCTCATTCAGCAAAGAGTCGTTAGATCTGCAAATGAGCTGAGTGAGATCGATTGCTCTGCCTAATAAGGAAGGAAGCTTTTTTTTTAATGATGTCTTGGAGTTTGAGGGTTTGAGGAATTTTTGTTTGTTTGTTTTCTGCAGACAAGAGTTAAGAAACTTGTTGGAAACCTGAAACACAAGTTGGAAGAAATTGCGGAGGGACATTTTAAAAAGAGAGATGTGATTCTGAATTTAAGGTATTGGCTATATGAAGCCACAATGGGGACCCCTGCTGTTACTGCCACATCTTCCGTAACTGGCTGCCACAGTGTGACTGACCCTTGAGACATAAATAGGGAGCTATTAACATGCTGTTTTGCATGTATACAATTGAAACCACTAACAGGTCAATTCCATCTCCCAAAGGCAAAGACAGGATTTCTGTGTGAAAAAGAGAAGAGAGAAGAGAAAAAGAAATGGCAGACATTTGAAGATGGTGCCATTTGTTTTCTTTTTTTTTTTTTTTTAAGATTTTATTTATTGGCCTGACCAGGTAGTGTTGCAGTGGATACGGCATCGGACTGGGATGCTGAGGACCCAGGTTCGAAGCCCTAAGGTCACCAGCTTGAGCACGGGGTTACTGGCTTGAGCATGGGATCATAGACATAAGCCCATGGTCACTGGATTGAAGCCCAAGGTCACTGGCTTGAACCCAAAGGTCGCTGGTTTGAGCAAGGGGTCACTGACTCAGCCAGAGCCCCCTGTCAAGGCACATATGAGGAAGCATATGAACAACTAAGATGCTGCAGTGAAGAATTGATGCTTTTCATCTCTCTCCATTCCTGTCTGTCTGTCCGTATCTGTCCCTCTGTCTTGTCTCTGTGTCTCTCATTAAAAAAAAAAAAAAGATTTATTGTTCTAGCGAGAGGAGAGAGAAAGAGAAAGGCATGGGGGGAGAAGCGGGAAATATCAATTTATACTTGCTTCTTGTACATGCCTTGACCAGGCAAGGCTGGGGTTTCAAACCAGGGACCTCAGGGTTCCAGGTCGACATTCTATCCACTGCGCCACCACAGGTCAGGCATGGTGCCATTTGTTTTCTTTTCTTCAGCATCTCTTCTGATTCTAATCAGCTGGCAGTAAGCAAAGATGCCAGTGCAGATGCCTACCATGGGGAGCTACCAGGCACATACCTGTAGTCAAACCACATTAGCTTCTGTTAGCTTGCTGCAGCTAGCAAGAACTCACTCCAGGGACCATGGGGCATTTGAGTAAGATGGACCAGGCAGGAGGGTAATTACAGGATTTAAGCAGGTACTGAGGAAATCTTAAGGAAGAGGGGGCATGTTCTAAATTCCCTGTTATCAAGAAGCAGAAGCGCCCTGGCCGGTTGGCTCAGCAGTAGAGCGTCGGCCTGGCGTGCGGGGGACCCGGGTTCGATTCCCGGCCAGGGCACATAGGAGAAGCACCCATTTGCTTCTCCACCCCCCCTCCTTCCTCTCTGTCTCTCTCTTCCCCTCCCGCAGCCAAGACTCCATTGGAGCAAAGATGGCCCGGGCGCTGGGGATGGCTCCTTGGCTTCTGCCCCAGGCACTAGAGTGGCTCTGGTTGCAACAGAGCGACGCCCCGGAGGGGCAGAGCATCGCCCCCTGGTGGGCAGAGCATCACCCCTGGTGGGCGTGCTGGGTGGATCCCAGTCGGGCGCATGCGGGAGTCTGTCTGACTGTCTCTCCCCGTTTCCAGCTTCAGAAAAATACAAAAAAAAAAAAAAAAGAAGAAGAAGCAGAAGCAATATAACAATTCAGCATTTTCCTTTCTTTGAAAAATGGGGAAATTAAGGAGGAGCTAGAATTGTGATAGGTAAAAGAGCAGCGTGAAACTTGTTCATCAAAGGTGGAAGACTATTCATCCATTTCCTTGTTGAAAAGTGGCCTTATTTCTATCTAGTTCCAAACATGGTCATGGAGTGGCCTTCTCTGGACTTTCTTTTCCAAGAGTGCTATTTATCTTCAGGTGGGAACATCAAACCCACCTACCAGCAAGGCTGTTTCTCACTTCCTCGGTCTTTCCTGACAAGGTCAGCCCCCAGGACATCAATCTGTGTCTAGGTCCACAGCAGTCAGAGCACTCTGCCCTTGAACCCCTGGGTCAGACATCAAGGGGATGATTTTTGTTGTATACAGACAAACCAGGAAGTCCTAGGAGTCTGCTGTCACACGTTTGGGACAGGGTGTTCTGCTGTGTCCATTGGTGGCTTTCAATGGCACCTGCCTCTCAGGTAGGCTCTCCTTCGGTCTTTCTGAGCAGATGCCTATGCAGGGTCTTAGCTGCAGTTCCCTCCAAATGCAGGTGCGGAGGCAGCAGCATGTGTACGGGGAGTTGACTGCACGAAGTTCTCCCTCTTCCCAAGGGTAGCTCACCCCTCCGGGGCCCACCTGAGGGCCTGTACAAAGTCCGCCTCAGAATGGCCCACCCACAACCTGGAGGAGGGGAATCCTGACCCATTTTCATGTGGCTTTGCCAGAATGACTGAACAGCCCCACAGGGGGCTCCTTCCTGCCAGATGTCAAACTTCAATATGTGAGAGGTTGATGGATAAATGAAAAAACAATGTTTGCCCCTGAGAGTTTCTTTCTTTCTTTTTTTTTTTTTAGCAAGAGAGAGAGACAGACAGACAGACAGGAAGGGAGAGAGATGAGAAGCATCAAGTCATAGTTGCGGCACCTTAGTTGTTCATTGATTGCTTTATCATATGTGCCTTGACGGGGTTGGTGGGGAAGTCCAGCTGAGCCAGTGACCATGGAGTCATATCTATGATCTCACACTCAAGCCAGTGACCCCGCGCTCAAGCTGGTGAGCCTGTGCTCAAGCCGGATGAGCCTGTGCTCTAGCACATGCATTTTCGAACCCGGCTCCTCAATGTCCCAGACCCATGCTCTATCCACTGTGCCACCACCTGGTCAGGCTGCTCCCTGGGAGTTTCCTATGATTTCTGTGACTACCATGTTAGCAGGATCAAGTCCCACAGAAGTTGAAAAACCTTACACCCGACTTGGCTGGTCTGGCTTTATGTAGATGACGTCCCTGGCCTCTTAGAGCTTCTGTGAGCAATCAGACAGAGCTCTGCCTGGCTCTCCCATGCCACAGAGAGAAGATTCTGTCTTTTGGGGTGAAGGCCCTCTCTGGCAAGTGCATTTTCCCATAGGCCCAACCCGCTCTGGGCCCAGTAACGAGAAGAGGAATAAAAGAGGGAAAGAAGAGAGAGACTAGCTCTATCCAGCCCCTAAGCCACCAGATTGGCAGCACACTTTCTTGGGGAGCTCCAGCTTGACAGCATCCTCTATTTTTAGCAGTATAACCCCTGCAAAACCCTGGACAGTCACATTTAAGCATTCAGCAGGTTAAGAATCATTGGCCAGAACTGAAAAGGAGCCCAGAATGTAATGGTTGAAACTGGTAATGTACATAAATAGCTGGACCACTTTGTCTCTTGTTCAAAATCCTATTGTATTTGTGAGCAATTTTCTTCCACTTCAAACTCTCTCATTATACACCCTTTCATTCAAAATGTTAATTCTCCCTCCTCTTGTAATGTAACCATGCACTAATCATTTCTGGGATGGGAAGACATATTCCTAAGTGAGACTCTTCTGAAGAGCTGAATTAAACAGTGGGTTTGTTGCTTTAATTTCTTCTCTAACAGTTAATAGAATTGCCAGCAAAGAGTTTTTCCAAAGTCTTAAAAATTATCCATGATAATATTTTTGTGCAAATGAAATTTTGGGGAGCCAGGTGGAGGTTTATATCTCAGCAATTGAAGTTAAAAAAATTAAAAAGACCAAATAACAAAAATATGTCGCCTCCAAACATTTACCCCAAAATGACTTAATAGTTCATAAAAATACAGTGAACTCTTGTTCCAAATAAAAGTAAAACCATGAAGGTATGGGTTCTAGTGTTGGGTTTTCTGGTTACTAGCTTAGTGACCTTGGGCATGTGTCTGTACCTTCCAGCAAGTTTGTAAGTACATTTATACAAAAATGATAGAAATCGGATCGAGAAACACAAAGAAGATAATAGCAAAGACATTTTATGTAAAGAAGATAAATCAATGTGGTGGGATGAGGAAGAAGTCAGATATTCTCCAGCTGGTTTTGTCTACTATAGCTTCTGTCTGGCTTCCCTCAGACTAGCTAAGCGAGTAACTTACGGTCGCCTTAGCAAAACTACCCTCTCAAGGATGTCAGCCATGGGAAAGACCAGCCAAGTCTCTTAACTTGAGAGATAAACTAGCAATTGCCCCAAATTATCTCGTTTACAAATTTTAAACAGAATCTACATATGGTTCCTACTGTGTCCAGTATCACCCTTTATTACTCCTGAGAAGCAATTTTAAAGATCTGAGCATTTTTTAGAACCTCCACACCCTCAGTCCCCACAAAATAAAATAAAATAAAATAAAATCCCCAGGCTATAGAATGCACGGTGTGATCAACTCCACCGAGAGCCCACTCTTCCCCTCCCCCACCGTCACACCCTTCGCCAGGGGATTCTGTGGTGCCCTCTGCCACGGTACTCATCCAGGTGCAGAGCCTGGATTCGTGGGGCCCAGTGTAAAATGAAAAGCAGGGGCTCCTTGATCAAAAAGAAGCGAGTGACGCATCACCCACTAAAATACAGAGCTTTTTTTCTTTCTTCCACAGACTCTCTCTCTCTCTCTCTCCTCTCTCAAATTGTCATGCCAATTTTATTTGCTATTTAATGCCATTGTAAGTAAACAAAAGTTTTAAACGAGTGGCATGAATTTTACCCTTCATCTTTATATTTTGTAAGAAGGGGCACCTGATGCTGATGCTGGAACGCGACGCGAAGCGCAGGCGGCGGCCCTCCCTCCCCGGGCGAAGATAAATACGCCGCGTCTCCCCAGGACCGAAGGCTCCTCCACTCCAGAGGCGGTGGCATGCTGATCTCTGAATCCCCGGGGGTGGGCATGGTGCCTGCTACGTCATAAGCAATAAATATATATTTAAAGGGGCAACGGAGAGAGGAAGAAAACGAGTTTAAAAATCAGTTTTGGGCCCTGGCTGGTTGGCTCAGTGGTAGAGCATCAGCCCAGCGTGTGGATGTCAGGGCTTCAATTCCCGGTCAGGGCACACAAGAGGAGCAACCACCCCTACCCCTCTTACCTCTCTCTCGTGTGCTTTCTCTCTCTTCCCCTCCTGCAGCCATGGCTCGATTGGAGTGAGCTGACCCTATGCAGGCACTGAGGATGGCTCCATGGCCTCCTTCACACTAAGAAGAGTTTCGTTGCTGAGCAACAGAGCTACACCCCAGATGGGCAGAGCATCGCCCCCTAGTGGCATGCCAGGTGGATCCCAGTTGGGAGCATGCAAGAATCTGTCTCTCTGCCTCCCCTCCTCTCACTGAATAAAAAAAAAAAAAAAGGAAAGAAACAAAGAAAGAAACAAAGGAAGAAAGAAAATCAGTTTTACTTGTGAGACTGGGGAGAAGTTGGCACACTCACACATCACTGGTGGGAATGTAAAACGATGCACCTGCTTTGGAAAACAAGCTGGCAGTTTCTCAAGAAGTTGAACATTGCCTGACCAGGCAGTGGTGCAGTGGATAGAGCATCGGACTGGGATGCGGAGGACCCAGGTTCAAGACCCTGAGGTCGCCAGCTTGAGCGTGGGCTCATCTGGTTTGAGCAAAAAG
Organism: Saccopteryx bilineata; assembly: GCF_036850765.1. Lineage (NCBI taxonomy): Eukaryota > Metazoa > Chordata > Mammalia > Chiroptera > Emballonuridae > Saccopteryx > Saccopteryx bilineata. Next base: position 128,124,017 of record NC_089502.1, read on the forward strand.
CTCACCAGCTTGGACCCAAGGTCGCTGGCTCGAGCAAGGGGTTACTCAGTCTGCTGAAGGCTTGCGGTCAAGGCACATATGAGAAAGCAATCAATGAACAACTAAGGTGTTACAACAGCAATGAAAAACTGATGATTGATGCTTCTCATCTCTCTCTTTTCCTGTCTGTCCCTATCTATCCCTCTCTCTGACTCTATCTCTGTCCCTGTATAAAAAATAAAGTTGAACATTGAGTTCCTTTAGGATTCAGCAATCCTGCTGCTAGGTAACTGAAAAGCTACGGTCACGCAAAAATTTGTTGGTGAATGTTCGTAGTAACATTATTCATAATAGCCAAAAAGTAAAAACAACTCAAATGTCCATCAACTAAAGAAGGGATAAATAAATTGGGGTCTATCCATACAATGAAATATTATTCTGCCCCCAAAAAATGAGGTCTTGATTCATGCTACAACATGGATAACCCCTGAAAACATTATACTAAGTGAAAGAAGTCAGACACAAAGACCGCACACCGTATGATTCTATTTATATGAAATGTCCGGGACAGGCAAATCTATAGACAGAGAGCAGACTGGTGGCTGCCAGGAGCTGGGCAGAGGGTGAAGTGGGGAGTGACTGGACACAGCGGTCCTTGTGACTGTGACAGAAGTGTTTGGGAGTTAGATAGTGATGACGTCTGCGCAACTTTGGGAGTATACTAAAACCACTGAATTTTATGGGTTGTGAATTATATCTCAATGACAAGAAAACAGGTCTGCGTAGGTCCATTTCTTACTAATGGCGTGACCTTTGAAAAGTGTGCAACCTCACTGAACTTCAGCTTCCTCAACTATAAAGTGGAGAGAAATAGTACTTAAGTCACAGAAGGGTCGGTGAGGGTAAGTTCAATATCAAATGTAAAGGAATTTGCACCAAGCGGTCTTCAAGCCCTCTGCTGCTACTCACAGCCCTCAGGCTCAGGGCAGGCTCCTGGCTGGATTCAGGGCAAACTGACACAACGGGGGAGTAGAATATGGAGGAACATTCAGAGAGAGACTAAAAGGATCCATGTTCTCTTCCTCCTCCCAAAGTGGATCCTCTCCCTTTCCTCATCGGGTATTCCGGCGCAGCTGCTGAAACTGCTTCTTTACTCCCAAAGTGGATCCTCACCCTTTCCTCATCGGGTATTCTGGCGCAGCTGCTGGAACTGCTTCTTTACTCCCAAAGTGGATCCTCTCCCTTCCCCTCATCGGGTATTCCGGCGCAGCTGCTGAAACTGCTTCTTTACTCCCAAAGTGGATCCTCTCCCTTCCCCTCATCGGGTATTCCGGCGCAGCTGCTGAGACTGCTTCTTCAGAGGGGCTTTCTTACTCAGAGGGACCAGGTGCGACACAGGGACAAAGGAGCAAGAAAAACACTGCCTCTCCAGAACTGACTGTGCTCTAGGCTGTAAGGGGCAGAAGAACAAGGCTTTCTGGACTTCTGCGTGGTCCGGCCTCCCTCAGCACCTTAGTGGGCAATAGTGGGTACAGTGTCCATGGTTTCTTGCTGGACTCAAGGCATTCAACAGCAATACAGTTTCAGGGAAGAGAGGGGAGCCCCAATGCCTGGCACAACCAAGGCTAAAGAGATCCATGTTGCACTCCAGGCAGCAAGGGTCAGATACCTGTTCAAACAGAATGTCCTTGAATTGTATTAGCTTAAAATTATTTAGTGAGGGTGTGCTGTTTCCTAATTTCCACCAGAGGGCGCTGTCTTCCTCCTTAGTCACCACACCAATGTTCCATAAGAAGTACTACTGGGCCTGACCAGTGGTGGTGTAGTGGATAAAGCATCAACCTGGAAACGCTGAGGTTGCCAGTTCAAAACCCTGAGCTTGCCTAGTCAAGGCACATATGGGAGTTGATACTTCCTGCTCCTCCCCCTTTCTCTCTCTCTCCCCTCTCCATAATGAATAAATAAAATCTTTAAAAAAAAAGAGTGGTAAAAAGGGACACCCCTGCCTTGGTCCTGATTTAAAAAAAAAAGAAAAAAAGAAGTACTACTGGGGTTAACTGGTACCATGTGACCAAATTATTATAGGAAAGTTTTAACACCATGAATGTGACTCCCCCCAATCTACACTTTTAATCCTAAACTTTCCTCCAAACACTGGTTCCACTTTTCCAACCTTCTGTTTCCTATTTCTGCCTGGACATCTAGCCGACCACTACAGAACTCACGATGCCCCAAATTGAGCTCACTATCTTTCCCTCCCAAACCTAGGTTCTCATCTCAGTATGTATATCTAAGACAGCCGATTCTATTCTGCAGAATGTGAACTGCAAAAGGGCCCCCAGCCACACTGCCTCCCAATTCACACACCCAGAAGAAAGCAGCATCTTTTCCTACTGCACACAGAGGCACCGTGATGGTTAGCAGCAGTCCTGAGCACCACACTCATCTCAGGTACTCAACTTGGTCAGAATGCATGTAGGTGCTTTTCCGTATTCAGCGTCCATCACTATCCCTGAGTGGCCAGGTCATATTTTTTCCCTGACAATCCATCACAAACGTTGCTTCTGACATTAAACCTTCTCTGAACTGCTTCCTCTTCTGCACCCCCCCCAACTCTGTCAGCTCTTTCCATCTAAATTTTCAAAGCACCTTACCATACTTGTATTGTGGCATTCACCCCCTTCTGCCTGGTACTCAGCTATTTGTGTGTAGGTGATTTTTAAAAAACAGCATTAAATTTGCCATCAAAGCCATTATAAGCATTATAGTTCAGTAGTATCGAGTATATTCACACAGTTGTGCAGCAATCTCTAGAACTTTCTCGTCTTGCAATACTAAAACTTTGCATTCATTAACAATCAATTCTTCCAGCTCTTGGTAACTACCTTTTGACTTTCTGTTTCAATTATTTTGACTGCTCTAGATACATCAGATACCATATTCCTCCATGTATGAGATGCACTGTATTTCAAAAACTTTGGGTCTAAAAACTGGGTGCATCTTATACAGTGGTTGCCCCAAAATTAAGGTGCATCTTATACATGGAGAAACATGGTAAGTGGAATCGGACAGTACTTATCTTCTTATAACCGGATTCTTTCACTTAATACGATTTCCTCGAGTTTCATCCATGTTCTAGTATGTGTCAGAATTTCCTTCTTTTTAAGGCTGTGTAATATTCTATTATTATGTACAGCCTTCATTTTCTTTTCTTTTTTTTTTTTTTTTTTTTTTTTTTTTTTTTTTTTTTTTGCATTTTTCTGAAGCTGGAAACAGGGAGAGACAGTCAGACAGACTCCCGCATGCACCCGACCGGGATCCACCCGGCACGCCCACCAGGGGGCGATGCTCTGCCCACCAGGGGGCGATGCTCTGCCCATCCTGGGCGTCGCTATGTTGCGACCAGAGCCACTCCAGCGCCTGGGGCAGAGGCCAAGGAGCCATCCCCAGCGCCCGGGCCATCTTTGTTCCAATAGAGCCTTGGCTGCGGGAAGGGAAGAGAGAGACAGAAAGGAAGGTGCGGCGGAGGAGTGGAGAAGCAAATGGGTGCTTGTCCTGTGTGCCCTGGCCGGGAATCGAACCCGGGTCCTCCGCACGCTAGGCCGACGCTCTACCGCTGAGCCAACCGGCCAGGGCCCTTTCATTTTCTTTATCCATTCATCTGTCAATAAACATTTGGGTGGATTACCTGCACATCTTTTTTTTTTTTTTTTAAAGACTTTATTTATTCTATTTTTAGAGAGGAGAGAGAGAGAGAAGGGAAGAGGACCAGGAAACATCAACTTCCATATGTGCCTTGACCAGGCAAGCCCAGGTTTCAAACTGGCAAACCTCAGTGTTCCAGGTCGACGCTTTATCCCATTGCACCACAACAGGTAAGGCTACCTGCACATCTTTACTATTGTAAATAATGCTGTGATGAACATAGCTGTGCAAATATCTCTTTAAGATCCTGCTTTGGCCTGACCTGTGGTGGCGCAGTGGATAAAGCGTCGACCTGGAAATGCTGAGGTTGCCGGTTCGAAACCCTGGGCTTGCCTGGTCAAGGCACATATGGGAGTTGATGCTTCCAGCTCCTCCCCCCTTCTCCTTCTCTGTCTCTCCTCTGTCTCTCCCTCTCCTCTCTAAAATGAATAAATAAATAAATAAAATCCTGCTTTGAATTCTTTTGGATGTATAGCCAGAAGAGGAATTGCTGGGTCATGTGGTAGTGCTATTTTTAATTTTTTGAGGACTCTCCATACTGTTTTCCATAATGGTTGCACCATTTCGCATTTCTACCAATGGGTACAAAGGTCCCAACTTCTCTGCAACCTCAACAGCATTTGTTATTTTCTGTTCTTTTGAAAATGGTACCTAGCTATTCAGAATAAGTGGCTGTATGCATGTCTTAGAACTGCTGTAACAAATAACCACAAACTAAGTGGCTCAGAACAACAGAAATTTATTCTCTCATAGTTTGGGAGGCCAGAAGTTCCCACTCAAGGTGTTGGCAGTTCCAACTCAAGGTGCTGGCTCCTTTAAAGGCTCTGAGGGAGAATCCATGCCACGTTTCTCTCCCAGCCCTGCTGGCTGCTGAACTAAGCTTCTTGAGATCAGGATCTATGTCACGTTCATATTTGTTCACCCCCAAGTGCCTAGTAGAGTGCCTTAGACATAGAGAGTGCTCAATATGTATACCGAGTGCATAGGTGCATGGACTGATGGTTGGCCAGGTGATGGATGTTGTCTACCCTATTGGACTGACACCTTCTGCAGTCAGAACTGGGAAGTATGCAGTAGGGACTCATGTACCCCATAGAAACTTGGTCATTCCAGGAATGACTTTAAAATATAGTGCACAGAATTCAATGAAAAAAACCCCCACTCAGGGCTTCATAGCTATGTAGCTTAAATGGAAAGCTTCTCCCAGTTTGTGAACATGTATCCCAGATGGAGCCTGTCCACCCTGGGAGATTAAGGTAAACTTGGCTGAAACCCCAAGTTTCACAATGAGAGTCCACAGCACTACCCACAATTTCTGCATATTCTCAGCTCTCTACTTCAGGGTCCTAATTTGTTGTTCCTGTGTGTGTTCTTGATTCCATTCCTTGCCCAAGGTCAGACCCTTTACCAGATGCTGTACAAGATCGCCAAATGCCTCCCACCACAAACATTTTGTATGTTTAGAACTTCACTAAAGGTTTGGGGGTTACGTAGTACAGCCCCCAGTCTTCAGCCGTCTTGCCCACTCACTCCACTTCCTCCTTGTTTTACTTTTCTCTTCCCCTGCCCCTCTCTGATTCAAAACATGAATTCCAGCCCTGGCCGGTTGGCTCAGCGGTAGAGCGTCGGCCTAGCGTGCGGAGGACCCGGGTTCGATTCCCGGCCAGGGCACACAGGAGAAGCGCCCATTTGCTTCTCCACCCCTCCGCCGCGCTTTCCTCTCTGTCTCTCTCTTCCCCTCCCGCACCCAAGGCTCCATTGGAGTAAGGATGGCCCGGGCGCTGGGGATGGCTCTGTGGCCTCTGCCTCAGGCGCTAGAGTGGCTCTGGTCGCAACATGGCAACGCCCAGGATGGGCAGAGCATCACCCCCTGGTGGGCAGAGCATCGCCCCTGGTGGGCGTGCCGGGTGGATCCCGGTCGGGCGCATGCAGGAGTCTGACTGTCTCTCCCCGTTTCCAGCTTCAGAAAAATGGAAAAAAAAAAAACAAACAAAAAAAAAAAAACCATGAATTCCTTTCCTGTCTAGTGCCAGGCAGTTCTGCTCACACTTCCACCCCTTGACATCTCAGCTTCTACTCTAAACAGGCTTCTTTTAAAAATGTAATGAAGGCAGGCAGGCAGATAAGGGGGAGGGGGAGGAGGAGGGAAGAAGAAGAAAGGAGGGAGGAAGGGAAGGAAAAGAAAGAAGGAAGGAAGGAAAGAGAAAGAGAGAGAGAGAAAGAGAGAGAGAGAGAGAGAGATGAACAACTAAGAAAGGAAGCTTTGAAGGAACTGGGATCTTCTAAGAGCAATTCTCATACCAGATATTGAAATAATATTTTCTTTTCTTGTATTTTATAAGTATTAATAAGTTAAAGTTGGAAATTCTTTGAGCAGGGAGAGAAATTTAACAACAGCATTTGCTCCACTTGCTGTAGACTGCCCCTAAACCTTGGCCTTCTTACCAGAATGAAGCAATCCTCTTCTCGGGTTTACATTTAATTATAATTGCAACTGTCATGATGATTAAGCCTCTCCCTTTGTCACTGTCTTTTCTTGGCATCATTTCTTTGGCTCAGCTTCTGTGCTATAGACCACGTATGAATCACAGAGAATCTGTGCTTTTTAACTGTGGTGAAACCATAGGCAGCTTTTTGTTTATTTCCAGACTCAGTTCCAAAACAGCTGTTAAATGTTCATCCTTGGTTTTGTCATCTTATTTCAGAGAATTGTAACGGCAGCATCTTCTGTTTTTAATTCTGCAGAAAGCAAAAAAGAACTCCCCAAAATGGTGTGCTGTGCGTAGGTGCTAGTGAATGACTTGTTTCCTCTCGTTTCCTTAATCAGGAAATTTCATAGTTCAGCAATGGCAAGGTTCCCATGAACGTGGACCTGGCCGAAGCCAAGCTGTGTGAGACACTGGGCCATGGAAACAGCTTGCTCGGCAAGCCTCCGAGTGTTCCAAACTGAGGCCAGCCAGAAGCTTCCATTTGACACAGTGGTGAGGAAAGCTTGTAAATGTTTCGTGGTTAGTGACGGTTCCATCTCAAGTAAAATCAATCAGCTGAAAAGTACTGCACAAGGTCGTCAGTCAACTAATAGATTGGACACAAATCAGCTGGTGGGTTTTACTTTAGAGAGATTTCCTTCGTGAAAACTGCTGGTGAATGATGGACGCACTTAATACCTTGTGATATGAAAAAGCACTCAGGAAAATCAAGACAAATTGGGCCTGGGTACAAGATACTGCTTCGTTTCGAATCATTGCTTGAAGGCGAACAGCTTACCAAAATGGCCATTTTTAAATGCCATGAGCCACGTTTTAACTGCTTTTTACCAAAGGTTTTCACAACCATGGCTTACATTGGAATACCTCATGGAGAGCTTTGGGGAAAAAACTGGGCCCTATCCCAAAGATTTTGATTCATTGGTCTGGAGTGAAACGTGGACACTGGTCTTTTTAAAGTGCTCTCTGGGAAATGCAAACGCACAGCTGGGATTAGAGCCACTGCTTTCTGAAAACCACAACTGCAAACCGCCTTTGAAACCTATACATTGTGTACAGTGACCCACATTGCGGTTGTGCACACTGCAATAAGTCAACTCATTTTAGATTTGCCTGTCTTTTAAGTCGAATTTGTTCTCCTATCAGAGATAAATTAGCCTGTGACAAATAATCTTTGGCAAGCCTCACACTCACTTCTGCGTTCTTTCTCCTCTCTCTCTCCTGCTTTTCTCTGCACAAGTTTTCTTTCTTCTTCCTCTGCAGGTCAGCCTCTTTCATTCCTGCCCCTCACAGTTTCTGAGCTTTGCCATCTCCACTGTCCTAGACCCCCAGCTAGAGCTTGAGTCTCATGGAATCGAACCTGCAATTTCCCTGAGAAAGCGAGTCTGATTCTCGTGGCTTGGAAAGCTTGCTCAACCTCGGACAATTGCCGGGAACCAATGAGATGGGAATAACTGTCCAAGCACTGCTCCTGCAGGGGATCACTTTGAACAATGGCGGCGAGGGTGAGGAAATTTAGCGGGACAATTCCTGGTGACAAGGCAAATCACTGGCTTTTTAGCTAGGTAGACACCTCAAAATATATCCACTAGAGAATTCAAGCTACCTCCTGGGGCATGCTCATCCTCACCCTCTGCTGGATCTCTTTCCTACTTGCTCCTTTAGGTGAATCTACCTCTGGAGGACCCAAGCTTTGGGCTGATTTTTTAATTCCTGGTGGCTTCCAGGCATTGAATGAGCATTATATGGGATAGAAAGGAAGAAGAGAAGTACTTTTATGCCACAGAAAGAGGAGAATTAGATCAAGGAAATAAGAAGTAGATTTTAAGCATCAAAGCATGACAAATTATTTCCAAGAGAACTGGATTAAGAAAAGAATAGTACATATTAAGCATGAAAGCTTGATGGATTGTTTTATGTTGCTGCCTTTGAGTCATTTTTTTCCCCAACCAGATGACTCAGCCACCAAGAGATTCTTCTGCTATATGATCAATCTTACTTTATCGCTAATATAGCAAGTTCAAATGAGGATGCATTTCTGATTAAATGTTGCATTGGTAAATCGGCCTGTTTTTCTGTCCTTATGCTCACTTTTTATGAAGCATCATCTTCCAACAGTGACGTCTGAATCTATAAAAACAGACTCATCAGTATATTTGAATAAAAAAAGTTAAGTGGTTGAACTTGGGTATAGGATGTTAAGTTTTTATGGAATAATGTTGTGCAAGATAGAACAATAGAGATATTTTCTCTTAAAGGCCAGACATATATTGGTTAATATTCTGGCTTTGTAGCTTAATGATTCAAATCCTGGTTTCCGCCTCTTTACTGGCTGTGCTATCGTCAGCAAAATACTTCATTTCTTATCATAAAACAGGAATTGCAATCGCACTGCCTCTGAAGAGCTGGGTAAGGTTTACTAATGGATTGTATCAGTTAGGGATTGTGCTGGACTGCAAACGACAGAGTCCCCGAGTAAACAGTTTCAGAAGACCAGGGGGTTAGTTGTTCTCACTCACCCGGAAGCCCAGAGGTCAGCAGTCACCGGCCTTGGTCAAGAGGCTCAAAGGTTTCAGAGCTGAGGTCTTTGTGGTCCCCATGATCTTCCTCTCAAGATTCCAAGATGGCTGCTGCAGCCTCAGCTGTCATGTCCATATTCCTAATAGCGAGAAAGAGGAAGGGGTGGCGATTCAATCAAGAGAGCTCAACTTTCTCAGGGCCGGTAACAACTTGAAGTCAGGGCAGGCTAAGTGCTATAATAACTAAGCCCCACTCATCAGTGGGTTAACACAACAGAAGCTTATTTCTCACTCTTGCCAAGGTCAATTGATAGCAGAGGTGGGGGTTAGGAAGAGAGGATTGGATAAGCTCCACATAGCACAGTCATGCAAGGACCAGTTTAGCATATGGGGCTTCCAGGGCCATGACTATCCCACCAACAGACAACAGAAGAGGGAGCATGGGGAACTATGTAGGAAGGTTTATGGATCAGGCTAGAATCGAGGTACCATATTTTCATTCATATTTTATTGGCCAGACTTCAGTCAAGTGGGTCCACGTAGATATAAGAGGAGTCAAAATATATAGTCCCTGAATGGATAATCCTTCCCACCAAAGTGTCTATGTCATGGAAGGGAGGATGAATCTCTGGGGGTATGGCTGTGTCTGCCACATAGAACACCCACAGTGACTTCCACATAAATATTACTGCCTAGGAGTATGGCCCTTGACCACACCTGCCTGCAATACAGGCTGGGAAATGTAACTTTTAGCCAGTATCATTGCAACCCTGGATAGCTCCGGTTCCTGTTAGTAAGGAAGGAGATACTGTGTAGGACAGTAGCAGTGTCTGCCACATGTAAGGAAAGTGCTTAGCACAGTGCCGGCTCTTAGTAAATAGTAAATGCTGGCTGTTGTCATTGCTATGACAACTTTCTTAGGGAAAGATGTACTACCTGACATGGCTGTCTCTCCTGCTGTAACTTACTCGGCATTCTGGTTTATTGAGCACTGAACCTGGAATCAGAAGACCTGGGTTTAAATCCTGGCTTTGCCCCTTACTATTTTCTTTGAGTCTCCGTTTCTTTATTGAAAAAAAATGGGAAGATTGAAACCTGCCTCACAAGTTTGTTGTGTGGACTAACAGATGGCTCGAGTAGGCTAAAAGCATTGTTTCGTACATAGTACGTACACAGTATGAAAATGGAATCCCAGGTGGGAACAAGCCAAGTGCCCGTTGTGTCAGTTTCCTAGGGCCGCCATAACAAAGCACCACAGCCTGGGTGGGTTGAAACACAGGCATTTATTCTCTCGCAGTTCTGGAGGGTAGAAGTCTGAAGTCAAGGTGTTGGCAGGGCCAGACTCCCTCTGACGGCTCCAGGGCACAGCGGTTCCTCCTCTCTTCCGACTCTATCGGTGGCTGGCAAGCCTTGGTGACCCTGGCTTTCAGACACATCACCTCTAATCGCTGCTACTCTGTCGTCACATGGTGTTGCCCCTGTGTAGCTCAGGGTCTCTTCTCCTCATCTTATAAGGACATCAGTCAAATTGGATTAAGGGCCCACCCTACTACAATATGACCTCATCTTAACTAATTACATCTGCCATGACCCTATTTCCACCTTAGATCACATTCTGAGGCACTGGGGGTTAGGACTTCAACATAACATTGTGTGGGGGGTGGACACAATTCAATCTATAATGTTCATCAAATGATGGATGGGGCCCTGGCTGGTGCTGGTTGGCTCAACAGATCGAGTGTCAGCACATTATGCTTAAGTCCCAGGTTCACTCCCCAGTTAGAGCACACATGAGAAGCAACCATCTGCTTCTCTTCCCCTCCCTCTCCCTCTTCTCTCTTTCCCTCTCGCAGCCAGTGGCTTGATTGGTTCTATCACCAGCTTCAGGTGTTGAGGATAGCCCAGTTGGTCTGAGCGTTGGCCTCAGACAGGGGTTGCCAGGTGGATCCCAGCCAGGCTGCATGTGGGAGTCTATCTCTCTACCTCCTCTCTTCTCATTTAAAAAAATTAAAAAGATAAGTGGATAATTAAATGTAGTATATTTATATAATGAAATAGTATTCGGCAATAAAAAGAAATAAAGTACTGATACATGCTACAATGTGGATGTACCTTGAAAACATTATGGTAACTGAAAGAAACCGACACAGCCTTGGCAGGATTGCTTGGTTTATTAGAGCAGTGGTCCCCAACCCCCGGGCTGCAGACCGGTACCAGTCCATGGGCCATTTGGTACCGGTCTGCAGAGAAAGAATAAATAACTTACATTATTTATGTTTTATTTATATTTAAGTCTGAACGATGTTTTATTTTTAAAAAATGACCAGATTCCCTCTGTTACATCCGTCTAAGACTCACTCTTGATGCTTGTCTCAGTCATGTGATACATTTATCCGTCCCACCCTAAAGGCCGGTCCGTGAAAATATTTTCTGACATTAAACCGGTCCGTGGCCCAAAAAAGGTTGGGGACCACTGGGTTAGAGCATCATCCCAATGTGCAGAGGTTGCCATTGCTGGTTTGATCCCTGGTCAAGGCACATACAGGAACAGACTGATGTTTCTCTCTCTTACTCTCACCCTGTTACATTCTCAATTGATCTAGTTATTGCTCTGAAGGACACCAAGAGAGCATCTTGAGAAAAGTGTCCCAATGATGGTTATAGATTAAAATCAATACATACATTTTTTAAAAATCCAGACACAAAAGACCACATATTGTATCATTTATACAATGTCCAGAATAGACAAATCTATAGAGATGGAAAGTAGATTCGTGATTTTTAGGCTGGAGGAGGGGGAGATTGGGGAGTGACCGCCAAAGGGTATGGGCTCCTTCCAGGGGGGACAAAAATGTTCTAAAATTAACTGTGGTGACGGTTGTGCAAAGAAAATAAGGAAATGAAACCATCATTTAAATAAGTTTAGGCCTCTAAATTTCAATAAATTATATCTCCAGGCTCCTGAAAGGAGCTATTCAGGTCATCCTATAAGTGCTGCTGGGAAGCTTAAAGAAATCATGTGTTAGGGAGAAAATAAGACTTCCAGGCCTTCTCCCCAGCCCCTCCCCCACACTCTTCATGGGAGGAGGAGATTTAGCTGACCAAGGGGATTTGTGAGAACTGGCACCCACTGTCGCGTAATTCCATGCTCTCTGCTCTGCATCTGGAAGTCTCCCTACCCAGGAGTGGAATGAGTTCCTTGATCTACAGCAAGGGTATCACCCTGTATCCTGACTTAGCTCAATTTTTAGCCCCGTCATCACAGGCAGGAGTAACCAGGCTGCTTTCACTTCCTTCAAACCTAAATTTGGCCCTGGCTGGTTGGCTCAGTGTTAGAGGATCAGCCCGGTGTGTGGACGTCCCGGGTTCGATTCCCAGTCAGGGCACACAGGAGAAGCGCCCATCTGCTTCTCCACCCCTCCCCCTCTCCTTCTTCTCTCTCTCTCTCACTCTTCCCCTCCCGCAGCCATGGCTCGACTGGTTCTAGCTAGCACATTGAACCTCCACCTCAGGCACTAAAAATAACTTGGTTGTGAGCATGGGCTCAGATAGGAAGGGGGGATTGCCCACTAGATCCTGGTCAGGGTGCATGCAAGAATCTGTCTATCTCCCCTCCTCTCACTTGGAAAATAAGAAAAAAATAACCCTAACTTTGCACAGAAGGGTCTTATTCATAGCTATTCAAGACCCTATTGTCAAAATTTCCACGAAATGATCCCTGCAATGGCCCAAAACGATACAAAAATTTGAGCCATCTCTCCTACTATCACCAGACTGTTAGTTAAACTTATCTCCCATACCTAAATATTCCAACTCCATTTCGTCTTCCACAGAGAAGGGGCAGAATCTTATTTTCACATAGAGAAGGCAACTGAGAGCTGGTTGACCTTGACCACTGCCACGTTCCTGGCCCAGCGCTAGGGGCTACGTGACATACAGAGAGGAATAAGCCCCAGAACCTGCTCTCAAGGATCTTTGAATCAGGCTGATGACAGTGTGAGCGGTGAATGAAGTAGGAAGAAGTAGTGCAACAAAGGCTTGTAACCCTGCTTGACCGGTGGGGGCGCAGTGAATAAAGCGTCGACCTGGATCAGAGGTTGCCGGTTCAAAACCCTGGGCTTGCCTGGTCAAGTCACATATAGAAGTTGATGCTTCCTGCTCCTCCCCCCTTCTCTCTCCTCTCTAAAATGAATAAATAAAGTATTTTTTAAGAAAATAAAAAATTTAAATTTAAATTTTAATTTTAAAAAAGGCTTGTAACCCTAACAGCCTCCAAACTGGCCAGGGTTGCTTGCACGTGTTTCTTTCTGCCTATCTCTGGATTTTTGACAATTTTACCACTTTCTCTCAGTGCAGCACTCCCAAGAAAGTTTCTCTGGGCCTCTCTTTTTCCCTCCACCTCTGAAAAAGTAACACTTCTTTTTAAGGTGGCTTCCACCCCCTCATCAACCCCCAAATCAGCAAGCCGTTTCTTGTCTCTGGAAGCCCCAGGGCTCAATGCACATGTCTGTTGCATTAACAGGAAGAAAATGGAACTGAAAGAAAAGTTTGCTTAATTTGTAAAATAGAAATGAGTTTCGATCCCAGTAGCTTATGTATTATTCTCGTAAGGACTGGGTTTACATCGATCATCTTTTCCATGTCAGTCAAGTGTGGAATGTGGTGAAGTTAGAAACGTAATTGTGTAGACATAAAAAATTGCATCTCTATAACTATCATTGGGACACTTTTCTCAAGATGCTCTCTCACTGTCCTTTAAAGCAATAACTATGTCAATTGAGAACGTAACAGAAGCAACTTAAATGCTATGCCTCATTTACTCCTGGTAAAGTTAATGTGCTTCAGAACAAGACTATTGCTTGTGACATAGGTACTGTCAGGAAGGCTGGAAATGCCTCGAGACCATTAAAATAAAATGCCAGCCATTCCTGCTGTTCAAATATTCTTCAACTTCTAATTTAAGGCACTCACACCTAATAATGTAATTGTGTTATTCTCTCTGATAGCTAGAATCTAGCGAAGCCAAATGCCTGGGAATTATGGGCTTTTGGGGTATTGCAGTGTAGAAGACAGATGAGGTAGATAAAACATGTTATTTTGTGCACGTTCAACCTTTGTGCTCAGTTATCATTTATGTGTTAAAATATATTCATAGACAAAAGTACCTGAAGTGTCGTCTCTTGTCTGAATTGAAGAAGTTGGGGAAATGTATAACCTATCTCGAGATCTAAATTCAAAAAGACCTGACCAGGCTGTGGCACAGTGGATAGAGCGTCAGACTGGGATGCCAAGGACCTAGGTTCGAGACCCCGAGGTCGCCAGTTTAAGCGCGGGCTCATCTGGTTTGAGCAAAAGGCCACCAGCTTGGACCCAAGGTCGCTGGCTCCAGCAAGGGGTCACTCGGTCTGCTGAAGGCCTGCGGTCAAGGCACATATGAGAAAGCAATCAATGAACAGCTAAGGTGTCGCAATGCGCAACAAAAAACTAATGATTAATGCTTCTCATCTCTCCGTTCCTGTCTGTCTGTCCCTGTCTATCCCTCTCTCTGACTCCTCTATCTCTGTAAAAAAAAACCAAAAAACCCCACACACACAAAAACCAAACCTGAGAGAGACAGAGAGACTCGCATACCTGTGCTCAGAATTATTTTCCACAATAAATTTTCTCTAGAGTTGACTGTCCAGTTTTGAATGGGGAAGTTCTCATCTTGACAAAGCAGTCCTTCCCATCCTGTCCCCTCCCCTTCCCTTCCCCCTCCCCATTATGTATAATTCCCTCCATGATGAGCAAGTGGACCGCAGTTTGAAAAAGGCGTCAGAAAAGGGCAATTTGGAAAGCCAGTGCTGTGACAGGTGATGCTTCCCCATCACACAGGGAAACTACTTCTGTTTAATGCCTGCCTTGGGACGGGTACACTTTAGGTTCAGGGACCCATTGGCACATCAGGGCTTTGACTGGGACATGGTGCCAATTCAAACTGTCACATAGTACAGGGAGGGGGAAAAAAGCCTAAATCAGTTTCTATTCTTTAATAGAAAGCAATACTGTAGTTTAAATTAGCAAGGCGCTGCTGAACCACTATTTAAAATGCGTTTGCACTGACATCCCAAGAAAGGGTTTTTTTTTTCTTGTTTAATTGCACTGTCAGTGTGGAACGCTTTCACTTAAAACCATTCTGAGGTAGACCTTTTAATAGAAAGTGACAATTTAAATTGCCATGATAACAGCGTAAATGGTGCTTAAAGTCATTACTAAACTGATGTCACAGTTGGCTCCAGACCAGTTTGTTAAAGCCAAAGAAAAGGTGTTGGGGGAAGGGAGGAAAGTAACTAAATGGTGAATCATTAATTCCTTTTATATTCATTGTAATAACATTAGCAGTGATGAAGTCATCTGGCTCCCAAAGGATGTAATGTACATTTCTATTGAATTCCACATTATTCCATTCAAACAGTTGCCCTGATGAATGCCTGGTATTGAGGAATTGCTCCAACCACAGGCACTTACTTCTCTGCAGTTACTTTGTTTTCCTGTCTTCACTCCCATGGCCCAGAGAGAAGAGCTGTGGCTTCCATTTGCTGGTTGGACTTTCAGAAGTATAAGTACTAGATCTATTGTCTTTCTTTTCTCTGCCTTAAATAAGTCACATTCTCCTGGAAGCTCTGGGAAATGACTCTTGCTAGCTAGCTCTTTAAAATTTATGTATTAATTTTAGAGACAGAGAGGAAAGGAGAGAGTGAGAAAGACAGAACATCAACCTGTTTCTGTATGTGCCCTGACCTGGGATCGAACCGGCAACCTTAACATATCGGGATGATGCTCTAACCACTAGCAGCTAGCTTGCAGGGAGCTGTGCCCCCGAGCTGAAGTTGTCATGTCATGTGAGTTGAGGCCAAGGCCGCTTGAATAGTGCCATTGGTCCAGCTTGGTTTAAACAAACTAACTTGTCTCCTGAACCAGAGCGGCCACATCTGGGAGCCCAGTGGGTCGGGCTACCATGAAATCACAGGCAGTGTGACTCTGTGAACTTGGAAAGGTGTTCACAGGTGTATTAAGGTTGAGTTTGGAGCACTGAGGACAATGGGAGAGATGGGACCAAGACCTGGAAGAAATACATGAGGAAGAGAAGCTTGTGGATTGAGATCCACACAGTTACCACCTTGACAATATCTCACTAAAACATCCCCCCTTAAAGTAAATTAATCAGCCTGACCTGTGGTGGTGCAGTGGATAAAGTATCGACCTGGAATGCTGAGGTCACTGGTTTGAATCCCTGGGCTTGCCCAGTCAAGGCACATATGGGAATTGATGCTTCCTGCTCCTCCCCGCCTTCTCTCTCTATCTCTAAAATGAATAAAGTCTTTAAAAAAGTAAAGTAATCATTTGGGGTTTTAGGCACAACAGGTAAACTAGTTTATTATAAAATTATTGTTTTAAAATACAGGGTGGGCCCTGACCTACTGGCTGAGCGGTAGAGCATCGGCCTGGCACATGGGAGTCCCAGGTTTGATTCCCGGCCAGGGCACATAGGAGAAGCACCCATCTGCTTTTCCACCCTTCCCCCTCTCCTCTATCTCTCTCTCTTCCCCTCCAGCAGCCAAGGCTACATTGGAGCAAAGTTGGCCTGGGTGCTGAGGATGGCTCCATGGCCTCCGCCTCAGGTGCTAGAATGGCTCTGGTTGCAACAGAGCAACGCCCTAGATGGGCAGAGCATCACCTCCTGGTGCACATGCTGGGTGGATCCTCGTCCAGTGCATGCAGGAGTCTGTCTCTGCCTCCCCACCTCTCACTTCAGAAAAATACATAAATAAATAAATAAATAAATACAGGGTGGGACAAAAGTAGGTTTATACAGTGTGTCCATAAAGTCATGGTGCACTTTTGACCGGTCACAGGAAAGCAACAAAAGACGATAGAAATGTGAAATCTGCACCAAATAAAAGGAAAACTCTCCCAGTTTCATACTTATTCAGGGCAGTTTGATGTGGGCCCCATTTGTTGCCGCAATTTGTACCCCGTAAAACAGAGGTGTTTCTTTAACACCTTATGAACTGTAGTCTTGCTTAGGTGTAATTGTTGAGCACACGCACACACAGATTTTTTAGGGCTCCTTAGGTAGCTATCCCGTATAGCCTCTACAGACTCGTCACTGACTGATGGCCTACCAGAACGGGGTTTCTCCACCAAACTGCCAGTTTCCTTCAACTGCTTATCCCGAGTCATGTTATTCCTATGTGGTGGCGCTTCGTTATAAACGCGCCGATATTCAAGTTGCACTTTCGTCACGGATTCGAATTTAGTGAGCCACAGAACACACTGAACTTTCCTCTGTACCGTCCACATCTCGACTGGTATGGCCGTGGGCTGCTCCACTGTATACACGGTGTTACATCATCCTCTGCGCATGCGCACATGCTGCCACAGCATCCTACAGAAACTGGGAGGGTTTTCATTTTATTTGGTGCAGATTTCACATTTCTATTGTCTTTTGTTGCTTTCCTGTGACCGGTCAAAAGTACACCATGACTTTAGCCTGACCTGTGGTGGCGCAGTGGATAAAGCGTTGACCTGGAATGCTGAGGTTACCGGTTCGAAACCCTGGGCTTGCCTGGTCAAGGCACATATGGGAGTTGATGCTTCCTGCTCCTCCCCCCTTCTCTCTCTCTGTCTCTCTCTCTCCCTCTCTCTCTCCTCTCTAAAAATGAATAAATAAATAAAAAAAAAAAGTACACCATGACTTTACGGACACACTGTAGTTGTGAGTGCCCAAAATACAATTGATTCTTGTATTATTATTTATTAATTATTGTATTATTTTCCATATGCCCAGCCCTGTATGCTGCACATTTAATTTTTATTATATAAAAATTACCCCAAGGAATCAACAATTGTAAGTGGGTTCACAATAGAAAAACACACTTCACATTTTAAACTTAAAACATATTTAGTACTGGTTTTCTGGGCTCATACAACTTAAGGGCTCTGGGAACGACTTTGTACTTTTCAAATTTCCCCTAAATTAGGCATTATAATTCCTGGAATTTCCATCACTCAAAATTAGAAGTGACCATGGAGACCTTTGTGATCTGGGGCATGATATTAGGGTCTTCATTTTGGACATGGGGCTGAGTTACAGACAGATCGTGAAAACCACACCCAGATTTTTGTATAGATGTTCATCACTATGGAGAGAGAGTATATTTCTTTCATCAGAATTTGAAAGGAGCTGGCAAACCAAGAAAACAGTTAAGAACTATTAATCCCATCTTACTTTACTGAAAAGCCAGAGGGAAGATAAAGCTCTTGGCTGATCTGCAGAATCCTGGACTCAGAACCCCAGTCCAAAACTGCCTTTTTAATTTTTTTAAATTATTCTTCATTTTTCAAAACAATGCATAGTGTAATGCCATGCTTTTCTGAAAACCGCCCTCCTGGCGACCTCATCTCCCTGGAATACAACTGTCCCTGGCAGAGGCCTCGGAGCCACTAGAATGACTGTCATGATGGTCACACACATTGGTCCATGAAAGAAGCACACAAGTGATCAACTACCGCACTGGTAACTTAACAATGATTGATTGAGATAAACAGTTATTGCTGCTTTCTCTTTTTATTTTTTCAAATTATAAGAGAAAGTTTATTTGGAAAGTCACAGGGGTACCAGAAGAGAACCAGCTGGACTGATTAGGCTCAGGAAACAAGTTACAGAAGCAGAAGAGCCCTTGGACCTTAGAAGAGAGAAAGGTAAAGCAAACAGTGCCAGGGACCGGGGTGCAGGGTGGGCATGCTCCCGAGAGGGAGAGCGCCATCAATGCTTGCTTTATATATAATTCTGACACATAGTATTGTGTTTTTTGGCTTCACAGAAATAATAGGAGGTTAGCTGCAAGAGGACTGCAAAAGGCAGGGGCATCGATCCGACCCCGAATTGTGAGAGATTTGCACACAGCCTAAAGCAAAGGAAAAGTAAGCTCTCCACAGCCATAGAGGAAGACTTGGAGCCATGAAGCAGAGAGCAAGTAACTTCTCACGGTCCGTCTGGGAACACAGGGTTGGGCAGAGTGCACTTTAGAAAGCTCTTTATTTAAGGGGTTAAAATGCATAGCATGTGATGAAAACCCACATCCGCTCCAAAATGTGTACAAGAATGTCTATAGCACCACTATTCAGATGAGCAAGAAGGTGGAAACAGTCCAAATGTCCATCAACAAATGAATGGAGATATATATTCACCAATAGATGCCTGCGGCCAGCCATACAATGGAATATTATTGGGCCTTAAAAAGGAATGAAGTAATGACATATGCTACAATGTGGATTAACCTTCAAAACATACTGAGTAGAAGAAACCAGTCACAAAGGACCATATATTGTATGATTCTATTTATATGAAATGTCCAGAATAGGCAAATCTATAGGCAGAAAGTAGATTAGCTATTGCTTAGGGCTGGAAAGGATGGGGCGAGGGGATGACAACTAAAGGACACTGGGTTTCTTTTTGAAGTGATTCAAATGTTCTGAAGTTGACTGTGGTATGGTTCTGCCTATCTGTGACTATTCTAAAAACCACTGAAAAACCTTAGCCACCTTAGGGAAGATAATTCTCAAGACAGGGGCAAGGGAGAGAGGAGGAGCTGTGATGGAAATAAGCTTACTGCATTTTGGGGGTTTTTTTGTTTTGTTTTGTTTTGTTTGTATTTTTCTGAAGCTGGAAACGGGAGAGACAGACAGACAGACTCCCGCATGCGCTCGACTGAGATCCACCCGGCACGCCCACCAGGGCGACGCTCTGCCCACCAGGGGGCGATGCTCTGCCCATCTTGGGCATTGCTATGCTGCGACCAGAGCCACTCTAGCGCCTGAGGCAGAGGCCACAGAGCCATCCCCAGCGCCCGGGCCATCTTTGCTCCAGTGGAGCCTTAGCTGCGGGAGGGGAAGAGAGAGACAGAGAGGAAGGAGAGGGGGAGGGGTGGAGAAGCAGATGGGTGCTTCTCCTGTGTGCCCTGGCCAGGAATCGAACCCGGGACTTCTGCACGCCAGGCTGACGCTCTACCACTGAGCCAACCGGCCAGGGAAGGAAACTAAGTATTGATATCCAGAAAATGAGAAACTGTCTCCTGGGGTTGGGTGGGGGTGGTACAGAAGACGATCTAAAAGTCCTGAGAAAGGGTAGGACCCCTCCATCGTCTTTGGGGGCACAGGAGGAGCCCTCTGGTGCCATTGAGATCCCCAGGACCAGGGGCAATAATTATGAGTTTCACAAAGCCTGGTCAGCCTGGGCCCAGCACTTCTGAGGTATCAAGGTGCTGGAGGGGACCAAGCTGTGTAGCTGTGGGACCAGACACTAAGAACTGGGACCTCTGGAGCCTGTGTGTCATGAGCTAGCACCCTGGGTTGAACAAGTCACTGAGGGGGTACATACAGTGCACCCCTCAGTTCCCAGGATAGGAGCTTGGCCCAGGGAACGTCACAGCAGTGAAGCCAACTGCACTAGGCAGCAGCCACGGAAGACTGAAGTTCTTTGTGACACCAGGAGGGAGCAAGGACCCCTGCAGCAATGCCAGCACCAGGTGATAGTCAGCTGGGATCTTCTGCCTGAACTATGTAAGGCCCACAATCGTCTCAGACCATGTGGAGGGACATGGAGGAGCCCAAAAGGTTGCTGTTGGATTTCCTGTCCTACTGGCACGTGTGGTCCTGAGTCCATCTTAATTGAACTTGGAAAACTAAAAGAGATGTGAGGTGCTCATACCCTGAAGTTAGTGGAAAAGGTCATACTAGTGACAATGAGGATGATAAGCCCTAAAAGTTGCATAGAACCTGGCATTTATGACGTGATTTCACAAGTGTCATCTCGTATGGTCTTTACAAAAGCCCTGTGAGAAGGTAGCTGGTGGATGTTATTCTTCGTGAAGCCAAATGAGTTGCCCATTGCACATAATACGTGCTAAAGCTCTGGCTAGTCAGGAATTTTGACCCATAATCCAATGGGCCTCCTATTATGTTATGATGCCTCTCTCAAAAAAAAAAATGGAGGGATACATAGGCCACCAAAAACTTTGGACTTTTCCCTGGCCTGAAAGGAATGATCACTGTCCAGGGCCATATTTTCCCATAGTGTCAGTTTGACCCCAGCTGCTTTTCTTGCCATAGTCCAGGGTCACTCACTAAGAGAAAACTGTCCTCAGTACTCCTGAGTAAGGCAGTGCCTCCTGCCCAGATCATGTGAACCTTAACCAAACCCCACTACCTCCCTTCACCACACCATGGCTTCTGAACTCACCACGTCATGGAGCAGTGCATACTATACTTCATTGGGATCTCTCCGACATTGCTGTCTTGCACCATTAATTATCTGAGTCGTTGCTGTAGATTTGTTGTAGGTTCTGTTTTCTTAACTAGAGTAGATGCTCCTTGAGGTCAGGGGCCTTGTTTCTCCCGCTCTTGATTCCCACCAGTGTCTGGTGCATAGAAGGGGCCAGTAAACCCCCTGGAATGAGTGTACGGTCCTTTCTCTCAAACACATAGTGAGTGCTCAACAAATACTTGGTAATTGTCTCATTGGCAAATTTACTATTCTCTAAATTAACCTCCATGTCCAAAATAAAAATAAATCAAGATCCTCTTCACCTCTGCTCACACTAGCAAACCTATTTTCTCAGCCAATGACCCTCTGATGACATCGCCTCACAGAGTTAAGAGCAGGCACCCTGGGGATAGATTCAATCCTCTCTATCAGTGTGGGCCCTGTGACCTCAGGCAAGCTGTTGGGCTCTGGCTTCCTGCCTGGGAACTGGGGATGGTGAGGATGACAGTCCTTATCACTTAGAGTTTTTATGGGGATTGAGCTAATACGTGCTTAGAACAGTGCCTGAAGCACAGATAAATGGGGCCTGTTAAGATTCCAAATTTAGGATTACATCTGGCCTGCCCAGATGGGATATCAGTCCACTGACGCCATGCACTTTCTCCCTCCGCTCAGCAAAGTAGATGAAAAGCAAGAGTCTAAAACCACCCCCAAGAAGAGGAAATGAAGGTTTAACAACTGTTTTTCTGGGAGCACTTCCCTCTTCAGGCTGGGACTTTAAAAAGGGAATATTCTGTCACTTAATTGAGCTATTGGAGTCATAGCAGGCCATGACACACTTCCTCCAATGGCAGAGAGTCATCTCATCACAGCAGCAACGTGGGAGTTTTCTCATGTCCCCAAGTTGTCAAAAGCTGTATAGGTTTGAGTAGGTGTCATTTCAGGGGCCACTTCACTATCAGCCATTCATTCATTCATTCATTCAATCAACAGCATTGATTATTCACTTATTCATTTGTTTAACAAATACAGGTGACCCTTGAACAATAAGGAAAGGTTAGGAGTGCCAACTGCCTGCAGTCGAAAATCCACATGTAACTTAAGTCCCTCCCACCCTCATATGCAGATTTCCAACCATGGATGAAAACATGTACTTACTTAGCACCAACAATGTGGTGGATATTTGATCAAATATATCGATTGTATTTTCATTGTAAACCCTTGATCCTCCCAAATCCCAAACTGATATATTTCCTAATAAGTTATACCCCAGTAGCATTTTAGATAGTGATATGTACTGAGACAAGAAAGCAGAAAAGGAAGTATGAAACATTGAAATTCTACATAAACTGGCCCAGGGACCAAAATCTGTACGAGTCAAGGTTCTCCAGAAAAAGAGAACCAACAGGATGGAGAGAAAGGGGGGAAAAAGCCCTGGCTGGGTGGCTCAATGAATAGAGCACTGTCCCAGTACATGGAGGTTGAAGGTTCGATCCCTGGTCAGGACACGTAGGAGAAGCAATCAATGAGTGCACAACTAAATGGAACAACTAAGTGGAACAATGAGTTGATGCTTCTCTCTCTCTCTCTCTCTCCTCTCCTTCCCCCCTCCCTCTTCCTCTCTCTCTCTCCCTCTCTCTCAAATCAATGGAAAAAAATTTTTAGTTATTAAAAAATGAGACATGGAGAGATTTTTTTTTTTTTTTTTTTTGTATTTTTCTGAAGCTGGAAACAGGAGGCAGTCAGACAGACTCTCGCATGCGCCCGACCGGGATCCACCTGGCATGCCCACCAGGGGGCGATGCTCTGCCCATCTGGGGCGTCGCTCTGTTGCAATCGGAGCCATTCTAGCGCCTGAGGCAGAGGCCACAGAGCCATCCTCAGCGGCCGGGCAAACTTTGCTCCAGTGGAGCCTCGGCTGTGGGAGGGGAAGAGAGAGACAGAGAGGAACGAGGGGGGGAGGGGGGGAGAAGCAGATGGGCGCTTCTCCTGTGTGCCCTGGCCGGGAATCGAACCCGGGACTCCTGCACGCCAGGCTGACGCTCCACCACTGAGCCAACCAGCCAGGGCCGAGACATAGAGAGATTGTTAAGGAATTAGCTCACCTGAGTGTAGGGGCTGGCAAGTCTGAAGCCTGCAAGGCAGGCCGTGCTGAAGACCCAGGGGAAGGCTGATGCTGCAGCCTCGAGTCCAAGGGCAGTCTGGAGGCAGAAGTCCTTCTTCCTGGGGAGAACCTCAGTCTTTTTCACTTAAGACCTTCAATTGATTGAATGAGGTCCACCATGTTAGAGGTCAATGAGAGGGCATGACCGCCAGTTGACCCTCAAGCTGGATGGGGCAATTAGAGGCTCCTCACCTCCTCCCCTGTCCTTGGAATGTATGTCCTATTCGCTGTTCCCACACTAGGAACCTGTTTCAAGGACGCAGCCTCAAGATAGTAATGTGTTGCTGAAACCATCTGGGCGGAATATGTGACTGCACCCTGTTAAGGCCTCTGTATAAACTTGTAAGATTCTGGCAGGCAGGTGCAGAGATCTACCAGTCTTGTGGCACCCAAGACAAGTATCATATGGAAGTTCCCTGGCCTAGGAAACCTGCCACCTACCAATCTGGAGTGATCTGCCTCTTCCTTCAGGTTCCCCTTGCCCTCCGTCTACGGGAGCCAGTTTGCGAACCAGCACACGCACATTATGGAGGGTCATCTGCTTTGCTCAAAGTCAACTAAGAAAAAAGGCTTTTGAGAAAAAGTTTTTTCAGAAAGTAAGAGAAAGTGAGCCATGCAAATAAGTATCTGGAAAGGAGAAATCCGGGTAGAGTGAGAAGCACTGCAGTGCTGTGGACAGGGGGAGAGGAAGGAGAATGGGGTCGGAATTCGAGGGGGCGAGGCGTGTGGGGCCCTGTATGTCTCCATAAGGACTTGGGTCTTATTCTGAATAAAATGGAGGGGAGGATTCAACAAGGGAATGACATGCTCTGATACGGGTTTTTCACAAGATCACTCACTGGCTGCTGTGTTGAGAATGGACTTCAGGTGGGCAAGAACAGAAGCAAAGGGACCACTTGAGAGGCTATTTCCATAACCCAGGTGAGGGCTGATGCGGGCCTGGGTCAGTGCGGTGGCAGTCAGGGGCAGGGAGGAAGACCAAGGGGAGGTAGCTGAATTCTGATACTGTTTGAAGATGGAGACAAGAAGATTTGCTGACAAACTAGATATAGGTTATGAGAGAAAGAAATGAATCGAGGATGACACTGAGAGTTTTGGCTTCAATCAACAGAGCTGCCATGAACTGCAGTGGTAAGGTTTGCAGGAGGACTTTGGGGTGGGGTCAGTATACATCAAAGACTCTATTTGGTTCAGGTAAGTGGGGGGATGCTAACACATATCCTTTTTTTTTTTTCAGATGAGAGGAAGGGAGATAGACAGACTCCCACATGCACCCCGACCAGGATCCAACCAGCAACCCCGACTGAGGCTTATGCTCAGACCAGCCAAGCCATCCTCAGCGCCCGGGGCCACTCTCAAACCAATCAAGCCTCTGGCTGTGGAAGGGGAAGAGGGAGAGAGAAAGAATGGGGAGGAGGAGGGAAGGAGAAGCATACGGTTGCTTTTTCTGTATGCCCTTACCGGGAATCGAACCCAGGACTTCCATATGCCTGGTCAAAGCTCTACCACTGAGCCCACTGGCCAGGGTTGCTCTACAATTGAATACAGTAGAAATGACAACACATGTGATTACTGATGAGAATGGTCCAGTAAATGGGAGAAAGTGGATGATGCAGTAGAGAGAGGAGGAATGCCGCAGCCACGGCCTTGAGAGGGGACTTCTCTCAAGGCCAGCAGCACAAACGAGCCACCCACCTTATCGGAGAGGAAGAAGGATGTGTGGGTCCAGCTGCATGGTGCTGGGAACTTGTAGAAGTTTTCTTGTAACTCCATTTTCTTAGTGAAGGAGGAAGCCGAGTCAAGGTCAGCGGAGAGAGTGAAGGTTGGGGGAGGAGAGGTTGAAAGTTTGAGGAGAAAGTTTTTCTTAAAATTCCAGTTCTAAATTTTGCTGGGCCTGACCTGTGGTGGCGCAGTGGATAAAGCGTTAACCTGGAAATGCTGAGGTCGCCGGTTTGAAACCCTGGGCTTGCCTGGTCAAGGCACATAAGGGAGTTGATGCTTCCTGCTCCTCCTCCCTTCTTTCTCTGTCTCTCTCCTCTCCTCTCTCTCTCCCTCTCTCTCTCCCTTTCTCTCTCCTCTCTAAAATGAATTAAAAAAATTTTTTAAATAAATAAATAAATAAATTTTGCTGGAATCTCAATAAGTTGGAGGCAAGTTCAGTAGTTAGAGCACAAAACACACCAAGCCTGGAGTGAGCTCACCCAAAGGCTTCGGGTCACAGTGAGATCAGTGTTTATAGGCGGGAGGGAAAAAGAGAGTGCAAAGGACTCCAAGATGCTCACCGCAAGACAGGACCTGCCTATCCTGTGCTCCGGGTGGGAACTGGGGATACCAGTCATTCGCCACCCAGGCCAGTGCAGGGCCCCATTGTGAGGTCTGTCCATGTCTCCAGAAAGCAACAGTTGAAGAGCACCCCCTCCATCTTGCCTATTTTCTCCCTTCAAATGGGGTCAAGTAGGCCTCCCCCCACCTCTGAGGGGCCGGCCCTGCTCCTCTGTGGACACAGGTGAACCTGGCAGTGCGGTGGGCGGGGCCCAGCCAAGGGGAAGGAGAAAAGGCCCTAACTCCTCTGCTCCACGGGGCGCCGCGTGTGCAAAAGCAGCCGCCTCCCATGCGGTCCCCAAAGCAGCAGTGGCATCTCACCCGGGAAATGGTTAGCAAAGTAAACCCTCAGGCCCCATCCGAGATCTATTACAGCAGAGCCTCCGCGGGACGGCCCAGCAGCCTATGTTTTAACTGAGCCATTCTGTGTACTGCGTAGCTGGAAAATCGCTGTTGGGAGGTCGCCTGGAAAAGTTGCTGTCTCCTCTTATCCAGCAGTGCCACCTATCGGGCAAGTTCCTCACATGCTGGAAGGTTCGTGTAAGCACTAGGGAAACTCTTCATTTTTCTGCCTTTAAACAACTTTACAAACGCAGAACAAAAGGCAACCTTCTGATGGCCCTTCACGCTGTACAAACACTCATTTTACATGGCTGTAATGAATATATTGAGACTCATATTTTTTCAAAAATATTTTGTACCCAGTTTTCCATATATTCTGCCAGTAGAACCCAGTCATCATTTTCACTGTAAAATTCCATTATAATAAAATTACGTGGTCACAGTGAGCACATTACCCAACTTAAACTGGACACATGATCTGACTGAGCATAACCAAGCGGAGACGATATGATCTAATATTTGGAATTAACACCATCCCGGGAAATCGTAGAGGTTTGTTATTGTGTCACAAATCAGTCCATCATTCTATGGTTTTATATGCTTGAGCTATTTCCAATTTGCAGTAGTTATAAATAATAAAGCAATAAGTACCTTTGGACAATGGGGTTTGGGGTTTGAGGGTGTGGGAGGTTTTTGTTATTTCTTTGCAATTAAAAGGAATTGCTAAAATAAAATTTCTAGCCTCAAAGGTCTGATAATGCCACAGCATTATTTAAAGTAAGTTAAAAGAGCCTGACCTGTGGTGGTGCAGTGGCTAAAACATTGACCTGGAACACTGAGGTTGCTGGTTCAAATCCCTGGAATTCCCCGGAAAAGGCACATACAGGAAGCAAGTATTATGAATAGATGCTTCCTGCTTCTCCCCCCTCTTTCTCACTCTCCCTCTTTCTCTCTTTCTCTCCTCCCAATTCCAAATAATCAATAAATAAAATCTAAAAAAAATGATTAAAGTAAGTTAAAAGAGGCCTTGGCTGGGTGGCTCAATGCATAAAGTGTTGACCCGGCGTAAGAGGCTGTGGGTTTGAGACCCAGTCAGGGTGTACAGAAGCAATCAGTACACATCTAAATGGAACAACTAAGGGCTACAACATGTTGATGCTTCTCTCTCTCTCATTCCTCCCTCTCTCTCCCATCCCTCCCTCTCAAATCAATGGGAAAATTAATTTAAAAAAAGAAAGGGGGGAAAGATGTCACTATGTGATAAAGTAAGCTAAAAGAAAAACTAAAAATAATCCAGATGTGTTAACAGAAAGAATTGGTAGCTGCGGTACAGTTGTCACAAGTGCTATTCTGCAGGCCTCCTAAATCATGTTTGCCACGGGCTTAAAGCAGCCTATTGTCAGGAAATGTCCCGGTCCTAGCTTCCCAGCACCTTCAGAACACCTCCTATGTTGGTCCTGCCTCCATGATAGAAGCCAGGACACTGCTTTGTCAGATAGGTTCACATACGACTAGGGCTCACCCATCAGACATACCGAAGTGAGGCTCTGATTCAAGAGGAATGTGAAGAAGCAGGAAACACAAGGTACTCACTTTCTGCTGAGGGCGGCATTGGCTTCTAACGTTCAGAGGTTCTGGTATCCGGTCTGCAGAATCCAAGGGGCAAGCTGCGCGTCTATGTCCAGTGATCTTCACCCGGAGCTGTGGTTCGACCATCACTCCTGGCTGAGGAACCCTTCAGCCCGACACTGGCCCTCTCCGAGATCCATGAACTATCTAAGTTTCTTCCATCGAGTCCTTTTCTGCTTAGGAACTTTTCCTGAGGAACAACTCAGTGGTGATGGCAGAAGACGTAGTTACCTCAAGGAAAGGAGGGGATGAACAGTGACCGGGAAAAGACACAAAGAACTTCTGGAAGGCTGGGGATAATCTATATTTTGATGTGGGTGGTGATTACAAGACTGATATATGTGTAAAAGTTAACCAAGGTATATAGTGTATTAATGCCCTTTAAGTCCTTTATTTTATCCCTCAATAAAAAGTAAAAATAGAATTCCTTGTCTGTTTAAAGTAGCTGCCAGATTCTGTCAGTCACAACTAACACCCTCACCTAAGGAAGATGGTGGCTGTCGCCGCTAGAAGGTCAGGGCTCCCCTGCACCCACCACGCTCCTGGGTAGCCGGCCCCTCTTCAAAGTGAGCCCACTGGAAACCCATCTCCGCTCCGCATGCACCCAGGACAATCTTCCCACCGGGGAGAAGTCCACAATCAAGCATTGTAACCCTAAAATATGAAAACACTGAAGAATACAACAATGTGGCTGTTGGTTCTATCAGGGAAGAGCAGACTACACACAGCTGAAGGCTGAATCCAGCTGAAAGGTTACATGGAGTAGCCTTCCCAGAGCACAGCACAGAGATAAACGGAAGGAAAGAATGACGGGAATTGTAAAGCCAGGCGGAGGACAGATGCAGCAGTTACAAGATGCCTCTAAAAGTTATTTTCAAAGGGAGATAAAGCAACATTCATGAAATAGTAACAGCCGAGAGATTCCCAGAATTGAACAGAAAAATAAGTCTTAGAGACCTCTGAGTGCTAATCAGTATTTGAAAAACACACACATACATCTAGACACTGTGACAAATTTTCAGAACAAGAAAGATAATGAGCTACCAGAACAAAAACATCTGAAAAACAAAACGAGAGGGGGGTTGGCGTAAGAGTTCCTGTCAGCAAAATGGATGCAACAATATCGGTAACTGCTGAAGTCAAGGGACAACTGCACAGGGATTCATTATATTATCCCCTCTACTTTTCTGTAAGGTTACATTTTTTTTTTCATAATGAACAGTTTTGTGTTTCTCTTTTTGTATTTTTTTTTCTGGATGCAAAAATATAATAGAGTAACGTCTGCAAAGTGCTGAGGGAAAATTGCTTTGAACTTTGAATTTTATATCCATTCACATTGTGGAAGAGTGAGAACAAAATAAAAATACCTTCAAAATTACAAGGACCCGAAAATGTTAACCTACCAGGTGCTCCAAAAGAACGTCAACAGGAGAAAAATGGGGCTAAAAGAAGTGATGGATACAAGAAGCAACAGTGAAAAAAGAAATCGAGTAAAATATGTGATGAATCTAAATTATTGTTGCTTATCAAAATTATAGTCTTTAATGAATGCCAAATTATGACTAAAATTCAAGCTCTATTAAAATGGAAGTGGAAGGAGAGGGAGGAAGGGGTCAAATTCAGGGAAATAAAAGCTTCTAAGGTTGCCATTTTGCCCAGGTTGCTTCTACAGCAAGTGTCTGGCCTTGAAAGGAGTGTGCTTCTGCCCCTGCTGGGTAACTCAGTTGGTTAGATAGAGCACCTTCTCAATATGCAAAGGTTGTGGGTTCGATCGCCAGTGAGGTCACATACAAGAACAGATTGAGGTTTTTGTCTCTTTCTCTCTCCCTTCCTCTCTCTAAAATCAATAAATAAAATTTAAAAATAAAAGGAGTCTTCCTCAACATGTGCTATGTACACCAATCACCTGGAGATTTTGTTAGAGAGCTGTTTCAGACCTAACAGATCTCGTGGGCCCCTGAGTCTGCATTTAAAACACATACCATAGCCTGACCTGTGGTGACACAGTCGATACAGCATCGACTTGGAATGCTGAGGTTGCCAGTTCAAAACCCCAGGCTTGCCCGGTCAAGGCACTTACGAGAAGCAACTATTATGAGTTGATGCTTCCTGCTCTTCCCCCTCCTCTCTCTAAAATCAGTCAATAAATTTTTTTTAAAAGACTTTAAAAAATAAAAAGAAGCCACAGAAGGCACTGGGACTATATTGTAGTTAAGAACTGTGTTGACTCACGGTGAAGACATGCTGAATTTCCTTCATTGTTTCCAAAATGTAAAAACGATTGATGCAGTGTCTCAGAAAATACTCAGGGACATGGTTTCTACATCGTGGACCAGAAAAGGAGTGGAAACCACCACGGTAATTGCAAGTTTAGCGCATGGGCCCGTGGAGACTGGGAAGGACATGGCCCAGACAGCAAAGTCGGAAATGTCTTTTTTGTTTTGTTCCATTTTTTAAATTTTCCTTGTTTTTGGTCTTATTGCAGTATAATTGACATACGGAACCGTATGAGTTTAAGGTGTACAGCATAAAGGCTTGCCTTACACGTATTGTGAAGTGATTACCACAATGAGTGAAGTAACATCCATCATCTTATAAAGACACCGAAAAAAGAAAAAAAAATTTTTTTTCCTTGTGACGAGAACTTTTCAGATCTACTCTCTTAACAGCTTTCAAAGATACCATAGATTATCTTGTCGTTCAATTATGTTGCATACCCCATAATTGAACGACAAGATAACCTGGACATGTTATCTTTGAATATATGTATCCTGATTTATTGATGTCACCCCATTAAAAAAATAAAATTAAATTAAAAAAAAAAAGATACCATAGAGCAGTTTGGACTAGAGCCGTCATGCTGGACATCACATCCTCGAGACTTATTTATCTTATCAGTGAAGTTTGTACCTGTGACCACAAGTCTGGAATTCCAACTCCAACTAAGGAATAAGGAACCACTAACCCCCCCCTCAAGCCCCACAACCCCCACCCCCGGGTTCCCAGTGGAGAAAATGATGTACTGAGCACACGCTCCCCAGCCTTATCTGAAGGCTAAACAAGTCCTACCAATCTGCTCTGGAGCAGAGCTACAAACAAAGGCTTGCCTGCTATATTGTAAGGAAGCAGACGCCTGCACAACCAGCCATCACGTACACAAGCAGCGTGGGCTCTGGTCTGGAACTGTGACATGCCCACAGGGCAAAAACTATGAGCCATCTTGTCTTCAAGAGACAATGATAAAAACCTGTTTCCAGGCACAGTGAGTGGGAGAGGGGGGAAAAGCCTCCATGAAGATAAGCATTCAAAAAACAACAATTACAAGGGCCACAGTGAAACTCGACACCACAAAAGGAAGCCAACATGGAAGAGGAGTCACATGGGGGGGAGTAGAAATAATAGAACAATCTGGAAAGGATTTTAAAATAAATGTATTTAAAAATCAACAAACAAAGGCAGGTGGCTACGAATCAAGAACAGATGAAAATCTTGGAAAGTTTTTAAAAAAACACTGAAACAGTTTTTAGATGGTGTATTAGTCAAGGTCCACTGGGGGGGGGGAAGAATCTCTCTAGATGTTTTCAGCAAAAGGAAGTTAAGACAAGGGATTTATCACAAAGGTGATAGAGACGACGAAAAGGGGAACAGGGATGAGAAACATCCCAGAGATTTAAAACAGCAGGAAGCTGCTACCACCGCCCCTGAGGCGGAAGGCACAACTGAGAGGTAGTTATCAGACTCCGGCATTTAGAGCCATCTGATGGGAACCAGAGTCGCAGCAGGGGCTGTGACCGTGGAAGGCACAGCTGTCTGGCAGGAGATGAGACACAGGGGAGACACGTAGCTCCCAGAGACATTGCCCAAAGCTAAGACAGGGGGAGATAAATACCCTAGATTCTCCCCTCCCCCTCACGTCTTCTGCCAATACCTCCCTTTGGCCAAACTGCCCAGAAGGGGTCATGGGACACATATTTCCTTGCAATATGGAACAGAGTAGGGCAGGAAATAAATCTGAGAATAAACTGACAAGTGCCCAATGTAATGAGATAAACAAGCGAATCGGTGCAAAAAGTAAGTTCGTGATTTAGGAAACAGCTTCTGAAATCATTCAGAGGCAGCACAGCCAGAGAAAGGTTTAAAATATGAAAAAGGAGTTAAGGGCTAGAGGGATAGGTTGAGCGGCACCAAAACACAGTTAATGGAAGTTCCAGAGAGTGAAACCAGAAAGAATCAGGAAGTAGCAATATTTAAGGAGCTGATGTCTAAGAATTTTCCAGAACTGAAGACAGTCCCTAGATTGAAAAAGCATTTTCCAGGAAAGAAGCTGTATTTTTCTTTCTTTCTTTTTTTTTTTTTTTTTTTTTTTATACAAAGCATCCCACTGAAAACAACTAAAACTATGGAGACTCTTTTTTTAATCTTTAGATCATTAAAAAGCTAATGAAAGAGTAAGAAAACTCCAAGCCAAGAGAAAGCATGAGCCTACAGAATGAAGCAGTTTCAAAGCCCAGAATCGCTTTTATCCCGGGGGATCTGCTAATAAGGAACACTTGTGCTTCGATTTTAGTGGCTTCCCGGGGAAATCTGAACATAGAACAATGGCAGCGCCTGCCCACGGTAGGGAAAGTACAGGCCGACCTCGGAGATACTGCGGTTCCGTTCCAGACCCCCTCAATAAATCATCGCAGTAAAGTGAGCTGTAATCTTTTTGCTGCTGGAGGGTCTTGCCTTCGACTTGTAAAAAACACAACATCTGTGAAGCACAATAAAGCAAAACCCAGTAAAACGAAGGCTGCCTGTAATCGGAGCCCTTTCCCATGTTAGGCTGGGACCTTACTGGCCTGGGGATAGTTAGAGCAGGCAAGAGAGGGCAGTGGGGGTGGGGGGGGAGGGGCGAGAAATCCTTTCCCGCGAAGTTACAACCCGTGAACTTACAGCTCACGTTCACATGGCCTGAGGTGCTCTGGGAAATCAGAGCCGTGTTGTACCTGGTTTAAAGTGGTTCCACGCTGGGACTACCCCAAAAGAAAAAGCAAAGGCAAAAAACTCTTTTGGAGAAAGCAATCAATGAACAGCTAAAGAGCCACAACGAAGAATTGATGCTTCTCATCTCTCTCCCTTTCTGTCTGTCCCTCTCTCTGTCTCTGTCACACACACACACACAAAAAAAATTTACTTTTTTGGAGAAAAGCAACTTCATCCCTGGCTTCAGTGACTCTGCAAAATAAATTTTCAAGTCCAATCAACCAGCATAAAGCAAAAACTAACCAAACATATAGGAGAAGAAGTCACCATGAGTTGAACCAGCTGAAACAACAGAAGGCAGAATCAGACTTACCAAAACTTCAGAGAGAGATGACATGGGGGGAAAGGCTTATGTTATATAAAGAAATAAAATACATGATTTAAAAGATCTACAAGAAGAAAAAAGTATACAAAGTAGCCCTTCTTGGTTTCCAATACCATTCTCCGCTAAAAGGAGTTAGGGCTGGGCCCTGGCTGGATAGCTCGATTGGTCAGAGCGTCATCCCAAGACTCAAAAGTTGCCGGTTCGATCTCCGCTCAGGGCACATAAAGAAAAAAGCGGGGGAGGTCAGAGCTCCTCGAAGAAAAGGTTCTTTCTAGGACTGGGCAGGAAGCATACAAGGTGAACCTAAAAAATGCTCAAAGAACAAAGCTGTGGGGGTTTCACAAAAGAACACAACCTGAAGCAATGGCCAAAGCTGGGAACAATTTGGGCCAGAAAAACAAACTAAAGAATGTAGTGTTGAACTATAACCTAAAGTTATACTTCTAATATAAATATCCATGAGTCCATACTGCTCTCCACGCATAAAATATCCGATATTCAATTATAAAATAAAGATCTGTGAGTCCATGCTGACATAGAAATTGGAAAAAGTTAATTTTGCAACAGAACAAGGTAGGAGAAAATGAAATCTTTTCAGTGTTGAGAGTAAATAACTACTTATCCCAAATTATATATTTAATGAAAATAGCCTTCAAAACGAAGGTGAAAGAGAATATATTTGCAGACACCAGACTCATGAAATTCATCACCAACAGAATTTCCTTAAAGAAAATACTAAAAAAAAAAAAAAAAGGAAGCACTAAAGGGTGTTCTTCGGGCAGAGGGAAAATGACCCCAGATGGAACTTTGGATTT
This sequence comes from Saccopteryx bilineata, assembly GCF_036850765.1. Taxonomy (NCBI): domain Eukaryota; kingdom Metazoa; phylum Chordata; class Mammalia; order Chiroptera; family Emballonuridae; genus Saccopteryx; species Saccopteryx bilineata. The sequence goes on from NC_089502.1 coordinate 128,157,635, forward strand.
GCAGGAAAGAGTGAAGAGCAGAAAGGAAATACGTGGGCAGTTCTAAATGAATATTGACTGCACAATAGGATATTAATGTTCTAAGAGGCCTAATATATATGACTACAATGGGATAGAGGTCAAGACGGGGTATAAATGGAATCTTCTAAGGTCCCTGCGTGGTCCTGGGAGTAGACAAAAATACCAGTTAGCATCAGACTTCAGTAAGTCAAAGATGCATGTTTCCTCTCTGTTACAATGACAACTCAGCAATTTTCCTCCTGGGTATATGCCCACGGGAAACGCGTGCACCAAACATGTGTAGCAAAAGAGAAACGCAAGAATGTTCCCAGCAGCAGCATCTGAGATAGCCTGAGATGTTGACAGAGAACAGATAAATACATTGATGTATATTCATACAATGGGATGAAACCGGCCCCAGGGTTCCAGAGAGTCTATAACTTAAGAAGTTTGACCATTGTTCCCAGCACAGTCACTGGAATGAATGAATTCATTTGTTTCACTGCATTTAGGATGAAAAGATTAGAAGTTCCAGAAGGCTGACTCACCCTCACATGCTCTAGGCAACGTGCTGACACCTTGGCTCTATTGCAAAGATTAGAGGAAGAATCTGGCAGATGGAGCCTTTGGGGGCCTCTTTAGTTTCTGTAGCAGGAGTTCTGCCAGCTCCTCAATTTATCATTCCCCCACGATCGTACGCACTCAGGGAATTGCCCAGAAGTAATCACGCTTGCTGTTAGGAAGGGCGAATGACTCTTGGGTGGTACCCCTTTTCTGCCACAAAAGAGTCCATTCCTTTGGTCACTCATTATTCATATAACCCATCTTCCAATATAGACAGTTTCCAAAATTCTGTTATCTAAAGTAATGTGATTTTTTCCCCCTTACAACATAAAATGTACTCCCATTTCCCAAAAAGAGACACACCAGAGTCTCCTACGTTTCTGTATCCAGCTGCAAGATAGAGATCTTTGGATCAGATCTGTTCCTCTTCAAATTCCATCACAATTCTGTAACCTATGGTCTAAATAACAAGTTTCTCTATCTTCATCTCTATTAAGAAAGGAGCGAGTCAAAGACATGAGAAGTGTCTGAAAGTATTGAAATACAGGCAGTCCCCAGGTGATGAGCAAGATAGGGTTAAAAATGTTTGTGTATTTATATGCACAAAAAGGTAAAAATAAATACTATGTTAAGACAAACACCTATGTTGCATTTAATAGGTGTACCTGTTACTATGATATTTACATACAAATTCAGTTTAAAAACAAACCTCCAGAACCTATTTCATTCGTAACCTGGGACTGCCTGTATACATATTTAGCAAGGCAGGGAGTTTGAGGATCCTCTGTGGTGTCTGTTTTTGCAACTACTTGTGAGGTGTGCCTTCTTCATGACACAGTCTTAATGCCCCTTGCCTTGCTGCGGGAGGTGTCCCAAACTTCCTCTCCAAGAGCCTATGCTCTTGTCAGTCCTGCCTGGTTAGGCGTCCGGGAGTCTTCCGTTCATTTTCCCCAGAGGAGCCACCCTGACTTCCGTCCGTCCTCTGCCCTGCCCCCACGGGGTGGGCAGTTTGTGTTCTGGGAAACCCAGTGGTTCTAGACCACTGTTAAGTTGGCCAACTTTTTTACAATGAAAAGGGGGACAAAAATAAATAGAAGAAAACAATATCGTAAATAAAAGAAACATTTTATTCATTGCAACAATAATACACTATAATATGATAAATGCATAATAAAAACATTTGTGATATTTTATATTGTAATTATGCTTACATGCCTATTAATTTTTAATAATAATTGTAAGAAAAAAGTACTCATTTAGATACAAATACGTCACATCACACACAATGGATCAACTCTGCATCGATCAAATGCGGACATTTACAGATTAGTCTTCCAATAGCAAAAAGGAGGACATGTAGGAGGACACTTTTCGAGGGAGGACGGAACTTACAAAAGGAATGTCCTTCCTAAAGGAGGACGATTGGTCACCTTACTACTGTCCTTGCTGAACCCAGTGGCTCTTCCTCATTCCAGAGAGAGAAGCGAGAGGCTGCACGGGACCCCAGCTGCTCACAGGCCGTCCTACTGCTCGCAGCAATGGGCAGCTGATGTTGTCAGGACCGGTGTGCAACCCCCCTGGACAGCTGGCATCCAAGCTCAGACGCACGCCTCCCCAACTCCACAGCCCCCACACACACACATAAACACGACTGCTCTCAGTGGCGCCCCATAAAAAGGGAGAAAACCTGCCAATAAATACATGAAAAGATTTTCAACCTCACCAATCACCAGGGGAATACAAACTTAAGCAACAGAAATCATTTTTCACCCACCAGACTGGAAAATACAACATTTTGGCAAGGCTTGGGCAAATGGACACTTTCTGTATTGCGAGAAAGGTCGCTAAGGCTAGAAACGTGCATATTCTGTGACCCAGCGTCTCCCTGCCTGGGCAGGTGGCTGCCCCAGAAACACACTCCGGCATCGCATCCACAGACAGCCTGGCGGCTGCTCGCTGCGCCATGATGTGTGAGTGCAAATCTAGAAACAACCTGTGGGTCGCGTACAAGACAGAGAAGGAAAACGTGGGGTTTTCAGTCCGTGGCCAAGAACGAATGAGATCCACATGTATCAACAGGGATTTCAAAACAGGATGCATTGGCTGAGCAAAGAAAAAGCAAGGCGTAGTGAAAAGAGCGAATGATATCACAAGAGGGTATTATTTTTGTAAAAACAAGCACATGCATGTTTGTATAATTTCTTTAAGATCTGGAAAGATTTACTCCAAATTCATAATAGAGTGGAAAGGTGAGGAGAGGGACCTAGGTCAGGTGACTGTCGAAGAGGACTCTGTCTTTAGCTAATGTCTTTATTTTCACCCGGAGAACGTGCTCATGTTCCATTCTTACAACTGAAAATTAATAATAAAAATAATGTATGCTACTGTGGCAAGTAGATGTTCCTTAATATGTTCATGCGCCTGGTTTATGGGAAAGACCTGCCTTTTGTGACATCTTCTTTGAAGGACTATAGGTCGAGTGGCCCCAGAAGCTTCCAGAAGTACACTCCTGGTGACCAAAGATCTAATAGGCTAACCAGACAGGCACAGTGAAAGTCTTTATGAGAGTTATTAAAGCCAAAGTCAAATAAGAAGCTTCCGAAGCTTTTGCTGTCCATCAAAATAGTGAGCCAGCACTGGCCCTTGAATTGGTTACCTACTGCTGCCTAACAAATTATCCCAAAACTTAAGGGCTCAAGACAACAAAAGTTATTCTCTCACAATTCCAGTGGGTTTTTGCAGGAACTCTCACAGTGCTGTAATCAAGGTGTCGGCTGGAGCTGTGGTTTCATCTGAAGGCTCCATGGGGGAAGGACCGGCTTTCAAGCTCGCTCAGAGGTTGTTGGCAGGACTGCGTCTCTCACGAGCTGTTGGACTGAGGATCTCGGTTCCAGTGAGGGCCTGTTTCTCACTGGTGCTGCCCTCAGGGCCTTGCCATGCAGACCGGACCTCTCCAGGGAGTAACTCACAGCATGGCAGCTGCCTTCATCACAACAAGCAAGCAAGAGGCACCAGCTACAGACAATCTGCAACCAAGACAGAGGTCACGATCTTTTGTAACCCAACCTCAAAAGAGCCATCCCCTCACTTTGGTTATATTTCTTTACTAGAAGGAAGTGACCAGTGCCACACACACCCAAGGACAGCCGAGTATTGTTGGGATCTAGTTCAAAAGCTGCCACCACAGCCCCGTGGGGATCTGTGCTCCGTTTATGCTGTGTTACAATGGAGCCGGTGGGAGAGGGCGAGGGAGTGCTCCAGGAATGGAGGACCTAGTATCCAAGATCCTGAAAGGGAATCCCTGGTGCTGTTAGAGAGAATACGGTATCGGTAGCCCAGTAGATGGCACCCTTCACTGTGAGCCAGGACCTGGTCCCTTGAGAGCCGCACCTTCTCACACAGCCTGCCCTGGGAATAAAGGCACAAGCGGCCAGGCAAACAGCCTTGTGAACAGGGCATGTTCACATATGCCGTATTAATGATTAATTTTCAAAGAGAAATAATACAATTCTAAGTGATTTCTGGAATTTTCTTTTTTAAAATTATTTATTTATTTTAGATAGAGAGGAAGGGGAAAAAAGGGAGAGAGACAGGAACACCAATCTGTCCTGCATGTGCCCTGACCGGGGATCAAACCGACAACTTCCGTGCTTTGGGATGATGCTCTAACCAACCGAGCTACCCCGCCAGGGCATGTGAATTTCTTTTTGAAATTTTGTTGCAGATTTTGACATGTATGGTGGCAAATTGTATCATAGCAACATGTGAAATGTTTGCATGTGAGCCAGGATCTGAGTATTACTAAGAGAGCAGTCATTTTAAACTAAGAGCACCTCAAGTCAGTATCACAATGGACAAATTCAACATGTGGCCATTTGTGCCTAACAAAAGTGGCTGTACCATCAGTGAACTTTTAAACCTTTCTTCACATGGTTAAACTCTATGGATTGTTATAAGTATGAAGGGGCATCCAGCAGTGTTTTGTGTTTTTAACTTATAGTATGTGACTTATTAGTGGACCAGAAGGGACATTCCCATGGGGCTGAGCAATCTTCTGCGTGGTTAACTGGAAGGCTACATGTGGAGTGTGCTCTTTCTCTCTGTCTCTGTCTCTCTTTCTCTCTCCTTCATCCTTTTTACTCCAGGGGCTTGTGCAAAGCAATGGACAGCAGCAACATGTACTTTCTGCCTAAAACTAGCTCAGGAGGCCAGCAATCCTGGCCAGAAAGGCATCCAAACATTCCCCATCCCACTCGAGCCCCGTAATCCTCAAAACCAGCTCCATAATCAGAGCCAGCATCGCAGCCGTACAAGCAGGAAGTTCAAACACAAACACGAGCATGCAGAACACCCGGCATAGCTGAGGAAAATCGCTACTACGAGAGACAGCACCAAGCTCAACCAACGCAAAAAATACCAAAGTTGCCTCTGGTGTTTATGGAGGGATAGTTGTGTGTGTGTCTGTGTGTGTGTGTGTGTGTGTGTGCCTGTGTGTGTGTGTCTGTGTGTATATACATCTGTGTGTCTGTTCCTTTCCACCCCAGCTTGAGGAGTCTGAAACATCACCAGGCTGAGGTAACAGGAAAATGTATTTAAAAACTGAGGAGGAGACATGAACTCTTTCAGCATAGTTTCAAAATATGCACCAACAGGAAGTTATCCTCCACAGAAACGTCTGATTCCTTTGTAACTGTTTCTCCCACGGGCCACAGCACGGTGATGAGCTCGCCCACCGACCACTAGCACCTCAGGACCTAAAGCTTCCCCTCCCCCACCCAAGAAGTGAACTGGATGAAGTGCAGTAGATCCGACAGCCCATGACGAACGCAATAAAAAGGCCAAGGAATATGGGGAAAGGGCAGAGATGTTGGAAATGGTTCGGTTGCTCTCTCTTGACAGAAGGAGTGGACACAGGGGCAAAAGATGAGTTGAATGGGCAAGGACAACCTGCCAAGTTCTTTAGACGACACAGATTATGAAGTAAAGGACCAATGTTATCGGTTTGCTTGGCTGAAGGTTTGAGTCTGCAATATCTTTTTTTTTTAATTAATTTTTTTTTTTTTTTTTTTTTTTTTTTTACAGAGAGAGAGAGAGTCAGAGAGAGGGATAGACAGGGACAGAGAGACAGGAACAGAGGGATGAGAAGCATCAATCATCAGTTTTTTGTTGCGACATCTTAGTTGTTCATTGATTGCTTTCTCATATGTGCCTTGACCGCGGGCCTTCAGCAGACTGAGTAACCCCTTGCTCGAGCCAGTGACCTTGGGTCCAAGCTGGTGAGCTTTGCTCAAACCAGATGAGCCTGTGCTCAAGCTGGCGGCCTCAGGGTCTCGAATCTGGGTCCTTGGCATCCCAGTTCGAGGCTCTATGCACTGTGCCACCGCCTGGTCAGGCTGCAATATCTTTTACTTCTCCAATCACACAAAACTTTGCTTTCTCCCCAGTAGAAGACAGAGAGGAAAAGGTCATGCATGGGGTGGTGACTACCATCCTGTCCCTTTCCCGATAAAGCAGGGGACACAGGGCCTGCCTACCATTTTTGAGTACTATCAAGCCATCTTTGAATTTTAAAGAATGATATTTAGCTGGATTTTAGAGTAAAACTTCTGTGTTAAACCCAAACAAGAAAACTACTTCACCACGGATGTCAGACTATTGGAATGATGGGGTTAAGGAACAGGAACTGCCCAGCCCAAGCCGTGGTAGAGCTGCCATTCACTTGGACAGCTCACAAGAGGGACCCTGGGCGCTCAGAAGTCAAGGTGGCAAATTTGGGAAAGAATATGCTTTTAGATCTGTATATATTGGAGAGAAAACCAAATACATGCAGCATTATGTAAGTCTACCAAATTGAGAAAGTCTGAAGTTGTAAATCAGATGTCATTTAAAACATACCCTCCACAGATATCCAGTTCCTTAAGATATTAAAGTTCTTGGATGGGGACAGAGATCTTGTGACCAATATGCCAGCATTCACTCACGACCTTGGCTCTACCCATGCCATTAGCCCCCTGAGACTTAGCAGCTTCTGTGAGGCTCGCAATAATATAGGCTTTGAAATAGTTGATGTGGCATACTTGCTATCAGAAACATGATCAAGTAGTGAGAACTACCTCTTAAGGTACCAGATCAAAAGAGCTTGATTGATGATTAGAGATGCCAACAGAATAGGACAAGAGTGGAAAGCCCCCTCTTCTGGCTGGTTGGATCAGTGGTAGAGTGTCAGCCTGGCATGTGGAAGTCCTGGGTTCGATTCCTGGTCAGGATACACAGGAGAAGCGACCATCTGCTTTTCCACCCCTCTCCCTTTTCCTTCTCTTTCTCTCTTTCCCTCCCACAGCCATGGCTTGATTGATTCAAGCACCTTGGCCCTGGGTGCTGAGGATAGCTCCATGGGCCCTCTACCTCAGGCACTAAAAATAACTCAGTTGTGAGCATGGCCCCAGACTGGGGTTGTCAGGTGGATCCTAGTTAGAGACTGTCTATCTCCTTTCCTCTCACTTGGAAAAAGAAGAAGAAGAAAAAAAGAAGAAACCTCCCTCCTCAAGAATATGAAAGTGATGATGGCTCTTACGAAGTGTTGGGTTTAACAGAGTATGCAAGACGACTCCACTGGTGGAATCGTATTTTGGGCCACGGTTCTGGACCTATGGTATAAAAATTCTCAGTAGCCACCCAGATTGTCATAGGTGTAGTGACTGGCTGGTGTGCACGATTTTTGTTTCAGAGAGTTGGAAAACTTGCAGCAACCACAGTAGGTACTGTAATAGTTTTCTTCTCCTTCGGATTGCTGGTCACAGTGGCTATGTGTAGAGGGATGGAAGAAAGTTGCAAAAGGTGGAAACAAAGCAAAAAGACAGATTAAGAAATTAGCAAAGAAAGCAGTACCTGAAATTAATAGCTTAATTGAACAGGCACCAGAACTTGTCAAACAGAACACTGCGCTACTCAGTGGATCGTGGGAGGCTTTTTGCTAGGCCTTGCATCTTAAGGAAATGAGTGTTCTACCACAGCAGTCACTTGTGAGAAAGAAATGGTGGTGACAAGGCGATTTCTCAACATTACACGCCACCAGACTCTCCAGGACAACGAGAAAGAACTAGCTGGACAACATCACACTCACAACTCAGCGTTTGCCAGCTGAAGTTTGGCAAATTAGTGTCTGCTGTAAAACAACCTATATGGTATGTGTACAGCAGTATTCCTGAGCAAAACGTGGCTCTTGTTTATTTAAAGCAGATGTTCTTCACTGCGCTTTATAGCATAGTGCCGATAATTAAAAATTTGGAGTATAGCTTCAACATCAGGGCTGACTTTTTTATTTTTAAGATATGTTTGCAATAAACTGAAGAACTGTAATGACCTTTTGTGGAAGGATTTAGAAATAGAATTATTGAAGATATTAAACAGATTTAATACTAATTTTAGGTTGTTTTTCCTTGCAATTCTTACTTTTCTTATATAGTAAGTTTAGTAAACTGCTTTAAGGAAGCCTCTTCTAAGGAAATAGTATATGTTTAAAACTTTTTTTCTTTTTTCTGTATCTGTAGTTGTAAAAATATATTTTCTTGTAGGTATGTGTGTATATATATATATATACAAGAATTACATATGCTTACAAAAATTAGGGGATATTTCAAAATGAATATGAAGCAATAAAAAAAGAAGCATTTGATTCTTTTTATGAAACAAGAACATCAGAAAAGTAAATGACAAGTCAAAGGAAGTTGTTTGATTATGCAAATGAGATGCAAAATCAACTTTTATTTCATTGTGAAAATGCACTATACAAAAGGCTGAAAGTACTGGAGTATCTGCACATTCCCTGATCCCTTAATTTTTGTGAGCAGTGTGTGTGTGTGTGTGTGTGTATGAAAAGAATGTAGCAGAGATTAAATGACTCCCATGTTAAGGTTGTTCATGGACCCTGAGTCACCACATTGTCTATTTGATTTTTTGATTGATTTTAGAGAGAGAAACAATTTATTGCTCCTCCTATCCAGGCATTCATTGGTTGATCCTTGCATGCGCCCTGACTGGGGATCGAACCCACAAGCTTGGCATAACAGGACAATACTCTAACCAACTGAGATACCTGGCCAGGGCCTGTTTGTTTGATTTTGAGAGTGGCCTCATAGCCTAGAGCAGTGGTCCCCAACCCCCGGGCCATGGACCGGTACCAGTCCGTGGGCCATTTGGTACTGGTCCACAGAGAAAGAATAAATAACTTACATTATTTCCGTTTTATTTATATTTAAGTATAAATGATGTATTATTTTTTTTAAATGACCAGATTCCCTCTGTTACATCCGTCTAAGACTCACTCATAACGCTTGTCTCAGTCACGTGATACATTTATCCGTCCCACACTAAAGGCCGGCCCATGAAAATATTTTCTGACATTAAACCGGTCTGTGGCCCAAAAAAGGTTGGGGACCACTGGCCTAGAGAGATTAGCAGAATGGACAATGGCTGCGATTCATAGCCCCATTTATTAGCACATGTTGGTGAGAAGGGGAAGAGGCCACCACCTACTTCACCAGCCCGGAACTACTGTCACAGCAGCATCTCGGGGGGCGGGAAATGGCAATGCTAGATGGACCAGAAGCACCAGAAGCAGAGGTTCTCAACCTTGGCTGCACATTGAGTTGTTTAGGGACCTTTTAAAAAATACTGATGCCTTGGCCCTTCCCTCAGAGATTCAAGTGCAGTTGGCCTGGGCTGAATCCTATGCAAAGGAATTTTAAAAATAATCTCAGGTAAATCTAATGTGCAGCTAGAGTTGGGAACTCTGACCCAGATGAAGGCTTTGTCATCCTAATTTATAGGCCAGATTTATGAAGCCATTTTAGGCTTCATCACCATCTTCAGAATTCTCATTGTTGAAGCTAATCTGAGGACGAAAGAAAGGTTGCCATATCTGTTCTCCAAAAGCAAGATTAAATAATAAAGTTCTTGTTTTCTCATTACACAGGGCAGGAACTGTGGAGCATGCCACTCCATGGCTCTGAGATTTTGGTGGAAGGAATCACGATGAAGTCAGGCTCAGCCTGGCATGGCTTCCAGGATGCCAAAAAAGTAATTAAACTCATCCGGCAGGAGAAGGATGGAGATGGAACCAGAAAAGAAGTCTCTAGGCGCCACTATTAAATCCCGGGATCCTCTTTACAGAAATCTCTAAATACTTCCTTGGGAAAAGTGTAACAGGGACTCAGTATTTACAATCTTCCCTTGTATGCTGTTTCCAAGGGACAAAGATGCTTCCTCATGTTGCAGCTCTTGGGTTTTGCTTTGTTGTGGAGAACCCACAGGTAATGTACATGATATTTTTAAAATGCAAAGAAATATACCCTGACCTGTGGTGGTGCAGTGGATAAAGCATCAATCTGGAATGCTGAGGTTGCTGGTTTGAGACCCTGGGCTTGTCCAGTCAAGGCACATATGACACGCAAGTTGGTACTTCCTGTTCCTCCTCCACACACCCATCCTTTCTCTCTCTTTCTGTCTCTCTCTCCCCCATCTCTAATATCAATCAATTAAAAAATCTTTTTAAAGAAATGTAAAGAATATAGAGATTCCATGTTGGAAAAAGAAGAGCAAAGTGGGGAGGGGAGAAGAAGCTGTATGGACCAGTCAGTAGAGGGGAGCTGAGAGGGTTGGAAAGTGATGGTGGCAGGGATTTCCACAGGCCCGTTGCCACCGTGTACTGGGGAAGCAGCAGCAGGGAGAGGGAAGAGTTAAGATGTTAGATAGGCATTAAAAATGCATTTCCTCTTCGGTTTTTCTCAGGAGACCCAGTAGAGCTGTAAATTACTCATCATGGATGTTGGCTGCTGACCTAGATTTCTTTGGATGAATGCCTTGCAGTAACTGGATCACATAAGGCCCTGACTTAAATTAAAATTATTAAGAGTAGATAGAGCACAGAGAAAATGACTTAAAATTCATTATTAATTTCTGAAGAAAGATTAGAGAGGACATCGCAGTTGGCAATAAGAATTGGCTGTTAAGAAACCAACTAATTAAAGATTGGAAAATAAAAGTTTGGATGTCAAAAATTCACTGTAGAATGAGTTTTTCTGAGGGGTTTTCCTTTAACACAGTGTGAAAGGGGAACAAAAGGGCTGAAAAATGTGAAGGTTAGGATGATGAAGACACATCCCGAGGTATCAGCATTGGTCTAATGGAAGGTTCCAGAGCAGTTCAGGAGAAGGGAGGAGAGACGATGAAAAGAAATGAGATGAAAATACCCCAGAGGTGAAAGAAAAAAGACACAGTGTTCACAAAGAGTCGATCAGATGCCAAGTAGGATCAATTTAAATTTTTTTTATCTGAACCAATTATAGTGAAATATCAGAACACCAAGAATAGAGGGGGGAAAAAGACCCTTAAAATTTACAAAGGGGAAAAACATATTGCCTTCAGGAGAACTATTCAGACAATAGAATAATCTTATTGTCTGAATTCTCATCATGGCCTCTAAATACTGTAAGAAAGGAAAGAACATAGCTTCAGCTCTGAAGTGTGAGAACAGAATGAAGACATATTCAGGCATGCCCAGACTCAGAGTTTACCTTCCCAAACCCTTTTCAGGAATTCAGAGAATGTGTTCCAGCATGTAACCGTGTAAGCCTAGAAAGAGAAAGACAGAATATTAAAGAAACAGTAAATGCCACCAGGAAAAGAGAAGCAGAAATAATTGAGGATAACAGCTGCACAAACAGACCTGGAGGGATACCAAGCCAGTTAAAACAGGGGAAGGAGGCTCCCTGAGAAAACATTTTGAGAATAAAGTCCAGCCAACCAAACACTGAAGCAAAACAAAGAGCTCAGAAATGGCTCTGCGATCCTGCAATGACTGGCAATGAACGTTGGACCTGTGTAAATTTAGAAGTAACACGAAAACTAAAAAGTGTGGTTATAGACTAGAGTGCACATTTCAAACACCTTGCTGAAGTAAAATAAACAACAAAAAAATGAAAGGTAGATTTTCTATTTCTGGCAATAGTGGACTAACTTGTTGCATACCAACTCTCAGCAAGTACAACCAGAAAAACTAGGTAAGGTATTTTTTAAAATCTGTTTGAAGGTTGAGAGCCAATTCAATGAGGGCTTTGAGAGCCAAGATTTAGAAAGAAAAAAAAAAAAAGAGATGAGAAACACACAAAGATGAGACCAACATTCATTTTTGGCTGCTTTTCCCTTCAAGGCGTTTACTGATTCTAAAAACGCAGCTGAAAGGCTGAGAAGCTTAGCAGAGGCGATGACTCATGGGCCAAGGACCTGAGCTGTGCTTCCAACGGTCTCCAAGGGATAAGGGGGAAATTAAAAGTTTAGGGTCCACTAAGGAAAAGAGGCCCTGATAAACATGCCATATTTTCAACTGTAATCTCAGAATGGCCATATATTAGGAATAAGGATGAATCAGAAATGAATAAGCCCTCAAAAAGACTCCCAGCTTCAAATCAGTTTAATCCCTGATTACATTAAGGAGAACTGCCTCTCTTTCAGCTGCCAGCCTGAAGCTCAAGTCAAACTGTTCTATAAGAAAATAACACTTTGCAGAGAATCAAGTTATCTCTGTGATTCTGCATCCACAACGTCAAACGTTCCATCAGAAATTATTAAGAGGATTATGGCCAAGATAGAGTTAGAGGATCAAATTTACCTTCCCATTGAAACAACCAAAAGATTAAAAAAAAATTATGTGAAACACTGGGTTATAAGACTCTGGACGTTAGGCAACAAAAGACAGTGACGGGGAAAGCTGGGAAACAAAGAAGGTGAGCCCTAGGATCGCGCCAAGTTCCTGCCTTGGGTTTCTAGGTCACAGGGCAGGGAAGGGGAATCCAGGCGTATAGACTGGCAACCAACCCAAATGAAGGAGACAGCTGAAAATCTGGGGCAATCGAAACAGCTAGAATCTGCAGGAATGAGTTCCAGAGGGGAGAGAACTGCAAAGAGGTAGAGAACTCCAGCTATCTGCAGAGGGTCCCCTTGAGGATTCAGTGGAGTGCTAATCAGCACAAGCATGTTACGAAATGCCCAAGGCCAGAGAAAGAACCACACGAAGAGATTAGAGGGAACGGTACTCAGCGCTTACACAGGGCCAAGAATACTGCCTGTTCCCACTGAACAGACTGGACATCCTCAAAATTCACAGGGAATTTGGCAGAGTGCTCAGAAGAATCTTGGGTCAGTTGTGGAGACAATTAACCCTAGACTAAACATTGTTCTGGTTCTGTCTAACAAATCTTAAAAGCAAGACCTGAAAGGATCAGATTGTTTTTCCAAGTAACCTAACTGTGTCACAGAATAAAGCTCAACAATATTTATAGAAATACAAAATTATCCATCACTTGACAAGGTAAAATTCACAATGTCTAGTGTCCAATTAAAAATTACTAGGTATACAAAGAAGCGGGAATGTACAACCCAAAATGTGTGTGTGTGTGTGGGGGGGGGGTCAATCAATCAATCAAACCAACCTCCAAATAACACAGATGTTAGAATTAGTAGACAAGAGCATTAAAAGAGTAACAAGAGTATTTCATATACTCAGAAAGTTAAGACATGGAAGATATTTTTTAAAAGACCCAAATAGAGCTTCAAGGGATAAAAATTGCAGTGTCTGAGATGAAATCACACTGGATAGGATTAATAGCAGATTAATAACAGCCAACATTTTCCCGAATATAATAGAAACTATAAACTCACAGATCCAAGAATTTCAATGAATCCTAAGTACAAAAAAACACACACAAAACATGAAAAACAAAACCATAATAAGGCACATCATAACCATATTGTTCAAAAACAGCGATCAAGAGAAACTTAAAAGCAGCCAAAAAATAATAATAAAAAAATTACACAATACAGAAACAGCACATTTCTCTTTAGAACAATGCAAGCAAGAAGACAGTGAAGAAACATCTTTAGAGTATTAAAAAAAATCAACCTAGAATTCTATTCCAAGTGAAAATGTCTTTCAAAAATAAAAGGAAATAAAGACTTTTTCAAATTTACAAAACCTGATAGAAGTCATCACACAATGAGCAAAGGATAGTCTCTTCAATAAATGGTCTTGGGAAAACTGAATATCCACAAGCAAAAGAATAGAATTGGATATTTTTCTTACACCATACACAAAAATTAACTCAAAATGGATTAAAGAATTAAGTGTAAGACCTGAAACCATAAAACTCTTAGAAGAAAACATAGGAAAAGCTCTTCAACATTGGCCTTGGCAATGATATTTTGGATATGACATCAAAAGCATAGGCAAAAGAGAGAGAGAGAGAGAGAGAGAGAGAGCGCAAAAATAAACAAGTGAGACTACATCAAACTAAAATTTAGCTTCTATACAGTAAAGGATACAATCAACAAAATGTTACTACCTATGAAATAAGAGAAAATACCTACAAATTACATATCTGATAAGGAGTTAATAGCCAATATATATAAGGAACTCACATAACTCAGTAGCAAAACAACCAATAACACAACTTAAAAATGGGCAAAAACCTGAATAGACTTTTTTTCAAAGACATACAAATGATCAACAGATTCATGAAAAGGTGCTCAACATCATAAATCATCAGGGAAATGCAAATCAAAACCACAATTAACTGCCTGACCAGGTGGTGGCACAGTGGATAGAGCGTCGGACTGGGATGCGGAAGGACCCAGGTTCGAGACCCTGAGGTCGCCAGCTTGAGCGCGGGCTCATCTGGCTTGAGCAAAGAGCTCACCAGCTTGGACCCAAGGTCGCTGGCTCCAGCAGGGGGTTACTTGGTCTGCTGAAGGCCCGCGGTCAAGGCACATGTGAGAAAGCAATCAATGAACAACTAAGAAGTCGCAACGCGCAACAAGAGACTGATGATTGATGCTTCTCATCTCTCTCCATTCCTGTCTGTCTGTCCCTGTCTATCTCTGCCTCTGTAAAAAAAAAAACAAAAAAACAAACAAACAAAAAAAAAACACCACAATTAACTATCACCTCACACCTGTTACAATGGCTATTATCAAAAAGGCAAAAGAGCCTGACCAGGCAGTGGCACAGTGGATAGAGCATCGAACTGGGATGCAGAGCATCGAACTGGGATGCAGAGGACCCAGGTTTGAGACCCCGAGGTTGCTAGCTTGAGCACGGGCTCATCTGGTTTAAGCAAAGCTCACTAGCTTGGACCCGAGGTCGCTGGCTCGAGCAAGGGGTTACTCAGTCTGCTGAAGGCCCGCGGTCAAGGCACATAAGAGAAAGCAATCAATGAACAACTAAGGTGTTGCAACGAAAAACTGATGATTGATGCTTCTCATCTCTCTCCGTTCCTGTCTGTCTGTCCCTATCTATCCCTCTCTCTGACTCTCTGTAAAAAAAAAAAAAAAAAAAAAAAAAAAAAAAAAAAAAAAGTCAAAAGGTAACAAGTGTTGGTGAGGATAGAGCAAAGGGAATCCTTGAACATTCTTGGTGGGGATGTAAATTGGTGCAGCCTTACGGAAAAGAGTATGGAGATTTCTCAAAAAAATTCAAAACAGAATTATCATATAACCCAGCAACCCCACTTTTAGGTATATATCTAAAGGAAATGAAATCAGCATCTCAAAGAGATATCTGCAGTCCCAGGTTCACTGAAGCATTATTCACAATAGCCAAGATATAAAAGCAAGCTAAGTGCCCATAATGGATAAATAGATAAAGCAAGTGTTTATCTATATATATATTTATATTTACATACGAAGAAATTGTCAACTTAGAAGAAAATAACTGCTAAGCTTGAATTCTGTATTTAGCAAACACATCATTTAAGAACAAATATGAGGCCCTGGCTGGTTGGCTCAGTGGTAGAGCATCAGCCCAGCATGTGTTTGTCCAAGTTCAATTCCCAGTCAGGGAACACAGGAGAAGCGCCTATCTGCTTCTCCACCCCTTAGCCCTCTTGCTTCTCTCTCTCTCTCTCTCATCCCTTTCTGTAGCCATGGCTTGATTGGAGCAAATTGGCCCTGGGTGCTGAGGATGTCTCCATGGCCTCTGCCTCAGGTGCTAAGAAGAGCTCGGTTGTTGAGCAATGGAGCAATGTCCCAGATGGGCAGAGCATCACCCCCAGTGGGCTTGCTGGGGTAGATCCCAGTGATCGGGGTGCATGTGAGAGTCTGTCTGTCTGCCTTCCTCCTTTCATTTAATAAAAAAATGGTTTTTTAAAGAACTTTTTTTTTTTAGATTTTATTTATTCATTATAGAGAGGGGAGAGAGAGAGAGAGAGAGAGAGAGAGAGAGAGAGAGAGAGAAGGGGGAGGAGCAGGAAGCATCAACTCCCATATGTGCCTTGACCAGGCAAGCCCAGGGTTTTGAACTGGCAACCTCAGCATTTCCAGGTTGACTCTTTATCCACTGCGCCACCACAGGTCAGGCAATAAAAAATTTTTTAAAAAAGAATCAACCAATAAATGCATAAATAAGTTCAACAACAGATCTCTCTCTCTCTCTCTCTCTCTCTCTCTCTCTCTCTCTTCCTCTGTCTCTCCCTCATCCCCTTCTCTCTCAAATCAATAAATTTAAAAAAGAAAACTAAAGACTATTCTTCTGGCAAAATGTAAATGATAAGAGAGGAAAAGATCAGAGATGCAGAAAATAAAAGCAACAAAAACAATGCATATGTGGGGAAAAATGAACACTGACTTATATATTCAAAATAATAATGTCTCAGAGGGTTTAAAACACAGAGAGAATTAAAATATATGACAACAGTGCATTTAAGTTGGAGGAACTAATGTGGTTGAGACATTCTATAGTCCTCCCATTTTCTCAGAGAAATGTAAAAGTACCAATTAACATTTGACTTTGATAAGTTAAGGAACCATGTTGTAATAGCCAGGGTAACCATTGTTAAAATAGTAAAAGAAACTTCTTTTAATCTGCAGACTAACAGAAGGGGCAAATGGAATAGTAAAAAAAATAAATACATAACAAAGCAAGTAAATAGATGGAATAGGTATCTAAATGTACTCAACAATCTTGGCATCACCAAAAGTGGGAAAACCAGATCTTCTGTGTCCAATGATGTGTTGCAACGTGAAGCATGCAGCACCACCTATGAAGTCTTCCTGCCAAAAGAATTGACTGTGAATCTAATCAAGGTTTGATATCTATACCCCTTTACAAGAACTATGAGCAATACGCCCCCTCCGGCTGGCTTGATTGGTTGGAGTGCCGTCCCAATACACAAAGGTTGTGGGTTTGGTCCCCAGTCAAGGCACATACAGGAACAGATCGGTGTTTCTGTCTATCTGTCTGCCTGCCTCTCTCTTTCTCTAAAATCAATAAATAAGTTTTTGAAAAAGAAATATGAGCCTGACCAGGCGGTGGCACAGTAGATAGAGCGTTGGACTGGGATGCAGAAGGATCCAGGTTTGAGACCCCAAGGTCGCCAGCTTGAGCGCGGGCTCATCTGGTTTGAGCAAAAAGCTCACCGGCTTGGACCCAAGGTCGCTGGCTCCACCAAGGGGTTACTCGGTCTGCTGAAGGCCCACAGTCAAGGCACATATGAGCAAGCAGTCAATGAACAACTAAGAAGTCGCAACACGCAACGAGAAACTAATGATTAATGCTTCTCATCTCTCTCCGTTCCTGTCTGTCTGTCCCTATCTCTGCCTCTGTAAAAAAAAAAAAAAAAAAAAGAAATATGAGAGATAGAAGGAAGAACAGGTTAAATGACGTCACAAGGGGTAATACCCTTCTAGTTGCTAGATGGGATGCTGCCCAATTCATGAGCTTTATGAATCGCTTAGTAAAGCTAATTAGGTCTTCAAAAACAATGACATCACAAGGAAGCAACCAAACAAGTACAATCTGTAAGACATTCCATACTACAAATGACCTGGTTTCTCTGAAAATCAATTTCATAAAAAATGGGTGCGTGAGTGAGTGAAGAACCCTTAGAGAATAAAAGAGCCAATTAGGGAAATTTGGATACAGATTAAATAATATATGATAAGTATATTGTAAATGTTTCTACAACTGATGATGGCATGGTAGTTATATTTTATTTAAATGCCATCTGTTTGAGAAGGACGCTTGGGTATTAATCAGTGAAACTATATGATATCTAGGATTTACTTTTAAAACATTCCTGCATAAAATGGGATGGAAGAGGTAGATGAAAGGGGATTGGCAAAATGGTGATAACTATTGCATCTGGATAATGGGTAAGCAGGGGTGTTGTATTATTCTGACTGCTTTTGTTTATGCTTGAAATTTTCAATAATAAATGTAAAAAGTACATACAGCAGTTTAGATAAGTATGAACTATATCACTGATTAAAACCGTTAGTTAAAAGGCTAAGACTGTAGTACTGAATTTTTTAAATTTGCTAATATGCCTGACCAGGCAGTGGTGTGGCACAGTGGATAGAGCGTCGGACTGGGATGCAGAGAATCCAGGTTCGAGACCCCAAGGTCGCCAGCTTGAGCGTGGGCTCATTTGGGTTGAGCAAGGCTCACCAGCTTGAGCCCAAGGTCGCTGGCTTGAACAAGGGGTCATTGGCTCAGCTGGAGTCCCCGGATCAAGGCACATATGGGAAAGCAATCAATGAACAACTAAGGTGCCACAACAAAGAATTGATGCTTCTCATCTCTCTCCCTTACTGTCTGTCTGTCCCTATCTGTCCTTTTCTCTGTCTCTGTCACCAAAAAATTGCTAATATATTGCTTACATAAGATTAATTGAAAACATGGTGATACTACAAGAAAAATATTTTAAGGAAAATGTTTTATTTTTATGCACATAGTATATCAACATTGCAAAGCACCAAGAAAATCAAGACACCCTTGAAGAAGAACAAAATGGGTACGTCTGCCCCAAGAAATATAAGAATTATTTTTAAATCATAGTAAGTCATGGGACTGATATCCAGAATATATAAAGAACTCTTTTCACTCAATAAAAAAACAGATAATCCAATTAAAGTTAGACAAAGAATTTAATAGACGTTTCTCCAAAGAAAATATAAAAATACACAGCAAGCACATGAAAAATGCCCTACATCCTTAGTCATTAGGGAAATGCAAATCAAAACCACAATGAGATACAACTAGGATGACTATAATAAAAAAGATGGACAATAACAAGTGTTGACAGGAATGTAGAGAAATGGCACCCTTGTACACACTAGTAACGGGAATGTAAAATCATGCGGCTGCCTTGGAAGATAATCTGGCAGTGGCTCAAAATGTTAAAAATACAGTTACCATATGATCCAGCAATTCTACTTCTAGGTATATAACCAAGAGAAATAAAAACACACATACATGCAAAAACTTGTACACAAATGCTTATAGCAGCATTGTTCATAATAGCCAAAAGTGGAACAACTCAAATGCCTATGAACTGATGAGTAGATAAAGAAATGTGGTATATCCATACAGTGGAATACTGTATTATTCTAGCATAAAAAAGAATGAAGTTTTGACACATGATACAACACGGATGACCCTGGAAACATTATGCTAAGTGACAGAAGCCAGCAAAAAGAACACATATTGTAGGATTACATTTATTTGAAATGACCAACATAGCAAATCTATAGAAAGTGAGAGTAAATTAATGTTTGTTACAGGCTGGGGGCAGTGAGGACTAGGGATTAACTGCTATTGGGTATGGGATTTCTTTCAGGGTGATGAAATAGTCTAAACTTAGATCATGGTGATGGTTGCATAACTCTTTGATTATACTAAAAGTATTGAATTGTACAATTTAAATGGATGGATTTTATGGTGTGTGAATAAAAGTGTTTAAAAAACCTATAGTAATTCAAACAGTGTGGTATAGTTGCAGAAAAAGACATGACAAATGAAACAAAACCAAGAGCCTAAAAGCAGGCCCACATACATAGGAATATTTTATATATTATAGAGCTGGTTCTGCAAATTAGTGGGGCAAGCTTTTTTTTTATATAAAAAGTTAAACTTGTATCAATTTGAAATTGAAAAATACTTAAATTGGATGCCTAACTCATATATCCTAAAACCAAATCTGTGCATTAAAGAAAAGTCAAAATATAGAGAATACCTTCATTACTGTAGGGAAGGGAAGGATTTTTTAAGACACAGAAAGTACTATTCACCATGAAAATATTTCAGTTTTACTACTTTAAATGAAGAATTTATGTGCATCAAAAGAAACAGTAGAGGGCCCTAGCCATGTAGGACAGATGGTCAGGGCGTCATCCCGATACGCCAAGGTTGTGGGCTCGTTCTCCGGTTAGGGCACATACAAGAATCAACCAATGAATGCATAGGTGGAACAACAAATCGATCCCTCTCACTCTCTCTCCCTAAAAGTCAATAAGTAAAAAGAAAAAATTTTAAAGAAACAATAGAAAGAGTAAAATGACAAGCCCCAGAGAAGATACTTACAGGGACTGTTAAGTTACATATAACTTACAAAGGACTAACATCAAGAGTATATAAAAAATGTGTAGGATCAACAAAGAAAACAAATGATCCAACTGAAAATCCTCCCCCCAAAAAAACTATACAGGCATGTCACAAAAGAGGATACACAAATAATCAAAAAACGTAGTCAATAAATGTGAAAAGATACTCAATAGCTTTTGTAGTTAGGCCTATGTTAACTAAAGCTTCAACGTAATTTTTTTACACACACAAAACTGGCAATACTTACAGTGAAAATATGATTTGGTGAGCAGGCATAACCATGGAAATTCTCATATGTTGCTACACATTCTCACTAAAACTTAATACTTCCAGATTTTTATGGGGGGGGGGTGAATGTAAATTGGCCCATTTTGAAACAAAGCTTGGCTATGCACGTTTAATTTGAATAAGGTGAGAAAGGATATTTGAGGCAATGGTGATGTCCGCTACAATAATGCTCTCATTCTTCCGAGGTTAACGAGATTTATAATGTACCAGGAAGGGACGATATGAGGAACTCTTATTCAGCAGTATGTGCTAAGCATGGAGACTTTTTCACAGGCTTCCTTATTTAAAGCTGAGGCAAAAGGGGTGCCCAGAATGCTGTTATTCTGACAGGAAACTTTTGGCTGAAGTCCCTTCTACTAGAGAAAAGTAATTCAGGAGCAGTGTTTATCCATCAGGACAGCTACACATTCCCAAACATTACTGCTTTTGCTGTTTTCTTCAAGAGATAGTGATGTCAAACATTTACATTTTTCAGTACAAGAATGATCCCACACTGGGGTGTGGGATTAAAGGGATTCTTCTCAGTACCATTTTATGATAACAAGACAAATCCAGATCTTATATGTGAATGATAGGAATGCCCAAAGAAGCAAAATGCCCCTGGGAGAAGTAGTAATTACACTAACATAAGAAATTTCCTTCAGCTGAAGAGAAACTTGGTTCCTTAGGCAGAAAGGTCTCAACAAATAACAAATCCCAGTTAGGATTAAACTAACACACACACACACACACCCCTAGCTAGATCCTAGTGAACTTTCTGAATTCCAAAGGTGAAGAAGAAAAATCATATAAACTTCAGGAAACAAAGGAAGAGGCAACATAAACAAAAGAAAACTAGCGTCATACTTCTCATAACACTGAGGTTAGAAAAAAGTAAAACATCTATAAACTGTGAAAGAAAAGGGATTACGACCAAAAGTTTCTACCTGCCAACTGAGATATCATCTGTCAAGGCAAAAGGAGATAGTTTGAAGTGCTCAAGGCCTCAGAAAGAATGTACAGCCACATACCAGACACGAAGCCATAAACATACAGTATACAGCGATTGAACGACAATTTATTCAGCACAGGGATGTCAAGTGGGAAAGATGAAATGAATAAGAAACAGCAGCAGCAGTAAATCCTCAATGTCCACTTCTGTCTAAATAGATTATAACATGACTGCTATTTGTAATGTAAAAGATAAGAAAGAATCGTCAAAATAGAAAACACGTACCAGACCAAGCAGAATTCAAGATCAAATGTTAAAGAGAACACAAACAAATGGTCTGATAAAGGCACACTTACGAAGGTGATGTGTCAAATATCTGCAGAAGTCAAATGACATAAAGCAAGACTTGAAGTACAAGGACACTGCATAACACAGCCTTATGGTGGAAGATTTTAATAATTTGTCAAAAATTTAAAAATTGGCCTGACCTGTAGTGGCGCAGTGGATAAAGCATCGACCTGGAATGCTGAGATCACTGGGTTGAAACCCTGGGCTTGCCTGGTCAAGGCACATATGGGAGTTGATGCTTCCTGCTCCTCCTCCCTTCTCTCTCTCTCTCTCTCTCACTCTCTCTCTCTCTCTCTCTTTCTCTCTCTTTCCCTCTCTCTCACCTTTCTCTAAAATTGAATAAATAAATAAGTAAAAGAAATTTTTTAAAAACCTAGCTTTAAAAATAAAATAAATTAAACCCTGGCTGGTTAGCTCAGTGGTAGAGTGTCAGCCCAGTGTGTAGACGTCCCAGGTTCAATTCCCAGTCAGGCATCTGTTTCTCCATCCCTTCCTCTTTCTCCTCTCTCTCTCTCTTCCCCTCCTGCTGCCATGGCTCCATTGGTTCAAGCACATTGGTCCTGCGCACTGAGGATGGCTCCATGGAGCCTCTGCCTCAGGTGCTAAAAATAGCTCGCTTGTGAGCATCACCCAAGATGGGCAAAGCATCAGCTCCAGATGGGGGTTGCCCAGTGGATCCCAATAGGGGTGCATGTGGGAGTCTGTTTCTCTACCTCCCTCCTCTCACTTGGAAAAGAAGAAAAAATAAAATAAAAATTTAAGCAGTCAAAAATTAGCAAGGATATAGAGGATTTGAAAATATGATCAACAAGCTTATCTAAAACTAGAGATCAGCCTGACCTGTGATGGCGCAGTGGATAAAGCGTCAACCTGGAAATGCTGAGGTCGCCGGTTCGAAACCCTGGGCTTGCCTGGTCAAGGCACATATGGGAGTTGATGCTTCCAGCTCCTCCCCCCCTTCTTTCTCTCTGTCTCTCCTCTCTCTCTCTCCCTCTCCTCTCTAAAATGAATAAATAAATAAATAAAAATAAAACTAGAGATCAACATTAAAGAGAGTAATAAAACTTTTACTACTTGGAAGTTAAACACTATTATAAAGAAGAAATCAAAACTGATATGTAGACAGGGTGATCACTTCATAACGTGTATAAATGTCTAATCACTATGTTGTACAGCTGAAACTAATATAATGTATGTCAACTGTAACTGAAAATTTTTTAAAAAGATTTTATTAATCCATTTTTATTGGAGAGAGAAAGAGAGAGAGAGAGAGGAAAGAGATAGAGAGAACAGGAGGAGGAGCAGGAAGCATCAACTCCCATACGTGCCTTGACCAGGCAAGCCCAGGATTTGGAACCGGCAACCTCAGCATTCCAGGTCGACGCTTTATCCACTGCGCCACCACAGGTCAGGCAGAATCATTTTGTTTTTCTTTCAGGGACAGAGAGAGAGTCAGAAAGAGGGATAGATAGAGACAGACAGGAATGGAGAGAGATGAGAAGCATTAATCATCAGTTTTTTGTTGCAACACCTTAGTTGTTCATTGATTGCTTTCTCATATGTGCCTTGACTGCGGGCCTTCAGTGGACCGAGTGACCCCTTGCTCGAGCCAGCGACCTTGGGTCTAAGCTGGTGAGCTTTTTGCTTAAGCCAGACGAGCCCCTGCTCAAGCTGGCGACCTCGGGGTCTCGAACCTGGGTCCTCCGCATCTCAGACCGATGTTCTATCCACTGCACCACCTAAAGATTTTATTCAATTTAGAGAGGAGAGAGAGAGAGAGAGAAGGGGGAGGAGCAGGAAGCATCAACTCCCATATGTGCCTTGACCAGGCAAGCCCAGGGTTTTGAACTGGTGGTGACCTCAGCGTTCCAGGTCGACACTTTATCCACTGCGCCACCACAGGTCAGGCTGAATTTTTTTTTTAATTTAACTGATACGTAGATCTAGCAAATCATGAAAAAGAACAATGAATATGCAATGGGGCACAGCTAAAGTTAGTTGTATACCAAAGGAAATGCCTTCAAGGTGTTCATTTGAAAAGAAATTAAAATAAATGATGTATAAAACATAAGACATTTTAACTAGATTAACAAAATAAACCAGAAGAAAGGAGGAAAAGAAAATTAGTAACAATGCATGAGGAAACTACTTAAATAGAAAACCAAAAAATATAAACAAAATATAGAGTTGTTTCTTTAATATCTATGAAATAGCTAAACCTGTGAAAGCCTGGTTAAAAAAAGAGAGAGGTAAAATAAAAACATTCAGGATAAGAAAGGAAATACAACCAGAAATACAAGAGATTAAAATAATGATAAGAGAATATTGTGTGCATCTTTATTGCAGTAAGTTGAAAATCTAGAAAAGTGGTTCTCAACCTTGGCTAACCATTGCAATCACCCAAGGAGCTTGGAAAATTACTGATGCTTAAGACTTACTCCCAGAGATCCTGCTTTACCTGGTGTAGGGTGTAGCCCAGACACCTGGATGTTCAAAGCTGCCCCATGTAATACTAACATTTAGAATTCTTAGAGGGTTTGGGATGTGTGGTCCATGGACCAGCAGCATCAGCATCTCCAGGGTGCTTACAAGAAATGCAGAATGGCGCCCTCACCCCCAGACCCACTGAATCTGAATGAACCTTCCACAGCACCCCTAGGTGATCTGTGTACACATTAATATACATGAGATGTACTGATCTAGAGGAAATGGACAATTTCCAAGGGAAATATAGATACTGGAATTTATTTAGGAAGAAACAATGATGAACCAATTAATGTAGAAGCTATCAGAAAAGTAAAAACTTACCACTTATGCCTGACCAGGCAGTGGCACAGTGCATAGAACATGGATCTGGGACGCTGAGGACCCAGGTTCGAAACCCCGAGCTCACTGGCTTGAGCACGGGCTCACCAGCTTGAGTATAGAGTCACTGGCTTGAGCAAGGGGTCACCAAGCCCTCTGGTCAAGGCACAAATGAGGAAGCAATCAATGAACAATTAAGGTGCCACAACTATGAATAGATGCTTCTCATCTCTCTCCCTTCCTGTCTGTCTTTCCCTATCTGTCCCTCTCTGTCTCTGTCACAAAAAACAAACAAACAAACAATGAAGGTGCCACAACAAAGAATTGATGCTTTTCATCTCTCTCCCTTCCTGCCTGTCCCTGTTTATTACTCTAAAAAAAAAAGACTTATCTTTTATTTATTTCTTTTTTAGATATTAGAGTTCATTATAGATATAGGGCACTCACTGTGAGTAAAACACTATATCAGCACAAGAATAACAAACACATCACTAAAACAGAATAGACTTCAGAAATAGATCCAATATGAACTTAATATATAACAAATAACTGACTATCCAAGAGAAAAAAGACACTAGACCTCCTATCAAGCAACATATACCAAAATAATTTTAATTGCATAAAAATCCAAACAAATGAAAACAATACAAATATTAGAAAAAAATCTAGGCATATATTTGTAGAACCTTGGGGGTAGAAAAGACCTTTTTAAGTAAGACAGAAAAATCCAGAAATCAGAAAGGGGAAAAAAAGACATATTTGATTATATAGATATTAAAGATTTTTGTATGTCAAAAGGCAACATAAACAATAATAAGATACATCATAGCCTAGAAAGATGTGCAGCATATATATTAGAAAGCTAATAGGTCAAATGTACAAAAGTCTCTAAGGAGAAAACGGGGCACAGAATTTAAACAGATGATTCATCAAAGAGAAAATTCAAATGGCTATGAGCAGAGGTGGATTAAGGTTGGTTGAGGTCCCGTGCGCAGAAGAAAATATTGGGCCCTTTAAAAAAAAAAGAGCCCTGGCCGGTTGGCTCAGCGGTAGAGCATCGACCTGGCATGCGGGGGACCCAGGTTCGATTCCCGGCCAGGGCACACAGGAGAAGCGCCCATTTGCTTCTCCACCCCCTTCCCCCTCCTTCCTCTCTGTCTCTCTCTTCCCCTCCGGCAGCCAAGGCTCCATTGGAGCAAAGATGGCCCGGGCGCTGGGGATGGCTCCTTGGCCTCTGCCCCAGGCGCTAGAGTGGCTCTGGTCGCGGCAGAGCGATGCCCCGGAGGGGCAGAGCATCGCCCCCTGGTGGGCAGAGCGTTGCCCCTGGTGGGCGTGCCGGGTGGATCCCGGTCGCGCGCATGTGGGAGTCTGTCTGACTGTCTCTCCCTGTTTCCAGCTTCAGAAAAATACAAAAAAAAAAAGAGAGAGAGAGAGAGACAGGGAAAATAAAAATACATGTTAACCATATTTTTAAATAAGGAAAAAAATATTATGTACTATTAATGTTAAAATTGCACATATGAAACCAAACTTGGTGTCATTAGAAAAAAGTGTAAAGTTGGGGTTTTGTGGGGCCCTTCAGAAGACGGGGCCCAGGGTGTGCGCCCAGTGCGCCCGCGTTCAATCCGCCTCTGGCTATGAGGCATGTGAAAGTATTATTTAACTCCACCAGGAGCCTGCTCAAAGCAGATTGAAACAACGATGGCATGGGGAGAGAGCGGTTTTCTTATCTGTGATGTTATTGGCTCTAACACCCACTGCTTCTAACACTGGGGGGATGGGCCCTTCTGTATACTGCTCTGGGAGAATGAATTGCTACAACCCCGAAAACCTCAACGTCCAACAAGTGTTTCCTTAACACCAGCTACACACCGTGGGTGAATGGCAACAAACAAAACACAAAAATCCCTGTGCTCCTGGAATTCACATTCTAACGAAAAAGTAATCTGATAATGTCTAGTAACAGTTTTAAAATAGCACATATTCTTTTCCCTGGCAATCGCATCTTGGGGGAATTTGTCCTACAGAAACCGAAGCCCAAGTATGTAAGGATTATTTATATCCATGACAATAGTTATTCTAGCTTTTGTGTAGTGGCAGAAAACTGGAAACAATCTAAATGTCCATCAAAGGGGAAATGGCTGGCTAAATTACGGTGGGTCCAATTTCTGGGAAGTTATTCAGCTATTAAAGAGAATGAGATTGCCTGACCAGTGTTGGCACAGAGAATAGAGTATCTACCCTGGACACTGAGGGCCGAGGCCAGGCTGGTTCTCACTGAATCCAGGCAGACGGTAGAACAGGGGTCTCAAACTTGTGGCCCGTGGGCCGCATGCGGCCCACTGAACAATTTTGTGCGGCCCGCAGACTAATCCACGAAGTTCAAAATATATTGGATAAAATTAAGTAAGCCTAGGGGCCTACTTGTATTTTTCATTTCTCTAGCATCCTAGCTAGATATTAGCTTAGTTAACAGCAGTTGTGATGCGAACTACAGTTTCTGGTCGTTTTGTGACACTGAGTAAACTGCATGTACGATTGTGCTTGTTGTACTGATTTTTTTTTGTTTTCAACTGCAGTGAGAAAAGTGTTGCGTAACAGTTGCCTTTTGTAGACCTAGTGCGGCCCGCCGAACGGCTGTGATCTTGCTCTGCGGCCCACATGCTGAGTTGAGTTTGAGACCCCTGCGGTAGAGGAACTGCAGAGACCAAAAATGTTGGGCCATACCCATTTATTGGAGGCTCACAAGGACAGGTGAGCAAATAAACAACAATGGGAAAGAGCTAATAAACAAAGGAAAACCTGCTATTCGCAGTAAGGGGAAGGGAGCAAGGAACACCACACCTCACGATGGAGGGAGAAGTATCTGGGAAAATCGCCGCCCACTGGAAGCACCCATAGCCTTATCTAGGCTATGCACACGTGCCTCTGCCATGTGCTCACGCACTAATCAAGCAGAATGCTTGTAGCTGGTAAACTCTCAAGCAAGCCTAACACAGCTGCCCCATAGGCTCCGTTCAAAACCCCAATGTCACCAGCTAGAGCACGGGCTCGGGCTCCTTGGCTTGAGCATGACATGCCACCTTGAGTGCGGAGTCACTGGCTTGAGTGTGCCCTGCCACCTTGAGCACAGGGTCACTGGCTTGAGTGTGCCCTGACACCTTGAGCACAGGGTCACTGGCTTGAGTGTGCCCTGACACCTTGAGCACAGGGTCACTGGCTTGAGTGTGCCCTGACACCTTGAGCACAGGGTCACTGGCTTGAGTGTGGGATCATAGACATGACCCCATGGTCGCTGGCTTGAGCCCAAGGTCGCTGGCTTGAGCAAGGGTTCCCTGGCTTGGCTTGAGCCCCCGGGTCAAGGCACGTATGAGAAGCAATCAATGAACAACTGAAATGAAGCAACAAGTTAATGCTCCTCATTCTCTCTCCCCTCACCCCTTCTCTCTTTTTCTCTCTCTCGAAAAAGAAAGAGAGAACAAGATGAAGCTCGGTCCACTGTTCGGGGGGGACAGATATATTAAGTAACTTGCAAAGATGTGTAATCTCATTTTAGTAAAAAAAAAAAAGTGAAATCCCCCCAAAACCTGGCGAGCCTGTGCTCTCTCGTCGTATCTATCTTTGTACGGGTTTGTATGAGCATGGAAGGAAGGCGCAGTCTGTTAACTACAGTGTGTCCGTAAAGTCATGGTGCACTTTTGACCGGTCACAGGAAAGCAACAAAAGACAATAGAAATGTGAAATCTGCATCAAATAAAAGGAAAACCCTCCCAATTTCTGTAGGATGATGTGGCAGCATGTGCATGTGCGCAGATGATGACGTAACACCATGTAGACAGTGGAGCAGCCCACGGCCATGCCAGTCGAGATGTGGATGGTACAGAGGAAAGTTCAGTGTATTCTGTGGCTCGCTAAATTCAAATCCGCGACCAAAGTGCAACATGAATATCGGCGCGTTTATAACGAAGCACCACCACATAGGAATAACACTACTCAGTGGGATAAGCAGTTGAAGGAAACCGGCAGTTTGGTGGAGAAACCCCGTTTTGGTAGGCCATCAGTCAGTGACGAGTCTGTAGAGGCTATACGGGATAGCTACCTAAGGAGCCCTAAAAAATCTGTGCATGAGCCCACATCGAACTGCACTGAATAGGTATGAAACTGGGAGAGTTTTCCTTTTATTTGGTGCAGATTTCACATTTCTATCGTCTTTTGTTGCTTTCCTGTGACCGGTCAAAAGTGCACCATGACTTTACGGACACACTGTATGATTAGCTCAAGAAAATTGGCTTGGAGAAAGTGTGGGGTTGAGATCAGTTTGTCTTTACACTTATTTTGTATTGTACATTTGTTACAAAATGTATTTCCCAATTGAAAATCTTAATAAAGTTAAAATTCACTGAAGACATATAAAAAGAAAATTTTTTCCCATTGATTTGGGAGAGATGAAGGGAGGGAGGATGGAAGAGAGAAAAGCATCAACTCATTGTTCCACTTAGTTGTTCCATTTAGTTGTGTGCTCATTGGTTGCTTCTCATACCTGCCCTCACCAAGGATTGAACCCACAATCTTGGTGCGCCAGGATAATGCTCTATTCTCTGAGTCACCTGGCCAGGGCCACTTAAAGACGTTTTAAAAATAATAATAATGTTCTGGGTAATAGGATTGAGGGGGAGAGGAATTTTACTTTCCTCTTTGTGCTCTTCTGAACTTTCCCTATTCTCCCCAAAAAGTGTGCATTAAAAAATTCTAAAGAGCCGGACCGGTGGTGGCACAGTGGATATAGAACATTGACCTAGGACACTGAGGTCACCAGCTTTAGCACAGGCTCATGTGGCTTGAGCACAGGCTCGCCAGCTTGAGCACGGGATCATCAACATGATCCCATGGTCACTGGCTTGAAGCCCAAGGTCACTGGCTTGAGCCCAAGGTCGCTGGCTTGAGCAAAGGGTCACTGGCTTGGTTTTAGCCCCCTGGTAAAGGCATGTATGAGAAGCAATCAATGAATAACTAAAATGAAGCAATTACGAGTTGATGCTTCTCATCTCCCTTCCTCTTTCTCTCTCTCAAAAAAAAATTCTACAGAAACGAATAGATATCAAAACACTTGATGTTTGAAAATTGCTGGACACAATAAAATTAATGCTGTGGTTACAAGCTGAAGAAAAGATTTATGTGTATGAACTAAGATTGGAAAAGAACAAAGATGAACAACCTCTTTAATAAAGCAGTGTCTTCAAGGGTGATCATTTTCCCAAATGTTGTTATGAAAACATGCAATAAAAATAACTGGCAAGATTTCCGTCTTTGGGCCCTCACTGGGTAGCTCAGTTGGCTAAAGCGTTGCTCTGACAGGCCAAGGTTGCGAGTTCGATCCCCAGCCAGGGCACATACAAGAATCAACCAATGAGCGCATAAATAAGTGGAACAACAAATCAGTTTTTCTCTCTCTCCCCTTTTCTCTGAAAACCAATTTAAAAATAATTTCCATCTTTGTTATAATTAAGTAAATTTGTCCTTTGGAAGTTATGTTTTTGAAGAAAAATTAAAGCATAGTGCCCTGGGAGAAACAGGAACTAAACCTTTGAAATTCTACCACAACCACTACCCCAAGAGGGGACAATAAAAGTCAATAGTAGAGGCCTGACGTGTGGTGTCGCAGTGGATAAAACAGAGACCTGGAATGCTGAGGTCGCCGGGTTGAAGCACTGGGTTTGCCTGGTCAAGGCACATAGCAGAGTTGGCGCTCCTCACCCCTTCTCCCTCTCTCTCCCTTTCTCTCTCCCTCTCTCTCTCCTCTCTAAAAAAATGAATTTTAAACAATCTAAAAAAAAAGTCAATAGGGGAAAACAAACACGTATATGCAAGGCTAAAGGTAAATGACCTCACACTTTGCTAGTGGGCTAATGCCAGAGGGCCACCCAGGTTTGGACTAGCCCTTATTATTTCATGAGGCCCTCCCCGAGTCCCAGCCTGGAAGTGCGGGGGAGAATACTGCAGCCATTCTTGTCCATTTGTCCCGTCTCTCTGGTGGGAAACCCAGCAGTCTCCCAATAGCTCACAGAGGGGAAGGAGGGCCCCACACCAAGCGACTGGCTCCGTCAGTCAAGGCCTACATTGCGGGGAAATAGATTGGGCCTCCGGGTCTCCCAACCCAACTTTTCTAAGTGAAGTCACACAACTCAACTGGTGGTTTCTTGTTTCTATTTTCAATGTGGTTAGAACCCAGAGAGGAGGATGGGTACAATTAGAATCTCCAAAACCCGAACAGATGGCTTCACAAAACCTTCCTTTCTTTCAAAGAAGCCCAGGCAAAAGGAAATAGGTTCTGCTTTTAAAGCACAAGACAAACCTGAAGGAAAAGCAGAAACTGGCCTCTCTTGGAAAGCAACATAATATAGTTTGTTAACTATTCTATTTTCGTCAATGCATTTAGGTACTGTATTTCTGTGGTAATTCACATCATGAATGAATACATGCCATCTATACTTCCTAAGCAGGTTCTCTGTAGCAAAGTATCCTAATGGCTTCCAGGACCAGCAGGTCACTACGATGTCACATCCCTGTGTTCATCGTTGCCAGCAATACAAGTAACATGGGACCAAGTGAATAGGAAAAACCAAATAAGGAGAATCATTCTTGAGTTTCACCTCAAACTTAGTTGACCAAGAATTTCCATCTCAGAAATCATGAAAGTGATTTTAGAGTCTGAGCAGGTGCAGATATTATACCTATACACAACAGTGATATTTCCATTGCTGCACCAAGCACTGAACTAGATGGGGTCACATCACTTCCAGCTTACACCGTGTTGGGAATTTATTAACCGTGTGATTTAAGTTTCCTCGTTTCTGTGTGCGCACATGTGCGTGCCTTGTCTACAGCCAACACTCCACTAGGGTAACTTAAAACAAAATAGGAATTTATTTACAACAATAGCAGATGTCAAAAATAACAGGAACAATATATAACAAATCCAGGAATTATTTTATGAAAAAAGGCAAACAATATATACACAAAAGACAAAACAAGACCCAAAAGGGCAAACTTAATTTGACCTTATCTAAACAGCTACAGATTGTGGTAAAACGGGTTTTCAGATATGAATTACTTAAGTAACATTGAGCCAATTAAACACACACACTTTCCAGCCCTTCTCTTTTACTTGCTGAATCTTCCTCCGAGTCCGGTTCGCCTTCGAGGAGTGTAACTTCGGGAGGTCGTACGAGACTTATGAAGCCTAGGCTATTTACATGTATGTGTGCTGAAGGGTTTGCTGACTGGCAGGCTCACACTTTAAAAGGGGTAAACCCAAGGTATAAATTGGGAGTCCCATTTCACCTTCAACTGCTTATTTCTGGCTTTTGTGTGTATGTGTGTTTCTCAAGTGCTCTAAAACGGTGTTTCCTAAACTCGAGCATGCATCAGAATCACTGGGAGGGCTTGTTAAGTCACAAGATCACGGGATCCTGCATCCAGTTTCCCGACTCAGCGAGTCTGGGGTGAGGCCAAAAGTTGGACAGCACTTAAAAACCACTGCTCTGAAACAGCACCCCTTTAAGATTTGGACTGGTCATGCTTTTCTTTACATGAATCCTAGAATTTGTGGGAAGTAAATGAAATTGTTAATATCAAGATTCCCAGAGAACAGAGCAATGCATGACCGGACCGCCTGAGATCACAGACCAGTACGATGTCATCTGTCAGGCATCCTATTACAACTGAGTTTCTTGGCATGCTATGATTTTTGTCTGATTTATGGCTCTGGACAGTGACATTCATCACGTTCCCTGGACCATTTACCTCAAGTTTTGATCTACTGTTTCAACTATTAGGCAAACACTTATTCCTACATAGCTGAAGATAAACAGGATCTCATCTTTGAAAATCAGTCACTCAAATCTATCTCGTTCTCTTTTGACTCCTGGTACCTTTTACCTAACTTCCAATTTTCACTATGACTAGTATGTCAGTGTCTACTAGAGTGCTCTGAACTGGGCACAAAGGGGTAACTAGGCAGGGCTCCTGCTGCGGAGGCGGGGACGAGACCCACCAATTCAATTTGCTATGGATTAATACTGAAATGAACTTTAAGTGCTCTCGAAAACTACTTTATGCAAGGGAAATTTATCTCAGGAAAACTGGAAATGCTAATAAAACAAATCCTTTATGAAGATAAAAGAAAAACAAGGAATTTCAAGAACATGCTCATTAAAGGACTCACCAATCACTTAACTTCTCTGAAATATTACTTGTGAATTCCTAGGACTGAAATATTATCAGTATTTGCATTCAAGTCACAAAATTCAAAGCAATCAAGCATTTTGAATTTCATTGCTGCATAAAAGGAATTAAGAAATGGGGAAATGAAAATAATCCACTGCTTTTGATGTTTATTAGGTTTACAAAAACTGTACATATTTTTCTTAAGAAAAAGCATTAACTTAGTACTGGTATGAAATAGACTAAACATTCATTAACAGGAAAATATTCTGATTTTTATTTTTGCACGTTATTCTCAAGTACACAATTACAATAATGTCACACATCCCTATATGATTTTCTTTTTATGCATTTTACTTTTTTTTACAAAGTATACAGAGGGAGGGACATACAATATTTAATAGGATATTTCTACAGAACAATAACTTATATTATGTCCTTGTAAAAATCTGTACCTCTTTAAAACATTTAACTGAAACATCAATTTTTTTAGCTTTGCTAATCAAAATTGTTTTAAGAATTAAAACTAGGTTGTAACTAATGTCAGTACATAACAGTGACTACAATTTCATTTTCTCTTTATACAGACAAATACATTTTACCATATTCACTTGACCAAACCCTTAAATACCTTTTAAAGGTTTCAATATTGTGCTTTAAAAAGAAAAGAACTGTGTATGATTCCAGACTATGTAAGAGAAATATAAAGTGTGTAAAATGTTGTGTTCTTTATCTTTCAGTTTATTTAAAAAAATATAGTTGGATGACCAATTATTTATATTTTCTGTATTAATTTTATAGGATGTTTTAAAATTAATAAAGTTCTACTTTCATTTAAGTGTTTTACATTACCTCTGGGGAGAGGGAATAAGGGAGATTTGAAAGGTTCTCACAAAAAAACAGACAGAGCTTTTAAGAATAGTACTACAGGGCAATGAATCACACAATTTGAAGTTACTTTTTTTTTTAGGAAGCACGTTATGGAGGCCAAGAGGGCACAGGCATTCCCACTGGAACAGGCCCGTGCCGTGGTTTTGACTGGCATTCAGGTTGGAGTTCATACCAGCTTAAAGTATTTCATCTGAGAACTGGACTCTAACAGTCCAGCACTTCAGAGGCTTGCCAAACACCCAGTATCCAGATTTCTAATCCTATAAACTCTGAGTACAGATCTCAATAACAAGAAGAAAGATGAACGGTAAAAACCTAGAAGCACAAAGAGAATAGAGCACCATAATGAAGTGGCAAGGCAGCTAGCAAGTGGGAAGAAGAGTCCTCAATTTCCCACCACATGCCAGGTACTCATGTGCTGACAGCCAATTTAAGGACCCCAAACACCGCCTTCTGTTCTCCAAAATTCTTCTTAGCACTCAAACTCCAATGAACTGAATCCATCTTATGAATTTATGACTTGTTTGTAAAAAGTCAACTCTCAAAGAAAAACAAAAACAGTGAAAGACTCGATGTTCCAAATAAGGCCTCAGATTTTCTTCATGCACTTAAAACATACCTTTATCTTCTGTTCTAATCAAAGCCAACTTGAACGTTCAAGTTTTCAAACGTTTCCTAACTCTAACTAAGAAGTAACAGGAGCAGGCTGAGCTTGCCAAGTGTAATCCTAACTAGCACCCGATCTCTGGTACAGGAGCCGCCGCTTCCTGGTCTCCCTGGCTTGGTGACACACTGGCCCCTCGGGGCCTCTCAGAGAGAACCAAGGAAGGTCTGTCTGGATACTCATTAGCTTTTCAGAAAAATATAAAGGCATGGAGCTGAAGTTGTATGAAAACATTCTATCTAGAAACATCTTAACTTCTTTTTTTCAATTACCAAAGATATTTAAAAGAAAATACCTTTACTCTTCAAAAATACTAGTGTCCTTATTTTCCTTCTAATTCTTCACCTGAGTAGTCTCTCTGAAGAGCATGACTTACAAAATGCTCTCATACATCCCTGCATCTTTCATGTTATTGTAAATTTAATACTTTTCATTATAGATTTTAAACAACTACTACTTGGAGTTGTGTGTATAAATATGTAAAATAAGCGATACACACAGATACGTGTTTTATATATATATGTGCATATATATAATTCAGGGTACATTTACATATATAAAGTTGCGAAAGATCCTATGAGCCACAAATTACCTCTAGGAAATTCCAAAATGCAGTCCTCAATAAGTCTCATTTTTAGCACACAACCATTCCAAGACAAAGCAGCACAGACAGAATAATCAAAATACAACAGGATCAAGCAAAAATTTTCAATAAAGTTTTCAACTTTGCTATGCTGACAAAAGATGAAATTACTCCAAAGAAAGTCCCCCAAAAGTCTATTTTGTCCGCTAAACACAATGAAAAGCTAACACAAACCCAGCCACTGTGCTTTACTCAGCGACGCCAGGGATGCAAAAGCTCCAATGGAAACTTTCACTGTCACGTGGTCTGAAAAGATTAAGCAAGACAAGTAAATGACTTCCATGTTAGCGTAATTAGACCTGACTGGTAAATCTCCCATTTATGTTAGCAGATGTCTCTGGCAATTTTATTGTGAGAAATTTATGGGGGGAAAGAGTTAATCTGAAAGTAATCATGTTGACTCAATCTAAAGTTCCCCTAACTTTAAGTTAAATGGTCTTAGAAGAGTACCATCAAGGTAAGCAAGGTAAATATTTAAATAAATACAAAACTAATAAGGTAGAAAAATTCAGTCTACAAGCAAGGTCTACTTCATTAAAAGAAACCTGCTTGTTGCTGCTTTTCCCCATTGATTAAACAAACTGAATAGAATTCAGAACACACTATTAAACAAAATGTAAAAAAAAATTAAAAAAAAAAGGTCAACTAGAAGCAATATTCTATTTTTACACAGCGTAAATCAATATACAGTATTGTATGCGAAAGAGAATGATTGGCTTTAAAATGAATTCTCTGCTTCAAGGCCAACATCTCCACAAATGTCTGTAGAAGTACTGTTAGGGCAGGCCCACTTCCTTATGATGCCGCATTATGTGCTGGTTCTTTTCTGAAGGTCTTCGGAACCCTTTCTTGCAGTACTCACAACGGTGAGGGTAGTCCTTCGTATGAATGGAAATAACATGCCGTTTAAAGCCTGAGGCATCTGTAGTGCTATACTCGCAGTACTCACACTGATATACTTTCCTGCCACTGTGTGTCTTCATATGCTTTTTAAGCTCATTCTGTTGCCTAAATCCCTTTCTACATCTCTTACATCTAAACGGAAGATCTTTCGTGTGAACCGAGAGAATGTGGCGACTTAGAACAAATGGATCTGCAATCTTAAAGTCACAATGTCTACACTGGTGCATTTTTTTACCCTTGTGGGCAGCCACGTGTTTCTTGAGTTCTGAAGGCCTGTGGAAGCCTTTATCACACATGTCACACTTATGGGGGTAGTCCTTCGTGTGAACTGAAATTATGTGTCGTTTCAAATCACTTGAGTTCGAACTCTTGTGGTCACAATGCAAACACTGGTGTGTTTTGCTTTCTTGGTGGATAAGAGCATGTTGCTGCACCTCTTTGGTATCTGAGAAAGTCAGAAGACAGATGTCACACTTGAATGGCATCTCTTTACTATGCTTGGTTTTCACATGCGTTTTCAAGTTGGAAGAGTCTGCAGAGCGATACTCGCAGTACTGACACTGGTACGGCTTCTCCCCGGTGTGGATTCGCATGTGCTTTTTGAGCTCTGAAGGGTGACGGAAACCTTTACCGCACTCCACGCAAATATGAGGGAAGTTCTTGCTGTGGACTGCCAGAAGGTGACGATTCAGTAACCCTTGTTCGGCTGTTTCATATTCACAAAATTTACACTTGTACATTTTGTTGGCTCCTTTTTCCTTATGCACCATTTTGTGAGTGAACAAAGCCCCAGCATGAGAGAAATGCTTCCCACATTCATCGCACTCGATGGCCTTCTCTGCCTTGCTGGTCAGCTTGTGGCTCTCCAGGTGGTTGTGTAAACTTAGCTTCTTGTTGGTGGTGTAGTCACAGTCGGTACAGCGGTACTTCTTCTTGGCAAGGTGTTCAGGATGATTTTTCATGTGCCTTTTCAGAAAACCTCTTGACTTAAACTTTTTCCCACAAATCATGCAAGGATAGACAGTCAAGGGATGTCCATCAGGGCCAATTATTATTGCTAAGGAAGAAAAAGAAAGGTGCACGAGTGATCAAACCAAGTTCTGCTTTGGTTTCTTCAAGAATTTAAAGGGTGTGCTCGGAAGCTCGGGGAAGTATTCCTAAGTTAAGCTATTTGGGGCTTAACGTTCCTTTTACCATTTTTCAACATAGAGAAATAGCAACCTTGTCATAAAGAGGGACCTGGTCTGGACTTCGTTCAGTGTGACTACACCAGCCTCACTCCCTCTAGTTTAAAAAAAATAAATGAATAAATATGGAACGTCTATCAACTAGTGATAAAAGCTATTATCAATTTAGGTATCAGTGGGAAATTATTCTTAAAAATAGTTCCATAATCACAAGTTCTGCTTGAGTTATTCTTAAAAAAACATAATTTATGTCAATTTACAGTAAAGCTTAAATAGACTATAAAATTTTTGATATGCAAGTAGGCATAGAAGAATAGACAGGAATGTCACATGAACTAAGTACCTGTCCTGCTGCTCTATAAATTATGCCTCCTTTCCACTGACATAATCAGATTCTTTAAATATATTAGTTCAAAAAAGAGTTAATACTTGTAACATATTTGAGGGATTTCTTTTCATGTCCACATAAAAACCACCCGAGTTTTGAAATTTCTCATCTGTGTTTGATCCATTCCCTGTTTCTTTTTATCCAAGAAAATCATTCATGAATATCACTGAATTCTTAAAATTGTATTTTTTAACTTCAATACACCAAGCTACACGTGGTCTAGCAGCTACAATGCCATCACAACACCTGTGGATCATACTAGTTTCGCCTGAGAGCGCGCAGCACGCTGCGCTGTGGAACTCGTGGGCCCTCACCTGTTTGGTACTGCCTGGAATCAGGTCTTCTCCTTTTCTTTGGTTTTTGTTTAGCCAGCCTGCCGAGCCCAGCGGACTCATCTATGTGCAAGAGGGCACTTGCAGTGCCATTCCGGTTTTCAATTCCATCAGAATTATTACCTAACAATGCGCATTAAAAAACAAAATCATACTGTATTATAAATTATAAAGAATTAGGGATTCTTTATTAACTACAACAACAAAAAGTAAGCCATGATACTCATGAATGACAGAAACTCCCCATTCTAGGTAATGGGTTTCATGACCACATTTATTAGAGCAAGACCGGAACAAATGGCCACGCTGCCAAGTCTAAAACCATGCCAGCATTTTGTCCCATGGACTCCCCTGTTGTCTCCCAACATTGAAAAGGCACGGGCCTGATATAATCAAGATAAAGAATTGCAGTTTGAAAGCCTGTGTACTTCTTGCAATACTTCCTTCTATGTGCTATACACATGAAGGAAAATTCTGTTAAAAATAAAGACAAAAAGCAGATTTCATATTCTTTTCTACTCCTGTTCAAATCCAATAACCCTTACAGGGTACTTGGCATTTTGGACTTCTGAAACCTAAGACCACAGAAACCATTTTTCAATCATGGA
Source organism: Saccopteryx bilineata (assembly GCF_036850765.1). NCBI lineage: Eukaryota > Metazoa > Chordata > Mammalia > Chiroptera > Emballonuridae > Saccopteryx > Saccopteryx bilineata. The sequence goes on from NC_089502.1 coordinate 128,195,842, forward strand.
TTCACATTCAAGAACCACCTCTATCCTAAGAGCTGCAAAGCCACGTACCGTAAGCTGCTGCCCACGCTATTGGCATGAAGGTTTTGATTTCATTGTCATCAATTTGCTGTTCATGTGCGGCAGCCGCCGCTGCCGCTGCTGCCGCATCCTCTTCTCCTACAATCACCTCCATATAAACTTCATCAGCAATTTCAGCCACATCTAGGTAGAAAATTATATCAACTTTTGTGGCCAGGTTTACAGAGATCACAGGAAAGATACTATCATTTGAAATGAATTCAATTAAGAGACAAGTAGAAAGAAGGTTCAAACGTTATAAACCTAGAACATTGCTTTCACATAGTCAACAGTTAAGTATTTGAATGAATCATTCGTTTCTTGGTTGTCACCATAATTCATTTTTAAAGCAACATTCTAAACACACATGGTGAGTCACTGATGTTTCCCTTGGAATGTGGCAGTATAAGAATCTCTACAATAATGCTATTTGTTTCCTTTAAACACTGGCCATATTAAAAAAAGTAACTACAGGAACATAAAATTTTCTCCCACAAAAATGCCACCTACTTACTTAAATCTTCATCTTCTTGCTGAGAGTCATTGACAGTCATATAAACCATCTTTTCCCTTGGCACACGAATACTGCTATTCTGATCAAGTAGTTCGACTCCATGATCATTCTCAGGCTCACTCTCCACAATGTCTACGGTGCCACCTATCAGGGAAGATGACAGCTCCAACAATTTATGTGAAAACTTCATTTCCACCTCTTTCACTCATCACATTTTACTTACTTTACTACCGCTACACTGGAAGCCTCGCTTAAAAGTTACCTTCAGAGAAGGTTCAAATGTTCCCAACCTACCCCACCGGGAAGTGATCAGGGTGTGTAATATGCTGAAGACGTCCTCTTACCTAAGTCATCCTCTCCAGGGTCGGCTTTAAAAATGTACACCTTGATGACTTCAGGGCAACTGCCATCCACCTTACAAGGATCGATTTCTGTCTCTGCATCCAAGGTCATTCCAGAGGAACCATCGTGTTCTATTTTGCTAGCGTCATCCACTAAAAAGGCAGAAAACACATTACAGTAATATTAGTAGGTATTTAAATATTACCATTTTCAAAAGTCTTTTTCACAAATACAATCTTTACCTTGATTCACATAAAATTGAGTAATTTTACCCAGACAAGTAGACACGCAGGGCATGATGGGAAATGTGGCCAATGGCTGAGCCAAAGCTCGGTCGTGGATGGCCCTGTGTAACCAGGCAGAGCAGCTCAGACTTGATCCTGGCAGGCTGGAGGTTTCTCAAGTTGGTCAGGTGTCAAAAATCTCTTAGGAAACTTAAAAACACAGGCCAGCTGCCAGCATTCTACAGAATCTACCTCTGCAGGGGTAGGGCCTGATACATAGACAAGATTCAGAGGTAGCCTTCCCTAGGGACACTGATCAGAGTTTTGAGAACCTCTGCTATAGGCAATGGGACACTTTTAAGCCAAGCAGTGACAAGGCGAGATCGCCATTTTTGCTATACCATGCTAACCTTGAGAAAGGTGGATCCAAAAGGGTTAAGAAATGAAACAGGGACATCTTGTGAATCTATTCTAATCAATAATGTAGGCGACAGATGCCGAGGCCTCAGATCTGGACAGAGGCAGCACAGACGGGGAACAGAGCTAGACTTGAGGCCTATCCTAGGACTAAAATAGCAGGACTTCATGCCCAATTGAAAATTTAACATGACAAAGGAGTCAAAGATAACTATGGGATTCTGATTTAGGTGACTGACTGGGGGGAAGAAATGTTAAGATAAATGAGGAAAAGACTCTCTCTTCCCGTATAAATTAATTAAGGTCTGAGGGGTAACATCTCTAAAAGCTCTCCGAGCTGGTGCCAGTCTCATCTCTCTGTGCTCTCAGCACCTATTGATTGTTTCTGTGAGTGCACAAGTCACTGTATTGTCACCATCTGGGTTTTTCCTTCTATCTTTTCTACCAATAGAGCAGAACCTGTATTTTCATTATTCAGTCTTTTAGAGAGAGTCTGGTGATAGTAGATGCTCGGAATAGTGCTGAATCAATGATTCAGTGAATGGCTGAGATTCGAAGCCAGATGCTGGATATTCCAGTCTGAAAGCTGAAGTCTGACACACAGATTTGGGAGCTATTAGTTCCATGTTAACCACACTTTGAGATCACACAGTGAAAACCTGCAGTATGAGGCCAAGAGTGGATTGAGAAAATCCTGGGAGTGTCATATTACATTAGAATTTTTTAAAAAATTGATTTTCAAAAGAGGAAGAGTGAGAGAGAGAGAGAAAGGAACACTGATTTGGTCCTGTATGTGCCCAGACTGGGGATCGAACCGGCAACCTCTGTGCTTCAAGACAACGCTCTAACCAACTGTGTTATCCGGCCAGGGCATATATTACATTAGAATTTACTCGGCCCTGGCCGGTTGGCTCAGCGGTAGGGCATCGGCCTGGCGTGCAGAAGTCCTGGGTTCGATTCCCAGCCAGGGCACACAGGAGAAGCGCCCATCTGCTTCTCCACCCCTCCCCCTCTCCTTCCTCTCTGTCTCTCTCTTCCCCTCCCATAGCGAGGCTCCATTGGAGCAAAGATGGCGCTGGGGATGGCTCCTTGGCGCTAGAGTGGCTCTGGTAGCGGCAGAGCGACGCCCTGGAGGGGCAGAGCATCGCCCCCCCTGGTGGGCATGCCGGGTGGATCTTGGTTGGGCACTTGCGGGAGTCTGACTATCTCTCCCTGTTTCCAGCTTCAGAAAAATACAAAAAAAAAAAAAAAAAAAAGAATTTACTCAAACTTTAATTCTGCGGTCAATACCATTCCCTGGTTCTCCACTCCCTTGCCTCACCTCTCTTTTCATTTCATCATCCTGGCTTGGCTGAACACAAACTGGCTAAATGCAATTTTCCTCTCTGCCTGTGCAGCTAAATCTAGTTGGAAATGCACACATGCTCCTGCTGATGGGTCTCACTTTAAATTTGACCCTGAACCTGCCATGGACCTTTTCTGCTATTCTCCCCCTTTCCCATCTTTCCCATTCTCCTCTCTCAACTCTTTACTATCACCTCCCCATCTTCAGTCTCTGCTGATAACCCTATTTCACTGAAAAGTGAAACAATCAGAAGAGAAGATCAACCCACCAACCAACAACTAAAGGGGCCTGTAACCATGGCCAAACCATCTGCACTGCTAGCTTAAGCCTCCTCTGTACTTCCTCTACCCCTACCCCTCCACTGGATTCCTGTCTTTAGCATACAAGCTCTTCTTTCCCCACCTTCAAAACAAAAACTCTTCGCCCTGGCCAATACAGCTCGGGTAGCTCGGTTGGGCGGAGTAGTGTCCCGAAGCGCAGACCTTGCCAGTTTGCTCCCGGTCAGGGCGCAGACAGGAACAGATCGATGTTCCTGTCTTTCTTTCTCTCGCTCTCCTTTCCTCTTTCTCTCGAGTCAATAAATAAACATTAAAGAAAAAATAATCCTGGCTGGTGGTGGCGCAGGGCATAAAGCATCAACCTGGAACGCTGAGGCTGCCTGTTCAAAACCCCAGGCTTGCCTGCTCAAGTCACTTGCAAAGAAGCAACTACTACGAGTTGATGCTTTCATCCCCCCTTTTCTCTCTCTCTAAAATAAATAAATAACATCTTTAAAACAAAACAAAAAACTCTTGATTCCATTTCTCTGCCACTTCCTTTCTCCAATTCTTATCATTCCATATCCTCTAAACTCACTTCAATCAGACCCATGGCTTCCCCAAACTGTTCATCAAGGTCATTCATTCTCATCAGACTCGTCCTAGCAGCGTTCTCTCTGTGATTTCCTTTCCCCACTGGGCTGCCAGGATCAAGGCTCCTGATTTTCTCCTCCCTCACTGGCCACATCTCTTCGGTCTTTGCAGGAGCCTATTAATGTTGTAAATCCCAGGGCTTGCTTAGTCCTTGGTCTTGGTTTATCTACAATTACTCTTATGGTGATCTCATTCTGTCTTCGAGTTTACATTTTACCCCATATGCCAATTCTGCATCTCCACTGTAGTCTTGTTTTCCAAATTCAGATTTGTACGTCTTGGATGTCTATCAGACATCTCACAATTCAGTCTCTATTCAAATGTCATCTCAGCAAAAACCCTGACCACATTTGCAACCCAAAATCCTTTTTATATTCCTTTTTCTCCCCAAGCACATATCACTTGTACTATGTCACCTATTTATGTCTGCATACAGCTGCAACAATATCATCTCCACAAGGGCAAGGCACTGTCATCTGTTTTGTTCACTGGTGTTTTTCCCAAGTGCCTACAATACTGCCTGACATAGAGTAAGCACATAACATTCTTTTGTTAAATATATAAATACTGATCTTGAAGTAAATGTTTAATCGTTATTAGTTCTTAACCCTCAAAAGATAATATAAAAACACTGTCATATTTTGCTTATAATATATGAATCAATTTTAAAGCCAGTATCTATTCTCATACTATGAAAGATATTGCAATTAACACATTTACACACCTCCCCTTCCCAAATATTTTAGATTCATATTAACTGGATTCAGCACTCACTACAAATCCTTTTGTGACAATTTCTCCATTCTAGACTTTTTATTGATTGATCCTATGGTTTGCTGATTTCATTATCAAAAAGGGCTAATGGACGCTCCAGTCCCTGAGTTCCTACTTAAAAATGTCAATCCATGAAATTTTGGTTGAGTATAAAATTCTTAGGCTACATTCTCTCTGAATTTTGTAAACACTGTTCCACTGTCTTCTAGCACTGAATTTGTATGAATATCGATATATTTTAAAGTTCACTAAACATCACTATGATTATGACTTGGTTTTATCATTGTCAATTTTTCTTTTTTCCATTGATTTATGAGAGAGTGAGAAAGGAAGGGGGTGTGGGGTGAGGAAGAGAAAGAGAGGAAGAGAGAGAGAAAGCGTTAATTCACACTGTTTTAATTGTTCTATTCAGTTGTGTACTCACTGACTTTTGTTCATGCCCTGACCCAGTGTCAAACCCAAAACCTCTGGCATGCCATGTTGACGCTTTATCCACTGACCAACCTGGCCAGGGCTGTCAATTTCTTGAAACAAGAAAGATTCTATCTCTTTTTCAGAAAATTTTCTTCCATTATAAGTATTTTTCTAGTTACCTGCTGTTCCCTTCTTCTGGAATTTGGCCTGTTCTTCCTCTCACAAGACCAACAGTCTTACTACGTAGTCACTTCAACTTTTTTTAAACCTCTAAACCCAAAATCCAATCAAAAGAAAAACTACAGAATAAAAACTTGACATTATTCACCATTCTAAGGGTTCCTGTGTGGGTGAGTGGCTACTTAATAGTGAAGATAGTATGGATACGTAGTTCCTCTTAAAAGATAGCTGAGCTCTGTTATATCCCAGACAGTGGGAAGTGGCTTCCCTATATTTTATCATGAAATCAATAATAACCTCACAACTGAAGTGTTTGATAGCTCCACTTTACAGATGTGATATCGGGGAACCTAAAAGACCAAGTAGCTTATAGAAGCATTCTGCCAAGGCAACAAATGTGCTAGTACATAAATACATTTTAAAGTTTACTTTTAGACTCCTCTCTCTTACGTTGCTCTTCAAGAACCCTCTCTCAGGGGTTAACATTCCATCTTATTTTTACTATATAGCCTATAAAAGATTTCAAAGATTTGGTTCCAATCTGATCTCGTTTAATTCCTGAAACTTTCCTAGAGAGGTCCAAAGGTTAACGGAGTTAGCCTCATTCTGTAGACAGGGAATTAAAGGCTCAGAGCCATTCAAGTGCCTATCCCTAATAAGTTACAGTGATCTCCAGCATGGTGTTGATATACAATTAATGAAAAATATTTGCCAAACTGTACTGAATTAGTCTAAAACATAGTTAACTACAGCTCGTTCTCCAAAAACTTATTTCTTAATTCTACAAATTCAGGAGGAAAAGGAATGACTATGACAGTCCCACCCTGTGCCTGCCTTTACCTAAGAATTCCCTAATGGGACAACAGGAAGGTCTTAAGTGAAGCTAGTGCAATTAGTGTTGCTAGCCCAACTGATGCCACTGATAGATGCTAATGACAGCTAGCAGTTACTAACAGGCATGCTCTGTGCTAGACGCCTGGTATATGTCATCTCTAATTCTTGTAAGCATCCTATGGGCCAGGTAGTATCGCTGCCATTTCACAAATAAGGAAACTAAGACCAAAAGGAGTCAGGAACTTGCTCAAATTCCTATAGCCCACAATAGTGAGCAGCAGGGCTGGCACCCAAATGGAAAGCTGGCTGACTCCAAGCTGTAAGGAGTGCTTCCAGACACCACGTTGCTGCTTTAAGGTACTGTGAGACTGTTCTCTCCTCCCTTCTCTTCTCCCTTCCCAACCCCCATTATCCCACAAAGTAATCACAGATCTGTTCAAAGGGCAAGCTGTTGGATGAGTTTGTCTAGGTCTCAAGCAGCTCAACAGTAAATGAGTCAAGGCCAATCTGAAGTGCCAGCTGCTTTCAAGATACAGACAGAGACCTTTTACCCAATCTTTTTTTTTTTATGGTGAGGAGAGAAGAGAGCTACATACTCTGCCTTATTTGAGCACTTTATTCTTGGTATAAATCTGACATCTAGATTAAACATTTAACTGAAACTCTTTCAGTATTGATTTCTAAATAAATCTGAGTGCCTAAAGACACAATAACTTTAGATGGATTAACAGAAACCTTTTGAATTTTATCAGAACAAGCTTAAAGCTTGTTTAACATATCTTCTCTAAAACAGTGTTAGTTAAGACTTTTCTCACATTTCAGAAATATTCCTATGTAGATGGGTATTTTTAAAATTCTAAAATTTTACTGTGATTTACCAAATGGCTTAAGATACAAAATGAAGTTGAAGTGTGCATATATAAAAATAATGGTATGGCATATACAACCATCAGCCTGTATAACAAAGGAATACACAAATGTTTTACCATGTCTCCTGTGCTCATTAGATTCTAAACCATTTGACTATATTGATCCTCAGAGTTCATGCAGTAAACAGGAGTTTGGACTTATTTGCACATTCATTCCTGAACTACTTGTTACTGGATGTCTACTATGACCAAAGTTGTGCTTAATGAGGAGCTGCATCAGACCAACTGGTCAGACACCTAAACTAGAAGGCCAAGGCACTCCACACCTGCAGGGGTGCCGTTCACTCTGTAGCTGGACGGCCGGCAGCTGCCTGCAGCCATCCTGCAGACAGATCTCCAGCATGTCTAAATGTGTTCCTCCTCTAGTAATGGGTTTGCCATCTGCCCAGATCCACAGCCAGAAACCAGGGAGGGAGCTTCAAACCCACCCCCACTCCACCCTAAACTTAATCCAAATTCTACTTCCTAAATATGTCATGAAGCAGTTTCTGCCAAACTCTACCGATAGAGCCTTACTTCAAAGTATCGTGTTTCTTACCTGGACTGCAACCTCCCATAGTGTATTTCTTGTTACTGATTTTACTCTTTCCTTGTCTGCTCTCAATATTGCCACTAAGATTACCTTTCTAAACTATAAACCGAACCATGTTATTATCAATCTGCTTACAATACTAACAGCTGCCCACATCAGAAATGTAAAGCAGGTTTCTTAGTGTATTCAAGGGTATTTATGATTTGTGCCGTATTTTGCCACTCTTACTTCTTCCTCATTTCCTCCATTCTCCTCAAAGACATTATTTGTACCCCAAAGAAAAAGTCTCTGAACACTCGAGACCTTTCACATCCCTGCCTTTATTTATTTTTATTTTTTTGTATTTTTCTGAAGTTGGAAACAGGGAGGCAAGTCAGACAGACTCCCGCATGCGCCCGACCGGGATCCACCCGGCATGCCCACCAGGGGGCGATGCTCTGCCCCTCTGGGGCATTGCTCTGTTGCAACCAGAGCCATTCTAGCACCTGAGGCAAAGGCCATAGAGCCATCCCCAGCGCCCGGGCCATCTTTGCTCCAATGGAGCCTCGCTGCGGGAGGGGAAGAGAGAGACAGAGAGGAAGGAGAGGGGGAGGGGTGGAGAAGCAGATGGGCGCTTCTCCTGTGTGCCCTGGCCAGAAATCAAACCCGGGACTCCTGCACGCCAGGCCGACGCTCTACCACTGAGCCAACCGGCCAGGGCCACATCCCTGCTTTTAAATACGCTCTCCTCTCTGCCATTCCTCCCTCCTCAGACACCCACTGAACATTTTATTCTCCCTTCAAACTGAGTTCACTTCAAATTATTTTTTAAAGATGTAATTAGTGTATTTTTTAATCCCTGTCTTTAAGAAATACTTATAAATGTAATATGTGAGATCTGCTTCAAAACATAGGAGGAATGAAAATGAATAGGAGCTATGAGCCTGACCTGTGGTGGCGCAGTGGATAAAGCGTCGACCTGGAAATGCTGAGGTCGCCGGTTCGAAACCCTGGGCTTGCCTGGTCAAGGCACATATGGGAGTTGATGCTTCCAGCTCCTCCCCCCTTCTCTCTCTCTCTATCTCTCTGTCCTCTCTCTCCCTCTCTGTCTCTCTCCCTCTCTCTGTCCTCTCTAAAAATGAATAAATAAAAAAAAATTAAAAAAAAAAAAAAATCAAAAAAAAAAAAAAAAAAAAAAAAATAGGAGCTATGAAATAAATTTAGTTGTATCTTCAACCAATCTCCCAGTGAACTTTGGTTTATGCTTTTATAGCATCTAGCTCACTCAAGTGTAGCAAAAATTTCTCACCATCTCCTCCCTTAGTGCTTCCAAAATACTTCCTCTATCCAGTTATATATCTTTCACATTCAACTGTAATTACCTGTTTCTGTCTGTCTCCTCTCCTAGACTGTAAACTCTTAAAAAGCCAGAGACTTTCACCATTTCTAACAGCTAGCAACATTCTTGACTTATCATGGCTGATTAATAAATGTTTTTGAATGAAGACACAATAAAAATAAACATGGGGAAGAATAAAAATATTACATTTTTAGGTAGAAAAACAATGGAATAGGGTGTGGAGGCTGGGTGGTTTCTGCTATGAGTAAGTTTATGTCCCCCCCCCCCCAATTATTTCCTAACATTGTTGAATAACATTGCAAATTTTAGTAATCACTAAAATTCTATTTGACTCCTCCTATCCACTAACAATCGCTATTTATCTCAAACTCAACTGCTTTATAATATTAACTTTGCACATACATACATATAAACATAAATATACACACATACACTAAAGAAATATGAGTGGAGTAGACACTTTTCTAAAATCTTTCTTGCCTTTAAAATTTTTTTCTTTTTTCTTGCCTTTGTTTTTTGTTTTCTTTTTAGTAAACACTTTGGAATAAAATACATCTGATTTCAAATCTTCACCTAATGCTAACTGGATATGTTTAACCTTGGACAAGTTACTTAAACGAGGCCTCAGTTAATCAATAAGGTGCTGATCACACCAATTCTATAGGGTTGTTGTAAGGAATGCATATATCTATAGTTCTGGCACACAGATACTATTTATTAAAAGTTTACTATTACCTATTCTTATCATTACCAGGCATGTTACAAATCTCTAAATAATCTTTCTTGGGATAAAAAAAAAGCTTCAAGTAAAAAAAACTTTTTAAAATTGTCCATATTGACTTGATAACAAATTGATTTGATAACAATACTAAACATTGTTCCCTTGAAAGAGAGCTTTATTAACAACAAACTTCACCAAACTTAATTACATCTTCTGATAGAAATGTCAGTTGACTGAGGGGTCCTTAGAAGATGGATCTGATGAGTCTGAAAGCATTTTGCACACATTAGTACCTGAGCTCTTCCTGTGAAGTATTAATTCAAATGGACTTAAATTATATATACGCCACTAGAAGAGTTTAATAAACATTAGTTAAGAACTAACCAATCTAAAAAAAAAAAAGAACCAATCTAATGCTTTATTAACATTCAGCTTTTATAAAAAGTTACATATTGTAGAAAAGAGTGTTTTGAATACCATTTTATCCTGATTAAAAAAAAAAAAGTCACTGGCCTTAGAATACAAAAACTAAATGGCCTGACCAGGCAGTGGCACAGTGGATAGAGCGTCAGCCTGGGACGCTGAGGACCCAGGCCTGAAACCCCGAGGTCAATGGCATGAGCGCAGGCTCACTAGCTTAAGTGTGGGGTTGCCGGCTTGAGAAAGGGGGTCACTCACGCTGCTGTAGCCCCCAGGTCAAGGCACATATAAGAAAGCAACCAATGAACAAGTAAGGTGCTGCAACCATGAGTTGATGCTTCTCATCTCTCTACCTTCCTGCTTGTCCCTGTCTCTCTCACTTAAAAAAAGAAAGAAATAGTGCGTCTTATGTTCAAACCTAAAAGACCTTCCATTTCAGCTAGCCCCTGAATGCAATTCAACAATCTGCTAAATTCTTAGCTTCTTGCCCTGGCCTGTACCCATAATACAAAGGCTTTTCAACCCTTTGCCACTATCTTTAGCTTTCCACCCGGCCTCTACAGATTCTTTTAATATCAGCAGGTGAATGTGCTGCACAGCGAAAATAGCTTCCTCCATTCAAACACCCCTTTTACTTTCTTCCCCTAGCTTTCCAATTTCCTCCTCTCAGGTAATGGCATGACCAGGCACCCCATTTCCCAACGTAGAACCTTGGGGTCCTTCTTGAATTCTTTCTCCCTCAAATACCCCTATAATGTCACCAAATCTCATCCATTTCACTTCCTAATATCTCTCGAATCCGGTTCCCCTTCTCCGTTCACATTACTATGAAGGTACTTAGGATCTTCTTTATCTCATACATGAACCACTTCAACTATCTTCTGCCACTACTCTCTCCCTCACCTATTCTTACTCCATATTACCATCAGGAATAGCTTCCTAAAATAAATTCAAATTTAAAACAGGGTACCACATTTTTTCCTGTGAGACTGGCAAAACCTAAAAAGGAAACACCCTGTGTTGGTCAGAGTGGGGAAATGGACATTCTCATAAACTCAGAGGGGGAAGTTATATTAAGCAAAATATCAAGGCAATATAACCAGATTTGTAAGTGTGTATGCTCTTTGATCTAGCAATTCTATTTCTAGAAACTTATTTCTAAGGGATTAAACAGAAAAGTGCACAAAGATATACAAGTACAATGCAAAATTCCGATCATAAACAAAGGCCAGGACCTTTTTTATGTACTATAACATTTGCTTATGTCTCCCAACCCGTGCCCTTCATCATCTTGTAAAACTGGAATTCATCCTTGAGTTCAAAGTTCAGCAACTCTATCCTGTCTCCACAGCAGTTTAGTCACATCTGTGCATCCCAGTGCAACCTATCTCTCTCTCCAGCAGTAGACCGTAACCTCTCCAAAGACAATGGTTATGCAGTACGGCCCCATAGACAACATGTTGGATGAAAGCGTTCTCTTCCTTTGTACACAAAGAATTTTCTGATTTCCAAAATCTTAAGAACTTTTAAAAGGTTATTTCCTAAAATCCTGGGCTCCAATATATGTTATACTGAATTTCCTGTACAATAGCTATTCAAACAAAGAAATAGTCCTATGAATTTATATAAGCAAATAGTCAGTGGGTCTTTTTTGTTTGACGCTTAGTTTCTAACAGCATAAGAATTTCCATCCTGGATCCAAACTGTGGTCTATCCAACTGAGGATTTTATCTATGCAAGCGGTACCAAGAAACACGTGTAAAACACAGCTATCCTCCCAGATGTTAAGTTAAACATTTAGAGGTGTGTTCCAAAACACTTTACTTTTCTTCAATAACCTAATACAAGTCCATCACACTTGAAATCATGTTTTGGAATCATTTATGATTCAATGCTATGCCAGAGCTTTTTTCCTTATTATCTGTTATAGAAATAGTATTTTACATAAGCATGTAAGTATTATATAAGTAGTAACTACATGCATATACAAGAATATAATTAGTTTGGTTATACATTTTTTTCCAATTTGAACTCCTTTTTACATTTCAATAGGGTTCCTAATTCTAAAAAAGGCTGGTAACAGCCTAACCATATCCTTCATTTTACAAAGTTCAGTTCTATTCCTTTCCCTCTTTGTCTTTCTAGACTGAAGAAATACCTTTCTATTGCGTCTTCATAGAGAAATGACTCTTTATTCTGTACAATTTTACTTTTCTTAATTTTGAGTTCTCTTATAGGCTCCAAACTGAAATAATAATGCAGGAAGGTCTATGAAATTTACTTTTATAGAAGTCAAGAAAATTCACCCCTTATAATAAAGTCAGGAAGAACAGCCTTCCAAAACTACCTCTATCACTGCACCCCAAGACTTACAGGATATCATAAGGTAGTCCTCACAGTTGCTCTTGTCATCATCTTGCTGGTCCACAGGGATCCCATTGGCATCTATAACTGCTTCAGAGGCACAATCTGCTACCAATACTTCTTCTGAAACTACGTCAGCTGTCAGAGGATCGGTGACGATTTCTGCCTCAACGACACTATCATGAACAACGTGTTCAACGTGTCCAACATCAGACACGTGTATAGATTCACTTGTCAGGACATGTTCTGGTATAGACATTGAGGCTGAAGTAATATCAGCAGCTAACACATCATCTGGGACTGTGCAATGTTCTAAAGAAACTTCTTCAGTTACATCTGAGTCCAGCACTTGCTCCGGAATGATGACCGTTTCAGACACGTCTGCTTCCATGATATCTGGGCACTGAACATCTTCTATAACAACATCCTCAATGACATCTTGGATTACAACTGAGTCTGGGTCATCAGGAACAAAGTTATGCACAGTTATGTCTGAATCCACAACATCTGAAACAAAAACGGTTTCTTGTACTTCCACAACAATCTGATCACCATCCATGTGTACAGAATCAGCTCCTTAAAAAAAAACACAAAACGACTACAATTACAATTTCAGGTGGGCATGCATGACTACCTCAATTAATGCAAATGGTATTTTAATTTCTACCAGAAAAACAGACTCGCTCCTCAGTTTTCTCAAACATTCAGATTGAATAAAGAAATAAAGAGGGAATCTATTTTTGAATGTCAGAAATAAAAAATTTTAATAGAACTTTTATACTCATCCCAAATCAATTAATAGATCAAGAAACAGAAAGCCCAAGCAACTGAGATAGTCACAAAGATACTCAAGAAAGTAAAATTCTAGGCTCACTAAAATTAAACCCATATGCATAGGTACGTAGGTACTTATGGGATGATTATAAAATTTAGTAAGCAAAGCAACTTCAGGTGGCAAACGCACCATTTTCCTTCATTTTTTTCATTTCTCTTCCATCTTGCTCCACCTGTCCCTCCTCAAGTCATACTTTTCCTTCTTTCCATCTCTCCCATGTATTTTTCTTTTCCTTCCATTTTTCTCTTCTCCACTCCCTCTTTGTTCTAGTATAATATCCCATCAATACCCCCCCATCTATGACTATGGAAATTTAGAAATTGTCTTCTGCATCTAGGATAGAAAAGGATTGGGGCATAAATAAAAGAGGGCCAGACGGCCACAGGTCAAGAGGAAAGCAACTGGTTAAGGAGCCTCTGTGGATAGATAAGATAAATACAAGTGCAGCTATTCTGGAGCCGGGGGGTGAGACCAGTTGGAGCGGGGCCTGCCCCGACCTCATCAGGGTACTCTGCCTCCATCCAGCCTCCTTGCCCGTGCCCCAATGCCCCAGGCCGCTCTCAAAGTGTAAGAAACCCTACTCCAGTCCACTCTGCAGTTAAGAATGAAGGTCGAGGGTTGAATCAATTAAAGCCCAGTGAGATTAAATGACTTCTCCAAGATCACACAGTTGGTACATATTATGATACTCAGTGAATATTACTCTGAATAATTGTCAGAAATGGAACTCCAAATCAGACATCCTTACCAAAAAACAAGATAATATAAAACAAATCTGGTATCTTGGCTCCTGGTCCAGAAAAAAGTAAATGAAGTTTCATAAAAATCTTACCTAAAAAGCAATTCATTTCAATTAGTGCTTCTGGATGTGACTCAGACCAGGCTAAGTCCAAGCAGCTGCCTAACTCAAAGACTGTGTATCATTACTGGCCAGGCTCTCAGAGACACATGGCTTGTTTAACAAACACAAATGATCGACAAGGCCCAAAAAACCTTTAAAAACGTAGGAAATGTTAAAGCCAATTAATATCCATTTTAATTCCATCTATAAATAAGAAGTATGTTTGCTTTAATGTCTATAGAACTTCTACTAAATGCTTTAATACTCTTTTGTTCTCAAAATCTTCAATATTAACATCAAGCAGTAAATCACTGTAATCTCCATTTTGCAGATATAAAGATGAAAGCAATTAGTGGTAAAAGCAATAGTTTAAAAATCTAAACAGAGAACAGAGTTCGGACACTTATTAGTTTTGTGACCTTGGGCAAGTCATTTAACCTCTAAGTTTCGGTGTCCTCATCAGTAAAGTGAGGACAACAGTATCTGCCATGCATACCTCACAGGACTGTTGTGATGATCAAATGGGAAATGTATGGGAAGTACTCTGAAAAACTGTAATAAGAGGTTTCATTATTATCAGGACAAATAAAAATGGAGGCCCTGGCAGATTAAGTGACTTGCTCAAAGATAAACAAACCCATAAGTGTTAGCAATCCGGGCTAAAATGAAATAGCCCCCTTCAATCTATCACTTAGCCCACGACCTAAACTTGCCTGTGGCAGGATTAAGCTACGTTTTTCCTTAAAAAACTTCATTTCTCTTTCAAGAACATTAATTATACTCCATGTCCTAATGAAGAATTATAAATAAAAGTTCCAAACTTGAGTCAAAAGACTATCCCAAATTCTTAAGAAAAATACACGTATCCCCATTCCACACACGCACTGGATTTAGAGATTAAAGAAAAGTTAAAATTAAATACTAATATTTAATTTCCTGATATAGTTGTATTTCTTTAATATACTGCAATATGATTTTAAGTCCAATGGAAAGCGCATTAATATTTTATAAGGGTAGCTAGCTAGTGTGATAAAAATCCATCTTATATCATAAAACCTAATGTAATCGTTTTATGATATTATATAATTGGAACCATGGACAATCTAAAATTGTGAATAACTTTTTGCTATTTTTAGAACTTCATGAATTTAATTTTCCTTGCACAGTTTGGAGAGTGAGGTTAAGATTGTCTGCCTAAACAAAAGCCTCCTCTTGTCCACCTGTGAAAGACAGGGCTGTACAAGTAGGACGGAGTCCGAATGTGCAGGGCCTGAGGTTCCCCCTTTACCTGCTGGGGAACGGAAAACAGAAAAAGGACAGGATCTACATGGTATTTTACGATGAATACTCTGGTGGTGGGCTATAGAAGAGACTACGGGTAAGGAAAATAATATAAAAGTTACTGCAGACTAGGAATGAGATGACAGAGCCTGTCTATGTAGATATAAACACAGAACGTTTTCAAAGAGAATTAACGGGACTTAGTGCTATAACTGGGCAAGATGAGAGTAACTGCAGATAACACTGAGGTTTTGATACTGCTGCTGTTACTGACGAGAATATGAGAGTTGGTTGGGATGGAGCCAAATTTTTGAGAGGAATAATGTGCTCACTTTAACATTTGTAGACTTGACAAGGTAACAAGATACTGAAATGTGAATATCAATGTGAGACTCTAGCAACTTTTCCACTTCATAACCAACTCCAAAAACGGTAGTTGGAAAGTGGAACAACCCAAGTAGTTATACCTGTTGCATCAAAAAATGAGTTTGGCTCTTGTGGTTGTAATTCAAGTCCATCTTCATCCATGGCCTTTAATTTTCATCAGTCACAGCTCCTAAATTAGGGAAAAAATAAACCAACTATTACTTTTTTTTATATCATGTATTTAAAATGTCACCATGATATTTAGATTTCTGCAATACTCAAAATTATGTGACAGATGAAGACCTATCAAAAATGTATCTAAAATAAAAGGGAACTTAACTGATTTTCAGTGACATATGGGCATCTATATGACAAGGCAAGGCAGATATATCAAACATCAAATTTGCCTAGACTTTTTGTTTGAGATACTGCTTGTGTACATCTTGATTGTGTACATCTTGATGAATTCTGACCCATGCAAAAACCTGTGTAATCACTACACCACCCAGATCAAGATCTAGAACATTTCCAGCACCCCAGAACTTATCTCCTCTCAGTTCATATACCCCACATTTCCACAAGGGTAACCCATTTTACTAAGGTTCAACTTAAACATGCTGTACTTTACAGGGGGGACATTTCTACACAGTTTTCTTATTACTTCTCTAAATTCAATTGTAGTCTGCTTTCAACCAATACATTAAACATCAGTAAAAGCTCAAAGTGCATAATTATAGTAAATACCCTTTGGGATTTCTGCCTAACTTATAATGATATCTCTTAACTAACCCCCCCAATCTAGAGAAGTAAATTCCCACAGTGCATTTATACTTTCCCGGCCATGTAGCTGATTGGTACTAGCTATAAAATGGTAACACTAAGTTCATCTTTGAGCACAATAAAATCTAAGTCCTGTCCCTGAGAACTGAAACCATGAGCAAGGGTCACTCAGTCTCTCTCTGCTGGTGGCTAGAATATAGGAGCTGAAGAAGGCCATTTTCCAATTTGGCTTAGAGTAATGAGATAAAGTTTATAAATAAAAAATAAAAAGAATCCAGTGAATGCCCCAAGAAACGGAGTAGAGGGAGCAGGGAAGAGAGGCTCACCAATAGCTTTTTAGACTTTTCTGAGGTCCAGATAAAGCACCTTGTTTTCCTTGAGTTTTTGTAAGACATCCCAATGACCTTAATGTTCCCTTTTCTACTTAAGCCAAAAACGTACAACAAAAAGAACTTAGCCCATAAAATAATATACTAGTTAATACTAATGACTGTTTGAAAAGAGCAGATATCAAAAATTGTGGTTTACTCATGTAGTAAGTAAGCATCACATAAACCTCCTTTCTCACTGGTTTCCTTATCTCTACTTATCCACTTTCTAACCCAACCTAAATGGTATATTGAACACAATTTCTTAACTTTATCATTTTGTTGTTGATGACATAAGTGCTTCATGCTTATTAAAATTTCAAATAAGAAGTCATTTTTCTTTTTCCTTTAAGTAGTGTTGTTTTAAGTGAGAGATGGGGAGATGGGGAGACAGATTTCTGCATAAACATAAACCGGGATCCACCTGGCAACCTGTCTGGGCCATGCTCAATCAACTGAGCTATCCTCAGCGCCTAGGGCCGATGCCGAAACCAATGTAGCCACTGGCGGCGAGCAGAGAAGAGAGAGGAGGGAGAGACAAAGGGGGAGAGAAGCAGATGGTCACTTCTCCTGTGTGCCCTGACCGGGAATCAAACCCAGGAGGTCCACTGAGCCAACCAGCCAGGGCCAAGAGTAGTTTTTCTAATGCATCAGCTAGGTAATGTCATTCCTCTGTTCAAAAACGTTTAATAGCTCCCTACTGCCTTCAAATAAAGTTCAAACTCCTGCCGTCTTCTAAGTTGGGGACCCAAACTATCTTTCCAGCATCTCCTCTTTCTTTCAAGCACCTTCCCCCACCAGCACATGCACACACTGCAGCCAAACAAAAAAGCCCAATGTCCCCATATGACCCCAACCCTGTACCTGGCTCAGGGTTTCTTCTATCTTTCCCCCAAATCCCCTTCCCCACGAAAAAAGAGAAAGCTGAAAATCTTTCTCTCCTCTCTAAATTTCCACTGTCATTTACCCTTTTTCCTTTTTTTGATTGTACCATAAATCATAATTTACATACGCTTGTTTTCAGATGCTAAACATATCTGTATATGTATATATTCCTTTAAAAATATTCACAAGAAACCCAATGAACTAACATTATTAATAAATGGATTTTCAAAATGTCAGCTCAAGACATATTCTATTCATTTTCAAGAAAGCATGTTTCATGTTATTTATTCAAACTGCTTCAAACTAAAAGGGCCAATAAAGGAAAAAATTTTCAACTATGAAAAATGGAAAGGGTACTTGTTGAGTAAGTTGTCACTTTATCCCCATCAACATCACCTCTGGCTGTAATTCTTTTTCACCTTTAAAAAATGTAATTACAAAATGATATATGTGAATTAAGGTTCCAAGCATAATGACATACTACTAACATGAAATTAAGCCAATTAAGAAGGCAATAAATATGATTCATTAAGGTCAAGTGCCTTTCCCCAATTTCCCTACATAAACCTAAGCCTAAGAATTTTCAACTGGCACAATAACTCCTCTTCTTGGTATTCATCCTCCTTAGCTTTCTACTGGGGTTTGACAGATAATCAATCCCCTCAACAACTTCAAATTCTCTTCTGCAGTTTCTTTAAACTGGGTTCTACTTCTCTTCCCACCTTCCCAACTGTTGTTTACTCTGCCTCCCCTCACCCACTACTGCACCCTTTGCCCAGGATGGTACTTTTCTTCTTCTTTTTTGATTAATTTTAGAGAGACAGAGAAAGGGAGAAGGGGAGAAGATTCGTTTATTGCTACACTTAGTTATACGTTCACTGGTTGCTTCCCGTATGTGCCTGGACTGGGAACTGAACCCTCAACCTTGCCGTTTTGGGGACAATGCTCCACTCCAACCAACTGAGCTAACTGGCCAGGGCCACTCAGCCCGCTTCTCTTCTGCCTTCTCTTTACTCCATGGTGTCAACTACCATTTACACAAAGATGATTCCCAAACCCACATACTCAGGCTAGCATCTAACATTTTTACCAGATCGTCTGCTGAAGACTGTCACCAGGATAAAGCCCTGCTTCTCCTGACAGGACCACTATGGCCTTTTCCTTCTTCTACGCTCACATTCAGTCAGGTTGTCACACCCTGTCCATTCCTTGTCCACAATTTTGCAGGAATGTGTCCCCTTCTTTTTATTCCTACTGTCACCATTCTCTCTCAGCTTCATATTTCCTAATCCCCGGGAAACAAAAATAACCTCTCAAGTGGCCTTTCACTCCTTTCTGCCACTCCCACAACAAATGACTAGGAATCTTACTACAATTAAGGGCTGGTGCCAAGTCCTGAGGCAGCCTCATCCTCCAAAGCACCGCTCTGATTATGGCACTGCCCTGCTCAGAAAGCTTCAACAGTTCCCCAATATTCAGGGTGCTCTGAAAAGCTCAGCCGAGCACCACAACTGACTTATTAGCCATTATTCCCATCCATTTCCTAAAAGACATTATGGCCCAAATAAAGGGTATTTCCTCATCTTATTTTTACTTAGGTGATCCAGTAATTCCTCAATGAACGGATTTGACTAGTCACTTTTCTATTTTGTCACTATAAACATTCAAGTCAGTAAAATACATGTTTTGCACTTCCAAGCAGAGATGACTATACTTCAGCTCTGTAATCTTCAGTGGGGTTAGAAGTAATTCCTGACCATAAGAATGAAACTAATGTTGTTAGAATGGAACCTGCTCAGAAGAGTTCTAAGGACTGTGATGAAAGTAAAGGTGCCCCTGACTTGGCTGCAGGAACCAAGCTCAGAGACCAGTTGAATCTGAAGACAAACAAGCAGAAAGAATCTAACAATTTGGGTGAACACGTGCTAACAATTATCAAATGCCCTCAAAATAGTTCTGGGACCCCCCCTCTTTCACCTCAAGCTCAGTAAAATATTCCCTTCCCAATTATAGGAGCTGTGATCCTGAAACTGCTGTAGAAGAATTCACAATTTTTTTAAAAGTAGTTTTAAGGGGAAAATGAAGGGAAATTCAGGAAATTCACAAAAACTTCCTTCCATTCATTAAAATATAGCAATAAAAATAGTGTACCAAGTTAATAGGTATAGAAATGGCATTTTAGCTATCTTAAATCAGGGATAATGAAAACAATTTATTTCTGTTTTCTATCTCTTGATGCCTGGATCCTTTCATGATCTCCCTCTTGGGCAAGTTAACAGGGTGTTTATATAATCACTTTGCTTTTTGCAGCTAATATGCATACAAGAATTACTTTTCTGCTTTTGGTCTCCCAAAAATTCAGTGTCTTTTAATTTTATGACTCAACTCTAGTTCCTCTCCCTAAGTCACACCCAATGAACCAAATCATATTATACACAACAGATGGAACTGCTGAAGCTGCCGGAAAGCCAAACAAAAGCAGATCCGTTTATAATAGAAATTTTCTTAGGGAGAAACTAGAACTGGTAAAAATTTGCAATTTAAAGCCTTATTTAAATTCTAAAAGCTTAACCTTTTAAAATTTGGTCCTAAAATGACAAGCCTTCCCTAAAGATTTATTTTTCCAAAGTCCCTATTTATGCTCAGATTAGAAGCTGCCAATACACTCTCTGAATTCAGCTGCATTGATATTTTATAAACACTAAGCACCACACCTTTTAAATGCCTTTGTCTTTAAGACTGTAGCTTGTTATTAGGAAATGCATATACTTTCAAACTATTAATAGTTTTCAATGTAAAGCGGTAGAGCCTCCTTAATGAAGTATTACTATTCAATGCACTCACTATTTATTAATCCATGCTTATTACATAACATTCTACTGTTTATCATAATGTACAGCTCATCTCTTCGGATCACACGTTTTTTATTTTGTAGTGTATTTAAAACTTGTTTAGTAGCTTTTGTTGAGATTGTGAACAGAAATCCTATTCACGTTTCCTCTAATCAAGTATTCTCCTTTAGTTGCAGGTGTAATGGAGTAGAGTGTTTGAAGCACTTGACGTGATCAAAGGATAAAGACAGTGTTTTGACATAACATGAAGTGGAGATTAATTTATAGACGACATTGTACATGAAATAAATGAAATAAAACGCCAGGGGAAAACTTTTTGAAAGGGTGACTTCTGGCAAATGTAGCATATGATGAAAAAGGTCAGTATATCTTATTGAACTCCTTAATGAGTAATGTGTTTCCTTGTATTAAAAAATCTTTCTGATAATGCATTAGAATTGTTTTTTCAGATTAAAGCATTTTCACTTTCATGTTACTTTAGTCAAGCTAATAAATGCTTTCCTTAGTTTTCTAGTTACTAATTGTAAAAACATGTATTGCAGCATTTTGTTTTTAAACTTAAATATTCTCAAACTACGAAACTTCTTCCTTTCTTGCCAGATCACCAACACAGTAACTTGACTAAGTCTACTTTTCCCTCACCAACATGAATCCATACTTCCTGTTCAAGTTTTTTCTAAACATCATACATGACCCTGACATGGGTCTTTAAGGTTCTGTAAACTCAGTGCTAACACTAACAATGCTCTCTGAACATCTTAAAACACTGGCAAGAATATAATTTCAAGCCTGACCTGTGGTGGCGCAGTGGATAAAGCATCGACCTGGAATGCTGAGGTTGCCGGTTCAATACCCTGCACTTGCCTGGTCAAGGCACATATGAGAGTTGAAGCTTCCTGCTCCTCCCCCCTTTCTCTCTCACTCTCTCTCTCCTCTCTAAAATGAATAAATTAAAAAAAAAATTTTAATTAAAAAAATAAAATAAAAGAATATAATTTCAACCTTTCCAACAACTATACAATTTTTACTTATTTATTTTTAATTTATTGATTTTTAGAGCAGGAAGAAGGGAGAGAGAACGAGCGAGACAGGAACACCAATCAGTTCCTGCATGTGCCCCAAACCGGGATCAAACTGGCAACCTCTGCACTCTGGGACAACACTCTAACAAGCCAAGCTATCCAGGCAGGGAAACCACCATAAAATTTTTAAACTGAAAATTGCAGAATTGGCCCTGGCCAGTTTGCTCAGTGGATAGAGCGTTGGCCCATCATGCAGACGTCCGGGTTCAATCCTGGTCAGGGCACAGAGGAGAAGCGACCATATGCTTCTCTTCCCCTCTCTCTCCCCTTTCTCTCCCCCTTCCTTTCTCATAGCCAGTGGCTCGACTGGTCGGAGCATCAGCCCCAGATGAGGGTTGCCAAGTGGATCCCCGTCAGGGCACATGGTCTATCTTCCCTCCTCTCACTTTAAAAAAAAAGAAAAGAAAATTGCAGAATTATGGAGTGTTTATACACCGATCTTTTGCTAATGCAGTTAGCAGTATGTTTTGTACCTATAACTTAGTAAGTCCTTTAAAAAAATAATAGGCTGGCCTGACCTGTGGTGGTGCAGTGGATAAAAGCGTCAGTCTGGAATGCTGAGATCACTGATTCAAAACTCTGGGCTTGCCTGCCTGGTCAAGGCACATATGGGAGTTGATGCTTCCTGCTCCTCCTCCTTCTATCTCTCTTTTCCCTAAAAATGAATAAATAAAATCTAAAAAAAAAAAAAAAAAAAAAGCTTGACCAGGCAGTGGCACAATGGATAGAGCGTCAGACTGGGACACGGAGGACCCAGGTTCGAGACCCAGAGGTCACCAGCTTGAGCGCGGGCTCTGTGGCCTCTGCCTCAGGCGCTAGAATGGCTCTGATTGCCACAGAGCCACGCCCCAAGATGAGCAGAGCATCACACCCTGGTGGGCGTGCCGGGTGGATCCCAGTCGGGTGCATGCAGGAGTCTGTCTGGCTGCCTCCCCATTTCCAACTTCAGAGAAAAGACAAAAAAAAAAAAAAAAAAAAAAAAAAAAATTCCACTCATAAGGATAACTGAAAAAGTACCAAGACTTTTTTAAAGGCAAATACTTATATTGAGAAATCAATCCTGCTCTTGAATATGTTGTATCAGTAGTATCAATACTCTTAACCTCAACATTCAATCAAAATGCCAATATACTTTTGTTGTAAATCAACTGACCTTATATATACAGGCCTGCTTTCAGACTTGATTCTGTTCCATTGATCAATCTGGCTTTTGCATTGTTTTTTTTTTCTTTTGTACTGTTTTAATCACTGTAACTTCATAATAAACTTTGATATATAGTTGTATAAGTCTTCCAACTTTTTTTCCAAGATGCCTTTGCTATTCCTGGCCCTTGCACTTCCATATAAATTTGAGAACTAATCTGTCAAAAAAAAAGTCCTATTGGATTTTCAGGGTGTTTTTCTATTGATCTGAGGAGAGGGAGAGAAGCATCAACACACTGTTGCCCTTAGTTGTTCCATCTGGCTGTGTACTCACTGACTGCTTCTCCTATGTGCCCTGACCGGGGATCGAACCTACGACCTAGGGGTGCCAGGATGATGCTTCATCCACTGAGCCACCAGCCAGGGCCAGGTTTTGTTTTTTTTTTAATTAAACTTAGTGGGGTGACATCGGTTAATAAAATCCTGTTGGGGTTTTGACTGGGATTGCACCAAATCTCTACATATCAAAACTGACATTTTTGTAATATTAATACTTCCATCCATGAACATTTTATCTTTCCCCAAAAATCTAGTTCTTTCACTTCTCTTAGTAATGCTTTTATTAAAGGTCTTAGTATGCTTTGTTGAGTTTATTTCAAGATATTGGATGTTCTCTGACCTTATTATAAACTGTACTGGCTTTTAAATTTGATTTTTAGTGCTCTTGCACTCTCTTGTTAGTGGTGGGCAGTGGCTGCTGAGTGGGAGGCAGAGAACCACAGCCTACACAGGGACAGTCTCCCTGCCTCTCCCCCTTTCCACTCGCCACCAGTGCTAGCCAGCATGTCCATGGTGCTGCCGGATTGCTGGCAGACAGGCTGGCCCCAGGGGGTCAACCAGTTTGGCAACAAGTACTTGCAGCAGACTAATCCCCTCACTTTGGAGCACACCCTCTTGCCAATTATACTTCTGGTAAAAAAGAGCCCCTCTATGAGGACAGCTCTGTTGCAGCCAGATTTCAATGCATGGAGGAGGAATTCGATAAAATTGGAATAAGGGCTGTAGAAGGGATTCCGATTGTACATGAGCACCAGCTACTCCATGTATTACTGCTAGAACTAGGAAAACTTTCTTCAAACTACCTGCTGATGAACTTAATCCAGGAGAAGATAAAGTTGAAGGACTGAAACACTTAATGACAGAGATACTAGGTCCTCAAGATGGGGTCCTGCAAGACTGGGTCATTGATGACTGCCTTGGTAACAGGTGGAGACCAAACTGTGCATCTCCTCAGTATCCATATTTTCCTGTACATATTACAAAACCAAAGGGACGTAAGTTGGTTTTGGTTCAACGTCAAGAAAAAGCCTTGTTTGCAGTCTCTAAAAATTACAAGCTGGCATCCACACCATTGTTTGAATTGTGTGACAATTCATCAGGATATGGACCCATCATTTCTAGTCTCCCTCAGCATTTGAGCAGGTTAAATTTTTTTTTTTTCCTAGAAGCTGGAAACGGGGAGAGACAGTCAGACTCCCACATGTGCCCGACCGGGATCCACCCGGCACGCCCACCAAGGGCGAAGCTCTGCCCCTCCAGGGCCTCGCTCTGCTGTGACCAGAGCCACTCTAGCGCCTGGGGCAGAGGCCAAGGAGCCATCCCCAGCGCCCGGGCCATCTTTGCTCCAATGGAGCCTTGGCTGCGGGAGGGGAAGAGAGAGACAGAGAGGAAGGGTGGGGGGAGTAGAAGCAAATGAGCGCTTCTCCTATGTGCCCTGGCTGGGAATCGAACCCGGGTCCCCCGCACGCCAGGCCAACGCTCTACCGCTGAGCCAACCGGCCAGGGCCTGAGCAGGTTAAATTTTATATACAACTGAATTCCTGAAAATTGGAGAAGTAAAAGATATCTCTGTGAGCATAGCTCTACCCAGTATACAATAAACATGGTAGAAAAGTTTTATCTCTTTCCCAATCCCTATATTGCCACCTGCTTTCTTTTTTCTTTTATTTAATTGTGTTTACATAGATTCTAGGGTCACTCCGAATGCCTCCTCCCTCCCCCCATTCCCCTCAACATCTCCCTTGCCCCTCTCCCTACAGCGCCCTCCCCTTCCCTTCAGGTTTATCCCATCTATCATCCCCTTTCCCTCTGTCCTCTTTTCCTCTGGTCCCTTTGATCCCTCTCCTCTGTCTCAATTCCATTCCTCAGTTCTCATTATTCCTTGGATTCCTCAAATGAGTGAGATCATATGATATTTTTCTTTCTCTGCCTGGCTTATTTCACTCAACATAGTAGTTTCCAGGTCCCTCCATATTGTTGCAAAAGGTAAGATTTCCTTCTTTTTCATGGCCCCATAGTATTCCATTGTAATATGTGCCACTGCTTTTTAATCCACTCGTCCACTGATGGACACTTGGGCTGTTTCCAGATCTTCGCTATCATGAACAATGCTGCCATAAACATGGGGGTGTTCTTTTTTTCAGTCGATGATATGGTGTCCTTGGGATATATTTCTCTAAGTGGGATGGCTGAGTCAAAGGGCAGTTTTCTATTGTTTGATCAGTAAAATTGATATGAAGAACTAGATAGCGGTATAAACAAATATGATGTTTAATTTGCTTTAGTTTCTACTTATACATTTTTGTACATTAAAGAGACTTCCAAAATTAAAAATTAACTTGATTTTTAAATTTATTTGTTAGTATAAAAAATATAATTAATTTTTTACATACCAATATCCCCAACTATAATGCAATAAAATTAGAAATAAATGTCACAGCTCTAGCCGGGTAGCTTCAGCTGGTTAGAGCATCGTCCCAAAACACCCAGGTTGTGGTTTTGATACCCGGTCAGGGCACATGCAATAATCAACCAATGAAAGCACGAATAGGTGGAACAACAAATCAATGTTTCTCTCTATCCCTTCCTTCTTCTCTCTAATATCAATTTTTTAAAGTTAAAAAGAAAAGTCACACAGATAACAAAAAAATCCCACTAATTTTAAACAAAGTTCTAAATAATTCAATGGGCAATAAGAAAATTATGGAAATCAAATATATTTAGGACTAAATAATAAAAATTCATATAAAAAATCATCACATCCAGTTATAGTGCAGAGGAAAATTTGTAGTTTGAAAGCCACATATTATAAGAGTAGAGATTAAATACTAGTGAGCTAAACTTCCAATTTAAACTTCTTAAATGTTAGAATAAATGCAAATAAAGTAGAAGAAAAGAAGTATTACCAAATGAGCAGAAAGAGAAACGGTCAATATGAACTATTTGAAAAGTCTTAATAATAATAGTCAATTTACTGACAGCACTGATCAGGAAAAAAGGAGCAAATTATTCAAATTACATATTTTAAAGTCATTAGAGAAACCTGTATCTTATACCAATTTATGTGAAAATTTAATTTTTCTAAAATATACATTTTGTATAAATAACAAAATAACTTAAGAAAAAACAGAAAGACTTACCACCATGAAAAAAACTTCATCAAAAACCAACTCACAAAAGACACCATGTAGTTTCACAGATTAATTCTAATTTTCAAAAAACAGATTATATTTTTTAAATACAACTTGTTTCAAGACGAAATACTCCCCAACTCATAGTTAGCATAATCTTGTTTGTTATCAAAATAATACAAAGCCTACATGAAAAAGGAAGAGTACATGCCAATAACAAAGGAATGCAAATATCCAGGGAATCCAAAAACAATTTAAAATAGAATATCCACAGCTTCCAGGCAAGTTAACAGACTGAAACTAATACAATACTGAATGTCAATTGTAATTAAAAACTTTAATTTTAAAAAAGAAAATCTATAATGCAACTCACCAGACCAGTAGATACAGCAGAAGCATTAAAAAAAATCAACTCCTGTTCACAATGAAACTCTAGAATAAGCAGAAGAGAATGTAAACTAATAACATCTACTCCCTACAAAAAATCCCCATAGTTTCATACTTAATGATATTGGAAGCACTCCATTAAAGTACCTAGACAAGGATACCTGTTACCAATGCTTTTATTTAACACTGTGCTAGTAGTGACATTCAATGCAATTTTTAAGGAAAAAAAAAAGAAACAGGAAGCAAAAGTAATGGAAAACAAAACACTATTCACACACAACCACTTAGAAAATACAGAAGAATTATAAAGTGTTATTACTCCCACATTTTACTGATTTTAAAGATACTACCAATTATAAGTTGCATCCTTATTCTATATACAACTAAGAAAAAACACTGCCAATTAAAATAATGCTCTACTTTATTATCTAGAATTTTCATTTTAGACTTAAGAGACAATTCTTTTAGACTTATTTTTATCGTATCTTGTGCATATATAGAAAGAAAAATAAAAGCAAAAGAAATTGGTAGGGGCCCTGACTGGTTGGCTCAGTGGTCGAACGTCAAACCAGTGTGTGGAAGTTCCAGGTTCAATTCCTAGTCAGGGCACACAGGAGAAGCAACCATCTGCCTCTCCCCTCTCTACTCCCCTCCCACAGTCATGCCTCGAATGGTTAGAGCAATTTGGCCCGGGGCACTGAGGATGGCTCCATTGCCTCATCTCAGGTGCTTTGAAACCACTCGGTTGCCGAGCAACGGAGCAGGCTCCAGATGGGCAGAGCATCACCCTGTAGGGGGCTTGCAGGGTGGGTCCCAGACAGAGCACATGCCAGAGTCTGTCTCTTTGCCTCCCTGCCTCTCACTTAATAAAAAGAAATTGGTAAGGTATTCCTAAAACTTCATATTTGGGTTCCCACTATGTATTATTTTTCTACTCAAAGTTATTCAGTCTTTCCCAACAATATTGCCCTCTGCCAAGAGTGATGCAGCATTTACTAAAATGCTGTTATTATCTTTGGGACTTTCTTTCCAGTCCGATGCCCACTCGCCATTTCTTCTACCTTCAATTGTATTGTTTGGCATGAAACAGCACAACAATGCACATACTCACTTAAGTGATGACAAAATAAAGAGTCTTGACCAAGTTTGTGCATGTGCAGGCAATAACTACATATATTAAGACTGCTGCCTGGACAACACTGATTATAGGATACCATCAATTCAAGATTTATTCTGATTTCAGAGATGTTAAAACTTAAGGCGGGAAGTGCATCTTGGAATCTATGAAATACAGTAATATAAGTTTAGCAAGGTTACATGTCAATACGTAAGTGCATAGTGCACCCTATATATCCGTGATAACTAAATAGAAATAATAACTAAAGGAAAAGCCTATTCATGACAACAAAAATTACACAGTATTGACCAAAAAAATCTAACAAAAGTTGTGCAAGAGCTTTTATAAAAAGCAGTAGAGCATAGCCAGATTCAAATTCCAGCTCCACTACTTAGCATATATCTTATCTGTACCTATACATCTATTCTATAAATTTGATGTGACTAGAGTAAGAATACACGGGCTATATTAACCCCAAACAGGTAAGCAGTAGGGGCAGGGGTACTCAGCTCATGTGGTATACCTTAATACACACACACACACACACACACACACACACACACACCCCTTGGTCAAAGGACACACTGAGCAGATGCTTGAATAGTTGAAAATTATTCAACTACATAAAACTCTGTACCTAATAATTGACAGAATTGTTTTCAGAGATAATGACCATGTGCCAGGTACAGGTTGGGGATAAGAATAAAACTGTTTCTACACTCAAAGTTTAGAAAAGATGACAAAAACATAAACACAGGCCCTGGCCAGGTACTCAGCTGATTAAAGCACTGCCCCAATACGCCTAGGTTTCAGGGTTTATCCCCGAGCAGGGCGCGTGCGACAATCACCAACGGCAGCATGACTAGGTGGGACAATGACTGGATGATTCTGTCTCCCTTCCTCTCTAAAAAAAATAAACACACACACACAGTTAAAACATAACAAATTAAATGCTAAATTAAGGATGTCCACATTGCTATATGAGACAAAGAAAGAACAAGCCTGGGAAAATAATGATGCCATTAAGAGAGAGAAAGCTAGAAGCAGGTGTTGTTTTAGGAGCTTTGGGTTAAAAATATTTTTTTTAAATAGTATCGGGCATCTACTCACTATGTGCCACATAAATTTGGTTTCAGCCATGTTGGGAGAGTCAGACGCCAACATGGCCCGTAGGCAACTAGAAATGCTAGATGAGAACCTAAAGGAGACGATGGGCATGGTATGAAACAGTGCAACCAGGGGAGAAGATAGGAGAAAAAAGGAGAGAGGATTGACCTTGAGGAAAATCTCATGACAGAAGGCAGAGAAGACAGGGTTTCTGAAACGCGGAACACTTCTATATAATGCACCCGGTGACATGCTGTGGAACAGTCACTCAATTCAGGAATAAGTGGGATAAAAAGAAATAAAAGTACTGGTGAAAGAAAAAAGGTGAGGTTTTTTGCACAATGAGCAAACCTAGGAATGTTTATATGGGAGGGAAAGGCACCAGCGGGGCTCGAGGCAATGATGCAGCCGGCAGACTCAGCTACAGAGCTCCCTCCCAAAGGAAGGGTGGGGTGCACAGGCAGAGCAGCTGGGCCTCAAGGAGGCCCACTCCTCCAGCAGCGCAAGAACCAGAAAGGGAGGAAAGCCTAGGCAGAGACAGAGGCAGCGCATGACAGGGAAGGAAAGAAACGCAAATGCTTAGTTCAGATGATCATCTCTCCTTCTGGCTTAAATAAAAGATTAGGTGATCTCCGCTAAGGCTGAGGGGTTTCAGGGCAGGCTGAGGCATTTTAGAGTGAAAAGGTCTGGACTCGCCAGTGCGCACAAACACATAATAAAAACAGGATCATCAGTGACAATACAAGTGCAGACGGGGTTAAAGAAAAAACATTTTAAAAAGCAATATGGAAAAACATCGTTTTAATGTATTGTGAGCGTGTTTTTTAAAAAGGAAATTTTCATCTATCTGAAACATCCACATAACTTAAAAACTAACACCTCATTTAATCCAAGATGGTAGGGTAATAAGGTTTCCCACAGGTCAGTTTTTGAGATCAAGGCCTACCTTTTCACCCAAAAAGCATTTTATATGTAACTCTTTGAGATAGAAATCCTTCTAGACTAGGCACTTAATCTGTCTTTGTCATACAACTTGAGTCTAACAATCTTTATCTTGAACATTCACTCTTGTACTAAAACATCTATGGCTGCTATACTGTGTACACAGCAACATTCTCCTTCTTTGAGCTTTTCTATGTCTTTCCCAGCTGTCACGATAGAAAGCAACTGGTTCTTCTACATTTCTTACCATACATTTATTACCACCTCGACAGCCCAGCCCACATTAGCAATTTGCTTCCAGCGGCCCCCTACAATGCACTTTCTTAAACATCTCAAAACCAAGGCCATTTATAACCACCACGAGAAACTCCAATTCCTTCCCGCTAAACAAGTTTCTAGTGAATACTTGTGTTTTATGCCATAAAATTCTAGGACACACATTCCCACATATGCATCTATAATAGTCAAATATGAATCAAAATATGAGAAGGTTTTGCTTAGCAAACAGCTTTAGTAAGTCTCTCAAACAAAACGCTGATTACTCTGACCAGGGGGGAGAACAGGGATGCAAAGGGCCTTATGAAGGCCACTGCCTTTTCAGGAACCGGTTCTTCTAACCTACTTCTCAAAACTGACTTCTTAAAAAATTACCATGGGAATGCTTCCAGGTTCATGCCTCATTTTAGTAAGGTAGTCCATGGCACTAGTCCTGTCTCACCTGGTAAACAAGAAGTCAGAAGCCCCTCCCCCCGTGTACTAGAGAAAGTACACTGAGCAAAAGGTTATTTGGGATGAGAAATTAGGATAGAAAAAGCAGCAGCTACCTAGTAGATGGACCATTGGAAAAGTAGCAAAATTGGTTTCACTTCTGAACATTCTTCATAGTCATTCCAGTAGTGAAAACAGTAATAAATGCACTACTCCCATTATTTCTCAACTTGGAGACTTTTCCTGGTTTCGAGGAACTAGTAGGCAAATACAAAGCCTGGCTCAGGTGTGTCCTAACCCAGCTACCTGAGGACTCCCTGGGCTCTGCCGTCGGGTATAAATAAGCCTTTCCAGCTGGCAAGCAAGCTCTTCCACCATCTCCCTTTCCTGGCCAGAATTCCCACCACTCCCCTGCCTACACCATCTACTCCAGCCAAACTGGAAATGCTTGTTATTTTCCCAAGAACCTTCACCCTTGAAATGCCCTTTCCCACCACCGCCTAATCAAGTCCTACCCATCTTTCAGTAACCTCAGAATGTCAGGGGTGCTTCCCTGATGCTCCAGAAGGAAGCCTCGCCTTCCTCTGAAACCTCAGGCATTGGCTGTACCTTCCACGCAGCACCTCAACGACCACTGAACAACCCAGTTCTTGCGTCCTGGTTGCATAGAAGAACCGTTTGCATCCTTCTCAGCACCCAGCACAATGCATCACTAACACTGGGCTCCGAGTTTACGGAGGAGTTGTACAGTTTGCAAGGATAAGTACTCTAAGGGATGAAATTCCACCTCCGAGTTTTTCAAATCAAATCAAGAAACCTAAAAACCACGATCGGTCCATGAACAAAAAATACTGCATCACGCATTATGTTGTCTTTCGGGAAAGAGAATGAAAAACTTTCTGCCCTTTCCTTACTCCTCAAAAAAAAAGTAAATACTACCAACAGATCACTAAATAGCTTAAATGCACCTTTCAAGCAAGCTGTTTCCCAAAAAATGGGCTCAAAGGACTCCTTCAAAATGTTATTCCTCCGTTTCGCGCTGTGCACTTTGCACTTTTCCCCCTATTGGATAAGAGTGGTGAGAACTACTTTCCTATGAAATTTTACTCCATTGCTTCAGACACTGAAAAAGGAAAGGCAATGGCTGTTGGAAAACAACCGCATTGGGGGCGCCCTAGCTGCCAAGTATGACTTCGCTTGGCGGAAAGTAAGATGTCTGGAGGTGCCACTTGCCGCGGCGAGCCCCGATGCTTAGGCTGCCCTCGGCCCCGACCGCCCTCGGATGACTGCAAGAGCGAGGGAAAGCCGCGGAGCGGGGGCGCCCGGGCGGCGGCGGTCATGGCCGCCTGCCGCACCTCAGCTAAAATGCAGCGGAAGCAGCAGCCCGTCACGGGGCTGCGCGAGTCAGGCAGGAAGGTGGCGCTGCCGCCGAGCGCCTGGAGCCCATCATGGCGGCGAGGGCAATGGCCGCCGCGGGGAGCGAGCCCGCCCCCTCCGCGCACACGCTGCCGCGCCGGGCCTCCGGGGCCCGTCACCGGAGCCGCCGCCGCCGCGGCCCGCTCTCCAACCCCCCCTCACGGGCTCTAGCGGAATTTTCTTTTCCCACACCGCCTTCAAGATGGCGGCTCCCCGTCCCGGCAACCCCTTCAGTCGTCCCCTGCAGCAGGCGCCGAGCCGCCGCCATCTTGTCCCCCGTCCCTCCCCCCCTCGCCGATATTTACATAGCGAAAATCGGCCCGGTCGGCCTGCGGCCTTCACCTCACGCCTGCAGCCTTCGCCTCCCGGCCAGGCCTCGCCCCTGCGCGGTGCCCCGGGCCGGCCGCGGCGTGACCCGAGGCCCCTCAATCGGCCCCCGAGCCACCTAGCGACCCTCCCCCAACCCCCGCCCGTTCACTGAGCGCGCCTCCGCCGCCGCTCGGGGCGGCCCGGCTCCTCCCCGGGCCTAACTGCGGCCTCCTCGGGGCCTGCTCGGCGCCGCGCGCCACGCCGCCCGGCCTAGCGCGGAAGGGCGCCTCGCGGGCCGCCGACCAGGCCGGGACCAGGCCGCTCCAGGCGCGCTAGGCCCCGCGGCCGCGGCGGCGCCCGGAACTCACCGGACGGGCGTGCGAACGGGCGGGCGGCGACGGCGGCGGCTGCTGCAGGCCGGCCTTTCTCTGGAGCACTGGGCCGGGCTCCGGCTGGTGGGGCGGGCGGAGGGAGGGAGGAGGGGCCGAGCTCGGAGCTGACAAAAAGCGGCCCAGCTCCCCGGCACGGGCCCGCCGTCAGCACGTCACGTCACCGCCCGGGAGAGAGCCCCAGGAAAATGCGGAAGGGTAGAGGGGCCCCCTCCTCCGCCCGGTGGGTCCCCCTAGAGCCCCGGGTCGGCGAAGCTCCCGCCCGGCCACCAGGGAGCCCAGTGGCCTCGCTGGCGCGGGGTCTCCGGCGGCCAGAGTCTCCGTGACAGCGCCCCCCTTCTTTCCACCTCCTCCGCGCTCCCGCCCGCCGCCGCCACACACGCGCCGCTGCTGCCGCCGCGGCCGTAAAGCCCGCGCGGGGCCCGGCCCGGCCGCCCCCCACCATCTCCCGTGGGCCGCGGCCGCCCCCCGGGCCCTCCTCGGAGACCTACCGCCTGCCCACGCCGCCCTGGCCGAGGCGCCTGCTCGAGTTGTTTGCAGGCCCTCAGACCCCCGCCCGCAGTAAATGTGTTTTCTTCATCCCCGTGGCTGGAGAAGAAGATAAATTTAGCAACCCCCGCCGTCCCCTGCTTTCGCTTAAAAAAAAAAAAAAAAAAAGTCTTCGAAATAAAATGAAATAGGCTTCCCAGCCTAAGTGGGTATGTGAGCAAGAGCAGGGGGAGAAGGGGGATCCTAGAGCAACTACCAAACTGCTTTTTTTTAAAAATGTTTTTAATAAGCATTCAGCCAGAAAGCCTAACTGATTTTATTAGTTTGCGGGGGCGGGAAAAAAAATGACGAAAAGGGTAACAGTTTGAAACTGGTTTCGCACATTGCATTGAACAGGGATTATTAATGTATATTTTCTATATAACTTTCAGAATTTGGGAGCCTATGAATTGGAAGTCTTGAGTAATTGTTTCATAAATCATCAACTTTTCACATTCTCTAATAAATATGGGGAGAGGTAGCAGAATTGGGTCTGGATGTTTTTTTACAAACTACTTAAGCCTCTTAAAAGTTTTAAAAGACTGGTGAACATGTTTGATTAAACCAAGCATTCGTCGACCCCCAAAATGTGTCTTTTCCGTTTTCATTAGTTTAATTTTTAGGCTCTTTCCATATTGAACTTGGGACTCAAACTATGTTTAAAAGTTAATAGTTAAATGGTAAATAGTGTGGTCTTTAGTCAGGAATCTGACATGCTTTACTCTTTAGTTCACTAAATGTTAGATAACATTTTAAACAGTACAGAATACAAAAGTTTTCAAACAAACGTGTGAAATCTCTTTAAATACAGAAACCATCTATTTTAGTTTCCTGTCATAACATTTTAAAACTCCCAGAATGCAAGTTGTCCTTTCCCTCAGACATCTTACAAACCAAAGGTACAATAACAAGAAATCTCTGAGACTACTGGATGGCAATTTTACTCTCACGGCTTCAGCTTTTTTTTTCAAGTGATTAAATTTCCTTTCAAAAATGATAAATGACAACGTCTTCATCATTCATAGAAAACCCCATCCGGCTGTGATCTAGACTCTACTCACAGAAAGGTATATAAAACTAAGTGAGGAACAATGAGAAACAGCTCGTATACTCTAACACAACTTCAAAAAATTGATTACCAGCATTTAAGTATTTTCCAAGGACCTCTGTTTAATGCTCTGGTATGTCAAAAATGGGGTCTCATCATGCATGCAACTGTAAGCAGCATGAACACAAAAACCTAATGTCAACATTCTTGTTGGTTCCTCCACAGTTTCCATCAAATACTTCTAAGTCCACCAGTATGAAGCACTTAAGAAAAGAGTGTCAAGGAACACAAATGAAATAAAGTTTTCCTCAACTTAAAAGACCAGAATAGTTTAGGTATTAGTACTTTTAAAGAGCCCTTTGCCATTACTTTTCATGCATAAAGACTTAACTGATGAGAAACAAGGAAAGGAAAGCCTATTTCTATTAACTACTTTAGATAAATTTTACTAAAGTCCAACAAAAATGGTTCTATAGATGATTATACAGATGAGGTCAACTCTACTTTTTTTTTTTTTTTTTCAGTTTTCAAGAAAGGAAAAATAACTTCTTAAATCCATTTATGGAAGGCTGTAAAGAATAGTGTATGATAAAAATCATTTTACTAGAAATACCCTTAATATAAATACTCATGAGAAAGTGAAGGCACAAAGGAAGTGTGAATAAACAGCAGAGATCAGAAATCATTCGATACTCTTAATAAAATACAAAATAAAGTTCATGAAAACGTTCACAGTAAAATCTTAAGGACACCTAAGATCACTGAAAGCACTCGGTAACGAAGCACTGGGTGATTAACCCGACACCCTGCCCTTAAAGGACCTACTAAAGCCTATCCTGCATTGATACTTTCGTTCATTGTTTCGGTATTAAGGATCTATAGAGATCTGGGCACAGGAAATAAAGAGGTCTGGTGCTTGCCCTTGGGGAACTCTGAGTAAAGAGGTTGCCTGTGGCAGAATAAAAACATTCTTAAGTGCTTTCATTTTCTCACTTAAATAAACACAATAAAGGGAAATTTGATTTAGGGAGATTGAGAGCAGAACAGTTCCAAGGCATATGCTGTGAATACAAAATAGATGGTTTCCAAGCAGTCAAAGGGAGTTGGGTTCTGTGCTAAAATTTATTTGTTCCTTCAGAGCTGTTAATGTATATCAGATAGTTAAAAGCATCTACTCAAGGTTTTGACAGTGTTTTAATAACTTAACTTAAAATACCTGACATGTTTATAGGTCCTTGAGTCAGAAATAATACAAGGCCTTTCAATCACTTTTCCAGAGAAAGATTAGTCAGAAAAGAAGCTGTTAAAAAAAAAAGAAAAAGAAAAAACACTGTTGATTTTCACTCTACATCACTGACTGCTGGAAATCCAAATATGAGGCAGTAAATTATAAGGTTATGAGAAAATATAGACCTTCTTGAATAATGTTGTGGTAATTGATTATTTTATATCCCAAAGGTTAAAAAATACTTTCCCCTAGAAAGGTCCTAGTTTTATTGAACTAAGCATACCCTATAAAAATTAACCATTTGTCTGATCCTTGATAGTTAATTCATCTGTATTTATCTTAACATGAGCAAGTTGCATCATGTTGGAATTCAGCTGGCTATAATTAATGTCAAGTAAGAATTTTTTAAGAAAAGATCTTATTCATTCATTTTAGAGAGGGGACAGAAAGGGGGCAGGAGAGCAGAAAACATCAACTCCAAAAGCACCATCTCACATATATGCATGAACCAGGTAAGCACAGGGTTTTAAACCAGCATCCTCAGTGTCCCAGGTCAACGCATTATCTACTGCTCCACCACAGGTCAGAGACTAGGAAGGGTACTTCATCTGAGTTTTTAAGCCACACATCCTCCCCAAGGGAAATAATTTTAAAATAAACAATGACTGACAATTACATGATTTTCAAACAGTATTTTTCACATGAGCCATTAGTCAAAGAAGACATTGTTTAATTCCTGAAAATCACCAATAGGCACATTTTACTTAACGGATTATAAATCACAGAACACAGCAAACAAACTAGCTCTACTGAGGAGGTGAAAATTAATTAAGTGAGCCATAGCAACAATGACTAGTAATAATGAGCACGCTGGGTGTCCAGATTGTTGCCTCTATGTACAATTATCCACGACAGGAACCAAGGCTCTGGGAGAAATGACTGATTCCTGGGCTGGAGCCGAGAAGTACATTAACCAGGAATATCTCCTCATAACAGAAAGCTTACTAGTGGTGTGTCAAAAGGTCTGGGAGCCAGTTCAAAGAGGTTATAGTTGGCTAAAGATTTTAAAATTTGAATGTCAAAAGAATAATTGCTATTGATTGAAATGCATCAAGTAGGTGGGTGAGTTGATAATGAATTTTTTTTTAAGTGAGAGGAGAGGAAGATAGTGAAACAGACTCCAGCATGCACCCCTAACCGGGATCCACCCGGCAACCCCATCTGGGGCCCACGCATGGACCAATCAAGCCACTGGCTACTGGAGGGAAAGAGAGAAGGGGGAGAGAAGCAGAGGGTCACTTCTTCTGTGTGCCCTGACCGGGGATCGAACCTGGGACATCCATATGCCAGGGTCAACGCTCTATCCACTGAGCCAGCTGACCAAGGCCAATAATGGATTTTTTTAAAATGATTGACTAGTAAAGGCACTAGTCAACCCAGCTAGTAGCTGGGTTGCTTAGAGCTTCATCTTAAAGCACGGAGGTTGCTGGTTTGATTCTCAGGCAGCCCACATATAGGAACAGATTGATATTCCTGTCTTTCTCTTTCTCTCTCCCTTCCTCTCTCTTTAAAGTCAAAAATTTTTTTAAATAATTTTAAAAATGATTGACTAGTGGTGATGGTTGTACAGTTTTGTGAATATACTAGAAACTAGTAAACTGTATACTTCAGAAGGGTGAATGGCATATGAATTATATTTTGATTTTTTTTAAATGATCACCTTTGGACAATGCTAGAGAACCAAGCCATTATTTTGAAAACTAGTAAAGGGTAAGATCAGGCACTTATCCCATATGAACTGTTTTGTTCCTCAGACTAAACAAATAGTTGATGGTGTTTTCCTTTTATAGAAGTATTTCAACTAATACATGAAGGCTTAATGGAGTTACAACCACTAATAAATCAATGGATCTAGGCTATGACCATGAATGGTTACTAAGCAGAGTGACAACCAAATGCCTCATGATGGAAGTACACAATACCATTAGCCAAAAAAAAAAAAAATCAAACTAGAACCTGATCAACCCTCTAGGTCTAACTGCCAATTTACAGAAAACAGAAGGAACAGAGAAGTATTTCAATGAAACCACAGTGATGCAATCAACTAAATCAAGATGGTGGGAAACTCTAGGACCTGCTTTCTTCAACAAATAAATTAAGAGAAAAAATTGGAGATGAAACCAATAGATGAGAAAAGACTTAAAAGACATATCAACCAATTGCTGTATATGAACTTCGTTTCGATCTTGATTCAAGCAAGTATAAAAAAATGATGAGACAATTAAGTGCTGGACTGTTGTCAGCACTGACCAGATATATGCTGATATAAACAAATTATTATTAATTTGGTTTAGTTGTTATGATAGTGTGATTCTATCTTTAAAAAAATCCTTTTCTTTTAGAGATACAGTATCGAAATATTTACAGATAAAATGATATGCTATCAGAGATGGCCTTCAAAATAATATGGGAGAGTGAGGGCAGAACAGGGGTTGAGGGTGCAGTTGGTGGGGCATGTAAATGGAACAAGACAGGCCATGAGCAGGCAGTTGTTGAAGCTTGATGATGGGAACCTGGCAGGGGTGGGGGTTGATGTGTTATTCTCTTTGTGTATATATTTGAAAATTTTCATACAAACAAACTACCCGGTCCTGGCCGGGTAGTTCAGTTGGTTAGAGCATCATCCCGATAAACAAGGTTGTGGGTTCGATCTCCGGTCAGGGCACATACAAGAATCAACCAATGAATGAATGCATAAATAGGTGGAACAACAAATTGCTGTTTCTCTCTCTCTCTCTCTCTCTCTCTCTCTCTCCTATCTCCCTAAAGAAAATCAATTTTAAAACAAACAAAAATAAACATACAAAGGCAAAAATACCATCAAATTTCAAAGAATCTTAGGAGTGGGGCAAGCATTACAGATATTAGTTGCTTCCTTTCTCGCCTTGCTGTGGACCTTATAACACTGCTTATCAAAACAATTACCATAATTAAGCAATGAAGTCAATAAAACTAAACCACTAATGATTAAGAAAACTGCAATGGTTTTCAAATGTGCAAGGGAACATGCTGAAGATGTGGATTCCTGGGCCTCAATTCTTGGAAATTCTGATTTTTAGAAGGTCTGGGATAAAGCTCAAGAATCTGCAATTTAACCAGGAGCCCAGATGATATATAAACAAATGGGTATACACCAATGATGAAATGTAAGTACAACTTGGTAAATGCCTCTTTGCCTATATTTTTAAGAGTTTCTCCTAAAGTATAAAGAAGTAATATTGCTGGACATGGCACATTTTCAATATGACTCTCCAAAATGACTATACTAATATACATTCCCTCCAGCAGTAGAGAATTCCCAACTCCCCACTCCTTGGCCAATTCTCGATGTGCTCATACTTTTTCATTTTTGCCAAGAACATAACTATCTTACAGAATAAACTCAGCAACATTTGTTAAAGTAGCTCTTGAGAATTCTACCACATTTTGAACAAAGACCGTTTTTTAATGACTTTTCATTATTGTAATTATTTTTATTATTAGAAGTATAATGACTTTTCACTCCAAATAGTTAAATAAATATGCTTAAAGGAGTGATAATTAAGCATTGAAGTTTAAAGCAAAAATCTTCTCACCAATTGCAGGACATAAGAATTCCTGGTCAGAGAATCTCATATTGAATAAACTTGAATTGTGCTCTGTGTTTACACGAACCACAAATGTTTTTTACTTATTTTTGCATACAGACATCAAGTAAGTAGAAACAACCCAAACTGAGAACAAAACAGGAAGAAGCAGCTAGCTGGCAGATATGTGAAAAGTTTCATAATTCTCAAAAAGGTGAGGCAAGCCAACAACACAGCCAGAATCTCACTGAAAAATTAAGATTTCCCTAAAGCGTGAATCGTGCGTATGACCCCTAGATGCCCCGGCAATGGAACCCCCACTTTATGGTCATAACATTGTTTGGAGGGAAAGTCACATGAAGATGAAGTAGTAAAGTGTCAGAGCATTACATGATGTGGTCTGATGAGGAGTTTGGGAAGGATTTTGCTTTAAGGAACGATTTTCGTGAGTAGATCAAAAGAATGGATTATGAATACGAGGCTTAAACTGAACCTGCGCTCTGGAGCAGAACTTCCCAGACTGGAAAGGGCACAGAGAGCCCCTGCGGATGTTGTGAAAACGCTCCTTCTGAAGCAGGATGGGGTCTGAGGGTCTGCATTTCCAAGGAGCTCAGGGGCAAGGCCCGGAAGCAGGGCTTTCTGGGATCCTGCAGAGTCGTGACTTTGCGTGAAGTCTCACTGAGAACTGCTGTCGCAAATACCTGCGGGCACTGCAGCTAGACAGAGAGGGGGACCGGCCCAAGGGAGAAACCCCTTTCCTCTGAAACCCTCCGCAGAGGGGAGGGCTGGGCTTGTGGCAGCCAGGGCTTAGTGTCCTCCGGTGGGCATGATGCGGCCAAGAGGGTTGAGGAGAACAGGGAGTCAATAGCTCCTGGCACTGATACCGTATCACCCACCTCCATGCCCCCAGGCGCTCAGTGTTCGTGGTGGAGGAGAGATCAACGAGAGAGATGGTGTACATTAGAACAGAATGAACAACAAATTACAGGTTTGTCATGTTCCTGGCCAAGAGATACATGATGAAAGAGCTTTTAGAAGGTCTGCCTAAGCTAAGGAAGATCTCTATCTGGAGACTAAAGAGCTTACCCCATTTCAGAGACAATTAACTCTCTGCACACAGACACATTTGGCGACAATTTTTAGCTACAAAAGCAAACCTCTGTAATCATCGAGACAGGAGAAAACAAATCATCATTTGTTCTGCACACTACGTGGTGCATGACATGAATTCTCTCCTTTAGACCTCACAGCATTCCAAGCAAGGGCGGTGCTGGCCTTGACGTTGACCAGGTTCAGGCACTCAGACCGAACCGCGCCGTCAGGACCCCTTGTTCTCCAGCTGCCTCAGCTCTTCCCCTCGTCCTGGGGGCCCACAGGCTTCCCCCGACGCTGTCCTAGCCCGGGAACCCCAGAAGAAAGAGCCCAGCCTCTGTCCCGGGTTCCCCAGAGGAGCTCTCCAGCTGTCTTTATGCCCCGTGCTCACCCTTGGACCCATCACAGTGGCCAAGGGAATGGAGTGAGATAACTGGCCAGGGGCTGAGGGCACTAGGACCAGAAATCCCACCAGAATTAAAAGGGCGGAGTGAGAAAATACAAATAAAAGAGATCTGGCTAAGAAATGCAAAGGGTCCAGGACGGGGAGGTGTACGAGCTGTCCCGCTGTGCACGTGATGACAGCAAGGACGAGAGAGGGCGGCTAACTTGCCCAAAGTCACACACGCATCCAGTATGAGCGGAGGAGCCAGGATACAAACCAAGTTAGTCCGACCAGAGCTCTTAACCGCTCTGGTACAGGAGACAGAGTCAGGTTGGTTTCCGAGTTCTCTGCAACATCAGCTTTCCGTAGAAAATGGAGCAACGGCTAGACTTTTTAGAGAAAATGACTGTAATCAAAGATTCGTTCTCTCTGCCAAACGGTCTTTCCCAACAACAGCTAACAAATATTAAACACACACCTTGTGACTGGCACTGTTGTAAGTTCTAAGCGGACCTCTGTACTACTACACCTGAGCTGGGGGAGGGGAGGGGAGGGGAGGTCCCACTTCTCCCAGAGTGACACATCTGTCTTACAAGAGGGAAACTGGGCAGGGATCATCGGCCTTGGTCTTCTCCTGCTTCTGCTAATATAGAACCTCTGCACTGTGACCAAGCTGGAGCACGGGCAATCTGGACCCAGTACCACAGCCTCCACATGAGTATTAAGATTTCTGTCCTACTGTGGAGTCCGGGCAGAGGAGGGAGCTCCAGTCCTCTGCTCTGCATCTGCCTGGATGCAGCTTCTGCAACACAGAGCGGCTGCGAGATGAGAGATGCTGTCCGCTTGCCCTTCCAGGAGTGAAATCATAGTCTAAGATTGGGAACTGGGAGGGAAGGGAGCCCCATTTTCTTGGCTGCATCTTCCAAGAATAGAGTTTCCATCCCACTGAGCTGGGGAGTGGGAAGCAGTCTGTGGCTCAAATGCCACAGACTCCCATTGTTCTTACTAAGGTTTAGAAGGAGAGTGTCTTGAATAAATGTTTCTATTTGCTGTATGTCCTTGGGACAAATTCCAGAGACTTTGAATGGTTGGGTTTTTTAAATAATTTTCACCAATTAAATGGTTCTTTTACTGGGGAGAGTGTCTCTACGAACCTCCCCCCACCATTCTTAAAGTTGGATATCTTAAGCAGGTTTTTCTTTTCTTGGTGAAAAATAAGTTTGTTTGGTTGTATTTTAAACTCATGAGTCAAGTATACTCCATGTGTTTCGATCCACTGCAATTATTTTTACTGGTGCTCAAATTATCCCAACTGTGGCTAATGGGAACTTCTTTAAGTTGGCTCTAAGTCCTTTCAACATGACCCTGACAGTCATTCACAGCTTTCTTGCTATTAAAATACTGTGTACATTACTTCCCTTGACCCACAGGATGCGTTTGAAAAACTTAAAGGTCACACTTAGCAGCATCAAAAGGGGAATGCCTTCCAAAGAAATTAATAAGATAAAAGCAAGCAGTCAAAAGGGGAAAACAAATTTAACAATCATGAAACAAATAAAAATAAGGAAACAATAATAGCATAGAAAAATATGACATAAATAATGAAACAAATGTATTTGTGATCGTGATAAATATAAATGGAATCTACTCCCCTATTAAAAATTAATATTCACAAATTGAATTTAGGATTTAATCTTGCTATTTTGGACAACATGGATGGCCCTAGAGAGTATTATGTTAAGTGAAATAAGTCAGACAGAGAAAGACAAAAACCATATGGTTTCACTCATATGTGGAGTCTAAAAAAGAAACAAACAAAACAAAAACAAACTCAAGGATACAGACAGCAAACTGATAGTTGCCAGAGGGGAGGGAAGATGCCAGAAGGAGGGTGCCGCAGAAAGGAGAAGGGGTTAAGAAGTACAAACTTCCAGCCTGGTGGGATAGCTCAGTTGGGTGGAGCAGTGTCCCGAAGCCCAGAGGTTACCACTTTG
This sequence comes from Saccopteryx bilineata, assembly GCF_036850765.1. Taxonomy (NCBI): domain Eukaryota; kingdom Metazoa; phylum Chordata; class Mammalia; order Chiroptera; family Emballonuridae; genus Saccopteryx; species Saccopteryx bilineata. Next base: position 128,238,338 of record NC_089502.1, read on the forward strand.
ATCTCCTGTCAGGGCACAGACAGGAGCAGATTGATGTTCCTTTCTCTCTCTATCTCCCTTCCTCTCTCGCTAAATTCAATAAATAAGAAAAAAATTTTTTAAAGAGAAGTACAAACTTCCAGTTATACAATAAGTCATGAGGATGTAATATACAGTGTAAAGATTCGAGTCAATAATTTGTAGTAACTCTGTACAAGGACAGGTGGTTACTAGACTTATTGTGGTGATCACTTCGTAAGGTATAAAATATTGAATCACTATGTTGTACACCTGCAACTAATATAATAATGTTATGGCAAGTATAATAATTAAAAATAAATTTTCAATTATTTTTTTCTATTTCATATTATTTAAATGAAGCAGAAAATGAAACAAAAAGATTAAAGGAAGGGGAAATACATAAAACAAAAGCAAATTAAGAGAAATCAAATATGAAAATACTTACATGAGTATAATTTGACATTAGAAAGTGACACTGAAATATATATATAATATAAAGTCAAAATATGAAGAATAGAGAATCATTTAATAATATGACTAATAAATCTTGCTTAACAGTTTTCTAGAAAGAAACATGCACACTAGACAATATACCTTTTATTCCCCTAGTTTCCATGCAAGATTTACAAGAATAGAATATATAGCCCTGGCCAGGTAGTTCAGTTGGTTAGAGCATCGTCTCAGTAAGCCAAGTTTGTGGGTTCGATCCCTGGTCAGGGTACATACAAGAATCAACTAATGAATGAATAAACAACTGGAACAACAAATCAGTTTCTCTCTCTCTTCCTCTCTCTAAAATCAATTTATTTATTTTCTTTTTTAGAAATTTTATTCATTTTTAGAGAGGTAGGGGGAGAGAAAGAGAGAGAGAGAGAGAGAGTGAGAGAGAGAGCAAGAAGGGGGATGAGCAGTAAGCATCAACTCCCATATGTGCCTTGACCAGGTAAGCCTGGGGTTTCGAACCAGTAACCTCAGTGTCAATGCTTTATCCACAGCGCCACCTCAGGTCAGGCATCTCTAAAATCAATTTAAAAAATAAAATATATAGCTGCAATCACAGTGGCACTTAAATAGGGTTCAATTGCTGAAGATTTGCAGGACCCCAAATAATAAAGGTTACAAATGTACAGTTTATTTACAGGGAAAGGACACACTATAGCAGGCGCCTGAAAATCAGAATAAATATCACAGCATGTGACTGACAGCAGGGATCTGGAGAGGTCACTTGAAGGCTCTTTATCCCTTCCCTGCCTAGAATCAGCCATTTCTTCGAGGAGCCCCGGTTCTATTTATTGGAGAATGGTATTTAGAAACAAAGATCTGGGTGTGTGCTCATTGCTGCTGAGGCGTCACTGCTTCTAGGCCATCTCAGCAGTCAGAGCCAGGGAATATATTTAAGTGTACTACTCCATGTATACATGCATATTTATATTTCTGTGTCTGCCAACTAGAGTACAGTATCTACGTACAGTTTTGGCTTTTGTGTTGTTTTCTTTTTAGAGAGAGACAGACAGGCAGACAGGAAGGGAGAGAGATGAGAAGCATCAACTCGTAGTTGTAGCACCTTAGTTGTTCACTGATTGCTTTTCATACATGCCTTGACCAGGGGGGCTCTAGACGAGTCAGTGATCCCTTGCTCAAGCCAGCAACCTTGGGCTCAAGCCAGTGACCTCTGAGCTCTAGCCAGTAACCATGGGGTCATATCTATGGTTCCATGCTCAAGACAGTGACCCTGCGCTCAAATTGATGAGCCCGTGCCCAAGCCAGCAACCTTGGGGTTTCAAACCTTAAACCTCAACATCCCAGGTTGATGCTCTATCCACTGCACCATCACTGGTTGGGCCATATAGTTCTTTTTTGTTATTAGCTTTACATTATTGAATCAAAGCACTGTTTTTCTTTCTTTTTTATTTAGGTATAATGACATATAACATTATATTAGTTTTAGGTGTACAACATAATGGTTCAATATATTGTGAAATGAACACCACAATAAGTCTAGTTAATATCTGTCACCCTATAGAGTTATAGAATTTTTTTCTCGTGAGGAGAATTTTTAAGATCTACTCTCTTAGCAACTTTCAAATGTGCAATGCAGTATTATTAACTATAGTCACCATGCTGTACATTAAATCCCCATGACTTATTTATTTTATAACTGAAAGTTTATACCTTTGACTGCCCTCACCCATTTCAACCGTCCCAACTGCCAGCTCTGGCGACCACCAATCTGTTCTCTGTGTCTATCAGCCTGAAAGCACTTTTTCAAAGTTTCCCTACCCTCTTCAGTGAACTTGTGGCATATGTTTTTTCACACAATTAGATTCATTTGTCACACTCTGCATTTCATCTTGATATCACTGACAACCAGGTTGATTTTTTTAAATAGCCCACAGTAAAGTTCAGTCTCGGTAATATATCATCCTCTAGGTTTTGACAATTGTAGAGATATGTGTCCACCACCACCCTCGTACAACCCGTTCTGTACTCAACCTTCCTCTCTCCTCTGATCTCCGGCAACCACGGATCTGCCTTCTGTCCTGTGTCCTGTGGTAGACTGAATAATGACTCCAAAAGATATCAATGTCCTAATCCCTGCAACCAATGAATGTTACATCATATGGCAAAGGGGACTTTGCGGATTAAGTTAAGGATCTCATGATGGGGAGATTATCCTGGATTATCCAGGTGGGTCTTAACTGTAATCACAAGGGTCTTTAAGACAGAGCTGTAGGAAAGTCAAAGGAGATAGGAGGCCAGGATGATGGAAGCAAGAGGTTAGAGTGAAGCGAGGAAAACGTCATAAACTAAGGAATACCAGTGGCAACCAGAAGCTAGAAAAGTCAAGAACATAAAATTTCCCCAGAGCTTCCAGAGGGAACTGGCCCTACAACACCCTGATTTTAGCCTAGTGAGTCTGATTTCAGGGTTCTGGCCTCCGGAACTGTAAGAATACATTTGTGTTGTCATGAGCCATCAAGTTTTGGTAATTTTTTATAGCAGTGATAGGAAACTAACACATACCTCTATAGTTTTGCCTTTTTCAAAATGTCACTTGAATGAAATCATACAATACTTTTAGGTCTTTGGAGCCTGGCTTCTTTCATTTGAGATTCATCCATGTTTAGCCTGATCGCTGGTGGCGCAGTGGATAGAATGCCAAACCGGGATGCTGAGATTAGGGTTAGGGTTAGGTTCGAAACCCCAAAGTTTCTGGCTTGAGCATGGGCTCATCCAGCTTGAGCATAGCTCAGCAGCTTGAGTGCGGGGCCGCCAGCCCGATCGTGGGATCACTGACATGATTCCAGGGTCGCTGGCTTGAAGCCTAAGGACGCTGGCTTGAGCAAGGGGTCACAGGCTTGCCTGAAGCCCCCGCAGGTAAGAGCACGTATAAGCAATCAATGAACAACTAAAGTGACGCCAACTATGAGCTGGTGCTTCTCATCTCTCTCCCTTCCTGTCCCTTTCTCTCTCTCAAAAAAAAAAAAAAATTCATCCATGTTTATGTTATGTATATTTTACCACTAAAAAAAATTCATTCATGTTGTTGAGTGAGTCTATAGATCTTGCCTTCTTATCACTGTCTAGTATTCCACTGTATGCATGTACCAGTTTATCATCACCTGCTGAAGAATATCTGGTCGTTTCCAGTTTTTGATGAATAAAGCTGCATTTACATACAAGTTTTTGTGTGCACATAAATTTTCAATTCACTTAGTTATTAAAATTCTGGTATTCATAGCTTTTAGGACATGGAAATATTAATTTAAATATCATTACCCAGGAAACACATCAAGTATTACAAACAAAAAGAATTCACAGAACAAGCCATAAGTTCTGATTTCTGGATGTCTTACAAGACCCTCTTGTTAGACATAACGTTTTCAAGGACATTTTAAAAAACAAGGAAATAATCTTATTCTGTTGTTGGGACTATACCAGCAGTAAAGAGGGCCTCTGGGTTTCCTCTCATATGCTCAAGTTCCATTATTTAGAACTGAGAGCAATAAAGACAGATCTAAGAAGATTAAAGCTTAATACATTAAGGAAAGGGGCAAAATAGAAGTATAAGCAATGGAAAACGACCATGCAACGTTATCCATCTACAATGTGAACAGAAAAAAATGACAATGAATATTTGAATTTCTGATTTACTATACTGGCAATCTGTTCACCCCGGGTCCTTAGAACTGTTTGCTCTGAAACTTGTCAAATAGTTTCATGAAGTCATTAAAACTTATCTGTTTTTTCCAACAGATGTGCAATGACACCTCTGCCAATGGAATGTTGCTTGAACAAAGAAAAAAAATAAGTTGTTCAAACATAAAAATGGCAAAAATTTTCCCTAAGGGCCTAAAATTACAGAGGAATAATTCCAAGTTGCACCCTTCAATGCAAAATCAGATACGAGTCACATAATATCCAAAGGCTTGTAAAACCAACTGCAAAGTGTGTAACAAATATTTGCTGGGGTATGGGATCTCCTTACTTACAATCTAACAAGTTAGCCTGTTCTGATTCCCTGGGTGCCAGTGGCACAGTAAGCAGTATGAACATCATCAGCATATTTGCATGGGTTCCCCACCCCCTCTAGTGACACAGGGGCCGTGTGGAGGGGCCCAGGTGGACACACTGTGAACCCAATGCAAATCTGCATCATGCCGGAGGAATTCATATCTTCTGTAGCAAGCCTGCTCTCTGTCCCAGGAGGAGATAGCACCTTATCTCTCAAGACAGCTCCCTGCAAATACAGCCCTGAGAGAGGATGGCCCAGGTAAAGAAAAGGTCAGGGCCTCACATTCTTGGCATACAAAACAAGAACAACATAAGCCCTGGCTGGGTAGCTCAGCTGGTTAGACCATCGTCCCAATAAGTCAAGGCTGTGGGGTTTGATCCTCAGTCAGGGCACACATAAGAATCAACCAATGAATGCATAAATAAGTGGAACAACAAATTGATGTTTCTCTCTCTCTAAAATCAATATATATATATATATATATATATATACACATATATATATATATATATATTTTTTTTTTTTTTTTTAAATGAGAGGAGGAGAGAAAGTTAGACAGACTCCCACATGTGTCTGACCAGGATGTACCTGGCAACCCCCGTCTGGGGCTAATGCTCAAATCAACTGAGCTATCCTCAGCATCTGGGGCCAATGCTTGGACCAATTAAGCCACTGGTTGCGGGAGGGAAAGAGGGAGAGAAGGGAAGAGGAAAGGGGAAAGAAACAGATGGTCACTTCTCTTGTGTGCCCTGACTGGGAATCGAACCCGGGACATTCATTCACTGGGCCAACACTCTATCCACTGAACCAACTGGCCAGAGCCAATAATTTTTTTTAATTAAAAAAATAAAGTTTTTACACTGATTTCAGTCAATACCAAAAAACAAACAAACAAACAAACAATAGGAGGCCCTGGCCAGTTAGCTCAGTCAGTTAAAGCATTGTCCAGAAACACCAAAGTTAAGGGTTCTTTCCCCAGTCAGGACACATATGGGAAGCAACCAATGAATGCACAATTAAGCAGAACAACACGTTAATGCTTCTGTCTGTCTGTCTGTCTGTCTCTCTCTCTCCCCCTTCCTCTCTGTCTCTCTAAAATCAGTCAATGAATTTAACAAAATAAACTTTATTAAAAATAAATAAATAAAAACAAGAACAGCAGGAACACTCCGGGCTGTGACAGACTGCATCTCCTAACAGTATTATGCTTAGAGAGAAAATAAGCCATCTCTCCTGCCACCTGAAGTGGAAAATAAGAAGAAGTACTGCTCTAAGTTTTGCCCCTAGGAGTGTTTTCCTTCACCACTGTCTTTCAGGGGCTGGAATGCAGCTATCAACTTTTAGCCAGTGCCAGCAAACTGCAAACATCAGGCAGGCCTATGTTTTTCTCTTAAATCGATCATAGAGAACTCTCTGGAAGCCATTACTGTGTGTAGGGAAGAAGTAAAGATAAGGGAGAAAGTACCATGGGAGTTTTTTTTTCCAATATTTTTTCATGTTTACTTTCTCATTTTTAAAAAACCTTTTTAGAGAGAGATGGAAAGGGAGAGAGGGATTAGAAGCATCAACTCATAGTTGCGGCACCTTAGTTGTTCAGTAATTGCTGTCTCATATGTGCCTTGACCGGGGGGCTCCACCTTAGCCAGTGACCCCTTGCTCAAGCCAGTAGCAACTTTGGGCTCAAGCCAGTGAACTTGGGCTCAAGCCAGAGACCTCTGGGCTCAGGGCAGCGACCATGGGGTCATGTTAGCTCTATCCACTGTGCCAACACTGGTCAGGCTACTTCCCCATTCTTAATGGAAATATTACACAAGAAAGGGTTTTTTTCAAATGAAAATTCTATAGAAAATTGTTAATGGTATTGTCTTCTATGTACTTCCTAAGATAGTTGGTTCCCTTTCAATTGATATGTTTATCTTTTCATGGGGTTTTAATAATATTAGTCCAACATAAGCAAAATAAATTTCATAGCAATAGCATAAAAATGCTAAACATTTTAAAGATATCCAAATGTTTCTTTAGCTTGTCACAATGATGGCCATGGGAGTTTAAAACACTTCTTCATTCTGTTTTGTGCCTTCTGACCAGCTGGGACTCAATCACATGCAGAGCATTATCATTTTCTAATGGAACACTGTTGTCACATCCAATTTTCTATTTCCATGGATCGGGAAACACCTACTAGCTGATGGTCATTGCAAGTGGCACACACCCCTCTCCTCTGCCGCTCTTGATCTCTTGCGCATGCTCTCTGTGTGAACCCACCCAGAGGCTGGAGCGCAAGGAAATGTGCGGATACAGTCCCTTTCCAGGACACACAGCAGGTAGAGGGGGTGGAGTGGCCCTGGGAGGGCAAATGGAAGATATCCAGCACAGCCCATAAATGGCATTGATGTCATTGGTGTGGTTTTCTAAACCATTAAACCATTCTTGGTAAAGCTCCAAACAAAACAACACACACTCCTTTCAATTTATACAGTAGCTCCGTTCCTGGAAAATTCCAGGATATTAAAGCCATGCAAAAAAAAAAAAAGAAATACTTTGAGTTATGCTCGCTTCAGCAGCAATATACTAAAATTGGAATTATACAGTACACAGGAGATAAGCACGGTCCCTGTGCTAGAATGACATGCAAATTTGTGGAACCATTCCCTATTTTTTTTAAAAAAATCAATTTTAGAAAAAGAAGTGTATACTTGGAATTTACATGCAAAAGGAGATTAGGTTTACGCTCAGACAATTACAAATAGGTTTTTCATATCAATGAATGTCTAGGGGGACATTTGAAAATCATGTAAGATGTAGGAAAATTTGTCCTTGTAAGAATGTCACATGCATTGAAAAACATGACATTTTTGGCTCCTGCCCATTAACTTCCAGGAAATCCCTGACAGGGGATTCCTGTCAATCACTATTACAACCGAAATAGCCCCACGAGTTTTCAAAGCATCCCTTTGGGTGGTACTGCCCTCAGTGACACCTACTACCCTAAGGTCAAGCATTCTTCCTGGCAGAATTTGAGTTTTATATTTCATCCGTTTAGTGTCCGGGGGGCAACACAAAATGGAAGAAAAGACTTCTCAGTTGAAGGGTTCTTATTCAATCCAATACACTGAAGTCTCTGACCCAGTTACTGAACACTGGCTGCCATTTCTGGCAGCACATGCTTGTGCATTTGAATTTTCTGATTTAGTATACATAGCAACCAAGGAAGCCACTAGATGTGAAACTCAAGCTTCATGTGGAACCAGATACAAGTTTTAAAATAACCATATTTCATGTCACTTGGTAATAAACTATAACCGTTTTCTACTTTTAACTTAGACATTTTAAGTAATTCATACATGTTATATAAAAGGACAAAATATAAATACAAAAAGAAAAAGTAAAAACATCACATACTGGGGTAGACAGAATAATGGCCATCCTCAAAGATGTCCATGACCTAATCCCTTGAACCTTTCACGTGGCAAAGCAACTCTGCGGATGTGACTAAGGTAAGGCTCTTGAGATAGGGAGATTATCCTGGATCAGCCCTGTGGGCCTCATTTAGTCACCGGGGTCTTTGTAAAGGCAAGCAGCACGTCAGAAGGCAGAGAAGCTGATGTGACGATAGCAGATACTGGAGTGATGCGGGCAGAGCCGAGGAATGCTGGCAGCCCACAGAGGCTGGAAAAGGCAATGAAGGGCTTCTCCCCTAGAGCCTCCAAAGGGAACCGGCCCTGCCAACACCTAGATTTTAGTCCCACGAGTCTCATTTGAGACTTCCAATCTCCAGAACTTCCAAACTCCAAACTCCAGAGAACAAATCTGCATTGTTTGAGGCTTTTTTAAAAACTGACTTGGAGAGAGAGGAAGGGAGAGAGACAGAGAGAGAAAGAGAGAAACATTGATTTGTTGTCACTTACTCACTGGTTGATTCTTGTGTGAGTCCTGATTGAGGATGAAACCTGCAACCTTGGAATGTCAGGACAACGCTTTAACCAACTGAGCTACCTGACCAGGGCAAATTTGTATTGTTTTAAACCATTAAATGTGTGGTAATCTGTTACCGCAACAATAGGAAACTCATGAGAACCCCCCTCCAACAGAGAGCCACCACTGTTAACACCTTAATACCCATACTTTCAGATCTTTCCCCGTGCTACTGTTTGTCTGTGGATGTATGTACTTTTTTGAGAAATACATCACAGTGTGCATGCTATTTTATAACCTGCTTTTTTATGTCAACAAACTCCATCTGGGCCTGACCTGTGGTGGCGCAGTGGATAAAGCGTCAGCCTGGAATGCTGAGGTCGCCAGTTCGAAACCCTGCGCTTAGGTGACACTGGTGGCTCAGTGGATAAAGCATTGACCTGGAACTCTGAGGTCGCCAGTTCAAAACCCTGGGCTTGCTGGGTCAAGGCACATATGGGAGTTGATGCTTCCTGCTCCCCCCCATATCTCTCTCTCTCTCTCTCTCTCTCTCTCTCTCTCCTCTATAAAATAAATTTAAAAAGTCTTAAAAAAAAAAGAAACCCTGGGCTTGCCTGGTCAAGGCACATATGGGAGTTGATGCTTTCTGCTCCTTTCCCTTCTCTCTCTCTCTCTCTCTTTCTCTCTCTCTCTCTCTCTCATTGTCCTCTCTAAAATGAATAAATAAAAAATTAAAAAAATTAAAATAAATTAAAAAAAAAACCAAAAATAAAAACAAACTCCATCTGTTCATTTCATCAAATACCTAGAACCCTGGTCGGCAAACTGCGGCTCACAAGCCACATGTGGCTCTTTGGGCCCCTGAGTGTGGCTCTTCCACAAAATACCACGTGCGGGCACTACCTCGATAAGGAATGTACCTACCTATATAGTTTAAGTTTAAAACATTTGGCTCTCAGAAGAAACTTCAATCGTTGTACTGCTGATATTTGGCTCTGTTGACTAATGAGTTTGCTGACCACTGACCTATACTATATAAAAACTTTCCCAAATGACAAAAAAAATGGCCTTAACAGTTGTTTGGTCCCCATCAGGATCTGTTCAAGAACCACACATCACATCTGATGATCAGCTCGCCTTTGTTATGGTGTTGCCTATTAAAGAGATAGTCCTACAGTTGTTCTGAGGAATATGCCGCCTTCTGGATTTGTTTAGTTGTTACCTCTTGGTGATGTCTATTTGTTATATCCTGTAACATTTTAAAAAATGTTTATTGATTTTAAAAGAGAGGAAGGGAGAGAGAAACAGAAAGGCTGATCAGTTTCTGTATGTACCCTGACTGTGGACTGAACCGGCAGCCTTTGCGTATTGGGACAATGCTCTGACCAGCCCAGCTATCTGGCCAGCGCTATCTGTAATATTTTTATTAAACATTTTTGGCTAGAATGCTATATAGGTGATGGGTATTCGTGTTGAGTCACATCAGAAGACACATAATAATGGTTAGTCCACTGATGATGTTAAGAGTGATTGCTGGATTAAGGTGATGACTGCCTAATCCCTCCATTCTACAGTTATACTTTTGTTCTGAAACTAGCAAGTGACCATTGTTACTTTTGCATTTTAAAAATATCCAATACGGCCCTGGCCGGTTGGCTCAGTGGTAGAGTATTGGCCTGGCATGCAGGAGTCCCGGGTTCGATTCCCAGTCAGGGCACACAGGAGAAGCGCCCATATGCTCCTCCACCTCTCCCCCTCTCCTTCCTCTCTGTCTCTCTCTTCCCCTCCCGCAGCCAAGGCTCCATTGGAGCAAAGTTGACCCGGGCACTGAGGATGGCTCTATGGCCTCTGTCTCAGGTGCTAGAATGGCTCTGGTTGCAACAGAGCAATGCCCCAGATGGGCAGAGCATCGCCCCCTGGTGGGCGTGCCAGGTGGATCCCAGTCAGGCGCATGCAGGAGTCTGACTGCCTTCCCGTTTCCAACTTCAGAAAAATACAAAAAAAAAAAAATCCAATGCCATTCACCCATTTTAACACCAGTTGATAATTATTCTGATGACGATAGTGATCATGGTAATTTCATTAAAATTTATTATATTTTAAAATCTATCATCTCGTCTACATTTACTAATTGGCATTCATATGTGATGCAGCTTCCCTTACATGTTGGGGATATTTGGTTAAACGAAATACAGATTCTACTTGGCAAGGAACTGAGGGCAGCCCCTGGCTGACAGCCAACAAGAAACTGAGCCCCTCAGTCCAGCAGCCCGCAAGGAATGAAAGGCGGCCAACCACCACGTGAGCTAGGAAGCACATGTGACTGGAGCCTGGGCGGACATCTTGACTGAAGCTTTGTCTGTGAAACAGAGCTTCTAGCTAAACCATGCGCAGACTCCTGACCCACAGAAAAAGAGAGATAGTAAATGTGCCTTGTGTTAAGCCTCTAAGTTTGTGTTATGTTGTTATGTAGCAATAGATAACTAATGCACTATGTAATCATGGGTTTATATGAATATATTTTTTCAGAGATACCAAATTTTATTTTATTTAAAGGTTTTACTTCTTGATTTTAGAGAGAGAAGAGACAAAGGAGGAGAAGGGAGGAGCGGGAAGCATTAACCTGTATTCCTGTATATGCCTTGACTGGGCAAGCCTGGGGTTTAGAACCAGCGGCCTCAACATTCCAGGTCGACGCTTTATCTACTGTGCCACCACAGGTCAGGCTATATGAACATTTCTAATTTAATTTTAATTTTATAGTGTTTTCCTTAATTTCTTAGATTTTATCTTAATATTTTTACAAATAACGGAACTATTGGTTCTATGTTCTGGAGGACTGCATACTAAATTGTGAATAAAAAAATGAAAATGAAGACTCTCCTCTCCTTTCTATTTTTTCATTCTTCGTCTCTTTGAAGGGAAACATTTATTCATTAATATTATTTTCTCCTAAAATATATTATTTTCTTGTACAGCCCTGCACATTTAAGTAAACTAAGTCTATGCAATCACTTTATAATCATTTTAGTCCTAAGATCCTTTTAAATTATTATTGTAATGTTTCTTGTTAATATAGTACTTCATGGTTTAAACAGAATATTTTCATGTATAAGTTTTTCTAATAAAAAAATTTGGACCAGCATCCAATTAATAGAAATTTGATTTAGGCAAAATTACCATACAAATTATTTGCTTCTCACCAGCAATGTTTATTTTTCCCAAACAAGACACAACTATGCCTTTAAAATGTTTTTTTTTTAAATGGTTAAATACATAGTTTGATTCTTTGTATTTTTTTTTTCATTTTTCTGAAGCTGGAAACAGGGAGAGACAGTCAGACAGACTCCCGCATGCGCCCGACCGGCATCCACCCGGCACGCCCACCAGGGGCGACGCTCTGCCCACCAGGGGGCGATGCTCTGCCCATCCTGGGCGTCGCCATGTTGCGACCAGAGCCACTCTAGCGCCTGAGGCAGAGGCCACAGAGCCATCCCCAGCGCCCGGGCCATCTTTGCTCCAATGGAGCCTTGGCTGCGGGAGGGGAAGAGAGAGACAGAGAGGAAAGCGCGGCGGAGGGGTGGAGAAGCAAATGGGCGCTTCTCCTGTGTGCCCTGGCCGGGAATCGAACCCGGGTCCCTCCGCACGCTAGGCCGACGCTCTACCGCTGAGCCAACCGGCCAGGGCGATTCTTTGTATTTTTAATAAATATATGAAATAGAAATTCAAATTCCAAGCTCTGGACAACCACTTATGATGAACAAAGATGTGTCTAATCTAAACCAATCACTTATTTTTTTAATATTTAGTAACAGATATTTGTTTAAATCTTTAAAATCATACAAGTACATTTATATGTGTATAATTTCTGCTCAGAGACTGTCTTCAAATGTCCACTTGAAATGGTGTTATTAATACTGATAAAAGAAAAAGTACTCAGATTGATTTTGAATACTTGTCTATTACTTTCAGGTTTAATACATGATATTATAGAACTAATAATTCAACCTGACAAATAACATTTCCCAAAAGTCCTATTTTCAGTCCTCTATTGAACGAGATTTGACAATAAATATTGTAAAATATCTCGCAACCACTATGCACATGGGTCAATAAATATTACTGTAATATATTTCATAGAAACTAGCAGGGCAGGTTCTATAGAAGCTTAAGAAATAATGATTAAGTTCTCCTGACCAAAAATATACCAACTAAGAAAGAGATTAAGTTATGTAAATCATAGAATTTTCTACACTTGATCTTAGCCAAAAGGTCAAGAACTGATTGGTCAAATAATTTTCTGGCACAACTTCACATGTTCCTTAAAACTCTGTTCTATGTCATGAAACTTCTCTTTCTGGATTATTAATACATTGAAGAGGTTGAGGGAACCTTGAGAGAAAGATCTGGGTTTTATTTTTCTCTCTGTCCCCTGGTCTAGTATAGAACCTGGCACAACCACTCCATTAATGTTAAATAAATAAATTGATAATTGATGGAAGGAAGGAGGGCAAAGGATCCAATGAATGACCTTAAGTGGCTTTAAGTTGCTCCAAAGTATATTTAAATATCTTTAAAATAATAAAATACAAAGCAATGAAAGGCCTGAAGGAAATTAGCCAAAACCTTACTGAAAGTTGATTTCCATGAATTAATGAAAGAAATAGGCCATAAACCCAGAAATGAGGATTATGTAGACTGTAGGTACAACCCCCCCCACTTTAAAATTTTGTAAGCCATGTCATTTTGTCTATGCAAAGATTAGTCTAACCTTTGAGCTTATGAGAAACTGAAGATCTACCGTCCAGATCTCACAATCCACCTAATCTCTGGCCAAACAGCAACCTTGGTCAAGAGAGACAGCAATTGTCTCTGAAGTGCACTGGGCTCAACAGGGACAATACTGCCCTCTAGGGAGTGTTCTGGAAGTTTGTGGATACTTTTTTTTTTTTTTTTTTTGGCACGCTGGAGTGAAACAGCAAAACATTAATCTTAAAAGCCACAAGAGAAAAAAGGCCTTACCACTCAAAAATGAAAATTAGATTACCAACAGACTTCGCATCAGCCAACAGTTGATGCCAGAAGACAGCGGAACGATATTTTCCAATTAAAACGGGGAAGTTATTACCAACATAGCATTTTATACCTAGGTAAATTACCATTATAAAAGCAAAATAGAGATATTTACAGACATACAAAGAAGTAGTTTAGCACTCAGACTCTCACTAGTGGAAATCCTGTGTATGTGCAGATTTCTGGTCCCAGCCAAGATGGAATAAGCCCACTCCAGTCTATGTCTCTCACTTAGAACAACTACAATCTCTGGGCGAGGGGGGCACAAAAGCAACTACCTGGGAACTCTGAAATATAAGCAGAATCAGGTGGACTGAGAGGGAAGTAAAAATAAAGAAGTGACTCATACAGGGATGAGTTACCCGTATATTGTAGCTACTTTCCATCCTAACGTTGATTAGAGGAGAAATCTCTACAGAGCTTGCTTAGATGATACAAGGAGAAAACCTCCAAGGAACCCTATACTTCTGGCCAGCCACCTGAGTAAGGTGCCCCTGAAAGTTGGACGCGTGAAGGGAGTCACAAAGAGGAGACTGTTGGAGAAGGGGTTAATTCTGTGTATGGACCAGCACAAATTCCAGGCTCACTTTTGAGCTGAACATGCGTGGAACAGACCCAAAGCAACATAGCAAAGACTTTGAGACCTAAACTATTAAATAAAACACCACTCAAACTAACCCCTGAGTAGAGCATATGCGGAATTAGCCCAAAGTATCAAAGGCTTTGAACTGACATTAGGACCACTGCATACAGGAGGTAAATTAAGAGCTCATAATCTGAACCTAACAGGGTTGATTGCCTGTTTAAAAAAGTATAAAATCTCATCTACCAGAGGACTTTAAAAGGACACAGATTCTTACAACGTAAGATTCAAAATATCTAACATACAATCCAAAATTATTTGAAATACAAAGAATCAAGGAATTGTGACTAATTTCTAATGCAATGGCATTTAACAGATGCCAAATCCAAGATAACTCAACGGTTGAAATTAACAGACAAACTAAAGATGTTATAATTATGCTCTGTGAGGTAAACATACCCTTTAAATAAATAAAAATATAATTCTCAGCAGAGTAAAATTAAATTATAAAAAATAACCAGTCTGACCTGCAGTGGTACAGTGGATCAAGCGTTGACCTGGAACGCTGAAGTCCCCGGTTTGAAACCCTGGGCTTGCCTGGTCAAGGCACATATGGGAGTTGATACTTTTTGCTCCTCCCTCTTTCTCTCTATCTCTCTCCATCCCTCCGCCCCCACCTCTCTAAAATTAATAAATAAAATTTTTAAAAAGTAACCAAATGGAAATTTTAGAGGATTAAAATACAATATATAAAATTAAAAATTTACTAGATGAGCTTAATAGAAGTAGATGTGTTGATATATATATATAACATATATAAAACCCTCATTTTATATATAACATGAACTATCACAGAAATATTTATATAATATATAAATATATGATACATATTATTTATATACTTTTATATAAGAAGAATAAAGATTATGTAGCCTGTGGGTATAACCCTTACTTTAATTTTTCCATTAATTTGAGAGAGAGAGAGAGACAAAGGGAAAGAGAGAGAGAGAAGCATCAACTTGTTTTACTTACTACAGTGGTTCCATTTAGTTGTGTACTCATTGCTTCTCGTACATGCCCTAACCAGGGATCAAACCTGCGACCTCTGGTGTGCCAGGTTGATGTTTTACCCACTGGGCAACCTGGCCAGGGCCATAACCCCTAATTTAAAATTTTGAAATCTATGTCATTTTGTCCATAAAAGGGGATTAGTCTAGCCTCTGAGACCATGAGAAACTGGAACTCTACAGCCCAGATTTCAAAACCCGTCCAAGTCTCTAGCCAAAAAACAACCTCAGGAGAGACAGCAATGATCTCAAAAGTGCTATGGGCTCAAAAGCAACAGGGACAATACTGCCCTCTAGGGAATATTCAGGAAGTTTGTGGGTACTTTTTTTGAAACTGCAAAACATCAATGATATAGAAAAATATATCTGTATTTGTATCTATCTATCTATACACACACACACACACACACACACACACACACACAATTGTGGGGCTGGCAAGTCCAAACTCTTCAGGGCAGGTCAGCAGGCTAGAGAACTAGGAAAAAACTGCAAAGTTATGTCCAAAAGCAAAATTCTTTCTTTCTCAGAGAAGGTCAGTTTTTTCACTCAAGCCTTCAACTGATTAGATAAGGCCCACCCACCTTATTGAGGATAATCCGCTTTGCTGTTGACTTAAATGTTAATCACAATTTAAAAATACCTTCACAGATGATCCAAGATGGCGGCAGAGTAAAGCAGAAGTCACACTCACCTCCTCCTAGGACCAACCTGGAATTACAACTAAAATATAGAAAAATCAACCTAAATAAACAACTGAAGACTAACTGAACATAAGTCTTATAATCAAGGATTTACAGAAGAGGCCACATCGAGCCTAGTAGGTAGAATGGAGATACGAAAAGGGCTGGCCCCGCTCCCACATGAGGTGGCTGAGAATCTGGAGGGACCTCTCAGCTGCAAAGGTTCCCTCTGCCAGAAGCCAGAGCCAGAAGCCAGAGCCAGAAGCGTAGAGTCTCAGCCTCTTGCCGAGCTCCCCAGCCCACAGTACCAGAGCCAGGAAGAGGCGTCACAGAACATCTGGCTGTGAAAATCAGCGGGGATTCTGTCCGTCAGGGAGAGGCAGGAGTCTGCTAGAAATCCAAATGCCTTCTTAAAGGGTCAGAGCACAAAATCTTGTTCACAGCTACTCACCCCGGGCTTCAGAGAAGGGAGGGTGGCTCCCAGAAGACTGGAGTCGTGCTAGGAGAGACTGGGCTGTGTGGCACCCAGGACAGAACTGAAGGGACAGCCACCAGGGGCTTTGTGCTGAGTCCCTCTCCAGCACTGCCCACAGATATAATCTTCCCTGGGTTGAAAACTCCCCTCCAGGCAGCATCAGCCCAGGGAAACGCAATAGCCCCACCCTCCCATCCCCCTGTCACCCCGCCCTAAAAAGGACTCAGCTGCCTGGGCCTCTGGTGTAGAATTTCTTGGAAGGCGCTTGAGGGTGAACTCAGGGGGTGTCAGAGATTGAGTTGTGTGGCTCTGGGTGGGGGCTATTCCCCCACCTCATGCACCTGACCAGCACTTACCCAGAGCAAATCCACTAGTCCCACCCTCCCAACCCCCAGTGGCCTCACCCTGCCAAACTTGTGTCCTGTAGAATTGTCACTTGGCTGTGGCCAGCCTGGGCTCACAGTGCAGAGTTTCTACAAAACCTCTCAAGGAGGTCCGGGCAGAATTAGGGACAGACCGAAATGGATGGCTCTAGAGTAGGTACCATTTTTCCCTTACACGCCTGACTAATGCCACCGTTCCTGGGGACAACCCTGCCTTTGCATGGCCAAATCTTGGTCTGTTTGGGCCTGATGAGCCCTGCCGGCCGCACCCTGATCATTCCACAGGACTGCCCCACTACAAAAGTCTGCGGGCACCCGGTGGGCGCTGGCTGACCTCGGTGTGCTCTGAGGCTGACGGCCTCAGTCCCAGCACCGCGCGCGTTTGAACCTTTATCGGTCTGGTAAACAACGCTGGCCCCTACCTGGTGACTCACTGAGAACCTTCCTCATGCAACTTGCATATCATCAGAGGCTCTTCCCGTGATTGAGACTAACAGGATGTCACAGGTAGAAGCGGATCTCGGGGTGACTAGGGTCTTTTGCCAACCAGCCCCCAAGTTCGGTGCTGGTGGAAGCCAGCCTTGGTGTGCAGTTTGGTGCCCCCCATGCATACCCAGGCCCAGCAGAAGTAGCCACAAACAACGGATTCCTTTGTAGCTCCAAACAGGTAGCCGAGGGCTAGTCACAATAATAAAAGGACAACTCAATTTTTTTAAATGAGCAAAAGATCTGAATAGACATTTCTCCAAGAAGATATACAAATGGCCAATAAGCACATGAAAAAATGTTCAATGTGCCCTGGCCAGATAGCTTGGTTGGCTAGAGTATCATCCCTGTATACAAAGGTGGCCGGCTATCCACAGAGGTTGCTGGTTTGATCCCGTCAGGACACATGCACATACAGGCACAGATCAATGTTTCCGGCTGTCTGTCTTTGTCTCCCTTCCTCTCTGTCTAAAATCAATAAGTAAAAAATTTAAAAAGGAAACCTACATATTCTTATTGATCAATGCCACCCCGTTAAACTTAAATTTCTAAATTAAAAATATAACTAAAAAAAAAAAGAGATGGCTCTGGCCAGTTGGCTCAATGGTAGAGCATTGGCCTAGAGTGTCCATGTCCTGGGTTCGGTTCAATTCCTAGTCAAGGCACACAGGAGAAGCTAGAATCTGCTTCTCTACCTTCCTCCTCCCCTTCTCTGTCTCTCTCTCTCTCTCTGTCTCTCTCTCTCTCTCTCTATCTCTCTCTCTCTTCTCCCATCTTGCAGCCATGGCTTGATTGCTTCAAGCACATGGGCCCTGAGTGCCGAGGATGGCTCCATGGAGCCTCTGCCTCAGGTGCTAAAAATAGCTTGGTTGTGAGCATGGCCCCAGATGGGCAGAGCATCAGCTCCAGATGGGGGTTGCAAGGTGGATCCCAGTCAGGATGTATGCAGGAGTCTGTCTATCTCCCCTCCTCTCACTTGGAAAAGAATAAAAAAATAATGTTCAACATCATTACCATAAGGGAACACAAATCAAAACAACAATGAGATACCACTTCACACCCACTAGGATGGCTAGATCAAAAAGTCATAATAAACAACAGGAACTCTCATTCACTGCAGGTGACAATGCAAAATGTGCAGCCCCTTTGGAGGACAGTTTGGCAGTTTCATACAAAACAAAACATACCCTTGCCATATGGTCCAGCAATCACTCTCCTTTGTATTTACCCAAATGAACTGAAAACTTACATCCACACAAAACTCTGCACATGAGTGTTTATAGCAGCTTATTCATAATTGCCAAAATGTGGAAACAATCAAGATGTCCTTTAATAGATGAATCTATAAACAACCAGTGGCATATTTGTACAATGAAATATTATTCAGTGATAAAAGGAAATGAGCTATCTAGCCAGGAAGACATAGAGGAACCTTCGAGGCATATTACTAAGCGAAAGAGGCCAACGTGCAAAGGCTACACGCTGTGTGATTCCAAGGATATGACTTTCTGGGAAAGGCAAGACTATGGAGACAGCGAAAAGGTCAGTGCTTGCCAGGAGCTGGAGGGCGGGGGACGGGAGGTATGAGGAGCGGAGCGAGGGGGTTTTTAGGGCAGTGACACTACTCTGTATGATAGTGTAATGGTGGAAATATGTCATTATACAATTATCAAATCCCACAGCAAATAGAACACAGAGAGGTCCTGGAGCACTCTCCCTCTCGGGAGCACATCCAGGCCTTTCTTCCCCACACGTGCACCTCCTAAACTCCAAGGGTCCCCACAAGACTTGCAACCAGGGGAGCAGTGGGCAGCGGCAGCTCGTCCCAGGCTCACCCCTGAACCTGTCTCCAAGGCCCCCTTTTCTCTGACCCTCCACTGAGCTGACAGCAGCCCCGCCTCGGTTCAGTTCTTTCCCATAACATGTCAGGAGCCAAAGCGGCCCCGCCCAGGCTCTCTCCTGCTGCTTCTACCCGAAGCCCTTCCTCGGTTCACCGTCCCAGCTTTAATAAATGTACTCTCAAAATAAAAAAAAAAAGTGTGCCTGACCTGTGGTGGCGCAGTGGATAAAGCATCGACCTGGAAATGCTGAGGTCGCCGGTTCGAAACCTTGGGCTTGCCTGGTCAAGGCACATATGGGAGTTGATGCTTCCAGCTCCTCCCCACCTTCTCTCTGTCTCTCTCTCCTGTCTCTCTCCCTCTCTGTCTCTCTCTCCCCCTTTCTCTCTCCTCTCTAAAATGAATAAATAAAATTAAAAAAAAAAAGTAAAACGAGTGACTCCTAATGTAAACCATGGACTTTAGTTTTAAGAAAACCTCCTATAGGTCCTGGCCCACTAGCTCAGTTGGTTAGTGTCATCCCAAAATGCCAAGGTTGCAGGTTCGATCCCTGGTCACATACAGGACGCAACCAATGAGTGCACAACTAAGTGGGACAACAAATGAATGCTTCTCTCTCTGTCTCTCTCCTTTCCTCCCTCAGTCTAAAATCAATCAATAAAGGAAAAGAAGAAGAAAATCTAGAGAGTAAACAACATAAAATTAAGAAGAATGAGGCCAAAGGAGGAAAAACATCATAATGACAGGTGTTGGTGAGCTGTGGAGAAATAGGAACCCTCACATACTGCTAGCGGGAATGTAAAACGGAGCAGCCACTTTGAAATACAGTTTGGCAGTATCTAAAATGATTAAATATAGTTACCATATGACTCAGTAATTCCACTCCTAGGTGGAATATACCGAAGAGAAATAAAAACCTATGTCCAGCCCTGCCACATAGCTCAGCTGGTTAGAGCATTGCCCTGATATGCAAAGGTTGCCGGTTCGGTCCCTGGTCAGGGAACATATAGAAACAGATTGATGTTTCTGTTTCTCCCTCTCCCTCTCCCTCTCTAAAATCAATAAATAAAAATTTTAAAATATATATGTCCACACAAAAACTTGTATACAAGTGTTTATAGCAGCATTATTCACATTAGCCAAAGGTGGAAACTCCAATGCCCATCAATGGACAAATGTATCATATAAACAAAATGTGGTCTGTCCGTACAATGTACGGATCACCAGTAATAAAGAGGGATGAAGTATTCGTGCATGCTACAACATGGATGAACCTTGAAAACATTTCACTAAGGGGAAGAAGTAGGTGGCAGAACTCCACTGATTATATGATGCTAGTCATCTGCAAGTCCAGAA
Organism: Saccopteryx bilineata; assembly: GCF_036850765.1. Classification (NCBI taxonomy): domain Eukaryota; kingdom Metazoa; phylum Chordata; class Mammalia; order Chiroptera; family Emballonuridae; genus Saccopteryx; species Saccopteryx bilineata. Next base: position 128,258,713 of record NC_089502.1, read on the forward strand.
TATGGAAATCTATAAGAAGAGTGAGTAGGTGTGATTAGTGGTTGCTTTCAGCTGGGGAAGGGTGCTCAGGGGGAGGGGGATGGCAGTGAGAGGGGTCAGGGCTTCCTTCTGAGGCGATGAAAAGGTTCTAAAATGGACTGTGGTGACGCTGCATTATTTTGTGAATATGCTAAGTACCGCTGAGTCATGCACTTTAAACGGGCAAGTTTGACGATGTGTGTATTATCTCTCAGGAAAAAATAAAATAAAATAAGCAACACCCTGAGTCACAAGGAACAGGATGGGCCCAGGGGCCACTCCTGGGAAAGGGGCTTGACTTCATAAAAAAGAAAAGTTGCAAAAGCAAAAATAGAAAAGCCTGAAAATAAACGAGCTGAATGAGTAATATATTCAGTTCAAGACCCCAGGGTAAAGAAGGAAACTCAAGTAGGAAGATGGGCATAAAACTACAAAAGCAGAAATTACTGATAAAAAACAAAACGGTAAACAATAAAACCAAATCTTGTTCTCTGACCAAACTACTAAAAATAGAAAAACTCCAGGAAGTCTAATCATCAGAAAGAGAGAAGAGAGCGAGAAAATAACCTTAGGAACAGAAAAGGAAGTAACAAACAGCAACAGTAGAGATTGCAAATAACATAGAGAATACGATGAATAAATTTATTGCAGGACTTACAAGCAGAGTTCCATCAAATTTTTTTCACCTATGGACGGAAGGAACGTCACTATGGGCGCTTAGAATACACTGTTGTGCAGATGAATGTTAAAATAGAGTAAGGGATGTAAATTTGTGATTTCCACATTGGGCAGCTGCCCAAGCGCCCACCTTAGAGAGAATCCTGATTATAAGTGCCATTTTAACAACAAATTAAAATGTTCGCTGACAAAAAATTAGGTATCTGTTCTTCCAAAGTGGTGCAAACCAGCTGAATCCCACCACGGGTTCGATCCCCAGTCAGGGCACATATAAGAACCAACCAATGAAAGCACAGATAAGGACGACAACAAATCAATGTGTCTTTCTCTTTCTCTCTGCCTCTCTCTTCCTCTCTCATTAAAATAATAGATAAAAAATTTTAAAAAGCATTGATGAGGATGTGAAGAAACTGGAACCTTCATATATTCCTAGCCGGAACGTAAAATAGTATAGCCACTTTAGAAAAAAGTTTGGCTGTTCTCCAGAAAGCTAAAACATTGAATTACCATATGACCCAGTTAATTCCACTTCTAGGTATATGCCCAAAAGAATTGAAAACAGGTGTTCAAACAAAAACTTGTACATGAATGTTCATAGCATCACTACTCACAATAACCAATAGATGGAAACAACCCAAATGTTCATCAACAGATGAACAGATAAACAAAATATGGCATACTATTCAATCATAGAAAGGAATGAAATACTGACACATTCTACGACATGAAGGGGCCTCAGAAACCTTGTGCTAAGTGAAAGAAACCAGACACGAAAGGCCACACACTGTACAATTCCATTTATATGAAATATGCAGAGTTGGCAAATTTAAAGAAACAAAAAGCAGATTAGTGGTTGCCAGGAGCTGGGATGAATGGGAACGGGGGCGTGACTCCATAATGAGTATGAGGGTTCCTTGTGGAGTGATGAACGCGTCCTGGAATTAGATACTGGTGACGGCTGCACAACATTGGGGATGTACCTAATGACAACTGTACAATTTTAAATGGCTGAAATGGTACATTTTATGCTATGTGTATTTTATGACAATAAAAAAGGTTTTGTTTTGTTTTCTTTTCTTTTTTTAAGATTTTATTTATTCATTTGAGAGAGGAGAGAGAGAGAGAGAGAGAGAGAGAGAGAGGAGGGAGACACAAGGGGGAGGAGCAGGAAGCATCAACTCCCATATGTGCCTTGACCAGGCAAGCCCAGGGCTTTGAACCAGCGACCTCAGCGTTCCAGGTGGATGCTTCATCCACTGCACCACGACAGGTCACGCTAAAAAAATGTTTTAAAGTATCATATGCTGTGACCAAGTGAGGTTTATTCCCTGGATGCAAATCTAGTTCAGTATCCAAAATTCTGATCAACAAGCTAAAAAAGAAAAAGCATATAATCACATCAATTGATGCAGAAAAGCATTTGACAATACTCCACACTGATTCCTGATAAAAAGTTCTCAGAAAACTAGGGATAGAAGGTAACTTCAACTTGATAAATAAAACTTACAAATAGTCTGACCTGTGGTGGCGCAGTGAATAAAGTGTCAACCTGGAATGCTGAGGTCACCAGTTCAAAACCCAGGGCTTGCCTGGTCAAGGCATATATGGGAGTGGATGATTCCTGGTCCTCCCCCCTTCTCTCTCTCTCTCTTTTCTCTCTCTCCTCTCTCTAATATGAATAAATAAAATCCTTTAAAAGAAACCTATAAAAATGTACAGTTTACATTATACTTGTTCATGAAAAACTGACTGCTTTCCTGCTAAGAGCAGGAACAAGGCAAGAAGTCTGCTCTCGTCACCTTACTCAACATAGTACTGAAAAGCCCAGCCAGAGCAACATGGCAAAGCAATGGAACGAAATAAAAGGGATCTTGATTGAAAAAAAAGGAATAAGACTGTCCTTATTTGCAGGCAACATGAATATCTATATTTTAAAAAATCTATAAAACAGCCCTAGTTGGGTAGTTCCATTGGCTAGAGCATTGTCCCATGTGCCAGGGTTACAGGTTCGATCCTGGGTCAGGACACATACAACAATCAACCAATACGTGCATAAATGGGCGAAACAACAATTCTCTCTCTCTCTGAAATCAATTTTTAAAAATCTATCAAATAATTCATAGAACTAATCATTTCAACAGCATCACAGGATATAAGATAAATGCATAAAATCACTGTATTTCTCTATATTAGCAATGAATACATGGACATTTTTTAAATACCATTTATAATCAGCCAAAAAATGAAATACTCAGGTATAAATCTAATAAAACATGTATAGGACTTGTATACTGAAAACTATAAAACACCGATGAAAAAAATACAAGCCCTGGCCAGGTTGCTCAGTGGATAGAGAATCGTCCCCGTGCACTGAGGGCACAGGTTTGATCCAAATCAGGGCACATATGAGAAGCAACCAATAAATGCACAACTAAATGGAACGAGTTGATGCTTCTTTCTCTCCCTCTCCCTCCCTCTCTCCCTCAAATCAATGGAAAAATTAAAAAAAAAGAAATACAAGAAAATCTAAATAAATGGAGAGACTTTCTGTGTTCATGAATTAGGACACTCAACATAGAAAAGATGCCAGTTCTCCCCAAATTCCTGTACTGGTTTAATGCAATTCCTATCAAAATATCAACAATATTTTTATAACTATAGGCTAGCTTACCTTAACATTTACATAGGAAAGAAAAGGAACTAGAATAGCTAAATTAATTAGGAAAAAAAGAAGAATAAAGTAGAAAACAATCAGTCTACCTGATTTCATGATTTATTATATAGCTATAGCAATCCAGACTGGATGACATTTGCAGAGGCATAGACATAGATCAATGAACAGAATAGAGAATCCAGAAACAGACCTATACAAATATACACAACGGATATTTGACAAGGATGCAAAAAGTAAGTCAATGGAGGAAGGAGAGTCTTTTCATCAACTAGTACTGGATCAATTAAACATCCATAAGACAAAAAATAAACCTCAACCTGATATAAAATTAACTCAAAAGGGATTGTGGACTTAAACATAAAACATAAAGTTATAAAAACTTTTAGGAAAAGATGATAGGATAAAATCTTCAGGACCTGGGGCCAGGCAATGTGTTCTTAGACTTTAACACCAAAAGCGCCATAAAAGGAAAAATGGGTCGGTAGAACTTCATCAAGAAGTAAAATTTTGCTCTGTGACATACCTTATTTAGAGGATGAAAAGTCAAGCCACAGACTGGGAGAACATATTTGTAAACCACACATCTGACAAAGGATTAGTATCTCAAAACTCAATTGCGAAAAAGCAAATGATCCAATTACAAAATGAGGAAAATACACTAATGGACATTTCACTGAAGAAGATATACAAATGACAAAAAAAAAACCCGTGAATATTAACAGTCATTAGAGATGTAAATTAAAACTGCAATAAGATATCACTACACACCTATCACAATAGCTAAAATTAAAAAAAAGTGACAACGTCAAATGCTGGCAGGATATGGAAAAACTGAGGTATTGCTGGTGGAATGTAAAACAGTACAGCCATTCTGAAAACCAGTCTGGCAGTTTCTTGGAAAACTAAACATGCAACTTCCACATGACTCAGCATTTGCATTCCTAGGCATTTATACCAGTGAAATAAAAACTTAATGTCACACACAAAGACCTGTACATAAACGTTTATAGTAACTTTAACTGTAATGGGCGATAACCAGAAACAACCAAGATGATCTTCAATGGGCTAAACAAACGGTTAAACAAACTATGGTAATATTCAGTAATAAAAGGGAATGAACTATGAACTATTGATACACACACCAACTTGGATGAATCTCTGGAGAATTATTCTGAGAGAAAAATAAAAAGCCAATTCAAAAGGTATGATCCCATTTATAGAACATTCTTGAGATGACAAAATTATAGAAATGAAAAACATATTCGTGGTTGTCAGGGGTGAAGAAGGGGAAGAAGGGAGGTGTGGCTGTGTGAGGCCACACAGGAGTCTTTGGTGATGGGAAAGTCCTGTATCTCGACTGTGTCAATGTCAGCATCTTGGTTGTAACACAATATCATAGTTTTGTCCCCATTGGGGACACTCTGTAAAGGATACATGGAATCTCTCTGCATGCTTTCTTAGAACAGCATGTGAATTCACAATGATCTCATAATAAAAAGGTTTTTAAAAACAAGATGGAACACAGAGAAAATGGTGCTTAGAGGGACATTTATAACTTTAAATGTCTATATGACAAAAGAAAATATCACATCAATAACCTGTGCTTCTGCCTTAGGAAACTAGAAGAAGAGTAAGCTACACCCAAAGCCAGCATGAGAAATAATAAAGACTAGGCGGGCTCTCTCTGCAGCTGCCCAAGCCTTTCTCCCTCTCAGGCTTTTGCATCTTTGCTTTTCTCTCTTACACTCGACGTGTTCTTATGAGACTTGCAACCAGGACAGCAAGGGGCAGTGGCAGCTCATCCCGGGTTCGCCCCCTGAACCTGTCTCCAAGGCCCCCTTTTCTCTGACTCTCCACTGAGCTGACAGCAGCCCCGCCTCGGTTCAGTTCTTTCCCATAACATGTCAGGAGCCAAAGCGGCCCCGCCCAGGCTCTCTCCTGCTGCTCCTTCTACCCTAAGCCCTTCCTCGTTTCACTGTCCCCAGCTTTAATAAATGCACTCTCAAAATAAAAAAAAAAGGCTCTGGCCGGTTGGCTCAGTGGTAGAGCATTGGCCTGGCGTGCAGGAGTCTCGGGTTTGATTCCCGTCCAGGGCACACAGGAGAAGCGCCCATCTGCTTCTCCACCCCTCCCCCTCTCCTTCCTCTCTGTCTCTCTCTTCCCCTCCCGCAGCCAAGGCTCCATTGGAGCAAAGATGGCCGCTCGCTGAGAATGGCTCCATGGCCTCTGCCTCAGGCGCTAAGGATGGCTCTGGATGCAACAGAGCGACGCCCCAGATGGGCAGAGCATCGCCCCCTGGTGGGCATGCTGGGTGGATCCTGGTTGGGCGCATGCGGGAGTTTGTCTGACTGCCTCCCCGTTTCCAGCTTCGGAAAAACACACACACACACACACACACACACACACACACACACAAAATAATAATAATAAAGATTAAACCTGAAATCAATGAAATAGACAAACAATAGAGAAAATTAAAAACCTAAAAGTTGATTCTTTAAAAAGAATGATAGAATTCACTAACCTTCAGCTAGATTGACCACGAGAAAAAGAGAAGACACAGCCTGACCTGTGGTGGCGCTGCGGTCGCCGGTCCGCGCTCCCCGGTCAGGGCACGAGGAGAAGCAGTCAATGCACAATTAAGTGGAGCAACAAGTTGATGCTTTTCTCTCTCTCAAAAAAAGAAAAGACACAAATTACCAAAACCAGGAATGAAAGAGGAGATATCACTACCCATACTACAGAAATTAAAAGGGTTTAAAAGGGATTGTATGAACAACCTTATGTGCACACAATTAGACAACTTAGATGAGATTATCAAAGTTAACTCAATAAACAACAGGAAATCTGAATACACCTATAGCAAGAAATTGAGATACTAATTTGAAATCTCCAGAAGAATAGCTCAAGTCTTGGTGGCTTCACTGGTAAACTGGTGAATTCTATTAAATATTCAAAGAAGAAATATTACCAATCCTTCACAAACTCTTTCAGAAAACAGAGGAAGATAGAACACTGCCCAATTAATTCTGTGAGGCTAGCATTACCCCATAACAATACCAGACAAAGCCATCATCAGAAAAGAAAACTAAGCCTTGGCTGGTTGGCTCACTGGTAGAGTGATAGCCAGCGTATGTATGTCCTCCATTGGATTTTCTGTCAGGACACAGAGGAGAGACGCCCACCCGCTTCTCTACCCCTCCCCCTCTGGCTTCTCTCTCTCTCTCTCTCTCTCTCTCTCTCTCTCTCTCTCTCTCTCTCTCTCTCCTTCTCACCTCCTGCAGCCACAACTAGATTCCGGCAAGTTGGTCCTGGGCGCTTAAGGTGGCTCCACAGCCGCTGCCTCATGCGCTAGAAAAAATATGGCTCCGTTTGAAACGGAGCAAGGGCCCTGGATGGGCAGAGCATCGCCCCCTAGTGGGCTTGTAGGGTGGATCCCGGTCGGGGCGCATGCGTGAGTCTGTCTTTGCCCCTCCCCTCTTCTCACTAAATAAAAAAACCCCTAAAATTCAATATCCTTTTCATTAACATAAATGCGAAAATCTTTAACAAAATATAAACCGACTGAATTAAGCAACATATAAAAAGGATCATACACCATGACTAAGTGGAATTTTTGCTGGGAATACAAAGTTGATAAAACATCCAAAAATCCATTATAGCAATACGCTGTGTTTAAGATGAATAAATGACAAACAATACATGTTCATCTCAATAGATGCAGAAAAAACATTTCACAAAATCCATCACCTATACACGATAAAAACTCGCACCAAACAAGGAATTGAAGGGAGCTTCCTCAACCTAAAAATGAGATCCGTGGGGCCAACAGCTAACATCACACTTAATGGTGTCTACTATTGCTATTTCTATTCAGTGTGGGTTTGGAGGTTCTACCCAGTATTATAAAGGAAAAGAAAAAAGTTAAAGGTAGCCAAATTGGAAAGAAAGATGCAAAACTATTTTTATTTGCAGATGATATGGACCTATCATCTGACCTGTGGTGACGGTCATATCATAGGGATATGACCCTATCATCTGCAAATAAAGAAAATCCCAAGGAATTCACCAAAATAATTATAACCAATAAATGAGTTTATCAAGGCCACATAATATAAAATCAATATATGAAAATCAACTAAATTTTTAGAAACAAAAAAAACAATCCCAAAAGGAAATTAAGAAAACAGTTCTATCCACAATAGCCTCAAAAAGAACTAAATAGGAATAAATTTTAACAAAAGAAGTATAAGACTTGTCCACTGAAAACTAACGAAACATTACTGTGAGAAATTAAAGAAAATCTAAAATGAATGGAGAGACATTTTATATTTACAAATTGGAAGAATCAATATTGTCAAGATAGTAATTCCCTCCAAACTGGATCTATGAGTTTATTTATTTGTTCACATTTCCTTGTTTATTTATTTTCTTTTTTTCTCTTTGGAAGGAAAGAGCACTGCAAGGTCCCTTCCCAGGCTGGGAGGGACCAAAATGCCATCACCATAGTAGGGACTGGAGCAGCTACAAATACTGAGGCAAATGCACAGGCCTAATACTTGCTGCAAAAAAAAAAAAAAAAAAAAGGCCGTCTTCCATGACAGATCCGTGAGGTTTCTGTGTCTGCTCCGGGTGAAAGCGTGCTGTCCTGCAGGCCCACAGGCCTCCTGTTCTAGTTCTTGGCAGGGGCGGGGGAGGGGGCCCAGAGGGGCTCAGCTGGACAGAGGGCCTTCTCCACAGCTGGGGTGGGCTGTACACTCAAGTGTGAAGTGGGGCTGCACAGGCCTGGCCCCACCCTGCCCTGAAGACCTAGCCGGGCCACCCTTCCCCGCTGAACCTCTGAGCTGGGGACAGGGGGTGCTTGCTGGCTTGGCCCCACCGATCTCATTTCTCAGACAGTCCGTGGATTGACATTGGTTCCTTTAGTAAAAAAAAAAAAAAATTAAATAATAAAAATAAAGCATGCCACGACCGTTATGACCAAGGCCTGGTGGTTGAAGGGAAGGCCCCGGCTAGCTAGGGTGGCCTTCCCACTGGAGGCGGGCAAAGCGGACCAGCGCTGGGGACCTGGGCGGGGCCCCAGTTGCTCCCTGCCACCCACCCCGCAGGACCTGCAGCTGTCAGGCCTGGACATGCCTGTTTTGTTGGATGTTAAGTCCAGGTCAGGGCGGAGAGGGCAGGAAGGGGAAAACAAGCTCCCATGACATGGTCTTGTGTAAAATGTGGCAGTGACGCACACTCAGGGCTAAGATATGGGTGGGCAGTTGGGTGGGGGTAGCGGCAACAATGTTGCGTAAAAATGTCCAAGTTCCCATAACAAAGAGGGCTGTCACGAGTGTCTGGGCTTTTCCAGCCCAGGGGTGAAAGCCGCCTGGGCCGCCTGGGCCGGAGGAGTGGGTGGCAGGGTCTTCATTTGGTTTCCTGGTGCTGCCGGTCCATGCCCCCTGGAGTGTCTTACCTCCCATGGTGCATGGTGTTGGTTGGGATGGACATGGATGAAGCTAGGGCGGTGGCAGGACTGCCCAAGGTGAACTGGCACTGGAGCTGCCACTACTGCTGCCCTGAGTGCCTGAGGACCCTAGAGGAATCAGACTGTGGCCCACAGTGGAGCGACTGACCAGGGGTAATACTGCCCAGGTCCCCGACAGTCAGCACCCCAGCTGCAGCCATCCCGCCGCTGAGGTTGCAGGTGCTGCCCCTGTTCCCCACGTTCCCCAAGGGGGAAGTGTAGTGGAAACCAGGTGGGGGAGAGGGCGTCACGCCTGTGTATCTGAAGAAGGGCTTTTTCAGACGCAATACGTTACTTGATTTGGAACCTATCTGGTCTACCTGGGCCACAGTACTGATGTCCTAGCTCTGTCTTCTGTTGGCAATAGCAGACACGTCCCTGAGAATATGTCCCCAGCCTTGGCAAACAGTGGTGACTAGAACAGGCACCAAACCTGGTACCAGTGGGTCAGGGCCTCCCCAGAGTCATCAACAGCCACACAGTCATATGGAGCCAATGAACGCGATGTCAAACCAGAAAGCCAAATTGAACCTGACCGAATGCAGCATGTGTAATTTAAATGGGATAAAAATTCCTATCCCATTCAAACCCCCTTCTTTGGCTTCTAAGAAGTTCATCATACACTTGACAGACTCGGCCATCAGGATCCGAATGTCAAAGGTGTCCATTATAAGCCCTGGCCAGATAGCTCGATTGGTTAGAGCGTCCTCTGGCAGCGCAGAGGTTGACAGTTCGATCCCCAGTCAGGGCACATACAGGAACAAATCCATGTTCCTGTCTCTTTGTCTCTCTCCCTTCCTCTCTTGCTAAAATCAATAAATTTTAAAGAAAAATGTCCACTACAGACTTCCAGAAATACTCGTCCACTTTGGTGCCTTAGGGCTGACAGGCCCACTCCATAGAAGGATGGCTAGAGCCAAAAGTGGGCCTCAGTGAACTGCTCCATGTAGAGCTGTTCATCTGTGAAGGCTTCGTGAAGTGGGCATCAGCAATGGGAGGGAAGATGTTTCTACCAGGACTTCCTGGCATGGAAGTGGCTCTCTATCTTGCGCTCACTAAAGAGCACGTACGTAGCCCATGGGCTTCGAGATGATGATGTTCACCTGCTCAGGGAGCAAGACCTCCTGCCTTCCTCGGGATAATTATAATGCAGTTGGTGAGGATGTTACTCTTCACCAAGCCCTCGGTGTGCTGGACCATGGGTTGGCTTCCACTGGTAGATCTCCCTGAGGGTCCCAGAGCCACAGCCAGTAGCAAGAATGATCTTATCCTGGGAGTGCATGTGGTTCTGCATTCTCGCACGTCGGTAGGTGCCTGTCTGCACGTACTCCTGCATCGTGTTCTGCTGCTGGGTCAGGGAGCCATAAAACTGGAAATACTGCATCGCGAAGGACTCCTCAGTCCTCTCGCTGAACACCCCCCCCCCCCCTATGGCCCCTGCAGGTCTTCAGGACTTTGCAGAAGGAACAGAAATCACTGGGTGTGGCCAACTGGATAAGGACGCTGTTGCAACTCAGGGTGATGATGAAGGGCTGCTGGCCCACGCGGCTGCACTGTCTCGCGGGACACCAAGCACTTGAGCACACACACACACACGCGCGCGCGCGCGCGCACACACACACACACACACATCTTCATGGACACACACACACACACACACATCTTCATGGCTGCAGAGGGCGATGCCTGCCGGGCCGGGCAGTGCGCACCTCGAGGCGCGGCGCCCGCAGCTCCGCACGCCGCGGACCTCGCCGTTCGCGTTCCCTCCGTTCGGGAAGCGAAGGGCGCCAGGGAACCCCGACACCGCGGCGCGGGGCTCCGCGCCCGCCCGCCCGCCCGCAGCCCCCGCAGCGCCCGCGCCCGCCCCGCCGCCGCCGCTGCCATCTTAGATCCGGCTCCAGGCCCCGCGCCGCGCGGGGCCCAGCAGCCGTGGATCTATAAATTTAATGCGATCCCTACAAAACCCCAGCTCGCTTCCTTTCGGGGGAGACGCTGACGAGCTGAACCTACCATTTAGATGGACGTTCAGAGGACTTAGCATAGAAAACGAATATGGAAAGAAGAAAAGTTGGAGGATTTATATTACCCAATTTAAAATCTTGCTTTACTGCTCCTGGTCTGCCGCGGCTCTCCCGGATGTCCGCCCGCTCGGCCCCGTGATGCCGGTGGACCTCAGCGAGTGGTCCCGGCCCCGGAGCCCGCGGGAGGTGGACGAGCCTCCGCAGCACCCGCTGCAGGTCAAACGCGGGCGGAGGTCGACGAGCTGGGCAAAGTGCTGACCCCACCCAGGTTCAGAACTCGCCCACCAGGCCCTGGCTGGGCGCTCAGTTAGTTAGAGCGTCGTCCCTAAACGCCAAGGTTGAGGCTCTATCCCCAATCAGGGCACATACGAGAATCAACCAATGAATGTATAAATAAGTGGAACAACAAGTTGATGTATTTTTCCCCTCTCTTTCCCTTCTCTCCCTCTCTCTCTCGCTCTCTCTCTCGCTCTCTTGCTCCCTCTCTCTCTCTCTCCCCTCCCTCTCTCGCTCTCAAATTAAAAAAAAAAAAGAAAAAGAAAAAAAAAATGAACTGGCCTACCAGTATTACATGGGATATCCTTAATCCAGGTAAATTCTACACCTCGGTCTTGACAGATGCAGATGCTCCCAGCAGAAAGGACCCCAAATTTAGGGAATGGCACCATTTCCTGGTGGTCAACACGAAGGGCAATGACATCAGCAGTGGCACAGTCCTCTCCACTTATGTGGGCTCTGGGCCTCCTTAGGGCTCAGGCAGAGGGCTGGCCGGGTAACTCCACTAGAGGTAGTCGGGACGTGCCAAGGTTGCGGGTTTGAACCTCAGTCATGGAATGAAACATAAGAATCAACCAATGAATGCAAAAATAAGTGGAACAACAAATCGATGTGTTTTCTTTCTCTCTCTCTCTCTCTCTCTCAAAATTAATTTAAAAAAATTTTTTTAATCCTGGCCGGATGGTTCTGTTGGTTGGAGCATCATCCTGATATGCAAAGGATGCAGGTTCACTCCCCTGTCAGGGCACATACAGGAACAGGTCGATGTTTCTGTCTGTCTGTCTGTCTGTCTGTCTCTCCGGTTCGCTCCCCTGTCAGGGCACATACAGGAACAGGTCGATGTTTCTGTCTGTCTGTCTGTCTGTCTGTCTCTCCGGTTCACTCCCCTGTCGGGGCACATACAGGAACAGGTCGATGTTTCTGTCTGTCTGTCTGTCTCTCCGGTTCACTCCCCTGTCAGGGCACATACAGGAACAGGTCGATGTTTCTGTCTGTCTGTCCGTCTGTCTGTCTCTCCGGTTCGCTCCCCTGTCGGGGCACATACAGGAACAGGTCGATGTTTCTGTCTGTCTGTCTGTCTGTCTCTCCGGTTCACTCCCCTGTCGGGGCACATACAGGAACAGGTCGATGTTTCTGTCTGTCTGTCTGTCTGTCTGTCTCTCCGGTTCACTCCCCTGTCGGGGCACATACAGGAACAGGTCGATGTTTCTGTCTGTCTGTCTGTCTCTCCGGTTCACTCCCCTGTCAGGGCACATACAGGAACAGGTCGATGTTTCTGTCCGTCTGTCTGTCTGTCTGTCTCTCCGGTTCACTCCCCTGTCAGGGCACATACAGGAACAGGTCGATGTTTCTGTCTGTCTGTCTGTCTGTCTGTCTCTCCGGTTCACTCCCCTGTCAGGGCACATACAGGAACAGGTCGATGTTTCTGTCTGTCTGTCTGTCTGTCTGTCTCTCCGGTTCACTCCCCTGTCAGGGCACATACAGGAACAGGTCGATGTTTCTGTCTGTCTGTCTGTCTCTCCGGTTCACTCCCCTGTCAGGGCACATACAGGAACAGGTCGATGTTTCTGTCCGTCTGTCTGTCTCTCCGGTTCGCTCCCCTGTCAGGGCACATACAGGAACAGGTCGATGTTTCTGTCCGTCTGTCTGTCTCTCCGGTTCGCTCCCCTGTCAGGGCACATACAGGAACAGGTCGATGTTTCTGTCCGTCTGTCTGTCTCTCCGGTTCGCTCCCCTGTCGGGGCACATACAGGAACAGGTCGATGTTTCTGTCTGTCTGTCTGTCTGTCTCTCCGGTTCACTCCCCTGTCGGGGCACATACAGGAACAGGTCGATGTTTCTGTCTGTCTGTCTGTCTGTCTGTCTCTCCGGTTCGCTCCCCTGTCGGGGCACATACAGGAACAGGTCGATGTTTCTGTCCATCTGTCTGTCTCTCCGGTTCGCTCCCCTGTCAGGGCACATACAGGAACAGGTCGATGTTTCTATCTGTCTGTCTGTCTCTCCTTTTCTCTTCCTCTAAACAATCAATCAATAATTTTTTTTAATTAAAATAAGGGGAGGGGCACATGCCCTCACTGCTACACCTGGCTGGTTTACGAGCAGGACAGGCCGCTGAAGTGCGATGATCCTGTTCTCAGCAACTGATCTGGAAACCACTGTGGCAAATTCAAGGTGGCAACTTTCCACAAAAAAAGTACGAGCTGGTAACACTGGTTGGCATGTGTTACCAGGTGCAATGGGACAACTATGTGCCCAAATTCTATGAGCAGCTCTCTGGGAAGTGGGAGACAGACATCGACTTCGGAGCCCTAAACAGTGTTTGCAAGTTCAGTGGTGCATGTAGATTTCTCCTCTTCCATTTCTTTTTATTTATTGATTGATTTTTAGAGAGAAAGGGAGAAGGGGAGCATCAGCTCGGAGTTGCTTCATTTTAGTTGTTCATTGATTGCTTCTTGTACTTTCCCTAACCAGCAAGCCCGGGGTTTCCACCGGGCGGCCTCAGAGTTCCGGGTGGAGGCCCCACCTGCGGCGCCAGCGCAGGTCAAGCCCTGTTCCCATTTTCATAGGGATATCTGAGCACATAGTAGTTTAGGGTGGCTTTTCCTTCTGCCTATCCTGGTTTCTGTTTTGATCAAATTCGAACTCCATTTAGGGTGATATTTTGGTACTATGATGTGGTCATCAGATTGTTAATATAAGAATAATAACAAAGAACTTAAAGGAGAAAAAATTTAGGTAAGAACAGGTCTACAATAACAGTGCAGAGTATCAAAAAACTTTTAAGGGAGATAAAAAAGGAAAAGATTCATTGCCTTTTCTTCTGTGAGCCCAAGTCCAGAATTGTGCATGCTGACATATTCCAAGATGTGTTTTCACAGCCCTGTTTCTCACCAGAGGACCAGAAGCTGGTATGTCCACTACCCCCCAATATGGTACATCTCGGATCAGTTACTAGGTGTCAGTATCTTGCATCAAAGTGGTACAGCCACTTTGGGAAACAGGTTAGTATCTGACTCCTTTAAAGTAAGTACTGGAAAAAGCAACAGGGAAGTTGCTTTCCCGTTGAGGCACAGCTGTCTCTATGAGCTGCAGGGCTGGGTGAGAGGCTATCGGAAATCCAGGTCTGTGCCTGTTAAATTGATCACTCTTCATTTGTGTAAGAAAAGCTGGTCTGGAGTTGCTGAATGTTGTGTTCATTCTGCTGTTTGCTTGCAGTTGAATAGAAATAAAAACACTGTCTGGACAAAATAAATAAATAAAATCTTTAAAGCCACGGTAATCAAGACAATGCGGCATACAGATCAGTAGAAAAGAATTCAAGAAATCAATTTTTACATCTATGTCAATTGATTTTTTTAAAGGAGTCTCTATTTCATTAAAAATAAAGATCTGTTGATTTTAGAGAGAAGATATAGGGAAAAATGGGGGAGGGAGCATCAGGAAGCACAATTCTCAGTAGTTTCTCCTACGTGCCTGGACCAGAGTTTTGGACCCGTGACCTCAGCATTCCAGGTCAACACTTGATGCAATGCGCCACCACAGATAAGCACGAGATATTCATTTTTCACATCATGTAAATTTTAAGTATTTTCTCTTAACCTATCATTTCTTAAATCTGTAATCTTTGGCTGTAAGTTTTGAATTATGTATCAGATCTGACAACTTTTCCTTTATGACTTTGGGGTTGATATTGCCTTCCTCATCCTAATTACTAAAATAATCTACATCTTCTTTGTTCATAATTTGTCTCAATGAAATGAAATCTTTAATAAGATTTAAATAAAAGATCTTTTATCCCCAACTGGCTAGCCATTTGGACTAAAAAAAATGGTCTTTTAACTCACTGAGATAAAATGCTACCTATAGTATGCATTATTAAAATTGTATATCTGGTTATAGTTTGTTCCGATGGCTGATCTATTTCTGCATTACTACCACACTTCTTATATCATGGCTTTTTATGCTCTAAAATATGGTATGTGAACTCTCCCATCATAATTCCTTTTTTTTTTTTTTAAGATTTTATTTATTTGTTATAGAGAAGGGGGGGAGCAGGAAGCATCAACTCCCATATGTGCCTTGACCAGGCAAGCCCAGGGTTTTGAACCGGCAACCTCAGTATTTCCAGGTTGACGCTTTATCCACTGCGCCACCACAGGTCAGGCCATAATTCCTTTTTAAAGTTTACTATTCTTATGAATTTACTTTTCCCTATCTTTTATATCAGTTGAACAAGTTCTTTAAAAAGTCTTATTGAAATTTTTACTCAGATTGCACTGAATTTAGAGAAAAAAGGCAGTCATCTGTACATTTTGTATTCCCATCCAAGAATATTGCCTATTTTCTCATTATTCATATTTCCTGTTTTGTCCTTCAGCAAATGTTAGTTGGATTCATATACACCTTGCATATTCTTGTTAAATTTATACTTGGATAGTTTATACCCATTGCATTTTCTGATTTGTGTATTTGTGTGTGTATTGTAAATTAGTAAATTATTTAATAAACTGGTAATTGTTGTATGTTTATCTTGATTTCTGTCACCTCACTGAATTCTCTTAGCAGTTCAAGTTTTTCAGTTTGTGGGTTATATTTTTAGGTAGACAATCTTATAATTTGTAAATAATGTTCTGTTGCTTCCATTCCCAATATTATATCTCATCTAAGACCCAGAGAACCATGTGGTACAATTGAAGTGGCAGCTGACATTCTTGACTCGTTCTAGACCTTGAGAATACAGAAACCAAAAAATAACAAGAATTTGGGTGAAATGCAATTGATGACTGCTTCCCACCCTCTAGATTTCAGCCTAGTTTATTGATTTTAAATATTTTGTGTGTGTGACAGAGGCAGAGAGTCAGAGAGAGGGACAGATAGGGACAGACAGGAAGGGAGAGAGATGAGAAGCATCAATACTACATTGCAGCGTCTTAGTTGTTCATTGATTGCTTTCTTATATGTGCCTTGACCAGGGGCTATAGCAGAGCAAGTGACCCCTTGCTCAAGTCAGCGACCTTTGGGCTCAAGCCAGTGACTGTGGGGCCACGTCTATAATTCCACACTTAAAGCAGTGACCCTATGCTCAAGCTGGTGAGTGTGCACTCAAGCTGAATGAGCCCAGGCTCAAACCAGCGATGTCAGGGTTTTGAACCTGTGTCCTCTGAGTCCCAGGCTGATGCTCTATCCACTGCACTACCACCTGGCCAGGCAAGGGATATAATAATTTTGAACAATGAGTATGTCTCCTTTTTCACCCCTTTTTATTTCCTATTTTCTGGAACATTTTAAATATCAGAATTACCTATTCATTAAAATTTGGCAGAATGTGAAAACTCTTGCAAAAGTAATTTTCTAACCTTCTCAGTTTCTTGATTATCGACAGTTTAAGGGCACCTGCTTTGTTATAGGCAATTTAAAAATTTTTTATGGGCCCTGGCCAGTTGACTCAGTGGACAGAGTCAACCTGGTATATGGATGTCCCAGGTTTGATTCTCTGTCAGGGCATACAAGAGAAAGGACCATCTGCCTCTCTCTCCCCCCTTCCCCATTCTCTCCCTCTTCCCCTCCTGCAGCCAGTGGCTCAATTGGTTAGTGTTGCCCCAGGCACTGATGATAGCTCATTTGGTCCAAACATCAGCCTCAGGCACTAAAAATAGCTTGGATGATTTAAGCATTGGCCCCAGAACAGGGGATGTGGATTCCCAACAGCCATGTGGATCCCAGTCTGGGCACGTGTGGAAGTCTATCTCCCTTCCTCTTACTTAAAGTTTGTATTTCTAGAATAGCATCCATTTCACTGGAAGCTTCATATTTTTTCTTTTTTTTTTAATTTTATTTATTCATTTTTTTTAGAAAGGAGAGAGAGAGAGGAGAGAGATTGAGAGAGAGAAGGGGGGAGAAGCTGGAAGCATCAACTCCCATATGTGCCTTAACCAGGCAAGCCCAAGGTTTCGAACTAGCGACCTCAGCATTTTCAGGTCGACACTTTATCCACTGCGCCACCACAGGTCAGGCTTCATATTTTTTCAAATGGGATTTCAGAAATCTTATGAGAGCACAGCTATTTGCTCACTCTTATTTTAAGAAAAGTTTTTCCTCTGCAAAATACACACACACACTCATTGTGGGAGGTTACACACAGTGAAATAGTGAAGTGAGCTTTCTAGGTCCACCTGGATATCATCTGGATGCACAGCTGAAATGTCCTCATGCCACCCCATTTCTGTGAGGCTAACTTTGTAATTATCATCAAGTTGTACATAGCATTCTCTTACAGAAAGGGTAACTGCCTATGTTGAGGTTAAAGTGAAGCAGGAAGGAGTTACCAGGTTATTGCCAGTAGTGACTTCGGCTAGGATGGTAGCAGTGGAGGTGAGAATTGGTCAGATTCCGAAAATATCTTCCAATCTTCACGGGAGAGCTGATGGGATTTACATATGCAATGTGCTTTCATCAGCAACATCACATTACAAGCAGATTCCCAACTAGGTATGTAGACTAGTTTTATGAAAATAAGGCCATTGTTTTCTTATTTGTGTATTCTCATTTACACTAAGGATAGTGCTTTGCAATTTTGTTGACATTCAGGTGGATGTTTGAAGTAGACAAGAGACTTCTGGTTTCATTCTGACATTAATTAAAATAAATTACCGTATTTTTTGCTGTATAAGATGCCCCTGACCATAAGACACATCTAGGGTTTTAAGGAGGAAAATAAAGAAAAAAAATATTCTGAACCAAATGATGTGTTAAAATATTTAATAAAATACCATATTTTTCTCTCCAGAAGACGCACAGGCATTTTCCCCTCCACTTTTTTTGGGGAAAAAGTGCGTCTTATGGAGTGAAAAATACAGTAGTCATTTATTAAAGAGCTCTGGATCTTATGTGATTCCAGAATTTCTGGTAGAAGGTGCTTAGAAAACATATGGGGACATGTTAGATATAAAATTGCTTAAATTAGAACTTGGCTTTAGTTAAATGTGTTCCACGTGCTATAACGCAATCCTTCAAAGTCAACTAAGTATGTAACGTTAATATGCTTCCTCAAAACTTACACATTTATGTAACTCATAGCCACAGCTTTTGAACTTCTGCAAGGCGGTGGCCTCAATGCCCAAAGGAGCATGCTATTATGACTATGGCATCCAGTCCCACATTAGATGCAAATTTAAGAAACGTAAACTAGAGAGTCATATCAGACTACCAAAACTCAGTAAGATTGTGTTATCAGATAAACCTACTTTTCAACTCTCTGAACTTGTTTCTCAACACTGGGGAATTTTTAAAAACATCATCGCCTGGGCTCCACCCCAAGCCAATTAAATCTGAATCTCTGTAAGACATGTCTTTCTTTTTTAAAAGTTTCTCCAGCAATTCTGATCAGTCAGGGTTGAGAACCACTGCTCTAACTGAATCTTATGAAACAAAAAATAAGTTAAAGCTTAAAAGCACAGCACAGGGTAAGTGCAGGAGCAGGGAGAGCAAATGAAACCAAAGGGCACACCCTTTGCTTTAAAATGTCTTTTACCTCTTGAAAGATCCAAAGATTACTATTAAAAAAAATTACTAATGTTAGAATCTCCTAAAGCAGGGGTAGTCAACCTTTTTATACCTACCACCCACTTTGTATGTTAGTAGTACAATTTTCTAACCGCCCACCAGTTCCACAGTAATGGTGATTTATAAAGTAGGGAAGTAACTTTACTTTATAAAATTTATAAAGCAGAGTTACAGCAAGCATATAATAATTACTTACCAAGTACTTTATGTCGGATTTTCACTAAGTTGGGCAGAATAAGTCTTTATAAAACAACTTACTATAGTTAAATCTACCTTTATATTTATACTTTGGTTGCTCCGCTACCGCCTACCATGAAAGCTGGAACACCCACTAGTGGGTGGTAGGGACCAGGTTGACTACCCCTGTCCTAAAGTAAGGCCTGGAAAGGTTTGTTTTGCTGTTCTAGAATCACCTGGTGTAACAGGATTTTCCAACGGGAGTAGGCTGTTGGCAGTTCAGGTCTCAACCAACACAGAAACAATGGCAGGGTTTCACGAGGAACGGGTGAGTTCCTGTGTTCTAGTCCAGGAAGAGGAAGGTGTGTCCATGGAAACAACACTCAGGCTCTAAAGCAGTGTTTTTCAACTGCCAGTCCCCCAGAAATTTCGGGCCAGTCGGCAAGTTAACCAACCCTCCTGGGGTTTTTTATTGAAATTTGCTGGGTTGACATGGTTCACCAAACTACACAGGTTTCAAGTGTACAACTCAGTATAACACCTCTACACCCTGCATCGTATTCCCCCAACCTCCACCCCAAGCAGTCTTTCCACTGCATTCCCCCCTCCCGCCCTCCTCCTTCCCCTCCCCCCTTTCCCTCTGGCTGTCGACACTGTTGGCTGTCTGTGTTGTTTTTTAGCTAATCCCTTCACCTTCTTTGATCCTGTCCCTTCTTCCCCCTTCCCTCTGAGAACCACCCTGATGTTGTGGTAAATAAAGATTACAGACCCGATGATTACAGACCCAATAATCTTCACACAACATCAGGGTGGTCAATTCTTCCACAGACTGGTTGAAAACCACTGTCCTAAGCAGTGGTCGGCAAACTCATTAGTCAACAGAGCCAAATATCAACAGTACAACGATTGAAATTTCTTTTGAGAGCTAAATTTTTTAAACTTAAACTATAAACTATTTAGGAAGGTACATTCCTTATCGAGGTCGCACGTGGTATTTTGTGGAAGACCCACACTCAAGGGGCCAAAGAGCTGCACGTGGCTCGCGAGCCGCAATTTGCCGACCAGAGCCCTAAAGGATCATTTTATTTGAACCTATTACTTTTTTTTTTTTACTCAAAGTTGTGAAGATAAAGCAACAGAAAATGGCGCCAAGGGTAGCTGATCTTCAAGAATCTGTATCTCCAAGTTTTTACTGATGTAACAACCTTTCGAACCTGGAGCTACTAAAAGATGAAAATGAGAAGAAAATTTTTATTTCAAATGGCTTTGGTGGTACATGTGCTACAGCAAAAGCTGGTTGTAGCAGGTCCGTTTGAAACCGACAGTGAGGATTAATTAGACATGACTGGTGACGGATTAATTTCTGAGAGATACAAACCCATGGTTTTTGCACTTGTTATAGACTTTATTTCAGTATTAGAAGTTACATTTTCATCGCCAGAAAATGAGGTAACAGTTAACAAGGTCGAAATTCGTTCCCCAGCACAGCTTTGAAAATACCCCCCTAGAATGTTAATAGTAAATGTGGCTTGATGCAAGTTCTTCAGTCATCATCTACTGTTGGTTTGATTGTCACTCCTCTTCTGATCTGACCCCAACCAATTAAACTGCAAAATGAAAAGAAACTGTGAGTTTTTTTGTATACTTCATCATCATTACCACAAAATGATGACATAAGTGGTTTTACTTGCCTAGCTGCTAAATCGGAATATTTCCAAAACCTGCTCCTTCAAAAGGCAAGTTCATACTATCGTCTTAGCTCCTTGGACCCAGAGATGGGCTCTAGCCAGAATGAATGACAGAAAAAGCAAAAAAAAAAAAAAAAAAAAGTTGCTACTATAAATATGCTCATCTTCACTCTCCCGAAATATACCTCTCCCTTCAGAGCCAAGAGCCTTCCCATCCACCTAAGGAACTATGCTGATACAAAACCCCCTCAGTCTAATATTTTTAAAAAATCTCATTCTCTATTCTTTTCTCCTTGAAAAGTGCTTGTTTACCATCCATAGCAACTCAGTATATCAGAAGGCGTCAGCCTGACCTGGGCTGGTAAGGGAAAGTAAGAGAAGAACTACGGGACTTGACAGTCGACTGGCAGATTACTCTCAACAGCAGAGGCCTCGCTCCCTCTTGCAATGTCTGCTCTCCTCAATGACCAGGCTGGACTGCTATCTCAACTGTAGCTTCTAGAACGAAACCCATTTACATGTGGGTTAAAACCACAATTCTAAAGAATGTAAGAATCAGTCAGATGCTCTCATTTCTTTTAACAATATTAACATAATTGCTTTTTTTTTTTTTTGCAAGACAAAGAGACAGAAAAGGGAGACAAGAAGCATCAACTCATAGTTGAATCACTTTAGTTGTTCATTGATTGCTTTCTTATATGTGCCCTGACTGGGGGCAAACCCACAAGCTCTGCACGCTGGGCTGCCGCTCTATCCAATGACCAAACCAGCCAGGGCCTCCTACTTGCCAAATTTTAAGCAAAGCCGAACATTTCATTTGGATAGATTCTCCACAAACAAATCCTTTCTTTTAAAATCTGTTCTAATCTAGGAAATGTGTCATTCAAACTGAGAATAATGTATCCCATGTTGAGAGTTGTTGAAAGTTTACTATTTAGGCCAATTTTAAAATATACTGAAAATCAGTATGTCTATAATAAGGTGACCAATCGTCCTCCTTTAAGGAGGACGGCCCTTCTTTTGTAAGTTCTGTCCTCCTTCGAAAAGTGTCCTCCTACAAGTCCTCCTTTTTGATATTGGAAGACTAATCTGTAAATATCTGTATTCAATTGATGCAGAGTCGATCTATTGCGTGTAATGTGACCTATTTGTATTTGGTATGACAATTTGTCAAGGATCTGTACAGTGCGCGAGACGCGATTATGAGACGCATGCGCTCTGCATGGGAGACCTTGAGAGAGCGTGCGATATACTGAGTGCGCAAATGGCTTTGTGTACTTCTTACTGAAACACAACACAGCGCATTCGACATTGCAGACTCACGATTATTTCTTTCTCAGTGAATATTCAATCATAGACAGGGAAGCACAATTCACATTTTATTAATTCATTATCTATTTAATAATTTCCAAATACCTATAATTTTATTTACAAGTATTTTTCCAAAATTCGAGTTTTAAAGTGGAAATCTAACCTCAAACCATATCTATTAATAACACATTTTGATTAAATAGTTGCATAAAACATGTTTTTAATTAGAAAATGATAAATATATCTGAATATCACTCTAAATTAGTGGTTTTGTTTGAGATTTAGTTTTAATAAATGAGTATTTTTTCTTACAATATTAAAAATTAATAGGCATGTAAGCACAATTACAATATAAAATATTACAAATGTTTTTATTGTGCATTTATCATATTATAGTGTATTGTTGCAATGAATAAAATGTTTCTTCTATTTATATTGTTTTCTTCAATTTATTTTTGTCCTCCTTTTCATTGTAAAAAAGTTGGTCACCTTAGTCTATAATGACAAATAGTACAATCATATAAAAGAGTACAATCCAGTGGGCATAAGTCACCACAAAGCAGGATTATTTACTTGAGAGGCAACAAGCCTGACCTGTGGTGGCGCAGTGGATAAGGCGTCGACCTGGAATGCTGAGGTCGCTGGTTCGAAACCCCAGGGTTGCCTGCTCAAGGTGCATATCAGAAGCAACTATGAGTTGATGCTTTCTGCTCCCTATCCCTTCTCTCTCTCTCAAATCAATAAATAAAATATTTTTTAAAATTTCAAAATTAAAAAGAAAAGACAACAAAAAGTTTAACATAAGTAGGAGAATAGTAATTCAGATCTTCTGAACAGTAAGTCATTAGAGACCACCATGGAGCAGAGGGTCAAGGAAGCCTCAATAAGGGGTCGATAGTGACGGAAAAACAAAGAGTCAAGGGCAGTTTGAAGAACTGCGGGGATACACAGGGCACACAATAGTCTGATTCAGAGGGTTTAGAGACAAAGCAGGAGGAAATATAAAATGCACTGAAGCAGGCTTCCAGAAAGGTCCTGAGTAATGGAAAGTAGTGAGAAGCTACTGGAAATTACCGAGCACAGCATGATAAAAATGTTTGAGCTCTTCAGTAACGAAGAGGCAAACTAGGAATCTTCTGCAATGTCTTGAAGCGCGAAGTGATGGTAGTATGGGCAATGATGAGGCCACAGAACAGAAAGGGCCCAGAAGCAATAGCACCTTAAAAGCGATGAGCACACTCAGCACCGAGATCTTCACTTCTAAATCCCATTTCCCACTAAACGGAACTAGGGTTCCTCAGAGAAATGGCCAATTCCAAACTGGAGAAAGGAGGTACAAGATGATTCTGGAACACCCTGTGCGGGTAGCTCGGTTGGTTAAGAGTGTTGTCCCAATATGCCTAGGTTACAGGTTCGATAAACTAAAACTGAGGAACAGTCTCTAAAGGAACTAGTTTGTATTCTTCAAAGCTGTCAGTTAAGACAAAGAAAGGCTGAAGAAGTTCAAGATTCGAGATCAAAGACACATGAGACTAAATGCAATGCATGATCCCAGACTGGAGGGCCCCAGAGGACATCATCGGGACAAACAATAAAACTGGAACACAGACTGCAGACTTCAGTACTTCATCAATATTAAACTTCTTTTTTTTTTTTTTTTTTTTTTTTTTGTATTTTTCTGAAGCTGGAAACGGGGAGAGACAGTCAGACAGACTCCTGCGCCCGACCAGGATCCACCCGGCACGCCCACCAGGGGCGAAGCTCTGCCCACCAGGGGGCGATGCTCTGCCCCTCCGGGGCGTCGCTCTACCGCGACCAGAGCCACTCTAGCGCCTGGGGCAGAGGCCAAGGAGCCATCCCCAGCGCCCGGGCCAATATTAAACTTCTTTAAGTGCTTATGGAATATCTTTGTTTTTAGAAAATACAGGAAAAGTGTGCGTGTACACCACCAGGAACTTAAGGAAACTGATGGTGGCTTCTTTCTTAGTGACTAAGGCTAGTGAACTTACCGCCAGTGTTTCTCAACTCTTCGGCTGAGGGCAATCTTTTCTCCTACTTCTGTGCACACAGGATTGGTCAGAACGATTTTGCCCAAGTCAGCCTTGACTGCACTAACTCTTCCTCCAGTCGACAGGGATCCTATGTTCACCATGAGCACTTCATTCTTAGATAACTTTTGCACCTAGGGAAATAATTGGGGGAAAACAAACCCCCAAATTGAGAAACTGCTTTCCCCAAACTGCTGCGGTTTTCCTTCATCCCTGCCAACAACAGATGTCAGCCATTTTCCACCTCTGCCAACCAAATCTTACTGAGACTTCCAAAATCACATGGATAACAGCACTATATCCCTGTCATATGTGACGAATTTCCCCCCGTTTTGTTTGGTTTCACTAAAAACTGATTGCCATATTGAAGTTCTCAATTTTTAGCAAGTCAAACTTACTCACCTTTAGTTATTTTTAAAATCCCATGTTTAACTATAAAACTGATCTTAACATCACGGTCACTTTTCCGAAACAGAACTACAGAAAGCACATACCTTTGCCGCTTTCTTGTCTCCTTCAGTGCGCACGCCCAGAAGCCGTCTAAGCAGGAAATAGGAGATCTCCAATTCTGTGAAGATCTCAGGTAAAGCTCCAACTGCACCAAGTACCTGCCCCACCATTCTGTCAGCCCGGCACAGTGTGGGGTCAATTTTTGTTCCAACTCCTGATATAAAATAAAGTATATAATATATATATGTATGTAGGGTCCAACTTTTTCCCCTATAAAGTTCTTTACCTCAAAACTTAAAGAAGTCCAGCACATACATACCTCTACATTTTAATACACATTTATATTTTCACAGTCATGTAATAGCTAGGTAAGGATGACAAAATGCCCAAAGAAATAGAATTGCAAACTCACAGGTTACTTGGGCATTTGAAAACAGAAAGAATCCCGGCCTTGGCCGGTTGGCTCAGCGGTAGAGCGTCGGCCTGGCGTGCGGGGGGACCTGGGTTCGATTCCCGGCCAGGGCATATAGGAGAAGCGCCTATTTGCTTCTCCACCCCCCCCCTTCCTCTCCGTCTCTCTCTTCCCCTCCCGCAGCCAAGGCTCCATTGGAGCAAAGATGGCCCGGGCGCTGGAGATGGCTCCTTGGCCTCTGCCCCAGGCACTAGAGTGGCTCTGGTCGCGGCAGAGTGACGCCCCGGAGGGGCAGAGCATCGCCCCCTGGTGGGCAGAGCTTCGCCCCTGGTGGGCGTGCCGGGTGGATCCTGGTCGGGCGCATGCAGGAGTCTGTCTGACTGTCTCTCCCCGTTTCCAGCTTCAGAAAAATACAAAAAAAAAAAAAAAAAAAAAATCCCTTGATTTAAATCCCTAAACAAAGGGCAAAGAGGTTATAGCCTAATTCAAAAATGAGTCTGAATATCTTCAATGAAGGTTGAAAAGGAAAACAAAACACATACAATAAATTCTTAGTTATAGGACAAAGTAGAAAAATTATATAGCCAAATCCATAGAACCAAAGGGCAAACTCCTTCTTCGCCATTTTCTTCTTTAATCCAAAGGCACAGTACCTCTGACTGTCACTTAACCTAGCCTTTTTATGGTTATCTGGTAATACACTAAGTTGTAAGGGACCAAGAAAACCATAAATTATCTCAGTAATTAGTACACAATGGGAGATATCTTCTTTCATTCCCACCTCAGTGTAAATATGATCTGATATAATTCAAATGACATTTGTGGGTAACTTTCTTTCTTTTTAAGATTTTATTGATTTTTTTTTTTTTAGAGAGAGGAGAGAGAAAGAGAAATGGTGTGGGGAGGCAGGAACCATCGACTTGTAGCAGTTGCTTCTCATACGTGTCTTGACTGGGCAAGCCCGGAGTTTCGGACCGGTGACCTCAGCGTTCCAAGCAAGACTTGTTGGTAACTTTCCATTTGCGAAACATACATAAAAACAAGCGCTCTCTACTCCCCAACCATGTAGATGCCTCCCCGGAAGGTACAGTTGGGTATTTTTAACTGCTAGATTGTAAAACTTCTGTTATTGCTAAAAAGGAGCTGCTTTACATACTAAACCAAAATGTATTCTTTTTTCATCCCTAAAAAAGTAAGTTTCGGAAAAACACATGAGGCTGACGTGTGATGGCGCAGTGGATAAAGCATCGACCTGGAATGCTGAGGTCACCGGTTCAAAGCCCCAGGCTTGCTGGTCAGGGCACGTACCAAAAGCAACTACCGCAAGTTGATACTTCCCGCTTCTCCCCCCTCCCTTTCTCTCTCCCTCTCCTTTCTGTAAAATCAATAAATAAAGTCTTAAAAAAAACACACAACACACGAAATCATCTTATGACTTAAAATTAACAGTTTAAGCACATGTATGCTCCCCCACCCCATCCAATTAATATCCAATTAAAAACCTGTATCTGTTTGGGTAATCCACTTCCCATGAGAACGTGCAAAGCACCACAAATGAAAAGCACAGGGAGGAGAGGAAACTCCTTACCAATAAGACCGCCTGGGGCAGCATACTGAAGGTCATTATGTTCCGCAAAGAGAGACACAATTTTGGAAAAGATCGGTTTACACATGAGTTTTCCTTCACTGTCTTTGGAAACAATCCCAGGTCTGACTTCAATCTCCTGGCCCACCTACAAAAATATACATCGGTAATCGGAAGTACTGTAAGCAGCATTAGGGACAACACATTTCCCACTGACATGAAAAAGTCCTAGCCCCACAAAAAATGTGTTTCGTACTCATGAGTAACCTATAAAGTCAGAGGTCAGACATGTTAAAAAAGCATAACAGAAACAAAGACGTCTATATCAAGTACTAGACACTATGAATAAAAATTTTTATTTTTTATTTAGAAAACATTTATTTTTCCAATTTGGAATCCTATACTGTTTTTCTGATTCAGACAAGGGAAGTGCATGATTTTCTAATCACTTTGAGGTACATCTGAACCTAATACAGAATAATACTGAATGTAAACTGTAATTGAAAAAACTAACTAAATAAATAAAGGCTAGAGAAAAACAAACAAAAAAACCCACAACCACTAGACTTGGGGTAGTGAGGGTAGTGAGCACACAATGGATTATACAGATGTTGTATTATAAAGTTGTAAAAACCTGAAATGTAAATAATGTTATTAACCAATGCTACCCTAATTAAAACACCACCACAATGAACAAAACCCAATTTACCTTTAACACTCCTTTTAGAATACTACCACCAGCTACACCCCCCTTGAGGTCATCCACTTCACAGCCAGGTTTGTTGACATCAAAGGATCTAATGACTAAAAGGAAACATATTAAAGCCAATTCTGTTCCTTTTAACTTTAGAAAAAATATTCTTTTCTAAGTTAACTTTCCTAAAAGACCAGACACATAAGATTTACACCACAGAGGTGATTTTGTGACAAAATCTAATATTATTATTCCAACTAAATTTACTACAGCCTTATTTTGGACAGAAAAGTGGGAGGAACTTAAAAGTTCTCTTTTTCTGTATATGTGACAGAGACAGAGAGAGGGACAGATAGGGTCAGACAGACAGGAAGGGAGAGAGATGAGAAGCATCAATTCTTTGTTGCAGCACCTTAGTTGTTCATTGATTATTTCTCATATGTGCCTTTACCAGGGGGCTCCAGCAGAGTGAGTGACCCTTTGCTCAAACCAGAGACCTTGGGCTCAAGCCAGCAACCATAGGGTCATGGCTATGATCCCACACTCAAGCCAGCAACCCTGCACTCAAGCTTGTGACCTCAGTGTTTCGAATCTGGGTCCTCCGCATCCCAGTCCAATGCTCTATCCACTGCGCCACCGCCTATTCTGGCTTAAAAGTTCATTGATAGGAGATATTTTATGGTATATCAATACTATGAAGTGTCACGTAGGTAGTAAAAAATGTAGAATCAGGCCCTGTCCGATCTGCTCAATGGACAGAGCATTGGCCCAGCATGCGGACATCTCTGGTTTGATCCACAATCAGGTCACACATGAAAAGTGACCATTTGCTTCTTCTCCCCTCCTCCTCTCCCTTCCCCTCCTACAACCAGTGGCTTGGTTGGTCTGAGTGTCGGCCTCAGGCACTAAGGATAGCTTGGTTGATTCAAGCATCGACCCCACATGGGGGTGCCAGGGTGGATCCCAGTCAGGGTATATGTGGGAGTCTATCTTCCATCCTCTCACTTAAAAAAAAAAAAAAAGAGCTCTGGCTAGAGAGCTCGGTTAGTTGGAGCGTTGACCTGGAGTGCAGAGGTTGCCGGTTCAATCCCCAGTCAGGGCACATAAAGGAACAGATGTTCCTGTCTCTCTCTCCTGCTCTCTCCCTTCCTCTCTCTAAAATATCAATAAAATAAAACATTAAAGAAAAAAAGAAAATAATATAGAACTGTATGTAATGATCTAGAAGGATAACTCTCCTATACTATTAAAAAAACAACAACAAAACTAGTTACTAAAATAACACACAGTATGATCCCACCTCCACAAAGAAAAACTAAAATAAAAACACGTATATGTTTATACATGATGATATGAACAAAAAGAGGCATGGGAATACTATACACCAACTGTTAACTCTGGTCATTCCAGGGCTAAGGGGCTAGAAATGGGAGGCAGGGAGACTATGGATTTTTTTCTTTATACATCTCTACATTATGACTTCTGAAATAAAAATTATTATTATTATTTTTTTTTTCTGCAAGAATTTATTCAAATTTAGCAACAGGTAGTTATAGGTAAACTTCTCAAGTTTCCCAGGTATTGTTTCAGAAAAATTTAGTTTTAAAGCTACAAAACGCTCTAGGACTCCATGATGTGCATCTGGGTCCTGAAAGCTGTATCCCTTAATAATGGGTGCACATCACAACCACCCACAACATACAGGTGGGCCCTGGGTGAAGGCCCAGAAGGGCTCCAAGTCAGTTTTGAAAAGACTTATATCTCTGTGTAGAGATCACAAGCTTAAATGATCAAATTATACCAATATTGGTATTATGAACTTAAATAAAAGTGAAAGGGACATGAAAATATTCATTAATGTTAATGGTACAATGAAATCATTTGTGCCTGACCAGGCGGTGACGCAGTGGGTAGAGCGTCGGACTGGGATGCCGAGGACCCAGGTTTGAGACCCCAAGGTTGCCAGCTTAAGCGCAGGCTCATCTGGTTTGAGCAAGGCTCACCAGCTTGGACCCGGGGTTGCTGGCTCCAGCAAGGGGTTACTCGGTCTGCTGAAGGCCCACGGTCAAGGCACATATGAGAAAGCAATCAATGAACAACCAAGGTGTTGCAATGCGCAACGAAAAACTAATGATTGATGCTTCTCATCACTCCATTTCTGTCTGTCTGTCCCTGTCCCTCTCTCTGACTCTCTCTCTGTCTCTGAAAAAAAAAAAAAAAAAAAGAAAAAAAAAGAAGAAATCATTTGTATGGGAGTTTTAATATCCTGTTCCTGACTACAACAGAATTGCACAGAAAATACTGTGGAACATCCCATCTTGATCATAGAACATCCCATACATTCAGGACTCTTTTCCTCACCCAGTAATGCAATCTATCGTTGCCAATACAGTCTCAAAATTCATCAATTTCCAAAAAAAAATTTTTTTAATGGAGATTAAATTTATTATTACCTCTGCAAAAAGGGGAACTGCCAATATAGAAAAGATCCAATTAAGGGTTAAAGACAAATTCTATCACTTACCAATAAGTCGAGGTTCTGAAGTAAAATCTCTTGGGGGCACCGGAATTTTCTTTACTATGTACTCACAGACAACTTCAATATTGTACTTCAGCTGAGCAGAAATTGGAATAATAGGAGCTCCTTCTGCTACTGTACCTATATGATCAAATTGAGAAAAGTCAGAATTCTTCAATTATACAAAACTTGCTCTATACATTTTACATGAAAATGTTCAATTACTAAAAGAGATGCCTAACCACCCTCACCCAAATGCCAGCAACCAGTAGAAAGTAATAATTCTATTTAGAGAGGTAGAAGTATTCTGTTTGCTTTTACTCGTGAAAATTAATACCATTCCCTTTAAGGAAAGAAAATGTCAAAATATATGAATAGCTATATTTAATATACTAAAATGACAAAAACTGTATGAAGGAATAAAACACTAATACTCCTGGGAAAGAGCACTTTACTGGTTGAAAGATTTCTAATAACATGTAATTAATCTTCATATAAATGTCAAGATAAAATTACAGACTCTTTGCTAATCAAAGACTGCTGCACATATAATATTTGCTCCTTATTAATTATATGTCAGACAGGCTGGTCAAAGAAATGAAACGAACAATTAGATTTTAATCAATATGACTTATTCTTTTTCATTACGATAGAGTTGGGTTCATGGGAAGTCAACCTTTCTAAACAAGAAAACAAGGCTCAGAGAGAATCAAACGTCCACACTAAGATCTTTATGTCTTCCTTGAAATGAAAATACTATGCTGTTTAAGAATGGGACTCTGAAGATTCAATAAATGATCGTCAGTTCCAATTCTCAAAGTACTACCCAGCAATAGTTTAGGACCAATTAAAAAAAATGCTTTTGTTCATTGTATTATCACTGAGGAGGATTTTTTATTAAAAAATGATAGTTTCGGCCCTGGCTGGTTGGTTGGCTCAGTGGTAGAGCGTCAGCCTGGCATGCAGGAGTCCCGGGTTCGATTCCCAGCCAGGGCACACAGGAGAAGCGCCCATCTGCTTCTCCACCCCTCCCCCTCTCTGTCTCTCTTCCCCTCCCGCAGCCAAGACTCCATTGGAGCAAAGTTGGCCCTGAGGATGGCTCTGTGGCCTCTGCCTCAGGCGCTAGAATGGCTCTGGTCGCAAAAGAGCAACGCCCCAGATGGGCAGAGCATCGCCCCCTGGTGGGCGTGCCGGGTGGATCCCGGTCGGGCGCATGCAGGAGTCTGTCTGACTGCCTCCCTGTTTCCAACTTCAGAAAAATACAAAAAAAAAAAAAAGTTAATTTAACATCTGGTATCTGAATTAAACGGCTCTCAAGGTGACTCATGGATGTGTCAGATATTATGCCTTCTTACCTTGTACAAATGCAAGGATCTGTTCATACTGTTCTTTAGCCTGACTTTCTTTTACCAAATCAATTTTATTTTGTAGAATCAAAATATGCTTCAGTTTCATAATTTCGATAGCAGCCAGGTGTTCAGAAGTCTGAGGCTGAGGACAAGACTCATTACCAGCTAGATGATAAAGAATAAAAATGATGCATGAGAATTAGCTAGAAATATTTGCCAGAAGAGGCAAATCCCTGAGACAGAAAGCAGATTAGTGGTTGCCAGGGGCTGGGCTGAAGGAAGGGGTAACAGAATGGCCGCTGACAGCACAGGGCTTCCTTTAGGGGTAATGAAGATGTTCTGGAACTAAATAGTGGTGATGCTTGTACAACACCGTCAGTGCATTTAATGCCACTGAACTGTATACTTTAAATGGCTAAAATGATAAATTTGACATTATGTGGATTTTACTACCAAAAAAATTAACTGGCCATCCAACGAATGAAACATTTGAATGCCCTAGCCCTATTCAAAGCAAAAATCTTGGATATCACATCGTTGGGGTCCTATTACTGGTCCTAAGCAAGAAGGTTGGAATCAACAAGTTTGGCATCTTGGGGTCTGCCCTCAGCTCTTGCTCAAGAATAAGGTTCCATCTAGTATTAGAAATGTTCTGGCCTAGTCAAGCTTCTGAAAGAGTAAGAGGGAAAGACACTTAATAGAGTCTATGGATTTCAACTATCAGAGGCTACTCCCTAACGAAGGAGGGAATTGGGAAGATACCAAACAGCGTATTCTAAAGAAGCAGGCATGTCTGGCTGGGCACTCAAACGATCACCCTCCCTGAGCAGTGATGTTCAGGTGTCCTATACCGTATCTGCTCGGCATACTTTAAAAAAGTTATATTCCAAAGCAATAAATCTCTGAACAGTTCATGTAAGGAAGGTAGCACAACCCTAGCTCTGAAAACCCCAATTAGGTCTAGACTTCAACACTTTCTAAGAATGAGATCTGCATCTAAAAACATTATACGTCACTGTTGCAGTGGACAGCTCAGACAAAAAAGAAAAAAGGTACATGTACTTCTACATGTAAATTTAAAATTAAAATAGTAAATCATTTTATGCGATCTAAGTGGGGGAAAGGAACCACTAAGCTTTTAAAATATATACTGCCGGCCCTGGACGGTTGGCTCAGCGGTAGAGCATCAGCCTAGTGTGCAGAGGACCCGGGTTCGATTCCCGGCCAGGGCACATAGGAGAAGCGCCCATTTGCTTCTCCACCCCTCCGCCGCGCTTTCCTCTCTGTCTCTCTCTTCCCCTCCCGCAGCCAAGGCTCCATTGGAGCAAAGATGGCCCGGGCGCTGGGGATGGCTCTATGGCCTCTGCCTCAGGCGCTAGAGTGGCTCTGGTCGCAACATGGCGACGCCCAGGATGGGCAGAGCATCGCCCCATGGTGGGCAGAGCGTCACCCCATGGTGGGCGTGCCAGGTAGACCCCGGTAGGGCGCATGCGGGAGTCTGTCTGACTGTCTCTCCCTGTTTCCAGCTTCAGAAAAATGCAAAAAAAAAAAAATATATATATATATATATACTGCCATATGAATTCTCACAAGACATCAGCCCTAGGTCTACCTTGTCTAACATTTCGTGATCGCTGGTAGGCAGGGACGCCATCCTGGATTTCATGTTAGTTTCCTTCATTCATGTCACCCTCAAGTAATAAATATGGCCCTTAAAGGCCTTAGTTCCCCTTTAAATATTTCACTTTGGGTTTGCTCCACACTGATTTGTCCAAACCAATGCTGATGCATTTACCTATCAACAGAAGAGCTGCATCCATCACTGCTGCGCCGTTCAGCATAGTAGCCATCAGAATGTCATGGCCAGGACAGTCAACAAAGGAAACGTGTCTAACAATGGAGAAACAGCAGTCAGTCCTAAGATCAACCCATACTTCAAGATGCAAGTTATAGATTTCCCAAAACTAAATCACTTTAAATGTGGACTATGAACATTACATATGAATATAGAATAAAAATGTAAAAATAATTCTTACTGCTATAATAAAGACAAGTGGTTATAGGACTTGGCATTTCTAAACCTTAGAAATAAGATTACCTACTCGCTGAGTGTCAAATCATTGTAGATCGTTACAAAGCAAAGGAAATTAGCCATGTGATAGCTAGAAATAACTGAAGAACCAAGACTTCCCAAAGCCAGTGGAAGTAAGAAGGTATAGAGCAGTGGTAGTCAACATGGTCCCTACCGCCTACCAGTGGACGTTCGAGCTTTCATGGTGGGCGGTAGCAGAGCAACCAAAGTATAAATAAAAGATTGATTTAGAAGTTAATTTATAAAGATTTATTCTGCCAAATAGTGAAAATCTGACCTAAAGTACTTGTTAAGTAATTATTATTATATGCTTTAACTCTGCTTTATAAATTTTATAAAGTAAAGTTACTTCCTTACTTTATAAATCACCGTTCCTGTGGAACCAGCGGGCGGTTAGAAAATGTTACTACTGCCTGACCTGTGGTGGCGCAGTGGATAAAGCGTCAATCTGGAAACGCTGGGGTCGCCGGTTCGAAGCCCTGGGCTTGCCTGGTCAAGGCACATATGGGAGTTGATGCTTCCTGCTCCTCCCCCCTTCTCTCTCTCTCTCTCTCTCCCCTCTCTATAATGAATAAATAAAATCTTATTTAAAAAAAAAAGAAAAGAAAATGTTACTACTAACAGAGATACAAAAGTGGGCGGTAGGTATAAAAAGGTTGACTACTCCTGGTATAGAGTATATATAGAGAATGCTATCTATTTGAAAGCTAAAAGTGTTAACAAAATGGGCAATGCCATCTGAAAAAATAATTTGCCAAAAACTTCTCTAGCACATTGAAAAGCTGGAATTGCTAAAGTGGAGATGGCAGCACTATTTAAAAAACAACCATGCTACTCACTCAGAAGCATTATTATTAAAAATTTATTTATTTTTAAAAGATTTTTTTATGTATTCATTATAGAGAGGGGAGAGAGAGAGAGAAGGGGGGAGGAGCAGGAAGCATCAACTCCCATATGTGCCTTGACCAGGCAAGCCCAGGGTTTTGAACCGGCGACCTCAGCGTTTCCAGGTTGACGCTTTATCCACTGCGCTGCCACAGGTCAGGCCAGAAGCATTATTATTATTATTATTATTATTTTTATTCATTTTTTAGAGAGGAGAGAGAGAGGGAGAGAGAGAGGAGACAGAGACGGGGGGAGGAGCTGGAAGCATCAACTCCCATATGTGCTTGACCAGGCAAGCCCAGGGTTTTGAACCGGCGACCTCAGCATTTCCAGGTTGACGCTTTATCCACTGCGCCACCACAGGTCAGGCCAGAAGCATTATTTTAAACAACTATGTGCTCACAGTTATCTAAAACAGGGGTCAGCAAACTACGGCCACAAGCCGAACCCGACCCACTGCCATAGCAGTCACGCACACACCGTCTATGTCTGCTTTCATAACACAAGGGCCGAGCTGAGGAGCTAGAACAGAGAGCCTATGGTCTGCAAAGCAAAAATACTGTCAGCCCTCTAGAGAAAAAGTTTGCTGACCTCTGATCAGGGTCCAAACTAGGGTGAGCCAAGTGACACATTTGCCATGAGTGCAAAATGTAAGGGGGTGACAAAAAATCTTAATAATCAAGATAAATAATATTTAAATTTAATATTAAAAAAACTAATGCAAAAAATGCATCATGAACAGAATATCAGAATTTTAAATTTTTATTGATTTTTTTTTTTTTTTGAGAGAGAGAGCGCGTGTGCATGCAACATCGATTTGTTGTTCCACTTATTTATGCATTCACTGATTGATTTTTGTATGTGACCTGACTGGGGATTGAACCTGCAGCCTTGGTGTATTGCGACTATGCTCTAACCAAGGCAGGGCCAAAATATCCAAATTTTAAATGAAGAAAAGATCCGTAACAATGCCATGCTGAACCCAAAATAAGGAAAAAAGTGATGCTGAAATAAAAGAAAAATCAGTAATTTCAAGCCCATCTTTATTTAAACAAATGATATTGTTTATCCCAATATCCTTGCATTAATTTAATAAAATTGCCTTACAATACTATTTATTGTAACTACTGAGGGTATTTTAGCATCCTCTTTCCCCCTTAAATTGTGGGCCCAAGGCAAGGGCCTCTCTCACCTCTCCCTAGTCGGAGCCCTTCCCCCAATCTAAAATTTCTTTGTGGAGCAACCCAACCCCCATAAACATCAATAGGTTCATGTTAGTACCCTCTGATAAAGAACCAGAATATGCAATCATATTTAGAAAATAGATGGCTAACAAATCCATGCACTTAATTAAGAGGTAATTAAGAATGGCTTTCCCTAGCTTGGTAGCTCAGTTGGTTAGAGCATTGTCCCAACATGTCAACGTTGCAGGTTCAATCCCCCATCAGGGGACATACAAGAATCAACCAATGAATGCATAAATAAATGGAACAATGAATTGAAGTTTCTAAAAATTAAAAAAAGACTGGCTTTGTCTCCCCTATCAAAGAACAAAAACAACACTGTTTAAAAGAAATTTAGGAGCCTGACAAAAAGAATCCCTTAAATCCAATAAATCGCCTGACCAGGCGGTGGCGCAGTGAATAAAGCTTTGGCGTGGGACACTGAGGACCCAGGTTTCAAACTCCGGGTCACTGGCTTGAGCACGGGGTTGGTGGCCTGAGCATGGAATCATAGACATAACGCCATGGTTGCTGGTGTGAAGGCCAAGGTCGCTGGCTTGAGCAAAGGGTCACTGGTTCAGCTGGAGCCCCCTAGTCAAGGCACACATGAGAAAGCAATCAATGAACTAAGGTGCCACACTATGAATTGATGATTCTCATCTCTCTCCCTTCCTGTCTGTCCCTCTTTCCCTCTCTCTTAAAAAAAGAAAAAATCCAATAAAGTGTATTTCCTCCATCCCATTCTGCTTATGTGATACTTTTCCTTTGGAGAACTTGCATGTGAGTATCTTAGGTTTAAATATTTGACTTTTCAAATTATTGTCATTATAGACAATTAAAATAATGGAAAAATAACAAAACCATTGAGCAATTACGTTCACTGCTTAATATCTCAGTTAAATATTTCAAAAAAGCACCAAACCCAAGACAATAAAATATGAAGCACCAAAGAGGTCACCTGACTAATTTGAAGTTCCCTTTGGTCCCTGGAATGTCTGTAGGAAACTCATCAGGTGTGCTACTTCCACAGGATTTATAACATTCCGGCCGAGGACAGCTTGGGTCATCAAGTTTATAAATCTAAAAGTTTCAATGAAAAGATCGGATTTGTTATCAGCGCATTCTAATTCAAGTTCATTTCTAGTTCCATAGTACACAGCTCACCTTGGCATTAGCATATCCAAGCTTGATTGTAATATTTCTTTCTAGTTCATTTTTGAACCTGACGGTGTGAACTCCAGAAATAGCTTTCACAACTGTGGATTTCCCATGAGCTACGTGACCAATTGTACCTACAGACAAAATTCAAAAAATTAATTCACGTGCACTTCCAAATACTGTTAAAGGAGAAAACCCAAAGCCATAACTCACTATAAAGATCAACAGAAGCCTGACCTGTGGTGGCACAGTGGTTGAAGCGTCAACCTGGAACACTGAGGTTGCGGGTTCAAAATCCTGGGCTTGCCTGGTCAAGGCACATATATAGTTGATACTTCCTGCTCCTCCCCCCTTCTTTCTCTATCTCTCTCCTTCTAACTCTCTCCCCCTCCGCCCTCTCTAAAAAAAAAAAAAAAAAAAAAAAATCAACAGAAAATCAACAGTGACTTCAAATTCTTGCTCCTATATATTCTTTTCTACTTAAAACATTCTCAGAGAGGACTGAAGAGAACTTTCCATGTAACTGATAACCTTATTCAAAAACCATACTCAGCATACTAAAATCTATTAGTCTCATGGGTTTTTTTAGTTCTTTTTTTTTATTTTGCATGATTCTTTTCTCCTTATGCATTTTCTTTTATTTATTAATTCTTAATTTATTGTGTTTACATGAGTTCAA
This sequence comes from Saccopteryx bilineata, assembly GCF_036850765.1. NCBI lineage: Eukaryota > Metazoa > Chordata > Mammalia > Chiroptera > Emballonuridae > Saccopteryx > Saccopteryx bilineata. The sequence goes on from NC_089502.1 coordinate 128,295,721, forward strand.
GAGTCCCACTGATTATAACTCCCTCACCCCCACCTGTGTTCCTTTTTATACCCCTTTTGTCCCTCCCCCTTTTCCTCTGGGATTTGCTGTCCTGTTACCTGTATCTCTGTTATGTATATAGTTTCACTAATCCCTTCACCTTCTCTGATCCCATCCCCTCATCCCCCTTCCCTCTGACAGTTGTCCCTCTGCTCCCTGTGACCCCACCTCTGCCTCTATTCTGTTCCTCAGTTCACTTTGCACATTAGATTCCACATATAAGGGAGATCATATGATATTTTTCTTCCTCTGCCTGGCTTATTTCACTTAGCATAATATTCTCCATAGTCTCATGCTTTTAATCACAGAAGAGATTGCCTTCATTTGAAATAAATACTCAATAAAAAACATACTATCTTGTATATTCAGAAACTTTCCAGTATTCCCAGAATGAAATAAATAGGTATGATGAGCCCAACCAAAAGGAATCCATGAAAATGAGAGAACAATCCAGATTTAATTACGGTAATGCTATCAAAGGTAGCATACATCTTCTAACTTTTTAATTGCCTGAGGGTGGAGCCTTACTTTTAAGTAGGTTTTACTGTGCTGTTTGTATGGACTCTCAAATACCCCAAATTTACACTCAGTAGACATAAGTTCTCCTCTAAAGTTCTAGGTGTCAATTAAGAAGAAAAAATACTCTACTTAATAACAGCCTATATATCAAATAAAACTTTAAAAAACCCTGCCCTTGCAATAACACCGTGGCAAGTAGAGCTGCATTTTTAAAGCGCTACATGACTACATATCACCTTATGCTAGTAAACTTCTCATAGGTCCTTATCTTTTTCTCACCTAGTCTGTAAGCTAGGCATGGGCAGCATGTGCTTCCCAAAGAAATCTGGGAGGTGCTTTGCTCACAAGTACTCAATGTCTATTTGAATACTGGCATCCTCGTTATAATTCAGGTAATCACACGAAGGAAAAGGTTCATTCAAACCACTTGCCAGAGATCAACAACAAAGGTCTCCAAGAAGTTAGTTGTCTTATCTTACCTATATTAATTGTGGCTTGTCTGCTGATAACTTCGTGTGAAAGTGGAGTCAATTTAGTAACATCCTGCAATAAAATATTTTACTTTTATTTTTAATCACGGTACATAAAGCGATCACAACTTTTCCTGTAACCTGACATTTCATTTACGGCTCGCCACCATGTGAATAGCTCTCTTCCACTTCTAAAGCGCTTTTCCTGCATAAGCAATCTGTACTCTGATGAATGGGAACCCCTAAAAGTCCTTCATCGTTATACAACACTACACCTTCATTCACTATGGGGTATGTAGAGGCTCGAGGCCGCCCCACCACTGACAGCATTAGCACCGAGTCGAGTGTAGACACTCCTTTCTCACTCAAAAGTGAAAAGCTCAATGACATTTAATACTATCTCGAGGTCTGACGATCTCACCACCACCACCACCCTCCCCAACTCGCGGACTTGCTAAGAGGCAGGCGGCGGCAGCTTAGGGCGTCTGGCTCCGGAGCTAAGCATGCTCCGGACAGCCAGGCATTGCTTTGTCTCAACGCCACCCGGGAGGCTCTGTCATCCCCACTCCCGAGTTCACTCCGCATCCTGCCAGATCGAAACCTTACCAAGGTTGCAAGATCCTGACGAGAAAGATGCGGCTGGCCCAGTGTCACTCCAGCATCGCCCCCCGCCATCTTGTCCGGAGAAAAAGGAAGTGTCCCCGCGGCGACAGCCTAACCGTACAAGCAGGCCCGCCAGTGCGGAAGAGGAGGGCGGGGCGAAGGCGGGAAGGCTGACTAGGGCCCTGGCCAGGGAACGGGAGATGACCGGTGCAGTAGGGCCTCACTGCTTGGACTTCTTTGTTCATGGGTTCATATATTACCTGCCGGGAAGATGGCCAGAAAACATAAGGCAAAGTTTCGCGATCTCTCTGTCTCAGACATGTTGATTATTTGTGCAGGCATATGTGAGGGCAGCCCCAAAAAGGCCCCTTGGTGGGCGGGTGAAACTAACGACGCGAGCGCGCTGGCAACGGAGAAGTCATTTCCGTTTCTCGTGCGCATGGGTAGAAGGGTTTCCCTGGAACCTGGGAACCAGAGTTAGGGTGTGCGCAGAGAGTGTGGGAATGTCCTTCTGTACCGATTTCCGTAATTTAATAAGGCGAGGTTGGCTTGGGGTCCGGCCCACCTGTGACGGAGCTATTGGCTGGGAGGAGGCCATGCGCTGAGCTGGCCACGTTCACGGCGCCGCGCGTCACCTGGCAGGCGGCGGGGAGGGCGCCCTCGCGCGGAGGTTCCGCGGCCCAGAGATGGCAAAAGCAGAGTCCTAGGAGAAAGGTTTCTCGAACTAGGGAGGTGGCCTGTGGTGGCGCTAGAATGCAGTTAAGCGGAGGATAGAGGCTGGGTGTCGGTGAGAACGTCCAGAGAGGTTTTTTTAAACAGCTGACCCAACAAAAATAAAATTTAAAAAAAGAAAAAATATATATATATATAAAACTGATCCAAAAAACCCCACTTCCTTAATGGAAAGATTACCAATTAAATCGATATTTAAAAAATTGAAGATAGTTGAGACTTAACCCTTTTTTATCCAGTGTTAAAAAGAATACAAGTTTTGTTTCTCCCTTATGCATTTTTATGCTTTACAAATTTTCTATCATGAACAAGAATTCATTTTTAGTAAAAAATTTTTAATAAGAGATGAATAAGAATTTAGGTTACCTGTGTTCATTGAGTACTTAAGATTAAAATGAGTGTATTTTCATAATTTTTAGGTACAACAGTTTACCTAAAATAGGAAGTTGTTTGGATAAATGCATTCATTGGTTAAGTAATGGTAGAAACTGTATATATTGTATTTGGGTGAAGGCATTTAGTTCTGAATTTAGGAACTTACAAGTTTGTAAGTTTAGAATTGATCTTACATTGTAAATAGTTGTACCAGCCAATTCAGAAAACCCACTGAGGTGATAAAAATGTGGAATTAGTGGTTATAGTTACACTACTTTGTGAATATACTAAACCAGTGAATTGTACAGTTTAAAGGGTGAATCTTATGGTATGTGAAGTATAGCAATAAAAATATAAAATTCATTGATAATATATGCTTTATTGTCAGAAACTTTTGGAAGTAGAAACATAACAGGAAATAATGTCATTAATAAGAATAATAGGGCTGTGGCTGGTTGGCTCAGCAGTAGAGCGTCAGCCCAGGGTGTGGAAATCCTGGGTTCCATTCCCAGTCAGGGCACACAGGAGAAGTGACCATCTGCTTCTCCACCACTCCCTTCCCCCTTCCTTCTCTCTCTCTCTCTTTCTTTCTCTCTCTCTCTCTTCCCCTCCTGCAGCCATGGCTCTGCTGAAGTTGGCTCCATGGAACCTCTGCCTCAGGCGCTAAAAATAGTTATGTTGCCAGCATGGCCCCAGATGGGCAGAGCATTGACCCCAGGAGGGGGTTACAGGGTGGATCCTGGTGGGGCCACATGCAGAAGTCTATTTCTATCTCCCTTCCTTTCTCTTGGAAAATAAAAATAAATAAATAAAATAACAATAATAGTAGTTAAACATTGGCACTGACTTAACAAGTATTAACTTTAATCCTTACAACAATCTGATGAGGTATATACTATTTATTTTTTAGATATATATACTATTATTACTATTGGACAGGTGAAGAAATGAGTCCTAAAATTATTAGATAACACGTCTATGATTCCTGAGCTAGTAAGTAGCAGAGCTGGAATTCATATGCAATTGCAAGCATGTTCTTTTTAGAAAATGGGTTTTATTGAGGTAAAATTTGCATACCATAAAATTCACCTGTTTCAAGTATACATTTAAGTGATTTTTAGTAAATGTACAGAGTTGTGCAACTATCACCACATCCAGAGTTTGAATATTTCTATCACTCCTAAAGAGATCTTCAGTATCCATTATTTGCAGTCAATCCTCATTTTTATCTCTGGCCCCAGGCAACCATTAGTGGTCTGTCTGTCTCTATAGATTTGCTTTTTCTGGGTATTTTATATAAATGGAAAAATACAATATGTGGCCTTTTGCTTCTGGCTTCTCTCAGCATAATGGTTTTGAGGTTCATCCATGTTGTAGCATCCATCAGTAGTAGTTCATTACTTTTTATTGCTGAATGTAATTCCATTTTATGGACATACCACATTTTGCTGATCCATTCACCAGATGATGGATATTTGGATTGTTTCCACTTTTTGGCAATTGTGAATGATAGTGCTATAAACATTCGTGTACATGTTTTTGTTATTGTGAATAATGCTGCTATGAACATTTGTGTACAAATTTTTATGAAAACATGTTTTCATTTCTCTTGGTAAATATCTAGCTGTGTAATTGCTGAGTCCTATGGTAAATCTATGTATGACATTTGGAGGAACAGCCAAACGTTTCCAAAGTGGCTGTCATCTTACTTTCCCACCAGCAATAATGAGGCTGCAGTTTCTCCACATCTTCATCAACTTGATATCACTGTCACAATACCACAGCTTGATACTGTCTTTTCTTTTTATTATAGACATTCTAGTAGATGTGGATTTATTTATTTATTTATTTTTTACAGAGACAGAGTCAGAGAGAGGGATAGATAGGGACAGACAGACAGGAACGGAGAGAGATGAGAAGCATCAATCATCAGTTTTTCGTTGTGACACCTTAGTTGTTCACTGATTGCTTTCTCATATGTGCCTTGACCGCGGGCCTTCAGCAGACCGAGTAACCCCTTGCTCGAGCCAGAGACCTTGGATCCAAGCTGGTGAGCTTTGCTCAAACCAGATGAGCCCGTGCTCAAGCTGGCGACCTCAGGGTCTCGAACCTGGGTCCTCTGCATCCCAGTCCAATGCTCTATCCACTGCGCCACCGCCTGGTCAGGCAGTAGATGTGGTTTTAATTTACATTTCTCTAATGATTAATGATGTTGAGCATCTTTTCATGTACTTATCAGTCATTCATATCTTTTTGGTAAAATATCTATTCAAACCCATTTTTTCTTTATTTTTGAGAAAGGCAGGGAGAGAGAGATGAACATTGAGCTGCTCCTGCTTGTGCCCTGACCGCAGAATCGAACCAGCAACCTCCACACTCTCAGATGACACTCCCACCAACCGAGCTATCCAGTCAGGGCTTAACTTTTATTGAATTCTTAGAGAGATAGAGAGAGGAAGGGAGAGGAGGAAGCATTTGTTGTTCCATCAGTCGTGTATTTTTTGGTTGCTTCCCATGTGTGCCCCTGACTGGGTATTGAACCCACAACCTTATTGTTTCGGGATGATGCTCTTAAGCAACTGAGCTACCTGGCCAGGGCTCTCAAACCCATTTTGAAATTGCATTATCTTATTGAGGTACAAGAGTTTTTAACTATTCTGGACACAAGTCTTTATCAGATACATGATTTGTAAATGTTTTCTCCCACTCTGTAGCTTGTCTTTTCATTTTCTTAATGGTGTCTTTGAAGAAAGAGCAAAAGTTTTTAACTTTGAAGTTCAATTTATTTCTTCTTTTATGAGTCATGCTTTTGGTATCATTTTTAAGAACACTTTGCCTAAAATAAAGTCCTAAGATTTACTCCTCTGTGTTCTTCTGAAAGGTTTCTAGCTTTAGCTGTTACAAAATAGGTCTGTGATCTATTTTGAGTTAATTTTTGTTTATTAGTGTGAGGTAAGGTCTTTTTTTAATGTTTATTTTATTGATTTTAGAGAAGGAGAAAGGGAGAGAGAGACAGAAACAGGCACATCAATCTGTTCCTGTATGTGCCCTGACCGGGATCGAACCAGGAAACTCTGTGCTATGGGCTAACGCTCTAACCAGCAGAGCTATCTGGTAAGGGCTTGAAGTAAGGTTTTAACTTGGTCCTGGCCAGTTAACTCAGTTGGTTAAGAGCGTCAGCCTATGGCCTGGCCTTGGGTGGCGCAGTGGGTAAAGTGTCGACCTGGAACGCTGAGGTCACCAGTTCAAAACCCTGGGCTTGCCTGGTCAAGGCACATATGAGAGTTGATGCTTCCTCCTCCTCCTCTTCTCTCTCTAAAATGAATAAATAAAATCTTTAAAAATGTCTGACCAGGTGGTGGCGCAGTGGATAGAGCGTTGGACTGGGATGCGGAAGGACCCAGGTTCGAGACCCCGAGGTCGCCAGCTTGAGCGCGGGCTCATCTGGCTTGAGCAAAGAACTCACCAGCTTAGACACAAGGTCGCTGGCTCCAGCAGGGGGTTACTCAGTCTGCTGAAGGCCCGCGGTCAAGGCACATGTGAGAAAGCAATCAATGAACAACTAAGGTGTTGCAACAAAAAACTGATGATTGATGCTTCTCATCTCTCTCCCTTCCTGTCTGTCTGTCCCTGTCTATCTCTGCCTCTGTAAAAAAAAAAAAAATCTTTAAAAAATTAAGAAGAGCATCATCCTGAAACAACAAGTTTGTGTTTCAATCCCCAGTCAGGGTACATGGGAAGCAACCAAAAAATGCACGACTGAGTGGAACAACAAATGCTTCCCTTCTCTGGCTCTCTAAAAATTGAAAAATTAAGCCCTGGTCGCTGAATAGCTTGGTTGTTGAAGCGTCGTCCCAGGGTGCAGAGGTTGCTGGTTTGATTCCCCGGTCAGTGCACATAGAGGAGCAGCTTGATGTTCCTGTCTCTCTCTCTCTCAAAAAAAAAAAAAAAAAAAAAAAAAAAAAAAGAAAAGAAAAGAAAGAAAAGAAAAGGTTTTAGCTTCATCTTTCTGCATTTGGATATCCAATTGTCCCAGCACTATTTGTTGAAAAGACAATCCTTTCCTATTGAATTGCCTTGGCACTTTCTTGAAAATAACTTGACCATAAATTGACCATAAAAGAGTTTATTTCTGGACTCTCTGTTCCATTGATCTATATATTTATCCTGATGCCAGTACCACACTGTCTTGATTTCTGTAGTTTTATACAGTACATTTTGAAATTGGAAAGTGTACGTCCTTTAACTATGTTCTTTTTTTAAATTGTATTGGCTTTCTACAGCCTTTGCATTTCCATGTAAATTTTGGGATCAGCTTGTGAATTTCTGCATAAAACCCTGCTGGTGCTAGGGATTGCTTTGAATCTGTAGATCAGTTTGAAGACAATCATCATCTTGACAACATGGAGACTTCCAGCCTGAGAAGGCCTTTCTGCCTCACCTGTGCTTGGCAGGCCAGCGCCTCTCCCCACACCAGCGCCTCTCCCCACGCCAGCGCGGCCCTTCCCGGGTCTCTGGGCAGTGTGAAGGCAGCTGTCCTTGCAGCCAGGCCGGGGCCCCGCTGCTTACAGGCACTTCTCCTGCCTCCACTTCAGCTACCCCGCCCCAAGCTGAGGTTGCCAGAACCGACTTACCTAACGTCCCTCTCTGCCCTGTATCAGGACAAAGACATTTTGTCCTGAGAGCTACGCGATCACTGGTTTTCTTTTCTTTTCTTTTCTTTTTTTAAGAACTTAGTTTTTAGAACTAACACATCATTTCAGAGCCTAGATTCAACCCCGTCTCTATCTTTAAGCACAGCCCCCAAGCCCTAAAGCTGTGCTTCTGGCAATGCTAATTCCTGGAGGCTCCCCCTGCACTTCCTTCATGGTGCAGACACTCACCTCAACTCTGGCGCTTGCACTTGGGACGTGTGTGTGTTTGCTGCACATACACTGCAACGCAGTACTTATGAATATGTGGCTTGTATCTTGAGGCTTCTAAAGTATAGTGTTGCTTTTTACTGGTACAGAAAGAACATAAAAATGATTAACTCTGGGGGAAAGTGTTCTTTTTAGTATTTTCATTTACAAGGAGGCATTGTGTTTCAAAGTAAATATATTCCATTCAAAGAGTTATATTAATTTCATCTTTGACTGATATGGATGTTTAACAACGTACTGTACTTTTCTATCTGGCTTAGCATACCGTGCTCTTTGTTTTACTCCTATCTCGCTGACTACTCCTTCTCGGTCTCCCAGACCTTTCTGACCTCCTCCGTCTGACTCTCTATCTGGTGTGCCCAGGGCCCAGTCCTTCGTCTGCTTGCACTCAGCCCCTTGGAGATCTCAAACCCATAGGAATATGTGGCTTGCATGTGGAGGCTTTTGAAGCATGGTATTATTTTTTATTGGTTCATAAGGAGCCCCAAAATGATTAACTTTTGAAACGACTTGTTCACAGATACAGAGAACAGACTGCCAGCTGTCAGAGAGAAGGGAGGTTGGGGTTAAACAGGTGAAGAGGTAACCTGGCCAGGTAGCTCAGTTGGTTAGAGCAGTGTCCCCATATGCCAAGGTTGTGGGTTAGATCCCCAATCAGGGCACATACAAGAATTAACCAATTAATGCATGAATAAGTGGAATAACAAATTGATGTTTTTCTCTCTCTCGCCCCTCTTCTCTAAAATCAATCAATAAAGAAATAGGTGAAGGGATTGAGCAAAAAAACCCAAAACAAAACAGGACAAAACCAAAACCAACTCACAGACACAGACACCAGCATGGTGGTTCCCAGAGGAGAGGGGTGGGGGAGGGAGAAGAGGGTGGAGGGAACACACGGGGATAGGGGAGACTGGACCTTGGGTGGTGAACACCAATACCGACGACGTGTTATAGAATTGCACACTTGAAGCCTATACTTTTATTAACCAGTGTCACTCCAATAAATTCAGTAAAAAATTAAAAATTTTGTTTTTATTGTTTTCATTGTCAAGAGGGCTTTGTCTACACTGTATTTCAAGATATATATTTTTTCTCCATTGATTTGAGAGAGAGAAGCAAACTCACTGTTCCACTGAGTTATTCCAGTTAGTCATGCACTCATTGACTGCTTCTCATACATGCCCTGGCTGGGGATTGAACCTGCGATCATGGCCCACCAGGACGATGCTCTATCCACTGAGGCACCTGGCCAGGGCCTCAAGGTAAACATATTTAGTTAAAATGGCAACATCCACTGCTTATTTTATTGATGGTGGATGTTTAGTACCTGCTGCTCCAGGGTACAGTATATGGTACTCTGGTCTCTTAGACCATTCCCCTATATTCTCTTGGACGGCTCCCTACCCTTGGCATACCCCAGGCCCAGTCCTTATATCAGGGGTCCCCAAACTATGGCCCACGGGCCGCATGCAGCCCCCTGAGGCCATTTATCTGGCCCCCCACCACACTTCAGAAGGGGCACCTCTCTCATTGGTGGTCAGTGAGAGGAGCACATTGACCATCTCATTAGCCAAAAGCAGGCCCATAGTTCCCATTGAAATACTGGTCAGTTTGTTGATTTAAATTTACTTGTTCTTTATTTTAAATATTGTATTTGTTCCCGTTTTGTTTTTTTACTTTAAAATAAGATATGTGCAGTGTGCATAGGGATTTGTTCATAGTTTTTTTTTTATAGTCAGGCCCTCCAATGCTATGAGGAACAGTGAACTGGCCCCCTGTGTAAAAAGTTTGGGGACCCCTGCCTTATATGTTCTTCTTTCTCCTGTCCCTTCAAAGCTGCTCTTCTTGAAGTCTTTCAGATCTCGGGGAAGTGCCAATTTCATCCTTCCAGCCACGGGGGCGACATCCTTGACACCTCTCTTGCCTTTCTCCATACATTCAGGAAATCCTGTTGGCTCTTCCTTCAAAATATTTGCAGTTTGGCCTGACCAGGAGGTGGCGCAGTGGATAGAATATTGGCCTGGGACACAGAGGACCCAGGTTTGAAACTCTGAGGTTGCCTGCGTGAGGGCGGTGGGCACGCCGGCTTGAGCACAGGGACACGGGCTTGAGTGTGGGATCCTAGACATGACTTCATGGTCACTGGCTTGAAGCCCAAGGTCGCTGGCTTGAGCAAAGGGTCACTCACTCTGCTGGAGCCCCCTGGTCAAGGTACATATAAGAAAGCAATCACTGAACAACTAAGAAGCTGCAAAGAAAAATTGATGCTTCTCATCTCTCTCCCTTCCTGTCTGTCTGTCCCTCTCTCTGTCTCTCTCGCATACATATATATATTTCCCCCTAGTTTGGCCACTTCTCACTGTCTCCACTGTAGCCTCCATTCCGCACTATTGGTGGAATACTCTCCTTATCCAGCATTCTGATTCCCCATGTCTGCCTAAATTCCTTTTTTAACAGCCTGATTTTTTGAGAGAGAAAGGGAGGGAGAGACAGGAACATCGAGCTGCTCCCGTATGTGCCCTGACCGGGGATTGAACTGCCAAGCTCCGTGCTCTGGTACGAGGCTCCAGAGCTCTCCGGCCAGGGCTTAACTTGTATTGATTTTTAGAGGGACAGAGAGAGGAAGGGAGAGAGAGGGGAGGGGGAAGGGAAGAATTTGCTGTTCCATTCAGTTGTGCATTTGGGGAGGGGTTGCTTCCTGTTTGTGTCCTGACCAGAGATTGAATAGCAACTTTGTTACAACAGTTTTGGGATGATGCTCTTAACTGACTGAGCTAACTGGACAGGGCCTTGAATTAAAAAAAAAAAAAGATTTTATTTATTGATTTTAGAGAGAGGAGAGAGAGGGAGAGAGAAAGGGGGGAAGAGCTTCATAGTTTCTGTAGTTGCTTGACCAGGCAAGCCCAGGGTTTCAAACCGGTGACCTCAGCATTCCAGGGCCATTCTTGACCCAATGCGCCACCACAGGTCAGGCTAACAGCCTGAAGTTTTGTGTAATCTTTCCAGTGTTTTTCTTTTCTTTTCTCTCAGTTTTACTGAGATATAATTGCCATACAGCACTGTATAAGTTTAAGGTGTACAGCATATTTTGACTTACATATACTGTGAAATGATTACCACAGTAAGTCTAACTAACATCTGTCATCTCATACAGATACAAGAAAAAATGTTTTCTTCCTTGTGATGAGAACTTGTAGGATCTACTCTTAGCAACTTTCAAATATACTATACAGCAGTGTTAACTATAGTTATATTGTACATTACATTATGCCTGAATTTTTTTATTTACACAGCAGACTGAGTGTTAATCATATTGCTCCTCTTCTCAAAACCTTCAAATGGTTCCCAATTTCTCAAAGGCCAAGACTTTACAATAGCCTGCAAGATTTTACAGTCTGGTTTCTCATGCCTTCAAGTTAAGGCTCAAATCTTACCTCCTATCCAGATCTTCCCAGTTAGAACCGGAACACCCCTCCCCCTTGACACTCCTAATCTCTTTATCGTCTTGCTCTATTATTTCTCACGGCATTTGTCATATTCTAACAGGCTATATCATTTGTTTTTTCGTTTCAATTATTGCCTGATTTATATAACCTGTAAGAAGGCATGGATTTTATTTTATTATTTTTTTTAAATTATTTTTATTTTATTATTTCATTTCAGAGAAGAGAGAAAGAGAGAGAGAGAGAGAGAGAGAGAGAGAGAGAGAGAAGGTGGGGAGGAGCAGGAAGCAGGCAAGCCCAGGGTTTCAAACTGGCGACCCCAGAATTCCAGGTCAAGGCTTTATCTACTGCGCCACCACAGGTCAGGCTGGATTTTATTTTTATTTTTTTAAATTTTTATTTATTTTTCTGAACTGAGAAGCAAGGAGGAAGAGAGACAGACTGTCGTATGCACCTGACTGGGATCCACCCAGCATGCCCACTAGGGGGCGATGCTCTGCCGATCTGGGGGGTTGCTCTGTTGCATCCGGAGGCTTTCTAGTGCCTGAGGTGGAGGCCATGGAGCCCTACTCAGCGCCCGGGCCCACTTTGCTCCAATAGAGCCTTGGCTGTGAGAGGGGGAGAGAGAGACAGAGAAAAAGGAGAGGGGGATGGGTGGAGAAGCAGATGGGCACTTCTCCTGTGTGCCCTGGCTGGGAATTGAACCTGGGACATCCACACGATGGGCCGACACCCTACCACTGAGCCAACTCGGTCAGGGCCAAGGCATGGATTTTTATGTTTGTTCGCTGAAAGATTCCCAGTGCTTAGAACAGAACTTGGCACATAGTAGGTACTCATAGATATTTATAACATGAGTGAGTATATTAGTATAGTAGATTACAAATCAACAATTTAGGGAGTTAAGTAGTAGTAAAAATGCAACAGTGTGAAGACCATTTGCTGTGTTAATCAATATAACATTTTACAGTGGCGAGAGCATGGGGTGAGAGGCAACCCAGGAGAGAGCCGTCCTGACTGCCATGGTCTAATATACAGTGTTTTGCAGCCTTCCTGGGTTTTGCTTCTTTTCCCTCTCCCTTTCTGTGTCCTACACTGCAATCCTACTGAACTATCAGTGTTCTCTACATAAAGGTGCCATGCTGCCTCTTCCAAGCCTGGAATGCACTGCCCTGTGGGTATCCTATACTCTCTTCCTTGCCGTCTTCCCTTTGGACTGAACTTCGAGTACTGCCTCTGGGAAGCGGTGCTTGACCCTCCCAAGCTCCGACCACATCCCCCCTTTGTACTTGCTCACGCAGCACCCCATGTTACCTGAGCCTATCACAATGTCTTGGGGACTCTGAGACGGAACCTGAATGTTTCGGAACCCTTGTCGACTGGCCCCAGGTGCAAAGCAGTTATTCTAACAATGCCTAGCAGAGAATTGATTGCTAGGGCTTTAAGGATGTTAGTGAAATAGGAAGATTCGTTTGGTCCCAGAAGAATCGCATTGTTAAGTGCTCTTGGCCATGTAGACATAAGTAGTGTTACCAATTTATTTTCCTTCAGGTAGTGCTGCACATTAGTGAAATGACACAAATATCAATACTTCAGACACACTATTTCATGGGGGAGTGCCCTTTGAACAGAGGCGGATTAAGGTCGGTTGAGACCTTTGACACAGAGGAAAATATTGGGCCCCTTACACTAGAATAAAGTGTAAAATTGGGGTTTTGTGGGGTCCTTCAGAAGTTGGGGCCCCGGGCACACAGCCGGTGCGCCTGCCGTTAAATCTGCCTCTGTCTTTGAAGGGTTTTTGTTTATTTTTACACTGACATCACTTTTTAGGGATTTGGTATTCTCCTAGCTGAGCCCAGCGTTGAGTTTGGGGGTTCATGACACTGGGGAAGAAATAAATGGTATGCTTAGGAAAGGGTTCCCACCAAATGACTACAGATCTGACTTAGAGATGACGAGAGAGGACATTCCTGTGTAAGGATCTCTAGAAGCCATGACCTGTTTTTCTTTTTCTTTTTCTTTTTCTTGCCATGACCTGTTTAAAAAGAATGAAGTTTTCTTGTAATAACTTTAGGCTTTTGCTTTGCTAGGGGAGTGGAGGGAGAGTCAAGTTTGTTAGCCAAGAAGTGCAGAGAGGGTTAGTTGTAGAAATGTGGACAGGTAATGACAGATCAGAAGGCCAGAGGGAATAGGAGAGAAGCTAAGAGGAGCCACTACAAGTGACAGATGACCAGCAATGACGAAGATGTTGTGAGCATTAGCCAGGAATCCTCCAACATTCATGAAGACACCAGTTTCCTATTAGTCGTGCAACATAAAAGCTCCAATTATTCTATTTGGCTATTAAAACAATAGATTTGAAAGCCTGGACAATTTGGGGACCCTCAGACTGCATTTTCAAGGCTTGATCTGGGATAGGGACCAGGAAATATGATTATGACAACAGCCACCATCCTGTTGAAATGCGTCAGTGTACAGGTCTTGGTTTGTTCCCACAGGAATCAGTACTGATTTGGAAGATACCAGTGGACCCTGAGGGCCTGAGATAGAACTAGACCCCACAAGACGCCTTCAAAAGCCTCAAGCTATAGAGCGCTTGGCAAACAGTTTTCAAGAGGAAAGAGAATGCATATATAGCTTTATTAGAGTTTGCTGAAGATATAATAACTCTTATTAGATTCCCAGAGATTGGGGTGGGGGCTAGTTATATGAAAAGTGATTACCAAGATAATTACTACAGACTGGATTTCTGAAAAGCCTCAACTTCTTTTTTTAAAGGGGGGGGGGAGGGGAGAGGGTATACAGTATCCTAAGTCTTCAGAACTCCAGGGTAGGAACTTCCTTTCAACTTCACTACCACCCCGGGTCCCAAGCTTCTAGCCTGCCTCCGGACATCTGGGACTGCCGGATATCGGATTTGAGGACTATATACTTAAGCTAGAGGGCTAGGAAAAGACAGCTTCTATCCGTCCCATGGGGGACGGTGTGAAAGAAATGTCCTTAAGGTATTTAGGAGCTCCCATTATTCCTGTAATTGGTGGGAAAAGTAATTGAAGACAGGAATTAACTGGAGGAGTTCATTTATTTGAATGACTTGGTTTTACTTTGGTTGGTGTTAGAGAAGCAGAATACTTCTTAAAACACTTCTTTTTAAAATGAGGGAGAGGTATTATTGATTAAAGATCACTTTTTTTTTTTTTTCAGCGGTGGGCTCTATGTAGTAAATATATAGATTGGTAGAAAGATGCAGCCCAGTTTCAGAAAGTATCTTTAAAAAGTACATGTGGATGTAATGGAACCCCACAGAGGACAGGTAATGTCATGTAGTAAGGCTCATCACATCACAGCAGGTATATCCTCCTGCTGCACGGAACACACTTCAGTTCCTGACTCAAGAACAGAAGTCTCTTTCTAGATAGCTTAGTGCCACACTATGAAAATGTATAACTCAAAATGTACCTGTTATGTATAACTCAAAATGTATGTTAGCTGATGTACAAAAACAACAGTTCAGAGCTTTTAGATGTATGAAAATGTAAGCATTCAGAGTTGAATGTATGACATTTTAAAGTTTATTTTATGGCTTAAAGTTCTTTAGAGCTGGTGTTTTCATTTAAATGGGAAAAGGGAAGCTTATTTCCTATTTCCAGAAGATTAAGGTGCTTCTCTCTCTTTTTAACCCCCTCCCCCCAAAGTAGCCTGTTTACTTCAGCAAAACTATACGAGTGCTATTTTGGCCTCTTGGGAACAGGACGTGTTTAAGTTTGCTGCAAAGAGATAATGATCGCTTTTAGAAACATATGTATTTCACTGAAAGTACATCGGGCTATTGGTCTAGAGAGAAAATGGCGGCGGGGGGGTGGGGGTGGGGGTGAGGAGAAATTCTTTAGTTTAAGATCAGAAATGGGCAATGGATGACTTAATTTAAGGTTAGTTGTAGAACCACTGGCCTCCAACTGTGCATTTGTCAACTACACTTCTCCCAAAAGGAGATTTCACAACAATCAATTTACAAGTCCTATGATGTAGTTTTATATTCTAAATCAAAAGGCGCTACTTAAAAAGCATTAAGCTAGAATTCTATAGCCGACTAGTTAAAAAGAACAATCCCCCCAAATCACTGACTGCTCTGTTTGCTTGCCATCGTATTTTGACACAAATAGAAACAGAACAGCGTTTTTGTGCCGGCATTTCTGTGTGGTGCAGGCATGCCGTTTTCTATGAATTTTCCCACCTCTGGGAAATGTACTTCTGAAACGTGTAATTGTTGTGGAATAAGCCAAGTGGAACTATGACGCAATTATCCCCTGCAAGTTGCCTGACAAAAAAAATGATGTCATTTGATGCAGATGCAATTACTTTTAAAACGCAGGTAGATATGGTAAAGCTCCCTCCAGGTCATTCTTGATTCCCCCCACCTTCCCCGAATGCGAGATGTAAAGACATTTCCTGAGCTTCCTAACCCTCAACTTGTCGAGAGTGGGCGCACCGCAGCGGCTCGAGCCCACCGCTCGGGCAGACGAAGAGGGACCGCTGCGCAGCGACTTCCACGGCCAAGTGTTCCCAGCCCCGACGGCGAGGAAAGCCGTGTGGGGCAGGGCCCGCGGCCACAGCGCAGGGCCGCCCGACCCCCTCAGCCAGGCCCGCTGGCGCGGCCCCAGCGGGTACGTGGGGCCCCGCGGGCGTGGGACAGCCCTGCCCCCACTGGGCTCCCACACCCGCTCCCGCTCCCGCGGCGCCGGAAGTGACGCGCGCTCGCTGAAAGATGGCGGCATTGGCGCTCGACCAGGGGGAAGGTAAACACCCTCCGGGCCGCCGCCCGCACGCGGGCCCCCTTGAGGCACCAGCGGGGACGAAGGGCCCCTGCAGGGCCTCCCGTCCATCTCCCGCCTCCCCAGCCCTCGCCCTCCCTATCCGCGTGGCAGGCTTCCGCGTTGCGACTCCGGCGCAGGGGCGGCCCCGCCCCCCTGGGCGGGCCCCCGGCGGCTCTCGCCGCCCGCAGGGGGCGCGCCGCCAGCAGCGGCCCCTGGCTCGTGGCCCCGCACGCCCCGCCCCTTGCCCGCCCCTTGCCCGCCTTCCTCCACCCCCGGCGTGGGTGATCCCGAGGCTCGGCGCGCTTCGGGGCAGAAGCCCGGAGACGCCGTCGTCGACGCCGCCTCCGCCAGAGCTTCTGTCCACTACCCGCGGCCCCTCAGCCCCTTCCCCGCCCGCCGTCCCGAGCGGTCCTCCCGCCGAGCCCTGCCGGGTGCTGTCCGCCCCAGGCGTTGGCAAGGCCGGGCCCGTCCCCGACGCCGCGCCGCCCCACGCCGCCCTCGACTGTCTCGACTTGCGACTCCGCGCTGTCTTCTTTCCCAGGACCGGTTCCGAGGGGGCAGCAGGCGCGCGGACCCGTGCCCCGCCGGAGCGCCCCGGCCCGGGCCAGGAGCGGTCCCCGCTAGCCGTCCGCGGAGCCTGCCCAGTGCCGAGTGCCGAGTGCCGTCCCGGCGCCCGCGCCCGCGCGCCCACCGCCCGCCGCCGCCCGGCTCCTCCCGATGCAGGCTGCCGTCCACTAGGCAGTGCACGGACCCCCGAGGTACGTAGCCGCCCCTGGCCCTCGGGCCTGCGGGAGCCCGGGCTCCGGCTCGGGCTCCGCGCTCGCCACCGACTCGGGAGCCTTAATGCACGGTCCCGAGTCCAACATTTGCTAGACGCCGGGACCTAATTTGTCTTTGAGTTTACTTAAATTGTTTGAATTTTATTTTTTTCAGAGAGAAAAAAAAGGAAGAAGCATAATTCAGCCATTTTTTGCAGCACACAGCTGCAGGTACCATGATTATTTTCTTCGTAACCTGTTCTTTTCCTTTAAAAATCGTATTTATGCTTGAAATAGAACTATACGAAATGCGAGTCATAAAACGTGGAATCAGAAGGTCTGGGTTCGACTGGGTGACTTGGAGAAAATCGCTTACGAGCCTCGGTTTCTTATCTATGAAATCGAGTCACACGCAGGATAGCGAGGGCTATATGAGGCCATATATATGAAAATAAGCTCTAGCTGTAAAGTGCAGAAATAAAAAGGCAAGGCAGTTTTTTGAGTAACCTTTGCCAGAGTGGTTGATGTTGTAGTGGCTAACTGTTGCTGCCTCTTTATTCCTATATTACGAGTCTAAGCAGTAAGTACGCAATAACGAAGCAGGGCTGTGAATTGACTAGATATAATATAATCGTCACGTTGCTTGGCCTTCCTACGAAATGCTAACTGCTTATTTAAATAACGGTATTCATTAATTCAAACTTAACGTTATTGTAGTGCTTTGCTTTTCATTTTTCTAGGCCGTTTATTTCCTTTTTCTTACTTGCAATATTTATTTAACACCTTACATTTGTTTAGTCTTGTATATTTTAGGGATTGACATTCTCTTTTGTTAATCTGATTAAATTGTAATTCAGAAAATGCTTTTAACATAAATACCTTGAATTTAATGCCTGTTGTTCATATCTAGGGAACAGGATGCCTGAATATCTCTACTAATGTGAAAATTGTTTTTGAAGAGCTTCTAAATGCATTTGGGTTTCTGTAATTCTTAATATATCCAGAGATGTATAGAAATGTTCAACTTTTTGACGATGTAATAATATTTATGTAATCTGATTCTTTTTTAATCATAACATTTAGATGCTTAGAGACAGTTTTTCAGTGGTAAAGGATGTTAGTTTGCACTCTTACTGATTAACTGGGGAAAATAATAGGATAGTAAATATCTGTGGCTTGAAAATTGGACTTGTCAGAATTTATGATATATATATGTATGTATGTAACAGATTAGTACAGGATTGTTCTTCCTTGACGTATCAAAAATGTAGTCTGGTTTGGCTTTAAAAATGGTCCCCAAAAAGTGAAAGAAGCATTTTTTTAGTATATTATTTTTAGCTAACAAATGGTTTTCTGAGTTTTTTTTTCTGCGGCTGTTTTATTCAATTTATAATCCAATACCAGTTGTCTTTCAGAGTGTGCTTTTGTGTTTCATAAAAAGGCAGAATAGTAAAAGGCGGGCAGGATTCAATTTGCCAAAGGAAGAGCCTACTTTAAAATGCTAGGTTTTATACATTGGACTTGCTGCTTGTACTGAAGGTAAAATTGTGGGAAATCACTGCTTTATTGGGAATTGAAAGGTTTGACTTCCTAGCCTTGATTTGGGTTATCTGGGGCTAAAATCTTGGAACCAGGGCCAGCTTGGCTTCATGAATGTTCAGATGGGCCTGGAATTTGCTTTAATAATCTGTAAAACTGGCATTGTACAGTATAAAGGTAAAGAGTGCAATTCATGCTAGGAATTTTCATTTTTCTTAGAACAAACTAAACAGCAAATAAAAAAGAAACATGACAAGTAGAGAGAGACCTTAGAAGAAAGGAGCAAGCTTTATGTCTTAGTATCTTTAATGACACTTTCTTCCTGCTTTGACCAAGGGGCCCCACATTTTTATCTTGCCTTGAACCCTGAAAATTATGTAGCTGGCCCGTTGTCAAGGTGGCCCTTTCCCGTTGTAAATGTTTTGAGAGTGAATAATGTTAAGTGTGAGGAGAATGAATGTTTAGTTTATGAGGAGTTGGATTAATTTATTAGCATATATCTCCTCTGAATTGGAGACCTTTTATTCAATTTTCATTGAAGAGAAATGAAGTCATTGGTAAAGCATTGTGGGATAGGTTAGTTGGTTAAGCGCAAGGTCTCTGAAATCAGGCAGACCCTAACTCTACCACTTACTAAGAATTATAGCCCTGGGCAACTTACTTAACCCCCGAGCTTTGATTTTTCTCATTTTAAAATTAAGGATAGTTACAGAACATAAGGGTTGTGAGGATTAAGTTTATTCATCCAACAAATACTTACTGAGCACTTACTGTATGCCAAGTGATGTTCAGTCAATGAAACAACAAAAAAAATTATTTTAAAAAGGGAAAATCAAAGCACAGAAAAGGCCAACTGAATAAGGAAAATGAGCCTATATCTGCATTTAATATACTAAGGAAACATTAAGCAGAAAGAGTGGGGATTTTCTGCTTGATGGGGCATGTAAGAAGTATTTTAAAGAGGGGGTTAGGGGAAGACTTCACTGAGGACACTGGAGGAAAGACTTGCAGGGAGGCATAGGTGTCTGGCGATGGAGTGACCCAGGCAGAGGGAATGGTCAGGGAAAGGTGGGCGTGAGGCTGGTTTTCAAGAGACAGCAAAGAGGCCAGTGTATCTGGAGCAGATGAACAAGGGGGAGAGGAATAGGAGATAATTATTCTTGATGTTTTAGGGATCCTTGGAGGGGCTCTCATAGTTCATCTTTGCTGTGGGGAAATGTGCTGATGCTGGTCCAAAAGTGGGAGGCTTTTTCAGAATTTGAAATTCTAGTGCTCGCTTCGCCAGCACCTATACTAAAACCAGAATTAGAGATTCTAACTTGGAAACACAGAAACTAGAAAAGGCAAGATTATCTCTTCAGCTTTTCTCTTTTTAATATAAGATCTTTAAAGCGAATCTAGCTAAATTATTGAAGCAAATAAGGACAGACAGAAAAAGTTTATTCATTGTCTCTGATAAGATCATTGAGTTTTAGTTAATGATCTTGCATATTTTAAAGATTTATGGGAAATCCACATCATAACATTGAGACTTTCCAAAGGATTTAATTCTTGTGGAGAATGAAAATGTTAATATTATGGTATTGATGATTTCAAGTTAGGATGTAACTTAGAAGATTTGGGGTTTTATTCCCCAATAGAGGTTTTTCCTAGAATTCTCACTGGATCCCATCTCTTGAGGCTAGGGAAGCTGTTTTCCATGACATCACCCTTGGATTACTTCTACTTGTAGTGAGGAATGAGCAGAGGAGCATTAAATTAAAATCTTCTGATGAGAAAAGAGCGTTGAGGCAGGAGTGTTCTTTTTCTTACAAGGTTTCGTGTATTATAGGACAACCGAATGCTAAACATACCTGAAAAGTGAAGTAATTTGGGTAATAGGTGCCAGCCAGGAGGCTGAGGACCCAGAGCCTTCCTAAAAGCTTAAACAGTCATTTGCAATTTGGTCTTGTGCTATAAAAATATTTCGATGGACAAGGAGGAATTTCCAGTATTAACTTAAAATTAACTTCCACGGCCTCTCCTCCCACATTAAACGTTGGTTTTTCAATTTGAGTAGTATATCTGAGGGGAAAATGACTGCTAATAGACTAATAAAGTTAGTCTATTTCATTTTTTTTTTCCTTTTGGATTGAGAAGTTGGCCTCTTGAGATTTGTTGAATTTAGAATTTTGACTTGAGCCCTGGCGTGGTGGTTCAGTGGATAGAGCTTTGTCCCCACTGTCTCCAGGAGGCTGAGGTTCGAGTCCAGTCCTGGGTCAGGCAGTCAAGGATTGCACAACTGAATGGAACCAGAGTGGAACAACCAGTTGGTGCTCCCCCCTCCCCCTCCTCCCCTCCCCCTCCTTTCTCCTCCCCCTCTCCTCCTCCTCCCCCTCCTCCTCCTCCTCCCCTGCACTCTCCTCCTCCCTTTCTCCCCCTCCCCTTCCTCCTCCTCCCTCTCTGACCCTTTATCTCTCAAATCAATGGGAAAAACAATTTTTAAAAATCTTTTTGTTCTTGTTTTTTTCCTCTAAGCGAGAGGAGGGGAAATAGACTCCTGCATACACCCAACGGGGATCTACCCAGCAACCCCCTTCTGGGGCTGATGCTCCATGCTCAAATCAACAGCTAACCTCAGCACCTGAGGCAGAAGCTTGAACCAATGGAACCATTGGCTTCCAGAGGGGGAGAGGGAGGGAAAGAGAAGCAGAGGATGGGCGCTGCTTCTCATGTGTGCTCTGCCTGGGGATCGAACCTGGGAAGTCTGCAGGCTGACACTCTACCACTGAGCCAACTGGCCGGGGCCAAAATACATATCTTTAATTAAAAAATTAAAATTTGTACTTATGCTGTAGAAATTCTGAGAAATTTTATGATTCAGAAATATTATTTTTAAAGTTTTTTTAATTTTTTATTAAGAAGGGGGGATAGGGAGAGAGGGAAGCATCAACTTGTTCCACGTAGTTGTTCCGGCATTGAATGCTGCTTCTATGTGGGGGTAGCGCCGGTGACCTCAGTGCACCTGGGCGATGCTGTATACACTGAACCGCCCGGCCAGGGACGTTCTATTTTTATTCGTAGAAAGCCTTGCATTTTCATTTTAGTATTGTAAGTATAGCATTTTCTGCTTAGGCATCAATTGGGTAGGCTAACAGTTTGGGGATGAAGGTAGTATGAAATAATTTAAAATTTTCATTGAAGATAAGTGTATTAACTTCTGAGAATCTAGCTTTTGTATGGGATAACTTAGATTTTGTATGAATTTTCAAGCAGCTGTGGCCGGGATTGTGAAACCCTTAAATTATTGCTATGGCCTAGACATGGAGGTTAGTTAATTTTGAAACATCTTTTTAGTTGTCTAGAGTTTTGCCTTCAAATCAGAATATCTGCCTTCTGTCTGAAAAGGAAGCATTTAATTTCTTTGCCTTTAATTTCCTGTCCAGTGTTCTCCTCACCAGACTTCCCTCTTTACTGGTCAGGAGAGAGTTGGAACTGGAAGAAATGCCTGTGATGTGCACAGCAGCCATCGTCTTCCGGGGCAGAGGGAGTCGGTGTGAGTGCGTGTGCTGGCACTTACCCCTTATCATTGGAGCCTTCAGTGCTCCTCAAACATTCTGAATTCAGCACCTTGTTATACTTTTTCTTTTTTTAAAATAACTTTTTTTTCCTTTAAAATTTATTGATTGATTTTAGAGCTAGAGGAAGGGAGAGAGAGGCAGGCAGGCAGACAGAAACGTCAGTCTGTCCTGTGTGTGCCCTGACTGGGGATGGAGCCGGACCTTTGCGTATCAGGCTGATGCTCTCTGCCCACCCAAGCTGTCCGGCCAGGGCCTTTTCTTTCTCTTTAGTCAGTTCCATGTTACGAAATAAAACGAACTCTTCAGTATTTCTTTCCTAGTAGTATAAGTATGCCTTGTCATTTAGTTTTAGTATTTGGTTCTTTTTTTTAAAAAGCTGCCATTTCAAACTCTAAAGGTATAGAATATGTATATAAACAGGGTGCATGTGGGGGTCTTTCTATTTCCCCTCCTCTCGCTAAAAACAAAATTTAAAAAAACAGAGCATCAGTCATCCCTGAGGCTGGCCTTGGAGTGTGGGAGGGATGTGGGAAGTCACAAGACAGGGAAAGAGGTAAATGCTTCTCACCTGCCAGGAGTATCCATTGTTGCCTGCTGCTTCATCTTCTGTGATCTGGCCCTCATAAGGGCCAAAGTGAAGACCCTCTGGAAGAGCAGATGCCTCGTTCCACACTCCAAGGCCAGCCTCAGGGATGCCCGATGCTCTGTTTTTTTTTAAATTTTGTTTTTAGCGAGAGGAGGGGAAATAGAAAGACCCCCACATGCACCCTGATCAGTATCCACCCAGGAACCCCCATCTGGGGACAGTCAAATCAACGGAGGTATCCTCAGTGTCCAGGCTGATGCTCGAACCAGTTGAGCCACTGGCTGCAAGAGGGGAAGGGAGAGAGGGGAGAGGGAGAGAAGGGGGAGAGGGACGGGGAGAGAAGCAGACAGTTGCTTCTCATGTGTGTTTTGACCAGGATCAACCCCTGGACGCCCATACGCTGGGTTGACGCTCTATCCACTGAACCAACCGGCCACAGCCTCATTGTAGTTTTGATTTGCATTTCTCTAACAGCTAGTGAAGATGAGCATCTTTATATATATTTGTTGGCCATCTTCATGTCTTCTTGGGAGAAGTGTCCTCTCCCCATTTTTTAATTGGATTGTTGCTGAGCTTTGTGAGTTCTTTATATATTTTGGATATTAACCTTATTGGCGCTGTTGTTTGTAAATATCATCTCCCAAGATGACGGTTATTATTCCTAAAATATAGATGGAAACTGAAGTCAGGAAGTTAACCAAATTTCTCCAGGTCACAGAGGTGGTAAGCTGATTTCAAAGGTTTTACTCTTTCTTTTTTCCCTCCTTCTTTTTCTCTCTTTTTCTTTTTCTTTTTAAAAAGGATTGTATTTATTGATTTTTGCAGTGAGAGGAGAGGTGGCAAAAGTGAGAAGTATGAATTCAAGTATCAATTCACAGTTGCTTCACGTTGGGTGTTGCTTGCTTGTCGAGTGTGCTTTGACCGGGCAAGTCCAGGGTTTCGAACTGGCAGCCTCAGCGTTCCGGTCAGTGTTCTATCCACTGGGCCACCCCATTCAGGCAGTTTTTCTCTAACCATAGTATTTTGTGGGTTTTGTATTTGTTTGGTTTGGTTTGGTTTGCAAATCAGATTCTAGTTTTAACTCTTATTTCTAATGAGTTGTATGATCTTGAAGGAAAATTTCACCTGTGGACCTTAGTAGCTTCACTAGTTTAGTTAGAGTTGACCTGGGTCCTGAGAGACTACTGAGAAGGTAGGCTGGGGTTTGAAGTGCTATTGCTGGGAGAAGGGCTTCTCCAGAGTTCACTAAGCTGTTCAAGGGTCAGGTTTACTCCGCTGGTTCCAGTAGCACCGTGAAGGGTTCTGAAAATAAGCCCTAATGTTATGGTGTACATAAGGGCCAGTGTACTGTTCTAAATCTTTACATATATTAACTAATTTTAAGTGACAGGAGAGGAGATAGGCAGATTCCCGCATGTGCCCCCACCGGGATCCACCCAGCAACCTCCCCTCTGGGGCTGATGCTCAAATCACCCAACCTGTCCTCAGTGCCTAAGGCTGATGCTCGGACCAGTTGAGTCACTGACTGCGAGAGGGGAAGAGAGAGAAGGTGGAGAGGGGAAGAGAAGCAGATGGTCTTCTCATGTGTGCCCTGACCAGGGATCGAACTCAAGATGTCCGCACAATTGGCCAGGGCCATGTATTAGCTCATTTAATCCTCACAGTCTTCTGTGAGGTAGGTTGTATTAATATTAGCGTTCCCTTTTCACAGATGAGGGCATTAGAACACAGAGAGGCTAAGTAGCTTACCCTAAGGTCACAGCTAATATGAGGTGGAGCCAGAATTCAAGTGCCGGTATCTGACTCCAGACCTGTCCTCTAAACTCACTACTTCCATTTAGAGACTTAACATCATGTTAGTCAGTTAATCACTGAGTATTTTATCACTTTCTGTTTGAACACATGCTTCCCATAAAAGTTTAAAATACTGCTGCTGCTCTAAAGCTGTTAGTCTTATTGACAGATGCACCAAGCTTTTCTGTGTAGAAAAGTTACTGCGTATGTCCCAGCTATTACAAAATTGTTTTAGAAGTCAATTTAGATCAGATAAACTTAACAAATGCATTGCCAAAACTCAAAAACCGCTATAGTTTATTTACTCTACATATCTGTATAAGTGCATTATATATCTGTAAAATCATAAAGTAGGTGAGAGTTTTCTGATTAAAAAGTTTTAGAGATCATCATGTTGAATGCTCTTATTTTACAGATGCAGAGATAAGACCAAGAAAGTTTCAGTAACTTATAGTTCTAGAACTATTAGTGTGGACCTTGGTTATACATAGGGAAAACCTACCTCATGTAGTAAAAAGGGAGAATTTACTCTATGAATGTAAGGATTTCTCTCGGAAACAAGGGCAGAAACAGAGCTAGGCCTAGGAACTAGAAAAATGGAGACGGTAGAGTGCATTCCCTGTCCTCTCAACTTGGCTTTATTCTTTCTTAGTTGACGTTTTATTCTTTATTAGTTGAATTTTTTTTTTACAAAAATACTTATAAAATTACTAATTTCACAAGAAAACTAAAAACCCAAGCTTTTAAAATTTATTTATTTATTGATTGATTTTAGCTGGGGGCAAGGAGTGGGGAGAGATAGGAGCATGGATCTGTTCCTGTATGTGCCCTGACCTGGATCTAACCGGCAACCTCTGTGCTTCTGGAGGGTGCTTTAACCAACCAAGCTGTGCTGCCAGGGCATGAACCCAAGTTTTTAAATGGGCATTCTCAACACAACCACTCTCTCCCTCCCCTCCCCTTCCCCTCCTCTCCTCTCCTCTCCCTCAACTTTTATGATGAGCAAATGTGGTATCACCAAGTTCTTGGTTTCTAATACCATTCTCCAATAAAAGGAACTAGGGCTCTTTAAAGAAATGGCTGATTCTAGGACTGCCTTCCTTTTCTTTGATGTCTGCTATCTTGTGTGTCTCCCATATTGTGCCTCAGCCATCTTGTGTGTCTCCCATCTTGTGCCTCAGCCATCTTGTGCATTGTCTCCCATGTTGTGCATCTGCCATCTTGTGTGTCTCCCATCTTGTGCCTCAGCCATCTTGTGTGTGTCCCATCTTGTGCCTCAGCCATCTTGTGTGTGTCCCATCTTGTGTGTGTCCCATCTTGTGCCTCAGCCATTTTGTGTGTCTCCCATCTTGTGTGTGTCCCATCTTGTGCCTCAGCCATCTTGTGTGTCTCCCATCTTGTGTGTGTCCATCTTGTGCCTCAGCCATCTTGTGTGTCTCCCATCTTGTGCCTCAGCCATCTTGTGTGTCTCCCATCTTGTGTGTTTCCCATCTTGTGCCTCAGCCATCTTGTGTGTCTCCCATCTTGTGCCTCAGCCATCTTGTGTGTCTCCCATCTTGTGCCTCAGCCATCTTGTGTGTGTCCCATCTTGTGCCTCAGCCATCTTGTGTGTCTCCCATCTTGTGCCTCAGCCATCTTGTGTGTTTCCCATCTTGTGCCTCAGCCATTTTGTGTGTCTCCCATCTTGTGCCTCAGCCATCTTGTGTGTCTCCCATCTTGTGTGTGTCCCATCTTGTGCCTCAGCCATCTTGTGTGTCTCCCATCTTGTGCCTCAGCCATCTTGTGTGTGTCCCATCTTGTGTGTCTCCCATCGTGTGCCTCAGCCATCTTGTGTGTCTCCCATCTTGTGCCTCAGCCATCTTGTGTGTCTCCCATCTTGTGTGCGTGTCCCATCTTGTGTGTGTCCCATCTTGTGTGTTTCCCATCTTGTGCCTCAGCCATCTTGTGTGTCTCCCATCTTGTGCCTCAGCCATCTTGTGTGTCTCCCATCTTGTGCCTCAGCCATCTTGTGTGTCTCCCATCTTGTGTTTCCCATCTTGTGCCTCAGCCATTTTGTGTGTCTCCCATCTTGTGCCTCAGCCATCTTGTGTGTCTCCCATCTTGTGTGTGTCCCATCTTGTGCCTCAGCCATCTTGTGTGTGTCCCATCTTGTGTGTGTCCCATCTTGTGCCTCAGCCATTTTGTGTCTCCCATCTTGTGTGTGTCCCATCTTGTGCCTCAGCCATTTTGTGCGTCTCCCATCTTGTGCCTCAGCCATCTTGTGTGTCTCCCATCTTGTGCCTCAGCCATCTTGTGCCTCAGCCATCTTGTGTGTCTCCCATCTTGTGCCTCAGCCATCTTGTGTGTCTCCCATCTTGTGTGTTTCCCATCTTGTGCCTCAGCCATTTTGTGTGTCTCCCACCTTGTGCCTCAGCCATCTTGTGTGTCTCCCATCTTGTGTGTGTCCCATCTTGTGCCTCAGCCATCTTGTGTGTCTCCCATCTTGTGTGTCTCCCATCTTGTGCCTCAGCCATCTTGTGTGTGTCCCATCTTGTGCCTCAGCCATCTTGTGTGTCTCCCATCTTGTGTGTGTCCCATCTTGTGCCTCAGCCATCTTGTGTGTGTCCCATCTTGTGTGTGTCCCATCGTGTGCCTCAGCCATCTTGTGTGTGTCCCATCTTGTGTGTGTCCCATCTTGTGCCTCAGCCATTTTGTGTGTCTCCCATCTTGTGTGTGTCCCATCTTGTGCCTCAGCCATTTTGTGCGTCTCCCATCTTGTGCCTCAGCCATCTTGTGTGTCTCCCATCTTGTGCCTCAGCCATCTTGTGTGTCTCCCATCTTGTGCCTCAGCCATCTTGTGTGTCTCCCATCTTGTGTGTTTCCCATCTTGTGCCTCAGCCATTTTGTGTGTCTCCCACCTTGTGCCTCAGCCATCTTGTGTGTCTCCCATCTTGTGTGTGTCCCATCTTGTGCCTCAGCCATCTTGTGTGTGTCCCATCTTGTGTGTCTCCCATCTTGTGCCTCAGCCATCTTGTGTGTGTCCCATCTTGTGCCTCAGCCATTTTGTGTGTCTCCCATCTTGTGCCTCAGCCATCTTGTGTGTCTCCCATCTTGTGCCTCAGCCATCTTGTGTGTCTCCCATCTTGTGTGTGTCCCATCTTGTGCCTCAGCCATCTTGTGTGTGTCCCATCTTGTGTGTCTCCCATCTTGTGCCTAAGCCATCTTGTCTGTCTCCCATCTTGTGTGTCTCCCATCTTGTGTGTCCCCCATCTTGTGCCTCAGGCATCTTTGCTTCTCCCATCTTGTGCGTCTCCCATCTTGTGTGTCTCCCATCTTGTGCCTCAGCCACCTTGTGCATCTCCCATCTTGTGCCTTAGCCATCTTGTGCCTCAGGCATCTTGTGCACCTCCCATCTTGTGCCTCAGGCACCTTGTGCGTCTCCCATCTTGTGCCTCAGCCATCTTGTGCCTCAGCCATCTTGTGTGTCTCCCATCTTGTGCCTCAGGCACCTTGTGCGTCTCCCATCTTGTGTGTCTCCCATCTTGTGCCTCAGGCACCTTGTGTGTCTCCCATCTTGTGCGTCTCCCATCTTGTGCCTCAGCCACCTTGTGCGTCTCCCATCTTGTGCCTTAGCCATCTTGTGCCTCAGGCATCTTGTGCACCTCCCATCTTGTGCCTCAGGCACCTTGTGCGTCTCCCATCTTGTGCCTCAGCCATCTTGTGCCTCAGCCATCTTGTGCGTCTCCCATCTTGTGCCTTAGGCACCTTGTGCGTCTCCCATCTTGTGCCTCAGCCATCTTGTGCGTCTCCCATCTTGTGCGTCTCCCATCTGGTGCCTCAGCCATCTTGTGCGTCTCCCATCTGGTGCCTCAGCCATCTTGTGCAGAGCTCATGGCCACCCCAGACACCTGTCCTTAACAAACGTCCTTGAATTCTTTATCCCCCGGGGTAAGTTGGGCCTGAAAGGTGCCTGGGAACCCTGAGGGGGAAGACCCTGGGTCAGGATTTGGACCAGCAGGGGTGACTTTCTCCGCTTCTCAGCCCATGTGGAAGGTAGAAGTTGGGGTACACAGCTGCCCTTTGACATGTCCCAGTTCTAGCCATACAGTCAGTGCATGCCTCTCTCTCTTTTGCCCTTATTTTCTCTCTTCTCTAAATTTCTAGAAAAAGCATTGATCTTGATTCATATTTCCCACCTGGGTCTGACCAGATGTGACTGGGACAGGATGGAAGCCTGCTGCTGGGAGTGCCCCGTAGTGGGCTGTGGGTGCCCAGAGGAAAGCGGGTACTGTGTTTATGGATTCAGCACCTTTTGGCTCCCAGATTACCAATCTTCTCTCTCTCTTTTTTCTTCTTGCTGCTTTGTCCTAGGATGTTTCCACCATAATAAGTATTAGGAGCCTAGATTGCCCCCCCTTTTAAAGAAAGCATAGTATCTCTAAAATCCATTGTAGAGAGACAGAGGAAGGAGAAGAGACAGAGAAGGATACAGTGTTGTGTGTTCACTGGTCACTTCCTGGATGTGCCCTGACCAGGGTTCGAACCTGCAGCCTTGATCTTTCTGGATGACATGCTGACCAGCTAGGGCCATGGAGTATCTTTTTAAAATTTCCTTTAGGTGGAACTTTTTTCAGAAAAGTGACTATTAGCTATCTGAGACCTTATCAGACTGAAAAACTGTTTAATAGAGTGGGTTACTGTGAGAGACAGTGAAATATATAGTATTTTAGGCAGTGTCAAAATAACAGACTAATGAAACACAAAGCAGTGTACTTTCAAGTATATGAATGCTGATGTGCAGCCTTCTATGATTAAATCTCCGTTAAATATGACCAGTATATCCTGAAGAGTCAGAGTGATAATTAATATCCATAATGAACCTGAGAAAGATAATGAAATATCAGAATTTTCATCCAGTCTAATTTGTTTCTTTATTCTGGTTCTTTTGAAAATTAATAATTAGTGTAATGTTGATAGCCTTCCACTAACCAGAATGTGTGATGATTCAGACACCACCCTGTGTGGTGTTGCTTTTGTGCCCAGTACGCATGTGTGTACGTATGCCTCATATCATTTGGAAAATTCTAAGCTCATTAATTTGACCTTTAAAGACAATTTAAACCTGATAGCTTGCTTTAATCTTGAATGTGTTACTAAAGTAATTCTGTCAAGCATTGATTCCAGTGTCTAAAATACTTCATATCTATTTTCCAAATTATAGACAGCTCTCTTGTGCTCTGCTTTTCCGGAATGAAAGTATATAGCTGTTTGATTAATGGCGTACTAATAAAAAAATTGCTATTAACTTCATCTTCTAAATACTTTTCTGACTTAGGTAGGTGAGCATACAGCGTGGTCCAGTCAGTAAGACCTGAAGGTAAGGTAGGGCTCAAGGGGAGAAAGGGGCGCCTGGAATGCCGCTTAATAAGATGGAAAACACGGAAGAAAGAACTGACTGGGGGAGGTGGAGTTAGGGTTTGGTTTAGACATGGGGATTTGGCGATGCCTCCGGGGCACCCAGAGTGTTAGCAGGCAGTTCACTATTTTTTTTTACTAAATTTTTATTCATTTTAGAGAGGAGGAAGGGAGGGAGGTAGAGAGAGAGAGAGAGAAAGGGGGGAGGAGCAGGAAGCATCAACTCCCATATATGCCTTGACCAGACAAGTGCAGGGTTTTGAACCGGCAACCTCAGTGTTCCCAGGTCGACGCTTTATCCACTGCACCACCAGAGGTCAGGCAGCAGTTCACTATTGAGAGGACTGGTGTGAGGTTGGAGATTGGCAAGGTAATGGTCAAGTTAGGTATTAGTGAAAACCATGGGTTTAGATGAGATCATTTAGGGAGACACAGTGCTTAGATAAGAAAAAGGTGCAAGAACAGAATCCTGGGGAGCGCCAGTGTTTAAGGGTAAGGTTAAAGAAGGAGATTTTTAAAAAAACTGATTTTAGAGAGAGAATCATCGGTGTGTTCTCTTGCATGCACTTAATAGTGTTTCCTGTATGTGCCCTAAGCAGGGCTCGGAGCTCCCAACCTCCTCGTGCCAGGACGACACTATTTACTGAGCCACCTGGCCAGGGCCTTTAGATTTTTAAAAAAAATACTTTTTTATTTATTCATTTCAGACGGAAGGGGGGAGAGAGAGGGAAGTAGGGGAGGAGCAGGAAGCATCAACTCCCATATGTGCCTTGACCAGGCAAGCTAGGGTTTTGAACTGGTGACCTCAGTGTTCCAGGTCAAGGCATTATCCATTGCGCCACTACAGGTCAGGCTAGATTTTTAACAAATGTAATTTTATAAAACAAAGCACTTTCATTGAAGATAGGTTAAAAAAACAAAGTGAAACGGGAAAAAAAAAGAGTGAAACTGCCTGATACTTAGCCATCTCAGGATAACCATGTTAACATTTTGGTATACGGTTCTTTCAGACTTTTATTTACTAACAGTCATTTTTTAAAGTGACATCAGACTGGGATAACTCCTGAAGACGTGGGTTAGTATGTCAGGAAGTTAAATACAGGGTGTCCTAGACAACGTACTGCGGAACAAAGCAGTGAGATCCAGCAGTGGCGCATGCCCAGGAGTGGGGAAGTGGGCTCTCCATGTCTGTGGGAGCTGCCTTTTCAGTCCGGGCAGCTGGAGGCCCTGCCAAGTCGGGTGCAGAGCTGACTCCTGAACGGCCTGCACCCCCCCCCCCCCCGCCTCGGCAGACAGAGATGCTTTCTTTAGTAAATAAGGTGGGGGGAGGCGGTGGGAATAAAGGGGTGGCAGCGGTGGGGACCAGAGCAGGCCTGTGGTGCCAGTTGCTTCAGCGGAGGGACCCTGGTCCAGAGAGCCACCCGGGAAGGGAAAGAGCTTGGAAAATTGGGTATTGTTCCGGAAGGTCTAAGCTGGAGAAGGACTGAGGTCAACTTTGGAGATGACTGACCACGGGTGATGGGGAAAGGTTAAGGCAGACAGTAGGATGTTAACAGTTAAGATTTCAGATGTGGACCGCTTCTGGATTGTGAGATTCAGCAGGTTTGGGAGGTGTTTGTTTGTTTTCAGATTTTATTTATTGATTTTTAGAAAGTGGAGAGAGAGAAAGGTGGGGTTGGGGAGCAGGAAGTATCAGCTCTCCTAATTGCTTCTCTGTGTGTCTTGACCAGACAGGCCTGGGGCTTTGAACCATTCCTGGTTGATGCCTTATCCACTGTGCCACCACAGGTCAGGCTGGGAATAAGGTTTTAAAATGAAGGGGGGAGGTTATAGGAGTTGAAGTGACCAGGGAACTTTGATTCTTGGTTTTTGGTTGAGTGGTCTTATGTGAGCATTGAAGAGGCTCTTCAGGAAATGGGGAGAGAGATTGATCAGGATGTGTGTATATGACAGATCTCAGTGACAAGGAGATGATGGATTTTTAGGTGTGTGAAAGGCCGTGATTTAGAAAGAGGACAGTAGGAAGATAAGAGGAGGTTTAGAAGGTGGGTTTGTAAGCTATAGGAAAGCATTTTGTTCTATGAAGAATATTGACAAGTATTTTTCTTATTTGAGTCAGACTGTGACGGCCTGAGCCTATAGGAATGTTTGTTTACATTGAAACAAAGTTCCACTGGGCACAGTGGAAACGGTTGGGAGGAAATTAGAGGATGGGAGGGTGGGTCATTGGGGAGGAAGCTCAGAGCTGAGTGAGGCTGAGGGTTGAGAGAATAGATGGCCTGAGGTGGGGGGTGTGAAAAGGAGAAAATTACTTCATCAACAGTCTAACAGAATGAGTTAGTTTACCCCCTTTACTTAAGAGAGTTATTATAATTTCACTATCTTGGCTTAATTTTTCTGATAATGGGAAAGAAAATGTGGTTTAATTTCCTTTAAAATTACAGATTTGTATTTTAAATATATAAGCAGTGATCATTTTAAAAAATAAGGTTAATGAGGTAAGTAAAAAGGAAAAGATAAACTTCAATATTTTTTGAATTCCCACTATCTAGGGACATCATTTTGGTATATATGTTTCTCTGGGCTTTTTCTCATCTAAACATATACATGTATTTAATTTTTTTTTCTTTTTCTTTTTTTTTCTTTTTGTATTTTTATGAAGCTGGAAACGGGGAGAGACAGTCAGACAGACTCCCGCATGCGCCGGACCGTGATCCACCTGACACGCCCACCAGGGGGCGAAGCTCTGCCCACCAGGGGGCGATGCTCTGCCCCTCCGGGGCGTCGCTCTGTTGCCGACCAGAGCCACTCTAGCGCCTGGGGCAGAGGCCAAGGAGCCATCCCCAGCGCCCGGGCCATCTTTGCTCCAATGGAGCCTCGGCTGCAGCTGCAGGAGGGGAAGAGAGAGACAGAGAGGAAGGAGAGGGGGAGGGGTGGAGAAGCAGATGGGTGCTTCTTCTGTGTGCCCTGGCCGGGAATCAAACTCGGGACTTCTGCACGCCAGGCCAACCCTCTACCCCTGAGCCAACCGGCCAGGGCCCATGTATTTAATTTTTGAAAATATCCTGAGTATATTGTAGTTGCCTGCTTTTTTTCCACATAACAATACCTAATAGATATCCTTTGTCAGAATAGGTAGATTGCTGCCATCATTTTTAGTTGTTAAAGTAATCCATTATAAGACTGTTCCGTATATTTATTTAATAATCTATTGGGCTTTTGAATACTTTCCATTTCTTTATTATAAATAAGGCTAGAAAGAAAACCTTGTATGTGCAGCTTGGCATGTTTCTCGGCTTCTTTCCTTGGGTATGATTCTAGGAGATTTCAAGGTCAACAGTGTCCTTTTTGGTTCAATTTCTTTTCTGTCTCTTTTCTCATAAGTTAGTATTTGAGAAATCCTCTTTGTAATATTTACTTTTGGGACATGTTTAAATATATTTGGTTTACCATATAAAATCAATGGGATTAGGCATATTATTGTTTGTAAGACAACAATTTCCCATTTTTGGTAGATATTTAATGATTTTTTTTCCCCAGGTAGGGAAGCCAAAAACATTCGCTTACAAATCTTTAGGTTATCTTCTCCCAAAGGGCTTGTATATTTAGGAC
Source organism: Saccopteryx bilineata (assembly GCF_036850765.1). Taxonomy (NCBI): domain Eukaryota; kingdom Metazoa; phylum Chordata; class Mammalia; order Chiroptera; family Emballonuridae; genus Saccopteryx; species Saccopteryx bilineata. The sequence continues at coordinate 128,328,881 of NC_089502.1, forward strand.
TTAGGCAGTGGAATTGAGATAATTGTTAAAAAATTGTTTAAACTGTTAAGTTAATAACGTCTTCAAAATGCATGGAAATGATTAACACAGTTTTCTTTGATTACTTTTTTTCCAGGTGATTGATGGCAGGGGACATGGAAGGATTCTGTTCTTCCATCCATGACACCAGTGTCTCTGCTGGATTCAGAGCACTGTATGAGGAGGGACTGCTTCTTGATGTCACTCTGGTTATTGAAGATCATCAGTTCCAGGCCCATAAAGCACTCTTGGCCACCCAGAGTGATTACTTCAGAATAATGTTTACTGCAGACATGAGAGAGCGTGATCAGGACAAAATTCACTTAAAAGGTCTAACTGCTACTGGTTTCAGCCATGTCCTCCAGTTTATGTACTATGGGACTATAGAACTGAGTATGAATACTGTTCATGAGATTCTTCAGGCTGCCATGTATGTTCAGCTTATAGAAGTGGTGAAGTTCTGCTGCTCTTTCCTGTTAGCGAAAATCTGCTTAGAGAACTGTGCAGAAATCATGAGACTCTTAGATGATTTCGGTGTAAACATCGAGGGAGTCAGGGAGAAGCTGGAGTCCTTTCTGCTAGACAACTTTGTGCCACTCATGTCCAGGCCTGACTTCCTGTCTTATCTGAGTTTTGAGAAGCTCATGTCTTATTTGGATAATGATCATCTGAGCAGGTTCCCCGAGATAGAACTGTACGAGGCTGTGCAGTCTTGGCTGCGGCATGATAGAAGACGCTGGAGACATACCGATACCATTATTCAGAACATCAGGTTTTGTTTGATGACCCCATCCAGTGTTTTTGAGAAGGTTAGTGCCTTTGAAAGCAATAGCTAGTACTCATTCAGTTAAGGCAGTATATGTCTTTATAGATAAGTTTCCCAGTTTTAGTCAGGAGACAAGAAAGTGAATAGTTGATAAGAATAGTTTATGTCTAAGAAATCTCATTTGTTTTAGTGTGACAGAAGAACTAGGTAGGTAGTGGAGTGATTTCATTTTAAAAGTACTTTTAAAGTCGAAGCATAATTAATTATGTAGCCCAAACTATTTATTACAAGTTTGCTTTAGCTTTTTTTTCTTCACAGAGTAATTAAATCTGAACTGTGTGAGGCTAGTTCTCTCTTTTAAAAAATTAATTGAAGTAATACATACTGAAATTAGAGTTGAGAAATTTTATAGTTCTGAATGATATGCATTAATACAGTTTCATATTCCTCTAAAAAAATGTAAGAAAACATAAAATAGCTCTTGAAAACCAAGAGGTCCTAGTGGTCATTTTTCTCTTCTGCTCTTACCTAGCTCTGTTTCCCCCATTTCACTGTGCATACTAACTGAATTTAACCCTGAAAATGATGCTTATATCTAAAACCATTGTTTAGGCATTTCTAAACAAATAGATTATACATCCTCTATCTATATTGGTCAAACTGCACACTTTACCATGGAAAAGTTCTGCTGTCTTAAAAAGAGTGGTTCTCCAAAACAGCCTTGGCCTTTTTGCATGTAAGCATTTTTCATTTTTATACCAGAGTCTCACTTGTGATCCTTTCTTGCCCAAAGGAGAGACAGCAGTTTCAGTAATTGCTTAACTTAATTGGTTTCTAATCACATGGTTACCTCTGGGGCTCTGTTTATCTCTTGCATCTTTTCGTCTTTCTAGAAAGCGCACGGAAAGCTTTGGTGCACACCCTTAACGTTAAATAATTCTTTTTTTTTTTAAATAATTTTTAAGCTTTAGTTTCCAAGCCTGGTGATAAAAATATTTGTAAAAGAGGGTTGTTTACAGCATTTGAAATAAACAAATTTGCACCTTCAAATCACGCTCAGCAGCCTGGCATGTTCTTTTCCCTCTGAAATATCATTAATTGTTAATAGAGAACTCAGTTTTATGGGATTTTATCTTTAGTCTCAGGATATACTGATAAGGCAGAAATAATTGAAAAAGAATACATTTCTTAATTATTTTCAGTGATAACTAGCCCTTCACGAACTATATAAATCATTTGTCTAATATTTTTTTCCCTTCTCTTTTTATTGCTGTCTTTCCCTGGAGAATCCTGTTTTGTCTTTATACATTAAATACAAATGCTTTTCCACTACTAAAAGAAACAAAAACCCTCCAACTAGATGGAAGTACTTGTGAAATTAAAAATAAAATTTCCCCTCCTGTGGGAAAATATGATAGATAATTGATAGCAGTAAATGATTTTTAAGTGCTGAGCTGCAGAACCTTTTTATAGTCCAATTATCAGTTCCTGGTGGCCAACAGTGATAGTGGCTGCAAGTTAATACCAGCAGGTAGTTTTGTAAATTGTATAAAACACGCATTGTACCTTCTGGTGGGTTGTACGCACATACGGCGTAGGAGGCGATTATTACCTATGGGCCAGGTAATGGAAATCGCATCAGAATGAGAAAGTTAAGGCTTCCTTCCTGAGTTCATTTCTTAGGAAAACTTAATAAGGCTCTGGCCACAGAGAAATCTTTCAGTTTTATCTTAGCAATAATACTGGTAAGATAAATGGAAGGTAGTAAATGATTCTTGTTTTAGTGTGTGAGAGCTAATGTTATCGGGAATCTATGGCTTTCTGAATGTTGAGAAACTAGATTTGAGACTTCATCTCTAGTAATAAAACTTCAAAAACCAAATTAAAATGCAAAACTTCTTTAGGAAGTAAGAATTTGGACTATTTTACACCATAATACAGGGTGGGGCAAAAGTAGGTTTACAATTGTGAGGACACGAAGCAGTTTATTCTTGTATTACTATTATTGTATTATACAAACAACTGTAAAGCTACTTTTGCCAGCCCTGTATTTGAGAATAGGGTCCATCTATTTTCCCTGTGCTCAGCACACTGCAGTTCTCAAACAAGGCCGTTTTAATGTCCCTTATATTTGCCCAGGGCCAGAAAGGGCTCAGCAATGACGTTACGTCTGTGCTGGTTCTTGTTTAGAATGAGAACCTACGTGGTGAAAAGTATAGGCAGTTTTGGTTTGTATGTTTTTGAAGATTTTTTATTGATTGATTTTAGAGAGAGAGAAAAGGAGAGAGAGATTGATTTGTTGTACTTATCTCTGCATTAGTTGGTTGATTCTTGTATATGTGCTGGCTGGGCATTGAACCTGCAGCCTTGGCGTATCGGGACAATGCTCCAACCACCTGAGCTACCTGGTCAGGGCTTAATTTGTGGTTTTATCCTGCTTTCTGAAATTTAGAAAAATTGAATATTAATATGCCCTTTTTACGTTTGGCTTTAAAATTTTTAAAGCTTTATGAGACTTTTTAAACATACAGAAAAGCGGAAGGAACAGTGAAATGACACTCGGAAACAGCCTGTGGGTCTCTAGTTGTTCCCGTTCTGCCACACTGGCTTTAGCTAGCTCCACAGGTAGAGGGTTATATGCCTTTGTAAGATCTTTGGCTTTTACTAAACCATTTCGAAGAAAGTTGCAGACATAGTTCATGTCTAACCACTTCAGCAAGCATCTCGTCTCCCAAGAGTGAGGGTGTTCTCTACTTACCGTAATACTATTGTTAGAAATAACGGTTCCTTAATGTCATGTAATAGCCATTCCACTTTCTGGTTTTCTTACTTGTCCCTAAATGTCTTTTTTTAAGCCATTTTATGATTTAATGAAGGTTTGTGCAGTGCATTTGGTTATTATATCTCTTTTAATCTAGAATTGTTCTTTTTCTTATTCATGATGAGAATGTTCAAACATACAAAAATTCAAAGTTTTATAACGAACATTTGTATAGCTTTCACCTAGATTCAAGAACTGTTAACATTTTCCTATATGTGCTTTCTATAGATGTTTTAATGTTGCTTTTTATTGATTTTAGTGGGGGAGGGTGGGCAGGAACACCAACCTGTTCCCGTAGGTGCCCTGACTGGGGATCGAACTGGTTATCTTCTCCCTGAGGACATCTTATCCCTAAGTACCTAACATGCTACTCCTTTGGATAAAGACTTTTTCCACTCAAGTTCAATACCATTCCATTAGGAAAATTCACAATAAGACCCTAATATCATCTAATAGCTAGTCCATATTCGGATGTTCCCAGCTGTCGCAAATTGCCCTGGAATCTCATCATGGTGTATGCATTGCTTTTGGTTGCAATGCATATTCTTAATCTAAGACTCCCTCGCCTTTTGTTTGTTTGTTTGTTTGTTTGTTGGGGATAGATCATTAAATCTAAGTGTATTCCACATTCTGGTTTTATCAGATTATTTCCTTGTGTTGGTATTAACTTAGTTCCTCTATTCCTTATATTTCTTGTTAACACATCATTTAGCGTCATGTTTTTTCAGGAACAATTACAGGAAAATATTGTGCAATGTTAGAGTAAGTCTTGGAAAACCATTGAGCCGTTCTGATCAAACTTAGATTTTATCATTCATTTTTGTATTAGGAGCTTAACTAGCCCAATCCTTAAACTAAAATCATCAAGAATTTTATTTACACTATTTTGTTTTGTTCCTTTTAGATTTATGAAATTTCCCTCCTTTTAAAAAATATTTAAGAGCCACTCCATTTAATTTATTGGGATTAAAACTAGCTTAAGTGTCAAAATTAAAAGATTATTCATTCATATACAAAACTAGTGTATATCTGTGACTCTAGTACTGCAGTTTGCAATATGATGACATTGGAATAGTTTGAACCCAGGGCATCGTCAGTATAAATGTGCATAAGGTAAGAATTACTGTATCAGTGATCCCCTTCGAAATTGTAGTAATCATAATCATCAAATCTTTCAGTTTTTCAAAAGGAAAGATAACCTATTCTAAATCTTGAAAAAGTAAAACACATTTATTTAGCTTGTATTTAGGATTTTACAGTTGATTTTTCATTGGCCACTTATTAAGGAAGCAGAAATCAAAAAGGTTCAGAGAATTCAGAAAAATGGAGAAAACATTAGGAGCAAAATAATAATATAATAAGCAGAAGGTAAAATACTAAGGTTTTAGGCTTTAAAGTTTTAATTCTCAAATTTAAAATTTACCAGAAAATGTTACAAATGTCATAAGTAAATTTTGGTCATTCAGGTTAGTTTTCGGATTAAACCTTTGATTTGGCTTTCTTTCTGCCCTACCACCATATTTATAGATAAAATGAAAACATTTACATGATGGAGAGTATTTCCATTAATAGAAAATTTCTGCTGGCCCTGGCCAGATAGCTTGGTTGGTTGGAGTTTCATCACCGTGCACAGAGGTTGCTGGTTCGATTCCCGGTCAGGGCACATACAGCCACAGATCAATGTTCCTGTGTCTGTCTGTCTCTCTCCCTCTCCCTCTCTAAAAATCAATAAACTTAAAACTTTCTCCTAGGTTGTAAATTCTAAAACTTAGATGTACTAGATATTAATATAATCACAGAAGGTCTTATGTATTTTTAAAATTACATTATTTTCTACTTTTTAAGGTTGTGTGCTTGAATGTCCAGTGGTGCTTTATTATTCTTGCACCAAAATCAGAAGGAAATTACAGACTTTTAAAGCACACTTAATTTTAAATGAAATACTTTTCATTTAATAGAAAGGTTGAAAGGAAAAGAGACTAACCTAAATTGTGCTGAAACTTTAAAATTTTATTTTTTATAAAATCGATTTTAGAGAGACAGGAAGGGAGAGGGAGAGAGACAGACAGACAGACAGACACACATTCATTTGTTGTTCCACTTAGTTGTGCGTTCGTTGGTCACTTCCCTATGTGCCCTGGCTGAGGATCAAACCTGCAGCCTTGGTGTTTCTGGATGATGCTAACCGACAGAGCTAACTGGCCAGGGCTGTGTGGAAACTCTTACTAGGACATTGTCTTTTGGGGTCTTTTCCCTTGTCCCCATTTACTCTGGTCATTTGACTTCTGAAGTTTTTATTTTTTTTCTTTTTCTTTTTTTATTTTTTTAAATTATTTTTATTTATTCATTTTAGAGAAGAGAGAGAGAGAAAGAGAGAGAAGGGGGGAGGAGCAGGAAGCACCAACTCCCATATGTGCCTTGACCAGGCAAGCCCAGGGTTTTGAACTGGTGACTTCAGCGTTCCAGGTCAACGCTTTATCCACTGTGTCACCACAGGTCAGGCCTTCTGAAGTTTTTAGACTGGCCTGCTAGAAGAAAGGATGGGTAAGCCCTTATTAAATTTGTCTCAACTATTTGATATTTGGCTGCAATTAGAGTATTACCAAGGGGATTTATGCCTAGCAGGAACTGATATTTTTATAGCCTTCTTTCTGGTCATTAATTCAGTTTTTCAAGACTAAGGGATTAATTAAAGGCATCTTGCACCTAACTGTTTTGTTTCACATAAATCAATATAAGCTTCAGTTCTGAGCATGGTTTCACAAATAGACTTCTCATACCAGGTGGATGCTTTCCCAGTACAACATACAAAGACTGCCCCACATTTTACTGAGTACCAGAATTATCAAATGTACCGGCGGTTCCCAAAGATAGCATTTCTTTTAGCGCTAAAGCCGCATGGTAGTAACTGCTTTGTTTCTGGACATTTCTTTTGAGGAGATTGGACCATGGAGAAGGGTTGATAAAACCGACAGCCAGGACTTAGCTTTCCACATGACACCTTACACATTTCAAAAATACGGGTAGCATTTGGGGATGCAAAGAGGGTCAGACTGGAGACTTGTTCACTGCCCAACACCTGGGATCTTGTTCAGAGATTCCTCGCGCTCTGGTGAACCCCACTGAGAGAGGAGCTGATAAAAGGCATTTGTTTCATTGGTTTAGTATAAGTATATTGGTATATTCATTTTGAAAGGTAAAGCAGCTGCTAGTATCTTACACTGGCTGACTGAAAGCCTAAAATAATTTTCGACTGTGGCCAGTTTTAGATTTTTTAAGTTGCAGATTTTTAATCAAATAAAAGTAGTAAGCTCTGTGGAAATGCCTGTTTTAATTATGTTGCCAGTTCCATTTTAATTCTCTCAAAATTAAGAGTGTATATAGAAGTAACCTTTAAAGGTTAAACATTTAATAAATGGATTATGTAACATTTTGACAGTGAAGGGAGAAACGTGGAATTTTTGCTCAGTGGTAATGGCTAGCTATTATTTCTTTGACTTAATATGTATTTACAGGAATCACTTTTACAATAATTTCTCACATTTTCTCTTTTACATGCATATATACATGCACACATTTATATTAAAGCAAAAGAAGATTAAAGGGGGAAATGGCCAATTTTAAAATCACTTTTTAAGAGGTAATATTTGCTTTCATTTTGTATTTAGAATAAGACAAAATGCTTTTCATAATACAATTTTAAAGTATCAAAGCAAGAAAAGTGATAAAAAATGAATATATTCTTTCCAAGTTTTAAAACAAGACAGCTTTTTTAATCCTATGAAAGGATAAGAAAAGTAGTTCAGAACATGAAAGAAATGTCATTCTTTCCATATCTTTCTTTTGAGAGCACCTGATATTACAGATAGATTAACTGTTACATGAGGAGTGAACGATGGCAGAAATGCTTTCTCTATGAAAAGATGAGACACGTTTCTTTTTGGGTAGCTCCCTTCATGAATGCATTTTAAATGATTCCATTCACACAGAAGGAGTTCAGCCCCTCTGCCTTTTGTTTTGAAGCAGAGTATATCTGTAATTGCTTTGTGCAGGATTATCAGAGAAGCATTAATTCAGTTTCTATAATGGAAGAAGAAACTAGTGAATGCTTATAGATAGTACGTGGTTTAGAGGGAAACTGCAGTGATGCATAGCTCTGGGAAAAGCAAGGTATATCTAGAACTCCTGGCTTTGGCAGGGAGAAGTAGGAGCTAAATTTCTTTGGTTAGAAGATCTTTTATGGTATAGCCAGCTATCTCAGATGGACAACTTTCATTATCGGGTTTAGACATAGAACAGATCGGATACAGAGATGTAGCTAACAGAGTTGAAGTGCATCTTGGAAACTCTTTGGAACCCAGGTTTCAAAGGAGCACAATCGAATGAATGGAGAATAGGACAAAGGGACCCGAAGATTGGGTTTAATATAAAATGAAAGGAAAAAGTGCAAGAAGCAGTTAAACTGACCCAGTTTGGGATCTGTAAGAGCCTGGGTTGGAACTTGGATGGCTGTTATCGGCCATTCTCCTAGACTGTCATGTAACGCTGGTCCCCCTCTCCAGTGCTCCTGATAGGTGTTCTCACTTGGGCTGCACAGAGAAGAGACATACCGCATTTCCCATGTGTAAGACGCTCCCGTGTATAAGGCGCACCTGAAGTTTGGGGCCTGAAATTTGAAAAAAAATGTATTGCATAAAGTTATTGAACTCGTTTTATTAATAAAATTCATACAACTCCTCATCTGTATGAAAAAGCGGGAGATGCAAGTAAAAAAACCTATAACCACTGTGTAAGACGTACCCAGTTTTTAGACACCAAAGTTTTAGAAAACTGGTGTCTTATACATGGGGAAATACGGTAACATGCTCACTGACTCCAGAGGTAGGCAGTCCTGTCTCTGACTTACATACCCGTTTGTTTTTTGTTTTTTTTTTAAACTGTAGTTCCTGTAGAAGAGCTAAATACAGACCTATATGGAAACTAAAAAGGGCAAGTCCCCAGAAGCTCACTGATAAATGTCCACTTAGACATGTTTTCCCCTGCACATACTGCTGACTGTGTAAAACAGTTCCTTTTTATTTTTTGAGAAGATGCTATATGCTTCTCTGTAGTTTTTGTCATTTGACGTTTTGAATGTCTGCGTTAGTGCGTGTGGATGGACCTGCTCTATTGAATGGCTGCTGCACATAGTGCACAGGCAGTCCCCGGGCTACACATGAGAAGTTCTGCAGGTTTGTTCTTAAGAGGAATCTGTATAGAAGTTGAAACAGGGACATTTACCTATTAAATACAACTCAGCCAGATGTTTGTCTTAACATAGTATTTACTTTTACCTTTCTGCACATATAAACAAACACTTTCTAACACACCCTCACACAGTCTTGGATGATGCAGAAGATGACAGACTTGTTGGAGAGGATGGGACTGGTGTTAGGAGTTGGGCTGATTCTGCTGCTGGAGTCAGTGTCTTGAAATGGGCATCCAGGGAGGTTTGTGCAGTTTTTGTTGTTGTTTTTAATTTTTCTTGATTTTAGAGAGAGGAAGGGGGACTGAGACAGGAACACCGAGCTGGTCCTGTATATGCCTGGGGCGGAAATCGAACCAGCAACATCTGCACTTTGGGATGGTGCTCTAACCAGTGAACCTCCCAGCTAAGGCCAGAGCTGTTCTTTTTCTGTTCATCAATGGCCTGTAGCATCTCAGACCTTCAGTAATTTGTACGGTAAACTTCGGTGAGCCTCTCTGTATCAGGATTTTGCTCCTCTAACTTTGCCATTCCTGCTTCCATGAGACGAAAGAACCAGCTAAGTCTTTTGTAGAAAACTTTCTCGGTCCTAGAGTTTCCAGTCCCTGTTTTCTTCCCCAAATGCTGTCATCTGCTGCTCTAGTTCCATAAGGACTTCGTTGGTTAGTTTGCCATAGAGTCGAGTAACTCTATGATATCATTTTCACTGATGTCCCACTGCAATTGATTACCAATAGCCTTAATGGCACTCCGTTCATAGGTAAAAGTTGTAAGTCAGTCAGATGTTTATAACTCGGGGGCTTATTGTATACCAGGGTTTATTCAACCGATGTCTTATTGATAGGTATTTGAGTTGTTCCCAGTTTCTGTGGTCTTAAATAAAATATAATAATGCAGTGAATGTCCATTATCCTGACAGTTCTAATTACAAAGCTTTTTTTTTTTTGTACTGGCCTAAAATCTTCTTTTAACTTCCACTATTTTTTTTGTGTGTGTGACAGAGACAGAGAGAGGGACAGATAGGGACAGACAGACAGGAAGGGAGAGAAATGAGAAACATCAATTCTTTGTTGCAGCACCTAGTTGTTCATTGATTGCTTTCCCATATGTGCCTTGACTGGGGGCTACAGCGGACCGAGTGACCCCTTGCTCAAGCTGGTGAGCTTTGCTCAAAGCAGATGAGCCCGCACTCAAGCTGGCATCCTCGGGGTTTCGAACCTGGGTCCTCTGCGTCCTAGTCTGACGTTCTATCCACTGCACCACTGCCTAGTCAGGATAACTTCCACTTACTGATCCTAAGAACAGTTGCCATCTTCAGGCACGGTCTGCTTTGCCGATGTCTAAAGTGTAGTGATGAAACTGAACACTGTCTTAGTTGTGGTTTCACCCCAATGGGAGTGTGGGATTGTCTATTCTTGTAATTCCATCCGTGACTCTCCAGACTGTCATACCACACATTGTTAGTTCAGATTGAGAATAGTCAGTTAAAGCTTGACATGTCGAGTTCGGGGATTCACAGTGTATCTGATAAAAGCTGTGGACTTCTCACCACTTTGCCCTGGCCCTCAAATGCATTAACACAATTACTGCTGCAGTGTCAGGTGGTTCATGGGTCTTCAGTGTTTCTCGTTTCTTTATGATTAGATTTTGTTGATTACTTTGCCGAAGTTATAGGCTCTCTCATTCTCTGCCAGTGCTGTCACATTAAAAAATTAAACCGGAAACAGTCAGTCTTGGTATTACTTGGTGAGGTCATGCTGTCTCTTAGTGTGTAGCACTTTCTTATTTGCAAGTGCTATTTTTTTTTTTTTTAAATCTAGGATCAGCCTCAAGCTAACCAGTCTGTAGTTGAGAAATCTGTCTGGCTTCTAGTCCTCTCCCATTCTTTGTGATTCCAAACAGATTGCAGAAAGCAATTAAGCCGCCTTATCTGTGAAGCCTCTCAGGATCCTCTGATGTGATTTGTGAGATCAAATGACTTGAACTCAGTGAGGATATCTAGTTGGTTTTTCTTTTTATTTTTTTTCTCAGCCATCTTGGATTTAAGTTTCTTCTTAGTCATTGTATTTGATCTTCAGATTGGAAAGAATAAAACATTCTTAGCTGAGAATGGAAATAAAATAGGAGTAAGGCTGTTTGTCTTTGTGAATATTACATTAACCACCTCATCCAGGAAAGACTTCTGTTTTTCCTCTTCTTCTTTTTACTTTAACCTCTAAAATGCCATTTATTCACTGTCTGGCTCTTTATATAAAGTCACAGTTCATTCAGAGGCTTTAGCCTTGTTCACAGTATTCTTACAGCCTGTTTTGGTTTTTTGCCCCATCTGTTGTAAGTGGTTCTTTAACATGAGTTCCAAAAGCTCTCCAAAAGCTCTCCGTGCAGCACACAGGTCTTCGAGCTCCTTTCCCGTTTCTTCCCCTCAGCAGTATGTTTGGCAGTAACGCAGTCAACATAATGCTTTCGAGAGCCTCTAAGCTTTTGAGAGCCTCTACACAGTTTCTGATCTTGGAATTGATTGTAGTTTTTCTATGAAAAAGTTGAAATCTCCTTGTCTACTACGTGCACCATTCCTCTTTCTTTCTTGATCTCCAAACAACACGGTTACTTTCTCTAAAGCTTCCTTTTACTTCTATGTAAACCAATCATGTTTTACTGGGGAGGGTTAGATCCAGAATTACAGTTTCCCTTATTTTTCCTCTACTTTCTGAAAGACTGAATTTTTACACAGACTGAAAGCATATCATCAGAAGCTGAGTGACACTTTCACATGTGTCCCTTGGTCAGTAATAACAGCTAGTCTCTGCTATTATTTTTTTGTACAGTGCTACATGAAAGGCACCGTACTGAGGCGTCCTTGTGTAGGTTATCTTGCTTGTCTCCTACCGTAGGGTTATGAGGCACAGGTACTATTGTTACACAATACAAATGAGGAAGCAGGCCTACTGATGTTGAATTACTTGCCCAAGATTGCATGGCTCCTGAGTGCCAAAGTCGGATATTTCCTAAATCCGATTCTTAATCACCAGACTGGGCTGTTTGACATGGGGCTTAATTACTATGCTGGACAAGATTCTATTACTTCAAAACCTGTGTAGCACTCAGATCACTGGCTGTGCACAGTAGGCACTTAAATATTTAATTTGAGGTTTGTTTCTTGTTGATTTCCAGGGTATTAATTGTCTTTTAGCTCTTATAACTCAATAAGAGATGAAAAGAATACGTGAGGCACACTATTAGGCAGTTCATAGAAGAAATGAATAGAAAATGAAAAATGTTCATTTTTACTAATCAAATCTACATTTGATGATTTTAGGAGATCTATTTTTAAAATGGCAAGACTCTCTTTTTATAAATATGATACAGGCTTTTTTTTTTTTTTTTTTTTTTTTTGCTTGGTATTCAACTTCTTCCCCCTTTCATAAATCACCCCTGGGTGTTTCGGGTCAGTCTGTTAGGTTCTCTGTCTAAGCTTGTGCATTCACAGATGGCTGTTCATTTGTTTTCATTTCCCCAAATATTTTCTAAGTTCCCTGCGGAAACAGACCACATCTTCTCCTCATTTAAAAAAATCTCCCTATAGCATTAGCACAGTACTTAAAAGTGTGTGTCGTCAGATCTTATTAATCATCTTAATTAGGTAGCTCTAGCTCCAAAAATAAAATGGAAAAAAGGACCTTTTTTTGTCAACTGAATTATTACTATAGTAGTTGATATCAGACCAAGTCTTTTTTTTCTTAATTTTATTTCGAAAATTAAATTTAGCAGGGTGACATTGATAAGTAAAAGTATGTAAGTTTCACATAAACATTTCTATAGCATTTAAACTGTTGATTAGGTTGTGTGCCCATCATCCAAAGTCAAATCGTTTTCTATCACCTTATATTTGTCTCTTTTTACACCCTAGTCCAAGTCTTTATGTGAAAAACCTACTGAGGATTTTGTGTATAACATTTTTACTAACTAACTTAATTCCCCAAATGACTCAGTCATTCTTGTTCTTACCCTGTTCTTGTGATTAAGAAAGCCATGGTCATGTTTTTCTCCACTGTGAAACCTCTATTTGTCTTCCTATGAACCACTTGTAGACCAGGGCCTGACACGTAATAGGTGATTGATACATTTTGTTAGAGGAATTCAGCTTGTGCCTGGAAAGTAACTTGTTTACTTTAAAAAGCTTGGGAATGTGTATAGGTTATGACAAATATAAATCGCAAAAAAAAATGATAAAAGCTTTAAAAAAATTAGTGATGTTAACAAGTAAAGCAATTTTAGTAAAGTGAGCCTAAAACCTTACACGATCTTAGTGAGCTTTGATGTTTTATTTGCCATTGATGTTCTTTCTTTTGGTTAAATTGTTTTACTTTTTTCTTAGGTTAAGACATCAGAATTTTACAGGTACTCTCGACAGCTGCGCTACGAAGTTGACCAAGCACTGAATTACTTTCAGAATGTTCACCAGCAGCCTTTGCTGGACATGAAATCAAGCCGCATTCGCTCTGCCAAACCCCAGACTACAGTATTCCGAGGAATGATTGGACACAGCATGGTTAACAGTAAAATACTGCTCCTGAAGAAACCAAGAGTCTGGTGGGAACTCGAGGGCCCCCAAGTACCTCTGCGCCCAGACTGCCTTGCCATTGTCAATAACTTCGTGTTCTTGTTGGGCGGGGAGGAACTCGGCCCAGATGGCGAATTCCATGCTTCATCCAAAGTGTTCAGGTATGACCCAAGACAAAACTCGTGGCTGCGGATGGCAGACATGTCTGTGCCACGCTCAGAATTTGCAGTTGGTGTTATTGGAAAGTTTATTTACGCTGTAGCAGGCAGAACCAGAGATGAGACTTTCTATTCAACAGAGAGATACGATATCACCAATGATAAATGGGAATTCGTGGATCCTTACCCAGTGAACAAATACGGACATGAGGGGACAGTGCTGAATAACAAGCTGTATATCACTGGTGGCATCACCTCATCGTCCACTTCCAAGCAAGTGTGCGTCTTCGACCCCAGCAAAGAAGGCACTGTAGAGCAGCGGACCAGAAGAACTCAAGTTGTTACCAACTGCTGGGAGAACAAGAGCAAGATGAATTACGCAAGATGCTTTCACAAGATGATCTCTTACAATGGCAAGCTTTACGTCTTCGGTGGTGTCTGTGTGATCTTGCGGGCCTCTTTCGAATCTCAGGGCTGCCCTTCCACAGAAGTGTACAACCCAGAGACTGACCAGTGGACCATTTTGGCGTCCATGCCAATTGGTAGAAGTGGCCATGGTGTGACTGTGCTAGACAAACAAATAATGGTTCTTGGAGGCCTTTGCTACAACGGTCATTACAGCGATTCCATTCTCACCTTTGATCCAGAAGAAAACAAGTGGAAGGAAGACGAGTACCCGCGGATGCCCTGCAAGCTGGATGGTTTACAAGTGTGCAACCTGCACTTTCCAGAATACATACTGGACGAGGTCAGGCGCTGCAACTAATGACATCTTCTCACGTCGAAGCCAAACAAAACGCTTGTTTGTGACAGAGTAGTTAATTGAAAACATAAAGGAAAGCCTCACCAGTTTTACTATCAAAGCCATTGGTCTAATACGGTAAAACTTTTCCATTCTGTGCTAGCATCCTTTTTTTTTCAGTGGCCTCAAACTCATGCAATAAGTTAGTTCTAAGCACTAGCTCTTGAAACTACTTCCTGAAGCAGTTTAATAGAATGATCTACTTATCTGGGAAGCTGATTTTATGCTTTAAACATTTCTCTCAGATGTCAGTGTAGAAGTCATGCATCTTCTAAGAGAAGACCTGATAAGTGTCACTCGATGTAATTTCAGTTCCTTTCTTGATCTGAAATCGTTTTGAACTTTTGGTTCACTGTATTTCTGTCTGTTAGACCTTTTGGTTTTATTAAGTTTAAAACTCTTGCCCTTTTTGCATGGCTTTTTGCTGAAAATGCAAAAATATAAATTTTCTACAAAGTTAACTTTTTATATTCAAAACACTATTTCTAAGCTGCCTTCTCTTACTGCATTGTGTTAGTGAAAGTGTATCCATATGTGCATACATCCTATGAATATATAAGGCACATCCTCTTTTACGCCTGGCTAGGATTCTATATTTTTAAGCTAGTGCACTTGCACACACGGTTTGCCATACCTGTTGAATTTTAGGTGTAATGTCTTTTCATGTATTACCATCTATAGAGAATTAAAAATAACTGGAGTCCTCATTTGGTGTCAAAGTAGCCTATCTTCAGTCCATATTGATTCAGTAATGTTTGAACTCTTTATATTCCTGAAACACGTATGGGGTTATGAAAACTAACACTTCATATTTTATTTTCAAAGTACACGTTAGTGCTCCTCATTGATGTATGTCTTCTTATTGAACATGTTTTTCTTTGCAGTCTGTTTAACATTGCCCTGGTTTTAGTGAGAATTGGAGTGGTAGATGACAAGCCCTGGCCCTGCAGCGTGCAAGCACTTTTAAAGAAAATTTAGGTAATGCCAGACTCCTAAATAAAGGCCCCTTAAAAGTAAGTGCAACTTCCATTCTTTACATTCAATAAGGCTGCTGTACCTGTTATTGAATGGAATGTAGCAACTTATGGAAAATTTGAGCTCAGTTTTGACTTAGAGGTAAGAAATAGAATTCTGATCTTACCGGTCATATCTACTGGTTTCTTTAGTACAAAAACCTTAGCAGCACCAGGCATGCAAGCTCTCAGCTTTTGTTTTATTTACTGAAAGCTACTAGCATGAAGGACAGTAACCTCAAAGTTGAGAATGGCTCGAGACTAACTGTTGAAAAGCATTTTGCAGTAAGTGCTTTAGGATTAGCCGCACCTTTCAACGAGAAGGAAAAACATAGTTGACAGAGCTAAGCAAGAATAACCAGGGAATGGCTCATTCAAACTGACGCCGTTTTTTCCTGAGTAGAGTCTATAGCTGATACAGACTAGATCTACACTGGCAAAACTTGCCAGGCCCTAAGATATTGGTGCAATATTGCAATGCCTTCTCTATGGCTGTTGTATAAATTTTCTAATCCCCCCCCCCCCCCTTTTTTTTGCTGCTGCCACCACTGATCATTAGAAGAGTGAAGTCATGGAAATGTGAAGACTTTGTTTTGTTTTTTTGCAGTTAAGTGAGACAACTATAAAAACAAAACCCTGGTTTTAAGCCTCCAAAACTGGAGGCTTAAAGAAATTTGGATTTAAGAAAGAATCAGGTACATTATTAGCTTTTGAAGAAGAAAAGCGGTATTGGTTTTAGAAATCAAGTTAGTATTCTTTTGTATATGAGACTTAAATTTCTATTAAATGATTCTATCATTTGCTTTGTTTTTAAAAATAAAACTGATATCCTTTCCCATGTTAATATGGGTAAAAGTCCTTTTCTACACTTAAAATATCATTTCTAATCATTTTACTTTTGCAAACTAGGATTAGCTTAGTCATTTAAATATTTTTCTAATATATCAGTTGGTTTAGTGTTTTGTACATCTGCTGTCGTGCTTTAAAGAAAATCACAATAATGTCTTCATTAATTTCCTCATTGTTGTCTTTTGCTGGAAAAGACCGAGACAGGGTACCCCTCATCAGGCTTTTACACTCCAGTGGTGGTTCTCTTGAACTGTTGAGATATGACTTCATAGCCCTAGTTAGAGGAAGATCTGGGCAAATGATGGACATTCTTGGCCTTCTATTCCAAAGACAGAAGGCCAAGGTCAAAGTCATGTTTTGGAAAATTTGTGAAATCTTAACTTGAACTAACTCTGGGTTCAGCTTCACACTTAAGTCATGTCTGACCTGATGTTAGCTGTAATCAGTTTTGAGCTTTAAGAATAGTTGCTATTGCGTGGGTTCTTAATGAATGTATGAGAAAATTCTTCTGGTTATATGTAGCACTAATATAGGTTCTTTTAAATCATGGTAACTCACATTCCCTTTTCAAGTTATAGGTTAATTGCTGAAAGAGATTTATTTTTGTTATACTAAACTATGGAAAATTTTTTCATAGATTTTTTTCACATTTTTTTTTGTGCTTCATTTGGAACCATTTTTGTTTATATACATTGTATGTGTTCAAGTAGTAGTTCTTTAAAACTTCAGTTAGATTTGAAACTATTCAGTGCAACTGTTGTCATCTTTATTAATTTTCACTTTACATTTTAAATGCCAGACTACCAAAATAGCTGATTTTCATTAGTGTCATCTGAATTGGAAATGTTTGTTTTCTTCCATGTCTTTGACCTAAGTTTTGAGTTTAATCTGCTTAAAGAAAATTCTTGCACTACAACCTTTTCATAAAACTCAAGATTGTCTCATTGAAGGTTTTGTATCGGAAGAAATACTACTGTTTTTTTTTTGAAAAGCAAAGCTTAATGAATAGAATTATTAGCTTTTCTTGAGACAGCTTTCTCTGTGTCCTCATTCCTCTGCTCTGTGTGAGTGTTGCTATCCTTTGTGAAATACTGACTGAGCCCTTCACTTACCCTTTCTAAAGTAGCACCTTTGGACACCTCGTTCTGGGAAGCCTGCTCGAGTCATAGTAGAGGACACACATTTCTACGGGGAGCAGTGGTAAAAATGGAGAGTTTTGTCTTAATTACAAGAAACTAAGCTTTAAATATTTTATAGCAAATTATTTGAGCTGCATAATCTAAACATGTCAAACGTTCAGTGGGACTATTTTTATATATGTATATGTGGTTGTAGGTCATAACATTTCAGTTTATAATATAAATTGTTATTTCAGTTTATAAGCTATCTCTCAAAAAAGACTAGCTTTCTTGAGAATACATAATTTAAAGTTTTAGATTGAAGTGAAACACAACATAGATAATAGTGAAATTAGATATAATTGAGGGCTAAATAGCAGTAAAACTGCTTGTGCCATTTTGTTTGCCTATTATACACCTTTGATTTTTTTTTGTACTCTGAACATTTTTAGGGATCATACATTTGTTCAATTGGATTAGAGCTGGTTTGGGAATAAATATCTTCTAAAAAGAGATTTATTTTAAAAGCAAAAGTCCCAAGAAATTAGTTTATTCTAAAGTCAAATATTCAATAGACACAGCCCGGAATAGGTAAACTCATGGAAGGCACACCCTTTTGGTGTGCCGGTGTAACTTCACTATTACACGCGGAACATGGAGAGAAGGCCGTCAGCTCTGTCTGTTCCCCCTTCAAATTCTTGGATTTCCTTTTCACATCTTTGGGAACAACTACACGAAAAACCTTATTAACCAGTCTATCAGTAAGGATTAGGAGTTTGCTTTCTGGAGGAATGACCTAGAGAGGTGACCAGAGAGGTTATTTTCTATCTAACTTGTATATGCCTACACCTCTTGGCATACTTTGTCTATTAGAAAACTATTTTGACCTTTATGTACATTTTGGGTCAGTAGTCAAATTAATCCTAGGGCCGATTTAAAAATATTAACAATAATTTAAGGTTTGCCTTTTATACCTGTTTTGAAAGCCTTTACATTTTTGTCAGGTAATATTTCCCAAGCCGTGAATATAATCTATTCAAACATGTTTATGCTATCTGTTCTGTTTTTAAATCGAAAAAAAATGTTAAAAGTGTTTATGAAGAAAAGTTTAAATAAAGTATTTTTCATCTTTAAAACATACTTCTTTACGTCTTGTTATTTACTATCTTTATATAACCCATCATTTTCAAAGTCACTCATGAATTGATCAGCAAGCAGTATCTGTTTTGTTTCCCTTCAATGTGCCAAGGAAGTGCCACAAAAATGTGATCACTGCTGCTTCCAGCCACCGGTTCACGTGAGCATGTCAGAGTGAATTTATCTGCACTTACATGCAATCGAAATTTTATAATGAACCGAGTCACTCAATTTCCACTAACAGATTTTCAGAATGGAAATACAGACTTGAGGGAAAGCATTTAGAAGCCTAAGGCCTTAGTTCGGTAATTTTTAGGTTTCCTTTAGCATTTTTGATTCATTGTTCTTTTCTAATGATTAGCTTTTTGTATTCTTTTAAAAAAAATTTTTTTTACTTTTATTTTCAGAGAGGAGAGAGAATGAGAGAGAGAGAGAGAGAGAGAAGGAGGAGGGAGGAGCAGGAAGCATCAACTCCCATATGTGCCTTGACCAGGCAAGCCCAGGGTTTTGAACCGGCGACCTCAGCATTCCAGGTCGACGCTTTATCCACTGCACCACCACAGGTCAGGCTGATTCACTGTTCTTAACGTCATTTCTGAAACTAGGAACTAGGCAGGAATGAATGGACAACCTCACAAGTGCCTGGATATACGCAGGCCCACGCCTACCTCCTTCAGGACGGACTCTGAGAAGCCTCAGCAGTAGTCCCTCATGCTGGCCTCTAGCCATTTCCAGCCTCTCCCTCTGTCACTTCCTACATTCTATTCTGTTGTGATCTTTTTAAAAAATGGAATTTGGGGGAGTTAGATGTTTTCGGTGTACAATTCAATAAAACTTCATCAGCACACTGTGTCATGTGCCCATCACCCCACGCAAAGTCTCATTCTGTTCCCATTTTGTGTGAATTTCCAGCCTCAAATTATACTTGCTTTCTTTCCCTTTCCCTGCTTGCAAAATCCACTTCTCTTTCAAAGCCCAACTCAAATGCTCGCCCCACCTCCTGCAGCCTGTTCTCTCCCATGGAATTAATTGCTGCTTCTACACTCAACACATTTATAGTCTATTTCATTTTGCATAATAGTTGGGTATAATTCATTCTCCACAACTAGATCATAGTCTATTTGAATGAAAGGACCTTCTTTTATTCCTCTTTGTACCCTTACACCTAGCACGATACTTTTTGTATATAATGGGCACTGAGCTCTAAATGTTTATTGCAGCATGTGACAAATTGCCTGTGAGTTACAGACAGATGCTGTCGGCATTTGGAAGAGAGATACTAGTTCCCCAGGGGTTTTGTCTCTGCTTCTTTCTGTCTACTCACTCCTTGCCCAGTCTCATCCACACCTGTGGCTTACCTCTATTTATGCTGATATCTGTCAAATCTCTATTTCTCAACCCAGAGTTGCAATCGTCTGAACATTTCTCACATGTTTTATCGGAATTTCAAACTGAACAAGTACAAACCTGAATACATAATTCCCTTCCCCAAACCCTGCCCCCTTGTCCTGCACTCCCTGAATTAGGATGTGGCTCTACCATTGCCTGGGAGTGTTCAGGTTCAAAACCTGGGATATGTTTAGCAACGCCTCTCTTCCCCTTCCCCCCAACATCTTGGTTCATCCAGTCCTGTCAGTTACCTCTTCCTTGCCCTCGTTTCTCCATTGATACTTTCCTCATTCAGGCCCTTGTCATTCTTGCTGGCCATCGGGAGCTTTCTTTCTGATCTTCTACCTTCACGGTCCATTTTCTACACTGCTGCCAGCGGGAGCTTTCAAAACCTAAATATCCTGAGATTCAACAGCCCTTAATACTCCATCTTGAGAAAAAGATCCAAACTCCCTAGCCTGCCACACAAGGTCCTCCATTTTTTCCTCGCTTTGTTCCTGTTCAGTCCCCTACACATCCCGTATTCTGGCGATGCAAGCTACTTGGGCTTCCCGAATAGGCCACCTTTTCTCCAGCCTCCCTGCCTTCGTACGTGCTTTTCCCGTTCCTTTCCTGGCTAAGCCTTTGGTCTTCGAGAACCGGCCTGGGCATCATGGCCTCTGTCAAGTCTTCTTTAACCCTTTGGGCCATATGAACTGTGCCCTTGGCTTTACCATAGCACCTTGTGGGTGCCTAGACCGCCCACCTCTGACACTTGACTAGAACTGTCTTCTCTATCCCACTTCTAATTGTACTTTTTTGAGGGCAGACACTGTGTCTTTATTTTCCAAGAGTCTGACTTAACGCCTGGCACATGGTAAGTCCTCCCTAATAAAAATAGAACCCAGAAACTTGGAAGGTCACCAATAAAATGCTCCTGCTGAGGAGGGGCAGCTGTAGTAGCTTGCTTGTCTGCCAAAACGACCTCCCCGAGGAGTTCCCTCTGGTCATTCCCACTGCCGCTGCTCCCGTGTCTGAAAGGTGGACGCACACAGCCGAGGAGTTCCCTCCGGTCATTCCCACTGCCGCTGCTCCCGTGTCTGAAAGGTGGACGCACACAGCCGAGGAGTTCCCTCCGGTCATTCCCACTGCCGCTGCTCCCGTGTCTGAAAGGGGGACGCACACAGCTGAGGAGTTCCCTCCGGTCATTCCCACTGCCGCTGCTCCTGTGTCTGAAAGGTGGACGCACACAGCCGAGGAGTTCCCTCCGGTCATTCCCACTACCTCTGCTCCCGTGTCTGAAAGGGGGACGCACACAGCCGAGGAGTTCCCTCCGGTCATTCCCACTACCTCTGCTCCCGTGTCTGAAAGGTGGACGCACACAGCCATCACAGTTGTCAGCAGACACATCTTCCCTTCCCTTAACATGGTAGTTCTGGGCCAGGTGGAAAATATCGAGTGAAATAGGCCAAAAGCACACCATTAATTCCATGAAATGCTCTGTGGCGGAAACAGGTGACTGGTGGGCACAATCTTGAGAAACACTACATAAGATGTCTTTTTTCTTAGACAGTCTCGACGAACAACTTATTAAAGGCTCTGAGAAGTCCTGGTGTTAACTCATTTTGATTTTGTTTTTTTTCAGTGTAAACCAAACATTTGACCACTGAGCTCCTTCTCATGGAATATATATGATCCATGAATGTTCTTGCGAAAGCTACACTAAGGAATAAGCAAAAGAGAACAAGTAGAAAGGACCATTAATTCAGTTACCCTGGTCTATAAGATAGGACTTCTTCCTGCAGGTCCAGTTAGTTTCCAAGCTGAAGTTGACATTTAGCCACAGTGATGTTACCCTGGGGATTTCACATCTCAAGGAGGGTCCCACCTTCTCTTTCTGGGGGTCGAATGCATTTGTGTAATTATTTGTACAACCTTGTATGGTTTAAGGAGCAGGACTTCCAGAATGGCCAGGTGAAGAGCTCAGCAGGTCTCCCTAAAAAGCAATGTTGAAAATGAACAAGCTTGTCAAAAAATGTAGACCAAAGGCATACACACTGAGAAGTACTTATTCAAGAAAATGCACTAAAGCTCACCAAGAGCTGTGGGATTCGGATCATTTTGCCTGGGGCTGTTTCCATCCCAACGCCCCTTCCCCTGGCTTTGTGGCACAGAAGTTCTACCAGGGCCAGCAGAGGGATC
This sequence comes from Saccopteryx bilineata, assembly GCF_036850765.1. Taxonomy (NCBI): domain Eukaryota; kingdom Metazoa; phylum Chordata; class Mammalia; order Chiroptera; family Emballonuridae; genus Saccopteryx; species Saccopteryx bilineata. Next base: position 128,350,939 of record NC_089502.1, read on the forward strand.
TGGCTTTATTTGGAGTGGAGTATGGAGAATGCCATGTGTCACTGTGGCCAACACTGCAGCTAGAATGAGGTCTCAACAGTGATAGAGTTTAGTAATAAACTGGCGGCCAGAGCAGCCAGGAATTTAACAGGAGATCTAGGGAGTGAGACAGCCTACTTTATCCCTGGTGGCCCAGAAGGCCTTGCTCTGTGTGTACCTAAGGGGAGGCCTAAGAGGGCCAAAGCAAGGTACTTGCCCCTGGCTGGGTGTGAGGCCTTGCGGACACAGAAAATATTTGGAATACACTTGGAAATTGTTCGAACTTTGAACGCATTCCCCAGATCACACAGATTTATCAGCAAAGGGTGAAGAAGCCCTACTGGCTCAAAGTGTGTAAGTGCAACTTCTGACCAATCACTGGCTGACCACTAAGCTATGCTGACTCGGGTGATCCTTTGGAATCTAAGCTTAAACATAAGAATTCTTAAAAACAAACTAAACAGAGATATCAGTGGCCATACACGAGGGTGGGGACGGGGGGGGGGTAAGTGAGTGGAGAATAAATTCCACAGAATTCCTCCAGGCTAATCACTAAACATACCACACCAAGAAAAAGCAAAAACCACCACACGGAATCTAGAGTTACTACAATATTACCTAAAATGTGAAGTTTCCAAAAAAAGAATTAGGAGACATGCAAAGAAACTGGAAAGGGTAACCCATACCCAGAAAGTCAATAGAAAACTCTCAGAGGGTTCAGTGTTAGGGGGAGCAGTATAATTATAGTTTTGTGTCCTGTATTTCACAAAATTGTTTTAGAAACAATTTCAAAAAGTCACTACAATTTCTTTGAAAATATTTTTAGTGACTGTTAGTGTTCTATAATATGGCTATGTGATAATTTATCTAATCATGCTCCTACTGTGAGATATAACTGCATTTTAAAGTAGTTCTTTCATTTGATTTATATATTATATATTATCTATACTTCCAATTATTTTTGAATGTAGTTTTCTAAAGATGGGATAAAAAAGGAACTATTTAAAGTCCCTGACAAATATTGCTAGATGAAGCATCAGGGAAGTTGTATAATATTTGACCCACATCAGTAGCGAATATAAATTTTTTTATTACCACATCCTATACTTGAAAAAGAAATTTAAAAAATCATTAGTAATCTAATAGGTGAAAGTTGTATTTTCATTTTTATTTCTTTGATTACAGTGAGTGTTGAGTAATTTTTCACATCTATTTGCTAATATGTCCTATGAATTCCTGTTCATATCATTTATGCATTTTTAGTGGTATTTTGGTGTTTTATTATGGATTTGGGAGGATTCCTCAGCAACTATGCTTTCCACACAAGTGTACTATCCCAAATGATGACTAGTATCTTTAATTATTGGGATGATTTAAAAATATCGTATAATAAAATTCCATTGAATGTGGAAAGTGAATAAAACAATTTAAAGAAAACAAAAGGGATGGGAATTATAGTGATGGAACAAAATGATTAAGAATCAAGGGTTTAAAATAGTTTTGTGCACCTGACCAGGCGGCGGCGCAGTGGATAGAGCGTCGGACTGGGATGCAGAGGACCCAGGTTCGAGACCCTGAGGTCGCCAGCTTCAGCGCGGGCTTATCTGGTTTGAGCAAAAAGCTCATCAGCTTGAACCCAAGATCGCTGGCTTGAGCAAGGGGTTACTCAGTCTGCTGAAGGTCCGTGGTCAAGGCACATATGAGAAAGCAATCAATGAAAAACTAAGGTATTGCAACTTGCAATGAAAAACTAATGATTGATGCTTCTCATCTGCCTCCGTTCCTGTCTGTCTATCCCTCTCACTGACTCACTCTCTGTCTCTGTAAAAAAAATAAATTAATTAAAATAAAATAAAATAAAATAGTTTTGTGCTTCTTTTGACAGAGAGAGACTCAGAGAGAGGGATTGACAGGAAGGGAGAGAGATGAGAAGCATCAATTCTTTGTTGCAGCACCTTAGTTGTTCATTGATTGCTTTCTCATATGTGCCTTGACCAAGGGGTTACAGCAGAGCGAGTGACCCCTTGCTCAAGCCATTGACCTTTGGGCTCAAGCCAGCAACCATGGGGTCATGCCTATGATCCCAGACTCAAGCCAGCAACCCCACACTCAAGCTGGTGAGCCTGCACTCAAGCCAGCGACCTTGGGGTTTCAAACCTAGGTCATTTGCATCCCAGTCTGATGATCTATCCACTGTACCACCACCTGGCGCAGTGATAGGAGGAGAGAGAGACAGACTCCTGCATGCACTCTGACCAGGATCCACCTGGTAACCACTGTCTGGGGCCAATACTCGAATCAACTGAGCTATCCTCAGCGCCCAGGGATTATTCTCAAACCGGTCCCAATTGAGCCACTGGCTGCGAGAAAGAGAGAGAGAAGGAAAAGAGAATCAGATGGTCACTTCTTCTATGTACCCTGACTGGGGATTGAACAGGATGTTCTCATGCCGGGCCAACACTCTATCCACAAGTCAACCAGCCAGGGCCAAAATAGTGGGGGGTTTTTGTTTTGTTTTTTTTTTCTAATTTTTTTTTTTGCACTTCTTTGAAGCTGGAAACGGGGAGAGACAGCCAGACAGACTCCCGCATGCGCCCGACCAGGATCCACCCGGCGCGCTCACCAGGGGGCGACGCTCTGCCCACCAGGGGGCGATGCTCTGCCCCTCCGGAGCGTCGCTCTGTCGCGATCAGAGCCACTCCAGCACCTGGGGCAGAGGCCAAGGAGCCATCCCCAGCACCGGGGCCATCCTTGCTCCAATGGAGCCTCGCTGCGGGAGGGGAAGAGAGAGACAGAGAGGAAGGAGAGGGGGAGGGATGGAAAAGCAGATGGACGCTTCTCCTGTGTGCCCTGGCCGGGAATTGAACCCAGGACCCCTGCACGCCAGGCCGATGCTCCACCACTGAGCCAACCGGCCAGGGCCAAAAATAGTGTTTTTTAAAAATCTCAATTCCATATGTCCCAAATAAATGTCCAACCTGAAAGAATACAGTCCAACTTCATATACATTTTATGTGGTATGTTATTGGCCCTTTTTAGAAAATGGGATTAATTATACTGGGGAACAAAATTTTTGTTGCATCCACAAAAACACTTGTTCTTACCTAATTTGAGTGTGCTGATCTCAAATCTGACATTAGTTTTTCTCTGTAAGCTACAGGTTTTTTTGCAGTTCAAGATTTTAGGTTTTCATCTTATTGTAAAATTTTCAACATTTAGTTTAACATAATGAAGTAGAATGTCTTCTTGGGCATCATCTTTGCGAAAATATAATAATTTATATAATGCAGTAAATACACTAATACACTAAAAGATATGATTGAATCAGAATTTGTCAACAACTTCAAAATAGAACATATTAAAACACTTATTTTAATCATAAAATTTGTGCAAAACTTAAATTCTATTCAGGCAAAAATTTGCGTTTGTAGCTCTTGTGTTTGTGTACTTGTTGAGGACAATCTTGTTTGATGCTCCAGCAGTAGTCTGCTCATCACTAACAGCTCCAAGATTTTCGGGAAACTTATCAAGGTGACTGTTCAGGAAGTGAATTTTAATGCTCATGTTACATCCAATGTCGCAGAAAGCCAACAGCATCCTTTGAACCAGAAGTTCATAGTTTTCTGCTTTTTTGTTGCCAAGGAAGTTCTTTGTAGCTGTCACAAAAGACTGCCATGCTACTTTCTCTCCTTATTCATCTTCCTGGCAAATTCTTCGTCACATATGAGGGTTTGAATTTGAGGTCCATCGAATACACCTGCTTTTATCTTCTTGAAAGACAAGGCAGGAAAAGCAGAAATAATATGTTGAAAGCATTCACTTTCTCTATTCAAAGCCTGAACAAACTGCTTCATTAAGCCAAGTCTGATGTGAAGTGGGAGAAAAATGATCCTCGATTAACTACAGGTTTATTCACAATATTTTGCATCCCTAGTTCCAGAACTTCATGTTTCAGCCACTCCTTCTGTGTCCAGTGTTTCTCCCGAGCTCGGCTGTCCCACAAACACAGAAAGCAAGGATACTTCATGAAACCTCTCTGTTGTCCTAGCCAGAAATTTACCATTTTAAGATCCACACAAATGATCCAGTTATGCTCCTCATACTTCAGAAAGTCGAGGACAATTTTTATGTCATTATAATCTTCTCGCAGATGAGCTGAATAACCAATTGGAACCACTGCATAAACATTACCGTTATGGCCTGACCTATGGTGGTGCAGTGGATTAAGCGTTGACCTGGAACACTGAGGTCACTGGTTCGAAACCCTGGGCTTGCCTGGTCAAGGCACATATAGGAGTTGATGCTTCCTGCTCCTCCCCCTACCTCTCACTCTCCTCTCTAAAAATGAATAAATTAAAAACAAAACATTACCGTTGTGTAGGAGAACATATTTCAGACTCCGTTTAGAGCTGTCAAGAAATAGCCGCCATTCTGTTGGATTGTAAGTGGTAACACCTAGCTGATATCATGACAGTAAACAAAGTGTTTGTCTTCGGAAAAAAAGTCCACAAAAACTTGTTCACGCTTCCTGAAATGGGATACTTTAGCTGACCGGTGAAGTACATTCTTTTCTTGAAGCCTAGAGGCTAATAACTCAGCTGTTTTCTTTGAGAGGCCCAAATCTCTTACTAAGTCATTCAATGCGGGTTGGTAAACTGCTGAGGGGTTAAGGACTGCTTGGCATCAGAAGAAGACCCTTCAGATTCTACAACCATTTCCTCATGCATCTTATCAAAATACACTTGATCACTATGTTCACTTTCTTCATCCTTAGAAGAAATAAAACCATTGAAAACTGGAACCGGGAGTGTCTCAGAGTGTGGGATAGGTCGTATTGCTGAAGAAATATTAGGATATGCCATGATATGCCGTTTTTTCTTGCCGATGCCCTTTGTATGGATCAGACAGAAATAATAGTCACTGCTGTGGCTCTTAGGTTCACGCCAAACCATGGGAATATCAAAAGGCATTCCTTTGCATTTTCCTTTTGTCCAGTCACGAAGCATTTCCTCACAATTATGACACACAATATGAGGAGCCCAATTCTTGTCTTGATTGCCAAGGGGAACTTGAAAATAGGCAATATATGCACATGTCACAAATGATGAAATATTGCGCCTTTGACGTTGAAGTGTGTAACAACCACATATATAACAGAAGGTGTCAGGACTATTCTTACATTTACGCCCACTCGAAAAAGCCATGATTCAATCTTAAAACAAAATAAGAGGGTGTTTTTATCAGATAATAATTTTTACATTTAAAAACAACTACAATTATGTAAAAGTGATGTTTGTAAAACATTAATTGCCTTGTGGTTATGTTCAATCCAAGAGTCGTTGCCCTTTAACTCCAATTTAAAAACTAATGCATGCCAGTAACTGTAACAAAAAGAAATTAAAATTGCATAAAAACTGGAGCATGCACCAAAAAACGGATTTCAGATTTGGAATCAGCGATGCAGACATATATAGAAACAGTTCTAAAACCTCATGCAATAGAAAATGAAAAAAAAAATTTGTTCCCCAGTGTTATCCATAACATTTTAAATTTCTTTTTATTTTGTATTCAAATTTCCTAGTTAAATTTAAATTTGCTTCTTCAATGCCTTTTAGCATCTCTTAATTATACAAATATGGACTTTCAAATGATTGTTTACTATATAGATTTTTGACAATGAATCATTTTTGTATTCCTGAAACAAAATTAATGTGTTGAAAATTTCTAAAACATCAGATACATTGAAGAGATAGGAGCAGCTAATAAAAATATTGAGAAAGCCATGGTACAGGGACCAAAATAACCCTATTCAAAAGTGAACAGCATTCTCCTTAGATCTGGGGGTGAGAGGTTTGAATGGAAACATGCATTCAAACTTATTGTTAGTGAATGCCTGCTATGTGTACTTGTGGGAGTGAACAAGATTCACTCTGCTCTCAATCTAATGAGGAATATAAGTAACTCAAAATCACTTAAGGCAAGGGATAAAAATGAGGCAAGAGATAAAGAGAGGAAAAAGCAGGGGGTCGTGGGAGCTCAGTTACAATCACTATTGATTAGAATCAGGAGAGGTTCACGGAGGAGCTAGCGTTTCTACTTGGTCATTGAGATTAAGCAGGGTTTCTCTAAGCAGAGAATATAGAAAAGGATTCTCAAGAAAGGATATGCAGCCTGACCAGGCGGTGGCGCAGTGGGTAGAGTGTCAGATTGGGATGCAGAGGACCCAGGTTCGAGACCCCGAGGTCACCAGCTTGAGCGAGGGCTCATCTGGTTTGAGCAAAGCTCACCAGCTTGGACCCAAGGTCGCTGGCTCAAGCAAGGGGTTACTCACACTGCTGTAAGCCCCTGGTCAAGGCACATACGAGAAAGCAATCAATGAACAACTAAGGTCTCGCAATGAAAAACTGATGATTGATGCTTCTCATCTCTCTCTGTTCCTGTCTGTCTGTCCCTACCTATCCCTCTCTCTGACTCTCTCTGTTCCTGTAAAAAAAAAAGAAAAAAAGAAAGGATATGCAAAGAAGCATGGGAGGTCCCACAAGGCAGAGGCTCCTAACCCAGGCATGCACCCAGATCCAGCCTATTGGTCTTTTATTCAAATGGATTCTGGTGGAAATGACATAAAGTAGCATCTAGTAAAATTTGCTATGAATGAAAGAAGTGGGTAAAGACCCATTTTAACTCATGAAATTTTTTTTTTTTATTATAAAACACTGACCATGGAAATTTAGACTCTATAAAAATAATCAACACAGTTTCTCTGGCCAGATAGCTCGGTTGGTAAGAGCATCATTCTGAAGCACAGAGGTTGCTGGTTCAATCCCCAGTCAGAGCACATACAGGGACAGATCCATGTTCTCCTCTCTCTCTCTCTCTCTCTCTCTCTGAAATCAATAAAATAAACATTAAACAATAATCAACACAGTAAAACTAACAATGGCGAAGATCTTATACAATTAAACTTGTAGTCTTTTAAAAATTCATACTTAGTGATTTCAGAGAGAGAGGGGAAGGGAGAGAAACATCAATTTGTTGTTCCACTTATTTATGCATCCATTGGTTGACCACTGTATGTGGTCTAACCAGGGGCCAAACCCACAACTTTGGCATATTGGGATGATGCTCTAACCCACTGAGCAACCTGGCTGGGGCTCACCGGTAGTCTTAGGTTGGGCTCCCTGGAAGCTGACTCCATGATAAGAATAAGAGTGTTAAGTAATTTATTTGTGTCGTCATTCCAGAAAACAGCAGGGAGCAGGGGACTAAGACAGGGACTGGGATGGCCAGTAAGGGTACATCATCAAGCAGATTTCAATGGGGGTGGGGCGGTGAATGGGCTTAATCCTCCCTCTCTAGGCAACTGGGGAAAAAGGTGTAGAACATGCCTCAGAGTAATCCCACCAGAGGACAAGGAAGCTGGGGTATCCATCCTCCAACTGCCATGTGTCACCAGCACATTAACCCAAGCACTTCTGGCCCAGGGTGTCCAGGCTGAGAGAATGCTCAGATGGGAAGTTGCAGGTGTCTGTGCACAGAAGCCAACCACCCGTCTCATGTACTGATGGGTAGTGCCAACAGGGTATGGGCAGGCCGCCATGGCTGTTTGTGACATTGTTATTGACACAAAACTACTGGAAGAATTAATCTTGACAAAATCTAGGCCCACAGAATTTGCACCACAGGCAACTGGTAGGCATAATTGCTATAAAAGTAAACCTATCTATAAGAGGATAAAATTTAAAATAATTTGCCCTGGCTAAACAGCTCAGTGGGTTAGAACATCATCCCAAAGCACAGAGGTTGCTGGTTCAATCCCCATCAGAGAATATACAGGGACATATTGATGTTCTTATCTCTCTCCATCTCTCCCTTCCTCTCTCTCAAATCAATAAAATAAACATTAAAAAAATAAAAAATTTCAGTTGGACAAATTTTATAACAAATCGTCATAGTGACATTTTATGACTAAACATTTTCCAGATGAAAATAATTTCAGTAATTCTTTTTTTAGAGACAGAGACAGAGAGAGAGATAAACAGGAAGAGAGAGATAAGAAGCATCATCTCGTAGTTGCTTCACTTAGTTGTTCATTGACTGCTTCTCATAAGTGCCCTCCTCAAGTCAGCAACCATGGAATCATGTCGATTATCCCACGCTCACCTGACCAGGCAGTGGTGCAGTGGATAGAGCATCGGACTGGGATGCGGAGGACCCAGGTTCGAGATCCCGAGGTCCCCAACTTGAGTGCGGGCTCATCTTGTTTGAGCAAAGCTCACCAGCTTGGACCCAAGGTCGCTGGCTCGAGCAAGGAGTTACTCGGTCTGCTGAACGCCCATGGTCAAGGCACATATGAGAAAGCAATCAATGAACAACTAAGGTGTCGCTACAAAAAACTAATGATTGATGCTTCTCATCTCTCTCCGTTCCTGTCTGTCTGTCCCTATCTATCCCTCTCTCTGACTCTCTCTCTGTCTCTGTAAAAAAATAAAAAATAAAAAATAAAATATTATCCCACGCTCCCTGCACTCAAGCCAGGTGAGCCCACGCTCAAGTTGGTGACCTTGAGGTTTCAAACCTGGGACCTCAGCTCTATCCACTGTGCCACCACTGCTCAGACATCAGAAATTCTTTTTTTTTCTTTTACAGGGACAGAGATAGAGTCAGAGAGAGGGATAGATAGGGACAGACAGACAGGAACGGAGAGAGACGAGAAGCATCAATTATCAATTTTTTGTTGCGACACCTTAGTTGTTCATTGATTGCTTTCTCATATGTGCCTTGACCATGGGCCTACAGCTGACCGAGTAACCCCTTGCTCGAGCCAGTGACCTTGGGCTCAAGCTGGTGAGCTTTTTTGCTCAAACCAGATGAGCCAGTGCTCAAGCTGGTGACCTCGGGGTCTCAAACCTGGGTCCTCCGCATCCCAGTCCGATGCTCTATCCACTGCACGACTGCCTGATTAGGCAGGCGTCAATAATTCTTGATCTGTTCACAAATTGGTAGTTACAGAATAGTCATGGGGATGTAAAATACAGCATAGAAAATAGAGTCAATAATATTGTAATAACTGGTGCAAGGTCGGTATTGAAAATATTGGGGGGAACACTTAGTAAAGTATATAATCATCTAACCATTTTGCTGTCCACTTGAAATCAATAAAAATAATATTGGATGTCAACTCTAATTGAAAATTTAAGATGAGAAGCAAAAGAAAATAATTTCAATAAAATAAAAGCAAATAAAAATACTAGAAACATTTAACCTGAATTCCATACAAAATTAGTATCAGCCTGACTTGTGGCACAGTGGATAAAGCATCAACCTGGAATGCTGAGATCGTCGGTTCCAAACTCCGGGCTTGCCCATTCAAGGCACACACAAGGAGCAACTACTACACGTTGATGCTTCCTACTCCTCCCCCTTCTTCTCTCTCTCTCTCTCCTCTCTCGAAAATCAATGGATAAAATCATTTTTCAAAAAAGAAAATTAATATCAAGGAATTAAATTAATTTGAATTTGCTCAGGAAAATATGTTCTCCATCAAATTTCATCGATGCTGGCAGGACTCTGATTAGGGTGTTTTCACTCACAAACACGGAGTCACAGTGTCCTCAGGCTCACAACAAGAGGATGGAAACATCCTGCTCTTGAGTTGCTAGAGGCCAAAAACTGCAGAGGATTTGTGCCAGGGGAAACTGCATGGGTAACTGCAGAGTGGAAAAGCATATGGAATGCTTTGGGAATGACGAATTCCTCACTGATGGAGCTATGGGAGCAGATGTTAAGCAAAAAAAAAAAAAAAAAAAAAAAAAAAAAAGGAAAAAATCATTCATGAATATTCTGTGGATCTGCAGATTTCTTTGTTGAAGGAGGATAAGAGAAAAATTGGATCTTACAGCCTTCCAGTGTAACTCTTCACAACTTTTCACTAAAATATCCCATGACCTGACAGAAAAAGGAGAAAATAAAAACCCATTATAATACTGAGAGACTTGATGGGGAGCATAATATAAATCTGCGAGCAGCCTTGAAAATAATCTTAAGGCAAATGGAGTTTGGGGAAAACACACCCATGCTTCTTCACCTTCTGGGATACGCAGGCCTTCTTTGTGAAGGAGCAGCGAGAGAAAGACTTTTTTTAAAGGTGCGCTGCTTGTGCGCCACCTACCGTACCCCGACTCAGAGACGTGGGCCTTGACTGACTAGCCAGAGGCCTGGGCACGCATCTCTCTTGACCCTAAGAGCTCTGCTGTGGGGAGGCAGTTTTGCTCCTCGAAGCCCCTAGCACCGCCACCCCTCACCCCTTCCCCCCAGCAGCCTGCACCAACACTGCCCCCGGTCTACCCAGTGTCTCTTTACATTTTTATGCTGAAAAACAACAACCGCAGTGATCAACTAGGCAGGAAGGAAGGACAGACGAACAGGCCTTGGCATACAGCGTATCCTCCTCTAGCACTCACTCACTGCAGGTGACTGCACACAGAGGAAGAGCTATTTCACTGCCACTGGCTTCCGGTACCAGAGAAGGAGCCGATGGTCAGGGCCGATAACCGCCCGAGCACAGAGAGGTGCAACGACAGAGGGCCCATTAGCTGAAATGTGGACTGGAAGCTGTGTCCATCAACTCACCCCCTTCCTAGCTGCGCACTTACCAAGGGGGCGGGGACCACTACCCAAGTGGATAGAAGTTGGGGCTGAAGGCCACCCACATGTCCTGCTGACACACTGAGCGAGTATGGAAGGGTCTTCCCTTGTTTGTGTTTGAATTAAGAGAAAAACCAAATTGGGGCCTCCAAACAAAGACTGCGGGATAAAAGAAATGGAAGACTCGGAGAAAGGAAACATACTTCTGGAAAATTATTTGCTTTCAGGGGTAGGAAAAAAAGTCAAACTATTAGGCATCTCCAACAGATTTCACAGGAGGTAAAAGGTCACATAGGTAGACGAAGAGCAGTAGCTGCAGAGCAGCTGACTCAAAGAAAGACTCGAGAACATCCCAGAGGCAGCCGCAGAGTGCAGATCCACGTGCGGTCTGTACACAGAAAGGCGGTGCAGAATCCACCTGCTGCCGTTAAAGACCCAGAGTGCAGGGGAAAGGACAGGCTATTCCTCACCACGTGCTTCCCAAACACCTGCTACCTGCCAGTCACTGTGCTAGGTGCTGGATCTAAAGGCTTTCCCCCATTATCTATCCTCGGAGTGTAAGAGGCACTTGTTAAACCCTTAAATACAAGTTAACATATGAATGCAAATTGTGATGGTTGCCTCAAGTGAAAACTGTCACTGTACGGACGGACAGACGACCCAAGTAGAAGAAGCCAGTTCCAACTGGGTGGTTAGGGAAGGCCTCTGGAAAGAAAGAATGGAGAGCTGGAGAGATAAAGGGTGAGGGAGAGAAAAACAAAATCCAGAGAGTGGGCAGGGTGTGCAGCCTTGCAGCCGAAAAGCATGCAGAGCAGAGTCTAAAAGGACCAGGGCTCTGGCGGGGCAAGGGGCGCGGAGAATGTGGCGCAAGAGGAGAGCAGCGGTACTAGGGCCAGTCCTCGCAGGGCCCCCAAGGCTGGGTGACGAGTTAGTATTTCATTCCAAGGGAAATGAGAAGTTACTGGAAGCTCCTCAGTAGGTGGCTGACGTGATGTAGGTTTTAAAAGGTTGGCTGGTTCCTGAAGTAGGTAGGGTGAAACTGGGAAGCTCACGGAGGCCTGGGGCAGTGTGAAGGGTGGTGACAATGTGAACAGCAATGGTGGATGGCGCGACAGAGAAGTGGAGGGCACAACGGGCAGAGCTTGGGGATGCGCTGGTATAGGAGGCCCTGGATGGCACCGGAGCATGGCCCCAGACAGCGCCCGGGTCCATCTGAAACACGGGGCCTATGATGATGCCACCCTTTACGGCGGGAGAGATGGGGAAAAGAACGGTTTGGGGAGTGCACAGCGGGAGCGTAGGTTCAGGCCCATTAGGTCTCTTGTGAAGTGCTCGACTCACTGGATGCAGCTCAGGGGAGAGGTCAGATGCGACAGTCATCCATACTCACAGGTAATACTTATTTGGGTTTGTTTTTTTTTTTAAATAAAATTTTAATTCCCAATACCGCTCTTAGCAAAGAAGGGAAATCAGCCAGAGTAAGCGGTTGTCAGGATTCCAGGAAGACTGCCCCTCTGCCCCAGCCACTCAGCTTGGGGCTTGACTGCATGCAGACATCACCCGTGCTCACAATGCCAGCCGGGAGATAGTTCGCTCAGGGGGTCACTTCCTGCAGTAAGAACAGGGTGGAGGTCTTCTGGGAGAGGGTCCTACTTCACTGCATGGCCTCAGTCAATTTGATTCAACAAATACTTGATCTGCTTTGTGCAAGATGCTGGGTCAAGCAGCATTGCAGGTGGTACATGCCAGGTATTGTATAGACTCTGAGGCAATAAATAACACAACGAAACATGGTCATGCCCACCTGGGCCGCGACGTCCACAGGGAGCCACAGAAGAACACACAGTATATTGCACTACAGCGTGAGGAGGACACCGTGACCTCCAGTCCACATCACATTCTGATTTGCTTCTGAGCAGAAAGAGGAACAATGAGGGAGGAATCGCAGATTGGCATAATCCAGAGTCAGACTCAGAAAAACCGTTAGCATGGATTCTGCCCAGGCTCTTGGTCCTTGCTAGAGCAGTTTAAAGAGGAGGACTAAGTAGAGATGGGATGGATGACACGACTGGAGAGCAAAGGTAAGCAGGTGGGCCTCTGTCATGGATGACAAAGGCCCATGTTTTCCCTGAGACCCGGCCTCTGCACTGAGGCTGTGGGAAGAGCCCCAGGCCAGCCCTCTGTCTCTGTGCTCTTACACCGACTTCCCTATCGCTCTGAAAACCAAGTAAATACTTATTTGGGTTTTATGTACCCTTTCCTTATGGAAATGTTCAAAGACACACAAAGACAAAATAGTAAACTGAATCTCTATGCACCCATTATAACACAAATGATATTTTGCCATGAAAATGGTTGTCCCCTAGAAAAAGAGGAAAATCCTAATTACTCCAGTCTGAGTTTCCTCTTCTGAAAAATGAAAATATTCTACCTGACCTTGTGAAGTTCTGGTGAGACTAACATGAGACTAACCACGTCAACAGTGTGCGCTAACCAATGGCAGTCATTAACATTTTGTTATGTAAGGTTGGCAATACTGCTAGACTACTGGAGAAGGAAGACATATCAGGGTTAGTGGAAACTAACTGAGTTGTTTATAAACTCAGGAGGAAGTATTCAAATCGTTGAGCTCTTATGGAGAGAACAAAACAGAAGCTGCTGGACATAAACAGCATCAAGTTTTGGAATTCTCGCGAGCCGAGGACACAGCGAGGGCAAGCAGACTTCAGGTTTCTATCAGGTGTGAATCGTGCGTATGACCCCTAGATGCCCCGGCAATGGAACCCCCACTTTATGGTCATAACATTGTTGGAGGGAAAGTCACATGAACATGAAGTAGTAAAGTGTCAGAGCATTACATGATGTGGTCTGATGAGGAGTTTGGGAAGGATTTTGCTTTAAGGAACGATTTTTGTGTAGGTCAAAAGAACGGATTATGAATACAAGGCTTAAACTGAACCTGCGCTCTGGAGCAGAACTTCCCAGACTGGAAAGGGCACAGAGAGCCCCTGCGGATGTTGTGAAAACGCTCCTTCTGAAGCAGGATGGGGTCTGAGGGTCTGCATTTCCAAGGAGCTCAGGGGCAAGGCCCGGAAGCAGGGCTTTCTGGGATCCTGCAGAGCCGTGACTTTGCATGAAGTCTCACTGAGAACTGCTGTCGCAAATACCTGCGGGCACTGCAGCTAGACAGAGAGGGGGACCGGCCCAAGGGAGAAACCCCTTTCCTCTGAAACCCTCCGCAGAGGGGAGGGCTGGGCTTGTGGCAGCCAGGGCTTAGTGTCCTCCGGTGGGCATGATGCGGCCAAGAGGGTTGAGAAGAACAAGGAGTCAATAGCTCCTGGCACTGATACCGTATCACCCACCTCCATGCCCCCAGGCGCTCAGTGTTCGTGGTGGAGGAGAGATCAACGAGAGAGATGGTGTATATTAGAACAGAATGAACAACAAATTACAGGTTTGTCATGTTCCTGGCCAAGAGATACATGATGAAAGAGCTTTTAGAAGGTCTGCCTAAGCTAAGGAAGATCTCTATCTGGAGACTAAAGAGCTTACCCCATTTCAGAGACAATTAACTCTCTGCACACAGACACATTTGGCGACAATTTTTAGCTACAAAAGCAAACCTCTGTAATCATCGAGACAGGAGAAAACAAATCATCATTTGTTCTGCACACTACGTGGTGCATGACATGAATTCTCTCCTTTAGACCTCACAGCATTCCAAGCAAGGGCGGTGCTGGCCTTGACGTTGACCAGGTTCAGGCACTCAGACCGAACCGCGCCGTCAGGACCCCTTGTTCTCCAGCTGCCTCAGCTCTTCCCCTCGTCCTGGGGGCCCACAGGCTTCCCCCGACGCTGTCCTAGCCCGGGAACCCCAGAAGAAAGAGCCCAGCCTCTGTCCCGGGTTCCCCAGAGGAGCTCTCCAACTGTCTTTATGCCCCGTGCTCACCCTTGGACCCATCACAGTGGCCAAGGGAATGGAGTGAGATAACTGGCCAGGGGCTGAGGGCACTAGGACCAGAAATCCCACCAGAATTAAAAGGGCGGAGTGAGAAAATACAAATAAAAGAGATCTGGCTAAGAAATGCAAAGGGTCCAGGACGGGGAGGTGTACGAGCTGTCCCGCTGTGCACGTGATGACAGCAAGGACGAGAGAGGGCGGCTAACTTGCCCAAAGTCACACACGCATCCAGTATGAGCGGAGGAGCCAGGATACAAACCAAGTTAGTCCGACCAGAGCTCTTAACCGCTCTGGTACAGGAGACAGAGTCAGGTTGGTTTCCGAGTTCTCTGCAACATCAGCTTTCCGTAGAAAATGGAGCAACGGCTAGACTTTTTAGAGAAAAAGATTATAACCAAAGATCCATACAGTCTGTCAAACTGTCCTCCACCATAATAGGTAACAAATATTAAACACACACCATACCCTTTCCTGACCTGTGGTGGCACAGTGGATAGACATGACCACATGGTCACTGGCTTGAGCCCAAAGGTTGCTGGCTTGAGCAAGGGGTCACTCACAGCTTGAGCAAGGGTCACTCACAGCTTGAGCAAGGGGTCACTCACAGCTTGAGCAAGGGTCACTCACACCTTGAGCAAGGGGTCACTCACAGCTTGAGCAAGGGGTCACTCACAGCTTGAGCAAGGGTCACTCACAGCTTGAGCAAGGGGTCATTGGCTCTGCTGTAGCCCTGCCCTCCACCCCTGGGCAAAGCACATATGAGAAAAGCAATGAACAACTAAGGTGTCGCAACAAAGAACTGGTGTTTCTCATCTCTCTTCCTTTCTGTCTGTCTGTCCCTATCTGTCCCTCTCTCTGTCTCCCTCTCTGTCACAAAAAATGTAAACAGTAGTTTTTTTTTTTAATAATAAGAACTCATAGATTCAACCTCATTTGGTGTGTTTAATCTATGTAGTTATCTTTGCTGATGCTCAAATGATCCCAACTGTGACTAGCTGGATGCAGGATGGGGACACACTTAATAATACATTTAATGTCTTATTTAATAGCTTCCTGGAAAGAAATAGGGGGACTAGACAAATATACCCTTTTTCCTAGTGCCCACTGAACACTTACAAAAACTGAATATATAGCTGCACTCACAGTGACATTTCAACAGGGTTCGGCTGCTGAAAACTCATGGGACCCAAAAGGACATGCTCTCAAATGTACAGTTTATTACAGGGAAAAACACCCTATGACAAGAGCCTGAAAATCAGAATAAACATCACAGCACGTGACTCACAGCAGGGTTCTAGAGAAGCCAGGTGCGGGCTCCTGTTGTCCTCTTTCTCTA
The DNA here is from genome assembly GCF_036850765.1 of Saccopteryx bilineata. NCBI lineage: Eukaryota > Metazoa > Chordata > Mammalia > Chiroptera > Emballonuridae > Saccopteryx > Saccopteryx bilineata. The sequence goes on from NC_089502.1 coordinate 128,366,898, forward strand.
AGGGCCAGGTCAGATGTCTGTGGATGGGCAACCTCTGCTGTGTGTCCAGAACACTTTGGAACCAGAGAGACAAAAATGAAGTCTTTGCTGAGGTTGTTTATACTTTTCTTGTCACCCAGGCACATCCCTGCTGCAGCCCCAGCAGAACCCGGGGGTGGGGGCGGGGGACGATCGCACCTAGGCCAGGTCCAGCTCTCCAAGCTCACTGTTAGTAATAAACAATGCTGACAAGCTGGGTCAAACTCCTCTGGAACTCTCTGGACTCACGGTTCTGTAGAGAGCCTATATACCACTGTTTCATGCTTTGATCAGGAATCACGTCAGGAGCTTCGATTTAACCAAAGAGCTCAGGGTAATTGTAGACCTGCCGTGGTTAAGCTTCAGAGCACAAGAGCAAAGCACAAAGTCTACCTCAATAATTTCCAAAATGCTGAGGCCATACAAGCCACAATTCAAAAAATGAATAGAATAAATACAAAGTAATCAAAATGCAAATTAAAACAAGGTGCTTTTTTTTTTTAAAAGACTATGTCTGATGCAAATAAGTAAGAACGATCACATCCAGTGTCACTGAGGACCTAGGGAAGCCGGGCCTCTTCATTTACTGCTCCTGGAAACATAAATTTGTAGCATCTTCCTCAGGCACATGTTGGCAATCTGGATCAAAATCCTTTCAAAGGTACATTCTCTCAGCCCAGAAATTACATATTTGGCATCTCCTGCTGAGAAAGGAATTGAGGACGTGGGTAGCGGGAGTGCTTATTGCAGCACAGCGGATAATAGCAAAACGTTGGGAACAATCAGAACGTCCAGCAGGACGGGGGCTGTTTCAGTAAGTTATACCATAGCCAATTATTTGAAATAATTTGCTAGAGGTCTGCTCATGGCAGGCTCTGTTAGTTGCGTGTCTAATCATTTCTCCCATCTCTCTCTACAGTGACAGAAGCCAGACACTGGGCAGGGCAGGGCAGCACTGCTCACCGCTGCGGGCACACATCCTGACGGTCCTGTTCCCACTGGCCGAGCTTCCCCTGAACCTAGGAATGGCCATGTGACCCTGTTCCGGTCAGTGGACTGTAAGGGAAAGTCTACCGGGGGCTTTGAGAGTGTTTCTGCTTGTTTGATACAGTGGTCGGTCGTCTATTGCGGGGTTAGGTTCCAGAACCGCCCCCCCCACGCCATAGGTGAAAATCCGCAAAGTAGTGACCTTATATACTTTTATTATTTATATATATTTTAAGGCTTTATAAACCCTCCCCACACTCTTATAAACCTTTCCCATACAGTTATTAACCTTCTCCACACTTATTTTGCTTATTTTACCACAAAAATAATTAAAATAATAAATGTATAAAAAATCTATATACTGCAAAATCCCGCGATATAGTGAAAAAACTGTGATACCAAATTAGATTTCTACAATTTAAAAATCTGTGATACAACGAGACCGCGAAAAGTGAACGCGATCTGGTGAGGGACGACCGTAAAAGGGAAAGATGCGCCTGTCCTGTGGTGGCGCAGTGGATAAAGCGTGACCTGGAAATGCAGAGGTCGCCGGTTCGAAACCCTGGGCTTGCCTGGTCAAGGCACATATGGGAGTTGATGCTTCCAGCTCCTCCCCCCTTCTCTCTCTCTGTTTCTCTCTCTCCCTCTCTCTCTCCTCTCTAAAAATGAATAAATAAAATTAAAAAAAAAAAAGGGAAAGACGCTGTCGGTGCCAGCAATCTTCTACTACAGGCCTTATATCAAGTGAGAAAAATTAACTATTTGTTAAGCAAGAGTTTGGGTTTTCTATTACTCAGAGCCCAAAGAGTCCCTAACCGTGGTGGGTACTGTGACATGCCCCCCAGGTTCTCCTTAGGACTCTGGCACTGGGAGGGCTCCAGGCTGGCACTCACTGAAGCAGGCTGCCTTGCCCAGTGCCACGCCCCCTTCCTGGGAGGCGGCCCAGGCTAGCTCAGAGGCTCTGCCTTCCTTCAGTTCGTGGGGAGGGCCCTCCAGAGCTCTATCAAGCCCCTGGAGCAGCACCCCCACCGTTGCCCAACTTCCCCTTATGCCGAATCCTACTCTATTCCCTTCCCCAGTGATGTTGATCTTAAGAGCACGTCTTAATAAATACCCTGCTTTAAGTCTCTTGTCTCAGACTCTGTTTCCTAGGTAACCACAGCATCACCGACACATTTATTCATGTAAAAAGATGTTCAAAATGTATTGCTACACGATACAAGGACAGGCTGTAAAGCAGTATGCATGGTGTTCTCTTATTATACTGATTATACACGGGGGAGCAAAAGTAGGTTAATAATGATAAATAATACAATAAATCTTAAATAAATGAGAATAAACTGTGTCTTGCGCACTCACAATGATAAACCTACTTTTGCCCACCCCTGTATATTTGCATAGTAAAAAGACAAAAGAAAATACTAATATTTTAACATTGGGACTTGTGTTGACAACAATGTGCTGCACTAGGTGTTCAGAGAAATTCTTTCTAGTTCCGGACACATTAAATGCCAAAAATATAATATTTGTATATATTTTATTATAATTACATATTCTATGTTAAAATGTAATGTTTGAATATTTCAATGCATTGCGCAGTGGTGAGAAAGTAAGGGAATGCCGGGGGGAGGGGGCGCACAGAAATGACAGGAAAGCACGAATCCACAGGCGCGAGAGATTACATTTACTCTGGAGGTGGCTGCTGAGGCCTGATGACCGGCAGCCAGGTTTTCAGGAGCTACTGCTGTGGGGGCGGGAGCCAAAGCTGACAGCGTGAGCAGTGTGAGGTCCGGATGGAGAACCTGGATGGAGAGCCGAAGAGCCACAGCCTTAAGAAGTTCAACTGGGCCCTGGTCAGGTAGCGCAGCTAATTAGAGCATCATCCCGACACGCCAAGGTTGCTGGTTTGATCCCTGACCAGGGAACAAGAACTAACCAGTGATGGCATGAATAAGTGGAGCAACAAAGTGATGTTTCTCGTCTCTGGGTCTCTCCCTTTCTCTTTTTCTAAAATTCAATTAAAAAAATTAAGGATGTTCAACTGGAAAAGCCCACCCTGCAGATGGTGTGGGGAGAAGTCAACTCCATGGGTACAACCAGGCACACGCAAGTTCACATGGGTGTGGGCCAGATCTGAACTGGAATCTCTGCAGCCCCAAATCAAACCTATGCCAAAGATAGAGTTCAAAGTGGTCCTTGGTATTGCCCACAGAAAACTGCCAGAAGAAAACAAAGCTTTTCTTTGGAGGAATACATTTATAGGCTTCATATAATTACCATATTTTTCTGAATTATAAATTCAGAATCAGGCACGCACACACAAAAAAACCCTATAGATAGTGAGATATTCAGATACAAATAACATAATGATGTTTATTGTGTATAAGGAATTAAAGATAGGGTTAATAGCACATGGGCACAGAGGTTATCATTAGGTAGATTTGAAAGAAAATCAAATAGGAGTTTATAAAATAAAAAAAGGTAATTTAAATTAGAACACAAAGGATGTTAAAAGCAGCAGGTAGAGCCTGACCTGTGGTGGTGCAGTGGATAGAGCGTCGACCTGTAACGCTGAGATCACCTGTTTGAAACCCCAGGCTTGCCTGGTCAAGGCACATATGAGAAGCAACCACAAGTTGATGCTTCCCTCTTCTCCCCCCTTTTCTCTCTCTCTCTAAAAATCAATAAATAAAATCTTTAAAAAATAAAAGAACTAAAGAGAAAATTAGAAGATATATCTAAATAACTGATATAGAACAAAAAGAATGATAGAAAGTATTAGAGGTTAAGAGAAATTAGATCATACAGAAGGTCCAAAATATTATGTTCTAAACGGAGTTTCAGAAAAAGAGAAGGACAATAATAGAGGAAAAGGCAATAACAAGGAGATAAGGTTTCAGAAATTACAAAAGACACTTCAGATGCAGAAACCCAAGAATTCTAAGTAGAATAGTTAAAATACACAGTTAAACACATAGTGACAAAATTCCAGAATACCAGCCTGATCTATGGTGGCACAGAGAATAGAGCATCAACCTGGAATGCTAAAGTCACTGGTTCAAAACCCTGTGTTTTCCTGATCAAGGCACATATGAGAAAAAACTATTATGGTGCGATACTTCCTGCTCCTATCCCCTTTCTCTTTCTTTCTCTCTCTCTTCTCTAAGATCAATCAATAAAATAAAAATTAAAAAAACTGCAGAATGCCAAAGATAAGCAGAAGGTTTTCCAATGATGGCAATCAAAAGACAATGAAATAATATCTTTGAAGTGGCAAGAGAAAGAACTGTCAACCTATAATTTTATACCTCTCAAATCTGCAAATAAACTTCTATGAACGCAAATGAAATATATTTTCAGACACAAGCAGGTATCATTAAAATAACTTTTAGAGAACATATTCCAAAAGGATAAAGAATGATTCTACGAGGAACATGTGGGCTGTCAGAAGGAATACTGAGCAAGACTTAACAATGTACTGAAAGTCCTAGCCAGTGAAAAATAGGCAAGAGAAATAAATAAAGGGCATACATACTGGAAAACAAGAAATAAAAGTTTCTCTTGACAAACAACCTGTCCATGTAGAAAAACCCAAAGAGTCTAACAAAACCTACTAGAACCAATAAGTGAGTTTATCAAAGGCACAGAACATGAAGTCAACATGCAAAAATCAACTGTATTTCTATATAGTAGGAATAAACAATTGGAAATAGAAATTTTAAAATAGTACTATTTATAAGAGCACCAGAAACATAAAATCCTCAGGCATGATTCTTACAAAATATGTGCAAGACCAGTATGCTGAAAATCCTAAAACAGCAATGAAAGAAATCAAAGACAAGTATATTATGATATACAGCCTTCATAAACTGGAAGACTCATTGTTAAGATAGTAGGCATAGTAGGCAGCCTTTAAGTTGCCTCCTAATAATCCCTGCTTTCTGGTATTCACACCCTTGTATGACCTTCTTCCCTTGAGTGTAGGCTACACATAGTCATGCATTTCTAATGAACAGGACACAGCAAAAATGATATCACTACCTAGATTAGGTTGCAAAGAGTCTGTGGCTTTTGTCTTGAGCACTCAATTCTCTTGCTCTAAAGAAAGCTAGCTGCCATGCTGTGAGCTACTCTATATAGAGCGGTCCATAGATTAAGGATCTCAGAAAGGCTTCCAGCCAACAGTGTGCAAGGAATTGAGTTTTGCCAATAACTGCATGAGTGAGTTTGGAAGCAGAACCTCCCCAAGTGGAGACTTCAACTCAGCCCTGGCCGGTAACTTGATTGCAACGTAGTGAAAGGCCCCAAGGCGGAGGCACCCAGCTAGGCTGCACCCAGATTCCCAACCCACAGAATCTGTGAGATAATGAATATTTAATTTGTAAACTGCTTTATTTTGGACTAATTTGTTATATAATAATAGATAATATAATGTTAATTTCCATCAAATTGATCAATGAATACCATGCAATCAGCACCAAAATCCCAGAAAGACTTTTTGTAGAAATTGTCAAGCTGACCCTAAAACTTATATGGTAGAGCAAAGGAACAAGAATAACCAAAAACCTGAAGAAGAATAAAGCTAGAGGACTCACACACAGTGCATGACTTCAAAGTGTGTGATAGCTAGAGTAACCAAGCTAATGTGGTACTAGCAAAAAGACCCATAGACCCATGAAATAGAATGGAGAGTCCAGAAGTAAACCCACACACACATATATGGTCAATTGATTTTTGACAAAGGTGCAAAGGCAATTTTAAGAAAGATAATCTCTTCAACAAATGTTGCTGGAACCCTGAACATTCATATGCAAAACAAACAAAAAACCTCATGGTATATTTCAAATCATGTACACAAATAAACTAAGCATGGACCATAGACCTAGATGTAAAACCTAAAACGATAAAGTTTTTAGAGAAAATACAGAAGGAAATCGTTGACCTAGCTTAGACAAAGATTTTTTATCTCTGACAATAAAAGGACAGTTTAAGAAATTGCTAAGTTGAACTTCACTAAAAGCCTGCTCCTTGAAAAACACTGTTAAGAAAAACCTTAAAGCAACAACAACAACAAAAAACAGAAGGAAAAAGGAAAGTCCTGGCTGGGTAGGTCAGTTGGCTAGAGTGTTGTCCTCATACACCAAGCCTGCAGGGTTGATCCCTAGTCAGGGCACATACAAGAATCAAACAATGAATGCATATATAAGTGGAAAAAACAAATCAATATTTTTATCCTCTCTTTTCTTCCTTCCTCTCTCTCTCAAAAAATAAATTTAAAATAAATTAAAAATCACGAATCATATGAAACATACTTAAAAAAGAAAAAAAGCAAGCAAGACCTGGCCAGTTAGCACAGCTGGTTAGGGCATCATTCTGATTTATCAAAGTTGTGGGTTCAACCCCCAGTCAATGCCCACACAGGAATCAACCAATGAATGCATTAATAAGTGGAACAACAAATTGATGTTTTTCTCTCTCACTCTCTTCCCCCCCTCTAAAATCATTAAAAAAGAAAAAAAAGGTGATGTATTATAGAATTGTACACCTGAAATCTATACACTTTTCTTAACTAATATCACCCCAGTAAATTCAATTAAAAAAGGAAAAGGGGGCCCTGGCCGGTTGGCTCAGTGGTAGAGCATCGGCCTGGCGTGCAGAAGTCCTGGGTTTGATTCCCGGCCAGGGCACACAGGAGAAGCATCCATCTGCTTCTCCACCCCTCCCCCTTTCCTTCCTCTCTGTCTCTTCCCTTCCTGCAGTCAAGGCTCCATTGGAGCAAGGTTGGCCCGGGTGCTGAGGATGGCTCTGTGGCCTCTGCCTCAGGTGCTAGAATGACTCTGGTTGCAACAGAGCGACGCCCCAGATGGGCAGAGCATCGCCCCCTGGTGGGCATGCCGGGTGGATCCCAGTTGGGCGCATGCAGGAGTCTGTCTGACTGCCTCCCTGTTTCCAACTTCAGAGAAATACAAAAAAAAAAAAAAAAAAAAAAGGAAAAGGAAAATACAAACCACAGTCTGAGGAAAACGTTTTCAAAACTTATCTGATAAAGGAATTGTAAGCAGAATACACAATGAACTCTCAAAACTCAATAAGAACACAAACAACCCATTTAAAAATGGTCAACTATTTGAACAAACACTTCACTAAGGAAGATATATGGATGACAGAAAGCACAAGAAAAAGTGCTTGACATCATTAGTCATTAGGGAAATGCAAATTAAAACCATAATGAAATAACACCCCACTCCCTCTGGAATGACTGAGATTAAAAAGACTGATAAGCCCTGGCCAGATAGTCAGTTGGTTAGAACATCATTCTGATACACCAAGGTTGTGTATTTGATCCCTGCTCAGGGCACATATAAGAACCAACCAATGAATGAATGCATAACTTATCAGAATGGCTAAAGCTAAAAAGACTGATGATATCAAGTTGAGGAAGTTCCACTATTACCGAAACTGTAGAAATATATTTCTGGGGTTGACACTATAAAATTTTTGTCAAAAGTAATATTCATTTGAGCCTACCAGGTGGTGGAGGAATGGATACAGCGTCGGCCTTGGATGCTGAGGACCCAGGTTCAAAACCCCAAGGTTGCCAGCTTGAGTGCAGGCTCACCAGCTTGAGCGCAGGGTCACTGGCTTGAGCGTGGGATCATAGACATGACTCCATGGTAACTGGCTTGAGCCCAGAGGTCGCTGACTTGAGCAACCTTGGGCTTTGCTGGAGCCCCTGTTCAAGGCATGTATGAGAATCAATCAATGAACAACTAAAGTGATGCAACTACGAGTCGATGCTTCTCATCTCTCTCCCTTCCTGTCTGTCTCTGTCTGTCTCTCCCTCTAAAATAATAATAATAATAATAATAATAATAATATTTATTTGATGTCTAGCCTTCAGAAATAGTCTGGGAAGGCAAAAAAGCGACTGGCAATGCATAGTCTTTGAAGAGAACATTTTTTTTTGTATTTTTCTGAAGTTGGAAACGAGGAGGCAGTCAGACAGCCTCCCGCATGCGTTCAACTGGGATCCACCTGGCATGCCCACCAGGGGGCGATGCTCTGCCCACTTAGGGCGTTGCTCTGCCGCAACCAGAGCCATTCTAGCACCTGAGGCAGAGGCCATAGAGCCATCCTTAGCACCCCGGCCAACTTTGCTCCAGTGGAGCCTTGGCTGCAGGAAGGGAAGAGAGAGACAGAGAGAAAGAGAGGGGGAGGGGTGGAGAAGCAGATGGGCGCTTCTCCTATGTGCCCTGGCCGAGAATCGAACCCGGGACTTCTGCACACCAGGCCGACGCTCTACCACTGAGCCAACCAGCCAGGGTCTGAAGAGAACATTTTTATTCACTTTAAATTAATGCAAAGTCAGATATCATCATCTGATCCTATTTTCTTTAGCATGTTAAAGGAATTACATGAACTTATTTGTGCTAAATGAGAAAGTACCCTGAATGAGAAAAAAAGTAATGGTTGCATGCTCAGAATAACTTATGGATTAATATTTAAAGTTTCTCAAGAGATGATGTCATAATAAAACTCCCTGGAACAGATAGTATAATGGTATTAGTCACAGGTTTCCAGAAATGCTGATCCAACAACTTTTAACACCTGAGGCTTTTTATTTATAGAAACCCATAGTAATTATTGATCCAAAATAAGCTCAGGTTGTGTTTGATTCTTTCTTAATATTCTATGGTGGAATAGTGTAAGTTATGGCATTTATTTTTTTATTTTTTTTATCATGTCTTGATTATTTCACTTTTAGAAGTTCCTCATATCTCTGCAAATGTTGGAGAATTGTGGAGAACATAACTTGACAGGTTAATTTTAATGCCAAAGATTGTCATAATTTAATATCACCAGGGAGAAATGAATATTCACTATTCCAAAAATACAGAAGGAAAAGACTTACTTTTGGAGAACTTTAAAAAAAATGACACACATCACATGAATATTTTAAGCTTAATGTCATTTCTATGAATCATAACTAAATATAATACTATAAATTTATAGACTGGGATTAAAAATTTTTGGTTTTGGGGTAATCTTCATTCTCTCATGTCCTCCTGGTCCACAAATCTGAGCATCTCCATCTACTTCCAAGTAAAGAATTAATAGTAGAAGTGAAATAAATACTTACTAAACTTCATTAATTTTATAAACACTACATATAACACAAAACAGTCACTAGTACACTATGAGAATAAGCCACAAAACTATTTTAAATTAAACCACACTTTTAAGTTAGCCAAGTACTATTCATAAATAGGAAGTCTTGATGTTTGATTTTAAGCAAATCAACATTTCTTCAAGTTGCCAATATTATTCTAGTAATAATTAGCATTATTTAGGGAGACTGAATTATTGGTTCATCATAGGAAAAATTTACAGAGAGCATCAAGTTATAGAATATTATTCTGTGTCCTTTTTTTAACTTAAGGTTCTGATTATTTAGAAATATGTAATGAAATTTGCTCCTGCTTTTTAAAAAAATCTTTTCTTGCTGAGTTCCTACCAACTGTTCCTATGACATTTGAAATCACTGTCAGTGGTGCTTGGTAAATGTACCATTATTAAAACCAGCCTTGAAAAGCAGGCTGAGGTTTTTATCCAAATGGTTATGGAGTTAATCATTTCTTCAGGAAAACACTGCCGTACTATGTCTACGCTAGCAGCAGGACTCCCTTTCTCAGTTCACGCATATTTCACACAGAAGGCCTAACGTCTTTGGAGATGCCTTCCGAGCTGGTTACCAAGCTCACGTTACAGAGTGAACTATAACAATCTGTCCCTCAAAAAGATTCAATCGGTTGCCTAAAATAATGAAAGTCCTCAAAAATTATTTTGTATTTTTACAGCATCCCATTAAGGGATGTAAGAAATGTTCTATAGATATTTGCTGAATTCGTGTTTTTGTTGTCATTGTTGTTAATAATAAAGAATGAGTCTCTAGGTCCACCTACCAATTTACAGGAAATACAGCACGCAGAAGAACGTGTTAAGCTGCCCCAGAGGAATTCAATCAGCAAGATCCAGATCACGGGACATGTCACAGATAAACAATCCAGTTTTGTCGACAAATTGTAAAAGGAAAAGAGATAGACAGGGAACCTACGGATTAAAGAGGTGGAAGCCGTATGAAAATAACAGGGGAAATCAAACCAAAGGTTTATGGATGCATGCTTAGGTGATGACACTCTGAAGCGCTAAAATGATTCCCATAAAAGTCAGAAGTGTGGTTGCTCTTGGGAGAGGGAGGGCAGATGGACAGCTCTGGGCGTGGTCGGCCACGGTTCTGTTTCTGATGTGGATGCTAGTTACAAGGCATCTTGCCTTAGCATAATTCAGTAACCTGTATGTTTGTTTTATATGGTTTGTTTTATAAAGTTTAAGAACTAACCAGCAAGAAAGACATCTATAGTATTTTCAAGCTACTAACATGACATCACAACAGACAGGTCCAATGGACACAAATAACATCAAGATCATAGATCACAAGCAAAAGGTAGTAAAATAATTAGGAACTGATACATTTTGTGTAACTAACTGTGCTTTTACATAATAGCTTACTTAATTTTAAGTTTATACAATTTAATTTTTAATAATGGCTGTAGTTAACTAGCTCATAAAATTCCTGGAACTTTAACAACCAACTCGAGCAAGCTAAGATTGAGCTGTTCCAGTACACTGCTGCCTGCACCCCGACAATTCTCTAGCTTTCTTGTATTTATTTGCTTATTTAACTCTAACTTTGACAGTGTTTAGTTATACCATTGACATTGGGGAAAGGCGCTATCACCCAACTCTCAGTTGCCGAGTTCAGTTTAAGGAACTAGTATACACACTAGCTATGGCAAGACAGAACTGGGCTCTGCGTATACTTCCCGTATACATCCTGGGAAACTGAAATATTATAAAGAATTTACAAGAAGCTTAAGGTTAAAATGAAAATTTAAGGTTACTATGAAAATTTCCAAATACCACTGTCTTAGTCTATTCGAGCTTTGTTGTACTTTTAAAAGTGTTTAGTGTTTAAAATCAAATGCACATTTGTACAGAGTTTTAAAAGTCGAAGAGCTCTAGCCCTGGCCAGAAAGCTTGGTTGGTTAGAGCATCATCCTGAAGTGCAGAGGTTACCGGTTCGACCCCTGGTCAGGGAACATATAAGAACGGATCAATGTTCCTGTCTCTCTCCTACCCTTCCTCTATCGCTAAAAATCAATAAATAAAATAAAATTTTTAAAAATAAAAAGTGAAAGAGTTCTACAATAATTGCTATAAAATCTACTAGACTCTGCTCCTCTTTCCCTCACGTTCTGATCCTTAGAGGTGACCATTTGCATCCTTTTAACTGATTCTGCCTTTACATGGCTGTCTTCTTATAAAGACAACAGTCCTATTAGATTCGAGGCCCACCCTTCTCTAGTATGACTTCATCTTAACTAATTACATCTGCAATAACTTTTTTTCCAAATAAGGTCACATTCTGAGGCACTGGGGGTTAGGACTTCAAATCTTTTCTGGGGAAGAGAATGGAGCACAATTCAACCCATACCAGTGGGGAAGGAATTTGCTGTTCTGATTGCTTCTTTTATTTTAATTATTTTTATTTATTTATTCATTTTAGAGAAGAGAGATACACACAAAGAGAGAGAAAGAGAGAGAGAGAGAGAGAGAGAGAGAGAAGGGGAGGAACAGGAAGCATCAACTCCCATATGTGCCCTGACCAGGCAAGCCCAGGGTTTTTGAACTGGTGACCTCAGCATTCCAGATCGACGCTTGATCCACTGTACCACCACAGGTCTGATTGCTTCTTTTTTTTTTTTTTAATTTTTTTTTTTTAAATTTTTTTTTTAATTTATTGACTTTTAGACAGAAGAGGAAGAGAGAGAGAGAGAAGAAGTGGGAAGCATCAACTTATAGTAGTTGCTTCCTATATGTGCCTTGACCGGGCAAGCCCAGGGTTTTGAACCAGCAACCTCAGTGTGTGTTCCAGGTCAACTCTTTATCCACTGAGCCACCACAGGTCAGGCTGATTGCTTCTTAAGCAGATTTTCAGTCAATTCTTACTCCTTTGCCCCTCACTTCCCAAGGTAACCGGTTTGCTATTGGCAATTCTGGGGTCTCTTGTGGGTCCCACAGGGAAACTGGTTGCCTGTTCGCTTTCCTCAAGGCCAGTTTAAGATACGGTTTTCTTAGTTGACCAATGTCATCCTGTTAAATTTAATCGTCTAAATAAATATTTAAAAGACACACACACAAAAGATGGAGTTTTCTCAGATCTGTGTCAACTACCACTCATAAGTTTCCAACTGACAAACTTGCCGCTGTTTTCTCTGATTTCTATCATTGATGGTTGGCCTTGAAAAATATCTTTCTGTTATTTGAGTGGACTTTGAAGGGGAGAAGAGACTAAGACAGACATTCATGCCAGCATTTTAGCCAGAAGTTCTACATGTATCTTTGTTGTCTCCTTCTCAAGTGGAACCTTATTTCTTAATTCTTTTGTATCTCAAACCACAACAAAACTCTTAAGGGAAAGATTCTTCTAGCCTCAATATGTGTGAATAGTGGAGGAATAGAGAGAGATGGCCCAGAGAGAGAGAGAGAATCAAATTTGACTGATTCAATGCCCATCCTGTACAATACCACCCTGCTCCATGGAGTGGATAAACAAACATTAACATAGTCACCACTTTAAAAAGAGAATGTGCGAAACCAACCTGACAATGTATACAAACAACTTCAAAAATATTTAACATCCCTGATGCAGTTAAGTAGTACCACTCTCAAGATTCTATCCTAAGGACACAATTCAATAGAATAAAGTGACAATGGGGACTTTCACTTATGAGAAAATGGTAGACGAAATATTCTGAAAAACCATCCCACCGCAAAAACCATACAAAGCCTAGCTAAAATACAGAAAGAAACCCTTGTCTTTTCAAAGGTATGTTGAGCTTGTAAGAAGGAAAATACGCTGGAATGAAAAATAAAGAGGGAGCTATAAACTAGCATGGTGAGTGACTGATAATCCGAGCACATTTGTCACTCCAAGGAAACTAAACTCTCAGGTTGTCATGACCTCATGACCTCATGTTTGTGGGAGAACCGAGCCTGGGCTCAGGGAAGGTATGAAATGGGCACTGAGACCTCTGCATAAAGCAGACTCTCCAAGGACAGTAAGGTGAAGTAAAAAGGTCACAGAATGTGGGAGTCAATCTTCTGCATAACCAAAAAGCACAAAATACAAAAAGAAAATCCTTTAAAAGAGAGAGAGAGAACGAAACACTGACTTGTTGTTCTACTTATTTATGCATTCGTTGGTTGATTTTTTTAAAATTTTTTTTGCAAGAGAGACGAGAGAGGGATAGCTAGGGACAGACAGACAGGAAGGGAAAGAGATGAGAAGCATCAATTCTTCATTGTGGCACCTTAGTTGTTCACTGATTGCTTTCTTATATGTGACTTGACTGGGGGGTCTTCAGCTAGCCAGTGACACTTTGCTCAAGCCAGTGACCTTTGGGCTCAAGCCAGTGACCTTGTGATCAAGCCAGCGAGCCCACACTCAAGCCTGTGATCTCGGGGTTTCAAATATGGGTCCTCTGCATCCCAGGTTGACACTCTATCCACTGCGCCCCCGCCTGGTCAGGTCATTGGTTGATTCTTGTATGTGCCCTGAGTGGGGCTCAAACCTGCAGCCTTGCTGTATTGGGATAACGCTCTAACCAAACAAACTACACGGTCAAGGCCAAAGAAGAAAATCTTAAAAGCTGACAGAGCCCTGGCCGGTTGGCTCAGCGGTAGAGCGTCGGCCTAGCGTGCGGAGGACCTGGGTTCGATTCCCGGCCAGGGCACACAGGAGAAGTGCCCATTTACTTCTCCACCTCTCCGCCGTGCCTTTCTCTCTGTCTCTCTCTTCCCCTCCCGCAGCCAAGGCTCCATTGGAGCAAAGATGGCCCGGGTGCTGGGGATGGCTCTGTGGCCTCTGCCTCAGGCGCTAGAGTAGCTCTGGTCGCAACATGGCGACGCCCAGGCTGGGCAGAGCATCGCCCCCTGGTGGGCAGAGCTTCGCCTCATGGTGGGCGTGCCGGGTGGATCCCGGTCGGGCGCATGCGGGAGTCTGTCTGACTGTCTCTCCCTGTTTCCAGCTTCAGAAAAATGCAAAAAGAAAAAAAAAAGAAAAAAAAAAAAGCTGACAGAAAAGAGAGGTCATCTAAAAGGAACAACTAGACCGGTAACCATAGTGAAACAATTAACTTCAAATTGCTGAGAGAAAACCATTGTCAATGTAGAATTTGATATCTACTTAAATTATGTATTTAAAAGTAAGTCTAAAATGAGCACATTTTCAGAAAACACCACACTGAAAGAGTTATCAAAAAATGCTCATTAAAGGAGCCTCTAAGAGGAAAATGATCCCAGAGGTATGTTTGAGATTTATAAAACAACAATAAATCTAATTTGGAGGTTAAAAACAAGATGGTGCTAAAATATTGGATAACAATAATTATCAAGACCAAGGAATGGTGGTGATTAGCATTCTAAACACCCTTGGATAGTTTTGGGGGGAGCTATTTTGATTTAAACTTTAAGTTCACATGCTAACATTTAAGAGTGATCCATAAGAATAGAAATAGTATAACTTCCAAAGTAACAGAGGGAAAATGTGGGATCAAAAGAACAATCTAAAAAGAAAAAAAAACAAAACAGGAAAGGAAGGTAAAGACATAGAAAAACCAGGAGAGGTAGCACAGAAATAAATGGTGAAAGATAATTCCATATATCAACAATTAAAATCATAATAAAGCGTAAACGGTCTAAACTCACCAGTGAAAACAAAGATATCCTCAAACTGGAGCAAAACAAAGGAAAACAATCCAGATATTTGCTGTATCCTAGAGAAACCCTAAAACACAAAGACATGGTATATCAGAATAATTAGTTTGCTACTATAACAAACAACCTCTAAAATTGCTGGGGTTAACACAACAAGGTTTATTTTTTGCTCACATAACAGTCCATCAGGTCAGCTTGCTGCTCTGGCTGTCGCTCTTTTAACCAGTGACATAGGAATCTGGGATCCTTCAATCTTAGTTCTGCCATCTTGTAGTTTTTTTTGCCTCAAGACACGTAAACAGGGTAGGGAGCACATAGTAGATCACACATGACATTTCTGCCAAGCCGAGAAGTAGCACACATCACTTCTGCCCGCATTCCTCCAACAGAATTGCAAAACACGCTGGGAAATGTGGTCCTGTGTGCCCAGGGAGAGGAAACAGAATTAGTGAGCACCTAGCCAGTTTCTGACACATGAAAAGGTTGAAAATAAGAAAAGATGCAAAAGGATATGCTCAGAGTTGACAAAACAGTCTTCAAGGCAAAATACATGATTAGGGACAAGGATAGGAACTACATAAGGATAGCAGATTCAATCCACCAGGAAGAGATCCCAGTTCTGAAATTATGTATGTGCCTAATAATATCTCCAAATAACATACAAAAAAACTGACAGAATTATGAGGAGAAGCTGACAAGTCTAGCACTACAGTAGAATTTAACATATACCCTTCTCAGTAACTGACATCACACAAACCAAAATTTAGTAGCATATAGAAAATATAAAAAATACAACAAACAAGCTTGATCAAAAGGACATGTGTAGGGAAAAGTTTTCAATTAGTGTAATTACACCTTAGATAAACTTCTTTGGCTGTGCTAATGCCACTGCCCAATGCTGAAAAAGGACAGGTATAGAATCTTGCATCCAATGACAGAAAATGCACATTTTTCTTTCTCTGTACTGATGTTTTCCTTCTTTTCTTCCTTAAGAGTGCAAAAACATTTATCCGAACTGAACATATACTTGGCTATAAAGCCAGTCTCAACAAATTTCCCAGAATCAGTATCATACAAATCATGTTCTCTGATTACAGTGCAATTAAGTTAAAAATAAATAACACAAAGATAACCAAAAGAAAGAAAACTGTGTATGAAGATGTTTATTCTAGTGTCAATTACCTATAATAGTGAAAAATTAGAATCACTGAAATATCCAGTGATATGGGGATAGTTAAGTAAATTATGCCTCATCAACCCATTGGGCTAATGGACTATGTTTTAAATACAATGTTAAGTGAAAAATCTAAATCTATGGGGGTGGGCAAAAGTAGGTTTCCAGTTGTAATACAAATAAATAAACTATTTCATGTATTCACAACTGGAAACCTATTTTGCCTACCCCTTACATTCCTTATGATTGCAACCACATGAAAATGTGTGCATTTGGACAGGTTAGAAAGATATAAGCAAATGAAAACAATTATTATATTACAGTGATGAGATTGTATGTAATTCTACTTTTAAAAGGATTTTCTGAAAACAAAATAAAAGGACTGTGCTGTGAGTTAAAAGAATCAATAGAGCCTGACCTGCGGTGGCGCAGTGGATAAAGCGTCGACCTGGAAATGCTGAGGTCACCGGTTCGAAACCCTGGGCTTGCCTGGTCAAGGCTCATATGGGAGTTGATGCTTCCAGCTCCTCCCCCTTCTCTCTCTCTCCCTCTCTCTCTCCTCTTTAAAAATGCATAAAAAAATACAATAGTCTTAAAAAAAAAAGAATCAGTAGAAGACATGATCTCTGGCAGCTGATGCTAGATATGTCTTAACATCAATTATCCCTTTCTTTTTAAACAACAGAATTTTACTTTGGTCCGTAACTGACCAAAACAAGAATGCATTTCCCAGCCTCCCTTGTAGCTAGGCACTACGATGGGACAAAGTCATAGCTAATATGAAAAGGGGCTGTCCTTAAACGTAAAGAGTCTGTCCTTCCTTTGTCCTTTTCCTTCATCTTGTGACTTTACATCTCCCTTAGCTTCTGTTACTACATGTACTATGGGTGGACTGAATCTGATATGCATTTGATTGCAATAGGGAATGCTTTGTAATTTAACAAATGAGAATAGTGTGACTCACATGGTCAATACGTGTTTTCTATTCAACCAGTGTCCAGTACAAACTCTGAAAATAAGGGGATTATCATCGCATTTTTGGAGATCAAATGAGGATATATTAATATTGAAAAGTATCCCTGGCCTGTGGTGGTGCAGGGGATAAAGCATTGACCTGGCATGCTGAGGTCGCTGGTTCAAAGCCCTGGGTTTGCCTGGTCAAGGCACATACTGGAGTTGATGCTTCCTGCTCCTCCCCCCCTTCTCTCTCTCTCTCTCTCTCTCTCTCTCTCATGAATAAATAAAATCTAAAAAAATAAAAGTATACATTTATGTTAACTATATTCTAGTGGGAATCATACACATTTAAATCCATATTCTTTATCATTTAAGAGAATGTTTTAGCAGAGAATGAGATCCATTTATAGGCTGCTTTGCCTGAGTTAAATCAGCAATCATCTTCCACATTTTCAATGTTAAACAAAACCAAAAATTATGTTTTTAAAGTGAAATAAATAATGCACTTCCATTATCACAGCCTCTGGTAAGGTTGGATATAATCCAATAGCCTGGATCACAAAGATGTCAATAATTTGCACTATAGTAGGAATGAGAATTTATCAATTCAAAAGGAAATTGATCAATATTACTCAAAACAGCCTTCATACTTGAAAAATATCCAAAGTACAATATTAAAGCAGAGGCAACATTCTGTCCTAAGTGCTCACAATGCTCAATAATGATTAAGTATGCTATGTCACGGTGACTGTAACAGCAAATTCATTATTAATTTTATTATAATCGAGAGTAGGTCAATCACAAGCTGTTCTGTAAAAGCAACATGCTACTAAACAAAAAACAAACCGGAGCCTGATGCCCCAGCAGTCTCTTATTCTGCAGTCTACTATTTATGCAAAGCATGTCTGCTCAGATAGTTTTTTAAACAAAGGGTCATCAAAATTGAATAAAAGTTCGAGGGATTAATTTACTCATCATTTCTCATACTACACTGTATGTCGGTAGATTAAGGGCAGCTAGGTAAAATAATCTATTCAGATTAAAATTCTGTTAGCATAAAATATTTGTAACCATGGCAATACAAAAGGCTTAAAACTCTGTCAGGCATTTGGTTAAGAGAGCATACTGTGGCCTTGCTTATGTATTCTTTTTCTTTAATACTCAGATTCATCACTTAAAGACAGGCAAGCAAATTATTAAATAACTTGGTTTTCTGTCAATTAGGTGTGCATTAAAATGGTGGAAAACGATGAATATACACGTCGTGACACCAGGAGAATGGTTTCTTTTTTCTTTTTTCCAATTTCTCATCTGGCGAGATTTCCCTATATTTCAACAGGTCAAATTTCGAGCAGGTGAAGACAAGGATCGTTTCTCGCTTTTTATCTGGTATGTCTTTTTGAGGTTCCTAGGTAGAATTATAAATAAAAGCAGAAAATGTTTTATATTTGGTTTTTACAACTTTATGTTTATTTTGCTTTCTATACTTAGCCTCATCTCAAAAAATGTACAGCATATTTTAAAAAAAACTTACAAAGTAATACAGGAATAAGTGTGTTCATTGTGAATATTCCTACAATGTAGGAATATACGGAGGCAGAATTCACAGTCTGGCTTTGAAGAAGTTCAGATAGTGATGCCTTCCGCTTTGAGGAAAGCGCCATTGGAGATGTGCTCATTCATCAGTGCCAACATACAGAAGTGCATTTTTGTTTCGTTTTGTTTTGTTTTTTGTATGCTGATGCTGATGTGAAGCCAAAACAGCTGCATTGATCAGCTTTAAGAATTTCAAATATATATGTTACCAACGTAAATGTAGCTTTATACTATTCAAGGTAGATAATGAAGGTTTTTCAGCCTTGAAATTGCGGACTGGGAAAATTCTACTTATGGAAGTAGAATTACTGACAGTTTGCACATTGTCCCAAACAGTGAATTCAGTACAAGTTAAACTTACAGTCACGACAGAAGCTCCTGAGATGACATTTTTCTCCTTTTCAGCTTTTTTCATTTTTTCAGCTTTCATTTGAGCTTGTTTGGATTGATGATCCAGATGTTTAATTTGACTTTGCTGTTGGTGGGGCCGACGTACAGGTTGTTTACTTCTGAGGGATGAAGAGTACTCAGGAAAGATTTGCAATACAGACAGAAAAATTACACAAAATTAAAATGTACAGCAAGTCCTAAATTTTATTAAAGCATCCTCTGTCAGTACAGATCTTAGTACTTGCAGCAATACTGCATATATAATTTTAGGCCAAAGTTATCATTTCTGCTTGAGTTACACAGAACAGTTATCTGCCATGATGATGCTGATGATGATAATGATGAAAATGACAAAATGTGGTATCAATTTAAAATCAGTTTTCCTGGAAAATACTCTTCAGTAGCCGTTTGAATCTTTTTTATTTTACCATATATTAACACAAAAAGGTATTAAATTTCAAAGCAGCTTAAACCACCCCCTTTTGTTATCAGCATTGGGCTCAGATACACACACACACACACACTGCTCACAAAAATTAGGAGACATTTCTAAATGAATATGAAGCGATAAAATATCCCCTAATTTTTGTGAGCAGTATAGTTTGTCCCTTGTCCCTAGTCTCCTTGGTCTTACCACTTCAGGGCACACAGGTCTAACTTCCAACTGCTAGCACTGACCTCACTCAGTCTGAGAACTTTCTTGTGAAAACAAGAACCTATGTGTGCCTCACCTGTGGTGGTACAGTGGATAGAGCATCGACCTAGAATGCTGAGGTCGCCGGTTCGAAACCCTGGGCTTGCCCAGTCAAGGTACATATGAGAAGCAACTATGAGATGATGCTTCCTGGTCCTTCCCCCCTTTCTCTCTCTGTCTCCTCACTTTAAAAATCAATAAATAAAATCTTAAAAAAAAAAAAAAGAACCCCATGTGCAGGGAAATGGCCCGAGACTGCCCAAGAATTAATACCTCCTCTCCTAAGCAACCCTTAACCAATGACTAACGGGCGTTGGTGTCTGAGTATGGCAACTCCTTTGCCCCCTATGGGATAACCTGAGTTGCATGTTCTAGACCGGCTCAGACACTCCCAGCGGAGACTGAGGCCCAGTTACCCACCTACAGTGGTAACTTGCTTGCTGGCATACTGTTTTGGCTGTCTGCCTTCCCGTTTCACTTCTCTACCCCGTCTTATCAGTGGTTCCTGGGATCACCTCCCAAACAAACTACTCATACGCAAACCTTTGTCTCACAATTTGCTTCCGGGAGACCCCAAACTAAGACTACATTCCAAGAGGCTTTAAAAAAAGTACTTTTCCCGCTCCGAGTGATTTAGAATTTGGCTCCTTATTTGGCCCTTTAAAGCGACCCATTCTTGGCTAATCAGCAGCATGAGTTCCAACGGCAAGGAGTCTAGGGTCACATATGGTGGTGGAAAAAAATCACATCATTTATTTGACCTTAGTGGTAACAGGATTAAGTTCTATGTTCGGTGCTTATATGGATGAAGTAGAGAAAATCTATCTCATGATGACAGACTGAGACTGCCCCAGATCATCTGTCTGGCAAATGGACAGCCTTGATCATAAAAAGAAGTGGGCTAAACTACGTTACTGGGTCAGCACCCGTCATCTCTACTCCTAAAACACCCTGCATGTTTGTGGGACAGTGGTCACCAGTGTCATCTACAGGTGCTAAAGGACCACGTTTCATTTCAAATAGGACTGTGTGAAAAATGGACTACAGTAGGTCCTCTTCGGCCTTATTATTTCTTTTTCTTAAGAAAGCTTACTCTGTAAACAAGATGGGCTAGGTGAGACTTGGTAATGGAAAGAAAAGAAATATAATTGGAGCAGCCGCATCCTGTTCAAGTTGCCTCAGATCATAATACAGTCTGATTTGCTTTGACATCTGTTTCTATAATGTGAATTGGTTCACATGCTATTGGTAAGGAAGGAAATAATGTCACTGTAATTTCTATGCAATTTATCCTCAGCAAGGGGGGCCAGCATAGCAAGAGCAGAACTATAAGCTTCAGAAGAAAGGAAAAAGTTCCTAGCTCTGTGTAGCTTGGGCAATGGGAGCCCTTCTGGCTGTATTCATAAAAGCAACAGTGAGCCCCTGCACCTGGGGCTCTCTCCCCAGAGAGGCACCCCCACAGCCCACCCTCACTGGCCTCCACCCTGCTCCCTGCCTGGGTGGCTCTTGGTCCTTGGCAGGTCGCACTGCCTCTCACGTCCATGTTTAAAAGGCAACCATGCTGGCCCAGGGCTCCACTTCCTTCCTCTCTTGGTGCCCATTCCTGAACGACCTGTCCGGTGGTATAAGTTATCTCCCCACCGACCCATGATCCTTTCGGCTGGTGCTCTGCTTACAAAGTTGTATAAGGTTTTTTGGGGTTTTTTTTTGTATTTTTCTGAAGCTAGAAACGGGGAGAGATAGTCAGACTCCCACATGCGCCCGACCAGGATCCATCCAGCACGCCCACCAGGGGGCGATGCTCTGCCCCTCCGGGGAGTCGCTCTGTTGCGACCAGAGCCACTCTAGCGCCTGGGGCAGAGGCCAAGGAGCCATCCCCAGCACCCGGGCCATCTTTGCTCCAATGGAGCCTCGCTGCGGGAGGGGAAGAGAGAGACAGAGAGGAAGGAGAGGGGGAGGGGTGGAGAA
The DNA here is from genome assembly GCF_036850765.1 of Saccopteryx bilineata. Taxonomy (NCBI): domain Eukaryota; kingdom Metazoa; phylum Chordata; class Mammalia; order Chiroptera; family Emballonuridae; genus Saccopteryx; species Saccopteryx bilineata. The sequence continues at coordinate 128,388,521 of NC_089502.1, forward strand.
GCAGATGGGCGCCTCTCCTGTGTGCTCTGGCCGGGAATCGAACCCGAGACTTCTGCACGCCAGGCCGACGCTCTACCACTGAGCCAACCGGCCAGGGCCCAAAGTTGTGTAAGTTTTGAGCAATCTGCCCCAACCCTGTTTTCCCCACGTGCCCTAGTATTATCTTCAGTGAGCCAGCTGGCAGAATGTGAACACGTTCAGAAATGTCTCTCGTGTTGTAAGCCCAGTGAGGGATCCCTTTTACCTAACTTCAGAAACTGCCCGCAGCTGGTCCTGACGCATCTCTTCTGTGTGCGGTTTCTGCAGTAGGTAACTCATTTTCTTCTGTAGACGGTCTGAGATTACTTTAGACTCTGCATAATGAACTATGTCGTATATCATCATGGCCCTGGGAATGTTTTTGAGGCTTAATCTTCTCCAACAGTTATTTCTTCCACCAAAAGATGCAGGGGTCTCATCCAGAAGACTAGAATACTAAAGAATGGGGCAAACAGGTTTACAGTTGTGAGTACACAAAACACAGTTTACTCTTGCATTAACATTTATTAATTATTGCATTATTTTCCATACGAACAACTGTAAACTTACTTTTGCTGACCCTGTATATGGAAAAAAACAATTAAGAATGATTAAGGGACTTCGATTGGCACGGAAGGCGCACGGTGCCGTGAGCAGATGGTGTTATAGTGAATTGGACACTTGAAACCTGTATGGTTTTGTGAACCAATGTCATCCCAATAGGTTCAAATCAAAAAAGGAATTAGTTATTCACACACACACACACACACACACACAAAAGATTGGTTGTGAATACTCTAGAATGCTTTTAGACACATTTCCCAAGGTTCCACTCAAATTTCACTTCATTTTAAAAGCATCCTTGATCTCATCTCTGCCTCTTCCCAGCATCCCTCCTCTATGACTCTGCTTGCTCACTCCTTGACAGGTTAGCTCTCGCGTGCACCCTAGCTCCCTACTGGAGGGCCGAGTCTCTGCTACGCAATACCATGCACATAGTACCACGCTAAGTATTTCTTTAACGCATAAGCATTTGATGACAAACATAACTCAGATTAATCAAACTCAAAAGAAGCCTAAAAGTTGGTAATAGCTATGTGATCTGCATACCTGGTAAGTGCTCCTTCATAACAGGCTTGGGTTGAGATGACATTTACAAAAACCTTTTTAGAAATAATGAGTTTGTCTCTGGGGCTAAGTGGTCAATTTCACTATTTTCTTTCTCTTCTTGTTTTTAAGGCACACTCTTAGGTAAGAGGTGCTTTTTAATTTATTTTTATTCATTTTTAGAGAGGAGAGGGAGAGACAGAAAGAGAGAGAGAGAGGAGAGACAGAGAGAGAGAAGGGGGGAGGAGCTGGAAGCATCAACTCCCATATGTGCCTTGACCAGGCAAGCCCAGGGTTTCGAACTGGCGACCTCAGCATTTCCAGGTTGATGCTTTATCCACTGCGCCACCACAGGTCAGGCGTTTTTCACTATTTTCAATTGAAATATTTAGAGAAATCCGACTTTTCTTTTTTAAAACTTTGAAATGTGAAATTAGGAATTTTTAAAGTGCAAATATGCATGTAATCAACTCAACCTGATAAATGTTCACGTAAGAGATAGGAATAGGGAAGGAGGGTCTATGACGCTGAGAAGTGAAGTAGCAGCTAGGCAGTTAGGGAACACCTCTCCCCCACACTCTCTCACATACACTTATAGGCGGTTCTCCCATTGTATTATTTAGGCGTGCATGAATTTTAATTACCACCAGTTGGTTGAATAAGCCATTTCAGTTACCACAGTATAGTTGAGTAATCGCAGAAAGTACAGACTCTGCTGCTAGCTCTTCAGTCCACAGCTCACTACATAAATAACAGATGCACGTGGTGATTACTGACAAATCATGTCACTTCTTTAGGACTGTGGCAATGATTGGTCACTGCGGATCTGTTATGTAGTTCACACACAGACAGCCAAGTATGTCGTTGTGTGGTCTCTGTCTCCCAGTGACAAAAACAAAACAAAATAAAGCAAAACACAAACAATAATCAAAAGAAGGAATAGGCCAAATAAGAAAGAAAAAGTGATAATGCTGGACGTAAAATTCAAATAGAATATAAATGGAGTTTTAGAAGAAACAGGTGCCCTGGCCGATTGGCTCAGCGGTAGAGCGTTGGCCTGGTGTGCGGGGGACCCAGGTTCAATTCCCGGCCAGGGCACATAGGAGAAGCGCCCATTTGCTTCTCCACCCCCACCCCCTCCTTCCTCTCTGTCTCTCTCTTCCCCTCCCGCAGCTGAGGCTCCATTGGAGCAAAGATGGCCCAGGCGCTGGGGATGGCTCCTTGGCCTCTGCCCCAGGCACTAGAGTGGCTCTGGTCTCGGCAGAGCAACGCCCTGGAGGGGCAGAGCATCGCCCCCTGGTGGGCGTGCCGGGTGGATCCCGGTCGGGTGCATGCGGGAGTCTGACTATCTCTCCCCATTTCCAGCTTCAGAAAAATACAATAAATAAATAAATAAATAAATAAATAAATAAATAAATAAATAAAAAATAAAAGAAACAGGTGACCGTGGGGACACTGACACTGCCAGAGACTGCAGCTAGGCAGTTAGAGAAACTTGGTAAAGGTGAACTTATCAACATGAATGAGGGAAGTGGTCATAACAAAAAGGATAAAGCTGCTCCAGAGGAAGTGACACTGGCAAAAAAGACACTTCACAGTAAAGGGACTCTGAGATGTATCACATCTATAGTCCCAAGGATAAAATGTTGGTGGGTGATCCAAACATAGAAATATGATGCCTGACCAGGTGGTGGTGCAGTGGATAGAGCATTGACCTGGGATGCTGAGGACCCAGGTTGAAACCCCGAGGTTGCTGGCTTAAGCATGGGCTCACCAGCTTGAGTACGGGGTCACCAGCTCAATGCCGGTCTCTCTCTTGACCCCATGGTCTCTGGCTTGAGCCCAAAGGTCACTGGATTGAAGCCCAAGGTCACTGGCTTGAACAAAGGGTCACTGGCTCAGCTGTAGCTTCCTGGTCAAGGCACATATGAGAAGTAATCAATGAACAACTAAAGTGTTACAACTATGACTTGATGCTTCTCATCTCTCTCCCTACCCGTCTGTCTGTCCCCGTCTTTCTCTCTGTCTCTGTCTCTGTTTTTCTTGCTTAAAAAAAGTATAACAATTTGCCAAAGCATAGAGAAAAGATGCTCACTCTGTATTGTAAGTTATATAAGAACAAGAAGGCAAGCACTGCTTCAACTACTCTAGGTAAACTGTTATTTAAGAGCTTTATTGAGATTCATGTCCCATACAATTCACCCATTTAAAGTGTATAGTTCAATGGTTTTCAGTATGTTCACAGTTAATAAGTTTGAGATTTTTACAAAGAAATAAAATACTTTACTTCTCAATGTTCTATAGTGTACTAAATAAATCTTTTTTTATTTTCCTATGTATGTATAACAGACAATAGAGAGTTTTTAATGTTTTGATGAGCTTTTTTAAAGGCATGGGACAATCACAATTTCCCTCAGTGACTATAAAGTTTGCTTTACCTGGTTTCAGCTTGCACGGTCCCTTTCAGGACCCTGTATGACTGTGTAAAGTGAGGACTGCCCACACGGGGGTGGGCAAAGGGGGTCTACAGACGTGAGCATGCGGAATGTGGAGTTTATTCTTGCATTAGTTTTTCCTGTGTTCTTTTCCATACGAACAATGTAACACTCTTTTTGCCCCACCCTGTCTATTCAACTTGCCAAGAGCGGAGTAGTAAGACGGGTCAACACCTCAGCACCGTCCATGATCTGCTCTGCACTTATTAGCTATGTGACCTTGGGCAAGTTTTTAAAAAGATGACTCATTAACTCAACTTTTCTCATCTGTTAAAGGGTCACATAATTTATATAAACTTGAAGATTGAAGGAGATAATATGCATATAAAGAGCTAAAACCTATGCTGTGTCCATCAAGGACTCAATAGATATCAGCAATCATCATATCTCTCTCTTCCAATATGTCCATCTGGGGAATTCTTTCTATGACACCAAGCCTTGGCATTGTCACAGCCTGCAAGTAGGAGACTCATGTCCTTATCAAAGATAGTTGGCACCCCCACGCTCTACTAATTTCCTGGTCCAATGCCCTAAATTTCTAGATTTGGACTTTAAAAGAGAGAAAACAGAAGGGGGAGTCTCTAAGGTACTGTATAAATGTCATGTTTCACATTGAAGATACTGAGTAAGTGTTAAGGCCACATATTATTATTATGAGCTAGAATTTTGGGATCCCGTGTTCTTTAGAATGTGTAAAATGGGGAATAATAGTACCTACCATATTTCCCCATGTATAACATGCATCCTTTTCCAGAAAATTTGGAGTCTAAAAACTGGGTGCGTCTTATGCAGTGGTTGTAGATTTCTTTTACTTGCATTTCCTGCTTATTCACGTGGATGAGGAGTTGTATGAATTTTATGATGAATAAAACTTGAGTTCAATAACTTTACACAATACATTCTTTTTCCGAATTTCTGGTCCCCAAATTCAGGTGCCTCTTATTCATGGGAGCATTTTATATATGTGGAAGTACAGTACCTCTTAGGGTTGTTATGAGCATAAAAGGAATTGGTATTACAGTCATGTGCCACATAATGATGTTTTGGTCAGTGACAGACCACATATCTGATGATGGTCCCATAAGATTATAAAGGAGCTGAAAAATTTCTCTCACCTAGTGACACTGTAGCCATTAAAACATCATCGGACAACACATTAGCACGTTTGTGGGGATGCTACGGTAAACTGACTCACGGCTTTGCCAGCCGTAGGAAAGTGCAGCACGTACAATTATAGCAGTGGGCCACACTATTCTGGGTTTGTGTAAGTGCAGGCTATGATGTCTGCACAATGCCGAAATCACTTCAGGGTGCATTTCTCAGAGTACATCCCTGTTGTTAGGTGGCGCATGACTGTACATTTGCTGTTATTATTATTAAGGTATCTAGTTTGAGTTCCATGATTCAGCACTGCTGTCCTAGCAGTTAAGTAAACCAGAAAGCTAGCAGCCATGTTGGATACCTTCTTTTAGCTTGCCGCTCTGTTACAAGGTCCATTGCTTTTTTTTTTTTTTTTTCATTTTTCTGAAGCTGGAAACAGGGAGAGACAGTCAGACAGACTCCCGCATGCGCCCGACCGGGATCCACCCGGCACGCCCACCAGGGGCGACGCTCTGCCCACCAGGGGGCGATGCTCTGCCCATCCTGGGCATCGCCATGTTGCAACCAGAGCCACTCTAGCGCCTGAGGCAGAGGCCACAGAGCCATCCCCAGCGCCCGGGCCATCTTTGCTCCAATGGAGCCTTGGCTGCGGGAGGGGAGGAGAGAGACAGAGAGGAAAGCGTGGCGGAGGGGTGGAGAAGCAAATGGGCGCTTCTCCTGTGTGCCCTGGCCGGAATCGAACCCGGGTCCTCCGCACGCTAGGCTGACGCTCTACCGCTGAGCCAACCGGCCAGGGCAGGTCCATTGCTTTTATTCTCTAATTATCCCTTGCACCTCCAGCCTCATGGCTGTAAACCAATATACCACCATCTCTCCCGAAACTCTGCAGGAACCTCCAAACTAGGAGAAGGCTGGGCCGTCCCTATTCCACACTCCACACTGCAGCCACAGGGGCGTCCTCACTCATCAGGTTCAATCCCCTCATTTTGTGTGTGTGTGTGTGTGTGTGTGTGTGTGTGTGTGTGTGTGTGAGAGAGAGAGAGAGAGAGAGAGGGAGAGAGAGAGAGGAAGGGAGAGAGATGAGAAGCATCAATTCTTTGTTGTGGCATCTTAGTTGTTCATTGATTGCTTTCTCATATGTGCCTTGACCGGGGAACTACAGCAGACCGAATGACCCCTTGCTCAAATCAGCAACCTTGGGCTCAAGCTGGTGAGCCTTGCTCAAACCATATGAGCCCGCGCTCAAGCTGGCGACTTTGGGGTTTCGAACCTGGGTCCTCTGCATCCCAGTCTGACATCTATCCACTGCGCCACCGCCTGGTCAGGCCAATCACCTCATTTCTTGAAAGACTTTATCAGCTTCGTGTTGTGCACAGGATCAAAATAAATAAATAAATAAGCACCTTACTATGGTCAAAAGCGCTGCATGGTGACCTCTTACCGGCCCCTAGCCTGCCTCTGTGCCCCGCTCCCTGTGCTCTCTCGCCTCTGGTCCCACGGGCCTGCTGTCGGGCCCTCCTCCTGTCACAGAGCCTCTGCCTTGGGTATGCCACCTGCTCAGCACATGAACTGTCATTGTTCAAAGTCAATCATGGGAACTGATCCCATTTCCCTTTATCAGGGATTGGTTCAAGGGGAGCATGTAATCTGGTTCTGACCAATGGGGCCTGAGGGGAAGTCCCCTGGGGTCTTCTGGGAAAGAGTTTTCTCTCTGAGATAAAGAGAAAATAAGGCTTGAGGAATCTCCTTTTTCCTTCTTTTGATGTAGTTGAGAATGTGACAGTCATCTTGTTACCACGTGAAGGGAGCCAAGAGAACTGCAAAGAAGGTGACCTAGCACCCCGATGTCCTTGAGCTGCCACATTAGCTGGTCCAGCACCCTCCTATCTGGGGACTTCTTACACGGGGCAGTAAATGTTCTTTTTGGTTTAAGTCTCTTGTGGCTGGAAACATTCTGTTACTTGTAGCCAAAAGCTACATTCAAATAATAGAACCCTTCCTTACTAGGTCAAGTCTCTTAGCACTATGCATTTATTTTTGATTTTCAAATTGTGATTAAACTTATATAATATAAAAGTCATCATTTTAACCATTTTGAAGTTCACAGGTCAGTGGTTTTAAGTTCACACCATACATCATCACTATCTAATTCCGAAACATTTCCATCACACCGAAAAGAAACCCTATCCTGAGCTATCACTCCCAGACACAAAAAGCCAGATACTGGATGATTCCATTGGTACGAAATATCCAGAATAGGCAAATTCAGAGAGACACAGAGCAGACTAGCAGTTAATAAGGGCTGCAGTGATGGAGGAATGGGGAATGACTGCTTAATGCAGTGGTTCTCAAACTTTTTGAAGTCGGGGCGCATTTAAAATCTTACAAATAATTGTAGGCACACTATATACAAATTTCTGAGAAATATGTTATAATAATTAAGTCAAATATTAAAAAAATAAAGTCCAAGCTTACTTTTACAGTAATTAAATGAAATAAATACAACAAAATTAAATTTATTCTGACATTAAAAAACATTTTTATGTTACATATTTTTTGAGTTATGCTTTTTAGAATTTGTAAAAAAGAGGGGTTAAAAAAATAAAAAAAAACAAGAAAAAAGTTATCTTTTTATATATATATATATATATACTTTCTTAGTAAGATTTAGTAAATTCGGCAGGTCCCGATGCGAGTGTGTTAAGTTTTTCCATTTTTGTGTTTATATGAAACATAAGCCTGATGTGTCCTAGTGATTTATTCAATGTTTGGGCATATATTTGCAAGGCAAACTCTCATTTCCTCATCAATACATTGAAGAATTCCTCTCTTTTTACTCTTAATTGTGTTGAGTCAAAACACTCCCACCATATATATCATCTTAACTTTACACCAAACAAAGGATAGAAGAAACTTGCCTCCAGTCTTTCCAGGGAACATGGGGGTAGTGTAAACAATCCAGCACCACAGCTTAACAGCCTTTTGCAACCTAATCAGGTAAGTGAGGTTGGAGGTTGGGCAGATTGTCAGTTTACAGCCAATTCCCCACACCTCTGTCCCCCAAAAATCTAAACTCCAAAAACTCTGTTGGTTTTTTTGGTCCCCAAAAGGCACATATTTCTCTGGAATACCATAGGGTGCACTTGGAAATCTGTGAGGGCACACCAGTGTGCCCTGGCACACACTTTGAGAATCACTGGCTTAATGGATGGGAGGTTTTCTTTTGTGGTGACAAAATGGTTCTGGAACTAGATGGTGGTAATGTTGGCACGACAGTGTGAATGTACTTAATGCCATTGAATTATTCACTTTAAAATGGTACATTTTATATTGTGCATATTTTACCACAATAAAAAAATGTACAATTCTTGTAGGATAGGGTGAGGAGGCTTTTTGTTGTTGTTTAATTTTTTTATTGACTGATTTTAGAGAGAGAGAAACATTGATTTGTTGTTCCATTTATTCATGCATTCATTGGTTGATTCCCATACGTGCCCTGACCAGAGATCGAACCCACAACCTTGGCATATTGGGACGACTCTCTAACCAACTGAACTACCCTGCCAGGGCTGTTTGTTTTCACTATTTAAGTCTAAATTCCTTACCTGCATATAATCTTGCAGGGTGACAATATCTATTTCATCAGTTATTTTGAACTTCTGGGAAAGACGTTCATCTTCCACAAGTTGTTCATGAAACTTCTTCCTCCCCATCATTTTGTAAGCATCAGTTGATGCCTATGAAGAGAATAAAAATAGATTTTAAAACAGTAGTATAATAGCAAGAACTATCAGCACACATTTTACATATTTTTCGGAGAAATACATCAAATATTGTTCCTTTCTAGCAGCTTGCTAGTCAATAAATGGACTGTATTTACAAATAAAATGTTATATAGGGACTTTAAAAACCACTTAAAATTTGTTTCCATAACCATAGCTATATAGTTTTAAAATGTAGATAGAGCAGTAGCTGGGTCTACAATCCCCGGAGGACCGGTTCTTTCTTTCCTTTTAGAGAGAGAGAGAGAGAGAGAGAGAGAGAGAGAACCATCAACTTGTTGCTCCACTTGAGCTGTGCATCCATTGATTGCTTCTCATACATACCTTGACCAGGGCTTGAGCTGATGACCTCAGGTTTCAAACCAGCTTCCTTCATGTTGACTTGAAGTTTCAAATCAACTTTAGGTTGATGTTCTTATCCATTGCGCCACCACTGGTCGGGCCTTGGAGGACCGGTTTTTAGAAGATGTTTTGTGTCTCATAAAAAACATTCCTTTGAGGGGGAATAAATGGTGATGGATAGAGACTTGACTTGGCGTGTGTGTGTGTGTGTGTGTCTGTGTGTGAACACACAATACAGTGTACAGAGATGTGTTGCAGAATCAGGCACCAGAAACCTGTATAATTATGTTAACTAGTGCCACTTTAATAACTTCAGTTCAAAAAAAGAGATTCCTGCCTGATTCAGGAAAGTTCTTCTGGATAGGAAGGGATGGGAAAAAGGAGCCTAGCCCCCAAAGAAAGGGAAGGGCAAAAACGAGGCAAAGATTCCAGGAAAGCAGCCAATCAGAGCAGGATTCGAGAGGCATGTTCCATTCTGACTGAGTGACTCGAAGGGTCAGAGGGTGGGGGCATCTCTGAATTTGACACCTCCCCTGATACCTAGCTTCAATGTGGCCCAGAAGCCCCCTCAGATCTACTTTTTGGCCTAGATCCATACTTGGGCTTATCAAGTTACTCTAACATCTCAGTCTCTTCCCGGCCCAGCTGGAAATTGTCTCTCACAATGGTAGTAATAACTACATAGTATCTTCACATGGGAACAGTTTCTTGGTTTGAAACAGTTAAATTATATTCAGGCTCAGAATGAATAAAACCACCATAACTGCCTCAAAACACGCAAAATACATGAAGTATTCAGATCTCAGTTCTGCCCCTGACAAGCTGCTATAAGTTTCAGCTTCCTCATAGGCAAAATGGGAATAACACGTTACCGGGAGGGCACACAAGAAAACTTATTTGGTGGGGTTCCTGACCTATGGGTGGTTAAAAGCACAGGCTCTGGAGTCAGGCTCACTGTTTTTTGTTTTGTTTTTTTTTTTTGTATTTTTCTGAAGCTGGAAACGGGGAGAGACAATCAGACAGACTCCCGCATGCGCCCGACCGGGATCCACCCGGCACGCCCACCAGGGGCGACGCTCTGCCCACCAGGGGGCGATGCTCTGCCCCTCCTGGGCGTCGCTCTGCCGAGACCAGAGCCACTCCAGCGCCTGGGGCAGAGGCCAAGGAGCCATCCCCAGCGCCCGGGCCATCTTTGCTCCAATGGAGCCTTGGCTGCAGGAGGGGAAGAGAGAGACAGAGAGGAAGGAGGGGGGGTGGAGAAGCAAATAGGCGCTTCTCCTATGTGCCCTGGCCGGGAATCAAACCCGGGTCCCCCGCCGATGCTCTACCGCTGAGCCAACCGGCCAGGGCCTAGGCTCACTGGTTTTTTCTGTCATTTACTTTACTTTCTAGTTACGAGACCTTAGGCATGTTACTTAGTCTTTTTAAAATGAAGATAATAACAGAATCTCCATTTTAGAGTTTATGAGAATTAAATTATAATGTGCATGAAATGTTTAATATCATACTTGATAGTGTTCAATAAGGGCAGCTATTAATATTAATGTTTTCCTTTTCACATAAATGTGCAATCCTCAAAAATAATGGGATCTTCAGTTTAAAGTAACAGTTATGGAATGTTAGTGTTAAGGATTTCCAGTTACTCAGAGGTGTTCCAGGCCATAGTGAGGGGTACCTTTAGGACAGTGCTCATCAAACTAGACTGTGCCTAGGATCACCTGGGCATCTTGATAACAGGCAGATAGATGCCGGCTCATTGGGCCTGGGCTACGGCTTGAGAGTCTGCTTTAAAAAAAACTTTTTCTTTTATTTATTGATTGATTGATTTAGAGAGAGAGAGGAGTGCTTGACCTGTGGTGGCGCAGTGAATAAAGCATCAACCTGGAATGCTGAGGTCGCCAGTTTGAAATCCCAGGCTTGGCTGGTCAAGGCACATATGAGAGGCATATGCTGATGCTTCCTGCTTCTCTCTCTCTCTCTCTCTCTCTCTGATGCTTCCTGCTTCTCTCTCTCTCTCTCTCTCTCTCTCTCTCTCTGATGCTTCCTGCTTCTCTCTCTCTCCTCTCCCAAAAATCAATAAATAAATCTTGTCCTGCCCAGTTAGCTTGGTTTTTCCTAAAACGCAGATGTTGTCGGTTCAATCCCCGTGGCCAGGGAGAGAGTCCACATTTTAAATAAATTCCAGGGGATGCCAGTGTTGTGGGTCTGCAGACCACACTTTGAGTAGCAAGGCTTTAGAATATTCTAAATATAGTTGTTGGAATAACTACAGTGACAACCCCCTGTAATTAAGCATTGCTCTGAAAATAGATCATCAAAGTAGGTAACTGAAACAAGATCTCTTTTTTGTACACATGGCTATCCAATTGTTCTAGCACAATTTGAAATGCCTTGGCACCTTTGATGAAAATCAGTTGAGGCCCTGGCCGGGTAGCTCAGTTGGTTAGAGCATCCTCCTAATATACCCAGGTTGCGGGTTTGATCCCTGGTCAGGGCACATACAAGAATCAAGCAATGAATGCTTAAATAGGTGGAACAACAACTCAATGTTTCTCTGTCTCTCTAAAATCAATCAATAAATAAAAACTTTTAAGAAAATCAATTGATTGTCTATGTGTAGGTCTATTTCTGAATTCTCTATTGTATCTCATTGATCTACACGTCTATATGTTATCACCACTGTGTTGGTATTACTGTGGCTTGTTAGGTCTTGAAATCATATCATGTAAATTTTCTAACTGCTCTTCTCCAAAGTTCGTTAGGTTGTTCCACATCTTTTCACTTGTTTTTGCTGTGTGTGTGTGTGCGCGCGCGCGCGCGCACGCATGTGAATACATGAAAGATACCACTGGAAAATGATAAGGAAATAAAACTAGATATGGCAATAAAGATAAGAGAAAAGCTGGAACGACACAACCACCTGTGAAACTCTCCTCCTTCATAAGTGAACTCAGGTTAAATATCTGGATGGACTCAAACTGACTTGGACTTCTTTCATATTATGAAATAAGTAAACTTAGGAAAGTTAGGTCACTTTGGTCAAGACACAAAGAGCAAAGGAGTTGAGTAAACTTAAGAGTGTGAAAATTTCTACTTCTATCAACCAGGAATCCAAGTGTCACCACAGTTCATTTAAAGTTGAACTAAAGGGAAAAGGAGCCCTAACCTGCTTGCTGTAAATTGGGTATGTCTTAATCATTTAAAACCCTTAGGATAGCCTGACCTGTGGTGGCGCAACGGATAGAGCGTCGACCTGGAACACTGAGGTCGCTGGTTCAAAACCCTGGGCCTGTCCAATCAGGGCACAATGGGAGTTAATGCTTTCTGCTCCTCCCCCCCTTCTTTCTCTCTATCTCCTCCATCTCTAAAAGATGAATAAATCTTAAAAAAACAATTATTAAAGAACCTTATAATGTTTAGTGAAAAACTCAAGCTGAACGGTATGATTATGTTTTTATAATAAGAATAATAGCCTGACCAGGCGGTGGCGCAGTGGATAGAGTGTCAGACTGGGATACAGAGGACCCAGGTTCGAGACCCCGAGGTCTCCAGCTTGAGCGTGGGCTCATCTGGTTTGAGCAAAAGCTCACCAGCTTGGACCCAAGGTCGCTGGCTCGAGCAAGGGGTTACTCGGTCTGCTGAAGGCCCCAGTCAAGGCACATATGAGAAAGCAATCAATGAACAACAAAAGTCTCACAACAAAAAACTGATGATTGATGCTTCTCATCTCTCTCCTTTCCTGTCTGTCTGTCCCTCTCTCAAACTCTCTCTCTGTCCCTGTAAAAAAAAAAAAAAAAAAAAAAAAAAAAAAAAATATATATATATATATATATATATATATATATATATATATATGGGCCCTGGCCAAATGGCTCAGTGGTAGAGTGTTGGCCTGGCGTGCTGGAGTCCCAGGTTTGATTCCCGGCCAGGGCACACAGGAGAAGCGCCCATCTGCTTCTCTACCCCTCTCCCTCTCCTTCCTCTCTCTCTCTCTCTTCCCCTCCCACAGCCAAGGCTCCATTATAGCAAAGTTGGCCCGGGCGCTGAGGATGGCTCTATGGCCTCTGCCTCAGGTGCTAGAATGCCTCTGGTTGCAACAGAGTGATGCCCCAGATGGGCAGAGCATCACCTCCTGGTGGGCATGCTGGGTGGATCCCGGTCGGGCGCATGTGGGAGTCTGACTGCCTCCCTGTTTCCAACTTCAGAAAAATACAATAAAAAAGAATAATATATATATGTAAAGAATAATATAGCTTGATTGATTATGGTGCAGTGGATAGAGCGTTGACCTGGGATGCTGAGGTCCCAGGTTCAAAACTCTGAGGTCACTGGCTTGAGTGCAGGCTCACCTGGTTTGAGCATAGGCTTGCCAGCTTAAGTGTGGGGTTGCTGGCTTGAGCATGGTATCATCAATATGATCCCATGGTCGCTTTCTTGAGCAAAGGGTCCCTGGCTCAGCTGGAGCCCCACCCACCCACCGCACCCCCGGTCAAGGCACATATGAGAAAGCAATCAATGAACAACTAAGGTGCTGCAACTACGAGTTGATGCTTCTCATCTCTCTCCCTTCCTGTCTGTCTCTAAAAAAAAGAATAATATAAAAAAATATATTTGTGTATATATTTTCATGAGAAAAAAATGAAGGATACACAGCAAAATATTAACAGTAATCTCCCCAGGTGAGTAAAAGTTACCACACAGAGAAGAAAGGCATAAAGGCATATTTTCCTGTAAAAAAAAAATATCTCTGTGCTATTTCCTTTTTTAAAAAGTTACTTTGTAATTTAAATAAAAAATTAAGTTATTATACAGCATTTTCATGAGTTTTAATATACACCCAGTGCTTTCCAGTCGCAGCGCCCAAGGTTCTCGTTTGCTGCAGCCTGGGGACAGTAGGGACCTCCAGGAGCTGACCCAGGAGAATTTCAGTGCCTGGAGAGGCCGCATTATATGCCCTCAGAAAAGCAGCAATTGATGATATTTTATCGGGCCAACTATAAGCTTATTGCTGTGGATAACCGTGGCATGAACGAAAAATAAGCATCTACTTTTGCATTTGATGTCATTCTATACAAATGAGCAAGTACTAATGCTTCTGAAACACCATATTCATATGAAAACACATAGTCCATTTGATACATTTCTGGAACCAAGTTAAATTTTCTCTGACATTGCCTGAGAGCAGAGAACAGCAGTCTCATTTCCTTCTCTAATATTCTTCGGACAATAAAGGCTTCACAGGCAGGATCTGATCAGAAACTGCCAGGCTGTGTGGTCTTCAATCCCGAACTCAAGCCATTACTGATGGTTTCAGATGGGCTACACTTTTCATGTAAAATATTTACAGAAAGCTACAGGAAAATAACCTTTGATTTATGGTTTATAAAAGGCCATGTATTACTTGGAGAACACACATGCTTTTGACTCAATTATAGTACATATAAGGGCCAAAGGAGTAAAACCTGTGTTGTAGCTCCTTACTATTAAAAGTGTGGTCACCTGGCCTGACTAGTGGTGGCACAGTGAATAAAGCATTGACTTGGGACGCTGAGGACCCAGGTTCAAAACCTGAGGTTGTCGGCTTGAGCGCAGGCTCATTCAGCTGGAGTGCGGGCTCACCAGCTTGAGTGTGGGGTTGCCGGCTTGAGCGTGGGATCATAGATCTGACTCCATGATCACTAGCCTGAGCCCAAAGGTTCCTGGCTTGAAGCCCAAGGTCGCTGGTTTGAACAAGGGATCACTGGCTCAGCTGGAGCCCCCGGTCAAGGCACTTATGAGAAAGCAATCAATGAACAACTGAAGTGTTGCAACTACGAGTTGATGCTTCTCATCTCTCTCCGTTTCTATTCCTCTCTCTCTTAAAAAAAGAAGAAAAAAGGTGTGGTCCTTGGACCAGCAGCAGGGGCAGCGCCAGGAGCTGGTAGGACTCAGGTCCCATCCCAGACATACTAAACCAGAAACAGCATGTTTCCCAAGCTCCCCAGGTGATTGCTATGCTGTAGATACAACTTGGTGACTGTTCGCAAAACCTAAAAGAATTCATATAAAAAATAAATATTTTAAAAGTTCACTTTCAATAGTCCAGCATGTTTTTTCTAAATATGCAACCAGAACCGAAGAAACAATGATAAAATGTCATTAAGACAAGATTGCATCAAATGTCCTGCACAATTTTGGTCCTGGCCAGTTGGCTCAGCGGTGGAGCGTCGGCCTGGCGTGCGGGGGACCCGGGTTCGATTCCCGGCCGGGGCACATAGGAGAAGCGCCCATTTGCTTCTCCCCCCTCCCCCCTCCTTCCTCTCTGTCTCTCTCTTCCCCTCCCGCAGCGAGGCTCCATTGGAGCAAAGATGGCCCGGGCGCTGGGGATGGCTCCTTGGCCTCTGCCCCAGGTGCTAGAGTGGCTCTGGTCGTGGCAGAGCGATGCCCCAGAGGGGCAGAGCATCGCCCCCTGGTGGGCAGAGCGTCGCCCCTGGTGGGCATGCCGGGTGGATCCCGGTCGGGCGCATGAGGGAGTCTGTCTGACTGTCTCTCCCCGTTTCCAGCTTCAGAAAAATACAAAAAAAAATGTCCTGCATAATTTTAAAGCCCTGACCAACAGACCACATTAGTCCATTATAGGGGTAGACAAAAGTAGGTTTACAGTTGTGAGTTTATTCTTGTATTATTAATTATTGTAGTATTCATTATTACTATTAACATACATTTGCCCACCCCTGTATTAACAAACAAAAATATTAATACAAAGAACACTGGTGGGTATTTTCTAGGGCCTTCTATAAGTAATTATTACAAATATTTTTCATCCAATAAATAGAGACATTTTGAAACATATGCTTAAAAAATACTAATTGCGCCTGACCAGGCAGTGGCGCAGTGGATAGAGCATCGGACTGGGATGCAGAGGACCCAGGTTCAAGACCCCGAGATCACCAGCTTGAGCGCGGGCTCATCTGGTTTGAGCAAAGCTCACCAGCTTGGACCCAAGGTCACTCACTGGCTTGAGCAAGGGGTCACTTGGTCTGCTGAAGGCCCGCGGTCAAGGCACATATGAGAAAGCAATCAATGAACAACTAAAGTGCCACAACGAAAAACTAATGATTGATGCTTCTCATCTCTCTCCATTCCTGTCTGTCCCTATCTATCCCTCTCTCTGACTCTCTCTCTCTGTCTCTGTAAAAAAAAAAAAAGAAAAGAAAAAGAAAGAAAAAAAAATACTAATTGCTTGCTGGGATGTTTAATGGTGAAATAGTCTGTATACTTACATGTGATTCAGATATTATATATCTATGTTATAAAAGATGTTTAAGAAGTTAAATCAACACAAAATGTACATTGTGAAACTTCACCTTAATTGACGGGTTTAACACAGTTTTTCCGCTGAAATACTTGTAACCATGGCCTCCGGTGTGATGAAAAATTTTAAACACAATAAAAGGTGGAAATTTTTCACCACTAAATCTGAAATAAAGACCAAAAATTTGTCATTTGCCATCAGGTTTGGGGCACAGTAACTTCTCCCGCTCGCACTTAAGCTAGTTCATGCAGTTTCCTGCACGCAGGGTAAAGGCTATGCAGAGCACAGAAAACACTGGTAATGAAATGATCACAGGAGATGGTAGAGCCACACGCAGGTGTGCATGCTCACGACTATTCTCATCCACGCATCAGCCTGGACACATCATGGGACCACTCTCAAGGCAACTTTTGGCCCAAGAGTCATGCCTCAGTTTCTTCACATAGTAAATGAGAACACATTTACTTGGTAGTTACACACTGAGAAGTTATGAGGACTTAAGAAAATTAATTTGTAAGATTTCTTCACATTAACTAAATACTTCTTGAAATAAATGAACATGGAAACATTACCTGAATCTAACCTTGCACTTCATGCTAGGATCTTTCATAAGCTGAGCCTCTCCGGGGCTCACATTCTTCAGAATTTCATATGGCACACAGCATTCCTGAAACAGATGATCATGCTGTAAGTGGAAGGTGGTACCCTGCCCAGGTGCGATCTACCGAAAACAGCAGAGGCAGCATGATCAAGTGAACTGGACACCAGACTTGGAGATCTAAAGACCTGGGTTCTAGTCTTGGCTTCTCCACTTATCATCTATGTGTGCTTGAGTCAGGTACTTCATCCTTTTGGCATCCGAGGAAAGGCACGTGTTCCTCCCCGGGGTCCCAGGCACTGTTCTTTTCCTCTGACAACACTACTCACGATGTATTGTCATGAACTCTAAACTCCTCTGTGTCTCCTACTAGACTGTAAGCTACATGAAGGCAGGGGCAGTGTCCATCTTCTTTCCCACCGTATTCCCAGCATCTAGTGCAGTGCCTGGGACACAGCAGGTGCTTAACAAGTATTTGATATTGAATGAATCACTGTAAAGGTAGGATGAGAATAGTACTATTAGTAGCTTTTAAGTACCTTTTATATACCACATACTATGTTGGGTGCCTTGTACATATAACCTTATCTAATGCTTATGATTAAGCTATATTATCCAAATATTATTACTCTCATTTTACAAATGAGCAGGCTGAGGATCTGGGAGTATAAGCTATCCAAAGACATACAGGTAATAAGTGCAGAAGCCAGGATTTCAACTTTGATCTGTTTGATTTTTAAAAATCTTTTCTTAATGTTTACTTATTTATTTTTAGCAAGAGAGGAAAGGAGAGAAAAGGAGAGGGAGAGAGAGAGAGAGAGAGAGAGAGAGCAGAAACATAGATCTGTTCCTGTCTGTGCCCTGACTGGGGCTTGAACTGGCAACCTCTGTGCTTTGGGATGATGCTCTAACCAAACAAGCTATCTGGCCAGGGCCGGTCTGTTTGGTTTTAAAGCACTCATTTCCCCTACTCCCCATAGACCCTGCCCAACATTTATGCCTATGACAATCACATAGAAATGAATGCAAAGAGCTTTTAAAATGACAAAGCATTATTAATGTAAGGTAGTAACTTGAAGCATTAGGATAACAGATGAAAAAAAAAGAATGAATTTCTTTCTGTTATTAAAAGAATCTTAAATTAAAACAAAACGAGTGTTATCCTCAAATACAAATTCCATATGTGAAGATAATGGACAATGACCCTGCAATGTCACAAGTTTCCCTGGGTGGCTTTCTCTGAGGTATTCTGCTTTCCCCGACATCAGAAATGGTCAGAAATGGGTCTGTGGGTCATACGGTGAGGCAGTGTACACATTGCTCAGACTTTCTGAATTTTTCACAGGGGTTAAAATTCCCTTAATGTGACTATTACTAACTATAGACTACTGTAAGCATGAGTGATTTTATTAGGAGAATATTTGATACTATATGAAGGAAGTCTTGATACTCTGACAGGTTTGCCAGAGTTGTTTTGTTGAGGGAGTAGGGGACAGACATTCCTTTTTATTTTTTTACTCAAATAGAACCTTATTATTCATACTGGTCTGCACTTGCTTTTCTCACAGTATCTGAGCTATCCTTCTACTGCAGAATAATACGCAAGGCTTCGAGGTTTAACACGATGAAAGCACCAACAGTTATTTAACTAGCACCATACTGATGAACATTTCATGGTATACTTTACTATTATAAACAACACTGCAGTGAAACTGCACATGTATCACAGAATAGAAACCGAGAAGAGAAATTGCTGGGTGGGAAGGTAAGGGCACTTTTAATTCAGAGATTTTTATTATTGGACCATCATTGTCTCATATCTTCAAATACGAAACTGGATTTAAAAAAAATATCATATGGGTTTCAGAAAAAGAAATAACAGTCACATATGTTAAAAATAATCCAGAAATATTCATTTAGGGCTAATCAAAGACATGATCCCAGAGCTCTATGCAATAAAATGAGATTTAAATAGAAGAGAAAAAAAGGTTGTACATTTTATCTTTACTTAACACATTTTCTAGCTTGATAAGTAATTCAATCTGTCTGAGAAAACAAAAAGCAAAATACAGACCGCTGCACGAATTGTGTGCTTTAGGAGTTGAAATATTGTTTTGTTCATATGAGATATCCAAGCTCTTTGTATCTTTTGAGCTGAAATATCTTGAGGAGTCCTGAGAGAGAGAAAAAAAGAGTCTTAGATTTGTGAAGTTGTTTTCGTTTTTCTAAAATATCGGGACACTCTGACTTTATGCTTCCTCCTCCTGCGCCCACCCACCCACCACTCTAAGACTGATCTAATGAGGAACATTTGGATGTGGTAATTGGAACTGGACCATCTACAGAATCTAGTTAGAATGAGGAATTGAAATACTTGAGACTGTTTCCCTTGACATTAAAAAACCCTCCTGGCTAAAACTTTATCATCAAAAGGCATATATATTATAAATAATATGTGAGGCGATAAACTTGCTTTCTAAAAACATCCATGACCTAAAATGATTCCACTGCAGTTATGATTTATTTATTTATTTGTAGTTATTATTTATTGATGAGAAAGAGAGAGAGAGATTTGTTGTTCCACTTATTTATGTATTCACTGGTTGATTCTTGTATGTGCCCTGACTGGGGATCAAACCGGCAACCTTGGTGTATTGGGATGATGCTCAACCAACTGAGCTACCTGACCAGGGCTGTAGTTAGTTCTTAAAAATACTGTCAAAGTGGCCTGACCTGTGGTGGCGCAGTGGATAAAGCGTCGACCTGGAAATGCTGAGGTCGCTGGTTTGAAACCCTGGACTTGCCTGGTCAAGGCACATATGGAAGTTGATGCTTCTAGCTCCTCCCCCCTGTCTCTCTCTCCTCTCTCTCTCCCTCTCTCTCCTCTCTAAAAAAATGAATAAACAAACAAACAAACAAAAAAAAAGTAGGTTCGTGGAACCTACTTAAAAAAAATTAAAAAAAATACTGTCAAAGTAGTTTAAGGGCTAAGAAAATAGACTGTGGAATTGTTGAGGTTTACAGTAGGCCCAATTCTCTTCTAGGAGCAGATGATCATGCCCTTAAAAAGAAACTCCTTTCTGATCTATGCTTGAACCCCACTCATCCCAGTCAGGTCAGAGAATCATTTTGCTTTTGATCACGTCTCAACACTTGCAAATCTCAGGGATCTCTCTCTCTCCAGCCCCATCATTACTCCTCACACGGCTACACGCAAAGAGAGGTATTCCTGTAGAACATCACGATTGGCTGGCGAAATGCAGACTACAAGGTGCAGAGTAGAAAAGGTCTGGAATATGAAAACAATCCTTTGAATCTGAGCCGGTGCCATTTATTAGCTGTCCAGCCTTCTGCAAACCACTTACCTTCTCCCAGTTGTGGCTTCCTTGCTTATATAACATAGTGAAACTGCTTCACAGGGTTGTGTCGGGATCAAAGAAATGTGTGTTAACATGCTTTGTAAATTACAAAATACTGTAATTATAATAACTATTCAATTCAAAAGTGATTTTAAAACACACAAAAACCCTCTAATTTACAAAACAAGTAGTGTTTGATGTTAGCTGGGTAAATACCACATGTAAACTGTTCAGTTGTAGAAAATGATACAAGGCGCAAGATGGCTACTTACGGTGGTTCTTCCTTTGTCTCTTCAGTAGTTGGTAAAGCTGCTTTGCGGCCTTTTACTGTGCTTGCACGTCCTTTTACTGTGCTTGCACGTCCTTTTACTGTGCTTGCATGGCCTTTTACTGCACTTGCACCTTTTACTGTGCTTGCACGACCTTTTACTGCGCTTGCACCTTTTACTGTGCTTGCACGACCTTTTACTGCACTTGCACCTTTTACTGTGCTTGCACGACCTTTTACTGAGCTTGCACGAGTTAATTTTCGAACACCTCGAGCACCAGTAACTGCTTTCTTTGAGGAACGATTCATTTTTCTTATAATGAAGTACTCTGAAAGTACATAAATTTAACATTTAAGGTCATCATCTATATTATTACTGTTTGGATGGGACTCAACTGTCATATAATTGTTGCACTAATTCTAGAACCCCTTAAAAAGGAAGGCATCATGTATCTTTTAATATTGCTTACCGCCTGACCAGGCAATGGTGCAGTAGATAGAGTGTCAGACTGGGATGTGGAAGACCCAGGTTCGAGACCCCGAGGTCGCCAGCTTGAGCGTGGGCTCATCTGGTTTGAGCAAAAGCTCACCAGCTTGAGCCCAAGGTCGCTGGCTCAAGCAAGGGGTTCCTTGGTCTGCTGAAGGCCCGCGGTCAAGGCACATATGAGAAAGCAATCAATGAACAACTAAGGTGTTGCAATGCTCAATGAAAAACTAATGATTGATGCTTCTCATCTCTCTGTTCCTGTCTGTCTGTCCCTGTCTATCCCTCTCTCTCTCTCTCTCTCTCTGTCGCTGTAAAGAAAAAACAAACAAACAAACAAAACCTCCCCCCCAAACCCCAAATAATATTGCTTAGCGTTTGCAGTTTTTGGGTACCAAAAATATTATGAGGAGCATGGGAAAGACAAAGGGATCTAGCCAATCGCCTTCTAACTGGTCTCCCTGTCTCCAGGCTCTACATCCTCCACACTGCAGCTGGAGTTAACTTTTTAGAGCAATAATCCAACCTTATCACTCCCCAACTCAAAATCTTTCATTCAGGGATACCTTATTTCCTCCAAGCTGAAGTCCAGACTCCCTAGAATGCCATTAAAGCCTTTTTCCCAATCTAGTTCCATTCTCCCTTTCAAATCTCAAAATACCAACTGTCGTCATCCTTCTTCTCTCCACTCTGTGAGAACAAGAACTTCATGCTAAAATCAGTCAATGTTTTACAACTCTGGGCCGCTGATCATGTCCTGTCCTCTACCTGAAAAGACTTCCCTGCCACCAGCAAACATCAATTCATCCTTGAAGAGCCCAGCTAACTGATGCCTCTTAAGTTTTCCACCTTTTGCACTGAACTGCTCACTCCTGTCTCCAAGGTCCCATAATACTGTGTTTTTCTTTTATAGTACTTCTCATATGGCATCATAATTTGCTTTCTTGGCTGTCACCCTAACAAGCTCTTTGAGGGCAGGAGGCATCTTGCTAACTAGAATCCCCCATGCTGAGCAGAGTGGAGGGTTTTTACATGCTTGTCTAAAAATTTTCCACCCTCATTTTGTCATGGAAGGGCTGTAAAACGTTGGGCAAGTCCTTTAACTTCAGTAGCACAGTCCTGCCCTGGTAAAGTGACTGGGTGTATACAAAATGACCTGATTCTATCTCTGATTTTTTATCCTTTGACGTATTACTCCAGTTTGGATGCAGTTTCCAAATTCTTAGTCACTGCTTAGTCTCTTCTACCAAACCAGGGGCTCTTTATCTTTTCTTTTGGTGTTGTGGACCCTCATGGACAGACTCCTTCCAAGAACTATGTTTTTTAAAATGCATACCATGCATAAGTAAATGGAACAGCTAAGTGGAACAGTGAGTTGATGCTTCTCTCTCTCTCTCTCTCTCTCTCTCTCTCTCTCTCTCTCTCTCTCCCTGCCCCGGCTCCCTCTCTCTCAAATAAATGGAAAAAATTCTTTTTAAATGCATAACATAAAATACACTGCTCACAAAAGTGAGGTGATCAGGGAACGCGCAGATAACTCCAGTACTTTCAGCCTTTTGTATAGTGCATTTTCACCAATGAGATAAAAGTTGGTTTTGCATCTCATTTGTACAAACAACTTTCCTCGACTTGTCGTTTGCTTTTCTGAGGTTTTTGTTTAATAAAATCAAATGCTTCTTTTTTTATCACTTCATATTCATTTTGAAATATCCTCTAATTTTTGTGAGCAATATATACAGAATTACAAATTTCAATTATATTGAAGTCACTGTCGCAATATTTTCAAAAACAAAATTATAGAATATGTGCCTTCTTTATGCATTAAATAACATGAGAGCTCTAATCACTACCTGTGAAGTGGTAATGAGTAGAAATGGTATCTTAAGAAATGTTTCACAACTCTAACATGATATGAAGACATCTGTGCTATCCATGACAAAGTCACAGATCCTGCTGATATTACTGTGGTTTGTTGTCTACACTATAATTGAAAGAATTTCTCAAGTTTAGTTAGAGATTAGTAAAAATAAAATTGTAATTTTCCCCATCCAAGTACACATATCCCCGAATTGAGAACTCCTGCCCTAATTTATCACTATACTTCACAATTTTATATACACAGGACATGCCATGTACCAAAGCAGGGCCTTCAGTCTCCTCAATATTTCTCCGTAGGGATGTGGAAGAAGGTGGCTTGCAATATACACACTTCACTTGAGAAGGAGAAAAACAGCCTTACCATCTGGGAGCTGCCTTGGCGCTCACAGCTGGGCTTTGGTATTATCCTTGCTTGCTAAGGACACCCAATCCAGAATAAAACCCCACTTCCTTAAACTCGCCCCCAAGTCACCCAATCAAGTCCAAATCCTATAACAAATATCTCTAACATCCTCTTAGTGAGGCGTCCCATTGTTTCCCAAAGTGTGCATTTTCCTCACAGCAATGAGAAATAATTCCAACTTGTTCAACTACAGTGGTGTTCTAAATGGTCTTTGGCTGGAGGGTAGTGACACGCCGCCACACAAACCTCCCATATCTTCCAGATGCCTACCTGGATGGGGTTACACCTCCTATGGGGTTAGGATGTGAAATACAGAATGAAATATGAAACACACCCCCCATTATGAGACTGTAACAATTGTTCAGGTGAGATCACAGGCTTTAAAGGCAGACTACCTAGGTTTGGATTCTGGCTTCCTACTTTCCTTCTGTGTGGCCTTGTATAAATTACTTCTCTGTGCCTCAATTTCCTTATCTATTATATTGGGAATAATAATCGTGCCCATTTATTTTGGGTGTTTAAAGATTAGATAAACATGTGTATGGAGTTTAGGATTGAGCTGGGCAAATAAGTAAACGCCATGTTAGAGCTTACTAGTCTTGTTAATAAGATAATTATTGTCATTACTACTTATTTCTACTAGTATTAAGGGACAAACATTTGATTACCAGTGAGGGGTACACACTTAAGTTTATCAAAGAGAAAATAAAAGGTCAGGACCTTTAGAGATTAAAGGACGTAGCAAATCAGTTTAAGACCATAGAAACTCAGCCCACGATTAAAAAAAAATTCTGAAAACCTTTTGAGAGGTAAATCCAGGGCCCTAAATTGGCAGCTTCCGGGTCCGAGGCTTTCCCAGCCGCCTAAGGCCCACCCGGCGCCCTCGCCCGGCCGCCTCGCGCTCAAGATTCCCAGCCCACGTTCCTGGCGCCCAATCAGGGCGGCGAAAGCCAATTCCCAGCACCGCCCCGTGCCGCCCACACTGAGCTGGCGCTTTATGGCCGCTTAGCAACCGCCGGTGCAGGGGCGGAGCCTCCGGGAGGCGGAGCTTAAGTGCACACGCCGCGCGAAGCGCGACGCTCTGCAGCTTAGGGACGTCGCTTCTAGGCTTCGGAACTAAGCTTTCGCAGAATTTACTTAGTTGTACCGCTGTCACCTGCTCCCCGGCCCACTTGCGGTCGGAAGAATCCGGGCCCTATTCGGCCGCCGTAGCCGTCTCTCCGTAGTGGGCGGGGCCTATGCCGGGGTGACCCCTTCAGAGCCGCCGCTGCCAGCGACATGTTCAAGGTGAGAGCGTGGAGCCGGGTCACAACTGTCACCGCCCCTTCCCGGCCTCCAGGAGCCCTTCCCGCGCTCTCAGGGGCACCTGCGGGGACCAGGCCCTTCTCACCCCGAGGCTTTTTCTCGCTTTCGGGCTGGCTTCTTCTTGGTTCCGCGGTTTATTCACCTGTCCGCTTGGAGCCAGCGGCTGCCGGGCGGAGGCGTGAGACTCCGGGGTGGGTGGGTGGGGCCATTTGGTTCGTACTCTATTGAATGAAACACTTTGGAAAATTAAAGTACTCCCCCAAAATATCCACCTTTTCCCCGCTGGTGCCCTCTTGGGTTTGTGGGTAGAGTGAGGCCATCTCGGGGCAGTGCGGGGGTTCGGTTTTGGTTGCTTGGCAGGGTCAGGTTTCAGAACGTAGTGGTGTGAACGGGGGAGGGCCGTCCTGAGAAGCTGCTGCGGAATGTGGGGGTTGCTGGCATAGGCGTGGCTGGGTGAGGGGTGAAGCTGGAGCTTTGCTGTCTTACTTAGTGAACATTAGTATGGACAAGTCGACTTGTTTGTTTACATTTTATGAATTCGTGTCCTTTGAAAGAAATCGACTTCTACAGTGAAGACTTTGTTTGAAAGTCTGCTTTTTTACGTAGATTCTACTAAAAAAGTAAATAGTAGTTTCTATCATGAAAAACAAATGAAGCTATCAGAAATAGTCTGCAAGAAGCATAGCACCAATAAAATAGTGCTACTGAAATTTCAAAAATACTACTCAAGTTTTGTTGAGCTCTTACAATGAGTTTTGGGCACATTAATAAAGGCTATAGAATCAAAACATAGATTTTGCCTTCCAGTCCTGGCATTGCCACTTTCTAGCTGTTTGACCTTGGGCAAGTCACTTAACTTCTTTGTACCTGTATTCCTATTGGTGAAATTGGGGGAATAGCATCTACCTCATAGGTTGTTGTAAGGAATGAAGAAGTTAGTATGTGTAAAGCACTTGGAAGGGGCTCTGGCACATGGAAATACCATCTAAGCATTTGCTTTCATTTTATCTTAAGGCAGCTCACAGTTTTTATTTCATTTTGTTTTTTATTTGAGAGGGAGAGAGGAAGGGAGAGAAACATCCATCGATTTGTTGTTCCACTTAGTTGTGCATTCACTGGTTGAGTCTTGTATGTGCCCTGACCAGGGATCAAACCTGCAACCTTGGTGTATGGGGAGACACTAACACTCTAACCAACTGAGCTATCTGGCCAGGGCACAGCTCAGTTTAGTCAGGATGACAGATCCCATAAGCAGATTACATTCATTTGATTAAATTGTGTTGAACACCTATTATGTGCTAGAACAGGGGTCCCCAAACTACGGCCCGTGGGCCACATGCGGCCCCCTGAGGCCATTTATCCGGCCCCTGCCACACTTCCACAAGGGACACCTCTTTCATTGGTGGTCAGTAAGAGGAGCATCCTGTGTATGTGGCGGCGCCGCAAAGTGCGGCGTGGCTCACATATAGTACTACTTCCGGTGATATGTGACACACACATCACAGCTCCAGAAGCGTGTCATATCACTTGTTATGGCTAGCAGTGACAAATATGGAACCGGACATTGACCATCTCATTAGCCAAAAGCAGGCCCATAGTTCCCATTGAAATACTGGTCAGTTTGTTGATTTAAATTTACTTGTTCTTTATTTTAAATATTGTATTTGTTCCCGTTTTGTTTTTTTTTTTTACTTTAAAATAAGATATGTGCCGTGTGCATCAGGATTTGTTCATAGTTTTTTTTTATAGTCCGGCCCTCCAACGGTCTGAGGGACAGTGAACTGGCCCCCTGTGTAAAAAGTTTGGGGACCCCTGTGCTAGAAGCTCAGCTCAGTGTTAGGGTTGCATGGGCAAGAGGTGCGCTGAGATCAGTTTACATGGGTAGCAACAAGGTACTGTGGAGTAAAAAGGGGAGCAGGATCCTGCCTAACCAGGAGTTCTTAACTTGTGGTCCTCAGCCCCTAAAAATGTCTGGGTGGAATCCAGGGAGTCCCTGGTCGCTGACAGAAAAAGAATCTTTATATTCACCAATCTCCAACTGAAATTTAGCAATTTCTTCATTTATGAGTGTAGGTAACTGTCTCAGTTATCTATTGCGGGAGAATGAACCCCTACAAGCCAGGGCCTTAAAACAACAGTGATTTATTTTCACCATCTGTGGGGTTGGCTGGGCAGTTCTGGCATCCCCCAGCAGCTGAATTCAGCTGGTGGTTACACTACAAGGTGGTCTTACTCCCATGTCTGGGGGCTTGGTACCCCTCAATGTGCCGAACATGGGCTTCCTCGAATGGTTACTGGATTCCAAAAGGGCAAGTCCCAATATGCAAACTTACCTGTTTGCATCACATTTGCTGATGTCAAGGCAAGTCACATGGACAACCCCAGTGTCAATGTGATGAGAAACTCCATCATAAGATCATGGATATGAGAAGGTGTGGTCCCTGGGAGCCATTAATTTAATCAGCAACTACAGCAACAAATCACAACAGCAGTACCTGTCACCAGTAGAAGTCCAAAACCAATGCAAGTGACATTTTCACATCACATTACAGTTGCAGATGTCATTTATGCTCATCATTTATGCTGTAATTACTTTAGAATTACAGTAGTTACAGGACTCACTGTTAGATCTTTTTATTTAATGGGCTAGTAAAGAAGCACATATTACTACATCAGATTTTGGGTTTAAAAATATTTTTATAACTATTATAATTTAATTGGCATTTTATTTAATTAGAAATACTACTTGGAAAGGGGTCCATAGGGCTCAGCAGACTGCCAAAGAAGTCCACGGCACAGCCTGACCTGTGGTGCTGCAGTGGATAAAGCGTCAACCTGGAACATTGAAGTCACTGGTTCGAAACCCTGGGCTTGCCTGGTCAAGGCATGTATGGGAGTTGATGCTTCCTGCACCTCCCCCCTTCTCTCTCTTCTCTTTAAAATGAATAATAATAAAAAAGGTCTTTTAAGAAGTCCACGGCACAAAAAGGCAAGAATTCCTGGGAACTTCAGGAGAGGCTTCACAGAGGAGACATTTAAATTCAGTTTTGAGAGTCAAGTAGGAGCTCCTGAGGGGGGTGAGCTGAGGACCATCAGCGCTGGCACTCCATCGAGGGATGTGCTAGTGACTCAGTTCTGTGGTGTCAGGGAAAGATATAGTGAGTTGACATGATTCAAACTTGTAGTTGGAGACTGACCCGTGGTGGCGCAGTGGATAAAGCGTCAACCTGGAACGCTGAGGTCGCCGGTTTGAAACCCTGGGCTTGCCTGGTCAAGGCACATATGGGAGTTGACGCTTCCTGCTCCTCCCCCCCTTCTCTCTCTCTCTCTCTCATGCTTTCTGTCTCTCTCTCTAAAATAAAGTCTTAAAAAAAGTTTAAAGATACAAAAGGATAAACATTAAAGAAAAACAAACCAGCCTGACCAGGTGGTGGCACAGTGGATAGAGCGTCGGACTGGGATGCGGAAGGACCCAGGTTCGAGACCCCGAGGTCGCCAGCTTGAGCGCAGGCTCATCTGGCTTGAGCAAAGAGCTCACCAGCTTGGACCCAAGGTCGCTGGCTCCAGCAGGGGGTTGCTCGGTCTGCTGAAGGCCCACGGTCAAGGCACATGTGAGAAAGCAATCAATGAACAACTAAGAAGTCGCAATGCGCAACGAGAAACTGATGATTGATGCTTCTCATCTCTCTCCGTTCCTGTCTGTCTGTCCCTGTCTATCTCTGCCTCTGTAAAAAAAAAAAAAAAAAAAAAAAAGATTTAAAGAAAAACAAACCACTTGTAGTTGGAGGAGAAAAGATGCAAGAAACCAAGAGAACACCAAAGTACAAGGAGTAGGCAGAGGAAAAGGGGAGGCCAGAGATGTTCAAGGAGCAACTTTTGAGAAGTAGAAGCACAAAAAAAATGATATTTAGAAAATTAAGGGAGGAAAGTTTCAAGGACAGGCTATGTTAGGATGCTTTCAGCTGGGAAAACCCAGTTGCATAAATAGTAAGGAAAATTATCTGACAAAGACCAGAGGAAGGGTGGACTCCTGTGGCTCAACAATGTCCTCAAGGACCCAGTCTCTTCTTGGCTTCCAACAGTGAGATTTGGTTCCCCTGTAGTTGCAAGGTGACTGCGTATACCATATGCTTCCCATTCACTAGGTCAAGAGAAATGGGGGGAGGGGACAAAACTCCCAAGCTTGGATTATTGGATTATTCTCTTTCTCCAGTCTGACTGGACCAACTTAGGTCAGCTGTCTGCCCCTGACCCTTCAGCGATCACAAGAGGAATGTCATGCTCTGATTGGTTTAATTACAGGGTCATCTCTGGATATGGTCACTTTGCCTTAACCAGATGGGAGAGAAATGAATTTGTGTACACAGTGGGGGAATGGAGACTGGACGTGCAAGCAGCAATGCCCATTACAGAAAGATGAGTTAGATGAGTTTGGCGATGTGTTCGTGGGTTGGGCAACTTGGAAAGTGTTCATGATATATGTAGGTTTACTAATGGAAGTGGAAGCTAAGTCAATATGGTTGGTGACTAAGAGAAGCGTAAATGTGCACAGTGATTGAGAAGCTTGATTGTCAAGGGAAGGAGGTAAAATATGCTCACTGGAAGGACATGTTGGGTCAAGATTCTAGAGTTGTTTTGTGGTTGTTGCAGTATTCAAGATTTGGCAATGTTTATGGCCTAGGGAAGAATGTGAGGAGAGCTTTTACAAGAGAGAATTCCTCAGCTTTAAAAGGCGGAGAGATATTCCCTCCCTCCTGTGAGATGGACGGAGAAGGATGGGAGTGATTGTAGACCAGTGGTTCTCATCTGGATGGTACCACCACCTTTGAGTACTTGGGTTCTTCAGATCTTTAATTTAGTTGTGTTGAGCATTTATATACTGAAATATAATTCTTAAAGATCTTTCCCTTGTTACCATCAAATCAGTCTAGTGGTCTCTTTTGTTTGGACTTATATGTGTAAGTGGATGATGAATTTTATTTAAAGATAGGAAAAGAGTTACTTTTAAAATATTAGTTATCAAATGGTAGTGTTAGGCCTAGTCGCTGAGAGCCAGTGCTTTGCAAACTGTAACGTGCATGTGACTCTTCTTAAAATGCAGCTTCTGATTCGGTAGATCTGGAATGGGGCCTCAGATTCTCCACTTTTAACAAGCTCCTGGCTTATATCGATGCTGCTGCTCTCCCATCACACTTTGAATAGCAAGAACTGAGGCAAATTGGTGGATGAATGGTTTCTTGTATTTTCAAGGTGAGTGAGTTTATGAGTGTGGCGGGATGTGAAAGGGGCAGTGACCAAGGAGCAAAAAAGATAAGTGAGAGGCTTTGAGGGTTCTGCTGAGAGCTGCTAGGGGAGGTCTTGTAATTGCAGCCCTGGAGTGGGGACAGAGCAAATAGTAGGATTGTTCTGGTTTGGGGAGTTACCAGCTTGGGTCACCTGGGACTGGAGGACAAAGGAGTTGATAGTATAGGCGTTGGTGGAAAAAGTACAGTGTGTTTGACTGGATATGTGCATACACAATTAAAATATTTGAACTGTAACTATTGTTTTGATTAAACTATTCATCTTCAGGTCAGCAGGGGGCACTGTTGGATTAAAAAACTCAGTAAGCTAGATCCTCCTTCTGAAGCATAAAGGTTGCTGGTTCGATCCCTGGGCAAGGCACATGCAGGAACAGGTTGATACTCCTGTCTCTCTCTCCATTCCTCTCTCTTTAGCCTGACCTGTGGTGGCACAGTCGATAAAGCATCAACCCGGAATGCTGCGGTCGCCAGTTTGACACCTTGGGCTTGCCCTGTCAAGGCACATACTAGAAGCTACTACTGGGAGTTGATGCTTCCCGTTCCTCCCCCTCATTTCTTTCTCTCCTCTCTCTAAAATCAATAAATAAAATCTTTAGCCCTGGCAAGACAGCTTGGTTGCTTAGACCATCATCCTGGTACACAAAGGTTTCCAGTTCGATTCCTGATCAGGGCACTTAAAAAAAGAAAGAAAAAACACATTTGAAAAGCTGCCCAGTATTTGCCTTTTTTTTGTAGGAAGTAGCTTTTTGGAGTGATGCTTCAGGAAGCTTGAATATCGACTGCATACACCCAGTTACCGGATTCACATTACTAGATTCCACTCATTACACAAATGTTTATCATGGTCCAGCTATGGGTTGGGCACCGTTCCGCTCCCTTGTGGGTACAAATGAAGAGACCCAGTTATTACCTAGGAGAGAGCCCCCAAATTTGGCCACACATCAGAATTAGTCAAGGAACAAATAGTTTCCAGAGCCCTGGCCACAGATCAGATTTAGTTTATAAGCGAGGTCCAGGAACCTCTAGTTTTGAAAAACACACACACAAAGCCCCAGATGACTGTGAAACTTGCATTTCAGGAGCTCACAGTGCTGTTAGCGCAAACATAAACAGCCCATTCCAGTGCAGTGGGGTAAATGCTCTGATGTAGAAAGTGTTGGGGAAATTCAGAGCAGCGGGTCTCAAGCTTGACTGGCACACTAGAACCCCCGAGGCCTTTATCAGTCCCGGTGCCTGGGCTGGACCCAGAACAATGCCAGCAGAATCTCCAGGGTTGGCATCTAGGCATCTAGGTTTTAGAGCTTGCAACCAACTTTCAGAACCACTGGCCTAGAGGAGGGAGTGCCAGCAGGTGGCATTAGGAGACTTTGTAGAGGAGGCCATGCTTGCGCTGACCTTTGAAGCTGGACAGACAAGTTTGGAAGGGCCTCCAAGTAGAGCAGAAAAGGGCACACAAGGGCACAGAATTTAGTGCAATGTGGAGACCTTGGGCCTCACTGTGTTACGGTGGGGAAGATACCCAGGTTCTCTGTAGCTGGGCCCCTATCTATAAAACAAGGGTGAGACTAGCACCAACCTCATTGTTGTGTATACTAAATGAACTCAGGCATGAAGCTTAGCACAGTGCTCGGTGTAAAGTGAGTCTCAATAAATGATCTGCTAGTAGCTCTTACTTGGCCTCTCGTAGGAGGCTGCTACAGTAGTGTTATGGTGGTGCACATAATGGGGGCTTTCCGAAGATATTTATTCAGAACTTGGTAGTTGACTGGATGTGGCGGAGGAGGGAGAAGGAGAAGTCAAGGGTGCCGTTCAAGCTTTTGGCTTAGAAAATCCAGTGCCTCTTAGAACCACTCATTGAAATGGGAAAGGGTTCTTCGAAAAAGGCCAGGTTTGGTTTGGGCGGAGATGACAATTTGATTTTGAAGAGGTAGGGCTTGTTGAAATATCTGTGGACATTAAGAGGTGATCTTCAGTTGACAAGGAGCCCAAGGCCGTGGAGTTTTCATGTGAGAGATGTGGGCAGGAGATGAAGACTCTTCAGATGCACGAGGGTGAGAAGGTTACCTAGTGAACGCTGGTCTGCATCAGTTCCTTCCCTAAGGACAGCTGTGACTTGTTCTGGGCGCTCACTGCTCAGAGGAGCCGACTGTATCTTTGGCTGTAGGGCTTTATTACCTCACATGTTCTTTGTAGCTGTTTGGTCTTTATGTAATATGCCTTTATTGCCTATCTTACTTTCTGTAATTAATTTTCTTACCATGAATAATATGTTACTAGTACAAACCGAGGGGAGAATTACACTGCTAAATGGAAAAGGGAAGCCATGTGTAAACTAGAAAAGAAATACTGTAACTTTATTTTAATTGAATATTATTTGAGTGTTATTTTTCTTCCCTTACAATTTAAGCATCTCTAAGGGAATCCTCCATGAGGAATTCGTGTGAATACCTTTTTACTCACATAAATACATATTTATGTGCAGAATTAACGGGATGTGTTTCCTTTCTCAACCGTGAATGATGTTGGATGGTTGATCATGAAGAAGAGGAAACTGCCCTTACTGCTGGGCTTGGTCAGAGAGCACAGGCTCAGCTTTTAGTTGTAGTGGTTCTGGTTTCTGGCTGAGTGGCCTGAATGAGGTTTCTTTCTAAAAAACAATTTTAATAATTTATTTATTCATTTGAGAGAGAGAGAGAGAAGGGGTGGAAGAGGAGCAGGAAGCATCAACTCCCATATATGCCTTGACCAGGCAAGCCCAGGGTTTCGAACCGGCGACCTCAGTGATCCAGGTCGATGCTTTATCCACTGCACCACCACAGGTCAGGCTGAATGAGGTTTCTTTATCTCTCAGAATCTCGTTATCAAGGGTACTGTGGGGACACTAATATGCCCCTCCATAATATGCACAGGATATTTGGGAGATTCAAATGAGATAATGTTTGTGAAAAGCACAGTAAACTACAAAGCACAATATGAATGTCAAGTGTTTTCAATTCCTTCTGCAGTACTTCTGTCCACTGAAGTGATCTGGAGTTTCCAGTTAGCACTGTGGACTCAGGACTATAAAATGTAGACCAGGCCCTGCCCAATTGCTCAGTCTGTTGCAGGGGTCCCCAAACTACGGCTCGCTCGCGGGCCGCATGCGGCCCCCTGAGGCCATTTATCCGGCCCCCGCCGCACTTCCAGAAGGGGCACCTCTTTCATTGGTGGTCAGTGAGAGGAACACATTGACCATCTCATTAGCCAAAAGCCGGCCCATAGTTCCCATTGAAATACTGGTCAGTTTGTTGATTTACATTTACTTGTTCTTTATTTTAAATATTGTATTTGTTCCCGTTTTGTTTTTTTACTTTAAAATAAGATATGTGCAATGTGCATAGGGATTTGTTTATAGTTTTTTTTTTTTATAGTCCGGCCCTCCAACGGTCTGAGGGACAGTGAACTGGCCCCTGTGTAAAAAGCTTGAGGACCCCTGGTTTAGAGTGTAGCCTCGAAATGCAAAGATTATGGGTTTGATCCCTGGTCAGGGTACATCAGGGAAGCAATCAATGAATGCAAAACTAGGTAGAATGCAAATAAATGCCTCTCTTTTCTCTCTCCCCCTTCCTCTCTCTAAAATCAATCAATCAATACTATTTTTTTTTTTAAATGTAGATCAGCCCTGGCCAGAGAGCTCGGTTGGTTGGACTGTTGTTCCAAAGTGCAGAGGTTGCCAGTTCAATCCCTGGTCGGGGCACATATAGGAACAGATGTTCCTGTCTCTCTCTCTCTCTTCCTTCCTCCCTCTAAAACCAGTGAAATAAACATTTTTTTAAACATCAAAAGTAGATCAGACATGGATAAATTCACTTCTCATGTGAAACTGAATTGTGCTTAGGCCACTGTAACACTCTTCCATCTACTTCTAAAACGCATCGTCTTTCATGTGCAGCTAACACTGGCAGAAGAGAAGGAAGCAGTAAATGAATTAAATATACCTTGAGGGAATGAGGGGCAGAGACAAAATGGAGAACAGCAGATAACGTGCTAGCCATTTTTGATAAATGAATTTATTACCCCATGGGGCCTATGCATATTTGTAGACTTTTATGATATAAAAGTTTAATTTCTAATCTGTATGGATGTGTACTCCACACCCGCGTCCTTTCTAGACTAAACTGGAACTTCTTAGAGGCTAGGAAATGAATTTTGATGTTTATTTGTATGGTACATTTAAAATTACTGCAAGTAATTAGATATATAACAAATCTCTAAAAGGAAGAAATCTTTATAGCAAACATACATACCTATTTCAAATATTTGAGAGTTGAGTTATTTATAATATAACAGGAAGCCACCAAAAGATTTTTTAAATGAAGGGATTAAAAGAGTTTGTACAGTTGACTTTTCTGCAATAATGCTTACATGGAATTTTAGAGTTAGTGCATGTAACATGAAACCGTGTAGATATTTGCAGGGAAAAGAAATCTCAGTCTAAAGATATATTTTTGAACTTAGAGGTTATTTGTTTTTTACTTTTGCTGAGTTATTCTTAATTGCGTAACCTCATGTTAGTTTTGTTAGAAAGCTTGAACTGTGCCAGTTTCTTAATATAGTGGATTTTAAAACTCATGTTCATTGTATATTAAAACTTGTAGAAACAAGAACAAGGGTTGTAGAGTTTTCAATATCCTGAGAGCCTGTAACTTTGAATAGTAAGCTGTGTCTGCATGATAATAGCATTATAGATAGTACAGCTGTATTTTTTAAAATTGATTTTAGAAAGAGAAAGAGAAACACTGATTTGTTGTTCCAGTTATTTATGCATTTGGTTGTTGATTTTTGTATACGCCCTGACCAGGCATTGAACCCACAACCTTGGCGTGTAGGAGCAACTCTCTAACCAACTGAGCTACCCAGCCAGGGCCTGCAGCTGTATTTTGAATGAATATTGTCTTAAAGGCACTTTAAATATATATATATATATATATTTTATTTTTATTTTTTTGTATTTTTCTGGAGTTGGAAACGGGGAGGCAGTCAGACAGACTCCTGCATGCACCCAACCGGGATCTACCCGGCATGCCCACCAGGAGACGATGCTCTGCCCATCTGGGGCGTCGCTCTGTTGCAACCAGAGCCATTCTAGCGCCTGAGGCAGAGGCCACAGAGCCATCCTCAGTGCCCGGGCAAACTTTGCTCCAATGGAGCCTTGGCTGCAGGAGGGGAAGAGAGAGACAGAGAGGAAGGAGAGGGGGAGGGGTGGAGAAGCAGATGGGTGCTTCTCCTGTGTGCCCTGGCCGGGAATCGAACCCGGGACTCCACACCAGGCCGATACTCTACTACTGAGCCAACCAGCCAGGGCTAAAGGCCTTTTAAATATAATCACTGTTTGTTTGCTGCTTCTTTCTAATTTTTTGAAGCAATACAGTATTTTGGGTTTTTTTTTCAAACTGTAAGAGAAAGTTTATTTAGAAAGTCACAGAAGTAGACATGAGTGGTAGAAGAATGGACTCAGGAAACAAGTTACAAAGGCAAAAGAAGGGGTACTTGGAGCATAGGAGAGACAAAGGTAAAAGTAACAGCGCCTGGGGGTGAGGGAGAGAAAGAGCACAGCGTGCTCCCAGGACGGATACCTGGACAGTGCAGTGTGTTTTATTCGGAGCGCACACTGGCTCCAACAGAAGGATGTCTTCAGTTGGGTAAGATTGAGGAGCCTTCTGTGGGAGCTAGGGATAGATTCACAAGTGCATGTTCATTGCTTTAGATGGGGGGTACCCAGTGTTCTCTTTCTTTTCAGATATGTCTATTCATTCCTTTGGTTTTTTTAAATGGGATATATGAAAATAGTAATGCCACATTTTTCTCTTTTTCCCCATCTCACAAATGTCAGTCTTTTTGAAAGAGCAGCCTGTTTTTCTTTATGCTTGTTGAAATGAATCTTCTCTTGAGTTATAGAGGGGCTGATTCATGTGTCGCATTACGGCTTCAACTAGTGACTCATAAGCACCAAGTGATAGGAGGACTTTAACAAGTTTACTGAATCCTCTGATGATGGCTTACCCCACTTGGCTAATACTGATTCTGAACCTTTTCATGAAGTCACATTATTTGGGAACACTTAAAAGTTGTTGTGTATAGCCTGACCAGGCAGCGGTGCTGTGGATGGAACATCAACCCGGGACGCGAGCACCCAGGTTTGAACCCCGGAGGTTACCAGCTTGGGCGCGGGCTTGCTAGCCTGAGTGCCGGGTCTCAGGCCTGAGTGTGGAATCACGGGCATGGTCCCATGGTCGCTGGCTTGAGCCCAAGGTCGCTGGCTTAGCTGGAGCCCCTTTCCCCCCATCGGAACACATATGAGAAGCAATCAGTGAACAACTAAAAAGTGCCACAACTAGAAGTTGATGCTTCTCATCTCTCTCCTTTC
Organism: Saccopteryx bilineata; assembly: GCF_036850765.1. NCBI lineage: Eukaryota > Metazoa > Chordata > Mammalia > Chiroptera > Emballonuridae > Saccopteryx > Saccopteryx bilineata. The sequence goes on from NC_089502.1 coordinate 128,424,664, forward strand.
CTGTCTGTCTCTGTCTCTCTAAAAAAAAAAAAATTGTATGTAGTCCAAATACTGACTTTTCTTGTTTTTGTTACTTGTTTTTGCAGAAAGTTTCATTATGAATCCAGATTATCATAGCTGACTTGAGCTTTGCACATGATTTCTTTTTCAAAAGAAATTTTCTGTTTTCTTTTCCTTAAAGACGAACGAGCCCGTGACTAACAGATGAGGTGGAAGACAGTTGTCGTCAGTGAACGTGGCATTCACTGTGCACACAGTGGTCTATTAGGAAACGAAAGTTATTAGGAAATGTTCTGTCTCTGTGTGCACAGCGATCTATTAGGAAGTAAAACCTAGATAGACTTCACTTTTGGCAGAAGAGCCCTTCCTCTTAGAAAATGTAGATTGTTTTTTAGTTGCTTGAAAATACAGAAACATTTGAAAGACATGTCTTGAAGTAGATGTTCCCCTGTGACTTTGTTTCCTACCTGTGTTCCCTTAACTCAGGAAAGAATGAATGGATTTTGGGATGGCATTCCGAGAAAGAGAGGAAAAAATGAAAATATATATATATACTGTACATATATTGTAGATTTGGATAAGCAGTGGTAAATTTCTGACTGAATGAGGAAGTTCAAAATATTTGAAACATGGTAAATTACATGTCCTCTGTGTTCCAAGTCTGTGAAACCAGAACAGCCCAACCAGATGACTCCAAACCTGCCCAAAGAAACAATTATCTCACTTTTTGGCCCTGAGATTTCTTTCCTGTTTATCAGACAAATTTATTACTTTTTTTGGGTGAATTTAACAAAATCTGATAATGGTTTTTAATGAGTAAAAAATGAAACAATTACAGATGAAACATCCTTTTTTTACTTTGCTGACCTAATTTTGTGGTGAATTCTGCTCTCTGAAGATAAAATAGAAGTTGGCTTTCTGTGAGAAAAAGATAAATGTTATTCTTAAAGACAGCCTCATTTTTTTCTTTAGTCATCTATTTAGGCCACAGTGTGTTTATAGTGGATGAGGAAGAACTAGAAAATATCAGCTACTCCAGCATAGAATTGAAAGTTGGTCATAAAATAGTTCTGTGTTTGTCATAGTTGGAAGACAGTTTTTATTCAAAGTGATTTGAGAAAGAGAGGAAGGGAGAGAGAGAGAAGCAATGACCTTCCTGTATGTGCTCTGACCGGGGATTGAACTATTGTAACAACCTTTGCAATATTGCCATGATGTGCTAACCAACTGAGCTATCCATCCAGGCAACACTTTTTCTTTTTGTTGCTTAAAGTCTGAACTCTTAAAATTCTGGCTGCGTAAGCCCTTCACTATGAAACAGATTGAAGTGATTGTGGTTTGTATGGTTATTGAAATGTAAGTGCTCCCAAATGTATACATTCAAATGAGTGCCCATCAAAGCAGTCGTTTTGAGAGGACATATTTAATTATTCTATCAATATATTTCTTCCGAACACACTGTCACTGATCAATATAATTATTCCAAAAATATCATCACTGATTAAAACATTTTCCCCATTGTATGCTTTGTGGTAAATTCTTTAGAATATCCTCATGAGCCAGCCATTTTTGTTTTTTACATATTATAACACAAACCAACATTCAGTGTAAAAACTTCAGGAAATACAGATAATACTAGAAAAACCCACCATCTGTAGATAACTACTGTTAACATCTTTTCAGACTCATTTCTAGGCATACATAAGTACCCTCAGTTTGACGTTTGAAAAAAACCTCACTGGCCCTGGCTGGTTGGCTCAGTGGTAGAGCGTTGGCCTGGCGTGCAGAAGTCCCGGGTTCGATTTCCGGCCAGGGCACACAGGAGAAGCGCCCATCTGCTTCTCCACCCCTCCCCCTCTCATTCCTCTCTGTCTCTCTCTTCCCCTCCCGCAGCCAAGGCTCCATTGGAGCAAAGATGGCCCGGGTGCTGGGGATGGCTCCTTGGCCTCTGCCCCAGGCGCTAGAGTGGCTCTGGTCGCAACAGAGCGACTCCCCGGAGGGGCAGAGCATCGCCCCCTGGTGGGCAGAGCGTTGCTCCCTGGTGGGCGTGCCGGGTGGATCCCGGTTGGGTGCATGCGGAAGTCTGTCTGACTGTCTCTCCCTGTTTCCAGCTTCAGAAAAAAAAAAAAAAAAGAAAAAACCTCACAAATCCCCCCTTTTAAACAAATACCATTTTATAATCTGCTTTCTCATTTTTATTTCAAATCTATTGAGACTGATTTTTTATATAAAAATTTGATCTGAAGGCATTTAGAAATGGAAGCCATATGATTACATATTAAAAGTAAATTTCTTTTACTAATTTGTTATATAAGTAGTTGCAATAAATTCTGACTCAGTATACTACTTTGGCCTGACCAGTAGTGGTGCAGTGGATAGAGTTTTGGACTGGGATGCGGAGGACCCAGATTTGAAACCATGAGGTTGCCAGTTTGAGCACGGGCTTACCAGCTTGAGTGCGAGGTTTCTGGCTTGAGTGCGGGATCATATAGACATGACCCCATGGTCGCTGGCTTGAGCCCAAAGGTCACTGGCTTGAGCCCAAGGTTGCTGGCTTGAGCAAGGGGTCACTCACTGTGCTGGAGCCCCCGGTCAAGGCACATATGAGAAAGCAATGAATGAACAACGAAGGAGCCGCAACAAAGAATTGATGCTGCTCATCTCTCTCCCTTCCTGTCTGTCCCTATCTTTCCCTCTCTCTGACTTTCTCTCTGTCTCTGTCAGAAAAAAAAAAGATTACTACTTTGGCCTGACCTGTGGTGGGGCAGTGGTTAGAGCATCAGCCTGGGACACTGAGAACCCCGATTTGAAACCCCGAGGTCACCGGCTTGAGTGTGGGATCATTGACATGATCCCATGGTTGCTGGCTTGAAGCTTAAGGTCGCTGGCTTGAGCCCAAGGTTACTGGATTGAGCAAGGAGTCACTGGCTTGGCTGAAACACCCCAGTCAAGGCATGTATGAGAAGCAATTAATGGACAACTAAGGTGCTGCAACTAGAAGTTGTTGTTTCTCATCTCCCTCCCTCCCTCCCTCCCTCCCTCCCTCCCTTCCTTCCTTCTTTTTCCTTTCATCAGTTTGTTGTCTCACTTATGTATGCATTCATTGGTTGATTCCTGTATGTGCCCTGACCAGGGGTTGAACCTGCAGCCTTGGTGTATCAGCACAGTGCTCTAACCAGCTGAGAACCCAGCCAGGGTGACACCACATTTTCTTTACCCGTTCATCTTTCCATGGACACTTGGGCTGCTTCCACTTTTGGGCTATTGTAAGTAACGTTACTATGACCATGGATGTGCAAATATATCCTCAAGATCCTGCTTTCAGTTCTTTTGGATAGATACCCAGAAGTGGAATTGCTGGGTCATACAGTAATTCTATTTTTAACTTTTTGAGAGATCTCCATACTGCTTTCCATAGTGGCTGCACCATTTTACAATTCCACCAACAGTGTACAAGTTCCAGTTTCTTTATATACTTGCCAACACTTGTTATTTTCTGATTTTTTGATAGTGAGCATCCTAAGGAGTGTGAGATGAGAAAATACCTACTGAAAAATTGTAGAAGTAATACTGAATGACTTTTCCTTGAAAAAAGTCAAAACAATATAATCAGGGTACTTATAAGGCTTCCATTGTCCACTCACTTCTCACCCCCTTCTCAGAAATCCTTTGTTACCAGTTTGGTGTGTGGCCCTCCGGATTAGCAAGGACTGTTGTATAAAGGGTGGGTACTGTACTGAATGCTCCTTTGGGAGTGAGGGAATATTCTTTTGGTGAATCAAGAATATGGCCTGACCAGGTGGTGGCGCAGTGGATAGAGCGTCAGACTGGGATGCGGAAGACCCAGGTTCGAGACCCCGAGGTTGCCAGCTTGAGCGCGGGCTCATCTGGTTTGAGCAAAAGCCCACCAGCTTGAACCCAAGGTCACTGGCCCCAGCAAGGGGTTACTTGGTCTGCTGAAGGCCCACGGTCAAGGCACATATGAGAAAGCAATCAATGAACAACTAAGGTGTTGCAACGCGCAACAAAAAACTAATGATGCTTCTCATCTCTCTCTGTTCCTGTCTATCTGTCCCTGTCTATCCCTCTCTTTGACTCACTATCTCTGTAAAAAATAAATAAATAAGATTAAAAAAAAAAAAAAGAATATGGACTCGTTTTGCCCTGGCCAGGTGGCTCAGTGGAGAGAGCATTGTCCCAGTTTGCCGAAATCGCTGGTTTGATCCCGGGTCAGGGCACATATGAGAAGCAAGCAGTAAGTGCACAATTAAATAGAACAACTAAGTGGAACAATGAGTTCATGCCTCTTTCTCTTTCTCTCTCTCTCTTCCTCTTCCTCAAATCAATGGAAAAATTAAAAAAAAATAATATGGACTCATTTAGTATTACAACACATTACTAGGGACAGCAGTGTAGCCTGATTTGTTGATTGTTGAAATCATTTTGTTTTACCCTAGATTCTTTCACATAGTTTTGTTTTGTTTTATGTTCATTTTTTAGAACAAGAATAACCTCAAATGTATTGTCAGTTTTCATGGACTTTTTAAAATTAATTTTAATGGGGTGACATTTATCAATCAGGGTACATATGTTCAGAGAAAACATCTCCAGGTTATTTTGACATTTGATTATGTTGCATACCCATCACCCAAAGTTAAATTGTCTTCCGTCACCTTCTATCTGGTTTTTTTTGTGTCCCTCCCCTGCCCCCACCCCCTCCTTCTCTTCCCCCCAACCACCACTTTCTTGTTCATAGACTTTTAAATTTTATTAGTTATTTATTTGAGAGAGAGAGAGAGAGAGAAGGGAGAGAGATAAGAAGCATCAACTTGTAGTTGTGTTACTTTTAGTTGTTGATTGATTGCTTCTCATACGTGCCTTGACTGGAGTGCTCAAGCCAAACCAGCGACCTTGGGCTTCAAGCCAGCGACCTTGGGCTTCAAGCCAGCGACCATGGGATCATGTCGATGATCTGACGTCCAAGCTGATGACCCCGTGCTCAAGCTGGTGAGCCTGCGCTTAAGCCGGAGGAGCCCATGCTCAAGCCAGTGACCTTGGGGTTTTGAACCTGGGTTCTCAGTGGCCCAGGTGGTTGCTCTATCCACTGCGCGTCCACCAGTACGACAACACTGAGTTTTAATATCAATCAAATGTTGGGTGACTTTGCTAAAGAAAAAGGGGGAGGGCTGAGGGAGGGTGGCAGGCAGGCAGACATAAACTTTCTGATTGTTTATTGTGCCTTTTCTCTGCACTTGTCTCCCAGAATTCCTAATTGTGGTACATTATTCCTTTTTCTGTGTTACTTGTGTCCCCTGTCTGTTAGTGCACTTATCATAGGTGGTGTAATTGTTTGTTTACCCACTTTATTAGATTGTGGAGGCAGCGACCAAATCTTATTGTTTTTGAAGTCTTTTAATTATTTCATTAAAGAGTTGCTTTGATGTTGTCCTTTGACTGTGTGGCTTACAGAGCCTTTAAATGAGATAAGGAATCTCAAAGAAGAACAGATTTTGGAGAAAGAAAATTCATTCTGAAGTAGTAATTGAAAAACCTGGTGAAGATGTCCGTGGGGAGTTAGACATACACTCCTGAGGCTTTGGGAGAGGCCCCAGCCGGAAATACTGATTTGGACATCAGCGACATAGGTTTGGAGTTAAAGACCTAGATCTAAATGAAATTGCTCTGAAGTGAGAAAGGGAGAGGGCTTCAGGAGAGGGGTAGGACTCATCAACCTTGAAGACATGGACAGAGGAAGAGAAGGCCCAAAAGGAGAGCGAAAGAGCCCCCTGCAGAGCTTGTAGCATGGGGCTAGAGGGGAACCTGGAAACAGAGGAGAGAGGGTTTGAAGGTAGTAGAACGGGAGCCCCCTGCAGAGCTTGTAGCATGGGGCTAGAGGGGAACCTGGAAACAGAGGAGAGAGGGTTTGAAGGTAGTAGAACGGGAGCCCCTGCAGAGCTTGTAGCATGGGGCTAGAGGGGAACCTGGAAACAGAGGAGAGAGGGTTTGAAGGTAGTAGAACGGGAGCCCCTGCAGAGCTTGTAGCATGGGGCTAGAGGGGAACCTGGAAACAGAGGAGAGAGGGTTTGAAGGTAGTAGAACGGGAGCCCCTGCAGAGCTTGTAGCATGGGGCTAGAGGGGAACCTGGAAACAGAGGAGAGAGGGTTTGAAGGTAGTAGAAGGGTCACCAGCCTCAGGATGCAGCCAAGGTGCCAGATGGCCACTGGAGTTGGGTAACTGGGAGGCCTCGGAAAGAGAGTTCTGGGTACACTGAGTAGTGAAAGAAGAGGACTAAAGGACAGGAAACAAGCAGTCTGTTTTTCTAACTTGGTGTTGAAATATACATACGGAAAAGCACACAGATCACAAGTGAACTTTTACCAACTGGCCATACTAGTGCATCTAGTATTCTGGAAGCCCTTGTCAACGTAAGAAACATCCAAACCTTAAATAAATCAATAAGAAATATTTTCAAAAAGAAACGTCCAAACCTGTAGAGATCTTTTATGAGTTTATTTGAGCCAAACTCATGACAGTTGCCAGAAAGTAAAACCTCCGTGGGGTGAGAAGTTGCTCCAGAAAGTGCCAGTTTTATTGCTTACTGTATACATCAGAATCAAAGGGGGAGAGGTAAGGGGTGACATGGAACACACTGGTGACAGATTAGGGAGGCGGGAGAAGCAAAGCGGGGAAATCTCTGGGATTGGATAAAAAGCGCAATGTATAGACACCCCTTTTATATAGGTGGGTATAGGATAGTTAACAGTGAACAGCACATAGAGATGGTATGTGAGAACAAGCTAGCAATGAGGGGGTCTGTGGTCTCGGGTTCTTGTGGGAGAGTGTCCCCGAGGCGTCTGGGTAGAGGGGATCGTTCCCAGGGCATGCTGTGGTGGATGCAGAGACAGCAGACCGCTCAGGTAAGGTCAACACTGACCTCTGTCGGGGAAGATGCTGCCCTAGGACAGGACTGCCTGTCGTGACTCATTCCAGTTAGGAAGCTGTCATTGCAGACCGTCCTGTGTGGTTACTTCAGGTCTCTGAGTCTGTGAGGCCACCATGCAGGCCTCCCCTGAGCTTGTCGGGTTTAGTACGTGCCGCCTTTTCACCCACACCCTCATGGCCCTTCTAGTCACTTTCTTACTAACAGAATTCTTACTAACGGTATTCACTATTCTGCCTTATACACATAGTCTTTTTTTTTTGTGGCAGAGACAGAGAGAATCAGAGAGAGGGACAGATAGGGACAGATAGACAGGAAGGGAGAGAGATGAGAAACATCAATTCTTCGTTGCAGCTCCTTAGTTGTTCATTGATTGCTTTCTCATACGTGCCTTGACTGGGGGGCTACAGCAGACAGAGTGACCCCTTGCTCAAGCCAGTGACCTTGGGCTCAAGCTGGTGAGCCCTGCTCAAACTGAATGAGCCCGCACTCAAGCTGGCGACCTTGGGGTCTCGAACCTGAGTCCTCCGCATCCCCGTCCGACACTCTATCCACTGCGCCACCGCCTGTTTAGGCACATAGTCTATTTTTTAAAAGAAACTTGCCAGTGGAGGGAGATGGAAGGATAGGGTGGTAGTTAGAAAGGGAATTAAGGGTGGAGGGTATTAGTTGTGTTTTGTTTAAGATGAGTAAGATTTTTCTGTAATGTTAAATAAATCCCATGTCTTCTCTAGTGGTGGCCACTTTCTTTTTATATTTAGGACATTTTTAATTTCCTTCTTTAGTTGTTTTTATTTTTTTTTTCATTGTTTAATTGGTTTTAGTGAGAGGAGAGAGAGAAGGAGAGAGAGGCAGGGGGGAGGAAAGGGAAGCATCCACTTGTAGTAGTTGCTCCTCGAATGTGCCTTGACCAGGCAAGCCCAGGGTTTCAAATCAGCAACCTCAGCATTCCAGGTTTATGCTTTATCCACAGCGTCACCGCAGGTCAGGCAAAAAATTTTTCTTTTTAAATCTTTTTGTTTGTTTATTGATTTTAGAGAGAGAAAAAGAAAGGAAGAGAAAGGGGAGAAGGTGCGAGAAGCAACTCGTGGTTGTTGCTTCTTGTATGTGCCTTGACCGGGCAAGCCCAGGGTTTCGAACCTGCGACCTCAGAATTCCAGGTCGATGCTTTATCCACTGTGCCACCACAGGTCAGGGTCAGACGTTTTTAAAAGTAAGTATGTTTGGGTGTTTATACAAATTAAGCTTAATAACTTCCCCAGGTATCTGCTTATGCAATAGAAATTTCCCAGAAGGGCAGCGGGGACTGCGGTGAGGAGCCTGCTGCATTTGCTAGTCCTCACAATGAGTTTGTCCCCTGGTTCCAAACCTTTCCTCAGTGGGTTAACAGGAAAGCCAGTAATGGTGAAACACAAGTGGGGAATGGAGTACAAAGGCCGCCTGCTATCTGCAGATGGCTATATGAACATGGAGCTTGCAAACACAGAAGAACACAGACATGGAGCACTGTCCGGACACGTGGGCAAAGTTTTACTAAGGTGTAACAATGTCCTTTATATCAGGGGTATTGAAGAAGAGGAAGAAGATGGGGGAATGAGAGAATAGCATCTTTTGCCGGGATTTTTATTTTTTATATATACATATTTCTAGACAATAGAAATTTGTTTGCTTTTCAAAAAAGAAAAAAGAAATTTTCCAAACTTGGCTGATCAGGGGACTAGATTCTTGGGCCCCTTTTAGGTTGACCAGCTGAGATACTTTGGGAATCTTTGCTTCTAAAAAAACTCCCCAGGTGACTCCGAAACCTTGGGTACACAGGCCTGCAAAGCGAGGCTTACGTTTTATAGAAAAGAAAACTGTTACATATTTTATTTGCTTCTGTTCTTGTCTTTTTTAGTAGAACTGGTATATATTTTAAATGGAAGGTCTAATAAGGTAATAGATGTGTAACTGTGGGAGAATAAAGGGTTACTCTTAAGAAATGGGAGCGATATCCTACGTTCTCCATAAAGTTGAAGAAGAAAGCCTGTTGTTAGGGCTTTGAGACCCATCCCTAGTAAACATCCTTGAGGATAGCTTCTTTAGCTTGAAGCTTTTGTCTTTAAAAACCATTTTACTGGGACACAATCAGAAAGTGGTCCTGGACTTAGTTCTGGGCCACAATTCTGGGCAATGCCCTTTTATTCCCGAACAAGGACAACTGCCAATCCTGGTACTCAGGTTCCATTACAGCTAAGCCCCCTGTGGACTATGTAAAACAAGAGTTGAAAGACAGAGAGAGTTGAAAGATCTAAGGTGGAGAATATATCTTTTTTAGGGGGTGGATGGGGAATAGAATCAGACAGAAAGTTTAGCCACATGAGCCAGGGAACTTAGTGACACTTGCCATGAGGTTTGCAAAGCTAAGGGTCACCAACTCACCTTTCTTTGATCCAAATTTTAGTTTTCCCTATGACTATGGGTTTCTTTTTTTATTTTTATTTTTATTTTTGTATTTTTCTGAAGCTGGAAACGGGGAGAGACAGTCAGACAGACTCCTGCATGCGCCCGACCGGGATCCACCCGGCACGCCCACCAGGGGGCGACACTCTGCCCACCAGGGGGCAATGCTTTGCCCCTCCGGGGCGTCGCTCTGTTGCAACCAGAGCCACTCTAGCGCCTGGGGCAGAGGCCAAGGAGCCACCCCCAGCACCCGGGCCATCTTTGCTCCAATGGAGCCTTGGCTGCGGGAGGGGAAGAGAGAGACAGAGAGGAAGGAGGGGGGAGAGGTGGAGAAGCAGATGGGCGCTTCTCCTGTGTGCCCTGGCCGGGAATCGAACCCGGGACTTCTGCATGCCAGGCCGACGCTCCACCACTGAGCCAACCGGCCAGGGCTGACTATGGGTTTCTTACACCTATATTCAAAACCAACACAGAAACAAACCAACCATTTGTTGGGGTCCTTCCTTGGAGACCTTCAAGCAGCTGAATGCTAGTAACTGAACGGTACACTGCAGAGGAGAGGCTAGATACAAAGCAGTGTAGCCTTTGGATCTGGTTCGTCTGGTGCTGTAGCTTAGTGCTCATTGAAGGTGCAGCTCTGAACCTAGGGGGCTTGACTTGGATCTAGCAAGCCAGACTCACCTGATTCCAAGTCAGGCATGTCTTACAAGCCCTTGGAAGGTGCATATGTACGTACCCACTGTCTAAGCCAAGTCATCTGCTTTGGGTAGAGAGTGAGCCTGGCAAAAAGGGTTCTCAAGGAGCATCCCGTGGGACAGTAAGCAGTCAGGCCATGGGTATGCTCACTTTAGAGATTCCAGCCTTCATCAGAAAAGGTCCAGTGGTGATCTCACTTCCCAGGAGGCATTTTCAATCTGATTGTGCTATAGTGAGTCTCATGGAGACTCATTGATGTTTGCGTTTCACAACGCAATCCAACAGGAGCACCCACGGGACAAAAGGTGATAAAGTCAGAGATTTAGTGATTATGACGCACACCGTGGAAGTTGATTAATTTTTTTTGTTTTTGAGAGAGAGCTAGAGATAGGAAGGGAGAGAGAGAGAGAGGAGGAGGGAGATAAGCATCAACACGTAGTTGCTTCACTTTAGTTGTTTTTTTGTTGATTGCTTCTCATACGTGCCTTGACCAGGGGTGCTCAAGGTGAGCCAGTGACCTTGGGCTCAAGCCAGCGACCTTGGATTCAAGCCAGCGACCTTTGGGCTCAAGCCAGCGACCTTGTGATTGTGTCGATGATTCCGCACTCAAGCTGGTGACCCCACGCTCAAGCCAATGAGACCAAACCCTTGTTGGTGACCTCGGGGTTTCAAATGGGGGTCTCAGCATCCCAGGTTGATGCTCAATCCACTGCACCAGCACCTGTCAAGGTGGTTAAATCTTTCTTCAGAATACTTAACTTCCAGATTTGTGTTCTTTTACTTCTCTGGGGAAACAGAAGATTGAAGAAAGTACTTCTGCCCTCACTTACCTGGGAGTGATCTCTGCACATTTAACAGCTTTTTCCTTTTTAAATTCTGATATTGAATGGGTTAATGTGAATAGTCAACATGAACTCTACCAAATTATGATAGCCACTTGACAGGGATCTGGTGTCCACAGTTCTCATTTGTGATAATACCTGGTCTGGCCTAGGCAGAATAGAGCCGTCTCTCACCAAGAAGAGCCCTGGTTGTTGCCAGAAAGGAAAATGAATGACCCAAGACATTGAGCGGTACATCAGCATTGGGCTTGTGTAGCTGTGGGTCTTGTACCCAGGCTCGTCCTGTGGTTTTCCATCACATGATCACTACCCCTTGTTTCTTACCACAGTCGGGTGCGTGGCTGGCTCCTCCCTGTGGATGACCATGGGCCTGCAGTTGCCACTCGTAGATATTTTGGCGTGGATTTGGCACAGTTTAGGTGTGCATAGATTCTTGTTGAAATATAGCCTACAAACAGTGAGATGTACAGATCTTACAGCAATTTGAGTTTTGAGAACTTCTGTATATACCTTTTGTAACCACACCCCAGTCAAAATATAGATCATTTCTATTGAAAGTAGAAAAAATATCCATGTTCGTGCTGCCTGTAACCACTCAGCCAAATCACTAGAGACAAGGATTGAATATTAATTGGTGCTTTATTCAGATGGCCGGCAATCTGAGAAGATGGGGGTTCTATACCCAAAACCCGTCTTAAGCAATCTTTTTTATAAGGGGAAGCAAAGGGCAGGTAAGGGGTTTAGAACTCAGGGAGAAATTAATTAGATAAAAGTTGCAGTGCAGGGATTCTTGTAGCATTTCTTCATCTGCTGACCAGCACGTCTTTTTCTGTGTCCTCTTCATCCTTGCAGCACTGGGGCATGGGTGCCATTGTGTTTGCGGAGCTCCTGGGCCTGGGCACAGAGGTGGATTGCTTACAGCCTCATGGTATCACTTAGGCCCACTCATGTATCCAGCTCCTAGAAGAAAGCTTTTTACTTGTATTAGTCATTAGTCCTATTGATTATAACTAAAAGCTACTATTACTAAAGCTAAGTTTCTAAGTCTTGAGTTCCCCTATCACTATCAGCCCAGAAAGGTTCCTTGTGCCCCTTCTCAGTGAGTCCACCCGCCTTCCACACTTGGCCCCCAGGCATTACTGTTCTGATTTCTATTACTATGAATTAGGTTTGAGGCCATAGAGTTTAAACTAGACACGGTTTCTTAAAGTCTGGATGGTGAGAGATGTCGACAAATAATATTAAAATAAATCAGTGCTTCTCAATGTGGGGTGGGAGATGCCCCCCCCCCAGACTTTGGGCAGTGTGTGGAGACATTTTTGACTCATGACTGAGAAGGGTTGCTCCTGACCCCTAGTGGGTAGAGGCCAGGGATGCTGGTGAGCCTACAGTGCACAGGACAGCCTGGGGACAAAGAATGACCCAGCCCCAAAGGTCACCAGTGCGAGGCTGAGAAACCCTGAGGTACCTAACAAATCATGTGCTCTCTGCCCTAGGGAATGTTAATCTGTGAATCTCCCAAGACTCATGGGATGAAGTTTATTTTCCAGTTGTTTTGTTGACGGCCTGCAGGAAACCGAAAGGGTGACGCAGGAGGGGGCTTTGCTGTGTGCCCCTGACCTGTGGCCACAGTTCCTGCTGTGCAGTAGGAGTGAGGGTGGGCTTGCGGGCTAGGCTGACAGGAAAAGGGGAAGGAGAAAACAACTTGGGAAATAAAGGGGCAGGCTTAGCATCATATTAAAATGGCAAACGTGTAAAAGAGGGAAAAATAAAATAGAAATTAATCAAGAGTCCAATAAAATGTTAAATTTCAAAAGTAAACATGTTGAAACACCACAGCTTTTTTTATTTTGGAAAAAAAAGTAAAGAAGTTGATATTGAAAATCAAAGGTGAATGGGAGAATAATCACGAAGAACATAAAAAGTGGAAACCTAAATTAAAATGATAGAAGGCCATGAGATGAAAAATGGAATAAGTGAAAAGTAGATAGAATTAAAAATCAAAAGCAGGAATGGAGACTTAAGAAGGTCAACAGAAGACATTATATCAAATGAGGATGAAGACAGGGGACCATGAGAACCTAAAATGCTTGGGGGCTCCGGTGCTAGATGGGGAGTGAGAAACGGGCGGGGCACCAGCTGTTGCCCCTGCCAAGGGAATCAAACAAAGTCCAGGGCGGGGCCAGCTGGCTCAGTGGAAAGTCCCCAGTTCAAGCAGCGTTGTTAGTAGGTCGTGGGCAGACCTGGAGGGCAAAGAGCACTGAGTTCAGCTCCAGATACCAGCAGCCTAACAGGCCCTCTCCGGTGGCGCAGAGGGACCGCACCGACTGTGTCAGCAGGAGCTGGCTAACCTTTACCTTGGAAGCAAAAGAAACTTGGAGCAGTATTTCCTTGAAACGAAGACCTTTCAAGATGAACACTTAATAGTTTTAGTTAATTATTTTTAAACCAGTTAGAGTAATAACCATTTAAAAAATAACTTATAGCTCTTTATTTGCTTCAGAAATATGGGAATTTCCTTTTGTGTGTGTGACTCCAGCCATACTTTGCAACAGACATGTTTGTTATGTTTTATCTGTGTTTTGCGAGTATTACAGAGTAGTCTCGTCTTCCACATTACGGGCCCTGAAAATCTCAGCGATATCATTTCCGAGATAGATGCTAACTCATGCCTAAGTACTTAGAATAAGTCAACCACTGATTCAGTTTTCACCTCTCTTCTGTCTGTTTAGGCAGGCAGTAAACAGTTCCTCGACATTTCTTATGTGCTAAGCAGTCACGGGCACTAGGAATACAAAGTAAGACACGGCCCTATCCTGAAAGGGCTTCCAATTTAGTAGGGAGAACTTGATAGACATAAATAAATGGTCAAATAAGAAAAGCAATGAATCACCTTGCGCTTAGGCAGTTGTACAGAAAGACAGAGGAATCGGCATGTGCGAACTCATGAAGCTGGGAAACAGCATGGGAGAAATTTAGGGAGTCCAAGTTTTGTGGGAGAAGGCAGGATGGCCGACGAGGTTAGAGAAGGCGGTTGGGGTGAGATTATAATGGGCCTTGTTTGGCCTACATAAGGTTTTAGGTAATGAGTTCTGAAGGATCTCAAATAGAAGATAATCCATCAGGCTTATTTACAAAGATCATCCTTTCACGGTGTGGCGGTTTGAGTCATCAGTGCCCAGGTGAGCAGTTAGAATGCTGCTGAAACTGTCTGGGGAAGCCAGGAGGGGCCCAGGAAAGACTGTTCCGGGACGGGGCAGGAGAGTGAATGAAGTTCACTTACTAGGCAGAATTAAGGGGGCTTAATGACCAATAAAATGAGGGGAGCAGTGAAAGATGACCTCAGAGTTTTGGAGTTGTTTTTTTTTTGTGTGTGTTTTTTTGTGACAGAGAGAGAGAGAGAGAGAGAGAGAGAGACTCTGATAGGGACAGACAGGAAGGGAGAGAGATGAGAAGCATCATTTCTTCATTGTGGCTCCTTAGTCTCCTTAGTTGTTCACTGATTACTTTCTCATATGTGCCTTGACCAGGGGGCTACAGCAGACCGAGTGGCCCCTTGCTCAAGTCAGTGACCTTGGGCTCAAGCTGGTGAGCCTTGCTCAAACCAGATGTGCCCGCGCTCAAGCTGGCAACCTTGGGGTTTTGAACCTGGGTCCTTCACGTCCTAGTCCAATGCTGTATCCACTGCGCCACCGCCTGGTCAGGCTATGACCTCAGAGTTTGTGATTAGGTTGTCTAGTTGGGTGGTGGTAGCATTGAGAAAAGGCTTAAGGTTGCTTCTGTGTTTCAGGTAATTCAGAGGTCCGTGGGGCCAGCCAGCCTGAGTCTGCTCACCTTCAAAGTCTATGCCTCACAGAAAAAGGACTCACCTCACAAAACTTCCGTGAAGGTTAATGAGGTAACATGCTGTTCACGTTGTGATGTATTTTGAACATCTGATTTACTTACTCTAGGAAGTATACAAATTGTGCATCTGGAAGATATGACATTTTAGAGGGTATTTATTTATTTACTTTTTTCCAAGCGAGAGGAGGGGAGTTAGAGAAACAGACCAGGATGTACCCCGACCAGGATCCACCCGGCAACCCCCTTCTGGGGCTGATGCTCTACCTATCTGGGGCCATGCTCACAACCAAGCTACTTTTAGTGCCTGAGATGGAGGCTTCACGGAGCCATCTTCAGTACCTGGGGCTGATGTGTTGGAACCAATTGAGCCATGGCTGCAGGAGGGGGATAGACAGAGAGAGAGAGAGAGAGAGAGAGAGAGAGAGAGAGAAAGAGAGAAAGAATGCAGAGGGAGAGGGATGGAGAAGCAGATTGTTGCTTCTCCTGTGTGCCCTGACTGGAAATCAGTCCCAGGAAATCCACACGCCAAGCCGATGTTCTACCACGGAGCCAACCAGCCAGGCCCTATTGAATAGGAGGAAATATATTTCCTTTTACTTTATTTCTCTGTCTCTCTTTTTTAATAGTTTCTTTTTCTTTGTGGGAAACTACTGAACTGGCTTTTTCAACAGATAAACTTTAATTAATGGTACTTAGCTTAGGGCATAATAGTTCCTAGATTTTTGGTGGGGAATCTGCTATGTCCCAGTAGATTTTAAGCACAGTTCGCTTCTAAGTGATCTGCCCGATTCTGGATTCTGGGCTGCTTATCAAGCCAAGAACAAACACATTTGCGTTTTTTTTTTCTTCTCTGAGAAGTTAAAGACCTGGCCTCATTCTGCTTCTTGGCTGGCTTAGAGGCTCAAAAGTAGACGCTTAATGGATACTAAAGAAATAATACAAGAGCTCTTCTCTCCATTGTTTCCATTCCTTTTTTGTCTGGACTTGCCACTGGTTATTTTGGAGATTTGGTTTCTGTTGACTGTGGGCAAAGTGACAAAGATCTACCTTCAGTCATGAGCAGGGTGACTTGAACGGTGTTTACACAAAACAAGTTAGCTTATCTTTTGCCCTTTACTCTCTTTTTCTCAGGCTTTGGAACATTTTTGTGACATTTTTGAGGGCGAAGAAGGCAGCCAGTGGTGATTGTGCAGAGTTTCCTCCCCGGGAGGGACAGGCCTGCTGTCCTGCTCCGATTAGCACCGGCCTGCTCATTTGAACTAAATACCATGCTCTTCAGTTACTCTTCAGCTTGTTGGGTTTTCCCCCCCTCCTCCAACTCGCCCTTTAGAGTAAAATCCCTTTTCCAAACTAATTTGGAGGTGGAAGACCGCATGTCAGATACAGGGGGGGCTGCCTTGTCTGCTCCCAGCAGGCCCAGGGCGGGACAGGAGAACACCTTAGCCCACCCCTCTCGGCCTTGACCTTGTTGCGTAAGGAAATGAGTAAGGTGCGGGATTCTCCGAGGCAGGGTGTAGGGTGCATGGGGCCCTTAGAGTCCCTGCACTTCGTGGATTGTTAGAAATATGATGCTTACCAATTTAATGAGGGATTGTGCCCTCTTTGCTATGATATTTAGACATTTGTATTTCTTTTTGTTTTGTTTCTTAATGCATGAAGCTGTCACTCTACTCCGTTCCTGAGGGTCAATCTAAATATGTGGAGGAGCCAAGGACTCAACTAGAAGAAAGCATCTCACATCTCCGACAGTATTGTGAGCCATATACAAGCTGGTGTCAGGTACAGCTCTTCGGAGAATGGAGTGAACGCATTTCTGTTGACAGTCAGTACTGAAAAGTCTGTCAGTGCACGTTTTTCGAAAAAGGCGTGATAAAGGGTCCCAGCGTAAGAGTGCCCACCTTCCAAATGTTCATCAGTGCCATCTGGGGGGAGGAAGCAGAGAGCCCTAGCTTCCTGGGGGTAGCTGTTACCATAGCTACCCGGAGAATTTCCCTCCTCCCGGGTAGGTATAGCACCATGACTAGAGAATGGTGGGCTGGTAAGTAACTTCTTGCTTCTTGGTCACAGCAATGAAGACACTAGTGCCTACCAGGAGAGGACATGGAGCTGAAACTCTAGAACAGTGGTTTTCAACCTTCTTACACTGGGGGACCAGTGAAATAGAATTATTTTGGGGACTGCTAAGGAAAATTAGACTAACTAAGGTCATTGGGACTATGAACTTCATACAGCGTCAGGGTGATTGGTTACCTCTTTAACTCTTTTGTGGACCAGCATGAAATTTCTGGGGGACCAGTCCATGGACCGGTGGTTGAAAAACACTGCTCTAGAAGAAGGAAAAGGATACAGTGTAACCATTTATGTCAAAATTGGGAAGTTCCACCCTTCCCCCCCCCCATTTTACAAATTAGTACCACTTTAAACAGTAATGGTTACAGAGTGTTCTGAATGCTATAATAGGAGGGTAAACAACTAAAAAAGGTTGGCATTATGTATTTGAATACTGAACTACTTGCCCCAATAATCCAAGAACTCCCTGCACAGATTGGCTTCTGTCACTGCTCATGTTTTAGATCAGGCATTTGTTATTATGTTCTTGAAGGCATTTCTGTGATTGATTTTTAACATCTAAAACCGAAGTTAACAATCTACAAAATGCTTTTGTGGGCTTTAATGCATATATTTGCTGTTCTTGATCTTGATTTTGCAAATTGATGAAAAATAGTGAAAAGCATGTAGATATATGTGACATGGTCTAGATTTACTTTGCTTTTTTTTTTCTTTTTAGATTTACTTTGCTTTTGACTTACAAACTCAATTTTCATCTAAAACTTACTTAAAAAATTTAAATTTCTACTGTCTATCAGTGCTGAACCGATTTAAAAAGAAAATAGTAAGCATAGACTCTATCAACAGTATAAGTTAGGCCATTATACTTAAGGTTCATAACCGTATTATTGAGTTATGAAATACCTGAAGACTATAATGTGTTATAAAACACTTAGACTTTATTCTTTTGTTCCAGAAGATTTTTAAACCATCTGCTAGTGGTTAAGATAAGGTCAGCAAATTAGTGCAAATATTTTTGTATCATGTAGGCATGACTACTGTTATCCTCTCTCTCTCTCTCTCTCTCTTTGTTATGAAAGTGCTTTGTCTCTTTAGCTTTCAACCTAAGGCTGCTTTTTGTTTTTTACTTTTTTGTCTGTGCATGTTACTCAGTGCAGCAAAATACATCTCTAAATGATAGAATCAACATGTTTATTTGCACTACTTCTAAATAAAATTTTTTGCCATTATAATGGTTTTATTTTCCTATAGAATAAAGTCATCATGAATAGAAATATTTTTAATTCTTGGCTCCTTTTTTCAGGCCAACAAAAGAAGTGGGCGGTCACTCTCAACATCAATCCATAACTTTTATTTTTTTATAGGCAGTAAAAATGAATTACGAATTTTAATGAAGTGATATTCAGTTTTTTAAAATGTTTTTTATGTCCCTTTTCAAGTTTAGCATTTATTGTTTAAGCCCATTTTACAGTATTAGATAACTTGTTCTGACTTGAACTAAATTATATGAAGCAAATCCTTTTCCAAGTGGCATCTGGTTCTGATGCCCTCACCTCTCTTTTCCTATCTTCACTGTAGACTTCTTGAACATGGGTACCTTCTGGCTAGTCCCTTGTTTTTTAGGATCATCTGATGTTCATGTACAAAGCCTTTTTACTATTGTTGTTAGGAGAACGTTAACACTTCATTTGCTTTAGGACTAGGGTGTCTTTCCGAACTTAGACTTCTCTTTTTTTTTTTAAATAATTTTATTTTTTTAATGGGGCGACATCAATAAATCAGGATACATATATTCAAAGATAACAAATCCAGGTTATCTTGTCGTTCAATTATGTTGCATACCCATCACCCAAAATCAGATTGTCCTCTGTCACCTTCTATCTAGTTTTGTTTGTGCCCCTCCCCCTCCCCCTTTCCCTCTCCCTTTCCCCCCTCCCCCCGTAACCACCACACTCTTATCAATGTATCTTAGTTTCACTTTTATGTCCCACCTACGTATGGAATAATGCAGTTCCTGGTTTTTTCTGATTTACTTATTTCACTTCGTATCATGTTATCAAGATCCCACCATTTTGCTGTAAATGATTCGATGTCATCATTTCTTATGGCTGAGTAGTATTCCATAGTGTATATATGCCACATCTTCTTTATCCAGTCATCTATTGACGGGCTTTTTGGTTGTTTCCATGTCCTGGCCACTGTGAACAATGCTGCAATGAACATGGGGCTGCATGTGTCTTTACGTATCAATGTTTCTGGGTTTTGGGGATATACCCAGTAGAGGGATTGCTGGGTCATAAGGTAGTTCTATTTTCAGTTTTTTGAGGAACCACCATACTTTCTTCCATAATGGTTGTACTACTTTACATTCCCACCAACAGTGTATGAGGGTTCCTTTTTCTCCACAGCCTCTCCAACATTTGCTATTACCTGTCTTGTTGATAATAGCTAATCTAACAGGTGTGAGGTGGTATCTCATTGCAGTTTTGATTTGCAGTTCTCTAATAGCTAAAGAAGATGAGCACTTCTCTGTCCCGTTAAACTTAGTCATTCCTGTTTCAAATGGGCAGTTTTTTAGATCTAGGCTCTAAAATCATGGCAAATCAAGAATTAGACTTAATATGAAAGACAGATTTAATCTCAGAGGAAAAGGATTGCTGCTTTAATTATCGAGGGGATGGATTTTAGTCCCCTCTCTTCCGTTTTAATAGAGATGAAAGGCTGGGTTGTTGAAATCTTTGCTTCCTGTGGCAGTCATAAGCTGCTCTGCTGAGCAATTTGTGGTGAAGGGGAAATTATGAAAGAAAATAAAGAACACGAGCAGCCCAGATAGTATATCTTTGTTCAAAAAGTTGGTAACATAGTAATTTATTCAGTAAAGACAAATATATTTATCATTACTTTCTAATATGCAAATTCTACTCATTCATTTTCTTTTCGCCTTTTTAGGAAATGTATTCCCAAACTGAGCCCAAGATGCAAAATTTGGTTCAGTGGGGATTAGGTAAGTTGATTTTTAATGAAGTATAGTCAGTTTCTTCACCAAAACTGGACTCTTTAGCTGGGGTTCTACAGATGGGGTCCAGGAGATCTGTGAATTCCTTAAAACTATATGCAGAGTTTTAGAGCTATGTAGATATTTCTGGAAAGATGATTTATTGTTTCCATCAGATTTCAGGGGATTAGTGTTCTCCAACACTCAGGTAAGTCTCTGCAAGCTCGTTAGGATTGTTGGGCAATCCTAATGCAGATATACTGGATTTTGTTCTTTAAATCTATTCCAGGTGCAATATCCTAACTCACGGGAACCCACACTAACTCAGCAGTAGGTTTTCAGAATAAGGAGCACTCTTTTGCACAGTTTTGAATACTTTTTACAGAAGTTTAAAGGCAGGATGGAACTGCCTAGGAGAGGGAAAGGCCTATGGCATAATTAGTAGTGCTTTTACATTAGTCATTGGTTTTCATTTTAATTTTTTCAAATTATAAGAGAAAGTTTATTTAGAAAGCCACAGGTAGGAAAGGGCTACATGGATTCAGGAAGCAAGTTTACAGAAGCAAAGGAAGGGCCCTTGGAGTTCAGGTAGAAGAAAGGCAGAGAGAAGGCCCCGGGGAAAGAAGAGAGCTGTGTGGGGGGAAAGGTTTGGGCATGCCCAAGAGAGAGAGAAAGCACTCCTTCATCGGTTTCATTGTCATTGATTGTTTTTCACAATCACTTAGCACATACACTCCTGAACTGGGTTCATAGTCTATGTTTTGACTAACCTCTGTTAGGAACTGGAACGTATTTCATTCCTTGTATCGGGCATCTTAACAAATCAAACTTATTTCTGCAAGTGTTTGTTTCCATGACAGAATAAAACACAATGAGTGCAGTTTGTTTCTTTGCGAAGATCATCATAGAGTGTTGATGTGCTGATGGTCCGGAAACTGCCAGATAAACATATTTTTTTATTTGAAGACAGATATATTAATAGCCCACCGACCTGACCAGGCGGAGGTGCAGTGGATAGAGTGTCGGACTGGGATACGGAGGGCCCAGGTTCGAGACCCCGAGGTCGCCAGCTTGAGCGCAGGCTCATCTGGTTTGAGCAAGGCTCACCAGCTTGGACCCAAGGTTGCTGGCTTGAGCAGGGGTCACTTGCTCTGCTGTCACCCCCCAGTCAAGGCACATATGAGAAAGCAATCAATGAACAACGAAGGTACTGCAACGAAGAATTGATGCTTCTCATCTCTCTCCCTTCCTGTCTGTCCGTCCCTATCTGACTCTCTCTGTCTCTGCCACACACACACACACACAAAAATAGCCTACTGGTTTTTTAAATTATTCATGTATGTTAATAAGTAACATCTTATTTTTATTAAGTTCATAAACACAAATTTAGTGCTTATTAAGGTGTCAGGAACTAGTCTAAGTACTTTAAAAATATTAATTTGTATATAATCCTCAGAACAACCCTAACACTTAGGTACTTTTATTACCTTTGTTTTTTTTCACATGAAGGAACTGAAGAGTTCCTGATCTTTTTCTTAATTTGTCCGTGCGGACTGAGGCGGTCTCTTCATCATCCTCTGTTACTTCCCGTGGATTCACAGCAGTGGGCATTCTCTGTGGCATGTCCTTGTTGCTTCTCTTGGACTGCTAACCCGGGGCAAGGCCCTTCGTAAAAATTGTTCCATTATGAGTCGTGTTGTCTCCCAATGCAGTCGGTCCATTTCCCAGCAGTCACAGCCACGTTGTGTTACCAGAAGCTTCTTTTCCATTGCTTTGTGATTCGCCCCCTCCGGTTCAGCTCACCAAGGCCACCTGGTCGTCCTTTTATCAACTGCTTCGTGTGCATGCCTAGAATCAGAAACACCGTGTTGGTAGGCAGAAACAAATGCAAGTAGAAAATTGTCTGGAATGACCAAGGCAGGTAGATGGAAGCATAAAACTAGGTTAAAGGCAAAGGAACTCAAAGGCCAGGCCGGAGTTAGTACCAACAGCACAAGCCCTCTAGTAGTGTTTAAAATGTCAGTGCATTTTCCCAAAGAACCCAGGAAAAGGGATACTGGCATGTGTCTGGTACTATCTGGGGGAGAGAATTCCTGAGCATTCCAATTAGTTCAGTTCTGCATAAGTCATCATAATGGCAAGCATTGAAGATCCAGGCTGATTAAGACAGTGGTCACAGCCAGAGCTGCATATAATAAATTAGTCAATGTTAGCGCCAACACGGAGATGGTCACAGACCACTATCGAAGGTACAGAGGAAGGAGACCAACTGACTAGACATGGAGAGATGGGAAGGATGTCTGAGATAAATCTTGAAGACACAGAGGCAGCCACACCGAGACAGGGTAAGACCTGGGTGGCATTGCCTGCAGAGTGCACAGGCCGATCGAGGCTTGGGTGGGTGAGTCAGGGTTCCTGTGCCAGGAACTGGAAGCAGGTGGGGAGTGCTCAAGATGAGGCTGAGAAAGAAATGGGAAAGCTTTTTAAGTCATGATGGAGCTAAAAGCAATTTGTTAATTCAGTCAATATTTATCAACTCCTAGCAGTATTTTTAAAAATTTTTTTAGTGAGAGCAGAGAGACAGACTCCCACATGCGCCCCAACTGGGATCCACCTGGCAAGCCCACTAGGGAGCAATGCTCTGCCCATCTGGGCCCCTAGCTCTGTTGCAACCGGAGCCTTTTATTTTTATTTTTATTTTAGCACCTGAGGTGAGGCCATGGAGCCATCCTCAGAGCCTGGGGCCAACTCACTTGAGCCAGTCGAGCCATGGCTATGGGAGGAGGGGAAGAGAGAGAGAAAGGGGAGTGATGGAGAAGCAGTTGGTCGCTTCTCCTGTGTGCCCTGACTGGGAATCGAACCCAGACACCCACACCCTGGGTCAGCACTCTGTCACTGAGCCAACCGGCCATGGCTCCTAGCAGTATTTTTTTTTTTTTTTTTTGTATTTTTCTGAAGCTGGAAATGAGGAGAGACAGTCAGACAGACTCCCGCATGCGCCCAACTGGGATCCATCCGGCACGCCCACCAGGGGGCGACACTCTGCCCACCAGGGGGCGATGCTCTGCCCCTGCAGGGCATCGCTTTGCTGCGACCAGAGCCACTCTAGCGCCTGGGGCAGAGGCCAAGGAGCCATCCCCAGCGCCCGGGCCATCTTTCCTCCAATAGAGCCTCGCTGTGGGAGGGGAAGAGAGAGACAGAGAGGAAGGAGAGGAGGAGGGGTGGAGAAGCAGATGGGCGCTTCTCCTGTGTGCCCTGGCCGGGAATCGAACCCGGGACCTCTGCACGCCAGGCCAACGCTCTACCACTGAGCCAACCGGCCAGGGTCCCTAGCAGTATTTTTAATAAAGTATCTGTTGAATGAACATCCACTATTACCACTGAGGAAAGTAACATAGAATTCTAAGTGATGCACCACTAAGGAATGTATGTTCTCCTTGTGGTGATATAAAATACATCCCTGGTTAATTAAACATAAGGAGTAGATACCAAATTATGGTACGGAGAATAAATATTTTTTAAGTCCCCCCTCCCCAGGAGAATAAATATGATGGGACTTTAGAGGAGGAAGAGAGGTGTGGGCTGATAAGCATAGGAAAGGTTTTTCTGAGGAATTAGGACTTAAGCTGGCTGTAATTTGGTGGGACTGGCTCAGTGGAGAGGAGAGGAGAGGCAACATGGCATCATGCTGATGAGGTATAAGACATGTTCGGGCATGGCCGATAGGCTCCCATGTTGCCTTTATTTTTATTTATTTTATCACTATCAACAGTGACTATTTCCCGCATATACTTGCACTACAAGTTTTGCTCATTATCCAAATGTATTCTATTCTTGAGTTTGAATAATGAGTTCAGATGGCAAAGGATACTCCCCCCCCCTCCCGAGTCTAATATATTTTGCTCTGAGTTTCAGAGAGCAGGCAGCAAAGCTTCAGAGAGTGGTAGGTTTATCCAAATCTATAGGCATACCTCATTGTATTGTACTTCACGTTATTATTATTTTTTTTAATAATTTGAAGGTTTGTGGCAACCCCACATTGAGCAAGCTTATCGGCACCACTTTTTTTCAATAGGCTCAGTTGATAGCATTTTTTTAATCAATAAAGTATGTTTTAATTAAGGTATGTGCATTGTTCTTTTAGACATAATGCTATGACCACTTAATAGACTGTAATTCAGTATAAACATTACTTTTATATGCATTGGTAAGCCAAAAAATTCCTGTGACTCCCTTTATTATGGTGGTCGGAAGCTGACCCCTCGACATCTCCAATGTATGCCTGTATTCTGTGTTTGAATAACAAGACTTTGGATAGCAGGGGATCCCTGTATTTGTATTTCTCCCCATGTGAGTAGTTGATTTAGGCCTGTAGCCGTTAAGAATAGGAAGGTAATCTAACATTACTGTACTGTC
This sequence comes from Saccopteryx bilineata, assembly GCF_036850765.1. Taxonomy (NCBI): domain Eukaryota; kingdom Metazoa; phylum Chordata; class Mammalia; order Chiroptera; family Emballonuridae; genus Saccopteryx; species Saccopteryx bilineata. The sequence goes on from NC_089502.1 coordinate 128,448,911, forward strand.
AGTAGGCTGTCAGACCAAAAGTGTTTGAAAATTGGATACTTGCTATGTGAATAGTAAATCATGTTGATCACATAAAAAGAATGTGTTGAAAAGAAGCATATTAGCAGAAAGCCAAGAATACATTATTTGAAAAGCATTTGATGCTGTATATGCTATAAGTATGTATTTAGGGTTTTTTTGTTTCTTTTTTAAATGAGCAATTTATGGAACTGTTTCCTGCTCTGATTCTATTGTAGACAGCTATGAATATCTGCAAAATGCACCCCCTGGATTTTTTCCAAGACTTGGTGTTATTGGTTTTGCTGGCATTGTTGGACTCCTTCTGGCTAGAGGTAGGTATCATTTTGTGGGTTTTTAAAAACTGCATAACGGAGAGAGAAGATGTATATTTGGTTCTTTTCATTTTTCAGTTTTCAGAATAATGACTTGGATTCTGAGTACAGCCTTCTCAAAATATAATTAATATGGTTGTTTTCACCAGTATATTTGATTTTAAGGATATATAGAAATTAAAAGAAAATAAACTTAAAGAAATTGTATACCCTTGGTTGAAAAAAAGAAATTACTTTTTTTTTTTTTTTAAAGAGAATGTGAGAGAGAGAAGCATCAACTCATAGTTGCATCACTTTAGTTGTTCATTGATCGCTTCTCCTACATGCCTTGACCAAGGAGCTCCAGCCAAGCCAGTGACCCCTTGCTCAAACCAACAACCTTGGGCTCAAGCCAGCAACCATGGGATCATGTTGATGATCCCACACTCAAGCCAGCAACCCTGTGCTCAAGCTGGATGAGTTTGTGCTCAAGCTGCAACCTTGGGGTTTCAAACCTGGGTCCTCAGTGTCCCAGGTTGACGCACTATCTCAGGCATCCCCAAGGCCGCATGCGGCCCCCTGAGGCCATTTATCCACCCCTGCCGCACTTCCGGAAGGGGCACCTCTTTCGTTGGTGGTCAGTGAGAGGAGCACTGTATGTGGCGGCCCTCCAACGGTCTGAGGGACAGTGAACTGGCCCCCTGTGTAAAAAATTTGGGGACCCCTGCTCTATCTGCTGCAGTACCACTGGTCAGGCAAAATTAGTTATCTTTTATAGGCACATTTACTGGATCAAATTACTGTTGTTCTTTGGTACAGAAAGAGTGAACTTTTGTTAACCAAAGTCTGTCACACCTGAGACACTGTTTTCAAACATTTCACTGTTAAGATCGGGTTATTAGTCACACTAAATAAAACAGTGATTTCATAGAGATTTTGTTAATTTTTTGATGTGCCATAGTTTCCATCATTGACGACATAAACAATTTAAAAACACTTAAAATTAAAAGCTAGCCTTGGCCAGGTAGATCAGTTGACTAGAGCATTGCCCTGATACGCCAAGATTGTGGGTGTGATACCCAGTCAGGGCACATGCAAGAATCGATGAATGCGTAAATAAATAGGACAACAAATCGATGGACGTTTTTCTCTCTCTCTCCTTCCGCCTCTTTCTTCCTTCCCCTCTCTTTTTACCTTCCTCTCTCTAAAAATGAGTAAATAAAAAAATTTTTAAGCTAACAAATGCCAACTTAAAAAGATCACTGCATTACACTGCTGCATTATGAAACATTTAAAATTAACAAGCATTTATAGGAAACAAAGGATGATAAAATCTTTTACTATAATGAAATTAATTTGTAACAAACTACTTGAAGTTTCACTGATTGTGAAGTTCAGACTTTACAAAATTCCTAAAATAGAAAGTCTGTGGCCCTGGCCAGATGGCTGGGTTGGTTGGAGCATTGCCCTTATACGCAGAGGTTGCTGGTTGGATCCTTGGGCAGGACACATACAGGATAGTTCGATATTTCTCTCCCTCTCTCTTTCTCCATTCCTCTCTCTCTAAAATTAATAAATAAGTTTGTAAAAAGGTCACATATTAAAATAAGAAAGTTTATGAACCCTGTAATCAGATCCCTAAAAAGGGAACTACAGAGACTAGCGTGGTCCTCCTTTGTCCGGGTTTAAGAACCTTCGTTGTCCACGCCTTAGCCGTGTGTTAGAATCCGGAGGCACGCTGAGCTGCTGCTGCTCCCCCAGCCTGCAGAGGGAACGCTAGCTGGACTTTCTCTGCCCTCCTCCTGTCTATATAAGAATTCAGTTTCGAGTTTATTTTTACTAATCAACTTGCAGAATAGTTGAACCAACTCCCCCCTTTCTGTAAAGCTGTGCAGAAAAGCATTCCTGTCATATTTAGTGTTTGGAATTTATGAGGATCCTAAAGCCAAGGTATTGGAATCTTGGCTGCTAAATAGCATATCTTCTCCCATAATGACCTTTTGTGTGTGTGTGTGTGTGTGTGTGTGTGTGTGTGTGTGTGTGAGAGAGAGAGAGAGAGAGAGAGAGAGAGCGCACCTGGAATCTTTTAGTAATTTTCCAGGATTGAATAATAGTACCTGTAGGCAGTCTGCTATACATTTATCCTATATAACATCTCCCCATTTTTCCAACCTCCCTGCCCCTGGTAACCACCCTGATACTCTTATGTATTTGATTTTTTAAAGAGATTTTATTGGTTGATTTTAGAGACAGAAGAGAGATAGAGAGAGATAAAGGGGAAAGGAGGAGCAGGAAGCATCAACTCATAATAGTTGCTTCCCGTATGTGCCTTGACCGGGCAAGTCTGGCATTTCAAACCGGCAACCACAGCGTTCCAGGTCGATGCTTTATCCACTGCGCCACCACAGGCCAGGCTAGGTATTTGATTTTTGAAGATTCCTTGTATCAGTGAGATCAGTGAGATGCAATTTGGATTATTTCATTTAGCAAAACGCCCTCCAGGTTCACCCATGTTATTGCAAATAGCAGGCTCTCCTTTTTCAAGGTGGACTAGAATTCCATTGTATATAGATACTAGAATTTCTTTATCTAGTTGTCCATTGTCAGACACTTAGGTTGTCTCCATATCTTGGCTATTGTGAATAATGCTGCGATGAACTTGGAGTGCAGATAACTCTTGGAGATACTGATTTCATTTCCTTTGGGTGTATACCCAGAAGAAGGTTTCCCGGACCATGTGATAGGCTTTCTTGAGCATATCTGCTAAGGTAGTCTGCCTCAGTTGATGAGGATGGCGATGACTCTGGTGGTGACAAGAGGCATCTCTCTGGAAAGAGAGGTGAGGGGATGATCATTCAGAAGAAGTGGGCCCAGCCAGGCCACTCAAGGGTGGCAGGTGATTGTCGCTTACTGTCTTTGCCTCCTGGTGGCTCCCCCCAGCCCTGGCAGCCAGTGAGTCACTTCTGGCAGTGCTGATAGTTCCAGCTCAGACCACTGGCCTTGTGGGATGTATGGCACAGAGATGGCGGAGGCAGGAGGTGGCGCTTCCTTCCTGAAATTCTGGGGTCCCCAGCTCATTGTGTGAACCAGTGGGAGCTGCAGGCCGAGAGCTGCTGCTTCTCAGCTCTCCCTAGAGGAGTGAGAAATGGCGGTGGGCAGGTTCGCTGCCCCTCCCTTAGTCCTCACCTGTGTGAGCTGCCCAGGCGCTCAAACTTCAAGTATACAGCTGCTGCACGTCCTCTCGCAGTCTGCACTGGACTCAACCCAGTTGTTGTCTTGGAACAGGGCTCCACATTCTCTTAGTTTGACCTCCTTTTCCGGTCCAATGTCGTCATCTCCTTAGTGTGCTCTGCCATGCTCTTGAATTATGTGCTTAACTCACTTTCAACAAAAGCTTATGTTGGAGCTAAACTTTCCAGGTCCTTGCAGGTCTGAAAATTACTTTCTGTCGTCATACCAAGTATTGGTTTGCTTAGGCTTAGAATTTGTTTTCCGTCAAAACTTTAAAGGCCACATCTTCTAGCATCTGGAATTGTAGATGTGAGTCAGCAGCCAGTCTGGGAGCTTGTTCTTTTGAAGTGACTCATTGTTTTTTTCTGGAAGCTTTGAGGTTCTTCTCTTAATCTGCAGTGTTCTGAATTTCCATGGTCCTGTGAATACATAGAGTTGTTTCATTTTCAGTTGGGCACTTTGGTGGCTTGCAGCCTTCAGCTATAGGATGATATCTATCTTGTATTTCTTTGAAAATTTACTCCCATCTTTTTTCTTCCTGAACTCATATTCATTAGCGATTGAGCTGTTAAGTTGACTCTATATGTCTCTTATTTTCTGGATTATTTTTTCCTTCTTGCTTATCTCAATCTTCTCTTTACATTGCAGACTTCCCTCAAATGCTAGTGATCCTTGGTTGTGCAGTCATGTTTAAGAACAAAGTGATTGAAATGCCAATAAGAACTTTCTGTGCATAGACGGGGCTGGCGGGCAGGTCCCGCCTCAGGGGGAACTGAATGGAAGCTGACCTTGATGTGGCGGGTGCCTGCCCTCAGTGCCCGAGTGAGGAAGGCTCTGCGCGCAGGCACTTACGTCCAAGTGCTCACACACCAGTTATCGTGGTTCTCAACAGAAAATCCATGGCACTTCTTCAGAGATACCCCATCCACTTTTTAAATCTTTGCCTGGAGAGACAGCTGGCCACAGGCAGCTTTGCACTGGGGGAAGGAGAAGTCAGCCGGTCCGTGCACAGGACGTGCGTGGCTAGCCTGTCCTGAGCCCTGGCTGCCCTCTCCACCCCCACAGTCCCTGCCAGCTCTGGGCTGCTGGGCCATTCGGCTCCACCCTCCGCTACAGCCCCTCCACAGGACTTCAGAGCTGTGTGTCCTCTTCCTTCTGCCCACTCTATTTTCTGAGAATGGCTGTTACTTTTTTTAAAGTGATTGATTTGAGAGACGGGGAGGGGGTGTGGGAGAAGCATCCATTTGTTGTTCCACTTAATTACGCACTCACCTGTCACTTCCTGCATGTGCCCTGACTGGGAATCGAGCCTGCAAGCTCGGTGTCTTGGGACTCAGCTCCACCCGACTGAGCTACCCGGCCAGGGTCTGGTTGATCCTTCTTATCTGTCAGTGGCCCCTTCACACATTTTTCTTTGTTGTGGGTTTATTATCTGTATTTTACTCTTGTACTGTTATTATTATAGAGGAATAGAAAGGGTAAGAGAGGAATACTTGGTTTCAGTATGTAAATAGGAAGTCAGTTTATTATCAAAGAACATAAAACTTAGAAACCAAAATATATGGGTTTTTCTTTTCAAAACAGTGTTTTTTTCTGCTTCCTTAGAAATGGTGGTTCTCTTAAGCATTTGCTGAAGAAAGAAACCAGTCACAACGACCACATGTTACATAATTCCATTTATATGAAATTTCCCAATAGGCAAATCCTTAGAGAGGGCAAGTAGTTTAGTGGCTCCCTAGGGCTGGGGTAGTGGGGGAATTGGAGGTGCCTGCTAATGGATGTGGGGGTTCTTTTGGAGGTAATGAAAATATTCTAAAATTGATTGTGGTGATGATTGCATAGCTCTGGAAACACACTAAAAGCCATTGAATTATATACACTTTAAACAGGTGAGTTGTGTGAATTTCATCTCACTGCAGCTATGACAATGTGGGGTCCTTTTTGATACATTTAATATTATTAGGCACAGTCTCTGTAAATCTAGAACCGAAGAAGCCTTATTCAGTTTGTGATATACAGACAAATTCTGATGGTAAAGATGGAATCATCTGACCATGTCACCTTTCATTTAATAGGTTCAAAAATAAAGAAGCTGGTGTATCCACCTGCTTTCATGGGAGTAGCTGCCGCTCTTTATTATCCACAACAAGCCATCGTGTTTGTCCAGGTAAGTCAGACCCGGTAAGTTAAGATGTCCCTCATTCTTGCTTATGTGCATATGAGTTTACTGCTTAATTTTATTTTATAGCTTTTATAACACCAGACTAAAATTTGTTTGCACATATAAATAAATGAATACAGCAAGTTTAAATGTTTTTCTCCACTATGTATCTCAGTTCTGGCCCTCCTTCCAATCATGTCACACTAATATGAATATTAATAAAAGAAAAGATGCTTTTTGACCAGGTCAAGGCTTTATCTACTGCATCACCCCATGTCAGGTCTTTTTTTTGGCATATTTTCATGGAAGTCTAGAGACTCAGATTCCAAAGTGGACGGTTATTGGTCATTTTCAGTTCAGGCGTACCTGCTCCCAACCTGCCCCCCCCCCCCGCCCCCGACCGGAGCTACAGGCACAGGCCTGCGCTCAGCCTTCTGGGCCTTCCCGCTGGTCTTGGGGCCGCCTCACTCTCCGGGTGGGTGCGTCAGGGAGGGCGGTCTGCTCTGCTGGGGGCACCCTCCTCAGGGCTCTCAGTCGGCCACTCCTCCCTCACCTTGGGGCCTTTGCTTGGTGGCATCCTGGCAAGTAGAGCCCGGAGGCAGGCGCCGTGGCTAAAGCTGATGTCTTAGCTCCAGCTGCCATAACAAAGCCCCATGGAATTGGGGCTTGAATAACAAATGAAAACGTTCTCACAGTGATGGAGGGTGGAGTCCAAAATCAAGGTGTCAGCGAGGTTGGTTTCTGTAGAGGCCTGTCTCCTTGGCTCGCAGATGGCCACCTTCTCGCTATATTTTCACGTGTCCTTTCCACTGCGCATGTGCAGCCCTGGTGTCTCGTCCTCCTTGTACAGTGACACCAGATCCCAGCCCCACCCATATAACCTCATTTAACCTTGAGAGGCCCTATCTCTCTATATAGTTACATTGGGGCTTAGGGCTTCAACATATGGATTTGAGGGGTCATAATTTAGTCCATAGCAGCTGGACCAGCAGGCCTCAAAGTGTGGTCCTTGGACCAGCAATATCAGGATCACCTGGGAACTTGTTAGAAATGCAAATTCTCATGGAATCTGCAGAACCAACCATGTGGACAAATGAAAAATGGCTTTTGTCTACAAATTGTAGTGATCGACATAAATGGTCTGTGTCTGGCTTAAGACAGCTAGCTGCCTGAGTCTGATCGTTCCCCTCCATACAACCTTTAAAACCTGCGTTCCAGGTACTGCTTTCCTTGCCGTGTTGGTTAATATCGCTGCTGATGAATGCTGGGCTTGTTAATAGACACCCAAGTGAGGTTACTCCTGCATCCTTCTTAACTGGTGTGTGTGTGTGTGTGTGTGTGTGTGAGTGACAGAGACAGAGAGCAACACAGAGAGGTACAGACAAATAGTAAGGAAGAGAGATGAGAAGCATCAATTCTTTGTTGCAGTACCTTAGTTGTTCATTGATTACTTTCTCATATGTGCCTTGACCGGGGGGGCTACAGCAGAGTGAGTGACCCCTTGCTCAAGCCAGAGACCTTGGGTTCAAGCTGGTGAGCCTTGTTCAAACCAGATGAGCCTGTGCTCAAGCTGGTGTCCTTGGGGTTTCAAACCTGGGTCCTCCGTGTCCCTGTCCAATGCTCTATCCACTGTGCTACCACCTGGTCAGGCTTAGCTGGTTTTTGAAAACAAGAATCCACTGTGCTGATTGCTGTTAACAGTCAGGGCACAGGTCAGGTGCTGGAGTTGGTATGAAGGATTTACACAAGTTACCTTGTACTTGATCCCGCTGAAGTCCACCTGCAGTGGACAGTGAGAGAAGACAGAAACTGTCGGGTCTCTCCCCAAAGTCACCATGGGCTTTGGATTTGTTTTCAGGACTTTTTCTTTTACTCTTTTCCTTCTTTATGACCTTTGGGCCATAGGAATACCCAGTGAACACTCGGCCATCAGTGTAACTCGACAGACTTTGCTGCTGTTGATGGTGTGGTTATTGAATTTCTGTGATAAGAAAATACATTCTTTTAAAGAAAAATAACAAGTTTTTAGAAGTTAAAAAAAGAAATGCAAATTCTTCAGGCCCCAACCCAGACCTACTGACTCAGGCATCCCCAGAATCAGGGTTAGCAATCTGTGTTTTAGTAAAGCCCTCCAGGGGACTTGAATGCCTGTGATATTTGAGAACCACTGCGAGACTCCTTCAGGGCAGTGGTGTCTGAGCTTAGTGGGACTCTAGTTGTAGAGTCCCTCGGAAAACTGCCAAGAGCAAAGCCGGCTCTGGGTCTTGAGTTTCTGGCCAGCTCATGGAGAGAGGGACCAGTTGCCAGAACAGCCACATCACATGCAGACTAGGACAGCAGCAGTGCTGTCACCAGAATTACGCTCTGAGGGCTCTGAGCCAGACTCACATGTCGCTGAGCTCCCCGGAGTCCTCGTGACAGCTTTGAGTCTATAGAGTCCTGGATCCTGCTGCAGTCCTGGGTGGAAGCCCATGGCTCCAGCTGTGGGGAATTGATGGCTTTGCTGGCAGATGCTGGTGAGCTCTCTCCAGCCTGGGCTTGGCATTGTTTATAGCAGTCCTGGGAGCAGACAGTTCCTGTTCCTCTGCTCGTTTCAGCCCCAGCTTAGGGACGGGGGCCACTCTGCCTGCTCCAGATCATAAACACAGTCTAACAGTATGTCAGTCTGTTATGGACCGGGCGGGCCCAGCAGCTGGGCGAGAAGCAGAGGTGGTTTCCCTGTGAGGAAGCCTTTTACACTTACATGCCATGGCATATGTTGAAAAAGATCTTTTGTGTTCACAGCCAAGAGAGTAGGATGCAAATCTGAGTTGTAGTCTAATTTATTTTTAAAGTTGGTGGGAAGGAATTTTGTGTTTTATTTTATACCTAGGATAAGCCAGAAAAAAAAATAATTACCTTTATATTCACTAGGAACCGGATGAAACCAGCATGTTACAGCGACCACTGGATTTATTTGCACTGTGACCTTAGAAAAGTCACCGAGCCTCTGAGTATTTCTTTATCATCTCTGCCTGATTACGGCACAGAGTTGTTATATAGAATAGAGATAATTCATGTGTTGATTACTCTTGTGGAAGAGTAATCAGCATTCTTTGTCATAAGTAGGACCAATGAATGCAAATTACAGGAAACTTTTTTTTAAGAAACCTCAGTACTTAAAAAAAAAAAAGTTTCCACCCATTAAAGCTAACTAGCTAAAGGCAGACAAGTGCTTTTTCAGGTAGTGAGCCTCCTCATCCCCAAATACTCTCTCACCCTGGGGCCTACCTCTTAGAAGCTGTAGAAACAATTTTGGATCGGGAGGCAAAATCCCTGTGGAAACTGGAAGACTGTTTTTTGGGGGGACCTGGGAAAACTGAGAGTGTCTTGTTTGGGTTCACCAATTTTTTACCTAAGCCCCTAAAATGAATGCTTGGCTGGCTGTTTATGTGCTGGAGATGGTATGTAGAAACCTTCTTCCTGTGTCTGAGTTTCGGGAACTTCCCATATCAATAGTGATCTACATTTTTTTTCCTTGAAATTGTGAAAGTTTGCAATGTATACCTGATTGATGGTAAATCATTTTAATTGATAACTATACATAACCAAAGCATTTTTCTTCTTATTCAGCCGTTCTTACTATTTTTTATTTGCTCACTTTGCACAGTTTTAATGTGTATGTCTCAAGACTTCTAGAGTCGTCATATGCTTAAATACAGTTCTAATGAGACAGGAAAGTGGAACAGTCTTCCTTGTCAGTCATGTATGGACTACCAGTGGATCTTTTCTATTTTGCTTCAAGGTCAGTGGAGAGAAATTATATGACTGGAGTTTACAAGGATACATAGTCGTAGAAGATTTCTGGAAGGAGAACTTTCAAAAGGTGAGAAAGACCTTTTTTATTGTCTTCCTTTGGATTTAAATATGAGGTTTCACTAGGGTTTTGTAAAATTCTTGATAACCCTGTTTGCCCAGTCTTGTCTCTTCTGTTTATTTATTACATCTCACTCTGATTCTCTGGTGACCATTAATGGAGGAGTCATAGAACTTCCATGCTTCTGCTTATTATCAGCAGGGTGACTAAATGGGAACCATAAAATGCGTTCCACAGCAGGCTTAGACCATAATTGCCACTGTGTTGTATTTATAATTTGCTCCACTCTAGTACATTATCTGAAAGTTTTATCAAAACTGGACACAAAAGGAACATATTGTACTCCCAGGCAAAAGACAAATAACCAAGACTCTTCTTGCTGTTTCACTTATCACAAGCTCCTGTTCTTCCCTTTAGCAATACTGTATCTCAGCTACAGGCCAGATTCCCTGTGCTGACTGATGGACAAATAAGAGAGAGGAGGTTGTGTAACTGTAAGGACATGTCATCTTTTTATCTCTTCTCGCAGCCACATAGCTGATTGGATGTCACCCATGTTTACTGGAACTTTCTTTCCCTGATTAGGGAGAATTGAGTACAGAACAAGTCATGTGTCTCCTCCAAGCACTCAGAGACACAGCTTGCTAAGGGAGAATTAGAATTCTTATATTAACATACTTCTACATCGTAAATTGAAGGAAATTCATTTTGACTCCTGTCATTGCAAATCAAAATGTTCTTTTAAAAATATAACTGTCTGGCCCTGGCCAGTTAGCTCAATCAGTCAGAGCGTCATCCCGAAATGACAAGGTTGTGGGTGTGGTCCCAGGTCAAGGCACACACAGGAAGTAACCAATGAGTGCGTGACAGAGTGGAACAACAAGTGAATGTTTTCCTTACCCCTCCTCTCACTCTCCCTTCCTCTCTCTGTGTCTCTCTAAAAATATTAGTCAATCAATCAATAAAAATTTAAGCCCTGACCCGTTGGCTCAGTAGTAGAGCATAGGTTTGGTGTGTGGATGTCCTGGGTTTGATTCCCAGTCAGGGCACACAGGTGAAGCAACCATCTGCTTCCCCACCCTTCCCCCTCCTGCTTCTCTCTCTCTCTCTCTCTCTCTCTCTCTCTCTCTCTCTCTCTCTCTCTCTCTCCTCTCTTCCCCTCCTGCAGCCATGGCTCTAATGGCTGGGGTGCATCAGCTCCAGGCCTCAATAGCTCAGTTGTGAGCATGGCCCCAGATGTGTAGAGCATCGGCCCCAGATGGGGGTTGCCAGGTGGATCCCGATCAGGGTGCATACGGGAGTCTGTCTCTGTATATCCCCTCCTCTCATTTGGAAAAAAAGAAAAAGAAAAATAAATAAAAAGAAAAAAGAAAAAATTAAGCCCTGTCTGGATAGCTTCGTTGGTTGGAGCGTCATCGTCCCGAAGCGCAGATGTTGCTGGTTCAATCCCCATTCAGGGCACATACAGGAACAGCTCGATGTTCTGTCTCTGTCTCTCTCTCCCTGCCTCTCTAAAATATATAAAATATAGCTATCTCAATATTAAAAATCCAGATTTTGGAACTGCAATTTGGAAGTAATGTTATAGAATAAATTATAAATCCTCCTCATTGTATACATAAATAATCTTCCAGTGAAATCTTGACTAATTTTTGTACTGAAAGTTTTTCAAGAAACGAGTCTCTATTGAGCCTATTTAAACTAGGTCTTCAGGAGGAAGTTCTGTATCAATACCGAGTGCCCTTTGGCATCCCTTTTAAAGAATAAACACTCATTGTTTTACTTTAGTTTTTTCTGACATTTTCTTTGGAAGCTTCCTTTCCTGTTCAAAAAATTCCCTATATCCACACTGAGTTTTATATGGGAAAGGAAAATACTAGAATGTTGGGACACTGTACACAGCCCTAGAAAGAAGCGTAGAAAGCAAAACTCAGTCTCGCTCTGCGTGTTCATGGTGTTGCCAGGTAGACAGATGCACGCCAAAGCCAAGCAGCCTGCCCCTGGAGCCTCTGGCCTGGAAATCGTTTTCTCTGCTCTGATTCAGCCCAGTGCAAAAGCAATAGGACTGTGGTTGGAATGCAAATTAAACAGGCTGGCATTTTATGATAATTTAAAAGTGTTAGATTTTCAAGCAACTCAGATTTATATGCATGGGTTTGGGGAGTGAGATAGTAAAGATGTCTTAGTAGCTCGTGATTGCTCTGCAATTATTCCTCTCGTGTTCTGAGCCTTTGCCCTCTTGGAATCATAGAGAACTTAGTGTTCTCCCATTTGTTTATTCTCAAAGCGTAATTTTCTTGATAGCTATCTGTTTCAATAGAAGGTAATAAAAATGTTGACTACCTAAACATTTAGCTCAAGTTTTAAATGAAAAATAGCAGGCATTATTAATTCAAGATTTGATATACTTAGATTTCAGGAATTATATGATAGTGAAATGACTTTTTTTGTTTGTTTTTAGTGAGAGAGACAGATAGACAGGAAGGGAGAGATATGAGAAGCATCAACTCACAGTTGCGTCACTTTAGTAGTTAATTGATTGCTTCTCATACGTGACTCGATCTGGGTTCTCCAGCTGAGCCAGTAACCCCTTGCTCAAGCCGGCGACCTTGGGATTCAAGCTAGTGACCTTTGGGCTCAAGCCAGAGACCTTGGGCTTCAAGCCAGTGACCATGGGATCATGTTGATGATCCCACACCCAATCTGGTGACCTTGGAATTTCGAACCTGAGTCCTCAGCGCGTCCCAGGTCGATATTCTATCCACTGTGCTACCACCGGTCAGGCAAAATGCCATTTTTAAAAATTAATTTCCCTGTCCTCCTCTTGTTTAATTTTGTGAGTTTCAGCATTTTGGGTTTGTTTGTTTTCTTTCTTTTTTCCTTTTTTTTTCAGGGACAGAGAGAGAGTCAGAGAGAGGGATAGATGGGGACAGACAGACAGGAACAGAGAGAGATGAGAAGCATCAATCATCAGTTTTTCATTGTGACACCTTAGCTGTTCATCAATAGCTTTCCCACATGTGCCTTGGCCGCGGGCCTTCAGCAGACTGAATAACCCCTTGCTCGAGCCAGCGACCTTGGGTCCAAGCTGGTGAGCTTTTTGCTCAAGCCAGATGAGCCCACGCTCAAGCTGACGACCTCGGGCTCTCAAACCTGGGTCCTTCCGCATCCCAGTCCGACGCTCTATCCACTGCGCCACTGCCTGGTCAGGCTGTTTTTTGTTTTATTAACAAGAGTATTGTCTGACCTGTGGTGGCGCAGTGGATAAAGTGTCAACCTGGAAACGCTGAGGTTACCGGTTCAAAACACTGGGCTTGCCTGGTCAAGGCACATATGGGAGTTGATGCTTCCTGCTCCTCCCCTTCTCTCTCTCTCTCTCTCTCTCTCTCTCTGCCCCCTCTCTATAATGAATAAATAAAAAATCTTAAAAAAAATTAAAAAAAAAACAAAACAAGAGCATAGATTTAGGCTACCTTGGAACAAGTATCTTTTAGGGACCAGTAACTGTCTCTGAAGGAAATCAGGGATCAGGGGATACTTTATGAAGGAAGTTTTTGTTTCTTAGCTTGTTTGGAAATTGGTTTTCAAGTCAGACTTCAATTACTAGTTTGTATTAGATACAATATAATTCCTAGTTGTTTGTACTGTAATGATGGAACAGATGTACATGATTTTGGTTGTAAATAGTCAAAGAAATTTGTGGACACTGTTTGAAACAAGACCCTGCAGTTTTCAGTGGTATGAATGATGGCTCAGGTCTTAAGTTTGTTATTTCGCATGGAGTTATGTTACTCTCAAAGACCCTAAGTAAGGGTGGCATTTTTCTGCTCTGTCACGTCTCTATTCCCTTTTAGCAATTCTAAATGTTTGTACTGAGTCCTGTACCAATAAAGTTTGGATGAGTCTGTCTTTCAATTCACTTGTTGTCATTGATCAGTTAAGAGGAATTTATGTGCTTCAGCTCAAGTGAACTCTTTGTCAAAACTGAAACAAAGATGAGTGTGTCCAGAAATATTGTCATCACAGGGTGGTCTAGGGTTTGTTTTTGTTTGAGATAAAAGAGCATACAATATATAGTTGACCTTTGAACAACACAGGGGTTAGGGGCACCTACCCCCTACATAGTAAAAAATCATCAATAATTTTTGACTTAGTGAAAACTTAGTTGTCCTTTGGTATCTGTGGGGATTGGTTCCAGGACCCCCTGAAGATACCAAATCTGTGGATATTCAATCCTCTTTATAAAATGGCATCTATCAATGCATAGAGTCGGCCCTCTGTATCTGTGGCTTCCATTGCTTGGTTCCAGAACAGTACAGGAGTTTATTGGAAAAAATCGCAAATAAGTGTACCCATGCAGTTCAAACCCATGTTTTTCAAGGACCAACTGTTTATACACAGTTAAAATCAAACACTGTAACAACCACATGCGTACCAGTCACCCAGCTACCTTTAAAGATAGGACATTGCCAATGCCTTTTAAGTTCTTCACGGGCATCTCCATCTCACCGGAGGGAACGACTATCCAAAATTTTGTTTTTTATTTACTTTTTTTTTTTCTAAGAAGTTTCTTAAAAAAATTTTTTTAACTTATAGATTGATTTTGAGAGAGAGAAACACTGATTTGTTGTTTCACTTATTTATGCATTCATTGGTCGATTGCTTTATGTACCCTGACTAAGAATTGAACCCACAACCTTGGTGTATCCAGACTCATACTCTAACCAGCTGAGCTCCCTGGCCAGAGCTTCATTCCCTTGTTTTTCTTTAAACTTTTCTCTTAGTTTAACCACATACATATAGATTCTAAAACACTGTAGTTGAGCTTGCCTGTCTTTGCCTTTAAAATATATATATATATTATATATTTGCTATATATATATATATAACAAATAAATATGTAGAGTTTATCTAGAGGGAGTCTTACTATATGTATTTATTATTTTGTAACTTGTTTTGTTTCCCTAACATGTTTATTAGCTATGAGTGGCTGTAGTTTATTCATTTTCACTGCTGTAGAATATTTCTCTGTTGGAAAATGCCCATGTTGATGGCTAGCTGGGTGGTTTTCATTATTGCTGCACACAGACCTGTGAGCATTTTTGTACTGTGTTGTGGTTCATTAGGAGTTTTTCAAGTCTGGAATTCCTGATTCATAGGGTCTGTACATCAGTTTTACTAGACAGTGCTAAATAGTTTTCCAAGTGGTTGTTTCCATTTTTGCCAGGTTGCTGACTTTAAAATACTTGATGTGTGTGTGTGTGTGTGTGTGTGTGTGTGTGGTTTTACTTTATTCCCCAATTTTTATTTTGAAAAAATCTCAAAAACGACAGAACAATTGCAGCAAGAATACAAAGAATATGCTCTTCACTTAGATTCACCAATTAATACTTTGCTACATTTACTTTGTTTATCCTTTTACCTGTGGGTGGGTGCTCACACACACTTGTATTTTATTTTTCTGAATTATTTGAGAGTTAGTTGTAGATATCATTGTACTTTCCACCCTATCTAATTCAGCATGTATTTCTAAAGAACACGGACATTGTCTTTTTTTCTTTTCTTTTTTTTAGCGAAACACACAGAGAGACAGAAAGACGGAGAGAGAGAGAGAGCCGGAAGGGAGAGAGATGAGAAGCATCAACTCCTATTTGCAGCACCTTAGTTATTCATTGTTTGTTTTCTCATATGTGCCTTGACGGGCGTGGGGGGCCTCCAGCCGAACCAGTGACCCCTTGCTCAACCAGTGACCTTGGGCTTCAAGCCAGCAACCTTTGGGCTCAAGCCAGTGATGATGGGATCATGTCTATGATACTGCACGTAAGCCGGTGACCTTGGGGTTTCAAACAAGGGTCCTTGGCATCCCAGGCCGATGCTCTATCCACTTGCGCCACCACCTGGTCAGACAGGACATTGTCTTATATAATCACAATATCATTACTACACTGAGAAAAGTTAACATTTTATTGTTTACATGAACATTGACTAATATACAATCCATATTCAGATTTCTCCAGTTTCCCCAAGAGTATGTTTCCTTCAGCAACTTAATTTTTATATAGCAAAGGGAATTATTATAAGGCAGACACCCAGGTAACCATCATCTAAGGCAGAAATATATATATATATATATTTATAAAAAATATATTTATATATATTTATAATATATATATATATATATATATATATATATATATCTTTAACATCTACCCCAGAAGCCCTGCATATAGCCCACCTCAATCACAGCCCTCTTCCTCCAACCAGGAATACCTACCATCCTGACTTTTTAATTTATTTTTTTAGAGAGAGAGAGAGAAATGGGGAGAAGGTGAGAAACATCAACTTGTAGTTGCTTTACTTTAGTTGTTTACTGATTGTTTCGTGTACGTGCCTTGATGAGGGGTTGCTCAAGCAGAGCCAGTGACTGCTTGCTCAAGCCAGCGACCTTTGGGCTCATGCCAGCGACCTTGGGGTCATGTGAGTGATACCACACTCAAGCAGACGACCCTGCACTCAGGCCAACAAGCCTGCGCTCAAGCCAGTGACCTTGGGGTTTCTAACAAGCACCTCAGGTTTCAGCATCCCAGTCAACCGCTGTATCTACTGCGCCACCACCTGCTCAGGCTGTACCATCCTGACTCTTGTACTAATAACTGTATTCTCTTTCTTAATGGCCTTTTCATCCACATATTTATCCCTGTCACTTCAGTCTTGCCTGTTATTATTATTATTTTTTGACTTGATATGCCTTTTAAGTTTTTTATTTTTGCCTTTTAAGTCACTTTTATTTTATTCATTTTAGAGAGGAGAGAGAAAGAGAGATAGAGAGACAGAGAGGGAGAGACAGAGAGAGAGAAGGGGGAAGAGCTGGAAGCATCAACTCCCATATGTGCCTTGACCAGGCAAGCCCAGGGTTTCGAACCAGTGATCTCAGCATTTCCAGGTCGACGCTTTATCCACTGTGCCACCACAGGTCAGGCTTAAGTCACTTTTAATCTACAGGCTCCCTTTCTGTCCTTTTATTTTTCTTACCATGTATCTGTTAAAAGAACCTGGCACAGTTTCCAGTAGTGAGTTTTGCTGATTGCACACCTACGGCACAGTTGATCAATTTCTTTTCCACATGTTCTGCAGGTTGGCGGCTCAATCCCAAGGCCGCTTAATTAGATCATGTTTGAGCCCGTTGACAAGGCTGTAGGTCTACGTAGGCACATAAATCTGATTTTTTACTTTCTGTTTTGGTGTTAGTGACTGTTGATGCTTAATGCCTAGACCCATTGGCTCACTGGGCTTGGAAAAGGTGTTTTTCTGCTCTTGTCATTTCATTTTCAAATATTAGCTGGAGTACTTTAACAGGGAGCCACTCTGCCTCATTTTCCTGTGTAGTTAATTACCCATTTATGGGAAAGACAAGATGAATGCTTGATTTTGTTAAAAAAATTTCTATTGCTTTGGGAGAGAGAGAGAAAAGCAGAAGGGAAAGGAGAAAAAGAGAGTGAAGCATCAACTCGTTGTTCTACTTAGTTCCATTTAGGTGTGCACTGATTGGTTGCTTCTCAAACAAGCCCTGACTGGGGATGGACCCATGACATTAATGTGCTGGGTTAATGCTTTATCCACTGAGTCACCCACCTGGCCACGGCCAGTGCTTGATCTTTTAAAAATTGTATTTATCCAACTTTAAAAATAATTAATTGGTTCTCTCATCCTGAGAAGGTCACCAATTAGTTTTTTTAAATATCGTTATGCATTTGTAGATTTAGACATATTTGGGTTTGAATGATTTGTAATTCTTATCCTTATTAAAGTTCAGATTGCCCCATTTTGACTAGTAGAAGTTGGCCCTGAGTCGTTTTGACATGGCCCCAGACATCTGTGATAGTTTTCTAATTTTTTAGCATGTCTGAATGGTCCCAGAATTTCTCATTGTTGTTTTAATGTATGTTTCCTTGATTACTAATGAGGTTGAGAATCTTTTCACATGTTTATTGGTTTCAGCTTTTTGAAGTACCTGTTCATGCCTTTTGGTCATTTTTTATATGGGTCATTATTTGTCCCCCCCCTTTTTTTTATACAGAGATAGAGTCAGAGAGAGGGACAGATAGGGACAGAGACAGGAAGGGAGAGAGATGAGAAGCATCAGTTCTTTGTTGTGGTTCCTTAGTTGTTCAGTGATTGCTTTCTCATATGTGCCTTGACCGGGGGGCTACAGCAGAGCAAGTGACTCCTTGCTCAAGCCAGCGACCTTGGGCTCAAGCCAGCGACCTTGGGCTCAAGCCAGCGACCATTAGGGTTCAAGCCAGTGACCATGGGGACATGTGGTCATGTCTATGATCCTACACTCAAGCCAGTGACCCCGCACTCAAATTGGTGAGCCCATGTTCAAGCCAGTGACCTCGGGGTTTTGAACCTGGGTCCTCCGCATCCCAGTCCGACGCTCTATCCACTGCTCCACTGCCTGGTCAGGCTCTTTGTCCCTCTTAATGATTTATAAAAGTTCTTTATTTTTTCCCTAGATACTAATATTTTTGTTCACATATTTACAAATGTCTTCTCCCAATTTGAGGCTTATCTTTTCAGTTTTGGTGTCTTCTGATGATCAGAAGTTCTCAAGGTGGTTGATTTATTGATTTTTTTCCATTATAGTTTTCACTCCTTGACTCTAGGAGCTTACTGAAAGCATGAAACTATTCATTGACTGTCCATTGCTAATTTGAAACCCTTTCAGCCCAACGGAGGCCAGTTGTGGGTGTCAGGCCCCAGGTTCACAGATGGCTCTTTTGGAGTTGTCCTATAATTAGCCAAACATAGCAGTATGTCTCAGTAAGTGTCAGATCTAGTTTTCACTAGGTTTTAAAAAAAATGAGTTAATATCGAAGAATTGTAGAATGACTATTCAAGTCCAACAATAACTAAAAGAAAAATCTTACTAATTTTTTAAATGGCAGCAAAATACATAAAGAAATATATAATTCCGTTGCTAACATGAATACTGACTGAGCACAGCTTCTGAAGCTGAGCTTTTAATAGCCGGATCCCGGCCCTTGCTGGCTCAGCAGGAATGTGAAAGGGAGCAGCAGCCGCCACCCTGAGTAAATATGTCCTGCTTTCTCTTCCTCCATTTGAAATTCCTTAGCTTTCCGAACACACTCCAGTTACCTGTAAGCTATGTGATTGAAATGATTTAAAATGATCATCTTTGAAATAAGCCAGTCACAGGAAGAATACTGTATAATCCCACTTATATGAAGAATCTAAAATAGTCAAACTCAGAGAAGCAGAGAGCAGAATGGTGGTTGCCAGGGGCTGGGGCAGAGAGAAGTGGAGTTGTTCAGTGGGTATAAAGTCTTACTTGTGCAAAGTAAATGTGTTCTAGAGATCTACTGGACAACATTGTGTCTTTAGTTAACAATACTGTGTTTGTGCACTTAAAAATTTGTCAGGAGGGTGGGTCTCATGTTAAGTGTTCTCACCACAGTAAAATACAAAGAAAAATAAGCACAATGTGGTAGATTTTTTTATTTTCTTGCTTTTTTTGTGACAGAGAGAGAGACAGAGAGAGGGACAGATAGGGACAGACAGACAGGAAGGGAGAGAGATAAGAAGCATCATTTCTTCGTTGAGGCACCTTAGTTGCTCATTAATTGCTTTCTCATATGTGCCTTGACCGCGGGCCTTCAGCAGACTGAATAACCCCTTGCTCGAGCCAGCGACCTTGGGTCCAAGCTGGTGAGCTTTTTTTGCTCAAACTAGATGAGCCCGCGCTCAAGCTGGTGACCTCGGGGTCTCGAACCTGGGTCCTCCGCATCCCAGTCTGGTGCTCTATCCACTGCGCCACTGCCTGGTCAGGCTGTGGTGGGTTTTCCATAATGCTAAATTTGTTTTGAATTTGTGCCCTTTCTAGTTTTTGCTGTTTAAAATTCTAAGAAAAAAGATACCAGGCAACGAACTTTCTGTTTTCGTTAACATTATTACTTAGCAAAGTAAGAAGTTAGATATCCTGAAAAAAAATCTTTTTTTGAAAGGCATACACTTTTGGGATCAGAAAAAGTGGACGAGGCAGGAGGTGGCATGGCCTGGAGGCCGAGACAGTGGACCTCCGCAGTGGGCACGCCAGGCTCCGTCCCCACCCCACCCTTTACCAGACCAGACATTTTGTATGAATGGCCTAGGAGCTCTGGGAAGTGGGCATAGTAGCTCTTGGAGGCTGTTTTGAGAATGAAGTGAGTTTATCCGTGTGAGAAACACGTAAAATGGACAGGCGCTAGCATGGGAGCCGTGATAGATGGCCCACGACACTGCACATTTTCGCTTCTGCCAGAGAAGATAACATCTCCTGATGGAAAGGGGAGCCACAGGCTGATCCCCATTAGTCAGGAGTCCTCCTATGAGTGTTTTCCTTTTTCATTACTGCTGTAACAAATGAGCACAAATTTAGTGGCTGGAAGTAATACAAGTTTATTATCTTAGACTCGGGAGGTCAGAAGCCTGGTGCTCAATCAAGATGTCAGCAGGGCTGCAGTCCTTCTGAAGGATGCAGGGGGTGGGGGAGTCCTGCTCATTCAGGTTGTTGACAGAACTCAGTTCCTTGCGCTTACAGGGCCGCAGTCTGTTTTGCTGGCTGGCAGCTGAGGGGCTATTCCCAGTTTCTAGACGCTGCAGCCTTCCTGGGATCAGAGTCCTCCTCCATCTTCAAGCCCGCTACTGCGCTCCTCCGGTCGCTTATGCATTTCGTTTCTCTGACCTTGCCTCCTGCCTCCCTCTACGACTGTGGGAACGCATGTGATTGTATTGAGCCCATCCAGATAATCCAAGATAATCTTCCCATTGTGAGGCTAGCTGATTAGCAACCTTAGTTCCAAGGCTACCTTGCTGCCTTAATTCTCCTCTGTCATGTAAAGTAACAGTCACAGGTCCAGGATTAGGATGTAGACATCTTTGGGAGAGGGGCACTATTCTGCTTGCTGCATTTAGTGACCTAGAATTTCACTGGGTCTTTATCTGATTGTTTAGCCTCACCTTTTATTTCCTCATCCAGAAAGCTATGTGACTTACCACATAGACTAGGTAATGTTTATTGAGCTATGCTGTGAACTTGGCCCCAGGCGCTAAACTGTTTGCTCTGGGTGAAGAGTCTGGATGGCAGGTTCTGTTATTACCCCAATTTTTTCTTTATCCCAGTTTTAAAAAAATTCATTTATTGATTTTTAGAGAGAAAGGAAGGGAGAGAGAGTTTTACAAACGAGGAAACTACATTTCGGAGAAGTTCAGTAATTGATCGAAATAATTCACCTGGGGAGGGGGGGTTTAGACATCTCAGCGGACTGCTGTTCCTCAAGGTTTGGCTGGAAATCCCTCTTCACATGACAGTACGTACTAGTTAGAATTAAACGATTTTGCCTGACCTGTGGTGGCGTGCTGGATAGAGCGTTCACCCGGAACACTGAGGTTGCCAGTTCAAAACCCCGGGCTTGCCGGTCAGGGCACATGCAAAAGGCAACTGTGTGTTGATGCCTCCCGCTCCTCCTCACTTCTCTATGTCTCTCTCTTTAAGATGGATACATAAAATCTTTAAAAAATAAATCGTATTAAATGTTTTTGGTTTGGTTTGGTTTTTTAAACACAGTAGAATCTTTTTATTTGTATTCATTTATTTTGAGAGACAGGAAAGGGGGGGACGAGAGTGATGAGATGAATCAACTCGAAGCTGCTTCCGTTCAGTTGTTCACTGATTGCTTCTCATATGTACCTTGACCGGGGGCGAGGGGCTCAAAACAAGTCCTTGCTCAAGCCAGCGACCTTGGGCTCAAGCCAGTGACCTTAGCCTTCAAGCCAGTGACCTTTGGGCTTCTAGCCAGTGACCTTTGGCCTCTTGGCATTTGCCTTGGCGTCATGTTGACGAGTTCATGCTCAAGCCGGTGACCTCAGGATTCCTGGGGGGGGGGGCCCTTAGCATCCCGGGCTGACACTCAATTCACTGCGCCACCGTGTGGTCAGGCAGAAATAAAAGTTTTTATTTATTTATTTATTTATTTATTTATTTATTTTATATTTCTTTGAAGTTGGAAACGGGGAGGCAGTCAGACAGACTCCTGCATGCGCCCGACCAGGATCCACCCGGCACGCCCACCGGGGGGCGATGCTCTGCCCATCTGGGGCGTCGCTTTGTCGCAATCAGAGCCATTCCAGTGCCTGAGGCAGAGGCCACAGAGCCATCCTCAGCGCCCGGGCAATCACTGCTCCAATGGAGCCTTGGCTGCGAGAGGAGAAAAGAGAGACAGAGAAGAAGGAGAGGAGGAAGGGTGGAGAAGCAGCTGGGCGCTTCTCCTGTGTGCCCTGGCCGGGAATCAAATCCGGGACTCCCACACGCCAGGCCGACGCTCTACCACTGAGCCAACCGGCCAGGGCCAGAAATAAAAGTTTTGATGAAAACAAATGTTTTAATTTTGCGAATAAAATAGAAATTATCATTCATGTTGGTAGATGAGCAGGGATTTTCTACTATGAAATTTCTCCTATATCCTCGCCAAGTTGGCATATACAGCTAACGGTTACAGTGCCTCTGGCCCTGTGTAGTTCAATATGGCGGTCACTCGCTATTGAGTACTTGACCTGTAGCTAGTCTGAATTGAGATATGCTGTAAGTATAAATTCACACCGAATTTAGGAAACATGGTAGAAAAAAAAGAATGTAAGCTATCTCATTATTTTTATATTGATTATTTTAGATATGTTGGGTGAAATAAATGTATTAATTACTAAAAAAACACAATGAAACCCAATATATATTAAAATTAGTGTATAAGGAGAAGATTAAGTTATGAAATATTTTAAACAAAATTATTTGTCTGAAAATGCAAGGAAGTTCATTTCTGGCTTGTGCTAAATCACAAAGTGCCTTTTGAAGTCAGAATGTTGTTTTTTTCTGAGATCATGGAGGTTTCTGCCAAGGGAGATCTGATTTGTAATAGGGTGGATGGGCTCAATATTTCTGTAGTGAGATCTTTGCCTGTCATGTTTTGTTATACTATAAGTGATATGTAACCAAACAAGAACGTTTTCCTAGCAACAGAGTTGTTTTCCTCAACCACAAGAATGTTTTTATGTGCTCATTTTCCTAATGTCCAAAAGACAATAAAGCTTATGAATTTAATATCTTCTATTTTTGAGATTGAGATGCTGGCAAGTGTAGGTAGTAGAATATATAAAACTATTACCTGAAGTACTTGGCAAGCATTGTGTTAAGGTAATTCAGGCCTACAGTATATTGAACTAGCTAGAGAACCACATAGCTTTTATGACAGGCTCAATTATTGGACCTGGTTATCTCACTGATCTCCATAGCTCTTTTTATTCTTCTTGTCCTTCATTAATTACATGCCCAAACTTTTTTTTTTATATATACAAATGTTTGAATACTATGTTTTAGGAGGTCCTGGATATATTGTGCCCTCATGAAGCTTATACATTAGTGAAAGGTTCAAACATGGGTGAAAGATTTATACAAATCAGGAAGCTTATATTGGTTCTATGAATGTGAATAAATCAAAGGGCAGTGGACAGGGGAAAGCCTTGATCTAAAGGGTGAATAGCATTTAGCCAGGCAAAAACTGGAATTGGTCTCTCTAGATCAGGGATTGTATTTTGCCACGGTCTCATTCCAGGGAAGAGCTCGGCAAGTTGGAAGAGCAACAGCACGAGGGCCTCTGAGACTGTGTTTGTTTGGGAAAGTCACCGTGGAGGACCAGAGTGAGGCACATAGGCAGTGCGTCCTGTAGAACTCTATCCAGAGCAAAGGGTGGACTGGGCAGTACATACGGCCTTGTTCCCAGAACTCGGTCGTCAAGTGGATATGGCCTGGCACTATTAATTATGCTGGGACAGTGGGTATAAGCAAGTATAACTTGGGCAAGTCAGCATGAATGATCCCCATGCTTAGAGACCAGTTGTCAGCCACCCCAGTAATCCTGAAGTCGCCTAGAAACCATGCTCTGAAATTACAGGATTAGTCACATGTCTCTGCTTTCTCACTTGCGCCCTCCCTCACCCACGGATAACTGGGAGAGGGCTGCCAGGAGAAGCTGCACCAGGTCTAGACCACAGAATCACGGCCTCATTACCCGCCTCACTGCGGCCTGGTGCTTTTCAGGTTGCCATCTCGTGAGAGCTCAGATCCTTGATGTACGTACATCCAGTCTTACTAACGTGTTTTCAGAATTCAAGTCTTAAAAATACATAGTGGCCCTGGCTGGGTAGCTCAGTTAGTTGGAGCATTATCCAGTGTGTCAGGGTTGTGGGTTCGATCCCCAGTCAGGGCACATACAATGGCCAACCAATGAATGCATAACAAAGTATCACAACAAATCTACTTTTCTCTCTCCTTTCTCTTTCTCTCTTAAAGATAATCAATCAGTAAAAACACATATAAGAAAGAAAGCAAGGCCTTAAATGTTTAGCACATAAACTTCTACTAGAAGCTTGTCTCCATCACTTCTCATAGATGACATAGCTTAATTATATGTTCCCAGATGGTAGCCAGGCGGAATGGGTGTGATCCGATAATTGCCTCTTTCAGAGTAAACATGTGTTGTGATATGGTCCCTGTGGTGGATAATACACAGAGCGGAGCACCTATAGGAGTTTCCCCATAGGTGCAAAAGCTTTGACATCGACGATGGCATGAACTAGTCAAGAAATCTTTTCATTATCGATTTGATTTTTTTTAAACAGAATTAGCTGTTTGGCGGACTGTGTAGTGAGAACAGATGGAACTTTATTTCCTGCTGTGCTCTGTGCCTAAGTCACTCTGTACAGCTGGGCTCTCCAGGGGCCTTAGTAGTTCCTTAAATTCACTGAGAAGTGGGTCACATTGTGTTATAATAATATTTAGTATTTCTGTCAGCCAAATGCTGAAGACTGGCACTTTGAGGTGTTCCACTATTTCTTTAGAAGTTTCAATATTTCTTGTCAAACTGTACTAATATTTTTACTTTTTGTTTTCCAAGCCAGGAAATGTGAAGAATTCACCTGGAAATAAATAGAATACTCTATGTTCTGCCCATTTTAATCAGGTAAAGAATAGGAAAAAACTGGTTATTTTTAGCATTGTTAGTTAATTAGTTGTCCTTAATTAATTAAATTAATTATATAAGTTAATTATAGAACTTTCAACTTTGTGTGGAAACATAGGGTCAGGATGATATTTCATTCCATCTTTAATTTCTGGGTTTAAGTGCCATGACTTAAATAATTGTGTTTGTTCCTGAGATGTACCTGGGTTTGTTAAAAAAGGTAGAACCTGACAGTTGTGATTTATGATTTCAAACAATTGAAAAATGCCATTATTTCTTAGGATTTTTTAAAATTTCACTATAGTAATTGCACTTGTACTCATCTAATAGGTGTTCATTAAACATTTGTTGAATGTATGATTGTTGTAGAGAAGCTCAAGATTATAGAGCTATTACCATA
The DNA here is from genome assembly GCF_036850765.1 of Saccopteryx bilineata. Classification (NCBI taxonomy): domain Eukaryota; kingdom Metazoa; phylum Chordata; class Mammalia; order Chiroptera; family Emballonuridae; genus Saccopteryx; species Saccopteryx bilineata. The sequence continues at coordinate 128,473,941 of NC_089502.1, forward strand.
ATTGACATAGGGAATTCATAGGTGTAATTATTCTTTCTTTAAAAATTGAATAACCTGAGGCTAGAGAAATTTAAGATAAAATCAGATGAAGTCAGAAAATCAATTTGATTTCTTCTGGTCTTATAGTCAATTCACCATTTATTTTCACTGGTTTAATATTTACTCATTGAGTACCTGCTAAGTACAAAACCCTAGTCATTTTATTATTTTGGTTATATATTAAAATTTGTAGCCTGACTGGTGGTGGCACAGCGAAAAATGTGTCGACCTGGGATGCTGAAGTCCCAGGTTTGGAAACCCCAAGGTTTCCAGCTTGAGCGCAGGCTCACTAGCTTGAGCAGGGGGTCGCCCGCTTGAGCGCAGGATTATTGACGTGATCCCATGGTCGCTGGCTTGAGCCCAAGGTTACTGGCTTGAGCAAGGGGGTCACTGGATCAGCTTGAGCCCCCTGGTCAAGGCATATATGAAAAGCTATCAGTGAACTGCTAAAGTGACGCAACTGTGAGTTGGTGCTTCTCAGCTCTCTTCCTGTCTGTCTCTGTCTCTCTCTTTTTCTCACAAAAAAAATGTATAGTAGCACTTGTGATTTTCTGGTAATTAGACTATATTGAAGTTGGAAACAATCTAAATATTCAATTGCAGGAAAAATGGCTTATCATGGTATATCCATAAAGAGGAATGTCACTATGTTTTAATATTTAATTGCATGGGAACATGTACACAATTATTATTAAATGGAGGGGAAAAAGATAATATGATGCATGTTTAGAGAGGATAAAGACCAGGAAATACAACAAAATATTTAAGTGGATTCCGCTTATCCACAACTTCAGTTTCCTTGGTTTCAGTTACTTGCGGGCAACTGTGGTCCAAAAAATATTAAAGGGAAAATTCCAGAAGTAAACAATTTAAAAGTTTTAAATTCCATGTTGTTCTGAGTAGTGTGATGGAATTTTGTGTTGTCCCATCCTGTCCTGCTTGGGACATGAATTGTCCCTTTGCCCTGCGTATCCATGCTGTACCTATAGTACAATATTTTGAGACCAGGATCATATAACTTTTATTACTGTATATTGTTCTAATTGTTCTCTTTTATTATTGTCATTGTTAATGTCTTACTGTGCCTAATTTAGAAATTAGACTTTATCATAGATGTGCACGTCTAGGAGAAAACAGTATTAATGGGGTTTGGCTGTCCGCAATCTCAGGCATCCACTGGGGGTCTTGGAATGTATTGTTATAGTACAATTATGGGTGGTTTTTATATTTTTTCTTTTATATAACTCTTTATTTTATTTATTTTCAATTTTTTTCTTTTTCCTTTTTTAAGTAAGAGGAGGGAAGATAGTGAGACAGACTCCCCCGCATGTGCTCCATCCAGGATCCACCCAGCAACCCTGGTCTGGGGCTGATGCTTGAATCAACCGAGCTATTTTTAGCACCTGAGGCCAATGCTCGGGCCACTGAGCTATCCTCAGTGCCCAGGGCCAATGCTTGAACCTCTTGAGCCATTGGCTGCAGGAGGGGAAAAGGGAAAGAAGGAGGAGAGGGAAGGAAAGTGAACAGGTGGTTGCTTCTCTTGTGTGCTCTGACCAGAAATCAAACCCAGGACGTCCATATGCAGGGCCAATGCTCTATCCACTGAGCCAGCTGGCCAGGGCCAACTTTCTGTATTTTTAAAGTTTTCACAATGAATATGAATTTGCCTTTAAAATAAAAAAATTTATATCAGTGTTACATTTATTATAAATTACAGCTATTTACAATTCATGAAAGCCCCAGATTTGGGGGTTTTCCTCTCTCAAGTTGTCTCCATATTTTTGGAGACCCAGAGAATCATATAATCTTTGAATCTGAGAAGGGTCATCTGACCCAACACCCAGCTTCAAGTATGTGTTTCCGCTTTTCACCTCCACTAATAGAAAATGCACTCTACAGGGCAGCTATCTTTGGATAGTTCTAATTTTTAGGAAGCTGTTTCTTATACTAAGTGAAAATATGTCCTTAAAACTTTGCCACAGTGTTCCTGATCCTGTGTTAGCGGTTACAGAAAACAAATCCAGATCCTCTTTCACATCACAGAACTTCATATAGTAACCCCAAGTCAGCAGTTCTCAAATTTTTTTAGGCAAACAAATTACCTGGGAAGCCCATTAAAAGGCAGAGGCCGAGGCCCCATAGCAGAATTGGCATCTCTGGTGAGCGGGGCCTGATGTGCATCCGATGTGCTGTTAGAAGAGAGTCTAGAGCAGGGGTCGGGAACCTTTTTGGCTGAGAGAGTCATGAACGCCACATATTTTAAAATGTAATTCCCTGAGAGCCATACAACGACCCGTGTACATTACACATTATCCAATAAAAATGTGGTGTTGTCCCGGAGGACAGCTGTGATTGGCTCTACCCACCCGCAACCATGAACATGAGCGATAGGAAATGAATGGATTGTAATCCATGAGAATGTTTTATATATTTTTTAAAGAACAGTTTTATTTATTTTTTAAGTCTTTATTCAATTTTCAGAGAGGAGAGAGAGAGAGAGAGAGAGAGAGAGAGAGAAGGGAGGGAAGGGGGGGAGGGTCAGGAAGCATCAACTCCCACATGTGCCTTGACCAGGCAAGCCCAGGGTTTCGAACCGGCAACCTCAGTGTTCCAGTTTGATGCTTTATCTCACTATGCCACCACAGGTCAGGCTGTTTTATATTTTTAACGTTATTTTTTTAATTAAAGATTTGTCTGCAAGCCAGATGCATCCATCAAAAGAGACACATCTGGATCGTGAGCCATAGGTTCTCGACCCCTGGTCTAGAGGGTGAGCAGTGAGGAAGACACATTTGTCTTCCAGAGACTTTATATTGAATATAGTTCGATTTCTCTACAAGGACAATGAGACATGGAATAAAGGGAAATTATGTAAATATCCATTTCATTTTCCAAAAACATTCTAGGCCAGAGTTAAACTTATGGTATACACAATCTTGATTTCATTCTGGGTTTTTTTAGATCTTTATTGGAGATGTAGTTTTAATTATACAAATGATAGATATTTGTGTAAATAAATTTTTTATGTAAGTATTTTTAAAGCTTGTCTTCTACTCCTTTCCCAGAGGTAATTTCTGTTTATATTTTGGTATATCATTCCAGACATTTTCCCCTAAGTATAAATATGCATCCATACACGCTTTGGTTTTTTGACAGAATGAGATCATATTCCTTGTACTGTTTTACAAGAACACTGAAAGCTCTATGAGGGCACATACGGCAATTTTATTATCACACCTAAAGAAATTAACACTAATTCCTTAATATCATCTAATGTCCAGACAGTAGGCAGATTTCCCTGATTGTCTCATTAATAACTTTTTTTTAAGTGAGAGAAAGATAGGACAGAGAGACAAAGACAGACAGACAGACAGGAAGGGAGAGAGATGAGAAGCATCAACTCAGAGTTGCGTCACTTTAGTTGTTCATTGATTGCTTCTCATATGTGCCTTGACCAGGGGGCTCCAGCCAAGCCAGCAACCCCTTGCTCAAGCCAGCGACCTTGGGCTCAAGCTAGCGACCTTGGGCTCAAGCCAATGACTTTGGGCTCAAGCCAGTGACCTTGGGCTTATGCCAGTGACTTTGGGATTCCATCTATGATCCCACATTCAAGCTGGTGATCCCACGCTCAAGTGGGCAAGCCTGCGCTCAATCTGGAGACCTCACAATTTGGAACCTGGGTCCTCAGTGTCCCAGGTCGATGCTCTATCCACTGTGTCACCACTTGGTCAGGCATCTCATTCATAACTTTTTACACTTGGTTTGTTTGAATCAAGATCGAAACAAGATCAGCCCATTGTGGCTGACTGATAGGTCCCCGAAGTCCCTTTTAAACTGTAATAGTTCCTTCTCCCTCATTTTTCCCTTGCTATTTATTTGTTGAAAACCTGGGCCTATTTGTCCTTTAGAATGTTCCATGTTGTGGCCATGGCCGAGTGCATGCATCCTTTTTGTTTCATCTGTTTATCTCTTGGTTCTTCTCTTTTCTGCATTTTCCATAACTGATGGATCTGAAAGCTTACACAGATTTAGGTTCAATTTTTTGGTAAGAATACCTACTTCATACACAGTACTTTGTTTATATTGAATGAATGAAATTGCCTTTTTTCACTTAATATAATATGTACATCTTCTTCCCCTGTTGGTACTTCTAGATCTCTTTCCTCCTTTTAGCTGCATAATAATTTCCTAGTATACACTACCATGAACATACTGGGAAATTGAATCGTTAATATAGGTTGTTTCCAGTTTGTAGTTTTATTTTTTTATTCAATGAGAGGAGGGGAGGCAGAGAGACAGACTCCCGCATGCGCCCCAACCAAGATCTACCCGGCAAGCCCACTAGAGGGCAATGCTCTGCCCATCTGGAGCGTTCCTCAGGTTGCTTAGCAACCTAACTCTCCTTAGTTCCTGAGGTGGAGGCCACGGAGTCATCTTCAGTACCTGGGGCCAACTTGCTCCAAATGAGCCATGACTGCAGAAGGGGAAGAAAGAGAGAGAGAGAAGTGAGAAGGGGAGAGTTAGAGAAGCAGATGGGCACTTCTGTGTGCCCTGACCAGGAATCGACCCCGGGACATTCACCTGCTGGACCAACACTCTACCACTGATCCAACCAACCCGGGCCCCAGTTTGTAGTTTTTAGCAATGCAATAGATCTATTGAATTGTTAGAGAGGTCGAAAACAGATTAATAAACTGAGATAGAAAAGGTAAGCTAGTGGTTTACATGTTTAATTTTAAATTTTTTGGTTTTATCTTAAAAGATTAAATGAATGGTCACTGGCCTCTAAAATATTTATAACCTCTAATTGCTAAGTAGATTCTTTACATATTAAGAACAAAGCAATATGGAGAAGAGCCAGTTTATCTGTATTGTTTCTCTGGACTGCTTTGTGTCTGATTCCAGAAAAGAATGATGACGTGGTGTGAGGAGGGTAGATGTCAGACCCACAGCGGTGTAATCACATTTTCCTCTAGCAGGTGCATGGGAATATGGTTGTTTCATTTTCAGAAAGGGTGAACTGTGTTGCTGTGCCCTTTAGGCATTATCTTTTTATTTATAAATCCATCCATCTGTTTAATTAAGCTTCGATACATAGCCAGTTGAGAATCTGAATGCAGTATTAATGAAACAAAACCTTTCTGGTAATTAGTTTACCTGTCTATAAAATGGGAATAATTACACTTTTCTCTTGCGCCTGTGATCCTCCTAGTCATATAATGGTAATGTAAATATTTGGTATGCTTTCTCGAGGTAAACCTAAAGAATGTTCAAAATGCAAAATTTTAGAGTTGTTTTTATTTTTTCTGGCACCGTTTACTTACGTTCCCTTCTTTTAGTTATAGGTAAACATTGGAAACTCCATACAATGAACCAGTATTTCTACAGAAAAATGGGAGAGCAGCCAGCATTGAATGTAGTAAACTGGCTTTCTTCTGCAGGAAAAACTCTACTAGACCTCTTTGTTATCTTGGGTGATGCCATACTACGAAGGAACTAATCTGGAATCTTTTCACCTAGAGATAATGTACAAGCCTTAGAACTTCTTGTTCTCATGTTGCTATTTATGTACATAATTAAAATTCCAACTTAAAAATAGTTGCCCTGCTTTTTTTTCTCTGATATTAAGGAGTGACAGTTGGAGCATATCTAGTGCTAGTGTGTGTGTGTGTGTGTGTGTGTGTAGCTGTATGTGCATGTGTGTCTGAGTATACGCGTATGTGGGGGTATGTGTGGCGTGTATGTGGTGTGTCTCTGAGTGTACGTTACTGTGGTGTGTATCTCTGAGTGTCCTTGTGTGTGTGAAAACCATGAACTCTTCTTAGCAGTATCGGCTGACAATCTGCAGAGTCTGTGTCCCACAACAGAGTTGAGTCAAGAAGAGCAGCCCCAGAACCAAGAGGCGAGGCCTAGGTAACTAGCACAAGGAACAGAGCCTGTAAGTACACTGGTTGGAAGTCACACGGGAGAAAACAGTGACCGGGAACCCTTGTGTGTTGTCGCCTCCCCGCTAGCACAGCTTCCGGTTCTGCAGTGCCAGAGGGAGACGCATAACGCAGCAGGCTCTGTCCTCCGCAGTGTGGGGATGCTGAGTGCTTGTGTGTGTGGGTTCTCTGTATGTGGGCCTTGTATTCACCTTTGTGGCCCCTGAATGCACAGCTCATTGAACTCCGTATTCTCAGAGCTGGTGGGAGTAGCAGGGGCCCCTTTTGACTTGTCAGCCAGCCAGGAAGGATAGTGGGGGAACAGTATGTGAAAGAGAGTTGAGAATCTCCAAGTTTCAATCAGATTTGGAAATTAAAAGTCATCTTTATAATTCTGTAACATCAATTTAATTCCTAATGGTCGACCTTCCAGAACTGACAGCCTTTGGTAAGAGAGCAGCCCACAAGCGGAACATACACACGTTAATGGTAAGTATATTTGATAGGTTCAGTCGGGCAGGAATGCCACCAGCATCGTTATTGGATTGGTGAGCGGAAGCACGTTTGTCCCTAGAATAATCCTGCTGGTCACCCAAAAGGCTTTTACTTTCTTTTATGCTGAAATACTTTTGTGTTACTCAACCAATCATTTGAATATATCCAACCTGTGCCTAAATTATTTTTTAATATTTTATTTATTGATTTTTAGAGAGAAAATATTTAGAGAAGAAAGACAGAGGGAGAAGCAGGAAGCTTCAACTTGTAGTAGTTGCTTCTCATTATGTGCCTTGACCAGGCAAGCCTGGGGTTTTGAACCGGCGACCTCAGCGTTCCACGTCTATGCTTTATCCCCTGTACCACCACAGGTCAGTCTGGGCCTAAATTATTATATCTAATTATAATATCATATTGTTCTTCTAGGTTTTCCCCATTGGCCTGGCTTCCTACATCAGCTCCAGAGAGTAGAGATTCCATGAGTTTCCTCATTCTTGAGATCACTTGATCTAGAGAAGATGAAGAAATGGCCCACATCAGTGTGCTATGAGGATCATTAATCAAAAGGTATTTTATTGCTTCCTAACTGTAAGGTATTACTTCCCCCCTTTCCTTTAACCCTTTATTCAATGTGGAAACATTGCCTTCAGACTCTTCACTCCTCCAAGGGGATGGAGGGTGAGGGTCACAGAGCTAGCTCCCAGTGGTGCCGGCCCGGATCGCGGCCAGCAGCGGAGTCGCCTCCCAGCCAGTGTAACTCGGTCACCCTTTGTCCTCTGATCTTTTCCTTAGGTGGTGGGTGGTATCCAGTGCTGCCTTCTTTTTATATTTAACACTTTTTGTATGGCTTCCATGAACACCCAACTGTAGGGAATATGAAATTTGTATATCATAATATCTTGCATTTCCCCAGCTCTTTATACTTTTCAGAGTGCTACTTTATACCTTTCCTCCCATGGTTTGTTTCTGACCTCAGCATGCTTGTACTGTTCTTCTGTCCCGAGGTAGGACTGTCTACTTAACATTTACACCTTTTATTCTGTTTCTTATGACCATTTCTCCTTATAATAAGGCTATAAATCTCAATATCTGTAACTTAGCATAGTTCTTTTCTTTTTTTTTTACAGAGACAGAGAGTTCAGAGAGAGGGATAGACAGGGACAGACAGACAGGAACAGAGAGATGAGAAGCATCAATTATCAGTTTCTCATTGCGCATTGTGACACCTTAGTTGTTCATTGATTGCTTTCTCATATGTGCCTTGACCGCGGGCCTTCAGCAGACCGAATAACCCCTTGCTGGAGCCAGCGAGCTTGGGTCCAAGCTGGTGAGCTTTTTGCTCAAACCAGATGAGCCTGCACTCAAGCTGGCGACCTTGAGGTCTCGAACCTGGGTCCTCGGCATCCCAGTCCGACGCTCTATCCACTGCGCCACCACCTGGTCAGGCACTTAGCACAGTTCTATTTGAATAACTTTAGGGAGTTTGGAGGGAACATGCTGTATAACACAGTGTGATTTCAGCTCATCTAAGGAGACAAATGTATAGTTTGTACTGTGATAATATGGTAGTTGGAGTCCTAAGAAAAATTACTTTGTCAGAAATCAAGATTTAGAAGTAATTGCTTCAGGCCGTGGCCAGACAGCTTGGTTGGTTAAAGCATCATCCCGAGGCACAGAGGTTGCCGGTTCAATCCCCAGTCAGGGCGCAGACAGGAGCAGCTTGATGTTCCTTTCTATTTCTTTCTCTCCTTCCCTGCTTCCTCTCTCACTGAAATCAATAAATTAAAAAAACATTTTTTTTTAAGCAATTGCTTCAGGCCCTGGCCAGGTAGGTTAGAGAGCATGGTCCCAATATGCCAAGGTTGTGGGTTCAGTTCCCAGTCAGGGCACATACACACATCAACCAATGGATGCATACATAAGTGGAACAACAAATCAGTGTCTCTGTTTTCCCCTCTCTCTAAAATCAATGAAAGTGCATAAACTTAAAAAAATAATAAAAGGGATTGCTTTGGTGGGAAAGAAAGAGAGTAGGAACACTAAAGAATGCCTTCATTAATCCTATCACCCGTGTCACCTCTTGGGACAAAATCAAAACAGCAGTAATAGGAAGGACCGCCCACCTGGGCAGTGGCTACTGGGTCAGCAGGTTTTGTCCTGTGTGCAGTGCTGGACTCCAGCCCAGTAGTGGCCTGTAGGATGCAAAGCACTCTCCCAAGGGATCAGTGGCGTTATATCCAAGTGGCCTAAAGAAATTAGAGTTGAGGCAAAGTACCTGTGTTCACATATACAGGTGGGAAAAGGTGGCTGCCTGTGCTTAACTACCAAATCAGTGACAGTCACAATTAGGCCATTAGTGAATATTATTGATTTTTATTAGTTCAAAGATAAAATTCAGCCCTGGCTGGGTGTGTCATTTGCTTAGTGCGTCGTCCCAATACGCCAAGGTTGCGGGTCCCATCCCGGTCAGGGCACAGACAAGAATCAACCAATGAATAATGCATAAATTAGTGGAATACCAAATCGATTTCTTTCTCCCTCTTACTCTCTCCCCTCTCTCCCTTTCTCTCTCTCTCTCTCTTTCTCTCCCCCTCCTTCTTCCTCTCTCTCTCTCTGAAATCAATAAATAAGACTTTTTTAAAAAGATAAAATTCAGAATCCTTTAATTTAGTGGGAAGAGAGATAGAGAATCTATTCTCTTCACTGTCCTATTCTAATGAATGTACTTTGTACTTGTCTTTTGGGAAAGGCTGGATGTGTAGAGCAATAGTTTTCTTTGTGACTAGTCATACTCATGCTTATTGTGTAAGGTGAGCGATGGACAGCGAATGTAGACGTTTGCACTTTTTAATTCAGTGTCCCCACCCAGTGGAACGCAGAAACCACTATCAGAGGGACCATCAGAATATTTGTGCGCCCAGCTCTCAGCACGGCCTCATTTTCATTAAGGTAAATATTGGAAATAATGGTTTCATTCAGCGCTGGTTGAGAGAAACTTGCTTGAGGTTTTGGTTTTCACTCTGTACACCTCCTGTCTGATGTTTTGTGTCCCTGCTGATAGGTTCAAATTTCAAGTTGGTAATTAGCCAGCACATAGTTCTAAAGGTACAATTAGGTCAAACTCCAGACATGACCGAAGTTCAAGTTTATTTATGTTTATGAAGTGATAGCCAAGGAAACTTCTGAATGGAGAGAAAGCTTGTTTTCCTCAGGCAAGCGTTTCGCTCTTTCTCATTTTGTTCACTTAGCACTGAAGGAGCCATCTAGATTTCACATTTAAGAGCCATTACCTTCTTAATCTCGAGAGCTCTGTGGGACTTCAGCTGTGGCCCTGGAAGGCAAAAGAGTAGCGTGGGAAGTGACTTTCTCCCTGTCTAGCTCCAGCCTGTGGAAGTGTTCAGACTCAGTATTGAGAGTCAGTTCGAGAGCCCTCTCCCTCCGCGCGGCCTCTCCTGGGGGCAGACAGGACGGGTGGGGGAGAGAGAGAGGCAGTGCGGGAGAGCACTGGAGGGTGCAGAGACTGCTCCTGGCACTCAGAAGCGAGGCCACAGCAAGTCCCTCCAGTGCTGAGATGGTGCAACACTGGCATTTTGTTAATAACCCCGAGTCTGAGTGTGGCCGGGGAATGAGTGTGAATGTTCTGTTCACTACAGGGAGAAACAGCAGCTGTCTCATTTATCTTCCGTATGGCGTCTGAATCATGAGAAAAGGCCTTCGAGTAACGATAGTGGCAGAATACATCTGTTGTTTTCTCTTGAATCCCCAGGAAGACTAGAGGAAGGGGATTTTGAAGACGGCATCAGCACACCAGGAAAGGGTGAGGAGAGGGAAATGAGGGACCAGTTTTTTTGCCACAGATTTTGTGATAACTGTTTGACCCTCGAAACCCTGTGCCTGTGTAATATTCACACAAATAAAATTAACAAAAACATTTAAAAACAAATTATTTTTTTTCTTTAGAAATTAAATCTGATGGGGTGACATTGATCAATGAGTACATAAGTTTTGCCTGTGGTGGTGCAGTGGATAGAATGTTGACCCAGGACGCGGAGGTCCCAGCTTCAAAACCCTGAGGTCGCTAGCTTGAGTGCGGGCTCACCAGCTTGAGCATAGGATCATCTATGTAAGCCGAAAGCTTCCTGGCTTGAAGCCTGAGGTCACTGGCTTGAGCATGGGGTCACTGGGTTTGCTGAAGCCCCCCAGTCAAGGTACATATGAGAAGCAATCAATTAACTAAAGTGACACAACTGTGAGTTGATGCTTCTTCTCTCTCCATTCCTGCCCGTCTCTGTCTCTCTCTCTCTCTCTCTCTCTCTCGAAGGAAGGAAGGAAGGAAGGAAGGAAGGAAGGAAGGAAGGAAGGAAAAGAAAGAAAGAAGGGAAAGAAAGAAAGAAAGAAAGAAAGAAAGAAAGAAAGAAAGAAAGAAAGAAAGAAAGAAAGAAAAGAAAAGAAAGCGTACATAGGCTTCAGGTGAACATCTCCATAGCATTTGAACTGTTGTGTTGTGTGCCCATCACCCAAAGTCAACTCATTTTCCATCACCATATATTTGTCCCCCTTACTCCCCTCCTTCCCGCCCCCTCTCCTGCTGGTAACCACGTCAGCTTATCTATGTCCTTGAGTCTCAGAAACAAAATCTAAGAAAAGCAAGGAAGTTAATATTAAAAAATCTCATTTACTTTGTAAACTTTGGTTCTGTGTGTCAAACAGGGCCCTTCCTGTAATGAATGCAATATGATACACTTCTTTCCGATTTTAAAAGTTGTAGGTTATGGTGTGTCTTCGTGTCTGTGGCATCTGGGGCTCATAACCCTGATTCGTTTCCTGAACACTTTTTCAGGAGGGCAACCCTCAATTACAATATTGCTCAAGAGGGAAGCTGGGATCCGCGTGGGAGCTTTTCCCCCAGGATTTGAAATCAGGTGGTTTTCGTGAAGAAAAGTGGAGACTGCTTCACTGTGGCCTGGTGGAGGCCCTTCAGACCCGGAAGCGGCCGTGGCGCCCAGGGCCTTCCCTGCCTCGGGCAGCCCACCTGTTCCCTGCCTGTGCTGGCAAGGCTGTCAGGGAAACTGTCCTTTCTGCACCTCCCCTCTCCTAGCACGCAAATGCGGTACCGATTTTCCACCTTGCACTTTGTGTTTCTGGCTATCTGTGGTCCCATTGACCTAAAGATGCTTGACTTATTACTAATAGATTTCTTTGTGTCATTGCTCTTTTCTCCTTGGGACGCCTTCTGTTCCTGTTACTCCTTTCAAGTACCAGGTTGTGAGGTTTAGGGAAAGCCTGCACCCTTGAACCCTCTTTACCTTGTTTGTACTCCTCTTGAACTCACCATGACTCGTACATTTCGGAGGAACTGAATTTCCAGACATGAACCCTTTTGTCTGTGAACTCCTGGATCACTCTGTAGACTTCCTGTGGCCTCGTACCTGTTCTACCCTTGCTAGAACACTCGCGCGCTCGCAGATTAGAGTCTGCTGAAGCCAGGGCAGCTGGCTTTCTCCTTGGTGCACCTGCAGTGCTGACCCGGTGCACCGATGTATACATTGCAAAACGTGCTGAGTGATCTCTTTGAAGTTCACATTTTCATTACAATTTGGTTTTAGTCGGGCCTCTGAGAGTACCCATAGGCATTGGATTTGTTTGGTTGCCACCAACCTGGGTGCATATGTCCCTATGTTACTGACTTCCAAATCTAAAACAGGAGGTTGGGCCAGCTACTCTCTAGAGGCCTTCAGCTTCTGTGACTCCCTCCCCCACCTACCAGATTTATTAAGCACCCATTGAGTGCATGTCAGGGGTCCCCAAACTTTTTACACAGGGGGCCAGTTCACTGTCCCTCAGACCGTTGGAGGGCCGCCACATACAGTGTTCCTCTCACCACCAATGAAAGAGATGCCCCTTCCGGAAGTACGGCGGGTGCGGATAAATGGCCTCGGGGGGCCGCATGTGGCCCGCAGGCCGTAGTTTGGGGACACCTGGTCTAGATACTCTGTTACCATGGGCCAGGGGGAGAAATACAGTTTATAGTACAGATGTGAAGACAAAGCAAATTCACAATGCAATCAGAATAGTTACAGAGCCGCCGCGTCATAGCATACAGAGGAACTACCTGATACAGACTCCAGTATTGGGCTTTATGCACAGAAGCACCCAAGGGTATTTATCTAAAACATGGATTTAGTGTACCTAGGCAATGCGGTTTTTTTGTTGTTGTTTTGTTACATTTTTTGTGTACACTTTTTAAATTATTTTTTTAAGAGAAGGAGAGGAATCAGAGGAAATGAGCCTGGTAAAGCAGGGGACAGTGGGTTTGGATGGATGATTTTACTGTTACTGAGTTAGCACCTAACTCACACTGTCTTTGTGTGATCACTGTGTCCCCCCTTGGAACACCTGTCCCAGCAAGTCCAACAAAAGTCAGCCCGGGGCTGGGCCTTCAGGGTCCCCTTGATGTATTTATCTAGCTCATTCCTTAATGTTATTGTAGATAGGCAAGATTTAATGTCTTATTCCTTTCCATAGGACTAAACGCCTGGCCAAGGGTAGTGCCGGTTGAGATCCTGTAGGGCCTGCTTTAATGAAGAGATGAGATATGTGTAATTTTAAATTAATACCTGTTTGTATAATAAGGCATGCCACTGTCCTTTAAAAATCTCTTAGTAGCTTAAACATGCCAGAATAGAATACAATACAATATATTTAGTGTTGTAATATACTTATTTATTTACTCATAGATACGATAAACTTGATAGACAAGATAAACTTCAGCCCCCTGAAGTGATGACAAATATGAATGTTTCCTTAAGAAAACTTCAAATGAGAGCTTGAGTGAGCACCATGGCCTTTGTGCAGGTCGTAGAGATGGTTTATGCAAACGATGTGAACTACTTCGAATCCCTGCTTTCCTCCTGGGGTTTGGGGATTTTGGTGGTTGCTAGGCAGGGGCTACTTTTGTGGCCAGTCCCCAGTAAAACCTTGGGTGCTGAGTCTCTAATGGGCTTCCCTAGGCAGAAGCATTGCACATGTGTGGCTGCATTTTTTTTTTCTTGCACTGGGAAAGGAGCATGCGCCTGGGCCGGGAGGGAAGGGAGCCGACCAAGCCTGTGCACGGGTTTCTCCGGACGGCGCCTGTGCTTTCTTCCCTCGCCGCTCTTGTCATGTGCCCTTTGCCCTAATAAACCTAAGCCATGAGGACAGCTATGTGCTGAGTCCGTTTTAGCGAATCACTGAATGTGTGGGTAATGTTGGGACCCCCCCCCCGAGACAGCACATTGAGATGGAGTTTGTTTTATTATGTTATGCCACCTTTCCCTCAGCTTTAGAGGAAAAACATAAATACAAGGACTACTATATTTACATTAAATATTTCCAGGTCACAAGACATTAAAAAACAGTTTTTATTCATCTTCCTTGAGCAAAGAGAAAGTAGTTTTTGAAAGCCACAGCCAACTCTAAGCTCCCTTGTTTAGACCAAATTAGTGATTGGGGTGTTTTTTTTCTGGTTTTCACAATAGAGCCTTTCTTCCTTCCCTCACGCTATGGAGGCAAGCTGTTTGGGCTGGTTCATAAGTAAATAGGTCATAAACTTCTCTCCATTCAAAAGTGACGTACTTCTGAAAGCATTTATTTGTCCTACAGAGAGAGCACTGGCTCATTTCAAATATTGTTCTCAGCCCAGATCAGAAGGCTGAAGAGCACACATCACACATTTTGTTTTAAACACAATAGTCTGATTGTTTTTTGATGCTGCCATAAATATTTCCCTGGGAAAGCACTACCAAATAGGTAAGACCTTTAGAAGACTGTGTGGGATCATAGACTTAGATGTGAGAGCTAAAACTAGAACTCTCAGAAGAGAATGCAGGAGTAAGTCTTAGTAAAGGAATAAATTGGGCAGTGTTTTCTTCGATTGGGCAATGTTTTCTTTAGGACAACACCAAAAACACAAATGACAAAATAGAAAGACTGGACTACCTCAAAATTTAAAAATTTTTGTGCTGGCCCTGGCCAGTTTGCTCAGTGGTAGAGCATTGGCCCAGCGTGTAGATGTCCTGGGTTCAATTTCCAGTCAGAGCGCACAGGAGAAGTGCCATCTGCTTCTCCACTCCTCCTCCCTCTCCTCGACTGGTTCAAGTGCATAGACCTGGGTGCTGAGGATGGCTATGTGGAGCCTCTGCCTCAGGCACTAAAAATAGCTCCATTGTAAGTATGGCCCCAGATGGGCAGAACATTGGCCCCAGATGGGGATGCTGGGTAGATTCCGGTTGGGGCACATGCAGGAGTCTTGTCTATCTATCTCCTCTCCTCTTACTTGGGAAAGAAGAAAAAAAAACTTTTGTGCTATATGCAATACTATCAAGAAAATTAAAATACAGCTCATTGAGTATGGGAAATATTTACAAGTCATTTCTGATAAAAGACTATCCGTATATAAAGAACTTGTATAACTCAACAGTAAAAAGAGAAGTCAACTAAAACTGGGCAAAAGATTTGAACAGACCTTTTTTCCAAAGAAGATGTACAAACAGCCAATAAACACAAGAAAAAGATGTTCAACATCATTAGTCATTAGGGTAACGCAAATGAAAACCACAATGAGATACCACTTCACATCTACTAGGATGACTATAATAAAAAAGACAGAAAATAACAAGTATTAATGTGGATGTGGAGAAAACAGTCTAGCAGTTCCTGAAAATGTTAAGCATATGGTTATTATATGATCCAGAAGTAGCACTCCTAGGTATATACCAAAGAGTAATGAAAACACGGTATGCATAAAAACTTGTACACAAATGTCCTTTGTGTCATTATTTATAACAGTAGAAACAAGTAAATGTCCATCAATAGGTGAATAAACAAAATTTATTTTTATTTTTTTATTTTTTTATTCATTTTAGAGAGGAGAGGGAGAGACAGAGAGAGAGAGAAGAGAGACAGAGAGAGATGAGGGGAGGAGCTGGAAGCATCAACTCCCATATGTGCCCTGACCAGGCAAGCCCAGGGTCTCGAACCGGCAACCTCAGCATTTCCAAGTGGACACTTTATCCACTGCACCACCACAGGTCAGGCACAAAATTTATTTTCATACAGTGCAATATTATTTAGTCATAAGAAGTAATGAATGACTGCCCTGGCCGGATAGTTTAGTCAGGTTTGGTCCCCGGTCAGGGCACACCTGGGAAGCAACCAAAAAATGTCCCACTGAGTGGAATAACAAATGCTTCCCTTCCCCTCTCCTTTCTCTCCCTCCCTTTCACTGTCTTCCTGAAAATCAATAAACATTAAGCCCTGGTCAGATATCTCAGTTGGTTGGAGCATCTTCCCAGAGCGTAGGGGTTGCCAGTTCGATTCCACGGTCAGGGCACAGACAGGAACAGCTCGATGTTCCTGTGTCTCTCTCCCAGCCCCCCCTCTCTCTCTCTCAAAAAAAGGAATTAATGAAGTACTGAGACTTGCTGCATAGATGATACTTAAGACCACATATTGAATGATTCCATTTATTTACGATGACAGAAAGTAGATGAGTGATTGCCTAGGACTCTGGAGACTGGGAGTGGAGTGGAGTGCATCAGTCAGTGTTCAACTAGAGAAAACAGAACAAGCAGGACATATATATCGAGAGGTTTATTGCCAGGGATTGGCTTAGGTGATTGTGGGGTTAGCTAGGCAAGTCCAAAATCCATAGGGCAGGCCATCAGGAAGAGCAGGCCGAACTCTCAGATGTGAGCTGAGGCCGCCCACAAGTACGATTTCTTCTTCAGGGAAATTGCAGTTCTGATCTTAGGCCTTTCGACTGATTGACGCAGGCCCACTTACATTAAAGCCAATTGATTATGGACTTTAGTCACATCTCAAAATAACCTTCCCAGCAGTACGTAGATTAGTGTGTGAACACCTGGGGAGTGTAGTCTAGCCAGGATGACATATAAAACTGGCCATCGTGGGCCGGGCATGGAGGGGGAGGGGCTGCTACTGGGTTTTTTTCTGGGATGACGAAACTTCTAAAATTGTGATGGCTGCCCGACTCGGAATGTACGGAGAACTATTGAATTGTCCTCATGTGAATTATATCTCAAGATGTTTTGCAGAAAGACTGTGTATTTGCAAACCCATGTTCCCAATAGCACTACTCACAATAGCCAGAAGGTAGAAGCAACCCAACTGTCCATTGAGGGATGAATGGATAAGCACAATGTGATATATCCATAACAGTGGAGTACTATTCAGCCTTAAAAAGGAAGGACATCCAAAACCCCCACAAAATCCTGTCACATGCTACAATATGGATGCACGTTGAGGACATGATGCTAGGTGGAATAGGCCGGTCACAAGGGGTAGATACTCTGTGTGTGGTTCCATGGATGTGAGGTATCTGACATCATCAAATTCATAGAAACAGGAAGAATGGCGGTTGCCAGGATCTGGCAGGAGGGGGAGATGGGAAGTTCTTATTTTAATAGTTTCAAATTTGCCAAATGAAGAAGTTCTGGAGATTTGTGCATAGCAATATAAATATACAGGGTGGGGCAGAAGGAGGTTTATAGTTGTTTGTATGGAAAATAATAAAGAATAATTTGTTTCCCGTACTCACGACTGTAAACCTACTTTTGCCTCACTCTGTACTTTACTCTATTGAGGTGCACGCTCAGAAATAGTTAAGATGTAAAATTTTATGCTTTTTTTTTTTTTTAGTGAGATAGACAGGAAAGGAGGTAAGAAACATCAACTCATAGTTACAGCACATTAGTTGTTCATCAATTGCTTTCTCATATGTGCCTTAACCGGGGGGGGGGGGGCTCCAGCCAAGCCAGTGACCCTTGCTCAATCTAGTGACCTTTGCGCTCAAACCAGCGACCTTGGGCTCATGTCTGTGATCCCATGCTCAAGCCGGATGAGCCTGAGCTCAAGCTGGTGACCTTGGGGTTTTGAACCTGGGTCCTCAGCTTCCCAAGCCTTGCTCTATCCACTGCGCTATCAGGCTTATACTCTGTATATAATATATATGTAATGTATATTTATTATTACAGTTAAAGAAGAAAAAGATTTTGTGTCCTGCATAACCCGAGCGGCACCCTGTTATCTGAACTCTTCCCTGATACCCCATTCTGTCCCATACAATGTTGTATGTTCTGTACTCTCTGATAAGAGGAGGGGGAATTTCTTCAAGTGTGATCAAAATATGCTTAGGCATTTCAAGTTCTATTGACTCAATTGTTTCTCTTTGTGGCTTACTTAATTTCATTAACCTATTTCTGGAAGGTGATGGAGATGTTGAGTTTGCAGGATAAAAAGTTGACATAGAGCCTGACCAGGCAGTGGCGCAGTGGATAGAGCGTCGGACTGGGATGCTGAGGACCCAAGTTCGAGACCCCGAGGTCGCCAGCTTGAGCACGGGCTCATCTGGTTTGAGCAAAGCTCACCAGCTTGGACCCAAGGTCGCTGGCTCCAGCAAGGGGTTACTTGGTCTGCTGAAGGCCCGCGGTCAAGGCATGTATGAGAAAGCAATCAGTGAACAACTAAGGTGATGCAATGTGCAACGAAAAACTAATGATTGATGCTTCTCATCTCTCCATTCCTGTCTGTCTGTCCCTGTCTATCCATCACTCTGACTCTCTCTCTGTCTCTGTAAAAAAAATTAAAATAAAACAAAGTAAAAATTGCCTTAAAAAAAAGTTGACGTAGAGTTGTTCGCATTTTTTTGAAATAAGACAACTGCTAAAAGCAATTAAAAATCCAGTCTTGGCCCTGGCCGGTTGGCTCAGTGGTAGAGCGTCAGCCTGGCGTGCAGAGGTCCTGGGTTCAATTCCTGGCCAAGGCACACAGGAGAAGCGCCATCTGCTTCTCCACCCCTCCCTCTCTCCTTCCTCTCTGTCTCTCTCTTCCCCTCCCGCAGCCGAGGCTCCATTGGAGCAAAGATGGCCCGGGCGCTAGGGATGGCTTTGTGGCCTCTGCCTCAGGTGCTGGACTGGCTCTGGTCGCAACAGAGCGACACCCCGGATGGGCAGAGCATCGCCCCCTGGTGGGCGTGCCAGGTGGATCCCGGTCAGGCACATGTGGGAGTCTGTCTGACTGCCTCCCCCGTTTCCAGCTTCAGAAAAATGCAAAAATTAAAAAAAAAATCCAGTCTTGAATGGTAGAAACATGGCTGCCTGGCGCTTCTGGAGTTTGGTGGACAGCAGGGTAGTGGTCTCCAGGGAGGTGACACAGAGCTCAGAGCCCTGGTGCTGCCTGGCTGTGTGTCCTCTTGTGTTCGGAGATGGGCCCCAGTGTAAGGATGCGAGTGCAGCAGCCCAAGACTGAAGCGCTGAACTGAGCAGTGTTCCCACTTCCCGGTTTGCCTCTCTCTTATCTCAGATCTATTAACACTTGTCTCAGTTGTCACAGTGCACCCAGAAGGAGGGACAGCTGGAACTCGTGAGGCCGGGCAGGCTGGGGGCCCTGTTTGTCCTGCCAGGAATGCTTTTGCCTGAGCCCACTGGTTCTCAGTCAGGGGTGGCTGCCCTCCAGACACATCCGACAGTGTCGGCAGAGATCTCTGGTTGTCTGCACTTGGGAGGGTGGGCGCTGCTGGCGTCTTGTGGGCAGAGTTCCACTGATGCTGCTAAAGTTCCTTCGTGCACAGGACAGCCTCGTGACAAAGAATGATTCGGTCCCAAATGTCACTAGTGCTGGGGGGGGCGGGGTGAGCAACCCTGCCCTGGACTTTGCGAGACTAGCTCCTTGTCAGCCAGGTCTTAGCCTAAATTAATCTTTGTTTGGGTGGGTTCTGATCAGTCAGCATAAAGTTAGTTTTAGTTTCCTTGTTGCACTATTACTGTATTATATTTATTCTATCTTTTATGTATATCATCTTCTCCCAACATTCCCCCACATACAGTATAATCATGACTGATATAACTTAGAAAATCTGCAAAGATTAGAGACCTTGTTCCTCTCACTACCGTGTTCTCAACTTCTTGCGTAGTGTTTGGGACCTAGTGGCATGTAATCAGTATTTGTTTCATCAATGAATGAGAAGGATTTCCCTTACTCTAGTAACTTGGCCTCCAGCCCCCAACCTGTGAGACTCTCAGCCCTATCATTGAGGTCACCAGTCCACATACCCCCAGCGCATGCCAGCTCCTCTTTGTCTCTTAGTCCTGAAGCCCCTGGCTCCTTCCTGCCTCCACAGCCCTCCTCCCATGGTGGGAATCGGGGAGGACTGAAACTCCCAGGGGCATCCCCCTGGGGGAAGCAGACCTGCAGGGCTTGGGAAGTCTCCGGAGCATTCACCATCCCAGGAATGTGGAAGAGAAAGGGTTCAAGGGAAATAAAAAGCTAAAAGGAAAAGGGTGGGTTGGGGAATGCAAGAGTGCCTGGCCATTCAATAGTTTTGAGTGGGAAGGAAAGGAACTTAGCATTTAGTGAGAGCCTTTTAGGTATAAGACAAAATAATCTTGTTCTTTTAATAATCTTATTAGTTCTTTTAATAATTCTGAGATGAGGCCTGACCAGGCAGTGGCACAGTGAATAGAGCGTCAGACTGGGATGCAGAGGACCCACATTCAAAACCTCAAGGTTGCCTGACCAGGTTCGAGTCCCTGAGGTCGCCAGGTTGAGCGCAGGATCATCTGGTTTGAGCAAAGCTCACCAGCTTGAGCCCAAGGTCGCTGGCTCAAGCAAGGGGTTACTCGGTCTGCTGTATGTAGCCCCATGGTCAAGGCACATATGAGAAAGCAATCAATGAACAACTAAGGTGTCACAATGAAAAACTAATGATTGATGCTTCTCATCTCTCTCCATTCTTGTCTGTCTGTCCCTATCTGTCCCTCTCTCTGTCTCTCTCTCTATCACACACAAAAAAATTCTGAGATGAGGGTACTCAAGTCCAGCACAATCAAATAACATATCTAAGGGCATAGAACTAGGAAGTGGTAGACTTATTTAAATCAAAGATAGTGTGATTCCTAAGACCAAGCTTGTTAAACCCTTTGGGTAGACCAGATAATGTGAATTGTGTCCTTAGAAGAGCTTCTAATGGGTGGAGCATGTGTCAAGCAGCCCACAAATTAGCATATGAAAGTTGTAGCAGGTATGATCCCCTCACTAACTTGTAGGTACAAGTGTTACTTCCCTGTATTCAAATTATAATAAAATTAATTGCTCAAACACCACATATGTAAATTAGTAGGCAATCCAGTATTTCTCTTTCTCTCCCTCTCCCTCTCTGTCTCACACACACACACACACACACACACACACACACACACACACAGCCCCCCACCAAATTGTATTCAAGAACCCCAGGGGTTTACAAGGGCTGAATTGTTCAGCTCTAAATGAAAGGCACCTGTGGGCATTACCACCTGATCACGACTGAAATCAGTCATTATAGGGGAAGGAGTGGTGGTCCAAGGTTACCACTGCATCCTCAAATACCTGATTTATACTCAGGAACTCAGCTATTGTCCCAAGGCAGTTTCAGCTTTGGGCACATACCACCAAACCTGTTACGATCATATATGGCCACAGCAATATTTCTGGTTCTTCATGTTCTTGTAAAACATGGTTTTTCCTCCCACAAAAGGTGGAGACTATTTCTCTTCCTTTTGACTATGGGCTGATCTTAGTGATTTCTTCCTACCAAAATAGATCGAGCAAAAGTGTGCTGCATGACTGCTGAGGCTGGGTCAGAGAAGGTGATATGGCTCCCACCTGGCTGCCTTGCTGTGCTCACCGGCAGCACCTAGTCACCACGCTGTGAGGAAGCCCAGGTCACGTAGAGAGGTCATGCGTAGGGGCTGCGCTGACAGCTCCAGCTACATCTGGCCAGTCAACATCTGTCAGACACATGACCGAGCTGGCCTTCAAGTCTTTCAGCTGAGACATAGAGGAGCAGTGACAACCTGTCCCTGCTGTGCCATGACGAAATTGACAGCTTACAGAATTCATGAGCATGATGGTTGTTTTTATGCCTCCAAGTTTTGGGATAATTTGTTTTGTAGCCATTGCGATTGGAGCACCAGCCCCCCCCCCCCCTGAGAGTTTCAGCCCTGCCGTTGAGGTCACCAGTCTGAATGGCCTGTCTTCATTTTGATTTTCATTGATTTGAGTGAGAGGGAGGAATGGAAGGGTGAAAGGGGGGGGGAGAGAGAGAGGTAGAGAGAGACAGAAGCATCAACTTACTGTTCCACTTAGTTCCTTTTAGTTGTACACTCGCTGGTTGCTTCTCATATGTGCCCTGGCTGGGGATCCAACCTATGACCTTGGAGCACTGGGATGACATTCTATCCACTGAGTCTCCCGTCCAGGGCTCCTGTCTTCATTGTTTTTAAAGGTCTAGTCAAAAGTCAACTCCTGTGTAATCATTCTGTTGCCTCCTAGGGAGAAGTCATCTGTTTCGACATGATGTTCACCATCGGTATTAAAGCTCCTGTGTCTACTTCCCAGGTCAGCTGTGACTGTATGTATAATATATGTACACAAGTGGGTATGTATGGGTTTTTTTCCTTAAAAACAATTTCTACATGCATCCACGCAATGGAACATTATTCAGTCATAAAAACAAAGGAATTTCTGACACAGGCTACAACGTGGATGAACCTTGAGGATGTGCTGAGTGAAAGAAGAGAGATACAAAGGGATAAATACTGTATGATTCAACTTTATATGAGACAGCTAATCAAATTCATGGAGACAGAAAGGAGGGGTTGCCGGTGGCTGCAGGGAGGGGAGTGAGAAGTTGGTGTTTAATGGGGTGAGACTCTCAGTTTGAGAAGATGAGATTTCTGTAGATGGATGATGGATACGGTTGCACAACAGTGTGAATGTATTTAATGGCACTGAATTGTATGCTTACAAATTGTTAAAATGCTAAGTTTTGTGTTACGTAAATTTTACCACATTAAAAAAACAGATTTTAGCCCTGGCTGGTTTGCACAGTAGATAGAGCATCAGCCTGGCATATGGATGTCCTCAGTTTGATCGCTGGTCAGGGCACACAGGAGAAATGACCATCTGCTTCTCTTCCTTTCCCTTTCCCCATCTCTCTCTCTCCTCCTCCCGTAGCCACTGGCTTGATTGGTGTGAACATCAGCCCTGGGCACTGAGGATAGCTCGGTTGGTCCAACCATCAGCCCCAGACAGGGGGTTGCCAGGTGAATCCTGGTTGGGTCACATGCAGGCTTCTGTCTCTCTATCTCCCTTCCTCTCACTTAAAAAAACAACAACAAAATAAAACAACAAAACAGATTTCTATACACCTTATTATTTCTGAATATCACCAGAAAGATACAGGACCCACATAAGAAACTCGGCCCTAGAAGAAGCACTAGAAATGCCTCCTACCTCGTTTCATCCCTTCGTTGGAAGCCTCCCTGAAATAACCACACAACAGAAGTCATGTGCACACAATGTGAGCTGCTTTACTTTCTCATCATGTGCCCCTCGGAGCCTTTGGGTCAAAAGTTCAGCCCATGATCCTCCCTGTGCTTCCCGTTCCTGTGGCCTTCTGTGGCTTGGGCTCTGCCAACAGACACCCAACTTGGCAGAGCTTGTAAGGTGCACGTCTCGCCCTCTCCGTGCCCTTCATAGTGACGTTGCACTTGGTAACACTGATTCTGAAGTGGAGTGCCCACGGCACCCGACCCCTTGGCTTGAAGGAAGGAACGCTGAACCAGGAACTGGAGGCCTGGGCTCATGACCCAGGGGTGTGTCTCGCTGTCTGTGTGGCCTGGACACATTTCACAGCCCTGTTCCACTCACTCTCCCCCACCTGTTACAAATGTATTCAGAATTACAGACTCATACGGGGCGTGCCCTCCTGTCCTCCTCCTCAGATGAACACTGCAGCTGTCCCCCCCATCTCTGTTTTCTCTACTGTGGTTTCAGTTACACGCAGTCAACCACGGTCCAAAAATATTAAATAAAACATTCCCGAAATAAACAGTCCATAAGTTTAAAATTGCACACCTTTCTGAATAACGTGATGAAATCTCATGCCACCTGTTCTGTCCCACCCGGGATGTGAATCATCCCTTTGTCTAGCGTCTCCAGGCCACATACCCCCCCACACCACCACCATTAGTCACTTAGTAGCCATGTTGGTTATCAGATCAACTGTTGTGGTATCACAGTGCTACTGTTCAAGTCACCCTCATTTTACAAAAATTGTGGAATATGATTCTCAGGATGAAACACAGCATTAAGGTCACCTGTGTAATCACCAAAGGGTTACAGCCTCTGTGGCAACACTTCAATGAATTAAAGAGACAATAACTTTTTTTTTTTTTTTTTTTTTTAGTGAGAGAGAGACAGATAGGAAGGGGGACAGATGAGATGAGAAACATCAATTTTTAGTTCTGTGGCACCTTAGTAGTTCATTGATTGCTTTCTCATACATGCCTTGATGGGAGGGCACTCCAGCGAGCCAGAGACCCCTTGCTCAAGCCAGCGACCTTGGGCTCAAGCCAGCCAACATGGGGTCACGTCTATGATCTATACTCAAGCTGGCAACCCCATGCTAAAGCAGGATGAGCCCATGCTCAAGCTGGTGACCTCGGGGTTTCGAACCTGGGTCCTCAGCGTCCCAAGTTGACATCTGTCGACTGCGTCATCACCTGGCCAGGCTAAGAGAGAACAATTTCTAATTACAGTGCTCTTCCAAATTTTTTCTGCAAGAAAACCTTCAACTTTCGAGAATCCCCATCCATCCACATCACCTGTTCCTGGGATCCAGCCATTGGCATTGTCGTGGCTCAGGCAGAGTTACCTGAAGCAGATCAGAAGGTCATTAGTAGCCTAACACTACGTCACAGTGCCTACGTCATCCACCGCCCTTCATCTCATCACGTAGGCATTGTATCATCGGACATCATCACAAGAAAAAGGGTGAGTACAGTACAATAAGATTGTGTGAGAGAGCATATTCACATAACTTTTATTACTGCATATTCTTAACATTTCCTATTTTATTATATTTTGTTGTTAATCTCTTACTGTGCCTAATTTATTAATTAAACTTTGTCATAGGTAAGCATGCACAGGAAGAAACATAGTATAATAGGGTTCAGTACTATCCACGGTTTCAGGCATCCACCGGGGGTCTCGTGACACCCACCCTCAAATCAGGTGGGACTGCTGTATTAGCCATTCACTCTCTTATTGTGAATTAGTTCAATCAAATTGCAAGGGAGTGTTGGACAATTTTGCCATATGGAGAAAGAAGACGTAGAATAGGTCAGGAGTGAGGGAGGCAGATGGGCCAAGGGGAGTCTATGCTAAGCACCACGGCTTCTAGGAGCAGGGAAGAGGAGTCAGGAGCTAGGGTACCGCCAGTCAAGGTAAGTTACCTTAGCTGTTATACAGGAATATATCGTGAAAATAATCTAAGCTGGGATGCCTTTGTGAGGTAGAGGATGGGAACCCTTCCTAGACTGAGTTTGATGTCTTGACGAGAGGAAAGGGAGAGAGGATGTAGGTTTTAAGATCTCTTCCCTAGTTCTGTATTTTCTAAGATCACAGTGTATTAGTTAGGATTGGTTTCAGCTGTAATAGGACTCCAAAACTAGTGGCTAAAAAGAAGTTTATGTTTCAAAAGTTGATAAGTAAGCAGTCTAGGACTGATGCGACAATGCCATGGTCATAAGGGACCCAGGCCACCTCCAGCTTTTCACTCTGCCATCTCTAAGTTATGATCCTCATCCTTGTGGTCTCATATGGCTGCTGGAGCTCCAGCCATCACATCATAATTTTAAACTGTAGAATAGAAGAGGAGAAGAAGGAGCACATGCTACCTCCCTCCCAAGACTTCCCCCATTACTTCAGCTTACTTGTTGACTATAACATAACCTAGCTGAAATGGAGCCTGACAAATGTAGTCTTTTAGCTTGGAAGCAGTATGCAACTGAAAAACTGGGATTCTTTTTTTTTTTTTCTAAGTGAGAGGTGGAGAGATAGTGAGACAGACTCCCACATGTGCCCTGACTGTGATCCATCTGGCAACTGCTGTCTGGGGCTGATGCTCAAACCAATCCAGCTATCATCAGTGCCTGAGGCCAATGCTAGGACCAACCAAGATACCCTCAGTGCCGGGGGATGACGTTAGATCCAATCGAGCCACTGGCTGTGGGAGGAGAAGAGAGAGAGAAGGGGTAAAGGGAGAGAAGCAGATGGTCACTTCTCCTGTGTACCCTGACCGGGGATCGAACCTGGGATGTCCATATGCCAAGCTGATACTCTATCCACTGAGCCAACTAGCCAGTGCAAAACTGAGACTCTTTAATTTGAGAAAGAATTGGAGAGTAAATATTTGGTGGCAGCTACCACAACAGCCTGAAAGACAATAGCTGGCAAGGTCACTAGGAACTGCAGTTCATTGCACCACACATTCCCTTAGCATTTATTGAGCAGTGGCAATGCTCCGAGTGCTTTTCTGTTAAAACGTTTAGCTCCTTTTGATGTGTATAAAGATGTCCAATTTGTTTGTCTTATTCATTCAGCAAACATGTACTGAATGCTAGTCAATGGCAAGCTTAGCACTGGAGATGAAAGGATAAGTAGGTGACAGCTTTTGAGCCTTCCCTCACTTTTCACAACCCCCCCCCCACATAGATTTGTGCTACTTACCCCACCTCTGTGTACTCACGTCCTGAAAACAGCTGTGACCCACGCAGAAGAGGAAATCTCAGTCATAGCTCGTGGAGGAAGAGAGGAGGCCATGACATTTTTGGCAACACTGAGAGCCCAGAAAATATGGAATGCAGTGTGAATATCTATTGTTTCAAACTGAGGAGAGCTGTTTCCCTGAAAGGGAAAAAGTTAGGTTTGTTACTAAGAATAGAGCAAAGAGAAATATGGGCCCCAGTGCCTTCAGCTGAGAAATGAATTTCATTAGAGTCACAGTTATTGTCTATTGTCCCCATTGGTGGTTCTTGTTGGGCTGAGATCTGGTTTCCACTTCAGTTCTCACAGTTGGCATTATTACTTCCCTTTGTGTAACTTTTGGGAAAAAAGTCAATATGAATCAGATTTTGTTTTTAGTTCCCACCAAAGACTTTTTTTTTTTTTTTTTAATACAATGAGAACAGACTCAGACTTAGGTCAAAATACATTACAATGGAGTCTCGTTCAGGAATACTGCCGAGTCCTCTGCCTTTCATTGTTTCCGAGTCTGCAGTCGTGTAATTGTTCCTGTCCTAATTTAGAACGCAGTGCACCTGCTGCCGAAACCCTTTGACTTCTTTTACTCTGGCCTTCCTTCGTTTTTTGGTTTGGTTTTATTATGAACTTTACAAACCTGAGATTTATTACTGGGTGCTTCCCAGTCAGTGGAACACAGAAAACTATCCAACTTCAAGGGAGCAGCCAATTTCTTGATTTCCAGCCTTGCTTGTTCTTTTTTTTTAATTTAGAAATTAAATTTGATAGGATGGCATTGACCAATAAGAGTACATAGGTTTCAGGTAAACATCTCTATAGCATTTGAACAGTTGTTTGTGTTGTGTGCCCATCACCCAAAGTCACATCATTTTCTGTCACAATATACTTGTCTCTCTTAACTCTCCCAGTTTCCCTCCCCCCGGGAACCACTTCACTTTTATCTGTGTCCGTGAGTCTCAGTTTTCTATCCCACCTATGTGTGAGATCATACAGTTCTTAGCTTTTTCTGATTTACTTATTTCACTCAGTATAATGTTCTCAGGGTCCATCCACGTTGTTGTAAATGTCACTACGTCATCATTTCTTACGGCTGAGTAGTATTCCATTGTATATATGTACCACATCTTCTTTCTCCAGGCTTCTGTTGGGGGACACTTTGATTCTTTCTATGTCTCGGCCACAGTGAATAATGCCGTGATGAACATGGGGGTGCATGTGTCTTTGCATAGCAATGTTGTTGAATGTTTTGGGTATATACTCAGTAGGGGAACTTCTGGGTCATATGGTAGCTCTATTCTTGATTTTCTAAGGAGCCACCATACTGTCTTCCATACTGGCTGTACCAGTTTACATTCCCACCAGCAGTGAATGAGTGTGCCTTTTTCTCCACAGCCTCTCCAACACTTGTTATTACCTGTCTTGTTGATAACAAGCAGCCAATTTAACAGGTGTGAGATAATATCTCATTGTAGTCTTCATTTGCATTTCTCTAATAGCTAGTGAAGATGAGCCTCTCTTCATATATGTATTTGTTTGTATCTCTTCATATAGCTATTTGTTGAAGTGTCTCCCATGAAGGGCCTCTCCCCATTTTTTAATTGGCTTCTTTGCTTGTTTGTTGCTGAGCTTTGTGAGTTCTTCATATATTTTGGCTATTAACCCCTTATCAGAACTGTTGTTTGTAAATATCTCCCATTTGTTTGGCTGCCTTTTTGTTGTCTGTTTATTTTGCTGTGCAGAAGCTTTTTATTTTGATATAGTCCCATTCACTTATTTTTGCCTTTATTTCCCTTGCCTTTATTTATTGATTTTCTGAGAGAGAGAGAGAGAGAGAGAGAGAGAGAGAGAGAGAGAGAGAAGAGAAAGTAGGGAGAGAGAAAGAGAAACATCATTTGTTGTTCCAACCATTTATGCATTCATTGCTTGATTCTTGCTTGTATGTGCCCTGACCAGGGATTGGGGATTGAAGCTACAACGTTGGCATACCAGGATGATGCTGGGACCAACTGAGCTACCTGCTGGGGCCCAGTCTTGATTATTCTTATGGCCAAAGTTTGGATCTTCAGCCTTCCCAGAGGTTCCTGGAGCAGTTACCCCGATTGAAACCAAGATCTTTTTTTTCTTTAGAGAAAGAGACAGGAAGGGGTGTGGGAGAAGAGAGATGAGAAGCATCAATGTGTAGTTGCTTCACTTTAGTTGATTTTATTGATTGCTTCTCATACGTGCCTTGACTGGGTTGCTCATACCAAGCCCAGTGACCTTGGGCTCAAACCAGCAACCGTGGGCTTCAAGTCAGCAACCTTGGGATCATGTTGATGATCCTGTGCTCAAGCCGGTGACCCTGTGCTTGAACTGGTGACCCCGCTTTCAAGCTGGCAAGCTGGCACTCAGGCTGGCAAGCCCACGCTCAAGCTGGTAACTTCACGGTTTTGATCCAGGGCCCTCAGCGTCCTGGGCTGATGCTCAATCCATTGCACCAACACCTGTCAGGTAAGATTTTTTTTCTTTTATAGAGGACGGGAAAGAGAAGCATCAAATTTGTCGTGTCATTGATTGCTTCTCATATGTGCCCTGACCAAGGCTCAACTGGTGACCTTGGGGGTTGAGCTGTGCCCCTGGAATAAGCTGGCACTGAGCTGGTGACATTGGTGCTCCAGGATGGTGCTCTATCCATTGCACCACCAGTCAGGGCAGATTTTTTTTAAGTTGATTGATTTTTTTAGAGACAGAGTAAGGGGGGGGGGAGAGAGAAATAATGATTTGTTGTTGTACTTATCTATGCATTCATTGCTTGACTCCTGTATGTGCCCTGATCTAGATGGAACTGCAACCTTGGTGTATGGGAGGGTGCTCCAACCAACTGAGCCCCCAGCCAGGGTTAAAACCAAGATTTCTTTTCCCCTTCCCCTTCCCCTTCCCCTTCCCCTTCCCTCTGCACTCTGGGACGATGTTCCAACCAACCAAGCTGTCTGATCAGGGCTTAATTTTTATTGATTTTTAGAGAGACAGAGAGAGGAAGGGAGACAGAGGGGAGGGAGGGGCAAGGGAAGCGTTCAGTTGTTGTTCCAATCAGTTGTGCATTCATTGGTTGCTTCCATGGCTGCCCTGACCAGGGATAGAACCCTCAACCTTGTCCTTTCTAGACAATGCTTTTAACTGACTGAGCTAACCTGTCAGGGCAAGATTTTTTTTAATTGTGATAAAAAACAAAGAAAACTTATCATCTTAACCATTTTTAAGTGTACAGCTCCTTAATACTCAATATATTTGTATTGATGTGGAAAAGCTCTCCAGACATTTTTTATCTCGCGCAAGTAGAACTGTACACCCATGACATGCCAACTGTTCCCTCCTTCCCCCAGCCCCTGGTAACCCGCATTCTGCTTTTCTGTCACCCATGACATGCCAACTCTGTTTCCTCCTTCCCCCAGCCCCTGGTAACCCGCATTCTGCTTTTCTGTCACCCATGACATGCAAACTCTGTTTCCTCCTTCCCCCAGCCCTAGTAACCCGCATTCTACTTCTCTGTTTCTATGGATCGAACTGCTTTAGATATTTCATATCAATGGACTCCTATAGTATCTGTCTCCCGTGACTGGCTTATTTCACTTGGCAAAATGTCCTTGAGGTTCACCCACAGGCCACATGTTAACAGGAAATCCTTCTTTAAGGCTGACTAGCATTCCACGGGGTGTGTGGCCACATTTTGTTGAGTCATTCATCCCGACAGACACCAGTGCTTTTCCCTCTTGGCTGTCGTGAGTA
This sequence comes from Saccopteryx bilineata, assembly GCF_036850765.1. NCBI lineage: Eukaryota > Metazoa > Chordata > Mammalia > Chiroptera > Emballonuridae > Saccopteryx > Saccopteryx bilineata. The sequence continues at coordinate 128,503,808 of NC_089502.1, forward strand.
CCACTGTGGCTGTGGGGCTGCAGATATCCTTCGGAGACCCTGCTTTCAGTTCTTTCGGGTAAATGCCCAGAGGGGGGTGGCTGGGTCATGTGGTGGTTCTGTTTTTAACTTTTTGAGGAAATGCCACATTCTTGCCTCTTTCAGTTTTAATGCAGACATATGTTAAATCTTAATGTCTGCAGGTTCTGACCTGGGCATCAAGGAAACACTGATGTTTTTGGAAGACGCTGAGAACAAAAGGGTGGAGCCGAATTTATATCAAATTGAAACTATCAGAATGAGGTGGTAGCAGTCTGAGATCAGACTTGAAAGTTTGCAATCTGCTTTTCACTTCTTTATGCTATTTTTGGCTTTTTCTCACTAGACCTCATTTTCCTTTATCAGAATGAGTTGTCAGATAAAGAAAATTAGAAGTCACTTTCTTCTCTCCTAGCTCTTTTTAAATTGTTAGGCAAGTGAAATAAAACTAGAGTGAAATCAAAGCCCCCACATTTGCTCCATTACGTACATATTTTTATGGCTGCCTGTGCTTTTGGTCAGACAGCGCTAGCAATGAGTTTGAGGTCAAGCACTGCTTGCTACACCGTAACACCAGAGCAGCGTGCGCGCGCGCGCGCACACACACACACACACACACACACACACCCCATTCATTGTCAACATAAACATCCAAGCCTGAAAGAATTTTTATGAGTTTATTTGAGCCAAACTGACGACAATTGCCAGGAAGCAAAGTCTCAAGGGAGTGAGGAAATGTTCCTCTGGAAAACGGCAGTTTCGCCACTTACTTCATGCACCAGAATCAAAGGAGAGTCATCAGGTTACGCAAAATCCGTGGGTGACAGATTAGGGAGGCGGAAAAAGCAAAGCAGGAAATCTCTGGGATTGGGTAAAAAACAGAACAGATAAGCACATACCTCTCTTGCATTAGTGGGAACAGGATAGTTAGGGATGAACACTTAGAGCACGTTGAGATGGTATGGGGGGAACAAGATAACCAGCGGGTCTGTGGTCTGGGTTCTGCTGGGAGACTGGGCCCAAGGGGTCTGGCCAGAGGGGATTACCCTGACATTCCCAAGGCATGCTATCTGCTATGTTATCTGAGATGCAAAGGGCAACAGGCTCAGTTAGAGCAAACGTTGACCTTTGGGAGGAAAAATACTGCCCTAGGACATGGCTTGCTTTCAGTTAGGAAGCTGTCATTGCAGACCATCCTGTGTGGTTACTTCAGGTCTCTGAGTCTATAACCCACCATACAGGCCTCCCTTGAACTTGTCAGGCCTTAGCAGGTAGTCCCGTTTTCGTCCACACCATCTCTTAAACCGTGGGTCCCCAAACTTTTTACACAGGGGGCCAGTTCACTGTCCCTCCAACCATTGGAGGGCCGCCACATACTCCAGTACACTGACCACCAATGAAAGAGGTGCCCCTTCTGGAAGTGCGGGGAGGGCTGGATAAATGGCCTCAGCGAATTACTACTGCTTTCTCTGCAGTAGCATGATTTGTAAATGTACCATTTTTCAATTAGATTTATTGGCGTGACATTGGTTAGTAACATTATATGAATTTCAGGTGTACACATCTATAACACATCAATGCTATACTCCACTGTGTGCCCACCACCCAAACTCTAGTCTCCGTCTGTCACCGCATTTGTATCTGACCCCCTTTACCCTCTTCACCCTCCCCCGCCCCTACCCTTTGGGTAAGCACCATGCTGTTGTGTGTCTATGAGTTTGCCTTGTTCACTTGTTGCTTTTATTTTATATCCCACGCATGAGAGAAATCATATAGTTCTTGTCCATCTGACTTCCACTTAACATTTGTATTAAAAAACGACACTTTCATTTCCAAGTTAAAGTACCATGCAGTCTGTATAATCTGTGACATTCATAGTCTGATAAATATAAGTAAGAATAAATATCCTTCAAGGATCATTCTCTCTATAAGAAAGAACAAGTGGATAAAATGTGTGTACTGTAAATCGGTTTGCCCTGCAATGAATTTCCATTGAGAAACCATTTTTCCATCTTATGAGTATTTGCCCTAACTATGGCTTATGTTCTATATGTCACATTTGTATGGCACTTTACACTTTTCAAAGAGCTCTAGTCTCCCTTTAGCTGGAGTGTCCACTGACGGTTCCCGCAGAATGTGCTTCTTGTGGTTCTAGTGAGTATTGAGTGCTTGTGGCTCACTCTAACTGGAGTGTTTCCCCTTATAATTCTTTTCAAAGTCAGCCTCCTGGTCTCCTTCCACCTTTGATGTTAACTGGCTAACCTTGTGGTTCATTTCCTGTTATTTGCAACTTTGGGTTTAAACACATAAATGAAGTCAAAGCAAATGCAAAGCCCAGGTCAGCTATACTGTGAAGGGTCACAGCTGCAGTTCTGGAAGGTCCTAGTGTAACAGCTGGCTTACGCTCCCTTCCGTCAGCCCCCGAAAGGAGGCCTGTCCTGTGGAGGCAGTGACCAGGGCTGGCCACAGTCTCTGAGAAAATGTTACCTGCATGAGTGCTTAGTTTTTCTGTGTTGAATCGCACATTTTGTTGCTTGGAAAATGCATTTAATGAATAATTTGTTTATTCTGCATGTAAGGCCTTGTCCTTGAACATCCTTTAACCCTCAGATACTAGGAATAATAATAGGGTGTAAATTGGCTAACTGTGCTAGTTGGTTGGTGGCCGGGCACGCGTACACGCTTGTGTGTGTGAAGAGGAATTGTTAATGGGCAGTGTGTTTTCCAATGTACAATTTAAAGTCAGAGGTACTGGTGTTTATTGCAGTTTATGACTTCTTAGTTCAGAATTCCAAGGTCATAAACTTGAACATCCACCTCACAGATTGGTTGTGCAGATTAAAGGTGATAATGTAAGTTGAGCCCAGTAAGGATTGTTTCTTAAACAGCCACCTAGTGTGATCACTTAGTACAAAAAACACCTTCTGGTCTTAGTTTACGTTCCGTCACTGGAAAAGGATTGAATTGAACAGGTCTTACCTGTGACCTTACTACATTGCCAGGGCTGTGCTGCATAGGCCAGCAGACAGGAGAAACAGCCATTCAGGACTAGGGGGGAGAAGCGCTGCCCCTGGTAACATTCAATCACATGAGCCTGTCTGCAAGCAGGGCCTAACATCGGAGTTGGAGAGTTGGCGCGGGGCCTGATCCCCGCGGGCTGGGTGGAGCTTGGGCTGGGAGTTCAAGATGGGGCATGGGTAGGGATGCCAGGAAGGAGAAGCCTCTCAAACCACCGTGCCAGTCTGCTTGGCTCCGATTCCCACAGGCCTCGGCTGTGCTCTGCCACAGTGCTCCCTCGAGGCTCTGAAGGTGCCAGCCAACAGCCCCAGGCTATTGCCTCGAGCCTGTGAATTATCTGAAAATAGTTGAGCTGAGAGATATGGGGAGTACCCAGCCTTGAGCCAACTCCTGGGGCTGGGGGAGTTTGGAGAGTGGCGAGACATCGCAACTAACACTCTTACCAGGACAACAGGACCATGTAGGTGCAAGTTCTGCAAATGACCAAAAGAAGAGAAATTGGGAGTAGGCTAGGCCAAAATTATAGCCACTATAGGCCACAAGATTTAGAATTCTGATTTTTTTTGCTTTCCAGACAGAAAACTCAAAATCTGGATTGTTCTATTTAAAACAAACTAACAGACAAACAAAAACTAGAAACCAAACAACCCTATATGTAGTCCTCCTGCCCTGTCTACAGGATGCTAGATTAACATCATTGTCACGCTGACCCCGGTACAGTACATACAGACAGTTCAGGAAGTGATCAGTGTGTGGCTCACCTGTCTGCCCTGCCGGCTTCTCTCGTTCTCACCACCCTGGCTCTCCCTTGCTCTTTCCCTCTTCCCTGCTTACAAGTCGTGTGATTCTATTTTTAAGTGCTTTCTCTTTCTCATCTTCATTATCCTTTAGAATTTTCACTATATCTTCTTTTGAACTTTTTTTAAACAAAACACTCAGAATGAAAAACTTCTCGAAAGTTGTTAGGATGCTGTGTGCAGGTATACTGGGAGAATGGGGCGCTTACTCCCAGGGCCGCCTCAGACTCCGCTCTGAGAGTCCAGGTGGGAGTGTGGAGACTGGGAGGATGTTGCGATTCTCTTTGTCCCAAAGAAAGAAGTTAGGCACAAATCCAACAGCATCAGCCAGAACAGCTTCAAAAATAAATCTTCCATTTAAGTCGTCATATTAAAAGATCATTGTTTTTAGTCGGAACAAATAATCCCGTTCTAAACTTTAAAAAATAATCCTGAAAACATCTGATATTCTCTTGCTCAAGTATACATAAATATGTTTTATATTTTTCTTTGTTTATTTTCAGTACTCAAATAGTAAAGGCAAAGGTTTGTCTAAGTTCTGAAGATACTGTTTCCTTAATAGGAAATGAAACTGCCAATGTTCCACAGAGCAGACCAAGTCATGTAATGGTGTGACCCACAATTTACAGTATATTTTAAGAATTTCTGATTTACATGCTTATTAGAAAACACAAAAGTCACGGCCATTTCACCTTTTGTGGTAGGATAGCTGCAGTTGGAAGTGGAAAGAGAAATCATTGTAAAATTTTAAGAACAGGCCCTGGCCGGTTGGCTCAGTGGAGAGCATCCGCCCAGGTACATGAAAGTTCCGGGTTAGGTTCCCAGTCAGGGCACACAGGAGAAGCGCCCATCTGCTTCTCTAACCCTCCCCTATCACTTCTCTCTCTCTCTTCTCCTCCCACAGCCATGGCTTGATTGCAGCAAGTTGGCCCCAGGTGCTAAGGCTGGCACCATGGCCTCGGACTCAGCACTAAGAAGAGCTCAGTTTCTGAGCAATGGAGTAACGCCCCAGATGGGCAGAGTATTGCCCCCTAGTGGGCTTACCAGATGGATCCAGGTCAGGGCGCATCCGAGAGTCTGTCTCTGCCTTCCCTCCTCTCACTGAATTAAAAAAAATTTTTTTTTTTTTTTTTAAGAACAAAGCAATGTCTGGCCATATATATGGCTTTTTATTTTTTTGAAAGTTTGCATTTTTTTTTTTTTTTGGTGAACCTTTAACATTTTCACTTTAACTCCATTAGAAAGTTGTATAGTTTTACAGTGTCAAAGGTTTGTTTTGTGTAGTTTAAATAACTAGTTTGTTGGCTGGTGGCTTAGTTTACCGTCAGTCTTCTCAATTACTTAAAATAGAGTAACTAGAAAGCAAGATGCTGGAATTCCCAGCCTCCCTTACCATGGAGGGGTGCTGCAGGACACATCCCAGCCAATGAAGTGTAGGTGGAAGGGCTGGGAGGTGGCTTTCTTCAGAATTAAAAAAAAAAAGGCCAAGCTGTATAAGGACAGGCTGTATATTTTCCTTTACCACCCCCATCACTGTGTAAAAAATGGACACATTGCTTAGAGGTTTTGGGAGTGACATTCAAGCTGATTACTGAAGAAGTGTAGGGGTTAATTAGGTGAAGGGGAACAGGGATCTTCAAGCAATTATATTTAGTCAAGAATGACTGAAGGCCTGAATATCTGACATGTCCATCTTGGAATCATCAAAAAACCCATGCAGTGGGTACGAGTTATTCCAGCCCTGGTGCAGAATTAAGGAAACAATTGGGTAAATGGGAACAACAAAGGGACAGCTTCCCGCGGGAAGCTAGCTGAATTTTTTCCTAAGTGGAGCCTTCCAACAAAGGTTTGAGCTACGGCGTAGCGAGTAATTTCCCCATCACCCAATGCGTTCCAGCAGATGCTGGCTGACGCCTGGGAACAGGGAGAGTGCTTGCCTCCTGCGTTAATGTATGGCTTCTGCTGTTTCAGTTGCATTCAAACATGTTTGCTTGAATATGTCCTAAAAGAATTCTGAACAATCGTGGTAGCCCCTCACACCTTTTATTTTGTCTGTTAAATTTAAAAAATTTCCCCCAATTTCAAACTGACACATTTGTAAAATCATAGGTTAAAATAGCTGCAAGGAATGTGATTTCCTGGTGTACTGTACATTATGCACATAATTTAAATCTATACTTTTTTATATAATTGTTTGAAAGATTTTATTTTACTGGTTTTACAGAGAGAGGAGGGGGAAGGGCTCGAGAAGTATCAACTCATAGTTGCTTCACATTAGTTGTTCATTGATTGTGTGTTGTATGTGTCTTGACCAGATAAACACCGGGTTTAGAACTGGTGACCCCAGCATCCAGGTCAATACTTTATTCCCTGCGCCACCACAGGCCAGGCCTAATCTATTCTTATTGCTTCAAAATCTTGGCAAGGCTCATTCAGCTCATTCAGGTAATGAAAATGCCTGTTCGTAACCTGATGGCAAAGCCAGCCGCCACCATCAGACCAGCTAGCCCAGTCAAACCGACTCTCCAGGAGCGGCGGCAAACGTTAGCCCTCTTCCTGCCACCAAACAACTGTGCACCAAAGGGACGTGGTTCTTGCCTTCATGGAGGCTGGCCTTTAATGGGAGAGACAGGTCTTTTTTTTTTTTTGTAATTTTTTTTAAAAATTATTTTTATTTATTCATTTTAGAGGAGAGAGAGAGAGAGGGAGAGCAGGAAGCTTCAACTCCCATATGTGCCTTGACCAGGCAAGCCCAGGGTTTTGAACCGGCGACCTCAGCATTTCCAGGTCGAGCGAGCGAGGCTTTATCCACTGCGCCACCACAGGTCAGGCTGTAATTTTTTTAAATTTATTCATTTTTAGAGAGGAAAGAGAGAGGGAGAGAGAGACTTAGAGGGAGATAGAGGAGAGAGAGACAGAGAGAGAGAAGGGGGGAGGAGCTGGAAGCATCAACTCCCATATGTGCCTTGACCAGGCAAGCCCAGGGTTTTGAACCGGCGACCTCAGCATTTCCAGGTCGAGCGAGCGAGGCTTTATCCACTGCGCCACCACAGGTCAGGCTGTAATTTTTTTAAATTTATTCATTTTTAGAGAGGAAAGAGAGAGGGAGAGAGAGACTTAGAGGGAGATAGAGGAGAGAGAGACAGAGAGAGAGAAGGGGGGAGGAGCTGGAAGCATCAACTCCCATATGTGCCTTGACCAGGCAAGCCCAGGGTTTTGAACCGGCGACCTCAGCAGTTCTAGGTCGACGCTTTATCCACTGCGCCACCACAGGTCAGGCTTTTTTTGTAATTTTTAAAGATTTTATTCATTGGCTTTTTAGAGAGAGAAAGATAAGAGGGAGGGGAGGAAAGCATCAACTCATAGTAGCTGCTGTTCATATGTGCCTTGACCAGGCGAATCCGGGGTTTCCAACCTGGATCCTCAGCCTTCCAGCTCGACACTGGATCCCCAGCACCACCACAGGTCAGGTGAGAGACAGATATTAGTCAAAGTATTTCACAAATGAACAGTAAGTCACAACTGGGGAGAGTGCAGGAGGGAGGTGTTAGTGGAATGTGTAATAGGAGATGGGGAGGTGGTCTGGGAGGGCTTCTTGAGGAAAGTGACATTTTAGCCAAGAGCTACAAAAAGGGAAATGAAAATCTTTTTTGTTTTAAGTGGGAGAGAGACAGAGATGGGAAGGGAGAGAGATGAGAAGCATCAACTTGTAGTTGCAGCAATTTTGTTGTTCATTGATTGCTTTCTCATATGTGCCTTGACCAGGGGCTCCAGCCAAGCCAGTGACCCCTTGTTCAAACCAGTGACCTTGGGCTCAAGCAAGCGACCTTGGACTTCAAGCTAATGACCATGAGACCATTTTTTGATGTTCTCCCACTCAAGCCAGTGACCCCGTGCTCAAGCTGGTGAGCCCACACTCAAGCCAGTGACCTCAGGGTTTTGAATTTGGGACCTCAGTGTCCCAGTCCAATGCTCTATCCACTGCACCACTGCCTGGTCAGGCAGGAAATGGAAATCTTTAAAGAAAATCTGACTTCTTTCTGTTCAAATGAACTTGAAATATTATCTCACTTCTAATGCTCAAAGCAGTTTGTCACCTGGATAAACTAAGTTGCCATTTCTATCACTATACTTAAATTTTTTTCTTTTTTTTTTTTTACCAAAGCTCTCTTTTTTTCAGGCCTTGAGAGAGAAAATTGTCTCAAATCTACTCTGAGATAGAACTTGATGTCTAATGTCATTTGCAGCCCTCTTCTGGGAGATCATCAGCAATCCTGCTGAAATACTTGAGCAATCTCTTTGTGGAAAGTTCTGGTTACGCCCCCAGCTGACTGACTGCTGACACTCTAACCAGTAGTTCCCTATTGTACCACTTATATCCCTACAAAAAGAGGATCTTTAAATTGGCTTGCTCCGGAGCCTCTTGGGAGAGTTTGAAACGAAACCTTGGTTTGTGCTCCTAAGCAATCTGAGGAGCCCAGGGGTCACTGGTGAAGGGGATGAGAACACGTACCCCAAAATATGCTCTTTGGCGTAAGATTCCCTTGAGCTGGTTATTTTTAAGAACCACAGACGCAGGAGCGACTCTGAAAACTGAAGTACAAGTTACCCTTTTGTGAGACACACGCGCCTTTAGAAGGGAAATGTGCGTTTGTCAGGGTGTCTCCCGCTTTGTACCAGGAAGAGGAGGGTGACTCTGGATCTCCAGATCTTATCAGTGGACAAGGCACTGACTTGAAGGTGCACAGCGACCTTACCCTTGTTTACTGGGCTGTTCCTGGTCACCTCCCATAAGTGGCTCCCCGCCCCAACATCTTTTGGCTTTAGTGCAGCTAGTATGTACGGTGGAGGCTTGGGCCCTGTGGGGGAGCTGCTCAGTTATCCTGAGCCTCTCCCGTGTAGGCAGGAGGTGTACCTGTTATTAAACTTCTGTTTGCTTTCCTCCTAGTAATCTGTCTCTCTTATTGCAGGGGGTCTCAGCCAAGAACCTAGAGGGTAGAGGGGAAACAATTTTTCCTCCCGCACACTGACTGAACTCTAAGGGAACTATTCCCCCATGAGCTGTATATTCCTGAATATATATATAGAATATATTAAAGTGTAAAAGCCCCATAGCTCTTACACTTTAAGGTGGCATGTTCTGCTAAGATTCAGGATAGATGAGCATACACTTTTTTTTTTTCAGAGACAGAGAGAGAGTCAGAGAGAGGGATAGACAGGGACAGACAGACAGGAACGGAGAGAGATGAGAAGCATCAAGCATCAGTTTTTCGTTGCGACACCTTCGTTGTTCATTGGTTGCTTTCTCATATGTGCCTTGACCGCGGGCCTTCAGCAGACCAAGTAACCCCTTGCTTGAGCCAACGACCTTGGGTCCAAGCTGGTGAGCTTTGCTCAAACCAGATGAACCCGCGCTCAAGCTGACAACCTTGGGGTCTCGAACCTGGGTCTTCGGCATCCCAGTCCAACGCTGTATCCACTGCGCCACCACCTGATCAGGCACACCTTTCTTATTTTAAGGCAAGTGGGAGAAGGGTAATTATGAAAGGAACGATGGGCAAACAGAACTGAGTCTGACTTCTTCACTTCAGGAGCATTGTCATGCGAATTATTTCCAGAAAGAGTATATATAAAATTTGAGGCCTAGAAACTTAAGCTCCCGAAACTCAGTCCCCTGGAAAATTCTCATATACCTGAAGTGGCAAATGTGTCCCAGTTCGAAGGCCTTAAGCTAGGTGACTCCTCTATGCTTGGGGCAGAGGCTTATTATATAAATGACCACAGAGAGTGATGGATGAGAAATCATATCAAGAGGTTATTGTAAGGACTCGGGAAGAGAGGCCACTGCAGCAGCCTACATCTTTTCAAGTTTTTTCAAAGCCCGTTCTTCTCAGTGGCTCCTTTGAGGACAGAGTGATTATTATTCAGTGGTTACTGTTGCAGAAAAATCACGTGGTGCTTTAGTCTGAAATGCAGGCAGTGATGGAATCGACTTAAAAGAAACAGAAACTGCTCTGAATTTGTCCCTTATGGGTTGGAGCATTTGATATCTAAGGGTTTGTTTTAAGAGCTAAGTCTCAAATAATTATCATTTGAACTAAAAGATTGTGTATATTTCATTGGAAGGAAAGCATGGTCTTTAAAAAAAAAACCTTTTGGTTTTTTTCTTATCACTGGTAAATGTCAACTTTCAATTTCCACTTCCTTTCTTGGTCCAAATCTCAGGAAGATATTCTTTCCTACAAATCATTACCAGGAAATACCTAGGTTTTAAAATGTACACTTTGCTTTTTCCCACTGAGTTGTAGTAAGAAAGAATAATAAACTTGATGAAATTCAAGCCTAGGACAATGCACCCGGAAAAATACTAAACACAATAACCTGGGTTGCAAAGCTTGTTGAGCAAGTTTCAGTGGGGAGGTTAATTAAAACCTGCTCAGAAACTCCTTAAATCACAGACCGGAATGAAAACCACACACACCGTCACCTGCATTCTTCCTGCAAGGCCTTTCTCCTCACCACTTTCCTGGAGCTGGGTGGAACATTTCCCTCGAGTTCCATCTGGCCCAAGAGCACAGTGTCTGTGACCACTGGTGTCCGTGACCATGACACAGCCCCTTTCCTTCTGTGGTGGAGGAGAAAATGTCCTCTTTGCCTACTGAGTTCTTCTGGCTGGTCAAATAACTAAGATGACATGTGACAGATTAACAGGAGAAACTAACTGAATTCCTTAAGAACATGAAGCCTGAGGCTAGGTCAGGCAGTTGAGGCTTGGATGCCACCTTGAGCTAAGGAGAAGGGGTGTGTCACTTGGGACCTCAATGGGGAGGGAGGCAATTCGCATGGAGTTGGAAGAACCAGTGTTTGGTGAACAGATGTTTGCTGGGCCATCTTTAGCAACAGGGCACAGAGCCCTGGCTGAGTAGCTCAGTTGGTTAGAGCATTGTCCTGATACACCAAGGTTCCAAGGTTGCAGGTTCAATCTCTGGTCAGGTCATATACAAGATTTAATCAATGCATAAATAAGTGGAACAACAAATCAATGTTTCTTTCTCTCTTTCTCTCTCTCCCCCTTCCTTTCTCTCTCAAATCAATTTAAAAAAATGCCAATGGCACACCGAGAGAACTTCGAACGAAGGAGCCTTGATAGGTCTCTTGCTATCAGTCACACCTAGTGCCTATTGAACTGTGTTTACCGATAATGACAGATTCCTTTTCTGCAGCTGGTCCTCTAGCTAAGTTCTTTTAGGCAGTTGGGGGAAAGGGAGGAGGTAGAAGGTTCTCCCTCAGTCTTTGTTTCTTAAAAACAACCAGCTTGAAATAATCAATATCCCAAAGAGGCCTAGTTTGGGATTTAAACTCTGCTCCCATTCACTGCCGTTGCTGGGAGGAGCAGCAGGGCCCCAGGTAGGCAGCCCCACCGTGGCAGGTGTGACAGACTACAGGGATACAGCACTCCACAGTTTAGCTCCTCCAGGGGGTGGAGTGGGGTTGGGATCGGGGACTGAGGCGCTGGAAGAATCCCCCCACCATTTCGTGTATTTTTGTTTGTTTTCTCTTTTTGTTTGTGTGTGTGTGACAGAGACAAAGAGAGGGACAGATAGGGATAGACAGACAGGAAGGGAGAGAGATGAGAAGCATCAATTCTTTGTTGAAGCACCTTAATTGTTCACTGAGTGCTTTCTCATATGTGCCTTGACCAGGGGGCTACAGCAGACTGAGTGACCACTTCCTCAAGCCAGTGACCTTGGGCTCAAGCTAGCGATCTTGGGCTTCAAACCAGCAACTACAGGGTCACATCTGTGATCCCAGGCTCAAGTCAGGGACCCCATGCTCAAGCTGGTGAGTCTGCGCTCATCGCTGGTGACCTCGGGGTTTCGAACCTGGGTCCTCTGTGTCCCAGTCTGATGCTCTATCCACTGTGCCACTGCCTGGTCAGGCTGTTTTATGTTTTAAGGCCACATATTTTAAGATATAGAGGAGTGGAGTGATTGTTCTGGGCATGAGACCCCAAAGAAAAGTCAAAGGCAGAATCGGAGGGCAAAAATGCTACCTGGTAATTTTTGACTGAGCTATACGAAAATATTGAACCGGCTGAACATTCTGGAACATTAGCTGTATATTCTTTCAGAAGTTCCTCAGGGTTACCGCTATTATTTCTTTTGTCCAGGCTTGTTCTGAGTGATTGTCAGCTAACCCTGCTGGTGGATAAGCATCTGCAAGGCGTGCAGGAAACAAGGCCGGGGTATAATTATAACATAATGCTTTAACAACATTGCACAAGACTGCCTCAGGACTATATGCCAGAGTGCACAGCAACCGTCTGGCTGACAGACATTTGGATGGTGACCAGTATTGGACCATGTCCTGGAATCAGGCTTGAAGCCAGAAAAACTGGAAAATGATTTTTGTTTTTCAACTCCTTGGAGGCCCACGTAAAAATTTTAGGAGATCAAATTTTTGTTTCTAGTAACAGAACTCAATCCAATTTGAGGAACAGAGAGTGGAACGGGCTGGTTCCTGAACCACTCGCGTTGCCTTGAAGCAGGTCTTCCGTGGAGAAGATGAATTTCTCGCCGAGCTGGCTGAGCAGTGAGGCTGGGAGTAGGTGGCCGGAGGCCCGCATTCCCCTGGTTCCTCCCAGACCTAATGGGAGCACAGGCAAGACCTTGTCCAGGTGACAGAAACAGCCCCAGAGCGCCACCCGTATTGATGACTCCAGGCCACTGTGTCTGGTTAAACGAGACAGAGTTGAGGTGTGTGTGGCGTCCCGCTGCCCAGGTCAAATCCCACCCCATCACCTCTGCTTAGATAACACGGAATGGGTTGCTTCCCTACGCCCTGTCTTCCTCATATGCAAAGGCCTGGTTTTGTTAGAAGGATTACGTGACATAAGCCATTTATAGTGCGTGGGGTGTAGAAAGTGCTTTACAACGATTAACTTTCTTTTTTCTAATTAAATTGAGACTCAAGATGGGTACCTGTTACAAGTAAAGGGTGACATTCGAGTTGATTCTATCTCTGTTGCCCCCTAAAGCGAGGGTGGGTTTGTTCTGTTCATTATATTTTAAAATTGATTTTTAGAGAGAGAGGAAGGAAGAGAAAGAGAGAAACAGAAACCTTGATCTGTTCGTGTACGTGCCCTGACTTGAGAGCAAAGCAGCAGCCCTTGAGTATTGGGGTGCTACTCCAACCAGCCGTGCTCTCTGACCGGCGCACACTCCACTTAGCTGCTGATTGTTCACAGGGTGTCCTCTGCATGCGTGCACGGAGCAAGACCCTCGGAGTATAAAGATTATGAGACACAGGCCCTGACCAGATAGCTCAGTTGGTTGGAGCTTCGTTTGACCTGAAACACAGAGGTTGCTGGTTCGACCCCGCGTCAGGACACATACAGGAACAGCTCAATGTTCCTGTCTGTCTCTCTCTTTCTCCCTTCCTCGCTCTCTAAAATCAATATATAAAATTAAAAAAAAAAGATTATGGTACACAAAATCCCTGATCCCAAGATATTGACAGTCAAGGAGGTGGACATTTTTATGCACATCACTATAACAAAAGGATAAATAAATAAGTAAACCCGAGGTCAAACAGTCTGGAGAACTGCTTAGAGAAGGGAAGGTGTGTCAGAGAGAGTGCCCATGCGTGGAGCCGCAGACCTGGTCGACCGCCCGGACCAGCAGCCCCTGCAGTGAAGCCAAGTTGCTCAACCTCTCTAAGCCAGCTTTCTCATTTAAAATGGGCCCCATTTGGTGGTGCGCTGAAGCCGGCTCCTGCCAGCTTGGGAGAGCCGATTGTTAAATAGTCCGGGAATTTTTCAAGCCAGTTGTTAAAACCATTGGTAGCTTGAAATCAGCCTTGATGGAAGTATTCCACCTTGTTAACCAGGAAATTCTACACACCAAGGCGCCCCCTCCCACCTTCTGCTGGTTTAAGCATACCAGTGGTAGTATATGTGTGGAAGGCAGAACTTGACCTTTATTCTCTTGGGGTCTTTGGCTGGTCCTGAGAATTTAGTGAACAGAAAACAGATTAACAGGAGAAAAGTATACAAATGTATTCAATATAACTTTTACATGACATGGCAGCCCTTATAAGGAAATGAAGACACAAAGAGGTGCAAAGCCTGGAGGTGATTGTTCTGGGTTGACCACAGACAGACAATTCTGTATAAATAACTAAAATATATTGGGACGCTAAAGAAAAGGTTATTTTACAGTTTGTTCAGAATTCTCTCTGCTTTGACTGCCCTTCACAGAATGTTTCTTTTCCCCTGGCACAAGGAAAGCACTTTCACATGGGACTTTTATCTCCTGTTTTCAGAAAGAAAACGGGAGATTAGAGTGCCCTTTTTGCATCTGCTGTTTTTCAAGTGCCTTTAGTTCAAAAATAATCCTTATGCCAATGTGGCATATTTCGGGATGGCATAATCTATCACCCATCAAATGCCCTTCACTACTGTTATGGAGATGGATGGAATAAAATCACCAAGGCATCTGGCATATACTTGGTACTCTTGACAGGGTGCTGTAGGTATACAGGGTGGGGGCAATGTGGGTTTACAGTAGTTCATGTGAAAAATAATACAAGAATTAATAAATAATAATAAAGGAATAAAGTCTGTTTCATGTACTCACAACTATAAACCTATTTTGGCCTACCCTGTATATATCATAAGATATATTAATAATGTGGCCCTGGCTGGTGGCTCAGTGGATAGAGCATTGGCCTGGCATATGGATGTCCTGGGTTCAATTCCCAATCAGGGCACACAGGAGAAGCAACCATCTGCTTCTCTCCCCCTCCATCTCCCCTTCTCTTCCTCTCCCCCTCCCTTAGCCAGTGGCTTGAGTGGTTTGAGCATGGCCCTGGGTGCTGAGGATAACTCGGTTTGTTTGAGCATCAGCCTCAGGTGCTAAAAATAGCTTGGTACTTGAGCACTGGCTCCATACAGGGGTTGTCAAGTAAATTCTGGTCGGGGCACATGCAGGAGTTTGCCTCACTATCTATCCTCCTCTCACTTAAAAAAAATAAAATAAAAAAGAATACATTAATAATACATGCCCTGTACCTCCATATTCATCATTTTATTTAACCCTCAACACAACTCTGAGGTAGTTTATTTACTCCCATAAATGAAGTTTATTTTTATTCCCCCAAATGAAGAAGAGCCGGTTGTCATTCAGTTTCCTTTGACCCCAAGTGGAATGTTCTTTCCTGCAGCCCCAAACTGCCTCTGGACCTTGTCTGTCTGCAAACAATGATCATTGTCATTGTGGATTTAGCTGTTTCGAAACTACTTTTGTTGTTGTTATATTGATTCACTAGATGAAAGAAAGCAGTATAAGCAACAAGGTGGAAGAAGTCAGTCCTGGCCCACTCAGAAAGCCTCCCTGAGCTAAGCTGGAAGAGAATACCCTTCTCTTAGTCCGCACTGAAAAGGCCCTCCCTGCTGCGCCTGTGCATTATCAAAACAGAGCTGTGTGCACTGCTTGCTCCCTAGAAATGGTGCCTCTCCAGGAGCCTCTGAAGCTCAGAATTACCTGGACATTGATGTCAGGGCTTGGGTTGGAAATATACCAGATGAACCTGGGACATCTTAAAAGTGAGGAGGCCAAGAAAGGCTTCTGGGGTCGTGTCCAAAGGGTTCTGCAGCCAACTTGAAGAAGCTCGCACTGAACAATATGGGTAATCTGAGCTCCAGTAAGGAATAGGATGGCAGTGAATTAAGACACAGGAAATTTTTAAAGTCCGTAAAAGTCCATAAGTTAATAATAACGATACTTGGGTAAGGGGTGAGTCCAAATTGGAGAAGCCAATTCTTCTGAAATTTGGTAAATTTGGTAAGTACAAGAATCGAATATTTATCTTGCCTTTGCTAGGTAAACTGTACTTTATGGTAACAAAATACAAGATGGGAGGTTCTCTTTATAGAAAGAAATATTTTAACTAACGAAGAATGAATGCTAGAAATATAATATCATCACTTTGGAACTTCTAATGAGTCAGTGGACCTAGATATTCATCTGAATGGCTGCTAATATCACAAAAAGAGATGTCAAGATATTATATGCCTCTTGGTAGGAAAAATCATGTATGAAATATTCTTGCTAAAAAATAAAACCTGAATTTGATCAAGTTGGGGCCCAATTGGTAAAGTCTTACCTCTTACACCTTTGGCTTTTTCTTTTTTATGTGTGACAGAGACAGAGAGAGACAAAGAGAGGGACAGATAGGGGCAGACAGACAGGAAGGGACAGAGATGAGAAGCATCAATTCCTCGTTGCAGCACCTTAGTTGTTCATTGATTGCTTTCTCATATGTGCCTTGACCGTGGGCCTTCAGCAGACCAAGTAACCCCTTGCTCAAGCCAGCGACCTTGGGGTCAAGCTGGTGAGCCTTGTTCAAACCAGATGAGCCCGTGCTCAAGCGGCGACCTCGGAGTTTCCAACCTGGGTCCTCTGCGTCCCAGTCTGACGCTCTATCCACTGCGCTACTGCCTGGTCAGGCTGGCTTATTTTTTAAAAGACTTTATTTATTGATTTTTAGAGAGACAGACAGAGAGAGAGAGAGAGAGAGAGAGAGAGAGGTGGAGGGAAGAGAGAGATGCATCAACTTGCAGTAGTTGCTTCTCATACATGCCTGGACTGGGCAAGCCTGCAGTTTCAAACCAGCGACCTCAGCATTCCAGTCAATGCTTTATCTACCACGCCGCCACGGATCAGGCTCCTTTGGCTTTCCCCCCACCCCCCACCAAACAGAAACAGCAGTATTGCGTTATGGTCATGACAATGATTTGAGTACCATGGACCCCCTTTTTTTTTTCCAAAGCCAGAAACGGGGAGGCAGTCAGACAGACTCCCGCATGCGCCCAACCGGGATGCACCCGGCACGCCCACCAGGGGGCAATGCTCTGCCCATCCGGGGCGTTGCTCTGTTGCAACCAGAGCCACTCTAGATCCTGAGGCAGAGGCCACAGAGCCAATCTCAGCGCCTGGGCCATCTTTGCTCCAATGGAGCCTCGGCTGCAGGAGGGGAAGAGAGAGACAGAGAGGAAGGAGAGGGGGAGGGGTGGAGAAGCAGATGGGCGCTTCTCCTGTGTGCCCTGGCCGGGAATTGAACCCGGGACTCCCGCACGCCAGGCCAACGCTCTACCACTAAGCCAACTGGCCAGGGCCCATGGACCCCTTTTAAAGGAAAGAATTTTCACAGTCCTCTGGTGAGATTGAAAGTATTATATTACTTACTACTGACATACATCTAGATGTGAACATTTTTTTTTTTTCTTTCTGAAGCTGGAAATGGGGAGAGACAGTCAGACAGACTCCCGCATGTGCCCGACCGGGATCCACCCGGCACGTCCACCAGGGGCAACGCTCTGCCCTCCAGGGGGTGATGCTCTGCCCCTCCGGGGCGTCGCTCTGCCTCGACCAGAGCCACTCTAGCGCCTGGGGCAGAGGCCAAGGAGCCATCCCCAGCGCCCGGGCCATCTTTGCTCCAATGGAGCCTTGGCTGCAGGAGGGGAAGAGAGAGACAGAGAGGAAGGAGGGGGGGGGATGGAGAAGCAAATGGGCACTTCTCCTATGTGCCCTGGCCGGGAATCGAACCTGGGTCCCCCGCACGCCAGGCCGACGCTCCACCGCTGAGCCAACCGGCCAGGGCCTGATGTGAACATTTTATGTTCCTAACTTCTATATAGCTGTAAAACCAATATATATATTTACAAATCAAATACAAACAGAAGTACCAAGCTAATGAAATGGAAATGAACAACACTGATTGAATGTGAGGGAGGATGAGGAATTTGGGGAAATGAAGTTGCTGCATACTGACGAACACGGTGCTGATGGCCGGGGTAGATGTTCTTGGTTTTGGCACTGTACGTGCTTGGACGGCACATTTCTCCCACCATGTTTCTCTAAGGACTTGCCAGGAGGTTCCCCTTGATGCACTGTGATGTCACTTCAGTTGACCTTTGCTGGGCAAGAGCTCACTGTCAATGACGTGGTGCAAGGTAAGCATAACGGCTGTACTAACATGGTGAATAGGGTTTGGTTACAAGATGATTTTCTAGATCAGTGGCTCTCAACTGTGGCCTCACTTGGGAATGCCCATTAAAATGTAATTAAATTAGGAGTCTCTAGGGTGGGCATTAGTATTTCTTAAAAGCTTTCTAGGCAATTCTAACGTGCAGCCAGTACTAAAGATTTCTGATTTTGATGATCCAGAAAATACTTAAAATGATTGCTTACTATTACTATTTTTAATTTAAGTATTGATTTTAGAAGGAGAGGAAGGGGGAGAGAGAGAGGCAGAAACATCAATCTGTTCCTGTATGTGCCTTGGCCAGGGATCGAACCAGCAACCTTTACGTATAGGGACGATGCTCCAAGCAATGAAGCTATCGATCAGGGCCATAATGATTATTTTTTAGAGTGTAATCCAAAAGAGCTCCAAATTTAATCATTTTATAGAGAATATGAGGTTTTCTGAACATATGGCAGTGAACACCCAAAGATTTGAGAAACTTGGTTTGGAGTTTGATTCCCAGGCCTAGTGTGTGCCCTTAAACAACTTAACTTCTCTGAGGTTTAGCTTCTCATTATAAAAAGTGACTAATAAGAGTACACACCACATAGGATATTTGTGAGAATTAGATGAGTAAGTAATATATCGAAAGCGCTAAACATGATGCCTAGGTCTTGGTGAGTACTTACTAAATGTTCTTATTTATTATTGATATTATCGTTGATATATTATTGATAATCGTGTGGAAGCCACTAAAACATCTTCTGGACCAATGTGAGCCCCAAGAAAGAAAGGTGCTCTGGCCAGGTAGCTCAGTCAGTTAAGAGCATCATCCCGAAACAAGGTTGTGGGTTCAATACCCAGTCAGGGCACACATGGGAAGCAACCAAAAAAGGCATGACTGAGTGGAACAAATGCTTCTCTTTCCCCTCCCCTCTCTCTCCCTTCCTCTCTCTGCCTCTCTAAAAATCAATAAAAAAATAAGCCATGGCCGAAGAGCTAGGTTGGTTGGAGCGTTGTCCCGGAGCACAGAGGTTGCTGGTTCAATTCACCGCTCAGGGCCCATACAGGAACAGCTCAATGTTCCTGTCTCTATCTCTCTCAAAAATAAAAAATAAAAAAAGAGTAAAGAAAGAGGTGATGAGGAAATAGGATGCTGGGAGAACATTAGGAAGAAGGGCATTTGGTGGTCTTTGAGAGGTGGGCATCCAAGTCAGTGATGACGGGGGTGGATCCAATGAGGGTGTAGGCCTGTCAGCATGAGCTGTGGATGCTGGATGGCTTGAAGCCCAGACTTGCAGCACAAAAGGATGGGAATGAAGCACAAGTCACCCTGAGGTGACTGTCCACAGGAAAAGATGATGAAACAACAAAACAAAGATGATGCCAGTCAAGCAAACAGAGTCCTCGGAGCAGACATGGTCACTTGCAGACTCTGAACAGGAAGCCAGGTCTGCCGCGGTCAGGAGGATGGCACATGTGTCCCAGCGCATGGCCAGCTCCCTCAGTTGCTACTGAGCAGCCACTTACCTCAAGGAGAGGTGATAATGCCATCCATCTAGGCCCTGTTGGGGACACATAGGATGAGGTACAATGGCTGTAAGGCACTCATAAATCATTAGTTTTCTTCTCAATTGTTGCTTCGGCATTTCTGTGGAAAAGACTCAACCTTCTTTCCCTGGGAAGGCTGTCCTGTGAAATCTAAGCAGTTGATGATCTTGGGCTATGGCCGGGACAATGACAGACCGTGGCTGACAGACCATGACTCTACTATGGGCCCTGTAGTCAGATTTCTGGCAGGATGTCACAAGCCTGTTTGCAGACAAACCCAGCTACTTCTCATTTCAATAGTGCAATAGGCCCCCCCTTATTTTCGGTTTTGCTTTCCACTGTTTCAGTTACACAGTCATCTACGGCCCAAAAATATTAAGTGGAAAATTACAGAAATACATGACTCATAAATTTTAAATTGTGCATGGTTCTGAGTACCACGGTGAAATCTCGCACAGTCCTGCTCTATCCCAACCAGGACAAGAATCGTCCGTCTGTCCTGCATCTCCACATTATAGACCGTCCCCACCCTTTAGTCATTTAGTAGCCATCAGGGCTATCAGATGGACTGTCACAGTATTACAGTGCTGTCTCCAAGTCAGTCTAATTTTTAAAAAGATTTTATTTATTAATTTTAGATAGGAGAGAGAGAGAGAGAGAGGAGGAGGAGGAGGAGGAACAGGAAGCATCAACTCCCACATGTGCTTTAACCAGGCAAGCACAGGGTTTTGAACCAGTGACCTCAGTGTTCCAGGTCGACCCTTCATCCACTGCACCACCACAGTCAGGCCAAGTCACCCTAATTTAACTTAATAACGGCCCCAAAGTGCAAGAGGAGTGACGCTGGCCAAAGGGAAGCTGTAAATTGCCTTCTTTCGGTGAAAAGATGAGTACAGTACAATAAGAAATTTTGAGAGAGAAACAGAAACTCAGGTCACATTCACATAACTTTTATTACAGTATGTTGTTATAATCATTCTGTTTTATTATTAGTGATGGTGGTTCATCTCTTACGGTGCCCGATTTAGAAATTACACTTTATCATCAGTTGTATGTGTAGGAAAACACATAGTACATGTAAGGCCTGGTACTACCTGTGGTTTTAAGCATCCACTGGGGTTAAGGGGTGAACTGTATAAAATCTTTTTTAGTTTCTTTAGCAAGAGAGACAGAGAGAGGGACAGACAGGGACAAATAGGAAGAGAGAGAGAAGAGAAGCATCAATTCTTCGTTGCAGCAACTTAGTTGTTCATTGATTGCTTCTCATATGTGCCTTGACCGGGGACTGCAGCAGAGTGAGTGACCCCTTGCTCAAGCCAGCGACCTTGGGCTCAAGCCAGCGACCACGGGGCCATGTCTAGAAGACTGTGCCACTGCCTGGTCAGGCTGGTTTGTTTTTTTTAAGGGCTAGAATAAACTTACAAATAAGTATTTAAAAAATTTATTTAAACATGTTTTTAGAGAGAGGAAGGAGAGGGAGAGAGAGAGGGAAACACCAATGTATGTCCCAGGAAACCACTGATCTGCTCTTGCACTTTTTTCTGTCTGATTTCTTTTACTCAGCATAATGTTTTTGAGATTCATCCACATTGCTCTATGGGTTAATTGTTCATTTCTTCTTAAAAAAAAACATTTTATAGAAAGAGGAGAGGGTGGGGAGTGAGAAGTATAAACTCCTGGTGCTTCACTTCAGTTGGTCATTGCTTGCTTGTTCTATGTGCCTTGACCAGGGTTTTGAACCAGCGACCTCAGCATTCCAGGTTGACACTCTATCCACTGCACCATCACAGGCCAGGCAGTTGTTCATTTCTTTTCGTTGCTGAGTTACTCAGTGTTTTATCTTTTAAAGCTACTTCTCAATATCTTTTGGCTTCATACCTCACCTCATAAAACTATAAATTTCAAATAAAAAAACCCACATCAATTTGTTCCACTTATTTATGCACTCATTGGTTGAGTCGTGTATGTGCCCTGACTGGGGATAGAGCCTGCTACGTTGGCGTATCGGGACAATGTCTAACCAACGGAGCTACCTGGCCAGGGCCAGGGATATTTTGATAAAATAGCAACTGTAATCTTTACAGAACTGTTGCTTACATGGATTTTTCTCCTTTTCCAGGTTTATCATTGTTTATTTCCTTTGACATCATTTCCCCAGAACGTGTTTTCTTACTTGCCCAGTGATTTCAAGCTTTACAGATTTATCATTGTTTTTTCAAGAGGTGTCTGTGATTGAGATGAACATTTTGTCAGCAATGCTGTGGTTTCAGCTTCTCATATTACACTTAAGGGACTTCTTTAAACTGGACTCAGAAACTTCCTAAAAACTTTAGTGGTGATAACACGGGCCTTTTGGGTTAAGCTCTAAGAAGAATGAGAAAACAAAGCAGCATTATTTTAAGTCCCTCGGTTAATGTACTTTATTCACATGTTTAACCATAGTCAGCATGTCGTTTTCCTCAGAGGTCCACTTTCCGAAACAGTTTTCAAAATGTCTCCAGTTCACCTTTTTTGTGAGCTAGCCAGTGTCTTACTTACTTGCCACCTAGCCGGACCCTGGTTGAAATGGACTCTGTAAACCTGTTCTGGTGGAAGGTTGTCTGAGCCACCAGTACATCCCAAATCTCCCCCGTATTAAATGCAATACAGGATCACACTTGTTTGGGCCTTCTCATTTAGGAAGCCATAGCGCACAACGAACGAAGGAGTGCCGGCCAGAGCCCGCCTCCCCCTGAGGAGCCCGCTGTTTATTTCCTGGAGAACACAAAGAAGAAAGGGAGTCTTGTTTTTCAGGTATCTGTCAAGTTCTTTTGGAAAACATTAATCTTGGAAATCAGTACTATGGTTCTTATTAACTACCATTTTCCTTATTGGGGTAATTAGCGGGTTTAGGAATTTAGATCAATGTAATGAGTAATAAAAGGAGTTGACTTATCTAAAATTGTCTCTTCCTTATGCCCCTCCATCTTCAACCCTGGAGAAAACCTGGAGAAAACTTACTTCTTCCCTCCCGGTGGTTTTAAGCACTCCTCCTAGAAAGCCATTGTTTTCCCACAGTACCACTAACTGCCCTTCAAATAAGGGGCTAATTTCCTTTATTAGGATCTGTGTCCAACTCCGGCCTGTTTGGAAGTGTTCTGTAAACACACGGGGATTTCTGTGCTTGCCTAGTTAGCCAAGTGACCCATTTTGCCTTCTGAACAGTATTTTATGTAGGATGACATTGTTGTGGGCAAGATCTAGTTCCCCCTAGTGTTTTAGAAGCCCGCCTCAAACTCCTTACCTGTGTAACAAATGGGCTTACTTATTATGGTGGGTGTCAGTCTCTAAGCTCTCAAAAATTGTGCAGGTAAAATGTCCAGTGTCATTGATGTCAAGTTATTTTATTGGTGTCGCTACATATAAAACCCTGGCATTTAACTGGCTGCTTTCCAGATTTGTTTAAACAATTACAAAGTTTTAGGTTAGGTTTCTTGGCCATTTTTATTTTGCATTCAACAGTAAGAAAACAGTCTTAAGACACAGAATATTAGTAAAAATGCTTACACCGAAAAGTGAAATCAAAGGGTAGTTTATTAAAAAAGAATCAAAACAGAAACTCTAAGTACCAGTGTGTACATTGTACACATTTAAGTGACTCACAAGAATGAAGTTTTTCATATACATTAAGATCACACCACCAGTTGTTTATCAAAAGATGTTCAACAGTAAATCTGACTCCAAACTGCACTGCCATCTTAGAGACTCCATCTGAAACATGCAACAACGCCACTGGTAATAAAGCTTTGGAATGGGTGCTCATTCTATTATTTCACTACAAACATGATAGAAAGCAAGATAAGTTGAGAATTTTTTCTAAAATAGAATGGAAGGTGTAGTCCACACCAGCACTCCTCACTCCTCTGCTGCCATTTTTAACAAGTACTCCTTGTCGATCTTGAAGAGTCTCCATCCCTCCTCGCTGGACAGATCAGAAGCACCTCTCTTTTTGTAGAAGTTGATAGATGGTTCATTCCACTCCGCTACCAGGAAGTGCATGCTGCTGCAGCGACACTTCATGGCAACCTGTTGTACACAGGGGGACAGGAGGCACAAACTCCGTCACCTTTCAGCCGCTTCCCAGGGCCCAGTTTTGACTCAGTCATTAAAATAACCAGTAACCCTCAAAAAAATCCAGAAGCCAAAAACCAAGACGTACCTGGCTTAGATTCTTCAGAATTTCTGATCCTATCCCAAAGCCTAAAACAAAGAGAAGGACCATTAAAAAAAAAAAAAAAACGCACCTAAAGGACTTCAAGTCCCCGATTTCTCTTTAGAACCACCCCCAGGAATGCAACCATACCTCTATAATCACTCATTACGAAGAAGTCCTCAAGATACAAGAGCTTGCCAATCCATGGGTCATAGGTAAAATAGTACATGGCGAAACCAACAACACTGTGTCCTGTAATCAGAGTATCACATGAGCAATGGTTGAAACGGATTCATAAACGTTGTAGTTGCAAAATCTGAAGCCTGCCATAGGTTTTTTTTTAATAATATACATGCATGTATTAGCGAGAATGCTTTCATTACTTGCCAGAGCACAACTGCTATGGTCTTAAACTAAACATTATTCACATCCTATTGATATAGTGGTATGGTGACTTCGGAATAAGGCTACACGGCAGTTCAGAATAGTAAATACTTGTAGTTCAGAAACTCTGCTTCCTTAAGGTCGGGACATTAGGCCCAAAGTGCAACGTTTAATTTCAGAACTTGCCTTCCAATTATTTCAATTTGCTCACCCCAGTTTTTACGCCAGAAGCAGCGGAGGTATCCAGAAACAGGTATTATGTAACCTCCACCTATCTCTAAAAACACTTCATCCCTTGTTTTTTCTGCTCAGTTCTTCTAGCTTGGGGAACAGACTCCAGAAAACAAAAACAAAAAACAAAACAAAAACAAAAAACACACAAAAAAAACTTGAGCACCCACCCGAACAACTTCCTCTTGCTGTTCTGCCTGTTAATAGGGACCAGCAAAAATCAGATCCCCGTTTATTGGGTGTCTATAATTCCAAATGGAGGCAAAGGTTTCAAATTAAACTTTCTTGCCATTTTATACTCCTTTGCAAACCCAGGAAGCGAGCAGAATAGAATTTCTGATCTACCGTGTTTTAAGTGTGTGATAATAGGGCCTTACCTCATTTTTATCATGATCATCTACTTTATTGTGTAAAGGATCTTTTAGTTACCTCCCCGCCCATCCATGTACACGGAAGGGCCATGTACATGGCGAAGCTAGAGACTGTAACCTGAAGATTGGGACAAATTAAAAAAAAAGTGATTTAACAGGATTATAAAAAAAAGTTACGATAGGGTCAAACAAGAACCATTTAAGAAACTGAATTACAACAAGTGACATATGTAAGTCTTCCAGGTCTCCACAGCACTGATACTTACTTTTAAACAGCTCAAGTTCTTCCTGGTCCCCAAGGAACTCTGATACTTACTTAAACAGCTCTTTTCACCCACCCTAGTTAAGTGTGCACATCTATTTTATTCCCTCAGTAGTTTGAACACTGGCTGGCTATGATTTCTGGCCAACTTCTCAGTAACTACGGCCTGTGTTGTCTGTGGCTCTACACAGCAGACACTATGTTTCCACAACACTAGATCTCTCTGGCTTCTGGAAGGGGCGGGTGGTTACCTTCCGGAGTGCTGTGCTCCTTGGAGACCTCTGCTACCAGGCAGTGGTAGAAGGGGTGCTCTCCGAAACCATCCTCCAGCAGATCTGCAAGAAAGGGCAGCAGGGACAGTGTTGGTCTCGGTGAAGGCGACAGGAACCGACGCTCCTCCCCCACCCCGTCACTGTGGCGTTACCTTTTTCTGTTAATATAACTTGTTCTTCCATATATTCATATTTAGCCAGTTCCTGAAGCGATGCACCGAGAAAGGAAAAGATGCAGAAAACTTAGTAAGAGACTCCGGCCCGGCCAGCCTACAGGGAACGGGGACCGGGGGTGGGGGCGGCGGGGGGAGCGGGGGACCTGCCCGGGACCCTGATCGGCCGGAAACGCGCCCCCGTACCGTCCCTCCCCGGGAACGCCCGCGCCCCCCGTTACCTTGATCAGCCGCAAGATGTCACTGCAGTCGGTGGCGGTGGCCGGGCGGATCACGAATTTAGCCATTTTCGTCTTTTGCTTCTCTTCCCTTTGCGGACCAGGCCCCTGTACTTGAACAACAGGAGAAAGTGGTTCTTCATTCGTTTCCTGGGAGCTTCCTCTTCTCAGTCAGGCTGGCACCATGACCCGGGGAGCCTCGGTGAGCGGCGAATGCACTTGTTCACGTAGGGCTGCAACTGCCCGTTGGGTCGCTGCCTACCCGGCTTTTCAGCCCGAAGAAGCACCGCCCCGGGCCGTGAGGCGGTGCCACCTCGTCCAATGAGGATGCGCCCGCCCCTTTTTTCGGGCACCTCCCTCTCTTCCGGTGCGCGTGTGAACCGTCCGGCGGGGGCGGGGGCGGCGAGGCGCGCGGCTGGCACTCCAGCGGCGCCCTCTAGCGGCGTCTTCCGGGGCCTGCCCGGAAGCCCGACCTCGGAGCCTAGGCGTCCCCAGTTATCTTTGCGAAAGGAAGAGCAGTTCCCCTTTTCTTCCAATCAGTGAGTGACTTGGCTGTTTCTTCCTTGGCCAATCACGGAAAGAAACTCGGGAGACCTGGCCCTGGGCAATGGCGGAATTAGAGCAGCGGTTCTAAAAGTGTGATCTGGAGGACTCTTTGGGTTACAAGATCCTTTCAGGGAGTGTCAAAACTGGTTTCATAATAATACTAACACGTCATTTGCCTTTTTCAGTCTCTCTGGAATTTTCCACGGGCAACCAGATGTGTGATTTAGTCATCACTCAGATGACTAAAGGAATGGGTGCTTGTAAAAAGAGTTTTTTAAAACTTATTTTAGAGAGAGAGGGAGAGAGAGAAACCCGGATTTGTTGTTCCTCTTATTTACGCATTCATTAGTTGATTCTTGTATGTGCTCTAACCAACTGGGCTATGCAGCCAGGGCCTGAATGTTCTCATGTTTCCTAGAATTTCCTAAGGTAAACTACATATTTGGATTGCTCAGTAACCCTTCCCTCCTCATCCAGTACTTGTAATTTTTAGAGTTAACAGAATGCTTTTTTATACTTTTTTCCCTTCTTAAATCTCTGATCGTCCTGTGGAAACACTCCTTCTGCCTGAGGTACACTCTTCATAATTTCCTTTAGTGAGGGTGTCCTTTTGAAAAATTGTCTGTTTTGCTTATCTAAATGTCTTTATTTATTTATTTTTATTTTTTATTTTTTTGTAGTTTTCTGAAGTTGGAAACGGGGAGGCAGAGAGACAGACTCCCGCATGCGCCTGACCAGGATCCACCCAGCACGTCCACCAGGGGCGATGCTCTGTCCATCTGGGGCATCACTCAGTTGCGACCAGAGCCATTCTAGCACCACAGGCAGAGGCATTGAAGCCATCCTCAGCACCCGGGCCAACTTTGCTCCAATGGAGCCTTGGCTGCGGGAGGGGAAGAGAGAGACAGAGAGGAAGGAGAGGGGAAGGGGTGGAGAAGCAGATGGGTGCTTCCTGTGTGCCCTGGCTGGGAATCGAACCCGGGACTCCTGCACGCCAGGCTGATGCTCTACCACTGGGCCAACCAGCCAGGGCCTTATATGTCTTTAATTCAACTTAAAATTCTTCAAGGAATTATTTTACTGCTTTTAGATTGTTTTGTAAAATATTTATTGATTTTTACAGAGAGAAGAGAGGGGGACAAGAAGTTTCAACTCCTGGTTGCTCTACTTTAGTTGTTCATTGATTGCTTGTTGTGTGTGCCTTGACTGGGCAAGTGCAAGGTTTTGAACCCGTGACCTCAGTGTTCCAGGTCTATGCTATATCCATTGCACCACCACAGGCCAGGCTAGAATTTGAGGTTGAAAGTTATTTCCTTTCAGCATATTGATGACATCTGACTATCTTTGAATTCCATTGCTTTTGAGAGTTGTTGTAATCCTTACTTGCTCCATCTTCTGTGCTTCTCTTTACCCTTTACATTTTTTTAAATTTTGAGATAATTATAAATTTTCAGGATGTGTGATGATAGCCTTGCTCTGGTGACCAAATGAGTGTGTGTTTGTGTATTCTTATGTTTTCTGACATTTTTGAAGATAAGCATTTTTACATTCAATAACTTTTTAAATGTTCTGAGAGCAAAATGTTTGATAAAAGTTGGATTAGAATGTTGGCCCTGGCTTGTTAACTTAGTCAGTTAAGAGCGTTGTCCCGAAACAAGGTTGTGGGTTTGAGTCCTGGTCAGGGCACACACAGGAAGCAACCAATGAATGCACGACTGAGTAGAACAACAAATGCTTCCCTTCCCCCTGCCCTCTCTTTCCCTTCCTCTCTCTGTCTCTCTAAAAATCAATAAAAATTGGTCCTGGCCAGTTGGCTCGGCGGTAGAGCATCGGCCTGGCATGTGGGGGACCCGGGTTTGATTCCCGGCCAGGGCACATAGAAGAAGCACCCATTTGCTTCTCCACCCCTCCTCCTCTCCTTCCTCTCTGTCTCTCTCTTCCCCTCCCGCAGCCAAGGCTCCATTGGAGCAAAGATGGCCCGGGCACTGGGGATGGCTCCTTGGCCTCTGCCCCAGATGCTAGAGTGGCTCTGGTCGAGGCAGAGCGACGCCCCGGAGGGGCAGAGCATCGCCCCCTGGTAGGCAGAGTGTCGCCCCTGGTGGGTGTGCCAGGTGGATCCTGGTCGGGCACATGCGGGAGTCTGTCTGACTGTCTCTCCCCGTATCCAGCTTCAGAAAAATACAAAAAAAATCAATAAAAATTAAGCCCTGGCAGGATAGCTCGGTTGGTTGGAGTGTTGTCCCAGAGCACAGAGGTTGCCAGTTCAATTCCCCAGTCAGGGCACTTACAGGAGCAGCTTAATGTTCCTGTCTCTCTCCCTTCCTCCCTCTCTCTGTCTCAAAATAATAATAATAATATAGCTATTCCTGGATTGTACCGACTGGAACAAGTATTGAAGCCTCTTGCAGATAGAGTTTTCCTTTTACAACCCACTTTTCCAGACAGACCTTCCTGAGGGTCTTGCTTCAGCTGCCCTGCCTGGGTTTCTGAATGAGTCAAAGAGAAAGCATAGCCTCTGGTCCAGGTAGCTCAGTAAAGCATAGTCCTGAAGCACCAATGTTGCAGGTTCAATCTCTGATCAGGGCACATATAAGGATCAACCAATGAACGCATAAATGAGCAGAACAACAAATTGATATCCGCCCCCTCTCATCCTCTCTCTCTAAAAATCAATAAAAACAAAATTTAAAAAGAGAAAGCACCAAAGGGGCCTGCAGTGTTTTCAGCCTTTATTTATTGATTTTGGTGAGAGGAAGGGAGAAAGTGGGAGAGACAGGAACGTGAATCTGTACCTATATGTGTCTTGGCCAGGGATCAAACTGGCAACCTCTGCGCTTCGGGACAGTGCTCAGACTAACTGAGCTATCTGCCCAGATTGTGTTTTCGTCTTGAAAATGAGAGGTTGAACAATCACCAAATACCCTCCTCCCCCCAAAAAAATTTCAGCAAGTGGTTTTCTGCCTTTGCTGGGAACATCCCATATGTAGAACAGAAAGCAAAAGGAGGTTCCCTGTTACGTTTCCACCCTCTGAGGATGTCATGCATAGCGAGTCATCGTGGCAGTTTACAAAATATCTTTCTCAATCATCTTTTTTTTTAATTAATCTTAATGGGGTGACATTGATAAATCAGGGTACATATGTTCAGATTTCTCAATCATCTTTAAAAATATCGTTGATTCTCAATTGTCTAAGCTAGGGGTAGTCAACCTTTTTATACCTACCGCCCACTTTTGTATCTCAGTTAGTAAAATTTTCTAACTGCCCACTGGTTCCCCAGTAATGGTGATTTATAAAGTAGGGAAGTAACTTTACTTTATAAAATTTATAAAGCAGAGTTACAGCAAGTTAAAGCATATAATAATAATTATTTACCAAGTACTTTATGTTGGATTTTTGCTAAGTTTGGCAGAATAAATCTTTATAAAACAACTTACTATAGTTAAATCTATCTTTTTATTTATACTTTGGTTGCTCCACTACCGCTCACCATGAAAGCTGGAACGCCCACTAGTGGGCGGTAGGGACCAGGTTGACTACCACTGGTCTAAGCTATTGCAGGTGGTGTCCTTCCTGACACCATGACACATGGATGATCATTCATAGGTTCTTGCCTCCACTGCTTTGGTCTAACATGCAGGAGGACTTAGGAGAACTTGTTACCGATTTACTGATGACGGTAAAGTAGACCTCCATGACTAAGCTGTAATGATAGCCGCCTACTTGAAGTAAAAACAAACCATTTCTGGTTTAGGTTACTTAGTTTTTCAGAATATTGATGGTTTCACTAAAATGCATTATATACATACATATTTTTTAAAGTGTCTTTTTTTATTATTATTAATTTTTAGAGAGGAGAGAGAGTGAGAGAAGGGGGAAGGAGGAGCAGGAAGCATCAAGTCCCATATGTGCCTTGATCAGGCAAGCCCAGGGTTTTGAACCGGTGACCTCAGCATTTCCAGGTCGACGCTTTATCCACTGCACCACCACAGGTCAGGCCATACATATTTTTTAAGACTTATTCATTTTTAGAGAGAAGGGAGGAGGAGCAGGAAGCATCAACTCCCATATGTGCCTTGACCAGGCAAACCTGGGATTTTGAACCGGCAACCTCAGTGATCCAGGTTGACGCTTTATCCACTGCGCCACCACAGATCAGGCATATTTTTTCTTTTTATTCCGTGAGAGGAGGTGAGGTAGAGACAGACTCCCGCATGTGCCCTGACCAGGGTCCACCCACAAGCCCACTAGAGGATGATGCTCTGCCCATCTGGGGCATTACTCCATTGATCAGTTACCAAGATCTTCTTAGCACCTGAGACAGAGGCCATGGAGCCATCCTCAGCTTCTGGGGCCAACTTGCTCCAAATGAGCCATGCTGTAGGAGTGGGAGAGAGAGAGAGAGAGAGAGAGAGAGAGAGAGAGAGAGATATGCAAGAGGGGGAGGGGTGGAGAAGCAGATGGGCACTTCTCCTGTATGTCCTGACTGGGAATTGAACCTGGGACATCCACATGCCAGGCTGATGCTCTACAACTGAGCTTACCAGCCAGGACCATATTTTTTCTATTTATTTTGTTTTTCCAATTTTTTGTGCTCTTATGCTTTACTTTGTCCTTATGACAAGAAGAGTCTGTCATGAAAAACAGATGCTAAAGAAAGCCTGTTGTGGTTGTGTTTGTGCATGTGCAGAAGCTTAGAACCCTAAGACATCTTCATTTTCTTCATGGCAGTGAATCATAGATAAATGCAATGGGTGACCAACAGTAACCCCTCTCGATATTGGAATGCATATGTTTAAAACTGCATAAAAAAGGGATAAACTGCTGAGCACTTGGAACACTTTAACTTGGTTAATGAGTCAACAAATCAAAAAATATTTATTGTCTTGTGCTAGGTACTTGGGGGTTATAAAGCAGAACTAAGTTTTGAAACTGGCCCTCAAGGTATACAGTTTAGTTTTAGAGGTTTGTATGTAGTGTACTACAACATAATTAATCTTTGTGAGAAAGCATTCCAGTAACTCGGTTTGAGTCGGGGAGAATAGGAAGGGAAACACAAGGCACTTCCTGGGTGATTCACACTCATTGTTCCTTACAACTGTTGCAAAATGGGTAATGTTAGCCCCATCTTTACTGCTGAGCAAAGGGGAGGCTCAGCTGGGTTACAGAAACGTCAGAGCTGGGAAGGGGGAGAGCTGGGAAGGAAGGAATTCTGTTGGTTTTGGTGCCAAAGTGAAGCTATCCAACATGCCTATTAAACTGTGATGAAAGGTGTCATTATCTTTCTGTTTATTACAGCAATGTATACTGATTAAGAAAACTGGAGGCCCTGGCCAGGCAGATCAGTTGGTTAGAACATCGTCCCAATACATTTAAGGTTGTGGGTTCAATCCCCAGTCAGGGCACGCACAAGAATCAACCAAAGAGCTTGACCTGTGGTGGCGCAGTGGATAAAGCGTCGACCTGGAAATGCTGAGGTCGCCGGTTCGAAACCCTGGGCTTGCCTGGTCAAGGCACATATGGGAGTTGATGCTTCCAGCTCCTCTCCCCTTCTCTCTCTCTCTCTCTCTCTCTGTCTCTCTCTCTTCCTCTCTAAGAATGAATAAATAAAATTAAAAAAAAAGAATCAACCAAAGAATTCATAAATAAGTGGAACAACAAATCAATATTTCTTTCACTCTCTCTCACCCTCTCTCAAAAATATCAATCAATAAAGAAGAAAGAGAAGGAGGGATAAGTAGCCCCTTGGTTTGGGAAGATGCAGATACTGTATAGGGTGATCATGCTTGAATTCTCGTGGGTGTGCCCAGTGCTGCTCATCTCTGACCCTCGCACGGGAACACCTACAGCAAACCAAAGGCTGAAAAGCTGTATCAGTAGACAGGGACAGAGATCCCCCTCCCCGTGGTAAGGAGTTATCCCAAGCTGCCCTGATCTATTTATAAGATGAGACCTATTTGCCTTGGTAGCCTCTATCTATCCCCAGCTGTTAGAATGACAATCCATGGGGCTCTTACTAAAGATCACAGAAAGTTGTGGCAGACAGACCAGAGAGACCCTTTGGTTGAAGTTGAACAGATATGATCATGGCGCTTCTCTTCCTGTCTAGTGCTCTATGTGGCGAGGCGAGCACACTGGCCGTTTTCCACAGTCCACAGAGATGACCCCCTGGAAACCAGATATAGAGGCTGAGTGATTTTGACAAAGACATGGACATATTCCAAGGCTATGAATGTTCATGACTTAAGATTGGTCTTGTGTATTGGTTTTGTTTATGACTTAAGATTGGTCATTGGTCTAGACTATGAATACATTTTATTTCAAGGTTTCACAATGGCGAGGCAGCTCTTTGCAAGCAGGTTGTGTAACCGCGCAGATGCTTCATTTCTTTCCTATGACCTCGTCTCCTTTCTTTCCTTTCCATTCAAACAGGCCTCATCCAGCCCCTGACTCACCTGGCGCCTCCTCCCTTGCACGTCCACTCCCCGTAAGCATTCAGCCCTCAGGACAGTGACGTTCTCATGGGCATCAAAGAATCTTGGGAACAAAGCCTTGGAGCTGTTGACCCCAGAGATGGAATTTCAGTCAAACTAGAGAGAACATCTGGGGCTCAGTTGGATATCAGCTCCAGCCCCAGAAAAGTGGCAAAAACAGAGTAAAGGGTGCCATGCTGAGGTCTGGACCAGCTGTACTGATGATGTACCCCTACCTGGGAACTAGGTTTTAGAGTGGTCACTCACCTGATTCCAAGTTTGGTGCCATTTCCTTAACTAGAAATCTTGAGGTTCTTTGCTGCAAGCTCCTGTTCGCATGTGATGGGACTTGGTTGCAGGCAGGCGAACCAGCCCCTTTAGTCCAGTAACAGTTGTCTTACAGCATCTCTTTTGTATTAATCATCTGTTGTCACGTAAATTAATGCAAATCTAGTGGCTTAACTTACAGGCATGTATTATTGTGGTTTCATAGTTTTAGGAAGCGGGGCTTGGCTTAGCCCAGGGCGTCAACCAGGCTGCATTCTCTCACGTGGGAGTGTGACCAAGAAAGAATGCACTTGCGAGCTTAGCCTGTGGGCATTGCCAGAGTTCGATTCCTTGACAAAGGGCCTTGGCTTCTTGCTGTGTGTCGGTTGAGGCTGCCCGTTGTTCTTCAAAGCTGCCTGCTGTTCCTTGTCACCTTGGCTCACCCAGTATGGCCGTTTACTTCATCAAGCCAGCAAGGAAAATCGTTAGAGTAGTCTGCTGGCAAGATATAGTCTGCTTTGTGTGAAAAAACCTCACATAACAAAATTGACCATCTTAACCATTTATATATATGTAGGAGTGCTAACTAAATACATATTATTGGGTAACAGATCTCTAGAAGAAGTTGTATAAGTGAAACTCTGTATGTATGCATTGAACGACTCCCCATTGCCCTCTCCCTCAGCCCCTGGTAACCAACATTCTTCTCTCTGTCTCTATGAGTTTGAGTATGTACTTCTTAAAAAATTGATTTTAGCAATAAAGGAGGGAAGAGAGAGAGAGGAAGGGAGAGAAAGACAAGAACATTGGTGTGTTCCTGTCTGTGCCCTGATCGGGGATCAAACCAGCAACCTCTACACTTCTGGACAATGCTCTAACCAGAGGTTGCTGGATTGAAGCCGAAGGTCGCTGGATTGAGCCCAAGGTCACTGGCTTGAGCAAGGGGTCACTGGCTTGGCTGGAGCCCTCTGGTCAGGCATGTAGGAGAAGCAATCAATGAACAACTAAAGTGATGCAACTATGAGTAGATGCTTCTCATCTCTCTCCCTTCCTGTCTGTCTATGTGTCTTTCTCTCTAAAAATATATATTTTATCCCATTCAGTAGGTTGCTTTTTTACTCTGTTGGTTGTTTTATTTAAAGTGCAAAGGTTGCCCTGGCCGGTTGGCTCAGTGGTAGAGCATCGGCCTGGTGTGCAGGAGTCCCGGGTTCGATTCCTGGCTAGGGCACACAGGAGAAGCGCCTATCTGCTTCTCCACCCCTCCCCCTCTCCTTCCTCTCTGTCTCTCTCTTCCCCTCCCACAGCCAAGGCTCCATTGGAGCAAAGTTGGCCCGGGTGCTGAGGATGGCTCCATGGCCTCTGCCTCAGGTGCTAGAATGGCTCTGGTTGCAACAGAGTGACCCCCCAGATGGGCAGAGCATTGCCCCCTGGTGGGCGTGCCGGTTGGATCCCGGTTGGGCACATGCGGGAGTCTGTCTGACTGCCTCCTTGTTTCCAACTTTGGAAAAATACAAAAAAATAAAAAATAATAAAGTGCAAAGGTTTTAAAGTTTGATATAGTCTCATTTGTCTATTTTGCTTTCATTGCCTGGCAACAGAGAGTTTCACATAATGCAACAACATCATGGGAGTGACAACCTATCACCTTCAGCATATTTTGTTGATTAAAAGCAAATCATACCTAACCAGGTGGTGGTGCAGTGGATAGAATGCTGGACTGGGATGCAGAGGACCGAGGTTCGAAACATTGAGGCTGCCAGCTTGAGCGTGGGCTCATCTGGTTTGAGTGCGGGCTCACCAGCTTGAGTGCAGGGTCACTGGCTTGAGCATGGGATCATAGACATGACCCCATAGTCACTGGCTTGAGCCCAGAGGTCGCTGGCTTGAAGCCCAAGGTCGCTGGCTTGAGCAAGGGGTCACTCACTCTGCTGGAGCCCCACCCCCATCAAGGCACATGTGAGAAAGCAATCAATGAATAGCTAAGGTGCTGCAGCGAACAATTGATGCTTCTTATCTCTTTCCCTTCCTGTCTGTCTGTCCCTATCTGTCCCTCTCTCTGTCTGTGTAACAAGAAAAAAAAAAGAAAGCAAATCACAGGTCCTGCCCACACTCAAGCAGAGGACCACACAGAGGTGTAAACATTGGGAGACAGCATCCTGGGGGCCACCTTGAAGGGAGGGGGAGGAGCAGGACGCATCAACTCATAGTAGCTGCTTCTTGCATGTGCCTTGACCGGACAGGCCCAGGGCTTTGAACCAGCAACCTTAGCATTCCAGGTTGATGCTTTATCTACTCTGCCAGCACAGGACAGACAAGCTTGCTTTTTATTCAACAAATTACGGTCATTGTGCTTGGGGAATGCTAAAACAAATATGGCAGTCTATGCCCTCTAGGGACTTAGAGTTCAAAGTTACAGGCCCTCACAGCTCTAGTTAGTCAGAAGGCATTCATCCTTCTGGAGAAAAAGGACAGAAACAATCAGAACCGAGGGGCAGGTACATAATTAGTCACCCACCCAGTATGGCTGCCCTTCTCGGGGCAGCCCACCCTTTCTCCCCTTTTGGTCTCATGTCCAAAGGGAAGACTCAACTTATGGATCAAGGCTTGACTCGTCAGAAATATGTAGGAAATCTGCAAAGCGCCGCAGCTATCCTTAAATATCATGTCTAGGAATCGGAGAATGGAAGTTACTAAATAACGAGACCGTAGGAAATAATTGCCTATTAGTGCACAAAGCAGAAGACACCTCCTCTTTTCCCCCTCTTTTCCCGGGCACACAGAAGAAATTTTAAAGTTTAGAATCCGGCTTCCCATTCATAAACTGGCAATTAAATGTTAACAGTGAATCCAGGGAAATGGATACTTCAAAGAAGGAAATGCAGGGGCAGGAGCTCCACCTGAGCAGCCTCTGCTGGCCGGAGAAACAAGGCGCAGACCCACGTGCTGGGCCCGATGCCAGGGACAACAGAGGTTATCACCTGAGAACTCATTTTGGAGGTGGACCGTGTGGGGTGAGTCCTTCCTTCTGGGGGGATGATGGAAGTGGGAGCACGGGGCAAGATCAGAAGGGGCCCCAACCACAGGACTGAGGAAATTGTAATATATTTTAAGGTCTCCGTAAAAGGTTAATTATAGGAGGGTGCTATCGGAGAGGAAGAAGCGAGATATGCAACTAGTATTTCTTAGTGCTGGCTATGAGTGGCGTGCCTTGCTTGACATTTTACACATGTGATTTCATTTAGTCTTAAGTGCCAGGTATTATTACTTATTTTTACATATGTCCTGCTGTGTCATCTACATTCTATTAAATTGAAGAGATATATGTTGTTATACTAAAAACAGAGTTAACTATGCAGTTTCTTTTTTTTTATATTTTATTTATTAATTTTTTTTTTTTTTAGAGAGAGAGGAGAGAGAGAGAGAGAAGGGGAGGGAGGAGCAGGAAGCATCAACTCCCATATGTGCCTTGACCGGGCAAGCCCAAGGTTTTGAACCGGCAACCTCAGTGTTCCAGGTCGACGCTTTATCCCACTGCGCCACCACAGGTCAGGCAACTATGCAGTTTCATTCAGAGTTTCAGGGGACGCTGGGAATGAAATCAGCCATTTAAATAAAGCTGACCTGGATAAATATAATCTGGAAGAATAAGGGTTTTTCTTCCTATGAAGCCCTCCGATCTGTATTGTTGAGATTTCTGTCATCATGGAAGCATAGAATGTTAGTGATTCTGTAGTCCAAATTCCTCATCTAAGAAAACGGAAGCCCAGAGAGGGTAAAGCACTTGTCCAAGGTCACACAGCTGGAAAGTAGGAGAGTCAGAAATACAGCTGAGGTCTCCTGACTCTTACGCAAGAGCTCTTTTAATATGATATATCATTGTGTAATTATAGCCCACATAGATCTGGCAAAAATGGAAAGTTTAAAAACAGATTTTATCAAATACTGTCTTAAGACGAGCTTAGGGAAACAACTGTAAATTTTCAACACATTTGGTTCCCTTTTCACCTTTCTTTTTCTTTTTCTTATTCTTTTTGCAAGAGAGAGAGACAGACTGGGAGGGACAGTTGATGCTTCAGAGATGAGAAGCATCAACTTCATAATTGCGGCTACTTAGTTGTACGTTGATTGCTTTCTTGTATGTGCCTTGACTGGCAGGCTCAAGGCGAGTCAGTGACCCCTTGCTCACCTCAGTGATCTTGGTCTCAAGCCAGAGACCATGGGGTCATGTTGATGGTCCCACACTTAAGCCGGTGACCTTACACTCAAGTCAGCGACCTTGAGGTTTCTTTTTTTTTTCTTTTTTCCGAAGCTGGAAACGGGGAGGCAGTCAGACAGACTCCCACATGCGCCCGACCGGGATCCACCCAGCATGCCCACCAGGGGGCGATGCTCTGCCCCTCCGGGGCGTTGCTCTGTTGCATCCAGAGCCACTCTAGTGCCTGGGGCAGAGGCCAAGGAGCCATCCCCAGTGCCCGGGCCATCTTTGCTCCAATGGAGCCTCGGCTGCGGGAGGGGAAGAGAGAGACAGAGAGGAAGGAGAGGGGGAGGGGTGGAGAAGCAGATGGGCGCTTCTCCTGTGTGCCCTGGCCGGGAATCAAACCCGGGACTCCTGCACACCAGGCTGACGCTCTACCGCTGAGCCAACCCACCAGGGCCGACCTTGAGGTGTCAAACCTCGGACCTCAGTGGTGTCCCAGGCTGACGCTGTATCCACTGCGCCACCACCGGGTCAGGCCCCTTTTCACAAATCAAGATTCTTTAGTGCACACATTTGTTTAATTACAGCCAGAATGCTTGCTCTCGACAGTTCCAGTCTCCCCAGTATCTTCCTCTTCCTAAGTCTTCCCTCTCTGCCTGTGTCCCTATCCCCCATACCAGGAACGGGACTGAGAAGCAGGACTCCACAGTATGGACCGGGAATGCCCACAGCCTGAGACAGGTAAACAATCAACTTGCTAAGAGATCCCTGTCACCGTAAAAGGCTTCAGGAAGCTGCCCCATCCTGGACTCCTTTGCAGAACAGTTCCACAGGCCATAGGACTTTCTGCTCATGGAGGATTCCCTCTGGGCGTCTTGTCAATGAGTGTGGGCATCACAATACCATCATTTTTTCGGAGATGACTGCTATCTCAGAACTTTGAAAATGATCCACTGTTCTTCACTATGCTCTTCCCTCATAGACAGCATACACACTCATCATCTGGCAGGAAGAATGGGTTTTCTTATCCAAGCACGAGGCTCACACAAGGCCACACTGTTGGCATGGAACCAAAGGGTAATGGACTCTGTAAGTGCTTTCCAGTTGTGGCGCTGAGTGCACTGTGTGGCAGATAAAGCAGGGTTTTTTGAGACCAGGCAGACCTAGATGCAAATCCCAGCACAGCCAGTTACCAGCTGTGTGATTGTGGACAGGCTTTGGAATCTCAGGATGACTCTCTTTAAAACGGTCTCCTCCTAGGGTTGCCAATATGAACTGCTGTTGTAAAGTCCTTTGTACAGTGCTGAGAATATAGTAGGTACCCTCTGAATGTGTATTCCTTTCTATCTACCTGGCAACATAAGGTTTATAACAATTTGTGGGTTAGTAAGAGTAACTGTGAATGGTTCAAGGGTGAGAGAAGGATGTCCCTAAACCTATTTTTATCCTGCCCTTACACATGGTCATTCTCTTATTCAAGGACCTTTGTCATGAAACTTTGACATTCCTCATGAATGACAAATGTGAAATGCTCTGTTAATGTTTTCCAAGCAAGGAGGCCTGCCCCAGTGCCCACAGAATCAGGCCTCATCGCAGAGGCTGGGTGACCAGTATACCAATGCCTGTTGCACTCTGCCCATCGTGTTTGATCTGCCTGGCCAGACATCACATGGACAAGGTCCAATCCAGAGCCATCACCTGAGATAAATTATTTACAGCCCTGACTCACTTTAGAAGTGGACTTCATCTGTGACCCGATTAACAGTCAGCTATAAACCACACTTGAAGATTTCTTTTTTAAAGAGGTGGGCTTGGTAAAAGTAGAAAATGTTGAAAAGGCCATTATGCAGAACATATTAGTTCACAAAACATTTTTTCCTTCTTTTTAAAAGCAGATATTTTAGGCCCTGGCCAGTTAGCTCAGTTGGTTATAGTGTCAGGCTGATACACTAAGGTTGTGGGTATTGTTGTAGTCTCCACAATAATTTTAGCGATAGAAAAAATCAGACAAAAATCTTTGCCTTGGCCCTGGCCAGTTGGCTCAGTGGTAGAGCATCGGCCTGGCATGCGGAAGTCCCGGGTTCGATTCCCGGCCAGGGCACACAGGAGAAGCGCCCATCTGCTTATCCACCCCTCCCCCTCTCCTTCCTCTCTGTCTCTCTCTTCCCCTCCCGCAGCCGAGGCTCCATTGGAGCAAAGTTGGCCCAGGCACTGAGGATGGCTCCATGGCCTCTGCCTCAGGTGCTAGAGTGGCCCTGGTCCCAACAGAGCGATGCCCCAGGTGGGCAGAGCATCACCCCCTGGTGGGTGTGCCGGGTAGATCCCGGTCGGGCACATGCGGGAGTTTGTCTGACTGCCTCCCCATTTCCAGCTTCAGAAAAATACAAAAAAAAAAAAAATCTTTGCCTCTTTGTGATGCTTAAATTCTAGTCAGTATCTTAGCTGAATGCAAGTGATTCTGTATTTTTCAGTAAATATTCTGATTTTAATTGGGTTTCTTGTGGCCCCCAACAGTCCCACATCTCATTGTGAGTTAAGAAATTGATATTGTTGGCCCTGGTCAGTTGGCTCAGTGGATAGAGTGTTGGCCTGGCATATGGACGTCCTGGGTTTGATTCCCAGTCAGGGCATCAAAGAGAAGCATCCATCTGATTTTCTCCCCCTCTCTCTTCCCCTTCTCTCCCTCTTCCCCATCCCACAGCCAGTGGCTCAGATTGGTTCAAGCATCAGCACCCGGGCACTGAGGATGGCTCTGGTTGGTCTGAGTGCATCAACCTCAGGTGCTAAAAATAGCTCAGTACTTGAACTTCGGCCCCAGATAGGAGTTGCTGTATCCCAGTTGGGGCATATGTGGGAGCCTGTCTCACTATCTCCCCTCCTCTCACCTAAAAAAAAGAAAGTAAGAAAGAAAAGTAAATTTATATTGTTATTTCATTTATCAGTCTTTTGTTTGATGTGAATCCTGCTAAGGATACTGATTGAATTTCAGTGAAGTGACAGATCAAGTTTCTGGCCTGTGTATTTAAGGCCGGTACCTGAACCATGGTGAATTCAAAAAGGCATTTCAACCCAGTGAGCCAGCACGGGAGACAGACAGCCACCTGGCTTTCTCCAGTGAATACTCCGAGGGTGAACGTTTCCTATATTCGGAATGTTTCAACTTCTTCATATATGTGAAAGGGATACAAGAAGGAAATATTGCATTGTAAGCACTTATCTTTATGTTTTCAAGTGCTTCTTTTTTAAGGAAACAAACCCAGAGATGTTCAGTCAGGCTTACATGGTGCAGCTCACACGCTTGCAGAAAACAAACAAACAAACAAAATGACAGCGCTCAGGGCAGGCGAAGCTAGGCCAGAGCGAGGCTGGACCTGCCACCTTGGGGGTTTCTTCGGGACGCCACCCGGCTGGGCACAGGGACAGCGGGCACACGCTTCTCCTCCCTCTGCCCCTGGCTGGCCTGTGCGTCTGTGGCCGTGTTTTCATGAGTGTGACCTCCTCCTTTCAGGTCTAGGAAGTCTCCAGGGTTTGCTTGAGAAGAGTTCGTTCCCTGGGGCCCAGGGGACTCAGGACCTTCTCCGCCACCACGAGAATCAGCGCCTGCTCACCTGGCCCATGGAGGGGCTCTTCCTCAGGCATTCCAAAGACACCTCACGTGTTGTTCTGTTGCCTCATCAAAGCCTAATGAAAAACTGAAACTGCCACCCAGTCCGCAAAACCCGGGGGCTCTTCCCGCCGTTGGGTTCGACCCCCTTAGGTGTGGTGGTGGTCACGGTGCTGAGGAGCGAGGCAGGCAGGCGCGGGAGCAGAGGGGGAAAGGCTCGGGTCCCACAGGCACAGAGCAGCTCCCCACCCCTCGATGGCGACCACTGCAGGAGCCTCTATAAACGAAATTATAAGCATTTAAATCTATCCTTTGGAAGGAGTACTAATCTTGAAACCCTGTGATTAGTGTAATTATTATGAACTATTTTTTTTTGAGAGAGAGAGGGAGGGACCAGTAGGGACCGACAGACAGGAAGGGAGAGAGATTTATCAGCATCATTTCTTCATTGTGGCACCTTAGTTGTTCATTGATTGCTTTCTCATATGTGCCTTGACCGGGGGACTCCAGCCAGGCCAGTGACCCTTTGCTCAGGCCAGCAACCTTGGGCTTCAAGCCGGCGACCCTGCCCTTAAGCCAGCCATCCCATGCTCTCAAGCTGGATGAGCCTGCACTCAAGCCGGCGACCTTGGTGTTTTAAACCTGGGTCCTCACTGTACCAGGCCAATGCTCTATCCATTGCACCTGGTCAGGCTGAACTAATTGATTTAAAATTCATCCTCAGAGGATTCAAGATTAAACAAATTTTCCTATTGATGAACATTTAGATCACTTCCTTTCTTTTCTTCCCACCATTTCAAACAATGCTGTTATGAACGTTCTTCTATATGTCTTTGAGTACAGGAGAAATAGTTTATAAGGTATTTGCCTAGGATTGGAATGCTGGGTCACAGAGTATACGCGATGGATAAAGAAGAAGCGGCGCCTATACACACTGGACTATGACTCAGCCATGAAGAAGGAAATCTTGCCATCTGCAGCTACATGGATGGACCTAGAGGCTGTTCGCTAAGGGAAGTAAGTCAGGCAGAGAAAGACACGTGCCAGATGATTTCACTCATATGTGGAACTTAAAAAAACAAAATAAGCAAGCAGAACAGAAATAGACTCACAGACACAGAGACTATTTTGACCATTGCCAGATGGGAGAGGGGATGGGGGATGGCTGAAAAGAGTGAAGAGATTTAGGAGTACAAATTAGTCATTACAGAACAGCCCCAGGGCCTGACCTGTGGTGGCAGAGTGGGTAAAGTGTTAACCTGGAATTCTGCGGTCACCAGTTCAAAACCCTGGACTTGCCTGGTCAAGGCACATATGAGAAGCAACCATTGAACAGGTAAAGTGAAGCAAGTATGAGTTGCTCCTCCCCCTCCTCTCTGTAAAATCAATAAATTTTTGTGTGTGTGTGAAAGAGAGAGAGAGAGAGAGGACAGATAGGGAGAGACAGGAAGGGAGAGAGATGAGAAGCATCAACTCACAGTTGCGGCACCTTAATTGTTCATTGATTGCTTTCTAATATGTGCCTTGACCAGGAGGCTACAGCAGAAGAAGTGACCCCTTGCTCAAGCCAGCGACCTTGAGCTTCAAGCCAGTGACCCTGTGCTGAAGTTGGTGAGCCTGCGCTCAAGCTGGTGACCTCAGGGTTTTGAACCTGGGTCCTCTGCATCCCAGTCCGATGTTCTATTCATTGTGTCAATGCCTGGTCAGGCTAATCTTCACTTTTGACCTTACTGTGTCATTATTTTAGTGTCATGCCAAGAACAGACCAGTAGGAATAGTCCACCCAGTTACAGAAAATAAGGTCCTGCCACCCCAGCACCAGCTTACATATTTACCATCTGGTTTGGAATTTCATGCTCATGTCTGTCCTCTGTCACTTACTGCTTTTGTGGCGTACAGGACCAAGGGTGGATAAGGATGAAATGTGTGTAAGGATCTAATAACCAATAGATGAGACAGACTCAGATCTCCCTGGAGGATCCAATGACATAGTTATACATTCTGAAACCCAGTGGAAAGAAGTAGAAAATGAGTGTTTTTATTTACTGGTATGAGAAAGGAAAGAGTCTTAGATTAGGAAAAGTAACATTCCGAGATAGTGGTCTGAAACGACAGATTCCAAGGCATTCTGTTTGCAAAATGTCGGGAAGCCATGTAACGATAATCCATTAATTAAGGTAGAACCATGTGTCATTACTTTATAATTTACAAAAGTAAAAATAGCTGTAGAACACATCAGTCCGCATGGAGAAACAAGTGGGGAAACAAATCGGAAAGGGAGAAATGCGGGCCGGAGGCCTGGCAAATGCTGCATGGGTATGTGAGAGGGGACCTGGGAGTCCGACCTGATGCCTTGTGATCAGCAAGTTTCTAGATGATATTTTTTTAGCAAGAGAAAAATAACCAAATTTAATACGTGCGTATGTATGGGAACCCTACATACACGAGAGGCTCAGAGACCTCACCTGGAGGAGAGGTGCAGAGACAGAAAGGGAGATTGAGGTGTGTGAGACATCCTGACTTAAGGATGAGGCCACGCACCTTGAGGGCTTCAAAAGGTCATTGCAGGAGGCCCTGGCCGGTTGACTCAGCGGTAGAGCGTCGGCCTGGCATGCGGGGGACCCAGGTTCGATTCCCGGCCAGGGCACACAGGAGAAGCGCCCATCTGCTCCTCCACCCCCCCTCCTTCCTCTCTGTCTCTCTCTTCCCCTCCTGCAGCCAAGGCTCCATTGGAGCAAAGATGGCCCGGGCGCTGGGGATGGCTCCTTGGCCTCTGCCCCAGGCGCTAGAGTGGCTCTGGTCTCGGCAGAGCGACGCCCCGGAGGGGCAGAGCATCGCCCCCTGGTGGGCAGAGCGTCGCCCCTGGTGGGCGTGCCGGGTGGATCCCGGTCAGGTGCATGCGGGAGTCTGACTGTCTCTCCCCGTTTCCAGCTTCAGAAAAATACAAAAATTCCAAAAAAAAAAAAAAAGGTCATTGCAGGATGACAAGAAGAGCAAGTGTTTAGTAAATACAGTACAAGTTTTCTCTGCCCCTTACGCAGGGCCCCTATTCAAGTATTAAGTAGTTAAATGGAGGGGCAGAAGTTTCTCTTGAGCCTGTGGCTACTAAAGTTGCCTTTAGCTCAAAACAACCTGTGCACCGCAGAGGCACATCTTGGGGTGACTCATTGTATCTGTATCTCATGAAATCATTCTTAGTCTTGAGAAAAGTTCAGTTCAGGTAAACGGTTGTATCTCATTTCAGAAGGCAGTGGTCCAGATGGGTGCCCAAAGTTAGGCCTATGGTGTACGCAATCATGTATTTAATAAGAGGCATCTCTGTGGAAAAACGAAAATTAATGATTGAAACAGACTATAATCTCAGTTTCTGACTTCTAAAGGCAGGCAGTCAAGAATATTTCTAGATGTCTGTCTGGAATTATTTTCAGATGCAGTAGTCAGTCAGGCAACGACAGCCTGATTGGTTCTCCTGTTCTGCAGTTTCTTTTCTTTCCTTTTTTTTTTTTTTGATAGAGACAGAGAGAGAGTCAGAGACAGGGACAGACAGGGATAGACAGACAGGAACAGAGAGATGACAAGCATCAATTCTTCATTGTGGCACGTTAGTTGTTCATTGATTGCTTTCTCATATATGCTTTGATCAGGGGGCCACAGCAGAATGAGTGACCCCTTGCTCAAGCCAGTGACCTTGGGCTCAAGCCAGCAACC
Organism: Saccopteryx bilineata; assembly: GCF_036850765.1. Taxonomy (NCBI): domain Eukaryota; kingdom Metazoa; phylum Chordata; class Mammalia; order Chiroptera; family Emballonuridae; genus Saccopteryx; species Saccopteryx bilineata. The sequence goes on from NC_089502.1 coordinate 128,548,118, forward strand.
TCAGGCTTCAAGACAGCGATTTGGGCTCAAGACAGTGACTCTGCGCTCAAGCCAGATGAGCCAGTGCTCAAGCTGATGAGCTCGGGTTTTTGATCTAGGGTAGAGAGGCAGATGGTTGCTTCTCCTGTGTGCCCTGACTGGGAATTGAACCCAGGACTTCCACATGCCGAGCTGATGCTATACCGCTGAGCCTACTGGCCAGGGCCAGGAATCTTCAGATTGAACTTAAAAAGGTCTCTCAAGGCCAGGAAAAACCCCACATACTTGCCATCAGGTTTCGCCTACAATACCCGTAGATTTGGGTTATTCCTCTCTTCTCGAGTTCCCTAATGTATCCTGAGGTTCTTTCTTTGCATCTCCTGGTAAACAGCCTTCATTCCTTACCTGGAATGACTACTGTGAACCATGTAAGAAAGGTACCAGGTTGTTTTTCAAGGGGGTTTTATTGGCTTCCAAAGTCAATTCCTTAAAGCTTTCTGGTCGTCTGAGCCTGTGCATGTCTCTCTCAAATATGACATTCAAGTCAAAGCCTTCAATATAACTGGTTTCCAATTGTGTTCCATTATAAAGAGAACAGATTCTTATTGAACTTACGTAAACAGATTGCCATGAAAATGAAAACACTCATTGAGAGTTTTTAGTCTTGTTTCCAGACTGAAGGGGACTGTTTGCGTGCACGCATCAAAGTCCAATGAGACACAGATAAGAGTTTGCAGTCAAGAAAGTAAGGGTTTGTTAAAGGTGTAGCCCCATACCCAGAGTCACAGCTAGCTAATGCTCAAACCTGGCTCCCTGATGGCTTCCGGGAGATGGCCTATATAGGGAAGAAGTAATTCATCATGGTGACTGATAGAGTTAGGGTTGTGGTCTGTACTGATTGGTTGGGTAGTTGATTGTTGTATCTGGTCCTGATGTCAGCCATGGAGTTGTTCTGTTTAATTTCACAAGAACTTGTTGTGTGGGATCATTCTGCTTTCCTGGGTCTGGGGCTAAAATACAACCGAGGCCAAGATATTATGTTTAACTTTGTCGCAGTGGTCAACAAACCCAGGACCTTGTTCCTAAGGCTGCTAGATGCTGACCAGAACCTCATTGTCTTTTTTTTTTTTTTTTTTTTTTTTTTTTTTTTTTTTTTTTTACAGAGGCAGAGATAGACAGGGACAGACAGGAACAGAGAGAGATGAGAAGCATCAATCATCAGTTTCTCCTTGCACGTTGCGACTTCTTAGTTGTTCATTGATTGCTTTCTCACATGTGCCCTGACCGCGGGCCTTCAGCAGACCAAGCAACCCCCTGCTGGAGTCAGCGACCTTGGGTCTAAGCTGGCGAGCTCTCTGCTCAAGCCAGATGAGCCCGCGCTCAAGCTGGCGACCTCGGGGTCTCGAATCAGGGCCCTTCCGCATCCCAGTCCGACGCTCCATCCACTGCGCCACCACCCGGTCAGGCCAGAACCTCATTGTCTTGAGGGCTTAATGATTAAGCAAGGAGAGGGAGGTGGCTGAGACAGGGCACTAGGTGAAGACAGTTTGAGTCAAAGGGGGGGAAAAAAAGGCCAAATTAAAGAAAATATGGCTTAGGAAATAAGATTTCTGCATGGTTATAGTCTGAGGGGCTCAATTAGAGAGAAAAAAAGTAAAGGTTTCAGTAGTGCTTACAAAGGTGTAAAGAAGATAAGTTCCTTATATCTGGAAAACAGAAGATTTCAAAAAGTGCAACATTTCAAATAAAAAGTCATAGAATCGTGACCCTTCTCATCAGCTCAGTCAGTCCTGTGTCATGCAACTTGTTCTGTTTGAGTCCCGTTTCCCCATTAGTTTTCTCGACCTCACCTGATCACTGAGGGTGATAGGGTCTGGGATAATTCCAAGAAGTTGGCAAGACTGTTCGTCAAGTCTCATATGATTTGCTCAGTGAAATGGATGCCTCGATGCCTAGAGATTTTGGAAGTTATATCGCAAATGAGGAACATTTTCTAACAGTTTCTTTGCCACTGTGAGGGCTTCAGCCTTCTGGCAGGGGACAGCTTTAATCCACACAGAAAACACAACAACAAGAACATACTGATAACGCAAACTACTAATGGTAATTGAATGGAGTCCAGCCCAGATGTGCTGCGGTAGACGAAGGAATGCGACGCCTGAAGAGAACGCGGGAGCCAGGAAGGACCCAGCTGCCGCCGTAGGCTTCCCGTTGCCCTAACTATAGGTTTCTAGGTGATTTTTTTTAAAAACTGTCTTATCTTTTTATTTATATTTATTTATTTATTTATTTATTTTATTCATTTTAGAGAGGAGAGGGAGAGACAGAGAAAGAGAAGGGGGGAGGAGCTGGAAGCATCAACTCCCATATATTCCTTGACCAGGCAAGCCCAGGGTTTCGAACCGGTGACCTCAGCATTTCCAGGTCGACCCTTTATCCACTGCACCACCACATGTCAGGCTATTTTTAAAATTACTTTATTTAGCAATTAAATTTAATAGGGTGACACTGGTCCATAGGAACACATAGGTTTCAGGTAAACATCCTATAGCATTTGAACCGTTCATTGCATTGTGTGCTCATCATTCATTTTTTTTAAGGTGAGGAGAGGGGAGATAGAGAGACAGACTCTTTTTTAAAAAAATACTTGATTGATTTTACAGAGACAGGAGAGAAAGGGGAGCATGGAATGGGGAGTAACAACTCATAGTTGTTTCAGGCTAGTTGTTCATTGCTTGCTTGCGGTATGTGCCTTGATCAGGAAAGCCCGGGGTTTCGAACCGGCAACCTTGGCATTCCAGGCTGAAGGTTTGTCCACTGCGCCACCGCAGGCCAGGCGAGATGGGCTCTTACATGCATCCCAACTGGGGTTCACTCGGCAACCCCATCTGGGGCTGATGCCCGAGTATCGAGCTACCTTAGCTCCTGAGGCTGGTGAGCTCCATCCAACAGAGCTATCCTCAGCACGTGGGGCTGACACTGAAATCAATCAAGCCACTGGCTGCAGGAGGGGAAGACGGAGAGGAGAGGAGAGGAGAGGAGAGGGAGGTGGAAGAGAAGCAGATGGTTGCTTCTCTTGTGTGCCCTGACTGGAATCGAGCCAGCCAATGCTCTATCCACTGAGCCACCAGCCAGGGCCTCATCCAAATTTTTTTTTTCTTTTTCTTTCTGAAGCTGGAAACGAGGAGAGACAGTCAGACAGACTCCCGCATGCGCCCGACCGGGATCCACCCGGCACGCCCACCAGGGGCGACGCTCTGCCCACCAGGGGGCGATGCTCTGCCCCTCTGGGGCGTCGCTCTGCCGCGACCAGAGCCACTCTAGCGCCTGGGGCAGAGGCCAAGAAGCCATCCCCAGCGCCCGGGCCATCTTTGCTCCAATGGAGCCTTGGCTGCGGGAGGGGAAGAGAGAGACAGAGAGGAAGGAGGGGGGGGGCGGGGGTGGAGAAGCAAATGGGCGCTTCTCCTATGTGCCCTGGCCGGGAATCGAACCCAGGTCCCCCGCACGCCAGGCCGACGCTCTACCGCTGAGCCAACCGGCCAGGGCCCTCATCCAAATTTTTATTTCCCAGTTTGAGTCCCCTGACTCTGCAGAATCCCCAGATTTTGGCAGCAATCGCTGTTCTACGTCGGATCACAAGCCGACTTCCCCAGATCTATCAGCATCATCCAGCTTTTGGGGGCGAGACTGGGGTACAAGACTGTGCCCTCTGGTGGAGAGAGGCACCACTCACTGTGCGTTTGGTAATAGCTATTTAGAAAATGCTTGTTAGCCATCACTTTCTAGCCATTTCGATTTTGGGGATTTTGATATTTAATATTTCTAAACCCCGATCTCCTTATCAATAAGATGGAAATAATGGGATTATCGATCAATGCTTGTTGTGAGGATTAAATAAGATAATTGAGCAATAAGGGCTCAATAAATCATACTATTTCTACAGCTAGTCCCTCTTTTTTTTTTTTAATTTTTATTTATTTACTTTTTTAGATTTTTTTTTTGTACTTTTCCGAAGCTGGAAACGGGGAGACAGTCAGACAGACTCCTGCATGTGCCCGACCGGGATCCACCCGGCACGCCCACCAGGGGGTGATGCTCTGCCCATCCGGGGCTTCGCTCTGTTGCGACCAGAGCCATTCTAGCGCCTGAAGCAGAGGCCACGGAGCCATCCCCAGCGCCCGGGCCATCTTTGCTCCAATGGAGCCTCGGCTGCGGGAGGGGAAGAGAGAAACAGAGAGGAAGGAGAGGGGGAGGGGTGGAGAAGCAGATGGGCGCTTCTCCTGTGTGCCCTGGCTGGGAATTGAACCCGGGACTTCTGCACGCCAGGCCGATGCTCTACCACTGAGCCAACCAGCCAGGGTTTCTTTTTTAGATTTTTATTTATTCATTTTTATTAGAGAGAGAGGGGAGAGAGAGAGACAGGGAGAGATAGAGACAGAACAGGGGAGGAGCAGGAAGCATCAACTCCCATATGTGCCTTGACCAAGCAAGCCCAGGATTTTGAACCAGCGACCTCAGCATTTCCAGGTCGACGCTTTATCCACTGCACCACCACAGGTCAGACCTAGTCCCTCTTTTTATATAAAAATTTTTAAAAGATTTTATTTATTGCCTGAACAAGTGGTGGCACAGTGGACAGAGCATCAGACTGGGACCCAGAGGAACCAGATTTGAAACCCCGACCTTGCTGGCTTGAGTGCGGGGTTACTGACTTGAGTGTGGGATCATAGACATGACCCCATGGTCACTGGCTTGAGCCCAAAGGTCACTGGCTTGAAGCCCAAGATTGCTGGCTTGAGCTAAAGGTCGCTGGCTTGAGCAAGGGGTCACTCACTCTGCTGTAACCCCCTGGTCAAGGCACATAGGAGAAAGCAATCAATGAACAACTAAGGTGCCACAACGAAGAATTGATGCTTCTCATCTCTCTCCCTTCCTGTCTGTCTGTCCTTATTTGTCCCTCTTTCTGACTCTCTGTCTCTGTCAACAACAACAAGAACAGATTTTATGTATTGATTTTTAGAGAAAGGAGGATGGGGAAGAGTTGGAAGCATCAACTCATAGTAGTTGCTTCCCCTATGTGCCTTGATTGGGCAAGCCTGGGGTTTCAAACTGACAACCTCAGCATTCCAGATTTAATGCTTTATCCATTGTGCCACCACAGGTCAGCTAATAAAAAAGATTTTATTTTAGCCTGACAAGGCAGTGGCACAGTGGATAGAGCATCAGCCTGGCCTGACCTGTGGTGGCGCAGTGGATAAAGCGTCGACCTGGAAATGCTGAGGTCGCCGGTTCAAAACCCTGGGCTTGCCTGGTCAAGGCACATATGGGAGTTGATGCTTCCAGCTCCTCCCCCCCTTCTCTCTCTCTGTCTCTCCTCTCTCTCTCTCCCTCTGTCTCTCCCTCTCCTCTCTAAAAAAAAAAATGAATAAATAAAAATTAAAAAAAAAAAAAAAAAGCATCAGCCTGGGACACTGAGGACCCAGGTTTGAAACCCCAAGGTCACCATCTTGAGTGTGGGCTCACCAGCTTGAGTGTGGGATTGCTGGCTTGAGCATGGGATCATAGATATGACCCCATGATTGCTGGCTTGAGCCCAAAGGTTGCTGGCTTGAAGCCCAATGTTGCTGGCTTGAAGCCCAAGGTCACTGGCTTGAGCCCAAGTTCACTGGTTTGAGCAAGGGGTCACTGGCTCAGTTGGAGCCTCCCAGTCACGGCACATATGAGAAGCAGTCAGTGAACAACTAAGGTGCCACAAGTATGAGTTGATACTTCTCATCTCTCTCCTTTCCTGTTTGTCTCTCCTTCTCTGTCCCTCTATCTCTTTTTTTCTCTCTCTCTCTCAAAAAGATTTCATTTTATTGATTTTACAGAGAGAGGAGAGAGAGAGGGAGAGAGAAGGGGGGGGCTTAAGCCTCACTTTAGCTGTTCATTAATTGCTTCTTGTCTGCACCTTGACTGGGCAAGCCCAGGGTTTGGAACCGACAACGTCAGCCTTCCAGGTTGAGGCTTTACCTGCCACTACACCACTTCAGGTCAGCCACATTCCCTTGTTTGTTCAATAAATATTTACTATGTGTTTTTCAACATGTTAGGTCCTGAGGTAAGTACTTGATAAATGGTAGCTATCATACTGCTATTTAGTTATTTGGTCAATTCATGTTATTCCTATTTATTTATTTATTTATTTATTTATTTATTTATTTTAGCGAGAGAGACAGGGGCAGAGAGAGGTACAGATAGGGACAGACAAGCAGGAAGAGAGAGATAAGAAGCATCAATTCTTGCAGCACCTTAGTTGTTCATTGATTGCTTTCTCATAAATGCTTTGACTGGGGGGCTGCAACAGATTGAGTGACCCCTTGCTGAAGCCAGTGACCTTGGGCTCAAGCCAGCGACCTTGGGTTTTAAGCCAGTGACCTTTGGGTTCAAGCCAGTGACCATAGGGTCATGTCTATGATCCCACACTCAAGCCGGATAAGCCTGAACTCAAGCCTGTGACCTCGGGGACTCGAACCTGGGTCTTCTGTGTCCCAGTCCAATGCTCTATCCACAGTACCACTGCCTGGCCAGGCTCAATTCATATTATTCTATAATTGCAATATATCAGGCACTGTGTCAGGCATAGGAGCCAAACCAGTAAGTAAAAGAAAACTTTCGAGACTCTGCATAAGCTTTTCTGGTTCTACCAACGGAACTCTCCTTTTCTGTATGAATTCTTTTAATGTTTTTAACGACACGTTCTCGTCAGTGGAAGAGATCACGGTTCCATGCCCTTCTGGAGCATGCCAGGCCTGGCTGACTATAGGCTGGAAGCAGGTATGCCAATGTGAAAAGCCTTCGCCTCATATTGGCAGGTGGGAGTTAAGCTGCTATTCCCTTCCTTTCCCCTTCTAGAACCTAGTGTACCAGGGAAGTACTAGGGGAAAAATGGCTGTAATAGGAAAAAAAGAATATAGACATAAAGCAACACAGATCAAAATGTCCACTCCAGCCTTCCCATGAGAGACCAGAAGAAAGTAGGGGCCTGTCTTTTCCCAGTTCGCGGGGCAAACCCAGCCCTTTGGACTTCTTCCGCTCCTCAGCCTCCAGCGGATGGCAGTCATCCGGTTCCTTTTGGTGAGACAGGTTAGAGGGTATAAAAGGACTGAGGATTTCTTTGGGCTTGAATCTTGCAAGTAAGTAGAAGAGGGAAGAAAAGAAAGAGGTTCTTACTATGGTCCTTTCTCAGAGAGGTTAAGCTGCAAGACAATCAGATCTTTCCCACTGCCAACATCCATGTGCTCTCATGCATTATAATGCTACAAAGAGCTTTTGTCTCTTTCCCTACTAAATGCCCTCTTCTGTTAAGCTTTTGTAGGAGGCACAGGAATAGGGGTGGGAGGGGGAGGAAAAGACAACCCTTTATGGCAATAAGAAAAACAATTATTTTTAATTTAATAGGAGCTCGAAGGGTTTAGATTAATGCATGGATAACACACTGACTAACTTAAAGTTAGGCTGCTATGGAGAATAGCTTTTGAGGTTGACATTTATCACAGGTTAACTATGTTGTTGTACTGTACAAGAACTCACCTTTTTTTTTTTTTTTTTTTTGCTTTGATGGACCCAATCTTCATTAGGTGGGTTGTAAATATGATCTATAGTGTAGGTCCTTTTGTTTTTATATTATGCTCTTGTGGGAGGCTCTTTAAATGCAATCTGGCAGGTTTTTTTTTTTTTTTTACAGAGGCAGAGAGAGAGTTAGACAGGGACAGACAGACAGGAACGGAGAGAGATGAGAAGCACCAATCATTAGTTTTTCGTTGCGCGTTGCAACTTCTTAGTTGTTCATTGATTGCCTTCTCATATGTGCCTTGACCGCGGGCCTTCAGCAGACCGAGTAACCCCTTGCTGGAGTCAGCGACCCTGGGTCCAAGCTGGTGAGCTTTTTGCTCAAGCCAGATGAGCCCGCGCTCACGCTGGCGACCTCGGGGTCTCGAACCTGGGTCCTTCCACATCCCAGTCCAACGCTCCATCCACTGCGTCACCGCCTGGTCAGGCAATCTGGCAGTTTTTGAAGGCTGGGTTAGGACCAAACTAGCCTTTGAAGGTGGGAGCTTTGCTCACTATTCCTCTTTTTCCATTACTTGTCTGCTCAAAAGTTGGTTTCTGTCATCCAATCAATTAAAATAGAAGTAGATATTGAGAATGAACTGTGTACCCAGACTTGAAATTTACAAGATAACTCTCATCTTCAAGAAGCTTATAGTTTCATTGGAGTATCACAATGGACACTTCAAATAATTAAAGAAATAATACAAGGCAAAGTATAATTAAGTGATAAATTGTCAAGTACAGACTTAGTGAAATAGAAATTTGAGAAAGTAAAAGTTAATAATGATCACAATAGTCAAGGCATTCTCAGAAGAATCAGGACCTCAGTAAGGCCCTGTGAGTCCAGGAAGGGAGGAAGGGACTCGGTGAAGGGAGCACTACAGCATGAACAGACGAGAGCAAGAAAGCGGAGAGTGAAGAGCCTCAGTTTCCCTCTCTGTGAAATGGGTCAGGAGCCAGCTGTGAGCCCGAGGCAGGGACTGTTGTTTGCAGTCTGTGGCTCCAGCATCAAGCAGACTTTCTCCCACAAAGTAGGCGTGTGATGATGTGTGTCTTGACTTGAACAGACACGACACACGGAGAAGGTGGATCAGAGATCTGTCTACCCAGGGACAGAGTTCATGTTAGGAAGTGGTGACACTCCTTCAGCGAGCAGGGCTCAGCTCAGAACCGTCCTGAGAGGCATGTCACCTCCCCCAGGGAATAGAACTAAGTCCTCTGAGAATGCAGCAGAAAGTAATGTCTTCCTACTCAACATACCCTATTTCCCCGTGTATAAGACGCACCGTCATTCTGAGGCCCGAAATTTGAAAAAAAAACTGTATTACATAAAGTTTATTAAACTCAAGTTTTTTTATTTATTTTTATTTTATTTATTCATTTTTAGAGAGGAGAGAGAGAGTGAGAGAGAGAGAGACAGAGAGAGAGAAGGGGGAGGAGCTGTAAGCATCAACTCCCATATGTGCCTTGACCAGGCAAGCCCAGGGTTTCGAACCGGCGACCTCAGCATTTCCAGGTCGACGCTTTATCCACTGCGCCACCACAGGTCAGGCTAAACTCAAGTTTTATTCATCATAAAATTCATACAACTCCTTAAGCAGGAAATGCAAGTAAAAAAACCCTGCAATCACTGTGTAAGACACACCCAGTTTTTAGACCCCAAATTTGTTGAGAAAAGGTGCGTCTTGTACATGGGGAAATACGGTTGGTACTTGGCTGAGAACACATCCCTAGCTGCCTCCACTGCAGGATTCATCTGGCTTGGTAGTGATGGTGACACCCGCTAGGTTGTTCAGGGAACACTCCTTCCAGGAAATAATCAACTGGGCCGTTGATAAGTGGTGCTTGGCCAGCCTCCATGCATACCTTTAATAAAAACAAACAGACTGAAATTAGGCAGGGCTGCGTGATAATGTGACACAGAAGGACAAATAAACATGTTCCCTAATAATGTTTTGAAAGCTCTCTTAGCCTTTTGACAAAGGGTTTAGTTAAAAAACTGGAAAATTCAATTTGGATAATTTAGTCTTTCTTTAAGGGAAGAACTCTCAAATGTCACCTCCTGCCTGTGGCTTTCCAGGCCCGGTCCAGCCTCTTCACGAAGACTCCATCAATACTCCCTGCCAGCAGAACGCGTTATTCACAGCTTCCTGTGAGATCTTGTGCGCATTAGTCATCCTAGCAGTTAGCACACCGCATTTGGTTACATTGCTGGTTTTTTTCTCTACGAGGGTGAATTCCTAGAGGTCAGAAACTGTCCCTGTTTGACCCTGGCACTTTGCATATTCCTCTATTAGAATTACTGTCATTAAATTACATTGATTTGTTTCCACATTCCCCTCTCTCTCATGCTGTTTGCCTCCCCTGTTTAGTCCAGGACTGTGCCTTACTCATCTCTGTATTCTTAGTCTCTGAGATGTCACTGAATCTGTGTGTTTGTGGCAGTGACTGAGGAAGTGGGAGGCCTGTGGGGAGGAGACTCAATGGTGGTGGCATCAGCATTAGAAAGGGGAAGCCCAGGAACTGGTGGGGACTGAATCCAGCTAACACGAGTTCTCTGTGGTGTGGGCTGGCCTGCTCCGGAATGCCGCGAACCCATAGGTTGGCTGCCAGCACGGAGAGGTAGTGTCACAAACCAACGACTTGGTCTCGGCGGGCGCTCGGTCCAGGAATGGTTCCCCAGAATTCTGAGCCTCCTGGGCGTGCCCCACCAACAGTGAACCCCTCTCTAACTCCCTGCCACTCACTCCCCCAGCCACCTGCCATCCACAGTGTTTCAACTCTCACAGTTCCAGACTGGAAGCCACAGACTTCAGATAGAAATGGAGCAGCTCCAATCACCAAAAGACTCAGTCTGGGCTTCCTGGGAGTGATGCTTTCTCTCGTTTTCCACGGCTAGGCCTTTGTACTCTGAAGGGCCCTGAATGTGCAATGTTTTTTTTTTTTTTTTTTTTGAGAGAGAGGCAGGGAGAGGGACAGGAACATTGAGCTGCTCCTGTATGTGCCCTGACCGGGGACCTAAGCGGCACCCTTTACGCCCTGGGACACTGCTCCAACCAGCCGAGCTGTCTGGCCAGGGCTTCTGAATGTGTATTTGATAGCAAACCGAGACTCTAGCAGGCTTGGCCTGAGACATGTATTCTAGTCCATTAGAGTAGATTGCTGTGTGTGTGTGTGTGTGTGTGTGTGTGCGCGCGCGCACGCGCGCAAAGAGACTTTGTAGGAGTAGAATAAGGCTCTTTCCTCCTTCCAGGCTTGTTTTCTGCATTGCCACCCATGAGGCCTAACAGGCACCATATGTGGTGTCCTGAGAAATGTGCTAATCAACTACTTGTAAAAACCAACAAGACAGTTTATCCGTCCCATAAATATACATAAAGATAAAGCAGCTGTAACAGCATCAGTGTTTCTGAACATAAACTAATACTTACGGTCTCACCCTGTCCTTGTGTGGCCCCATCTCCAGATAGCGCAGGGTACAAGTTTACACCCGAAAGCGTGCTGTGGAAATTCAAACAACCGGCATGATTTTAGCATCTAGAAAGTCACAAAGCCTCACTTTAAAGCAAGTTTCAGAAGCTTGTGTGCACTTTGAAGTGTGAGTTTCTGCAGAGATGCCCAGTTATGTTTACAGCTGTTCCCGCCGCCAGGTGGGCTGTAACTATATGGGAGGTATTGCTGGTTTTCCTAGGCTGGGAAACAGCAGCTTTCTGACACTGGCCAAGCCGAACAGGCTGCCCTGGGGTCTGAAGGGAGGTTCTGTTTCCCAGCTGGGGTGGTAGCAGTTGGGGTGGTGTGAAAAAAAATTCTGGATAGTGGCTGGGCAAGAGAATGGGGAGAAATAGTGTGCAGAGTGAGGGATGAATGGGAGAGAACTGAATTTGTTGCAGAAAGTGGTATAAGTGGGAGGGTGGGGAGCATGAGAGGGTGAAGAATGATTGGAAGGCTAGGCATGGGGAGGGGATGCGGACACTGACACCTTATCATTGAAGCCCTATTTTATTGAGAGAGACATCTTTATTGAAGATGACGCTCAGCCCTGGCTGGAGAGCTGGGTTGGTTAGCCGTTAGAGCACCGTCCTGAAGCACAGGGCTTGCCGGTTTGATCCCCGGTCAGGGCACACACAGGAACAGCTGGACGTTCCTGGCTCTCTCTCTCCTTCCTCTCTCGCTGAAATCAATAAATAAAAAATTTTAAAGGAGTTAATAAAAGATGACACCCTGAAATGAAGATATCTTATCCTAAATAGGCCCCCTGATCCCATGTCACTAATAGTACACTGTGTTTTAAATACATGCCATTTTTAAGCAAGAGGAAACTGTTAGAATAAAAAGAGCACTGCTAAAGACACAAACATTTTGCCACTTGCATTTTCGGAGCACACATAAAAGTGGAGCTCAGGAAAGGCAGGGAAAGTGCTAAAAATCACTGCCACTTCAAAATTACCTCGCCCGGGTTCTGCTTCTCACCGGTCTTTTGCGTTTTTTCTTTAAGGATTAGAGCAGGGGTAGTCAACCTTTTTATACCTACCACCCAGTTTTGTATCTCTGTTAGTAGTAACATTTTCTAACCACCCACTGGCTCCACAGTAATGGTGATTTATAAAATAGGGAATTAACTTTACTTTATAAAATTTATAAAGCAGAGTTACAGCAAGTTAAAGCATATACTAATAATTACTTACCAAGTACTTTATGTCGGATTTTTGCTAAGTTTGGCAGAATAAATCTTTATAAAACAACTTACTATAGTTAAATCTATCTTTTTTTTCTTTTCTTTTTTTTTTCATTTTTCTGAAGCTGGAAACAGGGAGAGACAGTCAGACAGACTCCCGCATGTGCCCGACCGGGATCCACCCGGAACGCCCACCAGGGGCGATGCTCTGCCCACCAGGGGGCGATGCTCTGCCCATCCTGGGCGTCGCCATGTTGCGACCAGAGCCACTCTAGTGCCTGAGGCAGAGGCCACAGAGCCATCCCCAGCGCCCGGGCCATCTTTGCTCCAATGGAGCCTCGGCTGCGGGAGGGGAAGAGAGAGACAGAGAGGAAGGGGGGGGGGTGGAGAAGCAAATGGGCGCTTCTCCTATGTGCCCTGGCCGGGAATTGAACCCGGGTCCCCCGCACGCCAGGCCGACGCTCTACTGCTGAGCCAACCGGCCAGGGCCTGTGCCTTTTATTTTAATGATACATTTGATGCCAGCTTTATTACCTTGACACCACATCAGACTAGAACTAGTGGAATAAAACAGAACACCATAAAGATGGGGTGGAGAATTTGTTACTTACGGACAGTGATCCGCACCACTATACAACTATGGCATGTTTCCTGGTCTGATTTTGTGACCACTCTGTCTTCTCATTCCTGCTATCCAAAACCTGCAACAACACACATGCACAGGAATCAGGATTATGAAGCTTTTTAAAATTTTTTATGCATGCTGCCAGTTGAGATATTGTAGACACATGGACAAATGCTGGGCTGGCTAGGTTTTAGCTGGGTTTTCCTGAGGTTAGAACTGAGGTTTGTGAGCTAAGTGATGAAATCATTTTTTTTCGTCTTGAAATAACATTTGCAATGGGTATTTACAAGATTGGTTGCTCAGTACTCGGTTTCTTTTTTCTTTTTTCTTTTTTTTGTATTTTTTCTGAAGCTGGAAACAGGGAGGCAGTCAGACAGACTCCTGCATGCGCCCGGCCGGGATCCACCCAGAACGCTCACCAGGGGGCGATGCTCTGCCCATCCGGGCCGTCGCTCTGTCGCTACCAGAGCCACTCTAGCGCCTGGGGCAGAGGCCAAGGAGCCATCCCCAGTGCCCGGGCCATCTTTTGCTCCAATGGAGCCTCGGCTGCAAGAGGGGAAGAGAGAAACAGAGAGGAAGGAGAGGGGGAGGGGTTGAGAAGCAGATGGTCGCCTCTCCTGTGTGCCCTGGCCGGGAATTGAACCCGGGACTTCCGCACGCCAGGCCGACACTCTACCACTGAGCCAACTGGCCAGGGCCAGTACTCAGTTTCTTGAAAGTGCTCTATATCCCCATCTGAGTGACTACTTATGGAGATAGCCATGTTAGTAGATTCTGACCTGGCTGTGAGTCAAATGGGCAGATCCTAAGACCTTACCCTGCTGCCACAAGTCAACCAGTCCAGGTGGGGGCGGGGCAGTACCTGATCCCAACTGGGCCAATGAATCTCTTTTCAAGACTTCTTGAACTTGGGATGCAGATTTTTGGGTTAATCTCTATGCATGTGGCTGTGGTTGTAAGATGTAACATTTAGGAGCTTGTTTCATCACATGGAGAAAGCCATTCTTTTATTTTTAATTTTTTTAAATTTTAAATTTTTTTATTTTTTCCAAAGTGAGAAGCGAGGGGGCAGCAGACTCCTGGCATGCGCCCAACCAGAATCCACCCAGCCCAACGGGAATCCACCTGGCATGCACCACCAGGGGGCGACCCTCTGCCCATCTGGGCCGTTGCTCCACTGTAACAGAGCCATTCTAGCACCCGAGGCAGAGGCCATGGAGCCATCCTCAGGGCCTGGACCAGCTTTGCTCCAATGGAGACTTGGCTGCGGGAGGGGAAGAGAGAGATAGAGAGAAAGGAGAGGGGGAAGGGTGGAGAAGTAGATGGGCGCTTCTCCTGTGTGCCCTGGCCAGGAATCGAACCCTAGGACTTCCACACACTGGGCTGATGCTCTACTGCTGAGCCAACTGGCCAGGGCTAGGAAGCCATTCTTAAAGAATGAAGCCAGTGCACAGAGGAAAACAAAGCTAAGTGCTGAAGAAAAAGCATCTTCGTGGCACTGGGTGTTCCGGTCCAAACTGATAGTGTGTATACACTGATGAGAATGTGTCTGGCTGGAAGGTGAGTTGATTGTACAAAAATTATAAGCTTTCCCTACCCATTATTATACCATTTATGTAACCTGAAAAATTCTCTTAAACTTAATTTTTCCCCCTGACCCTCTAATTGCCTCAATCAAAAGTTCAGATAAAAACAAGAAAAAGTATAATTCAGTAAAATATTTATTGCACTGTGTTAAGTGTGGTAGAGTATCAAGAAATATAGTTGACACAAAGGAAAACTGAAATCACTGAAAAGGTACAGACAATATGAGCAAAAAGAAAGGGGGCATCCCTGCAGGCCAAAAGGACAGTCTTCTGGATGTGGGGCCGATACAGGGAAAATTAGGTAGAAAGGAAAGAGGAAGCCAAAGACCATGCCCAGTTGTAATTTATGGAAATGGCTCTGAACGAAAATCCAGCTTAATTAAAACCGGCAAATTTTTGCCAAGCATGGGGTATGCTAAGGAACACACAATGTGGACCCTGTCTCCTAGGTAGGAAATTACCATCTTCCTGGAAAATCCCGTCTCATTACCTTGTTTTATTTTCTCTTTAGACCAATTTTCCACATTTGAAATGTTTATTGCTAGTTTGCCTGGTGACTTGTCCTTTCCCGTAGGATACGCCCCTAAAGGAAGGCATTTTTATGTTTTGTTGGATCTCCAGCATCTGCAACAACGTCTGGCTTCCTGTAAACGCAGCTCAATAAAAATTCGTTGCATGAAATGGAGAATAAGGTCCTAGGGTCAAGTCCTCTAAGGCTGCGGCCAAGATCTCCAACTCGTCAACACCAGGGGGCAGGCCGAGATTAGAAGAGGACCAGTCTTTTCCCTTTAGGTCAGTGCTGCTCATCCTTCGAGCATCACCTGGGGCGCCTTTAGCATCATCCTAAAGACCAGGTCACGCCCCTGACTATCTAAATCAGAGCCTTAGGGTGCGGCCCAGGCCTGAGTCATTTGGGAAACTGCCCAGGCGATGCCAACGCACGGCTAAGGGCACGAACTATGGTCCGGAAGCCGAGGCGTGGCGGTCATCGTCACGCGGCCTTCAGCGAAGAGGAATAACGGGGACAAGTTCCAAGGAGCTGGCAGCACCCGACCCCCACGCCGCGCCCCGGCCGCGCTCAGCGGCGCGTTTAATCCAGGAGCGCGGGGTTAAGCCGGCCCCCCGTCAGCAACGCGCTCGCGCGGCTCATTGCGTGGGAAGCTCCACGGCGATGGACGCCAGTTTCCCGCCAATGAGCGGAGCTGCAGACCCGGCCTGGCCCCGCCCCCAGCGCGAGGGTGCGGTCGCGCGCGGAGCGAGTCGTGGTCCCGCTCTGGCTCGCTGTCGCGCTCTCCGCTGCTTCTACTCCAGCCCGCCGACGGGCGCGCGGGGCCCGGGTCTGGTCGCGTGCGCGGGGACAGGGCGCGATGCGGCGTGCGGCGTTGCGGTGAGGAGCGGGGCGGCGCGGCGCGGGCGGCCCGGCCGGGCGGAAGCGCCGGGCTGGCGTGGGCGGGACTAGTGCATGGGCATTTGGGCCGGACCGTGGCCAGGTGCGGAGGACGCTGGGCCGCCGGCCGGGCTGGGGCGCAGCGCTCCCCACCTGAGCGTCTCCCGGCCCCGAGTGTCATACTGAAAGCGAAGCGGGACTCTTAAGGGAGGAATGGGTGTTCCCCAGATTCCTTTCCGTTTGCTCATCACGGGTGTGGTTTGGGGCAGCCCCTTGGCAGAAAGCTGGTAGTCGGAGTTCCACATTACTTTGTCGGACTCTTGCCTTTGTTTGGAGAGCATTTTTAGGCTGAAGGGCTTTATCTACTTGGACTCAGACTTAAGTGTATTGTAATGTGGGTAGATATTGTAGGGTTCCTGCTGGGCTCTCAGGAATTTGTGGTGAGGACCCCTGGTGCTGATTGGAACTTTAAAGAGCAGCAAGGGGGACTTTGATGGGTCACTTGGATGAAGGGGTTGCCATTTTATATAGGTGGTGTCATCCCAGCTTGCCAGGTTAAGGCCTAAGGCTTTAGACCTCAGTGCGTGCCTGGCTCTCTCAGTGTCCCCTCCAGCTGTTCAAATTCTTTCTGCCTGGTTGTGACCCAGGTGGCTTCCCCCAACCCTATTCCAGCTTCTGGAGTCACCTGGCTGCACTTGCGCCAGCCCCTCTGATGCTCCATAATGGTTCTGACACTGATCCCCATAAATTCTCTTCGGGGTCTTGATTCTCTCTCATTGTGCCTGTGGGCCTTGCTATTACTCCAGAAAGCTTCTCTCTGTGTGTCTTGTTTATAACACTTAAAAAGATTAGAAACTTTGTCACAGTTTGCAGACAGGTTGGAAGTCAGGTTAAAAGAAGGGCCTCAGTTGGCTTTAGCTTGCACTGGACACAATGTGAAAGGCCCTCTGTAAGTTCCACAGTCTTCCCCAAGTGTCTTCTCCCAGGAAACCTTTCGTGGTCTCCTCTCCCCTGGTTTGGAAGGCCTCTTTCTTTGCAGTGAATGTCCATAAACTCGCATTCCTTTCTTGTGAGTTCTATTGAATTTTAAGCAGGTACTCCATTAGTGTCTAATGGAGAAAGTTCATCAGTGAGTATAGACGTATAGACTGTAGACTTGGTTGGTTTATTCGACTGTGGTGGCCAGTCTTTTAGCTTCTTTTCTTTCCACTCACAAAAGAGCCACCTGCATTTGTTTAGTCTCTAAATCGAGGTGTTCCCTCAGAGTGGAGGGCCTGAGTGCCATTGCCTGTTGTACTGAAAACTTCCCAGACACCCACCCTGACAGAGCCATCCCCAGAACAGAGCAAAGCCACTTCTTTTCACACCTTCAGGTGACTTCTGTGACTCCCTAAGCAAGCCACGGAGGGGGTTGCGTGCCTTCGTCTCCTCATCGGAAAGGTTCAGTCATGGAGTCCTAGGGTCTGAGTGCCACAGAGCCTTTTGACAGTTTCTTCTAAAGGCTCACAGATGGCCCTGGCCTGATAGTTCAATTGGTTGGAGTGACAGCTCAATATGCCAAGGTTGTGGGTTCAATTCCCAGGCCAGGGCACATGCAAGACTCAAACAATGACTGCATAAATAAGTGGAACAACAGATCCATGTTTCTCTCTCCTTCCCCCTCTCCCTCCCTCTCCCTTCTCCTTTCCCCTCTCCCTCCCCCTCCCTCTCGCTTCCTTCTTACCTTCTCCCTTTCTCTGAAAACAATAAAAATAGTAAATAAAGGCTTAGGGGTTTTACTCTAAAATTACTGAGGGCTTATTACGGAATAAGCCAGTAATCCTGGATACCCAGGTGTTGGTTAGGGTTAAATCCCTCTCCATCTCCCTCTCCCTCTCCCTCCCTCTCAGTGCTGCATACATAAAGGGATAGAGAGACTGTGAAGGAGCAGGCTCTTTTGTGTTTGTACGCACATATGTATGTATGGGAGAGGGGTCGCACATACGTGTGTATGGGAGCGGGGTCCCACACGTGTACGTATGGGAGTGGGGTAGCACACGTGTACTAATGGGAGCGGGGTCGCGCACACGTACCCATGGGAGCGGGGTCACGCACACGTACGTATGGGAGCGGAGTCGCACATATGTACGTATGGGAGCGGGGTCGGAAGGACTGGGCTTGAGCTAGTTGATTGAATCAAAGGTTTTTTAACAGTGGACTGTGGAAGTGTCAGGCATTCAGTTGTAGGATGCTAGTTTCTGAGACGGCAGAGTAAAGGCCTGTTTCCTTCAGGAAGGGATTTGAACCTACAGAAAATACATAAAATGAAATGGTGAGAAATAAAGAAAATTCTGATCATGTTCTGAGAAAATGCAAATTAGAGAGCAAGAGTTAGAAGACTAAAGTATAAATATACATGTAAAAGTACAGAAAAGGAAAGTTTACTGTGAAAAAATGAATCTAAAATATGCGACAGAGAGGCTTATTTTCCTATGAGATCAAAGAATAAACACAAGAAAAAAAAAGAAGTAAAACAAACCTGACCAGTGGTGGCACAGTGAATAGAGTGTCAACCTGGGACGCTGAGGACCCAGGTTAGAAACCCCAAGGTCGTTGGCTTGAGCACAGGCTCGCTGGCTTGAGTGCAGGGTCGCTGGCTTAGTTGGAGTCCTCCAGTGAAGGCACATATGAGAAAGCAATCAATGAATAACTAAAATGCCACAACTACCAGTTGATGCTTCTCATCTCTCTCCCTTCCTGTCTCTCTCCCTCTCTCTCGCTATGAAAATAAGATAAAATAATAGACTGTAGACATGACTGGTTTATTCGAGTGTGGTGGCCAGTCTTTTAGCTTCTTTTCTTTCCATTCACAAAAGAGCCACCTGCATTTTTTTTTGTATTTTTCTGAAGCTGGAAACGGGGAGAGACAGTCAGACAGACTCCCGCATGCGCCCGACCGGGATCCACCCGGCATGCCCACCAGGGGCGACGCTCTGCCCACCAGGGGGCGATGCTCTGCCCCTCCGGGGCGTCACTCTGCCGTGACCAGAGCCACTCTAGCGCTTGGGGCAGAGGCCAAGGAGCCATCCCCAGCGCCCGGGCCATCCTTGCTCCAATGGAGCCTTGGCTGTGGGAGGGGAAGAGAGAGACAGAGAGGGAGGAGGGGGTGGGGGTGGAGAAGCAAATGGGCGCTTCCCCTATGTGCCCTGGCCAGGAATCGAACCCGGGTCCCCCGCATGCCAGGCCAATGCTCTACCGCTGAGCCAACCGGCCAGGGCCTGGAGCCACCTGCATTTGTTTAGTCTCTAAATCGAGGTGTTCCCTCAGAGTGGAGGGCCCGAGTGCACACAAAACCAAAACTCCAAACTGCAACAAGCATTCTGGTCTTACCAAATATTTTTACTGAGAGACTTTTCCTGAATGCTATATTTAATTCAGAAGAGAAATCTATAGTGAAGTGGGGCTCTAAAGAAAATAAAACATATACTTTTTGTTGGGGAAGGTAGTCATCATTTGTCCTTGCGTTAGATGTGTTGTTTGTGGTATTAAAGTGTCTGGTTAGGAGTCAACACTTAAAGCAATAGTGAATCGAAGCCAATGTAAATAACTTATTTTGGAAGAATAGGCTAGGCACACTTATTTCATTGGGGATTAAGAAATTTCTGCCTAAGTCCAATAAATACTATCTTTGACGCCGGCAAGGGTTACATTCTGTTTTCAAAGTTGATTAACTTATAATTGGATTTAGCTTATCTACTGAGGAAATATGCTGTGTTAATGAACAAAATAAATGTCCATAATTAGTTTACTCACCAAATCGATTCTGGGCTTCTGAGGCTAATAAAATAGAAAGAGCAAGAATAAATCCATTAAACCTGGTTCATATCTTTTATTTCTTTTGTAAATAGTTACCTCATCGGTCTTTGCTCTCAAGAAATGTTTTCTGAGACTGATGGTTGCCAGACGGAAGAAGGTTGGGGGACCAGGGTGATAAGGGTGAAGGGACTGAGAAGAACAGATTGGCAGTTACAGAACAGTCACGGGGATGTAAAATACAGCAAAGTGAATATAATATCGTTGTCGTAACTCTGTATGGGGCCAGGTGGGTACTGGAACTATCAGGGGAACACTGTGTAAAGTCTGTGACTGTCTAACCTCTGTGCTGTACACCTGAAACCAATACAAAGTAATATTGAATGTAAATTGTAATTGAAAAATAAAATGAAATGTTTACTCTAGTTGGAGAGATGATTTATGGAGTAGCCTCAAATGCAAATATGCATACACTTGAGAGAGAAGTGCAGGCCCCCTCCCAGACAATATGCAGCACGGCCATGCACTGCTTAATGACAGGGGTAGTTCTGAGAAATGCATTGTTCGGCGGTTATGTCGCTCTGTGAACATCACAGGGTGAACGTACACAAACCTAGATGGTATGCGGTATAGCACCATCTTATGCTATGCACTCAGTCATCCAGAATGTTCTTTGGTGCATGACTAGATGCCGAGGACGTGGGCCAGCCCAGTGCTCTGGGAGGGGCACAGGTCTTTGGGGTTTCCAGGGAAGAAACTACCCTAAGTGTGTTTTTTCTTGTTTTGTAGGCTTTCTGCCTTGAGCAAGGTGCTGCTTCTTCCTGGCAGAGGACTGACTCAAGGGCCCCAGAATCCTGAGAAACAGAGAGGTCACCACTTTCAGGAAGGTAAGCATGGGTGTTTACTTTTTTAGGCCTTTGTAGTGAAAAACCCCGTTTTATTTGGGAGGCGTATAGACAGATACTTTAGGGCAAATGAAGCATATTAAAGGTAGATCTTTCATAAACTTTCCTTTATGAAATGACCAGGATAGCAGTGGGTAGAGACCACATTCAGAATTTGTGTTTTGGTTCCTGGGACCCTTGGGGACTGAGTTCCTTCAGTGAGGTGATTGTGACTTCCTGTGTGTAGGTTCTGAAGGGGAAGGCCTGGGAAAAAGAAACCTAATGCACAAGTAAGAGGTGGGCCCTTCAGCTGTACCAGCTAAATGCTCCTAGGCCACAATTTTGCTAGGGGGACCTTGTTTAGTCCATGTTTAATTGAAATTAATTTCAGTTACTAACCTGATATGCAAACTATGGATGTCTTTATCAATTTAGGAGTATTTATTATAATTAGAATTGTTGCTTCTTTGAAGGGCCCGCATAAATATATTGTGTAAATATAATTTAAAGTTCTACTTTTCCTTCTGGTCCTCAGCCCTGGCCTCCCTTCCTCCGCTGGCTAAAGCCAGTTGTGATCACTTCCTGTCAGCGAGCATCAATAGTCTCGCCGTTTGGCGTACTTCCTGTTCATTCTTTTATTCAAGGGACTCAGGAGGAAAAAAGTCAGAAATAAGACGATGTCATTCACTGATGGTTATTGTTTGAAAGTTAAAGTGCCTGTTAATCCAACAGTATTTGGCTTTGATCAGTTATTGAAGAATCATTCATTTCCTGTAACTGGAATATATATTTTTAAATGCTAGAAGAAAACATGAATTCAATACATTATTTGAAATTCTATTGATGTTTTAGTTTTGAATTTCTACTGCTTATCTAATTTATTTTCCATTTATCTATCTAGCATGTTCACCTATACACGTGAATCATGGTGTGTGTGGTAATTTGTATCAACTAAGGGCTCCCCCCCCCCCCCCCCCCGCTAATTCTTTCTTCCGCTTTGGGGCAGTGAGCATTAACTAAAATTTCATGCTTGGTCTTTTCTGAATGTACGTATCTGCTTCATTTTTTCTGGCGTAAGCTTTTCTAACAATTAGGATAGTATAAATATATGAGAAATCAGGTAGAGTGCTACTCAGATTTGGATATTAATGCTACTCCTTGATTAATGCTACATCCTTAAGTAGTTTGATCTGTTGCCTAGAAGAAGCTAGGTGGGGATTCTGTTCATAGTGTCTCCATCATTAAGAGGACTCCTGTTACTGATGGAGCCCCATCTGATGAATAATTGAAGTTATCCTCTTTTATTTATGTCAATCCTAGTGATTGGCACAAAGGTATTCTTTTCCGCACTAAGGAGGCAATCGTTATTTCAAATTTTCAGGAAGCAGAGGCCTGATCCCTTCTCTGGCTGTTTTTGTGGCATTTAATGGAAACTTGTGGCTCTTTAAAGCTTCCCAGTGCATGAATCACTTTTCATAGTGCTTGCGCCTGTTGCTGTAATTCAGTTCTCATATTTCTTTGTTTCAAGAGATGACCTCTTTATCTTTGTTTCAGTTCGAGATAAGTTGCGGGACATAGTGGGAGCTTCCAAAAACTGGAGGTACGCACTCTGGGGTATTCATTCTTGCGTGTACATTCACCTGTAATGTGATTTACATGTACTCTATACTTTTCAAAGTGCAGTCAGGTATATTATTTTACTGGCTCTCAATAAAACTTGTGACAGGCTTATTGCATATGTTGCTATCCCCTTTTCTTTCTTTCTTTTTTTTTTTTACAGAGGCAGAGATAGACATGGACAGACAGACAGGAACGGAGAGAGATGAGAAGCATCAACCATCAGTTTTTCGTTGCACGTTGTGACTTCTTAGTTGTTCATTGATTGCTTTCTCACACGTGCCTTGACCATGGGTCTTCAGCAGACCGAGTAACCCCCTGCTGGAGCCAGCGACCTTGGGTCCAAGCTGGTGAGCTCTTTGCTCAAACCAGATGAGCCCGCGCTCAAGCTGGCGACCTTGGGGTCTCGAACCTGGGTCCTTCCGCATCCCAGCCTGACGCTCTATCCACTGCGCCACCACCTGGTCAGGCGCTATCCCCTTTTCTACGTGTGGTGAAATGAAAACTCGGAACGATTAAGTGTCAGGTTTTGGCACTTGAACCCAGGTTTCCTTGTTTTTCTATTTCATGTAGCATAATGCCTTTATTGCTTTTTGTTAGTTCACAATTAACCAGGTTCCCATATGGTCTTTCTCTTTCAGTATTTTTATGCTATAAAGTAGGGTGATACTGCCCTGGCTGGATAGCTCAGTTGATTAGAGCATCGTCCCGAAACACAGGTTGCTGGTTCGATCCCTGGTCAGGACACACACAGGAACAGCTTGATGTTATAGCTGTTATGACACTTCAGTGTACATCTCCAGTAAATAAATATATTTTCCTTTGTAACAAAATCAGTATTTACGTATCTCCAACAAGAAAGGCAGAGTGTTGCATAATGAAATTGACAGTAATTCCCTCATAGTTCCTCATAGGAACTACTATAGTATCCTAGATAGTATATCGCTCATTTGTGTTCATAATTCCTCAACTGTTCCTCAAATGTCTTTTATAGCTTTTTAAAAACATCAAGATCTAATAAGAGATTACGTATTTCATTTGGTGGTTACGACTCTTTAGTCCCCCCCCAATCTAGAATAATAAGACAGTTGTTCCTCCCCCCCCTTTTTTTTTTATCCCCTTGACCTTGACTTTAAAGAGGCCAAGCCATTTGTCTTGTAGAATGGTCCGCATTCTGGATTTACCTGGTGCTATTTAACTTGTTCTTCTAGCCCTGGCTGGGTAGCTCAGGTAGTCAGAGCATTGTCCTGATACGTCAAGGTTGCAGGTTCAATCCTCAGTCAGGGCACTTACAAGAGTCAGCCAATGAATGAATGAATAAGTGGATCAAGAAATCGATGTTTCTGCCTCCCTCTCTTCCCTTCCAGCTCCCTTTACCTCTCTCTCTAAAATAAATTTAAAAATAAGTTGTTCTGCCTGACCAGGTGGTGGCACAGTGGATAGAGCATCAAAATGGGATGCAGAGGACCCAGGTTTGAAACCCCAAGGTCACTGGCTGAGTGTGGGCTCACCAGCTTAAGCGCGGGGTCACCAACTTGAGCATGGGATCATAGACATGACCCCATGGTCGCTGGCTTGAGCCCTGAGGTCGCTGGCTTGAATCCCAAGGTTGATGGCTTGAAGCCCAAGGTTGATGACTTGAAGCCCAAGGTCGCTGGCTTGAGCAAGGGGTCACATGCTCTGCTGGAGCCACCCAGTCAAGGCACATATGAGAAAGCAATCACTGGGAAACTAAGGAGCCGCAACAAAGAATTGATGCTTCTCATCTCTCTCCCTTCCTGTCTGTCCCTCTCTGTCCTTCTCTCTGACTCTCTGTCTCGGTCAAAACAAAACAAAACAAAGAAACTTGTTCCTCTATCCCCTATATTTTTTTGCAGGCTAAACTTCCTGGAAACAATAAGTATTTCATAAGTGATGCTTAAAAAGACATCTTATTTAATGATATTGTCAACATTTTAGTTTCCTATTCCCTTGTCTTGTCCTCTTCTATTTTAATGTCTCTTGTTTTTCTTCCCTGTCTCCTTCTCATATTCATTTCCTTTTTACCTTTTGATCTGCCTTCCACTTCTTAGGATATACTCCATTTTCCCTCCTCTGTCTCTCTTTCCTGAAATTGGAGACAGAGGTGGGGAGAGGGAGAGGTTTGGGGCGCAGAGAATATGAGAACTGTCAGGGTGAGAAAGAAGAATGTGGAATGCAGTGGCCATGTTCTTTAACCCATATGTGTTTATATACTATTGTGCCCATCTCTGTATTTTAAATTTGATTTCAAATACTCTATTATTTGAAAACACTTTTTGACGAGGGTGAATATGGTTCATGTGGGTATATATCCGTTATCACTTAGAAGTGTTTTTCTTATCTACTAGCCTAAGAAATTTTAATAGAAAACTTGAATTTCACCAAGTAGCAGGTGTGAAGGGAGGGGAAGAGGAGGTGACATAGGTCCAGACCTTCTCTGTCCCTCTTCGGTGGTGTCTGTCTGGCCTGTGTGGCACTGGCATTGAGGGACAGCACTGCTCCCGTGTTTCATGACGCTCTCATCCCTTCTTCTTAGAGACCATATGAAAGCATTGGAGGAGAGAAAATTACTTCACAGTTTTTTGGCTAAGTCCCAGGAAGTGCTGCCCCCGCGGAGAATGAAAGACAGTTACGTGGAAACTCTCTTGCCTTTGGGCAGTCAGCCGGAGTTACGAGAGAAATATCTGACTGTTCAAAACACCGTGAGGTAACAGAGCACTGTTTTTATTTGTGTCATTTTTATTTCATTGCCTTTCTTTATTGCAACTTGGAGATCTAATTCGCACACTGTACCTTTTACCTATTTAAAGTGTGCAATTCGGTGGTTTTTAGTATATTCAGAGAGTTGCGCAACCATCATCACAATTAATTTTAGGATGTTTTTATCACCTCAAAGTGTGTTATTTTATTTTCACAGGGCTATCAACATGATTTCCATCTAATCCCAGTTTTCTTTATTTCACAGATTTGGCAGGATTCTTGAGGATCTTGACAGCTTAGGAGGTACTGTATTATTTTAGTATTTCTAATAGCTAATTACACCTGTATTTTGAACCCTCTGGCTAGAAAGGGATTTTATTCTTTAATTTGCACAGATCAGAATATTCTAAAATAACAGAAAAAGAAGGGCTACTATCTCTGACTTGTCATTCCCACCAAATGTTGATTCCTATTTAACAGTTATTATCTGATTAATTCTCCTTTCTTACAACTTTTAAAAATAGTCTTACATTTATAGAAAAGTTGCATATAAGTACAAAGAATTCTTCCTCCCTGTATCATGTAAGAGTTCATTGCTGACATGCACATCACCCTTAAATATTTTCATGTCTGTTTTGTACAAACAAGGACCTTCTCCTGTGTAACCACAATGCACCCATCAGAATCAGGAGCTTCCCGCTGCTGCATTGGGCGGTCTCGCCCTCAGACCGCCCTCGCCTTCCGCCAATGGGCCTTCAGAGCAGACGGGCCCAGCTCTGAACCCCGTGGTCCATTTGGTCGTCATGTCAGGAATAGTTGCTGAGTCTTTCTCTGACTTTCGTGACCTTGACACTTTTGAAGGTTATAGGTGACGTCTTTTGTGGAAGTTCTCTCAATTTGGATTTGATGCTTCCCCAAGATTAGATTGAGGAGGTGTGTCGTTGGCAGCAGTGTCACAGAGGAGATGCTGTGTTCTTATTGCATCTTATCAAGTGAGGCGTAGTTCTAACTTGTCCCATTACTGTGATGTTAACTTTGATTCCTTGTTGAAGGTGGCATGTGCCAAACTTCCTCACTGTAAAGTTACTTTTTCCCCTTTGTAACTAGTAAGTACCTTGTCGGGAGATAGTTAGAACCTTGTAAATATCCCATCCCTCATCAGACTTTCAACTTATTACTTTAAAATCAGTATAGACTCAGGGATTCCTGTTTTATCAAGTGGGTTATAATATGTTACTATCATCTCTTTTGATGCTCAAATTGTCCCAGGACTGTCCTAGTCCCTTCTCCAAGCTAGCTTTATTATTATATATTTTTGTATTTTTCTGAACTGAGAAGCAGAGAGGCAGAGAGACAGACTCCTGCATGTGCCCGACCGGGATCCACCCGGCATGCCCACCAGGGGGCGATGCTCTGCCCATCTGGGGCGTTGCTTCGCTGCAACCGGAGGCATTCTAGCACCTGAGGTAGAGGCCATGGAGCCATCCTCAGTGCCTGGGCCAACTTTGCTCCAATGGAGCCTTGGCTACAGGAGGGGAAGAGAGAAATGAGAGAAAGGAGAGGGGGAAGGGTGGAGAAGCAGATGGATGCTTCTCCTGTGTGCCCTGGCCAGGAATTGAACCTGGATTTCCACACTCCGGGCTGACTCTCTGCCGCGGAGCCAATCGGCCAGGGCTCCACCCTTTTATTGAATGAGCTGAGGAATATATGCTCACACACATTTACCTCTAGTATCTGTCTATGGGAACCATGAGTTCACACTGATAGTTCCAATTCAACACCACAATTTTGTTCTTATTTCCTCCCTTTTCATAGTTGTAATTCCTTTCTCCAGCTGGCTTCATTTCCTTAATACATTTACTTAAATTGATCAGTCCCCCTGGATGTAGCCAAACTGGGGTTCCAGTCCGTGCCAAGTCGCCTTCTGCAGGTCCCCTCCTCATGTGCGCAGGGCCACCCCTCTCGTTGCCTCTCTGCCTGTCCTCCTGACCCCACTTGGGGTTCAGCACCCTGCTCTGGGCCACCTTGCTTGTTCCTGCCTGATGACTTGTGGACTGAACTGTTGGGAACGGGTTTAAAGAAAGGCTCTAATAACTTTAAAATATATAGACGTAAGTCCATTGTTCGGCTCACACCTGGCTACTTTTGTCTTGAGATTAAGTAAACCTGGTTAAAACTTCTTACTGGCCTTTAAACACATTATATACACATATATTTGACTTTGATTCACTTAAGTGTCCCTAAATATGCCAACGCCCTTGCCACTACCTGTGTTTCCCTCATTTCCTCCTCTTGGTGGCCAATGCCTTTGACTTGTTTACTTGATTCTATTCTGTCCATTTCTCCAGGAACTTGCCTTATTATGTATTTGTCTTTTTGATCTTAAATTAAAAATAGGTAAAATCTCCTTCCCTATAACACTCTCCAACTATCATTTTCCATCACTTGAGAGCTAACTTTCTGGAAAGAATGAGGTCCTAGGCAAATACCTTATAAATTCCTTCTCCTTGCTATTCCCCAGCCCGCCAGAGTCGGGCTTCTGCTCCCCTTGCCTGCAGTGCACGATCTGCTGGGCTTCCTCGGCCCCTGCGCGGCTCCTGACACTGTCACACTTGGCCTGGGCCTTCAGTGCGTTCCCTCCTGCTCTCCGGTGGCTCCTTCCTCGTCTCCTGGATAGGCTTCTCCTCCTCCTCCAGCGATCCCCTAGGTGAGGGCTAGCCCCAGGGGGCTGTCTTCTGCCCCGTGTTTGGTTATCTGCACCTTCTCCAGAAATAATCTCGTTTACTCCGCATGCTTAATTGATGTCAGTATGGGACACACTTAGGAAGGTACAGTTCCTGGCCTGCTTTTCTGTGTTCCAGACCAGATTGCCTTCCTCTCTCCTGGACATTGTCATTTGGATGGGCTCCCGACTTGTTGAATTCAACATGGTGAAAACAGCCCCTTCTCTTCTTCCTGTGTTCTCTTTTTCAGTGAATGGTAGCCCATCTTCATCGATACTGGGAACCATTCAAGCCTCAACAAGTCTCCCTCTTCTTAGCTTTGGGATCTTTTCCTTCTCTTCCTCCCCACTGCTGTTGCCCTGGGCCAGAAGCATAGCGTTTCTTTTCTGGGTAGCACAAAGGCTTTGAAGTGAAATTTCTTTCTTTTAGCCTCTTGTTCCTCCAGCACAGCCTTCAGCGGTGCATGGATGGAAGAGCTCATTGTCACAGCTAACACTTATGAGCACAGACCCGTCCTGAGGGCCGCTGATACACATGTGAATGAATCATGGGGAAAGCAGGGAGGCCACTAAATACAAAAAGAATACAACGTGGCCCTGGCCGGTTGGCTCAGTGGTAGAGCGTCGGCCTGGTGTGCGGAAGTCCCGGGTTCTATTCCCGGCCAGGGCACACAGGAGAAGTGCCGATCTGCTTCTCCACCCCTCCCCCTCTCCTTCCTCTCTGTCTCTCTCTTCCCCTCCCGCAGCCAAGGCTCCATTGGAGCAAAGATGGCCCGGGCGCTAGGGATGGCTCCTTGGCCTCTGCCCCAGGCGCTAGAGTGGCTCTGGTCGCGGCAGAGCAACGCCCCGGAGGAGCAGAGCATCGCCCCCTGGTGGGCAGAGTGTCGCCCCCTGGTGGGCGTGCCAGGTGGATCCCGGTCAGGCGCATGCGGGAGTCTGTCTCACTGTCTCTCCCCGTTTCCAGCTTCAGAAAAATACAAAAAAAAAAAAAAAAAAAGACAACGCAATTTTCAATGAGTTGATGTTTGTAAGGTGTGTAGAGCCATGCTTGGCACATACCAACAGCTTGTTAAACTATGGAAAGGGTGCAGACAAGCACAGAGTAGGGTAGGAGCCGAGGGTGCTGTGGGAGGGCGGAATAGCTCTGAGTGAAACAATCCCTTTATTATTAGGAGACAGTCAGGAGGAAACAGCCGAGTCCTTGTGACTGTTTCTATATATTTTCTGAAGACGTTTGATGCTGTCAGCCTCATGTGCTGGCGTCTTTTTCTGATTTAGATACCGTGTCTCTGTAGGTGGCGACAAGCCACCTACTGGGCCTGGGCTTTGCACTTCCATTTCCTCACCAAATCTAAAACTGATTGTGCAGTTAGGTTAGAGGGTCCCCAGATTTCTTCATTGTAGAAAAGTCTTGGGTCCTAGGATAAGATGGCCAGCGAAACATGCGGGTTTGGGTCTTTAAGACAAGGTAAGGCTTTTTATAGATTTCAGGGAGTGGATTGTAAATGTTGAGAAATAATTTTGCTGTGCTCTTGTTTGGTTCTCTTTTGTTTTCCTACAGTTTTTATTTGCTATAAGCACACCAAAATTCATTCAGCCTCAATGTCTCCTTTGTCGATAGTTACAGCCCTGGTGGACAAGATTGGTAAGCAATATTGTTTTCGATGCCTACTTAGAATTCTTAATGATTACAAGACATTATTTTTTAATTTAAATCATTTTTTATTTTTCAGTTACAGTTGACATACAATACTATATTAGTTTCAGGTGTACAGTCAGTGATTAGATATTATGTAACTTACTAAGTGATCATCCCGATAAATTTTGCACCAACCCAGCACCATACATAGTTATTAGAATATTATTGACTATATTCCCTAGGCTGTACTTTACATCCCCGTGACTATTCTGTTAGATACAACCAATTCGATTACAAGATATTACTGAGATTAGAATTATTTTTCTTTTATGGGGGGGAATTTTTATATCTATTTGCATGTGGAAATGTTTAGAATGCTGTGTACCACAATATTTATGTTAATTATCTTTGAGTGGAAGGATTTTGTGTGGTTTCAGTTATACTTTTGATATTTGCATTGTCTACGTTTTTCAAAAAGCCTTGCAAATTTCTTCTTATGTCAAAAAGGTGATTATGTTTGGAAGACAAAAAAGAAATGTAGTGAAATTTACCAACATTTCCAATGAAATTGTCCATTTACAGCACAGAAAATTTTGAACTCAGATTGATTTTCTGTTCTGCAGATGTGTGTCAGAACAGCTTAAGCCCAGAGCACGACATCAAGTTCAGTGGCCATGTTAGCTGGGTTGGGAAGACATCTATGGAAGTGAAGATGCAGATGTTCCAGGTGTGTAAGCACCCCAAGACTGCCCCGTTTCAATTCAACCCACTAGTCTTAGTGAAAGAAAAGCTTATTTGCCTGTGTGTCCCTAGACAGGGCTAGAGCTCACCACTTTTAGAAAATCCGTGGCGAGTTCAGGTCACACAGATGGTGGGTTATTACTATCTTCCTCCTGGATAAAGACTGACACGTTACTTGGTGTTTGAGTTTATTACTTTCAGATGATCTCAGCTCCCCTTTAAGGTACTTGTTTCACGTTTTCACAAAAATCTGGGTTATGTTATGCGTGAATGGGATTGGTCACTATGTGTTAGATTCCTGGCTGCTGTAACAAAGTTCCACAAACAAGATGGCATAAATGAACTGAAATGAATTGTCTCACAGTTTGGAGGCTGGAAGGCCGAGATCAAGGTCTTGGCAGGACCATACTCCCTCTCCAACTTGTAAAGGAGAACCCTCCCTCGTGTCTTCCCGGCCTCTGGTAGTTTGCTGCCAGTCCTTGGCGTTCCCTAGCTTGTCGTGTAATGCTTCAGTTTCTGCTGGCATCGTGATGTGGCATTTCCCCATGTGTGTCTGTGTCTCTCTGTCTCTCCTCTTTTTGTAAAGACATTAGGAATATTGAATCGGGGCCCACCCAACTCCAGTATGACCTCATCTTAACTGATTATATCCGCAACACCTCTATTTCCAAATAAAGTCATGTTTGTAGACACCAGGGATTAGGACATTGACTTACCTTTTTGGGGGCATAGTTCAACCCAGGACAGTCACTTAGACCAGTGAGGGTGGTTAGCTATTTCGAGGACCGGCACACTGGCGGTTGGAAAGCACTGACTCAGACTGTTTACAGCAGTTAGGAACCGCCTCTCTACAGAGCAGAACACAGAATAGCAATTATAAAGAAATAAAGACATTTGACAAGAGAAACTCCTTCAAAGAGGATAATAGCACAGGATCAGATAATTCAGCATATGTCCAAGGTTTCATCATGAAAACGTATTTAAGAAGGACTTTCTTAGTTAGGCCAGGGTATTTAGTAGAACTATTCACTCAGATACATTTTTTTTTTCTGTATGAGATTATGAAGCACTTCATGTTTTGGTAAAAGTCTGAAGCTTGCTTTGCTGGAATTAAAGTTATTTATCAAAATAGTTGTGTTTTTTTTTTTATCAGATTCTGTATGTAAGCAGTTGGATTCTGTAACTCCTGTGTAGCTGTAACCAACAGTAACTATTTCTCTTTCTTTTTTAGTGAAGGAGAGAGAGAGGGGGAGGGACAGACAGGAATGGAGAGAGATGAGAAACATCAACTCGTAGTTGCGGCACCTTAGTTGTTCATTGATTGATTCTCATACGTGCCTGACCAGGGGGCTACAGCCGACCCGCTGACCTTGGGCCCATGCTGGCAACCTCGGGGTTTCAAACCTGGGTCCTCAGCGTCCCAGGTCCCTGTTCTATCCACTGTGCCACCGCCTGGTCAGGCTGACAGTAACTTTTTAAAACAGAACACAGAGTAGTTGGGGATGCTGCTATGATTTGTTCACGTACTTTTTAAATCTTCCTGGCTGATTTCTAGCCTGCTCAGTGCTATGTGCTGGCATAGGACCAGCTTTTTAGGGAATTGTGTGACAATTTGAATCTAGGATAGTAAGTTGAAAAAGTGATACAGGAATTTTTGGGAGGAGAGGACCAATGAAAATCAGTGTCACCTGACCAGTAAAGGCACAGTGGATAAAGCATTGGCCTAGGAGGGCATTGAGGTCCCAAGTTTGAAGTCCTGAGGTCACTGGCTTGAGTGCAGACTCACCAACTTGAGCGCAGGGTTTCTGGCTTGAGCGTAGGATCGTAGACATGACCGCATGATCACTGGCTTGAAGCCTAAGATCGCTGGCTTGAAGCCCAAGGTCACTGGCTTGAATCCCAAGGTCGCTGGCTTGAAGCCCAAGGCTGCTGGCTCGTCTGGAGGCCCCCAGTCAAGGCACATATGAGAAGCAACCAATGAACAACTAAGGTGCCACAACTCTGAGCTGATGCTTCTCATCATCTTTCTTCCTTCAGTCTGGTAGTCCTCGATCTTGACCTGCAGTGATTCATAGGGCAGCAGTCATTGCTCAGGTTTCTGCTGACTGCCAGTCTTGTTCTCAGTGCTTGGGGTACACATGTGAACGAAAATGGTCTTTGTCCTGAAGGAGCTTGTGGTGCAGCAGGGAGGCAGCCCCGTAAGCATTCGTGATCTAGCATGTTAAGTATCATGCAGCATTTCTCGACAGGGACACTGTTGGCATTGTGTATGGGGAAAGTCCTTTTATCTGCAAGACTGTCCCCTGCATTGTGAAGTGTCCAGCTCCTTGCTTACCCCCATCCTACTAGTAATGTCTCCCAAGTCATGTGACGACAGCCCCAATCAGCCCTCCACATTTCTAAATGTCCCCTTTGGGGGTGAGAACCCTAGTCAGGAGAAGGTTTTGTTTCAGGTGAGCTGGCAAACAAAGGAGGGAGTGGTGAGGGGTGCCAGGGAGCAGGAAAGGGTGATTGGTCCGGGGAGAGGGGGTGAGGTTGATGAATGCAGCCGTGAGGACAGCGTCACAGGCAGCTGCGGAGAGGGTTAGACAGCGTGGTGCGTTCCAGGACCTCCAAGCTGTTAGCTGTGGGGGGGGGGAGTGTTTGTGAACATCTAGAGGGGACTCTGGGCTCTCTGGTGGAGGGCTTCCTGTGTAGGGCTTAGAGCAGAAGCTAGAAGAGGGCTGGGGGAGGTAACAGCCTGAACAGGCATTAGTCACGAGGGCTAGTGATGAAGCAACCAGATGTACCTGCCCTCAGGTTACGATCGCACTTTATGATCGGATTGTCCTGGAAGTACAGACTTCGAAGGGGTAAAGGAACACCTTGAAACCTCAAACGCTTGTGAATTGTAAATATTTACTTTAATCCACAGAATTACCAGTGATCTTACTCCTTCTTTGGAGCCCCTGTGGTCGGCTATGGAATCAGAAACGTGCTGATAGTTGGCACATGAAGGGACCGTGAGAATACTAACATCAGTGCGAGTGCAGGGCCCCCCCTGGCTCTGTGCGCCCCTTTGAGCACAGAGGGGCTTGAGGAGAGGCAGAACTCGCGTGAAGCAGGACAGCGAAATGGTGCTGCAGAAGGCCCTGTGGGTCCCAGGTGTGCACAGTGCCAAGCCTGTCGTTCACACCCATCCGCATTTTGTGCAGTGCACTTCAGAGAGAGGGAGGGAGAGAGACAAACTGATTTGTTGTTCCACTTATGTATGCATCCATTGGTGGTTCCCGTTTGTACCCGGACCGGGGATTGAACCTGCAGCCTTGGTGTATCGGGACGATGCTCTACCACCTGAGCTCCCGGCCAAGGCACTTCTCGTTTTCTAATTGCAGCCTTTCTCAAAGCATGCGTGATATCGATTAGAATTGCAGTAGGTATTCCCAGGAAGTGCATTTCTTACATCTGCATTTTCTTTCCTTTGTTCTTTAGTTACATGGCAATGAATTTAATCCTGTTTTGGAAGCAACATTTGTAATGGTGGCTCGTGATTCTGAAAATAAAGGGTAATTATTCTTTGTTTCCCTCATTCTTTGATTTGAAAATTGTCAATGATACATAACACCGGAGAGAAGAGCATAATGAATATGCACCCATCACCTAGAGCAGGGGTCCCCAAACTTTTTACACAGGGGGCCAGTTCACTGTCCCTCAGACCATTGGAGGGCCAGACTATTAAAAAAACTATGAACAAATCCCTATGCACACTGCACAGATCTTATTTTAAAGTAAAAAAAAAACAAAACGGGAACAAATACAATATTTAAAATAAAGAACAAGTAAATTTAAATCAACCAACTGACCAGTATTTCAATGGGAACTAGGCTCCTCTCACTGACCACCAATGAAAGAGGTGCCCCTTCCGGAAGTGCGGCGGGGGCCGGATAAATGGCCTCAGGGGGCCGCATGTGGCCCGCGGGCCGTAGTTTGGGGACCCCTGACCTAGACTTAAGAGTTTTAACGTTTTTGCCATATTTGCTTCATCTGTTTGTTTTGTAAAGTATATTATTTTTTCATAATTAAAAAAATGTATTTATTTTTAGAGAGAGAGAGGAGAGAGGGGGGATAGTAGGAAGCATCAACTCCCATATGTGCCCTGACCAGGCAAGCACAGGGTTTTGAACCAGCCATCTCAGCATTCCAGTATTTTTATTTTAAAGCCAATTCCAGACATAATGACATTTCACCTCTAAACACTTTAGTGTAGGCATCTCTTTAAAAATGAAAATGGTTTCTTAATTACCATTAGCACACCTAACAAAAAAACCCACTAGTAAATCCTTAGTATATTCTAATAGTTCATATCAGTTTTCCCCAAATATCTTTTCAATGGTTTTCTCAAATTAGGATCCAAACCGAGTCCACGTATTACATTTGACTTTTTTTTTTTTTTAAGTTTTTTTTTTTAAGTCTTTATTTATTTATTCATTTCAGAGACAGAAAGTGAGTCAGAGTGAGGGATAGACAGGGACAGACAGACAGGAACGGAGAGAGATGAGAAGCATCAATCATTAGTTTTCCATTGCGCTTGCAACACCTTAGTTGTTCATTAATTGCTTTCTCATATGTGCCTTGACCGCGGGTCTTCAGCAGACCGAGTAACCCCTTGTTGGACCCAGCGACCTTGGGTTCAAGCTGGTAGACTTTTGCTCAAACCAGATGAGCCCACGCTCAAGCTGGCGACCTTGAGGTCTCGAACCTGGGTCCTCTGCATCCCAGTCCGACGCTCTATCCACTGCGCCACCGCCTGGTCAGGCTTACATTTGACTTTTATGTCTTGTAAGCCTGTTTTGTTGGTTAATAGCTTTATTGAGATATAATTCACATATCATATAACTTACCCATTGAAAGTGTGCAGTGTTATTACGGCTTTTAGTGTATTCACAGATCAGAGAGAGAGTTGTGCGGTCTCTAAAGGCTGTTTAAACCCAGAATAGTTATGGTCCCCACTGCCCCCTTACTGATTTATCAACTCGTTGAAGGCTGGATCGGTCCTTCTGTGCAGTGTTCAACTTTCTGGGTCTGTCTCATTGCTTTCTCGTGGTATTTTGTTGTTGTTGTTGTTGGACTTGTTTCTCCACTCCTAGGATTTTCTGTAACCTGAAGTTAGATCTAAAGCCTTGATTAGATTCAGGCTCAGCATATTTGGCAAGAGCAGTATCTGTGTGTCTCATAGTGTAGGTCATATTGCATCATATCAGGAGGTCTAGATTGTCTCACTCAGAGTAACGCCGAGATTGATGCATGGGTTCACATAGTGACTGATTGAGCTTTCCGCTGCAAAGTTCAGTTGATCCACTTATGCTCACAGGGGCCTACAGGGTGCAGTGTGGGGCAGGGTGTATCCAAACTGGATCTGTCATGCTTCGCATAGCTAGCTCCCAGTCAGTCTTCCTGCGGGACTCTTACTGTCCTTTGTTGGTCACTGCTTTAATCATGCGGGAGTGTAAAATGCTTCTCAAGTTCTGTCATTTCTTTGCCATGTATTAGCTGGAGTTCTGTGAAGAAGACCTTTCTCTTATCAAGTAGGGAACTTGGATTTGTAAACGGAAGCCAAGATTAATGTTTCATCCTTGCCCATTATTTATACCTTTGCTAAATAATGAGTTGGTGCATTAGCTAGTGATGACATGGTTTTTCTACTGTTTTGGCTTTTTAAAGCCATTGTGTGCATGGATTTGTGCACACATTGTGCACAACTTCATTGTGGATGCATGGATTTTAACATATAATGTACGTGTTTTTCCACTGATTGCAGCCATTGCTCTTGCTGCTCAGCGTATATTGTCTTTGGTCAGTGGAGCTCCTTTGAGTTGGCTGCTGTGATAAGCTCTTTCTTTTCCTTTCTTCTTTTCCAAATGAGAGGAGAGGAGATAGAGACAGATTCTGACATGTGCCCTGACCGGGCTCCACCTGGCAACCCCCATCTGGGGCCGATGCTCTGCCCATCTGAGGCCATGCTCGCAGCTGAACCATTTTTAGCACCTGAGGCAGAGGCTCCAGGGAGCCATCGTCAGTGCCTGGGGTTGATGTGCTTGAACCAATCGAGCCATCACTGCAGGAGGGGAAGAAAGAGAGAGAGACAGAGAGACAGAGAACGGTGAGGGGAGGCGAAGCAGATGGTTGCTTCTCCTGTGTGCCCTGACTGGGAATCAAACCTGGGACATCCACATGCTGATGCTCTACCACTGAACCAGCCAGCCAAAGCCAGTGATAAGCTCTTTTGACATTTCCCCATTAGTCTTTGATACATGCCTGCAGTCTGGTGCAATGAGCTATCTTGGGTTTATCTTACACATTTCCTGCCCCAGGCCTGGAATCAGCCATTTCTCCAAGTCCTGGGGTTCCTTTTAGCAGGAACTGGTATTTAGGAACCAAAATCTGGGCGCTAGAACTGCGTGTAGTTACTAGTTGATCATTATGTCTAGGCCTTCTCAGTGGGCAGAGCGTACATGTGGTATAGCAAACAACCAACCAACTTCATGAGTTTATACTGTCATTTTCAAGTCAACTTTAATCATGCAGCATGAACTTATTTGACTTTATACTTCATCTTTTTACTCTTGAATTGAATTTTGGTTCCTAACAGCAGTTACACCCAAGGCCTTCAGCCAGAGAGAAACCTTCTGATTGTGTGTAGGCGTGGCGTGGGAGGGAGTGTGGCAGGATTGCTGTTTGTACAGGGCGGAGTCTGGAGGCCTGTGGGAAGTCCAGTTTGTATTAGAAACTGGACTTAGGAGTCCACGACGAGAACTCATTTCTGCTGCCTGGAAAGCTGCCATGGAAAATGGTGTTAAGATGGAAAATACCTTGGGGACTAATCAGAGCGAAGAATGCCGCTGTCCAGTCTAAGTCCTCCCAGCAGCCCCTGCCGACCAGCTGGCTGCTCCTGGGCCCCGGCTGGGCTCCCGTGCCAGTGCTGGGGGTATTCAGGGTCTTCTCTCAGGCAGTGCATTTCATTTTCCAAGCTGCCATTTCAGTTCCTTTGTTTCCATTGTTGTTTCATCAAACTTTTGGATTCTCCCATAGTGGAATACTGGCTTCCTTTTTGCTCAGTTTTTTTATTTTTAAAAATTTGACACCTACATGCTGACCAGGTGGTGACGCAGTGGATAGAGCATCAACCTGGAACTCAGAGGATCCAGGTTCAAAACCCTGAGGTTGCCGGCTTGAGTGCGGGCCATCCAGTTTGAATGCGGGGTCGCCAGCTTGAGCGTGGGATCATAGACAGAACCCCATGGTCAGTGGCTTGAGCCCAAGGTTGCTGGCTTGAGCAAGGGGTCAGGGAGCCCCCTGGTCAAGGCACATATGAGAAAGCACTCAACGAAGAATTGATGCTTCTCATCTCTCTCCCTTCCTGTCTGTCCCAATCTGTCCCTCTCTCTTTCTCACTAAAACAAAATGTAACACCTACAGAAAAATAGAATAATGGAATGAACATGCATATACCCTTCACTTAAATTCACCGATTAACATTTTACCACCAGCCTTATTTTCCCGCCCTCTCTATCAATATACATATATTTGTTTTTCTGTCTGAATCATTTGAAAGTTTGAGACCGTTTCATCCATGAATAGTTCAGCATGTATCTCCTAAGAGTAAGGTAATTCTACATAACCTCAGTGCTTTTATTATATTCAAGAAATCTAACACTGATATATTATGTAACATACAAGCCATAGTCAAACTTTGCCAGTTGTCCCTAAAAGATCTTTGTAGCTTCTTCCCCTAAGGCGGGATCTGATCAAGGATCATGTATTACAGCTGCTTACCATTTTTCTTTAAAGTAGTCCTCCATTTTCTGTCTTCTACAACACTGGCATTTTTGCAGGGTTCAGGCCAGCTGTCTTATAGAATGTTTTACAACCTTTGTTCCCTCCTGATTAGATTCAGGTGAAACATTTCGGCAGGCAGCCCTGTCCTTTCTTTCTTTCTTTTTTTTTTTTTGTATTTTTCTGAAGTTGGAAATGGGGAAGCAGTCAGACAGACTCCCGCATGCGCCCCGACCGGGATCCACCCGGCACGCCCAGCAGGGGGCGATGCTCTGCTCATCTGGGGTGTTGCTCTGTTGCAACCAGAGCCATTCTAGCGCCTGAGGCAGAGGCCACAGAGCCATCCTCAGCACCCGGGCAAACTTTGCTCCAATGGGGCCTTGGCTGCGGGAGGGGAAAAGAAACAGAGAGGAAGGAGAGGGGGAGGGGTGGAGAAGCAGATAGGCGCTTCTCCTGTGTGCCCTGGCCGGGAATCAAACCCGGGACTCCTGCACACCAGGCCGGCGCTCTAACACTGAGCCAACCGACCAGGGCAGCCCTGTCCTTTCTTAATGTGAACTTTCTACTGTACAGCTGAGTCTGTACAGTAACTGGCAGCCTTCCCTAATTGTTGCAGGTTCTTGTGTGAAGCAGTCAGTGGGCATTACCTACAATGAACAGCACAGACTTTAAAACTAGTGGATAATTGTGCATCTGCTGCTTTTATTAGATAATGACATTTGAACTGTACTCTTTTCTTCTCTTTAGGTCGGCATTTATAAATCCGCT
Source organism: Saccopteryx bilineata (assembly GCF_036850765.1). Classification (NCBI taxonomy): domain Eukaryota; kingdom Metazoa; phylum Chordata; class Mammalia; order Chiroptera; family Emballonuridae; genus Saccopteryx; species Saccopteryx bilineata. Next base: position 128,586,659 of record NC_089502.1, read on the forward strand.
CATCCTTGAAGGCCCTGAGGAAGAAGAGCTCTTTAGACAAGGAGAATGTATATTAATTTGTTTATAATAAGATAATTTTTTTTTTTTGTATTTTTCTGAAGCTGGAAACAGGGAGAGACAGTCAGATAGACTCCCGCATGCGCCCGACCGGGATCCACCCGGCACGCCCAACAGGGGCGACACTCTGCCCACCAGGGGGCGATGCTCTGCCCCTCCGGGGCGTTGCTCTGCCACGACCAGAGCCACTCTGGCGCCTGGGGCAGAGGCCAAGGAGCCATCCCCAGCACCCGGGCCATCTTTGCTCCAATGGAGCCTTGGCTGCGGGAGGGGAAGAGAGAGACAGAGAGGAAAGAGGGGGGGTGGAGAAGCAAATGGGCGCTTCTCCTATGTGCCCTGGCCGGGATTCGAACCTGGGTCCCCCGCACGCCAGGCCGACGCTCTACCGCTGAGCCAACCAGCCAGGGCCAATAAGATAATTTTTTTAAGCAAGAAAGAGGGAGAGGGAGAGGGAGAGGGAGAGGGAGAGGGAGAGGGAGAGGGAGAGACAGGAACAGACAGGAAGGAAGAGAAACGAGAAGCATCAATTCTTCGTTGCGACACCTTAGTTGTTCAGTGATTGCTTTCTCACATGAGCCTTGACTGGGGGGGGCTACAGCAGACCGAGTAACCCCTTGCTCAAGCCAGCAACTTTGGGCTCAAGCCAATGACCTTTGGCTTCAAGCCAGTGACCTTTGTGCTCAAGCCAGTGACCGTGGAGTCATGTCTATGATCCCATACTCAAGCTGACGACCCTGCACTCAAGCCAGTGACCTTGGGGTTTTGAACCTGGGTCCTCAGCATCCTAGGCCAACACTCTATCCCATGTACCACTACCTGGTCAGGCATAAAAAGATACTTTTTTTTTTCATTTTTCTGAAGCTGGAAACAGGGAGAGACAGACAGACTCCCACACGCGCCCGACCGGGATCCACCCGGCACGCCCACCATGGGGCGACGCTCTGCCCACCAGGGGGCGATGCTCTGCCCATCCTGGGCGTCGCCATGTTGCGACCAGAGCCACTCTAGTGCCTGAGGCAGAGGCCAGAGAGCCATCCCCAGCGCCCGGGCCATCCTTGCTCCAATGGAGCCTTGGCTGCGGGAGGGGAAGAGAGAGACAGAGAGGAAAGCGCGGCAGAGGGGTGGAGAAGCAAATGGGCGCTTCTCCTGTGTGCCCTGGCCGGGAATTGAACCCTGGTCTTCCGCACGCTAGGCCGACGCTCTACCGCTGAGCCAACCGGCCAGGGCTAAAAGATACATTTTTAAAAGCACATTAACTACTGCAGAGGAGATTATTTAAGAGTATATATGGACTCCTTGTACCAGTCAAGTACGTTTACTCATTCCAAGAATTTATTGAAATTAAAAATACTTTGTTTTTTGTCCCATGAAGTCCATACTTTGAACGATTTTATTGATCAGCCAGTATTTATTAATTGAAGAAAATTTTTTTCTCATTTTTAATGAAATGGAAGTATATCTTAATGAAATAGCTGCCAGTGGGGCTCTAGGTTAGGATGATTATAAGTGCTTTTTCACTGAGCTGATACAATTTCCACATAGAAGCAAAGACTCACTGCAGGTTTTTGTGAGACATAGGTCCAGTTTCCAGTGGGAGTTTTGCAGTTGGGAAATACTGTCTCTGTAGGGTCCCAGGGAGCCCAGGTCAGGAACCCCTGTGTGTCGTGGGACCCTCCTGACCGCGGCTCCTTCCTGTCCCACATTTCAGTGAACAAAAAGAGAAGGGTCGTCTTCAGCTCCTCGTCGTTATTGAAAATGGCTCCCAGTGCTGAGGAGAGGACAGCCATACACGAGATATTTCTGAATACGCTGGATCCCAAGTGAGTTCGGCTGCTGAGGGGCCGCGCTGGGAAAGCATTGGACCCTCGGCTTTCTCCAGAATCAGGCTTGCCTGAACATACTGGGAATTGTTTCCGAATGTTTTATTTTTCAGCAGCAAAACCATGCCCTTAACAGAGTTTACTGAATCTCTATTTACACAGGACTATAAGTTTTCGGAGCCGAGTTTTGCCCCCTAACGCAGTGTGGATGGAGAATTCAAAACTGAAGAGCCTGGAAATTTGCCACCCTGAGGTATTGCGGTTTAGTGGAAGGTCTTCTGATAGGATAACTTGCGATCCTGACAGTCACTTCAGATTTGATATCATTAAACTGGTCTCTGTTCTTTGGCACTGCTAATTCCTTTGTTCAGTATACAGGGGTGACTGTGACCTTGTATTGCTTTCTTTTTATTAAAGGTTTTACTTATTGATTTTACAGAGGGGGGAATGGGACGAGAAGTATCAACTCATAGTTGCTTCACTCTAGCTGTTCATTGTTGGCTTGTCATATGCGCCTTGACCTGGCAAGCTTGGGGTTTCAAACCGGAAACCTCAAGGTTCTAGGTTGACACTTGATCCACTGCGCCACCACAGGTCAGGTGAGCTTGTATTTCTTAATATTCATTTTATGTCCTATAGGAGAGAAACATTTTCAATCGGATCTTCGGTGGTTTCCTTATGAGGAAAGCCTACGAACTTGCATGGGCTACTGCTTGTAACTTCAGGTAAGTTAGATTTAAGGTAGTCTTTTCTTTCCTTATCCTTTATCCTTTTACATTGGATAAAAGTGTATAGGTTTCAGGTGTACAGTTCCACAGTACATCATCTGTGTATTGTATTGAGTATAAAGGTAGTTTTAACTTCTGAGAAGCAATTTTTATTGCCCCACTGAAATGAAACTTTTTTTAACATGCCTGAGAAAGACAAGGCGTGGGTGTGCTTTTGAAAGAGCCCGCTGAAATGGAACACTTTGGACCAGTCTGGGTGTGGGGGGAATTTTTAAATTAAATGTCACACTGCTGAGCAGCTGAGTTTGGTCATCGTTGTCGAAGGCGGTTACTGTGACCAGGTGAGTCAGTACAGTACAGGCACACCTCGCTTTATTGCGCTGCACAGCTACGGTGGTTTTTTACAGATTGAAGGTAGGACCCTCCACCAGCAGAAAGGTTACGGCTCATTTTCTTTGAGCGCTTGCTTCAGTGCGGCGCTGGAACCGAACCGAACCTGCCGTGTCTCTGAGGTCTGGTCACAGAGGCATCTCTTACCGTTCCCTGCTGCTCAGATCGCTTCCCCTTCTCTAGGTTTCTTCTTTGATCATTTGAATTTTACTTCAGCCGATTGTTAGGGGAAACATAGAGACCGTCTGAATTTTGCAGCTGACCACAAATTCTGCCTCTCCCCATAGTGGTTCCTACCCGTTTGTGGTAGCCGTGGATGATATCATGTTTCAGAAGCCTGTGGAGGTTGGATCTTTGCTGTTTCTTTCTTCCCAGGTAGGTGTGTGACGGTAAAATACAGTTTTTATAAGTCATTTGGGCCTAGAAGAGAAATGTTTGTATTCTGAAGCACCTGCTTCTCTGATGATGACCTGCACCCCTTTCCCAGTGGGACTGACCGACTGTCGTGTGTCACAATGTCTTAGGTTTGCTTCACTCAAGACAATTACATTCAAGTCCGCGTGCACAGCGAAGTGGCTTCTCTGCGGGACAGAGAGCATACGACCACCAACGTCTTCCATTTCACGTTCAGGTCGGAGAAGGACGTGCCTGTGGTTTTCCCCAGGACATACGGAGGTAAGCGGCAATGACTGCTTGTCCCGAACCGAGGGGAAAATTTTTTTTTAATGTTTATTTTATTGATTTTAGAGACAGGAAGGGAGAGAGAGAAAGAGGAACATCAATCTGTCCCCATATGTGCACTGACTGGGGATCGAACCAGCAACCTCAGCGCTATGGGACACTGCTCTAACCAACTGAGCTATCTGGCCAGGGCACAAAGGGAAGAATTTTTAAAGAAATTTGTCACCTTTATTTTTTAAAAAATTTTTTTAGCAAGAGAGAGGGACAGACAGGCAGAAGGAAGAGAGATGAGAGCATCAACTGATAGTTGCGGCACCTTAGTTGTTCGTTGATTTCTTCTCATATGTACTGTGACCAGGGGCCTCCAGTTGAGCCAGTGACCCCCTTCCTCAAGCCAGTGACCTTGGGCTCAAGCCAGTGACCTTGGGCTTTAAGCCGGTGACCACGGGGTTATGTCTTTGATCACATGCTCAAGCCAGTGACCTTGTGGTTTCAAACCTGGGTCCTCAGCATCCCAGGTCGATGCTCTCTCCGCTGCGCCACACTTGGTCAGGCTCCTTTTAAACTGTAGAAGTACATGATGCCTGTTAGTTTGAAAGCATCTCCTTAGGAGATTGTGCTTTTGAGATTCCGCAGCCCCGAAGGCTGGGTTGCCTCGTGGCCGCAGTTGGCTGCGGCTGCTCTGCCCTCCTGGCTGCTGTCTGCAGGGCCGGTGCCAGCTGCCAGCAGCCACCGGTGGTCAGAGACCGGTCCAGCCATGGGAGGGGGCTGGAGTCGGCCGCTCCCTGGGGCACGCGCACCCCCGCCCAGCCGCGCTCGCCCCGCACCGGGCCGCGTTCCCATCACTGCCCCAGTGCTCCCAAGTAGTCTTGTGTTTGTGCCTGGCTGTTCTGAGGTGCTGCAAGTTTCTCTGTGGCTCTCTCTCTTGTGTTTCAGAGTCCATGTTGTACTTAGATGGGCAGCGGCATTTTAACTCCATGAGTGTCCCGGTGACCCTGAGAAAGGAGTACCTTGTGGAGCCCTAGGGAAGCCCACGCTTGCGGAAGAGCGGCGTTCTTCGGCGACCTGGTGCCTGGTGGTTTTCTCATGCTTCAATGTATTCTGCTTTTAGGACAATTAGAAAAGCAGAGCGAGAGAGAGGTTGGGTGGGGCGGGGGGGGGCGGAGGTGTTAACTAATAAACACTTTCAAAACTATTTAAATTGTCAGCCCACATGTTACTTCCTGCCTACTGAAGAAATTGAATTAGGACAGATGCTTTTCTACACCATGAAAACATTCTTTTCTTACACGTCACCCCGACTGTCAGTATGCACGTGGCTTCTCGCCAAGGCGCCGGGGCGGGGCGTCCGTGCAGCCTGACCATTGCTGCAGTTCTCGGTCCTCCCAACCCATCAGCCCTCCGTGGCCCCGTCGGGTTTTGCCTCTCCCCTGCTCTCCGGCTTCTCTTGTTAGCAGAGGGTAGATGAAAAGTTGGGGTGAAGGGACTGGACGGAAGATGTGGCATTCTGAAAGATTTGTGGGAAGCTTTGGCCCCAAAGCCTTAGCAGAGGTGCTCGGAGGCGGGCTGGACAAGGAAACGGGACTGTGTTCCTGCTCCTAGCGCCCACCGCTGGGCCTGGGCGGGTTGTGGCAGTGGTGTCCAACCTTTTTACAGCTGGGGACTGGTGAAAATAGAGTTATTTCAGGGACCACTAAGGCAGAAATCACCATGAGCGTAAGCCAGTCTGAGTAAGATCACTGGGTCTATGATCATCATAAAACAGGATGGTTAACTCGTCCGCGGAGCAGCATTTGAAAACCACTGGTCTAGTCCCTGCTGAGCTATCCCAGTTCAGGCATTTATGACCAAGTTCTTAGTTTTTGCTTAGGTATTTCTTCAATGAGAAGTCTTCAGGGGTGGTGTCTTTATCACCGGTTTCTTTACAAAAGAGTTCATGCTGGTGTGCTTTGCACTACTGTTGTGTGTGCCCGTGTGACGTGGCGGATCCTTTCTTGGGGGAACCCGAATGCCCTGTCTATGTGTTCCCTCTGCTACCTGCATCCTTTATGATGTGATCTGCTTTCTCTCACCTATTTCAGTGGAGCCAGGAGCTGGAAGTCCTCTTTACCCCAGGGAGGTCCGCATTTCTGTTCTGATGAGTTCATGCATAGAGAGGCCTTTCATCTTTCTAAAGACGTGATTCTTTGGGATGTCTGGGCTCACCTGGAGGTTCTTCTGCTTTATGTGGCGTTGGCTGGGCTCACTGAGCCAGCTGTGTTCATCTACGCGTGTGTCTGGTGTGGGAGAGTCTGGCACCTTCGCCTGGGGTGGCAAACACAGGTGGGGGCCAGCCAAGCCTCCTCAGTTGGCTGGTTGTATTTCCTTAACGGTGGTTCAGAGGCTCCCAGAGCAGCCAGACGCTTTCCCAGGTCCTAACTACACCATTCTGCCTCCCCAAGCCATTTCTGTGCGGGCACTGATCAGTGGTGGTAGGGGGTGCCGAGGCTGAGCCCTGGGAAGAGGCTGCAGTTGGATGATTGGGAGGTGCTAGTAAGAAACAACAGCTTCAGAAGGTGATGGTGTCCAGGGCTGGACGGCCAGGGGCGGAGTCCTTGGAAGCGCCCAGCTCTCTTTCTTGGACGTTGGTACTAGTGAGCTGCTCTTTTAGAAACACTTTATCATCAGGTAACATCAGGAAACACTGCCTAGTGTAAGCTAATAATGGATATTAGCTTACAAAGGACTGAAAAGTAGGGCCACGGGGATGCCTGTTTACCTTTGTTTAATCAGTTTTTGTGACACTTATTTGACCATGAGCCTTTTTTTTGTTAATACCTGTGACTAAATTGGAAACACTAGGAGATTGTATAACTTTTACAAAGCTGGGGTCACCTCCTTATTCTATTTTGTAACATGAAAGGGCAGTGCAGTGTAGTGTCCAAGGAGCAAATCGTTTGCACTCTTTTGCTATGAAGAATCAAATACTAGTATTAAGTTTCTCAAAACCAAATTTGGGGTAACATTTTAGATCTCACTGACATTTTCATCTTTCCAGAATTGGCAATCTTGCTTCGGAGTATAATTGCTCACTGTTATTGTTTTATAAAATGAACTTGTCCTGGGTTTCGGCACCAAAAAAAAAAAAAAAAAATTGTGACACTGTGTTTAATCATAAGAAATTCTGAATAATAATTTTTTAGCATTTCACTCCTTTACAGATGAGAAGATGGAGGTGGAAGGAAGTGCATCAGGAGGAAGGTGAAGGTTAGTTAATAAGACATTTGCCTCCATTTTGATAGAATACACGTTTGTTACCTGTTTTTGTTTCTGGAGAAGAGCTTCAAGTTCAAAATCAATGCTTTGTGCTTTAACATGACAGCATTTGGGAGTACTTAGGGAGTCCTCATTCAGTTATAGAACCCCTTGGTAACTTGTATGTTAGTGAAGTGGGGCAAAAAATCACTTACAAGACGTAATCATCATGAAATAAGAATTTTTATCCATGGCTGTGTGTCTGGCACTGTTGAGCTGTACTTTCTCACTTAATTCTTTTTTTTTAATTTATTCATTTTAGAGAGGAGAGGGAGAGAGAGAGAGAGGAGAGAGAGAGAGAAGGGGGGAGGAGCTGGAAGCATCAATTCCCATATGTGCCTTGACCAGGCAAGCCAGGGTTTCAAACTGGCGACTTCAGCATTTCCAGGTCGACGCTTTATCCCACTGCGCCACCACAGGTCAGGCATCGTTTAATTCTTACAATTACCCTTTGAGGTCAATACCATTGTTACTCACGTGTTGCAGTTGAGGACAGGGGGGCTGACAGAGGAAGAATAACTTCGTGAAACCCACCCTGTAACTTTCCAGGTGGGGTAGGCCCAGATTTCATCCATAAAATGTGGCCCTCTGCCTTAGCCACATTTTATACTTATTTTCTCAGCTGTTATGATAAAGGGTTAACTAATGATTTTATATATATATATGGTATGTGTGTGTGTGTGTGTGTGTGTGTGTATATATATATATATATATCTATATATATATATATCAGATAGTGGTGGGATTCAAATAATTTAACAACTGATTCTTTGCCCTAATGACCGTTTTAAGTATAAGAAAAGATATACCGAAAGGTAGTTTATTATTTCATGCATTTAATACTTAAATAAAAACAATAAAAGAGGTACACAAAACTAGATTGTTCTAAGAAAGAGTTTTAAAGTATTAATGGAAAATATATTATAATACCTGACAAAAAACACTAAAACTGTTATTTAAGATATTTCCTGCCTGACCAGGCGGTGGTGCAGTGGATAAAGTGTCGGACTGGGACATGAAGGACTCAGGTTTGAAACCCCGAGGTTGCCGGCTTGACTGCGGGCTCACCAGCTTGAATGTAGTGTCACTGGCTTGAGCGCGGGCTCCTCCGGCTTGAGCGCGGGCTCCTCTGGCTTTAGCGCGGGCTCATCTAACTTGAGTGTGGGCTCACCAGCTTGAGCACAGGGTCATTGGCTTGAGCCCAAAGGTTGCTGGCTTGAAGCCAAGGTTGCTGGCCCTTGGTCAAGGTGCATATTAGAAAACGGTCAATGAACAACTAAGGTGCCGCAACGAAAAATTGATGCTTCTCATCTCTCTCCCTTCCTATCTCTCTGACCCTCTCTCTCTCTCTCTGTGTCTGTCAAAATAAAAAGGTATTTCTATATTGCTAGTTCAAGTGATAGATTAGGGGGACTCATCGCTTCAGGTTCCATTTCTTCCTCCATAAAAGTAGGGTGTTTTCTCATCCCACCACCTCCTGATTCCATCACTTGATTCAGCTGTTCATTAGTGAAATATTTTAATGAATATATTTAATAAATGTCATCATAAACTTCAAATCCTATTTAAGATTTGTATACTAAAAATAAAGGGAACCTCAGAATAAAATAGGCCATTCTGGAAAACATTTAGTAATCCAGAGGCACTGAGAAATTATACCCCAGAGGAAGGATTAGAGCAGCGGTCGGGAACCTTTTTGGCTGAGAAAGCCATGAACACCACATATTTTAAAATGTAATTCCATAAGAGCCATACAATGACCCAATGTATGTTACTCATTATCCAATAAAAATTTGGTGTTGTCCCGGAGGACAGCTGTGATTGGCTCCAGCCTCCCGCAACCATGAACATGAGCGGTAGGAAATGAATGGATTTAATACATGAGAATGTTTTATATTTTTAACATTATTTTTATTAAAGATTTGTCTTCGAACCAGATGCAGACATCAAAAGAGCCACATCTGGCTCGCAAGCCATAGGTTTCCGACCCCTGGATTAGAGTAACCGAAGAAAGGGTAGGGATATTGTGATTTTTGCATCACAAAAATTGTGCTTTAATGAGGGGAATAACATGGCTAACACAAATGAACAAAACCACGATGGAAGTAAAATGACAATTACAGATGACAAGGTGTTGTTATAGTAGGCATTTATTGTATCCTGATTTTATTTAATCTTATGTATTTGTGTGTATACATATCCATGTGTGTGTGTGTGTGTGTGGTATATTTTGAACTATGGGTCATGACCTATTAATGGATTATGAAATTTAGTGAGTTGTGATCAGCATTACAAACAAAAGATCAGAATGCATCATGATGCATGGCAATGGGAAGTGTGTGAAACTTCTTATGCACATGCATGTTGCACATACACATTCACCTGTGTGCTAGGTCACAATGTAATATGTACTTCTAACTGGGTTAGGGCTATTGGTGGGAGTACACTCAGTACGAATTAAGATGCCTACTTCACTTGTACTTGGTTTTGAATTGGTCTTTGTTTTATTTTTATTTTTTACTGCCCTATGTGTGGCACTCACGACAGAAGCCTTTTTTTTTTTTTTTTTGGGTCTGAACTTTTTAGTAATTTTTAAAAATGAGATTCATTAAAAAGAAAAAGACAAAAACATTCATGAGTTAGTTGTTGCTTTTAGTTTATCCTGAAAGGGGGCTCAGTCCTTAGCAGGTGGCTGAGGGATTTGTGCTCCAGGCGCCATCTCGTGGCCTTTGGGTTACAATGCAGGGTACTGCCTTTGGTAGAAAACTTGCAAATCCTGTTTCTTTATTTTATTTATTGATTTTAGAGAGAGGGAAGAGAAGGGGGGACGCTGGAAGCATCAAATCATAGCGGTTGCTTCTTGTATGTGCCTTGACCGGGCAAGCCCAGGGTTTCTACCTGGTGGCCGCAGCGTTCCAGGTCGACACTATCCACTGCACCATCACAGGCCGGGCTACAAATCCTGTTTCTGATGTCCCAGCTGGGCTGTAGGCTGTACAAATGAGTGTGAAGTTAATGAAAGCACACCTGCATATTCATTTCTGACCTTCCGTTCACCATGGCCACACCCTGGACTGCTAAGCTTAGCCAGTCAGCTCTCAATATGCTCTTGAAGTTGGGTTGCAAGTACAGTCTTTTTACGTAAGGATGGCGCACTCAGAGGGGCACAGCCTTCAGTGGAGGAACAGGGATGGTTTGCACTCCCCCCATCCGTTTTCCTTGCACCGCAGTTGCTCCTGCTCTACCAGGAGCCACCACAGGTGAGTGTTTTTGGCCTTGATTACACCGGATTGCTCTCATCTGGGAGACCGTGCCACCTTTTTATCTGCATTGCCTAGCAAAGCACCCTGCACACGTGTCGGTGATAACTGGTCTGCATGAACATATGCATGATTTAGGTGGATTTGGGTGTTTGGCTTGGCTTTTGAACTTTTTGAGTTAAAGAAAGTGGACCTTTAAAACTACATTTTTAGGATTTTTACATAAGTGTACAACATTATGCCAGAATTGTGTTGTTAATAATAGAGTTGGTGAAAGTTGCTTTGCTACCTAAGATTAAATACTATGCTAAACATTTTCCTTCCTTTTAAAAGCTTGGGAAAAATTGTAATGAATCTCTATAAGTGTTTGTACGTTTACACACACGAGCATACATATCTGTCTCTCCTGACAGAGACCTTTACTTTTATGTATCCGTTTACCCGAGATGTACATTTCATCCCATTCATATGTTAATAAGGCCAGTGAGAGAGATTTCAGTGACATTGCATTGTCAGAAAGTTCACGGGCAATGCAATGCAATACAATGATGCATTCATGATAGCAGGTTAGAGGACCCAACATCACTAAATAGTAAAATAGTGATTAATATATTTGAGAAAAAATATACAACTTGGAAGTCTACTGACAGATGGAAAGTTTAGGATGCAGGATTAGATGTGCCCACAGAGAAGCAATGATGGGAGTGGGGGACTGATTTTTTTTTTAAACACATATTTTTTTAATTTTATTTTTTATAGTGACAGAGAGTCAGAGAGAGGGATAGGGACAAACAGGAATGGAGAGAGAGAAGCATCAATTACTAGTTTTTCGTTGCGACACTTAAGTTGTTCATTGATTGCTTTCTCATATGTGCCTTGACCGCGGGCCTTCAGCAGACTGAGAAACCCCTTGCTTGAGCCAGCGTCCTTGGGTCCAAGCTGGTGAGCTTTTGCTCAAACCAGATGAGCCCGTGCTCAAGCTGGCAACCTCGGGGTCTCGAACCTGGGTCCTCCGAATCCCAATCCGATGCTCTATCCACTGCGCCACCGCCTGGTCAGGCTTCTTTTTGTTTTAATGTCTATTTTTTCCATCATTTTCCATTTTTAAAGTCACTTTTTTCAATTTCAGTTGGTATACAATATATTAGTTTCCATTGTGTACCCCAATGATTAGACATTACATAACTAAGGGATCACTCCTATAAATCTCAACCCCATCAGACCCCATGCAGTTATTAGAATATTATTGACTATATTTGTTGTACTTTACATGCCTAATGACTATTCTGTATCAAGCAATTTGCACTTGATCTTAGCCAAAAGGCCTAGAAGCAATTGTAACAACCAACTTGTACTTCTTAGTCAGGACTGATTTTTTGCATGAGATTCTGGGGACTAGGCAATCCCTGGAGTGCTAAGAGCCCAGAAATTAGAATGAGCTTGTCTGCAGTTTGAAGTCTGAGTCTCCCTCTGCTAATTAGCTGTGTGGCTTTGAGTAAGCAGTTATGCGAGCTTGTTTCCTTGTCTGTGAAGTCAAGAACTGAGACTAACTGTGAGGACTAGAGGAGCTAGTGCCCGTCACCGGCCTAACAGAAGGCCGGCCGCACTGGACCACATACATGGTAGTCAGCGTTGCTGCCTGTTTGATTCCATCGGACGTATCTTAGTTTGGAAAGAGAAGAACAACTGCCTGGCTTTGGGCGTCAGTGTCTAACTTCAAATATCTTTGGACCCTGACATGGATTTTTTATATTCTCCAAGAAATCACCACTGGACACAATGTGGTAATCACATGATGTCCTTTATTGACAACGTTCAAGCGTCATGACCTGAGAAGTATTTTTCAGTTCAGTTTGTCGAAATACTTCAGTTTTCCAGCTGGATCTGGGATTATCTGTTAAAAGAAAAAAACAAATTAACCACTTTCAAAGCCAAAGTACATCCTTAGTAGTCTGATAGTAGTTGCCCATCTCTCAACTAAAGATGAGACTGTGAGTGTACCAAATGATACCATGTCTATAGAAAGACTGGGTTTGTCCTACCTACCAATCTCAGCTATCCCAAAAGGCAAATGCTTTGCTAACAAATTAACAGCTGTACTCAGGCGCCCCAGACGGACTTACAGCTCTTCTCTTGGCCACCAGGCTTTCATGGCGTCTTCCGGTCTGATCTAATTAAACCAAACACATTGAGAGACCATGGCTACAGATGTTAATGTATTTCTCAAACCACCTGCTGATGAAGTGTGGGTGTGCCATGACAGCAGCGTGTTGAAATGGAGATTTTGGAGGCCCAGAATGCAACCTCTTCATCTCTACTGCAAAGTTGAAAATACACGCAAGTCCAACACGGGCTGTCACCTTCAGTAACTAGGGAATGAACAAGTAACTGAACAAAGGGAATGCTGCCTCGCAGATCACGGCCCTAGAAACCTGTTAGACTTGCAAAACTTTCCATATAAATCGTCCTCACATTAACTGTTACTTGATAGTTATAAAGTACATTTATTTCTATATAGAAAATCTCTTGTAATCAGCTAATGATAGTTCTATATGCGTTTTCTTTGTACTTGTTCTTCAGTATGACATCAACATTACCTGGTTTCTCAGGCGTCACTAAAAGGAGTATTCTGTCTTTGCCATTTATAATCTCTCTGCATTTAAAGTCAATTTTCAGGTACTTATGGAACAACCAGTTCCTTCACCACCAGTGTGCTGGGCAGTGGGGAACACAGGACCACTGCCACACCCCACCCACCCCCCCGGCACACACAAGCACGTGGGAGACGTGTATACACGACTGTTGTGATGCACTGCACAATACGAGTATGTACAACACGGGCTGGGTGACTCAGAGGCTGAGGTGGCGTTCGGGACTGTCTCAGAGCGGAGGTGGCATTTCAGTTGGTCTTGAAAGAGTAGAATTTAGAGGGGACAGGTGTCCAGGCTCTAGAGAACAGGTGTGAAAGAGCAGGGCTTGTTTGGGGGAAAGGTGTCATGGTCCGCTGGGAGCACTGCGCCTGTGCGTCAGGCCAGTCACAGGGAGGAGGACCCGGGAGAGGCCCGGGGACACAGAATGCAAAGGCTTCAAGGTGGTGCCCCGAGGAGCTGGACTTTGTCCTGTGCGTGCTGGGCAGCCGCTAAGGGGCTCTGGTCTGGAGAATGACGTGACTGGAGAGGAGAGAAACTGAGGTCCAAGAGACAGATCAGACCTGGGCAGTACATGGGGGGGGGCACGGACGGATGGACTGAGGGATATGGAGACAAAACATTCAGCTGTGTTCAGAGACCCGCCACAAAGCCTTTTCTGGCCCTACGCCCCCCCCTCTATTTCTTGAACGTTCACACGTGGTCCCTGCTCTCAGCGCAGAGACCACTGAGACGGAGATGGAGACCAATGGGGTGTGATGCATCAGGCGCTGGGCCCCGCAGCTCCGGGCAGGCCCCAGCCAGAAGGCCTCGTCCACAAAGGCTCTGTAAGGCTCTCAGGCCGGGCCTGCGGCTTCTGATTCACACTTCTGTCTGTAAGCCTCACAATCAGTAACTGCAAATTAACCTATGACTGACTGATCATTTCAAGTATGTAGTGCTCCAAGTCCCCCCACCCCTTTTTTTAAGAGAGAGAGAGAGAGGAGCATCAACTTGTCTCACCTAACTGCGCCACTGACTGCTTCTCACATCGACCAGAGCTAAAATGGGCAACCTTGGGTCCAGCCGATGCCCTGGGGATCAACCCTGGGCTCGAGTTGGTGACCCTGGCACTCCAGGATGACACACTATCCACTGGGCCGCTGGCCAAGGCACTTAAAGTCCCTTTAATGCTCAACTTTAAATCCATCTGACACCCATCAGATCTATGTAGAGGTGAATCAAGTTATATTATAACATGAACTTTGACCCAAAAGGGCAAAGGTGTTAGGCACACCCATCAGAAACTGGTTTAAAATTAGTGAAATGTCACTTTACCTAATATGACTGTGGTTTCGGAGGGAATTTCTACTTCTCATTCATTGGCTGTGGCTAATGGTACTGGCTTTTCTATTTTTTGGTTTGCTAAGGAAGAACATATTAGTCTATATTTTTCTTTTATCCTAAGATGACAGTTTCTTCCTCTAATGCTCTAGTGCAGGCGTCCCCAAACTACGGCCCCGCGGGCTGCATGCGGCCCCCTGAGGCCATTTATCTAGCCCCCCACCGCACTTCCGGAAGGGGCACCTCTTTCACTGGTGGTCAGTGAGAGGAGCACTGTATGTGGCGACCCTCCAACGGTCTGAGGGACAGTGAACTGGCCTCCTGTGTAAAAAGTTTGGGGACTCCTGCTCTAGTGTTTTCCCTAACTCCAGTTTATGTAAAATTCTTGCTTTTTAGAAGATAACATGTTCATTAAAAAATAGTTCAAGCAAGTTTCTGAATGGTATTTTGGCCAGACTCCTTCGGGGTTGTCTATAAATTAGTCTCCCCGTGAAAGAGCGTGCTCGTTCCATTCCTTCCGTGATAAGGGCTCGAGAGTCATTAGCTTCAATGTTAGTTAAGCTAGATTTTTCTCAAGAGCTTTTAACTGTATATAAAAAGGCTATGTTTGTGACTATTTTCTTTTTCTACAATATAGGAAAAAAACCCCAGAAATGATCTCTTAGACCTTTGAATTTCTTTTACCAAGTCTCCATTGTTCCCTTTTGTTGTTGTTCTTTTTAATGGTCTATTTAGCTGGATGTTTGGCTTTAAAATTCACAGCATGGGGTTGCCCCTTCTGCTTTCTCCCGGTTCAATTATCTCTCTACACTACGGGTCAGAGGTCGCCTGTCCTGCGCTGCTCCGAGCACCGCCCCTCTCACCATGTTCCCCTCACGCTGCTCCCCTCACACACTGCGCAGGCGTCAGCACAGCGCCAGGACAGGTCTTCCTAAGGCTGGCATTTGGGTTTGGACCGACATCCCCTTAACAGAAAACTCAGCGGGACTTACTGTTTCACTTCCAGGTTTCCATCCAGCAGGGCAGACTGAAAGGAACAAAAATTGGACAAGACAGTTAGTTCAAAAGCAGAGTTCAGTTCTCTTCAGCAACGCCTGGCTTTCCTTTTTCTGAATGAAAATAAAAATGGAGCCGAGAGTAAGGAGACCGTTTCTGGGCCGCTGGACAGCTCACTCCTGTGAGCTGGGAGCTCGCCTGCTCACACTAGGAATTTCAGCCACCGGGCTAGCTGGCAGGCGCGCTCTTGCTTTGTGCCTGCCAATTACGTTTAGTTACGTTACAACGGGAGAAACCGGAGCGGAGTGCTCCTCTAGGAAAGCTGCAGAGCTTTGGAATCCGTGAACCGAAAGGTCTGCGCATGGCACAAGTCCCCCCAATTTACCTCAACTTACAGCTTATCTGCTGCTTCCTGCAGTACTTTGTACTGATCCCCTGGTTTGCTGTTTGTCAAAAGAGACTTTAAAATCATTCAAAAAGTAGGGTTTCCCTTTGATTTAGAATGCCCCTTGACCCAGCTACTGAGTTAGACATTGGAAAGAAATATGTATGTTCTATTTTAGGAAAATCTGACCTTTCCCATTGATCTTGGAGTGAAAGGTTGAACTCCTAATATATTACTAGTATAATACTGAACAACCCTATTACTGAATTACCTGGAGGAAAAAAGTCTAAAATAAGGTGAGCATACCAATAAAACCTACATTACTAAACAGTGCCAGATTGGCCCAGTTTAAGTTTATAAACATCATTTGAAAAATTGCAGCAGCAGAAACTTCTTTGAGTTTATACAAAAGGACTATGTGAATTCAGTAAGTAGAATATATTCATGATATTTTGTTAAAAGTACTTTAAAAAAGAATTTGATTTACTAAAAAGATCAGCTAATAATCTGAAAACAATCAGATGACTTTGGAACCATCCAAATTACTTACAGGATAAGAAACCAAACTAATTATGATGCTACCTCTTCTCAAACTAAAGTCAAATCGAAGGGCTCTGACCGGATGATACTGCCTCTTCTCAGACTAAGCTCAAAGGCCCCGCCCGGAAGGCAGAGTACCTTCGCCGTGTGTGTCTGTGTACTGGAATGCCTGAACCAAACGCAGTGTCTCATCCACTGATCTGCCCACAGGAAGGTCATTCAGGGTGATCTGTCTTAGGGTCCCTTTGTCATCGATGATGAAGAGGCCTCTGTAAAACACAAGAGTGGGAGAAGCGAGGCCATTGCATCTCAGGTGAGGCGGGTATTTGTTACTGTGAATCCCTGCACCGTCCGCAGAGCAGGATTGTAGTCTAGAACCAACCGCATACTGCCCACCTGCTTGACTGCTACATGCACGCACATCCATACCCACACTTATCTGTTACATCATTTGTGATTATAATTGTTAAATGGTAGCTTTACATTTTTCATTGAATTTATCGGGGTGACAATGGTTAATCAATTATAGGGGTACCATGCTATAACACGTCTCTGTACACTGCATTGTGTGTCCTCCACCCCAAGGCCAGTCTCTTCCATCACCGTTCACCCTCCTGTACCTGCCTCCACCTCCCACCCCCCAGTCACTTCGCAGTTTTCATCTGTCTATGAAATGGAATCTCCACGAGTATAAGGTTTGGGATTTGATGGCACTGTAACGGAAATGATTAAATTACATAGCAGAGTCTTCCTCTCAGTGAAGGGGTGATACATCTTTCTCATCACTGGCTGTTTAGAATATCTTTTTAGTTCCTTTTTCAATGGTAGAAAAAGACAAGGTTACTGATGTAAGTGAAGTTACCTTTCCCTCTAAACCTCTAAATGTGTGACTCACTTCTCTGGCCTGGGGAATAATGAAGTACTTTGACCAAAAAGATCTGTCACTGAGAAAGGGTGGAAATGCAAGAGTTAAAACAGACTAGAGACAACAATTTTCAAAGGACATGATTGTCTATGTATTTAAGTCTCAATATGGATTTCAACCTAATAATATGGATTAGAAAAAGATCTCAGGTACTGGGGCTAATTGCTTGTGTACAAGTATCATAAATGATGAGATTTTTAATAGAAATATATGGAATTATATATCTATTTTATGAAATCTTGCTTCATGATCACATTAAACATTACTAAAAATATGCCTGCTTATCCAACAATACATGTAAACTTTTTTTCTACTGGTTTGAGGTGGGGATGAGAGAGAGAGGAAGAGAGAAGCATCAGCTCGCTGTTTCACTTACTTCCCTTTAGCTGTACACTCACGATCGTTTTGCCTATGTGCCCCGACCAGGGTGGAACCCACACCTCTGGTGTGCTAGGTCAGCGCTTGAGCCACTGAGCCATCCAGCCAAGGCCCTACAGTACGTCTTTTGAACGAGAAACCTGATGTCTGAAATAACTAGGGCTCACTCTCCTTGGACCAGGTCAATTTGCTTAATAGTTCTTCATATGGGTGATGTTCCATGTAGCTGCTCTTACAGTTGAAAATTGTTGTCAATGCTGATCAAGTCCATTCTGAAGTGAACCTGATCTAGAATTCTGAGCTTGCCTCTGTAACATACATCATATGAACACACATCACACAAAAATAAAATAAATGTGCCATTTCTTTGGCAGCAAATTCTAGCTTGTTTTCTGTTTTAATTTTGTGAACTGCTTCCTTGGTAAACTTTGTGACTAAGACAGTTGCCATACTTGGTGTAATATACACATATGTCTCTTCCACGGAGACGAGACAGGTTATTCATATAAAAAATCAGAAATGAACCCTGGCTGGGTAGCTCAGCCGGGGAGAGCATCCTCCTGATACATCAGGGTTGTGGGTTCAATCTCGGTCAGGGCACATACAGGAAATCAACCAATGACTGCATAAGTGAATGGGATAAGACACCAGCGTTTCTTTTTCTCTTCCTCTCTCTCTAAAAATCAATAAAATTTAAAAATGAAACAGAACATTAAAAAAAAAAAGAAACAACCTGTTTAAAAAACAAAAGAAAGAAATTATAAAATGGCAACAGACATCTCAATAACAACCCCAGAAGCTAAAGGCAGCAGGGCACTGCTTTTAAATGTCTGCAGGAAAATGCTTTCAATCTATAATTCCATACCTTGCCAAATCACTAACATGAGAGTAGAATAGAAACATGTCCTGACATGTAAGGTCTCAAACCACTTAGCTTCCAGTGACCTTTTACTAGGAAGCTATGAAGATGTGTGTCACTAAGAAAGGATGAAATAAAGGCAGGCAGGCATGGGAGCCAGAAAGCTGGGGGAAAGCGGGAGGAATTGCTAATGGGTATGAGGCCTGTTTTTGTAATAATGAAAATGTTCTAAAATCCATTGTCATGATGGCTGCAAATCTCTCTGAATCTACTAAGAACAAACTACTCAATTGTATGCTTTATAATGGGTGAGTCATATGGTGTGTGATATATCTCAATAAAGCTGTTATTAAAAACAGGATTATAAAATACACTTTCACATAAACTATTAAAAAAAGAAACGATTAGCATTTAAAATAAATAAACAACATATTACAAAATTAGAGTTGCTTTAAAAAAAATTAGAGTTGCTTTAAGCTAAAATCCCCCCCCCCCCCCAAGAATTCTATTAGCATTTATCAGCACAAGTAAACCAGTGAGAACTGTTGAGTATTTCCTTAGTTTTTCCTACTCCAAAGACACAGGTTCGCTAAATTCTATGATACTTGTATTTAGGAAACCATTACTGGGGTCAGTGTGGAGAAGAGGAAAAATGGAGAAGGAGTTTGGGAGCCGGGTTCAAGTCTGCACTCTGCCATTACCTAGTTATGTATCTCTGGCTAAGGTCATAGAATTCTATGAATCTGCTTATAGGTAAAATGCCAGGGTTGGTCCACGTACTCTTCCAGCTCTAACAGTCTATGACAATCACCTAGTTTAGTAGGGCACTCACTGATTACTTTAAAGAGCGTCTACAACATTTTTGCAAATAGAACAAGTGCTATTTCTTGGTGAAACCTAGTATCTTCTAACTACATTTCAAGGAGGGTTACAAATATATCTGGATTGGTCATAACGTCAAGCCACTGAGAAGTACCTAAGAGTATGGCCTGAGTCTTCTAGATAAACACCGTAGTCCTTTGAGATCTGATGGGTCAAATCAGAAAGAAGTGGAATCTTTATTGGCCCAAGTCCTCCTTGTCTTCGAGGGGTATTAATCCTGTAACAAATAGAACATTTACCTCTCAGGTTAAATAGTATATATCCAAACAGCACTCTTTCTCCGCATGTGCACACACATGAACAAGCAATACACCCATTCTTTCCCTAAAAAAAATAAAAGGGCTAGCCTGACTGGAGGTGGCACAGTGGATGAGTCATCACCCTGGGACACTGAGGTCCCAGGTTCGAAACCCCGAGCTCGCCAGCTTGAGTGCGGGCTCATCTGGTCTGAGCACAGACTTACCAGCTTGAGCACAGGGTCACCGGTTTGAGTATGGGATCGCTGAAATGATCCCAGGTGCTGGCTTGAGCCCTAAGGTTGTTGGGCTTGGAGCCCAAAGGTCACTCACTTGAAGCTCAAGGTTGCTGGCTTGACCAAGGGGCCTCTGGCTCAGCTGGAGCCCCCCGGTCAAGGCATGTAGGAGAAGCAATCATTGAACAACTAAAGTGACGCAACTATGAGATGCTGCTTCTTATCCCTCCCCCCCCCTCTTGCTAAAACAAACAAACAATTATAACTCAGGCTAATATACATCCTATTTCTTTGCCCTTCCCTCCATTCAACAATATATTCATATCCTGTAAACACAAAATATGGAGAAATGCATCACATTTTAAATGTATAGACATACTCTATTTTACTAATCTCTACTAACAGACATTGAAGCTGTTTCCTTTTTTTTTCTTTTATAAAAACTGCTGGAAACATCCTTGTATTCTTAACATTGTACACTTTTCTGATTAATTCCTAGAAGTAGACTGTATGGATAATGGATATGCATTGACATAAGTATAACCTTAGAATTGTGATCATAAGACAATTCCTTGAGAAACATGCAGAATATAATTGGATATTTTAATATTCTGAGACAAAGAAATGCAAAGTCCACTTGCAGCAGCACAGGAAATTAGCTATAATCTCAGACATGCCAGTCTTCAGATCTAAGTAGTTAAGTTGAAACCAAGGGACGTGGGCTGGTACCCCAAGTGGAAGGCACTGACGTAGCAGCTAGAAAACAAATACTGCTCCACATGTCTGCAGCCTGAGTTCTGACATCAGTAGAAATCTGGTTGATATGAAACCTATTCAGCTGAGAATGTATCCCCCAAATTTCCCTGGGAAAGCAATCCCAAAGTATTGGGGATGACATAAACTTTGTCCTTTAGTGGATTTGTGTTTTAATCCTATGGAAGTTTAGAATCACTAGAGAAGTGATAAAGCAAGTTAAACCCATAGTTTTACTATTTTTATATTGAAAAACAAGTACATATTTGTATGTTGTTATTTATACCGTTTAAGAGAATTTGGCATATTAGAATAACATGTTTACTTTGTGATTCCAATTTAAAATGTGTAAGCTGAAATTTTCCTCAGTGTATAAAAAGTAAAGAAACATTTTAAAGGACTTAAGACATACCATGTTTATTTATTAGCTTTGCAAGAATTACTTAAGTTCTTGAGAGGGTGTGTCTGAAAACTGAGATACTTCAAGGAAATCAAATAAAATATAAAACTGCATTTTAAAATACTTAAGAGACTTAATTATTACTTAAGGGAATGTCGAATGAGTTTAAATTGTAGCTCCTGAACCAATTAAACATTTAGTTTTCTGTACATATACATATATTCATACCTGTAATTGTCAATGGAGGAAAACTTGTTTTGAATTTGTTACTTTAATGTTAAGTTTTAAAACCAATATAATTCTGGGCCCTGGCCGGTTGGCTCAGCGGTAGAGCGTCGGCCTAGCGTGCGGAGGACCGGGTTCGATTCCCGGCCAGGGCACACAGGAGAAGCGCCCATTTGCTTCTCCACCCCTCCGCCGTGCTTTCCTCTCTGTCTCTCTCTTCCCCTCCCGCAGCCAAGGCTCCATTGGAGCAAAGATGGCCCGGGCGCTGGGGATGGCTCTGTGGCCTCTGCCTCAGGCGCTAGAATGGCTCTGGTCGCAATATGGCAACGCCCAGGATGGGCAGAGCATCGCCCCCTGGTGGGCAGAGCGTGGCCCCTGGTGGGCGTGCCGGGTGGATCCCGGTCGGGCGCATGCGGGAGTCTGTCTGACTCTCTCTCCCTGTTTCCAGCTTCAGGAAAATGGAAAGAAAAAAAAAAAAAAAGAAAAAAAAACACCCCAATATAATTCTGAACAGTCTCTATCGTGCATAAAATTTTGTGCACAGAATTGTCGACATGATTAAAAACTGCCACCAACACGCACACTTCAAATTCTGGAATGTGTTGCCTAACATCTCCCAGAAAGGCTGACCCAACTGTGTGTATGTGCACTGTTTCTCCCTCCATCGTCATTAGTGCGTGGAATTTTTTAGTATTTGAAATTTTGGTCAATCAGACAGGGAAAAAAGGGCACCCCTTGTCATTTTAACGTGCAATTCTTTGCAATTAATTAGGTGTGTAATTAATTAAAAATTATTTCTAAAATTACTTTAAAAGTCATTGCTTCTTGAAAAGTAATTATAAAGGCTATTTTGAGTTTGGTTTAATACTAGACAAGTGTGTAACCGAGAAATGGTATTTTAAAGATTTCTTTTCCCCTCAGATTAAGGTTACCCAAAATTTGTCATAATAAAGTCATCTTATGATTCAGTAGTTCTTTGCTGTGGATAGTACATTTTTTGCATTGAACTCTTCTCCAAATTTGAAATGTCCTATAAAATCCTTAGGCATTTTTATGTAACTTTATTGAACCAGCAGTTCTCAGACAAATCTCCTGAACTGTCTGATAAATAACTATATTCCTATCCTGTTCAAGTTGTCTACCTGTAATTTAAAAGTGAATCCATTCTCTGCCCCACAAATGTAAGTGTGAGATACCTACCAGGCCAGATGGGTAAACTGTGAGTCCACAGAGCATGCTACCACTTCGGTGTTTATGGATCTGAACTCCTCAATTCTGTCGCCAAAGGCAATAATTTCAGTTGGACACACGAAAGTGCTGAAAGGAAAAAAATATACTCAGTATTCCCCAAATACGCATATACCTGAACTTTCAAATAAGTCTGTACAGACATATTTAGTATATGAAAATGCACACCAAGAACAATTTATATGCGAACCTTCTCAAGATTGAATAGTCTAAAATGCTCTACAGCTTTCAATGAACCTCTACAAACCTTACATCCTTTCGTCATTTTTTACATTCCTGTACCAGCCTTATGAGCTAGATGCATCTCGCTCTATTCTGGAGATGAGAAAATGCCCTCCCATCCCCCCCTTTCTTGATAAGATCCTATAGTCAGAAGGGAATGATTAGAAACTATTACCTTAGTATTTTTTCTTTTAAAATTTTATTTAGAAAATCCTTAGTATTCTTCAAACTGCGGTAGGAATTGCTTAAGCCAATTTACTGAGTTCCAACCGGCATTTTAAAACAGTGAAATAGAAAATATGAGATTATATGATGCAGAGTGACGGTAAGTTATGAAACATATACACAAGTGCATATGTATTTGCGTGTTCAGGAGAGATACTAAAACTATTTAACCACCTTAACTCACAGCGGGCTTTAGCGTTGCAGGTTTCGGAGAGGGTCTAGGTGTGTGGGGGGGCAACGTGGCTATTTACCACGTGGTGTGGAAGGTTCTCAGTGCTTCAGTCGATCGTGGCTGTACTGGTGCGTACGGATGGAAGTGACCCTGTATGTATGTGTCAGTGTATTGGGCAGCAGTGAAAATTTTCTTTTCTATTGTGTGTTATGGTCAAGAAGGTTTGAAGATGTAGATTTAGGGACAAGTGCTACCACATCCCAACATAGGCTTTTCAAATGTTTCTGTCGTTCAAGTGGAGGACTGTCTTGCACAAGCAGAAAGTTCTAATCTAGATTACATCCCTGGAACCTGGGCTATAAGACGAAGTTTTAGTGTTTTCCAAAAGGTAGGGATGGCCAGCCCCCGCCTTCCTTCCTGATATCCCAAGAAATGCTATCAAGAGCCTGACCAGGTGGCGGCGCAGTGGATAGAGCGTCAGACTGGGACGTGGGGGACCCAGGTTCAAAAGCCCGAGTTTGCTGGCTTGAGCGCGGGGTCACCAGCTTGAGCGTAGGATAATAGACATGACCCCATGGTTGCTGACTTGAGCCCCAAGATCTCTGGCTTGAATCTCAAGGTCATTGCTTTGAGCAAGGGGTCAAAGGGGTCACTCTGTCTGCCGTAGACCCCCCCCCCATCAAGGCACATATGAGAAAGCAATCAGTGAACAACTAAGGAGCTGCAACGAAGAATTGATGCTTCTCATCTCTCTCCCTTCCTGCCTGTCTGTCCCAATATGTCCCTCTCTTTGTCTCTCTCTCTGTCTCTGACACACACACACGCACACACACACACATGCACACGCGCACACACACACACACACACACACACAGAAATGCAATCTAGAGACACACTGCCCAGTTTCTTAGTGAAGACAGAGAAGGAGGTCTTCTGGCAGAAAATTGAACGGTTATATTTGTGACTTTCATCCCTGTAGAGTTGGTAAATGCCTGAGAATTCCTCCTCCTTTAACCAGGCCCAGTCCAGGGTTACACAGAAATAATAGAAAGATGCCACGTTAGCTCCTTGTCACAGAAGGCCATTGCTAACACCATGCATAATTAGATATGCCTTATTCATTACAGAGTTTGAAATAACACGGGAGAAACAAAGCATATGTCTGCTACGTTAGACTAATCTCAAAATGCAGGTTTAGTGTCATATATATTTTATATGTTTTAACTTTTTGGTTTTATAACATGAATTTAGAAGACCTATAATTTTAATATACTAAATTTTCAACTTCTGTTTTCTACTGGAAATGAAAGTATATTATACATTTTCAGTAGTCAAGCTAATTTTTTTTTTGTATTTTTCTGAAGCTGGAAACGGGGAGAGATAGTCAGACAGACTCCCGCATGCGCCCAACCGGGATCCACCCGGCACGCCCACCAGGGGCAACGCTCTGCCCACCAGGGGGCGATGCTCTGCCCCTCCTGGGCGTCACTCTGTTGCGACCAGAGCCACTCTAGCGCCTGGGGTAGAGGCCAAGGAGCCATCCCCAGCGCCCGGGCCATCTTGCTCCAATGGAGCCTCGGCTGCGGGAGGGGAACAGAGAGACAGAGAGGAAGGAGAAGGGGAGGGGTGGAGGAACAGATGGGTACTTCTCCTGTGTGCCCTGCCGGGAATCAAACCTGGGACTTCTGCACGCCAGGCTGATGCTCAGTAGTCAAGCTAATTTAAAAGATTATATATTATGTAGATTCGTGACTTCTTTTAGTCTCAATGTACTGATTTTTATGAGATTTCTTCCTATATATTTGGATAGACTAGGGGTCAGCAAACTTTAAGCCACAGGCCAAATCTAGCCCATCTTTTTTTGTAAATGGAACGTGCATTCATTTATGGATTGTGTAAGGCAGTTTTTGTGTTATGATCGCACAGTGCAGTAGTTGGAATAAAGATCACAGGCTTAAGATTGAAATATTTACTTACTATCTGGCCCTGTGTAGAAAAAGTTTGCCAACTCCTGGCCTAGAGACAACTCACAGAAATGAGTTTAAGTATGTCCCACCTGCAAGTTTCCATCTTATTTACATAGTTCTAGATTAGTCCTAACAGAAAAAGAACTTTAATATACAGTGACAACGATAGAAGAATCTTCTTACTTTTTTTTTTTTCAGAGACAGAGAGAGAGTCAGAGAGAGGGATAGACAGGGACAGACAGAGAGGAACGGAGAGATGAGAAGCATCAATCATTAGTTTTTCGTTGCGTGTTGCGACTTCTTAGTTGTTCATTGATTGCTTTCTCATATGTGCCTTGACTGCGGGCCTTCAGCAGACCGAGTAACCCCTTGCTGGAGCCAGTGACCCTAGGTCCAAGCTAGTGAGCTTTTGCTCAAGCCAGATGAGTCTGCGCGAGCTCGGGGTCTCAAACCTGGGTCCTTCCACATCCCAGTCCAATGCTCTATCCACTGTGCCACCGCCTGGTCAGGCGAATCTTCTTACTTTTGTAACCAAAACAAATATTCAAATAGAAAAAAGATAAAAGTTGGGGTAGCTCGCTTTTTGCTTTCATGGAATTTGAAAAACACTCCAAATAAAATTAAATCCTCGATGTGACTAAAGTTGTAAGAGCCTTTGAGTCACCTTTTTTTTTTTTTTTTTTTTGTACTTTTCTGAAGCTAGAAACGGGGAGAGACAGTCAGACAGACTCCCGCATGCGCCTGACCGGGATCCACCCAGCACGCCCACCAGGGGCGACGCTCTACCCACCAGGGGGCGACGCTCTGCCCACCAGGGGGCGGTGCTCTGCCCCCCCCCCCGGGCGTCACTCTGCCGTGACCAGAGCCACTTTAGCGCCTGGGGCAGAGGCCAAGGAGCCATCCCCAGCGCCCGGGCCATCTTTGCTCCAATGGAGCCTCGGCTGCGGGAGGGTAAGAGAGAAACAGAGAGGAAGGAGAGGGGGAAGGGTGGAGAAGCAGATGGACGCCTCTCCTGTGTGCCCTGGCCGGGAATCAAACCCGGGACTTCTGCACGCCAGGCCGATGCTCTACCACTGAGCCAACCGGCCAGGGCCTGAGTCACCTTTTTGACTATCTACAAGAGTGCCCACTGTCACAGAATTGAAGAGCAAAAACTTCCACAATAACCGTAATTTACATCAGTAGTTGTTATTCATTAAGCATATGCAGTATTTTCAGGCACATGTTCAAATCACAGGGAGGCAACAGATGCAGCAAAGAATAAAAATAGTAAAACCATAGTTAAATGGCATCACCAGAGAGAAGGGCTTGTTAATTTTCTATCTGACAGGGAGACATTAAATAGATTTGTGGTGGAAGGCTTGCTCTTAAATGCTAAAATATTGTCAGCCCATTTTCTCGCCTTAGTAGGTATAGCTTACTGAATGTAATTGTATTCTTTCTCTAATGGTTGTTATAACACAGTCATGTAGTTCTAAGTGTAAAGTATTGGGGTCAGTGCGTTATGAATCTGAAATACGTGGTAGACATTACCTTCTTGGAAAAATTCTTCATCTCAGTTTGCCTCTGGAGAACCAGGAGCTAAATAACATATTTCTAGCTATCAATAAGAACTAAGGTTTTACTAGCTGCTATGTACATGTATTACTTACAAATCAAGTGGGTAGAAGAAAAACACCAGGTATTTTCCACGGTAATCAGTTAACTTGAGCTCCTTAAACTCTCCATTTATCACGGCTGTTCCTTCCCAGTAAGGCGCTGGCTTGGAAACTAAGAAAGAAAAATACAGGCTGTTTCGTAACACTGATAATGTTGGTGGGATGACAGGACAGCTTTAGGAAAGTACTAAAAACCAAGGCTTCTAGACCTTTGGAAATCTTTAGCAGTCTGGTGAAGCTTACAGACTTCCCAGAATAGTGTTATTGAATGTATAAAACATATAATTACAAAATAAGCAATTATATTGGAAATATAATTAAATAAAGGAAATCCAATAATCAAAATACAAAAACCATATTGGTGATGTAGTAATAATACATGTGCCCTTTGTTAGTTTTTATTTTATTGATTAGACAGGCAGGGAGAGAGAGAGAGAAAGAGAGAGAGAGAGAGAGAGAGAGAGAGAGAGAGAGAGAGATATGGGAACATCGATCTCCTCCTGTATGTGCCCTGACCGGGATCGAATCGGCAACCTCTTTGCTTCAAGATGAAGCTTCAGCCAACTGAGCCATCTGGTCAGGGAACATGTACCCTTTTATTGACACTTTAAAAATGCAGGATCTACCAGTGATCTCATAACTCCCCAAAATAGTGAAGACTGTAAAGGGGGTTTCAGTATACCTGCAACAACCAACAACCACACACTGTGATAGGAAAATATCTGTTGGCCTATTGGCAATAGGTACAAGCAAGTACTGCTGAAGCTAATGTGGTCTGTTGCTGACATTTATAGTGGGAAGGAATGCTCAATTTCAGCTGGAGGTTAGTGACAATACTTTTTTTCTATTCATGCTCATAGCCCCCCCCCCCATTCCATCTCTGCACTAGACCCTATTGGATACTTCACTGTAGCCCTTCCAAGTTGAACAACTTCCTACATTTCAAATAATTATTATTAGATACTCCTTTCCCTCAGGGCAGTCTTTCAGATGTACTAATTTGAACATCTGTGTGGTTTTTCACATCCTCCTGGAGGACCTGCTGCAGCACTCAGGTAGGTAATTTGCAAACACTCCATAAGTGCAAAATCCCAGCCGGTGGGATTATTTTCCAGAGGATTTTGAAAGAAGAGAGCCCCTTACAGGTTTCCAGTGACCTGATGGAAATAGTAGCTAGCGTTGCGATTTTGTAAGGGCAGGCTGCAATTCTAGCCGACACGCTTTGATAATAATATAACTTGATCTTTTATTACATTCAAATGGCACTTACACTTTCAGAACCATTACCTATATTGAAGTCAATACTTGCTTCCAAGTTTCACTAGGGTTCCTAGAAAGTATGGCTTATAATGGCCAGCATTTATTATATTTTGTATAACAGCCAGCATTTATGGTCACTCTGAAAAGAGACACACACACTTAAGGTAAATTTCTCTGTGAAGTTAACATAGAACATGTGACTACTTATCTTGAGTCAGCAGCCTACTTCATATAAATATCCTGATCTGATTAGGTAAAGGCCAGGAGGGAGAATTACATAGTATGCTTTATATACATTACTGAAAATGCTACTCAAGCGGCTAAATTAATGGGCTACACTAAATACATGTGTGGTTAGAACTATAAGGATCTGTCACAATGACAATCCTTAATGATTTTAGCATATTGGGAAAACCAAATCTGAGAAATAAATTTTGTTCTCAAAATTCTGACTTTGAAAATTTTGGGTCCTTGATTTAACAATTGCAGTGTCAGTTCAAAGAAAAAACTGTCATCAATTAATAAAACAAAAAAGAATGCAGTTACTTGGCTAAGATCTATAAATGAAATTCCCAAAGCAACCCCTTTCATCTATTAAAATCTTGAATATAAATCATACAACAAAGATTCTGGCAACGGTAAAGAATAATTAAAGCTCCCTTTCCCATAACTCCATTAATTTAACTACCGTTAACATTTTGATGTCTTTCCTTCCAGTCTTTTTTTTTAAAACACAATTTTGGATCATTATTACACCATTTAAAAAAGGCAACAGTAAATCATAAATAGTTTTTATGTTAATAAAAATTATTTGGAAAAAACAATACAAAAATTATTTGGCCCTGGCTACATAGCTTGGTCAGTTAGAGCATCGTCCTGATACCCAAAGGGTGCCAGGTCGGATCCCTGGTCAGGGCACATAGAGAAACAGATCGATGTTTCTGTCTTTCTAAAATCAATAAAATGAATTAAAAAATTATTTGAAGGTATGATTTTTTTTCTTTAACAGAGACAGAGAGAGTCAGAGAGAGGGATAGACAGGGACAGACAGGAACCGAGAGATAAGAAGCATCAATCATTAGTTTTTCCTTGCGCATTGCGACATCTTAGTTGTTCATTGATTGCTTTCTCATATGTGCCTTGACCGCGGGCCTTTAGCAGACCGAGTAACCCCTTGCTCGAGCCAGTGACCTTGGGTCCAAGTTGGTGAGCTTTTGCTCAAACCAGATGAGCCTGCACTCAAGCTGGCGACCTCAGGGTCGGCAGCATCCCAGTCCGACGCTCTATCCACTGCGCCACTGCCTGGTCAGGCTGAAGGTATGATCTTAATGATTCTATAATATTCAATTTTATGAATAAAAGCCCTGCTATCTTTAATTCTAGGTAAGCCTAAGCCGACATGTGACGGAGATGAAGCAAATACCTAAAATTTGAAAGAGCTTTCTGGTAAAGGGAAATAAATCTATGACTACATTTTTTGCTTTTACGAGCAGGCTTAAATGGGATTTGTTTCTTATGGGAAATATATATAAAGCCAGTAAACACTCAACTGGCTAACATATTTCAAAATATCTTCCCAGGCAAGTAAAACTAATGGCACTTTGAAATACTGAGATTTTAAAAGTGCAAGACTGGCTTTTTAAGAAACAAAACCCAAAAGTCATTAAATTGGGTAGGAAAGAACTGCAAATGTTTAAGAAGGCAAACATTTTGTTTTCATTTATTACTCCCACTCCATTCTAAGACATAACAGCATTCCACTTAACACTGAGGATTCATAATTGTGATGGTTACTTTTTTCACTGAATATGGGCACAGAACATTCTGTAACTGAACCACAAAAGCCAAATACATATCTTTAGAATGCCAAGTGGTCTGTAAGAAAAGGTTAATTAAAAGCAAGCAAGGGACAGTCTTTATTCTTTAATCCCTAGCCACTTCTTTCTGGCTAACCTGAAGATCTAGATGCAGCATGCCACAACTTTCTCAGTATCTCAGTCTGACGTGTCCTTCCTGAAAGTAGCCATTACCTGTGTACACTGGACAGAAATGCAAATAACCAAAAGCCAAATTGGCAGGACACAAATTTGCCATGAGGTTTATCATCAACCAGAATACATTACTTCCAACCTCCTTTTTCTTCTTTTCCCTACAAAGAGCCTCCAAAGTACAGCCTGTAATAAGTTCTTTATTTCTAAGAGACACAAAGAAAACTCATTAATTATATAGATTTGGGGGAAGGGCTTTTAATAGCCTTGTTTATAAGATGGGAAATAAAAGGAAAAAAAAGATGAAATGTTTGCTTTCCTGAACACTTTGTTAAGCCACTTTTCTGTCTAATCAAACTTTCTATGATTCATTCTTCAACCTAACGTATTCTTCCCTGAAATAGTATTTGGAAACAGACACAATGTGCTGCAGCCACTTAGCGATGTTTGAGGAAGTGTTTCACTTTGCACAACATCCTCTGATGCCTGCAAATCCGGGACCAGGGCCACCTTCTTACACTTTTCTGCGGCTTTTGGGGTAACCACTACTTCCAAAATCTGTTTAGTGGAAACCATTCCTTCCGCACAGCTGGAACCGCTCCCCCACCGCCCCGAAAAGAGCCAGGCCCGCCCCGGGACGGGAGGCAGCGCAGGGGCGCCGCCCAAGCCGGGCTGCGGGGCAGCCGCCGGAGGCAGGGCACGCGTGGCTCCCGGCCCTCCCCGTTTCCCGCCTCCCTCTGCCACCCGTCAAGCCCCCTTGGCGGGCACCACCTACTCTTGGCTTTGCTGAGGTGCAGGGAGTGGTCGGCGACCGAAACTCGGGACGCGTCCCCAGGGTACACTTGTCCCCCCGCGTAGAAGTGGCACTCCTCTTCACGGGTTCGGGGCCTCTCCTCTGCCTCGGAGCCCCGCAGAGCCCGGGCTGGCAGCACGAACAGCAGCAGGGGCAGCAGCAGCCTGAGGCTCCGGCTGGGGGCTGGCGTCGTCGCGGCTGACAGCGGCCGCGGCGCCTCCATGACCACGCGAGCGCAGAGCGCAGAGCGCAGACACACGTCCCTGGCCGCGCGCGCTACTTCTCCCGCCGCCTGGCAGCTACAACCGCGCGCCGGGTACCCCCGCGAGCCCGGGCGCGGCCTCGCGAGACCTGCTCCGCCTTCCCACTCCCCCGCCCCTGCTCCTCGGTTCCTCGCTCCGCGGACCACCCCTCCCACCAAGGCCCGCCACGTGGCCTGCTCGCCCCCTGCCGGCTTTTGCGCCTGCGCCTAGGGGCGGGCAGAGCCGGGCGCTCAGCCCAGCTGCGAAAGCCGCTTGCTGTCATGGCCAGCGAGTGGCCTCACGCGCTCCTGTCCTCTGCACTGTTTCCACAGTCACCTCTTTCACAAAGTCTGAACCCCAGACACCATCCCACTTACCAAACTGAAACTAGCCTATCTGCCTTTGAACCCCCTGCATTTAATACTTATAATAGTTTTTTTCGTGATCTGTGTGAACAGTACCATGAATCTCCCCCCCCCCCCCCCAGCTGCACTCCTTTTAAGTCTTGAGAAACTTGGAGAAGAAAGCTCTAACCTTTTATACTCCAACAGGCAAGGGCAAACAGGCACTTAGGTGACTTAAGCCTGTCTCAAGGTGTCATTTTTTAAAAATCAGGACTTGAAAAGTTCCCAGAAGACTAGACTTCCTCCCAGCACATTATCGTTCCATCTTCTGATCCCTTCTCTGTTTTTGTGAACTTTTTTTTTTAATTGACTTTCAGAGAGAGAGGAAGGAAGAGAGAGAAACATCCTGTCGTTGTTCAATCTGTTCATGCTGTCCTTGGTTGATTCTTGTATGTGTTCTGACAGTGAATCCAACCCATAACCTCAGCATGTCAGGCAACGCTCTAACCAACTGGGCTACTCGGCCAGGGCCTCTTGTCATCTTTCTAAATCCCTCAGAAGTCTATTAGACTGTCAGCTCCTTGGGATCGAGATATATGTCAACTTTACCCTTTTCTTCCCCCAAGGTACCCGGCACATGGCATTTGCTATTGCAAACACTTGCTTTTGTAAGTAACACCTAATATTCCTAACAGCATGTCTCAGTTTCACGTTGTTTTCAGTACTGTGACAACCCTTTGGGTAGATAGAAAACCTCCCCTCTCCAAGCTTATTTTTCATCTTGGTCCAGCCCATTACATTGCCCCCCACCCCCCACCCCCTGCACCCCCCGCTGCGCAGCCTCCCCAGCGCCAGTGTTTGCGCATGCGCCCTGGAGGCAGGCTTAGGCGCCCAGCGGAAGTCCCACTTGCGGAAGAGCTGTGAGACCGTTGAGGGCGTCGACTGTGACTGGCCTGCTCTCCTGCCTTCCCGCTCGCCCGCTCTCAGCCTTACTTTAGGCCCTGCTCAGCCTTCTAGGCTCATCTCTTTCACAGAATTTCGTTGAAGACTAGCCTGCCGCCATGGCAAGTGACCGGTCTGCACTCAGGTGAGGGCCCTAGTGCTCAGCGCGGTGGACACTCTTCTCACCCTTCCACGCACCTCCCTCAGGAAGCCTCCCTGCCTTACACCACCCGCCTCTCCCCGCAGCTGAATGACCCCTTCACCCCCGAGTGGTTGGTGTTCTGTACGTTAACAGTGGTTCTCCTTTCCTCGCAGGGAGCCGGTGAGCGGTGCCCCGACTCCGTCCTGCGCCCCAGCGTCGCTGCGTCCTGGGAGAGGTGGAGAAGGGGCTACCCTGGAAAGCAGTGTCCTGGAAAGCAGTGTCCGAGCCCGTTTATCCGCTTCCAACGGAAAAGGAGCTTTTCTCGCGGGGAAGTCACGGCCTGGTGACTTCAGACTGTCTGTCTCAAGGTATGTCTTATTTTTTTAAACCAAGATTTGTTAAGTTCCCAGAACCGCCTTCCTTCCGTCCCGAGGCGGTTCCGTCTTCCGACGGTCACTCCGTCTCTGTCCCGTTAGCTGGGACGCAGGCAGGGCCGGGGCGGACGGAGCACACATGGGGCAGACAGACGGGCCAGCGGCCCTGAGGCCCGGTCCCTTCCGTCTCCTGAGCTTTGTCCTCTTTCTGAGCCCCCGGCCGGCCTGAGAGGTTGGCTAGAGTCTGTTAGCTAATAGTCTGTCCCAGGGGTCCCCGAACTCCTTACACGGGGCCAGCTCACTGTCCCTCAGGCCGTGGGAGGGCCGGGCTATAAAAAACTATGAACAAATCCCTATGCACACTGCACAGATCTTATTTTAAAGTAAAAAAACAAAACGGGAACAAATACAATATTTAAAATAAAGAACGAGTAAATTTAAATCAACAAGCTGACCAGTATTTCAATGGGAACTATGCTCCTCTCACTGACCACCAATGAAAGAGGTGCCCCTTCCGGAAGTGGGCGGGGCCGGATAAATGGCCTCAGGGGCCGCAGTTTGGGGACCCCTGCTTTCAAGTCTGTTAGCTAATGGAGTCTGTTAGCTTGTGGGCTGCACGTGGCGGGGGGGGGGGGGTGTAGAGTCCCGTGTCGATTTCCTGTTTGTTTTCCGGCTCCTGGCACAGTCATTTGCTATTTATGTTTCTCATTTTGTAAATAACACCTAATGTTACCAAGCGCCCGTGTCAGTTTCAGGATGTTTTCTTGTATTACGACCTTGCTCCTGCCTCGACCCTTGGAGGCGGAGAGGAAACCTGCCCTTTCCGAGCGTGGCCCCCTCCCAGTATAGCCCGTGCTAAGTTTTGCTTTCTTGCCCCCAGACCCGTTTCCCGTGGGCATAGGGAGAAAAATGGAGCCGCCCCCCTCCTGCCGAAAAGGGGGAGCTTGTTCTTACCCGTGACGCGGTTGGCCGACTCCTCCCTTCCCAGGGGCGCACAGGTCGCCGCGTTCCTCTGCCGGGGGAGCTCCCCCTGCTCCCACTCTTCTCCTTCCCTGGCCTCCTGTTCCACATGGATGGGCAGCGGGGCACTGGGGCTTCGGGACTGAGGCCCAGGGGTTCGGCTCACACCTGCGCTGCGTCTGCTTCGGTGATCCATGTTCATTGCGTGACTGTTGAACAGACAGCAACCTAGCCTCAGTGAACTCTAGGCCAGGGGTCCCCAAACTACGGCCCCCCAGGCCGCATGCGGCCCCCGCGGCACTTCTGGAAGGGGCACCTCTTTCATTGGTGGTCAGTGAGAGGAGCATAGTTTCCATGGAAATACTGGTCAGTTTGTTGATTTAAATTTACTTGTTCTTTATTTTAAATATTGTATTTGTTCCCGTTTTGTTTTTTTACTTTAAAATAAGATCTGTGCAGTGTGCATAGGGATTTGTTCATAGTTTTTTTTATAGTCCGGCCCTCCAACGGTCTGAGGGACAGTGAACTGGCCCCCTGTGTAAAAAGTTTGGGGACCCCTGCTCTAGGCCCTCTGTGGAGCCTCTAATCTGGGAACTGGGAGAGGAACCTGGGGGAGACTGTTATTTCCTCACACCTCCGCCCTGGGCCGAGCTGACGTGCCCCAGTTGGCAGTAGGGGTTACTCACCCAGTGGGTCCCAGTGAGCCTCCTGCCCACCGGAGGGAATGGTCAGATAGGCCAGATCCCAGCCACCAACTGTGAGCCCCTCAGTTCCACCAGAACCCCCAGGCAGCTGACATTCTGAGTGGCAGGCTACTCGGAATGCTCCTGTCCAATGATACTTCCTGAGTGCCTGCCTCCTGCAGGCATTGTGCTGTCACAGTGGCAGTCACAGGGAAGGTTGGGCAGGGGCCCCACCCTCAAGGCGCTGGCCATCCAGCTGGACTCGGCTGCCCATATTAATAATATGAAATCATCAGACACAGTGAAGTGGTTCTATGTGTAGAATGCACATGAGGAACACCCAGGGAGCTTAAAAACATTCAAGTGTATGGACCAAGTCCCAGGAATGACTTAAGAGGTCCTGGGTGGCGGTGGGAAAGGGGGGGTGGAGTCCCCAGTGTCCACGGTTTCATAAATGGTGTGTCTGGTGAAAAACCACCGCTGATGGAGGTTAAGAGTACAGGCTGTGGAATGGGCCGTTTCTAGGTTCCAGTCTGAGTTTTTCCGCCTCTTGTCTTTGTGGCCTTGGGAAGAATATTTAACTTCTCTGAGCCTGAGTTTCATCTGCAGAGGGGGATCATTAATACCTTCTCCATGCCATGAAACTGAATTGATATGAGTTGTATAATATAGTATAAGGGTAAACCTAACTTGGAATGGGGGCCAGACTTAGGGACTCACTTCTAATGCATATGGCGGGGAATGCTCTGTGACTTCTGAGGCCAAACATAAAAATGATCATTTTTCTGTTTGGCCACATAGATTACTCATTCAGGGAGAAGACTTTTTGTCCAAACATTTTTTGAGATAAAATTCACAAAACTTTGCAATTTATCCTTTCAAAATATAATGCAGTGGTTGTCAATCTAGTCACGCTGTTCTGCTTTGTGCTCTCCACTACCTAATTCTGGAATATTTCCATTGCCTCCCAAAAGAAACCTCACACCTGTTAGCAGTTAATTCCTCCCTCAACCCAAGTCCCTGGCAAAAACTAATCTGCTTTCTTTCTATAGATTTGCCTATTGTGGACATTTCTTATAAATAGAATAATAGAATATGTGTCCTATTCTGTCTGGCTTTTTTACTTAACAATAGTGTTTTCAAAGTTCATTTATGTTGTAGCATGTATTGGGTACTTCATTCCTTTTTATTGTGAAACATACATAACATAATACTTTCCATTTTAACCATTGTTAAGTGTATAGTTAAGTGACATTAAGTACATTTACATTGTACACTTCTCACCACCACCCTTCCCCGGAATTGTTCATCTTCCCAAACTGAAACTATCCCCACTCAACAATAAAGAACTCCTCATTCTCCCTTCCCCCCGGCCCCTGGAAACCACCACTGTACTTTTTGTTTCTGAATTTGACTACTCTAGGTACCTCATGTAAGTAGAATCATACAATATTTGTGCCTTTGTGTCTGGCTTCTTTCACTTAAGCTTGATAATTTTAAGGTTCCTCCATGCTGTAGCATGTATTGGCCCTCCATTCCTTTTTATGGCTTTAATAATATTCCATTGTATGGCTAGGCCAGCTTTTGTTTATCCATTTATAAATTGATAGATATTCAGGTTTATCCTTATGATTAATAATGCTGTGAATATTCATGTACAAGGTTTTATGTGAACATGTGTTTTAGTTCTCTTGAGTTTGTACCTAAGACTGGAATTTCTGGGCTATCTGGTAACTGTAACTTCTTAAGGACCTGCCAGAGTGTTGTTTACATGGCAGCTGCACAGTACTTTTTTTATTAGGTGAGAGGAGGAGAGACAGATTCCCTCATGTGCAACCTGGATCTACCGGATAAGCCTCCTAGGGGGTAATGCTCTGCCCATCTGAAACATTGCTCTGTTGCCCAATAACTGAGCTCTTCTTAGCGGCTGAGGTGGAGGCCATGGAGCCATCCTCAGCACCCGAGGCCAGCTAGCTCCAATTGAGCCATGGCTGTGGGAGAGGAAGAGAGAGAGAGAAATGAAAGGGGAGAGGTGGAGAATCAGATGGGCCCTTCTCCTGTGTGTCCTGACTGAGAATTGAACCTGGGACATCCACATGCCAGGCCAATGCTCTACCACTGAGCCAACTGGCCAGGGCCAGCTACACCGTTTTACATTCACACCAGCAATGTATGAGAGTTCCAATTTCTCTACATTCTCTTCTATAATTATTATTCTTTCTTTATCTTTTGGTCATAGTCATCCTACTGGGTGTGAAGTGGTATCTCATAGTGGTTTTGATCGGCATTTACCAAATGAATAATGACATTGAACATTTTTTCATAACTTACTGGTCATTTGTGTATTGTCTTTGCAGAAATGTTCATTCAGATCTCTTGCCTGTTTTATAATTGGGTTTTTCTTTTTGTTGATGACATGTAGGGGTTCTTTATATATTCTGGATACTAAACCCTTTTTTAAGGTATATGTACAAATATTTTCTCCCATTCTATGGGTTTTCCTTTCACTTCCTTTTTAAAAAAATATTTTATTCATTTTAGGAAAGGAGAGAAAGAAAAAGGGGGAGGAGCAGGAAGCATCAACTCCCATATGTGCCTTGACCAGGCAAGTCCAGGGTTTTGAACCGGCGACCTCAGCATTCCAGGTTGACACTTGATCTACTGTGCCACCACAGGTCAGGCTCCTCTAACTTCCTAGAAGGTGTCCTTTGATGCAAAGTGTTTATTAATTTATTTACTTACTTATTTTTATACTAGCACCCTTTCATTGAATACTTATGATGTTTTAGATACTGTGTTAAGAGCCTCATGGATCTTATTTCATTAAATTTCACTATAAGTAAGCACTATTATTATAATATTCATTTAGTGATTAGGAAACAGGTTCAGAGAGGTTGAGCAACTTGTTCAAGTTAACACAGCTAGTTGGCAGCAGAGCATGATCTTCTAACTCCAGTGATGGGAGATTTTAACCACTAAGATGGACTGATAGTGAGCTATTTGGGTTGAGGGGGTAAACTGATTTTTTAAAAAATTTATTGTGTTTACATAGATTCTAGTGTCACCCCGATTGCATCCCCCTCCTCCATATTCCCTTCAACATCTCCCTTTCCCCCTCCCAAAAGCTCCCTCCCCCCTTCCCTTCAGGTTTAATTTCGTTCCTCAGTTCACATTGTTCCTTGGATTCCTCAAATGAGTGAAGTCATATGATATTTTTCTTTCTCTGCCTGGCTTATTTCACTTAACATAATAGTTTCCAGGTCCATCCATGTTGTTGCAAAAGGTAATATTTCCTTCTTCTTCATGGCCCTATAGTATTCCATTGTAATATGTGCCACTGCTTTTTAATTCACTCGTCCACTGTCGGACACTTGGGCTGTTTCCAGATCTCCGCTATTGTGAACAATGCTGCCATAAACATGGGGGGGGGGGTATTTCTTTTTTTGAATCAGTGCTATGGTGTTCTTAGGATATATTCCTAACAATGGTATAGCTGGGTCAAAAGGCATTTCGATTTTTAATTTTTTGAGGAATCTCCATACTGTTTTCCACAGTGGCTGCACCAGTCTACATTCCCATAATGCAAAGTGTTTTAATTTTGAAGTCCAGCATATCTCTATTTGTTCACTTGTGCTATTGGTGTTATATTTATGAAGCTATTGCCGAATCCAAGGTCATAAAGATGCACACCTATGTTTCCTTCTAAGTGTTTATATAGTTACAGCTTTTACATTTAGGTATTGAAACTTTTTGAGTTAATTTTTTTATGTGGTGTGAGATAGAGATCAGGAATCCTTTCTGAGCACCTGTGTGCCAGGCACTGTCACTGGGAATCAGCAGTAACAAAACAGGTATCCCCGCTGTTATCAAGGTATAATTCCAGTGACACTCACAGACATTAGTTAATGGTCACATAAATGTCTAAATGTGAATTTGACTATACTTTTTTTTGTTTCCAAATTCCATTTATTTGTTTATATATTGTTTATATAACACACTTTTAAAACATATCTAACTGGGATAAGTGAAAGCTTATGAGAAATGTCCTCATATATGGAAAGATAAAACTGTATTCAGAAATATTTTCTGAATGCCTACTGAACCACACACTGTTTCTGATCTATAATGGGGGCCCAGAGAATATGAGGATTCTGGGAGAAGGGCACACCCTTGCACGATTGGCAGAGTTACAGTGTGGCCTGGGACTCTGCAATGTGGGGGGAAGCCCTGTCTGACGGTGTCATGGGAACATTTTCAGATTCCTTGAAGACCCCAGAGTGCAGGCCTGCCTCACTCATATCTTTCCTCTGAATAGTCATTTAGGACCCCCCCACCTAGTCCCTAGGCTTTTGTGACCCACCCGGTGTTTGGGTCTTTCGGTTCCCCAGGTGACCTACTTGGCTCTTTCTCATTTTATGACAGTCTCAGCCCACTGTCTTTGTGGGTCCATATCTGTTCACCGGGAACATATGTTTTACTGCATGTTCTGACAGTTCAGTTTGCAACTAAAGTTGCCATTTTATTGTCCCTTCTGCCAGGGACAGTCCCGACCCAGCCTCGAGACTTTCCTTGTATGAGTCAGACACTAGTTCCTGTGATCCTCAACCTACAGGAGATAACAAGCTTTCTGAAACATTTTTGTCATTTGCCTAAGGTAACAACATTTGTCCCTCTCTCATTGTAGGAATCCTCATCCACCAAGTAAGTCAAAAGGACACTCAAGCGGTGCCTTGTGATTGCACCTCCTTGGAACCAGACCTTGCAGCTCTAGTCGGTTCTGATGACTGCAGCCATGGTGACATCTCAACCAAAGCCTCACGGGACACAGGGCCTTCTAGAACCACTCAGCTCAGCACTTCCTGAATTCACCAGCCACAGAAACAGTGAGTTCGATGAGTATTCATTATTGTCTAATTTTGCAGTTTTCTTGAAATACAATTCACGTACATAAACATCACCATTTTAGAGTGTACAGTTCAGTGGTTTTTAGCACATTCATTTTGTGCAACCATCATCATTGTCTCACTCCAGGACATTTCCATCACCTCAAAATGATACCCCTTACCTCTTAGCAGTTACTTTTAGTTCTTTTGTCCCGACTGCTCAACACCTGACAATTGTTAATCTACTCTCTGAGTCCAAGGATTTGCCTATTATGGGCATTTACTATAAATGAAATCATATAATATGTGGTCTTTTTTGAATGATTTCTTTAATACGTTTCCAAGGTTCATTTGTGTTATAGAATGAGTCAATCATTTATTACTTTTTTAAAAGGACTTTATTTTTTACTAAGTGAGAGGCAGGGAGGCAGAAAGACAGACTCTAGCATGCACCCTGACCGGGATCTACCCAGCAAGCCCACTAGGGGGCGATGTTCTTCTCAGCTAAGACCATTGCTCGGCAACCAAGCCATTCTAGTGCCTAAGGCAAGGCCATGGTGCCATACTCAGTATGCAGAGCCAACTTGCTCAAATGAGCCATGGCTGCAGGGGTGGGGGGAGAGAGACAGAAGAGGGAGGGGTGGTGAAGCAGATGATTGCTTCTGCTGTGTTCCCTGACCAAGAATCAAACCCTGGACTTCCACACACTGGGCCTATGCTCTACTGCTAAGCCAATCGGTCAGGGCCAAAAAGACTTTATTTTTTAGGACAAGTTCTAGGTTTATAACAAAGTCGAGTGGAAGGTACAGCGATTTCCCATGTACCCACTGCCCCCACACATGCATGGCCTCCCCCATTATCCACATCTCTCACCAGAGTGCTACATTTTTCAGTAAGGATGAACCCACACTGGCCCATCATAATTGCCCAAGTCCACAGTTTCCTTTAGCATTCACTCTTGCTATTGTGTATTCTGTGGGTTGGACAGATGTATGCTGATGTGGTATGTTCATCATTATAATATCATACAGAGTATTTTTACTGCACAAACAATCCTCTGTGCTCTGACTTCATTTTTTTATATGTGAATAATACTTTTGTAAAGATACTCTGCAGTGTGTTTATCTGCTTACGAGCTGATGGACATTTGGGTTCAACTTTTTGGCTGTTATGTATAATGCTGCTGTGGACATTTGAACGTAAGTTTCTGTGTGAGCATACATCTCCAATCCTCTTGGGTATATATGTACCTACCTATACTGGGATTGCTGAACCATAACGTAGCTCTGTGCTTGACTTTTTGAGGACTTGTCAAAGTGTCAAAGTGTTTTCCACAGTGACCACCATTGCTTGCTGATTATGTACAAGGGTTCCGAGTTCTCCAAATCCTCTCCAATGCTTATTACTTTTTTTGATGATAGCCATCTAATAGGTATGAAATGGTATCTCACTCTGGTTTTGATTTGCATTTGTCTAATTACTAATGATGTTGAGCATCTTTTTGTGTGTATTTTGGTTCTTGTGTATCTTGGGAGAAATGTTTTTATGTTTTCCATTGTTTAATTTGGTTGTCTTTTTTAAAATAATTTTTTTCATTGATTGTGGGAGGGGGAGAAGCATCAACTTATTGTTCCATTTAGTTCCATTTAGTTGTGCACTCATTGGCTGCTTCTTATATATACCCTGACTGGGGATTGAACTTGTGACCTCGGCATTCCAGAATGACACTCTATCCACTGAACCACCCTCCAGGGCCTGATTGTCTTTTGACTGTGGAGTTTTAAGAGTTCTTTGTGTATTCTGCATACTACGACCATATCAGATATATACTTTATTAATATAATTTTCCATTTTCTGGATTGTCTTCAATTTGTCAATATTGTCCTTTGACATAAAAGTTCTTAAATTTTGATGACTTTCCATTCAATTACTTTTACTTTGGTTGCTTGTGCTGTTGATGTCACATAAAAGAAACTGATGTGTAACACAGTTGCAAAGACAACTATTTTTCCTCCAAAG
The DNA here is from genome assembly GCF_036850765.1 of Saccopteryx bilineata. NCBI lineage: Eukaryota > Metazoa > Chordata > Mammalia > Chiroptera > Emballonuridae > Saccopteryx > Saccopteryx bilineata. The sequence goes on from NC_089502.1 coordinate 128,627,797, forward strand.
AGTTTTATAGTTTGTAAATAAGAGTAGAATATGAAAAGGAGGGAGGAAAACCTAATTGAGGCTCAGGGCTTTTTATAGATGTATATACTTTAGGAAAACATCTATATGTAAGGTGATATTGGGGAAATAGATTCAATTGGGACTCCATTCCCAAGCACCCCTAAGAAAGTCTTCTCGTAGGTCTTGGGGGGCTCTGACCTGAGCCAGAAAACTACTTCATTCTCATAGACATTCCCTGGCATAGAAATAATAGGAAAAAGTGGGTAAAAGTAATGAAAAGGGGGTGTATGGCCTGACTAGGTGGTGGCACAGTGGATAAATCTTCAGCTTGGAATGCTGAGGACCCAGGTTTGAAGCCCCGAGGTTGCCGGCTTGAGCACAGGGTTGCCAGCTTGAGTCTAGGATCATAGACATGACCCCATGGTCGCTGACTTGAGCCCAAAGGTCACTGGCTTGAACAAGGGTTCATTGGCTCAGCTGGAGCCCCCAGGTCAAGGCACATATGAGAAAGCAATCAATGAACTACTACGGTGCTGCAACTACGAGTTGATGTTTTTCTTATCTCTCCCTTTCTGTCTGTCTCTGTCTAACCCTCTTTCCAACTTAAAAAAAAAAAAAAAAAAGGAAAAGGGGGCATATGGCAGAGAATGAGAAAAAAGGGAGGGGGTAGAATGAGCATATTGGGAAGTTGTGTTGGGAAAAAGCGAGAAGCTAGTATTCCTTTCTTTCATCCTTGTAGGAATTGTTGGGGTGCATATAACCCTCCCACATATGTAAGTACCTTCAGATATCGCTGGACCAAAATTCTCCTGGATGTTTTCAGAGGAAATTTCCATCTTGAATTATCTCCACTGTGATTTTGTCTCTGCACTTTCAAGCCTGGGTGTTTTAGCCTTCTGGGTTCTTCCAGGGAGCCCGTTTTGTAAATTCAAAGGCCCCTTAAAAAGTCTTAGCATTTGTTGGTCATTGATTTCACTGCAGCTTCGTGCATCTAGTGAATCGGTCAGTGTGGGCAGCACCTCATTTTGGTGAACACCAGTTTCTCACAATTACATTTCTTCTGCCATTCATACAGCAACATTCCAGTCCTCAGGATGTTATGGGCTTCTCACCAGGCGGGGAAGCCCGAGCCCAAGTTCACGGACATGGCAGCGGAGGCACTTCGGAATGGATTGTCTTCGTATTGGCCCCTGGCACAAACTTTTGAGCTCTCAGAAACTTTGACAGGTTGACTCCATGGAATTTGGAACGCCTTCCTCCTGGAGGCTGTTGACGTTCTGTTGGAAACGTACAGGTGATACCCTGTATGGAGCAGGCCGGAATGGGCTGCTCTCACTGAGCATCATAGCTGCGATGGGGAAGTCATCTGCTCTTTCCCAGATGAGGTGACCTTTTCAAAAGGCATCTGTTCACATTTGTGCAGCCCTTCCTAATAATGTATTACAGCTTTTTGATATTGTTGTCTGACAATTGTTGGAGGGAAAGTGGAAACTTTTCCAGAAGATGGACTTTTTTGCAGAATAGGTCTTAATTGACAGTTCATTGGGTACCTTAAAATGAGTGTAAAGGGAAAGTAACTGCATTCTCTTTCTATTTATGCATGAAGACTGCTTTGGGGACCTGCTCTTCCTTACTGTGGCAGGAAATCTCCAGAAGGTCCTATAGCCAGCTTTTAACTCTTAAATAACCAACCATCTTGTGGTAGCTTTGAAGCAGTTAGAAGCCTGGTGTATTATAACAATCAAAACCCTACATTCCTTCCTGACCAGGTAGTGGCGCAATGGATAAAGTGTCAGCCTGGGATGCTGAAGATCCAAGTATGAAACCTCGAGGTTGTCAGCTTGAACGTGGGGTGGCCAGCTTGAGTGTGGAATCATGGACATGACCCTGTGGTCATTGGCTTGAGCCCAAAGGTTGCTGGCTTAAAGCCCAGGGTTGCTGGCTTGAAGCCCAAGGTTACTGGCTTGAGCCCAGGGTCACTGACTTGAAGCCCAAGGTCACTGACTTGAAGCCCAAGGTTGCTGGCTTGAGCCCAAGGTTGTTGGCTTGAAGGCTAAAGTCACTGGCTTGAGCCCAAGATCGCTGGCTTGAGCAAGGGGTCACTGGTTCATCTGAGGCCCCCCATTCAAGGCACATATGAGAAAGCAATCAGTGAACAACTAAGGTGCAGCAACAAAGAGTTGATACTGGTCATCTCTCTCCCTTCCTGTCTGTGTGTCCCTCTCTCTCTTGCTAAAAAAAAAACCCCAAAAAAACAAAACAAAAAAACCCTACAGTCTTGAATGCTGGGAAATTTCTTTCTATGACAGACTGGCACCTTCATGGAGTTTGTAGTCTTGCTAGTGATGTATGTATATGTAAATATAGGATGAATATAGTACTTTTTTCCTTTCCTCTACTCATCTCCTTCCTACTTCCTCCACTTCTTGACTGCCGTTCCAGGGCTGGTCCCCAGGGATGGAGATGTGTGTGGAGGCACCACACCCTGGCATGGGCAGTGAAGTTGTGATATGAGAAGGAATTTCTGAGCTGATGCTCTCACAGGCACATTTGAACTTCCTTAGGAGACCTCAGACTGCTGGCTCCTGTCTCATCAGGGGCCTTTCGTCTAACTGGCCACCAAACTCCCCCTCACCCCCTAGTTTTTTTTTTGTTTTTGTTTTTTATAAATAAAATTTTATTTTAATGGGGTGACATCAATAAATCAGGGTACATATATTCAAAGAAAACATGTCCAGTTTATCTTGTCATTCAGTTCTGTTGCATACCCATCACCCAAAGTCAGATTGTCCTCTGTCACCTTCTATCTAGTTTTCTTTGCGCCCCTCCCCCACCCCTCCCCCTCTCCCTCCAACCCCCCCCCCCCCGTAACCACCACTCTCTTGTCTATGTCTCTTAGTCTCGTTTTTATGTCCCACTGACGTATGGAATCCTGCAGTTCTTGTTTTTTTCTGATTTACTTATTTCACTCCGTATAATGTTATCAAGATCCCACCATTTTGTTGTAAGTGATCCGATGTCATCATTTCTTATGGCTGAATAATATACCATGGTGTATACATGCCACATCTTCTTTATCCAGTCTATATATTTTTTATAGTGATTAAAGCCTTTAAGCAAACTCTTGGCCAATACAGCAAGAATCCATAAAAGAGTCGTGTCCTTAACATGTTCACCAAGTCCAAGTTGGCCCCAACACCATGTCAAATCCCTGAAAAATGCAATCCAATCCCAGTTCAGTCTGTTAGGAGCTGTCACAAGGAGCAGGAGTCCAGGAAAAGTCCACTTCCAGGAAAAGTCCGCATGGCACTGGAATTGTTGTCACCATTCTATACTTTGCAGCTCACATCCAAGTCCCAATGACCGCTGCTTCTAGCTGGTAATGATTCAGGTAGACTGGAAAAGCCATCTGCAGCATGTGTGGAGATGGAGCTTCTGTTCTTCTCTGCCTGGAGAGATGAGACCAGGTTGCTTTTCCCTGGAGCTCTGCGACTGTGGCTTGGTAAAGAGAACCTTGGGATACACTAAGCTGGGTGGCAAAGGTAGATTCAAAATAGAAGTTGGCAAAAGGGGGAAAGAGAGCTCTAAATTAGGAGTAGGTCCCAGCCTGAAATATGAGTGGGGCATTGAGGTAGAAGGAATAAAGGAAACACTATAAAACAAAGCAGCAGAAAATGGGACTATCAACACCCACAACAGAGATCTTCGAGGGAAGAATAAAAAACCTGACTATTCAGACAAGACATAGTTAAGTGGCCCTTGTGCAAATGAGATCAGTTTACCTGCTTTTTGGAAGAAATACCCTAGGCTCATCCACAGTGTCATACATGGGGCCGACAGCCCTGGGCACCTTCAGCCTTCAGTGGCAAACCCCAGCATTCTGGGCAAGGTTAGGTCATAGGTGGCTGGAGCAGGGCTGGAAGAGACTGAACCCTCCCTTAGAGGAGCGAGGGGGAAGCCTACCTTCCAGTGTCCCTGTTTCCTCACAGCAAAGGCATGGAAGCCTGGCAGGCTTTAGCTCAATGACCTTCCTTTCCACTATTGAAGCAGGACCCAGATGGATTCCTATGAGACCCTTTTGGGGCATTGGAGCCTTTAAGGGCGTATCCTAAAAGCTGGTAGTTCTCCTGATCTCTATTGGGCTTTTTCTGCCTCTTGGTATCTTAAAGGCCATGCTCAGAAGATCTCACTGAGGGGTTTGAGGATCCCCATCCGCCTTTATAAATCTTTTCCATATATCTGGAGCAGTCTTGGTGTGGCTTCTTCAGTGTTCCTTGGTTGAAGAGTCCTCTTAGTTTAGTCCAAAGTTGGTTTTTCCAGATGATAGTTCTTAAAATTAGTTTGTAATCCACTTTGGTTCTGGGAGGTGGATGTTGGTACGTCCGCCTACTCCAGCACTATCTTGTCTTCCTGCCTGCCCTTTTATCATGCACAGATTTTTTAGGGCTCTTTAGGTAGCTATCCCGTATAGCCTCTACAGACTCGTCGCTGACTGATGGCCTACCAGAGTGGGGTTTCTCCACCAAACTAACGGTTTGCTTCAACTGCTTATCCCACCAGGTAACCCTCCTAGTTTTTTGAGACTCACACTCCTGCTAGGGTCATTGCTTCTCTGGGTGCTCTGCCTTTGTGCTGTGCTTTTCAGACGAGATCGGGCGCGTTCAGGGTGGTATGGCCGTAGACCGTGCTGTGCTTTTCAGACAGCCTGAGCGCGCTCACTTTTCCAGGGTGCTCACGTCAGCTGCGCCGTCACAGCTCCTGTGCACTGGGAGAGGGCAGCTCCCCTTCAGTCCAGCCTCATTGTGTCTTTGGGCCAGCATTCCCAGAGCCTGATTCCTGTCCTCATTTACAGGAGTCAGGCTTTAGTTCTGGCGTCCAGCAAGCTGAGGAAAACAGGGTCAAGCCCCTTTTCATTGGATTACAGTCAGGGGGGCAGTAATTCTTATCTTGTCCTTATGAGGGTAGACAAAATACCCGCCATTGTTGCTTTCCCAGGGTGCACACCATGACCTTGGAAAATGGCCATGCATCTGCGCTTTAGTGTTTCCTATGATACATTAAAATCAAAACAGTATTAGTCTCTTCACAAGTAGTATTTTATATCTTTGGATTTTTTCAGCCACAATGACTGGATTTTCTTGCCTGATATTTGCTGCAGCTTCTGCTCTGTAATCATGCGGACAGTTGTGCTTGTCAGAGTCCACAAAACAAATTTCCACATTGGCAGTCAAACCTGTCCTATGCAGAACACCTCTGTCCCTAGCTTCTCTTCCTGTGTGACTCGTATGCCACTGCCTGTCACTGAAGGGTCCATGGCTGCAGCATCTGTCTGGACATCAAAGTCCCCTCCAGGCCCAGCCTTTTGCTGTCCTCCCTTCTGTCCCGGGTTTCTGTCTCCCAGTGCTTCTCTTGGGGGCTTTCCTTGGATGACAGCCGTAGTCCATTCACTTTCCTGCGCCAGGCTCTTACCTTCCTTGCTCTGAGTCCCACACTGGTTCCACCGTCTCTCGGACTCCAGGGGACATATGTCAAGCTTTCTTTGTTTTCTCTCTACATGGCTTTTATTATTTACGTAATGCAGTATAGCATCAATGCTGGATAGCATGATTATGTACAATACTTAAATGTGAACTATCTATCTGCAGATCTAACTCAGAACCTAAGGTACATAAATTTAAAAGCAAAACTGAATGAATGTTTTAATAAAAGTAAAAACTAGGACTGAATACTGCAGTAAATCAGGAGTGCCTTGTGTACATACTTAACTATTTACAGATTAAAAACAGGCATTACCACAACACTAACTATACTCACTTATATATAAAAAACACAAGTTTCATACATCACAGAAAACCTTCCATTATAACACAGAAGTGATATTACCAGACAAGCATCAGTGAAGTATACTGCCTTTTCTAGTTGTTAGTATACAATGCTGTAAATAATGCAGCCCATACAACACACCCAAGAACACTAGAGTCCTACAGCCAAGTACAATATGATAAAGCAGCCCTCTGCAAGTGGTGCTGGATACCACTAAGAAGTCTGCTGCAGCCATGTTGGTTATGATTTTCCGTGTAGAAGGGTACAGTTACATTAAGAATTGAAGTCTTTAAAAAAGCTTTAAATATTCTTTCTTGAACCAAAACATTCAACAAAAGATGCACATGAAAAATGAACTGTTCAGATACCTTCGCAACTTAAAATTCAGATGCATGTTATTCAATAGAGCTGCTGTATGTAAAAACCAAACGTAGTTTTAACTTCTTGTGAACAAATTAATCCTAGGGCAGTTCTGTGCTACACATTTTTAGCAATGAGAGTAATGCAGACATCTTCTGGTGCAGGCCGGCACAATAAGCTTCAGTGATAGCTCAAGACCGTGTTGCTTCATGGTTTTACTCTTATAACCAGTTGCAATGTGTACCTTTCACAGAATGCCTTGACAACTTTTAGACCAATCAGCCAGGCTTACATATGGCACCAAACACTGGTTTCACAGAAAGGTCTGATCCTCTATCGCCTTCTTCCAAGAATATGCTGTGGAAATTAACGAGGTGAAGTTGAACTAGGGTAGAAATAGACTGCCAGTCCTTTTCTGGTGTACCATTTTTTAGAAGAATACAGGCACATAACACTAGCCAGAGATTATACCTGGATTACATTCCCAAAAGGCAGAGATATGCTGGAAACATGCAGAGATTTCATGTGTTTTGTTTGGCACGTGGGAACTAAATTTTGTTCCTATTATCCGTGTAATTCAATCTGCTGTGCAGATTTCATCCAGCTTTATTCAAGGGAGGGCATATACATTTTGTAGGGCTGTATCCAATTCTGCCTGTTAACAAACACTCAAACATCCTAAAATATCAATTATAAGACAGACAAGTATAAAGTAAAACACTGGAGATCAAAGGAAAATGGCCATGCATCTGCTCTTTTTTTTTTTTTCTTTTTTGTATTTTTCTGAAGCTGGAAACGGGGAGGCAGTCAGACAGACTCCCACATGCGCCAGACTGGGATCCACCCGGCACGCCCACCAGGGGGTGATGCTCTGCCCATCCGGGGCGTCGCTCTGTTGCATCCAGAGCCACTCTAGTGCCTGGGGCAGAGGCCAAGGAGCCATCCCCAGCGCCCGGGCCATCTTTTGCTCCAATGGAGCTTCAGCTGCGGGAGGGGAAGAGAGAGACAAAGAGGAAGGAGAGGGGGAGGGGTGGAGAAGCAGATGGGCGCCTCTCCTGTGTGCCCTGACCAGGAATCGAACCCGGGACTTCCGCACACCAGGCCGACGCTCTACCACTTAGCCAACCGGCCAGGGCCGCATCTGCTCTTTAATGTTTCCTATGATATATTAAAATCAAAACAGAAAAAAAGAAAAAAGAAAAAAAGAAAAAAAAAAAAAAAGAAAAAAAAAATCAAAACAGTATTAGTCTCTTCACAAGTAGTATTTTATATCTTTGGATTTTTTCAGCCACAATGACTGGATTTTCTTGCCTGATGTTTGCTGCAGCTTCTGCTCTGTAATCATGCGGACAGTTGTGCTTGTTAGAGTAAAGGTGAAGTCCACAAAACAAATTTCCACATCGGCAGTCAAACCCTGTAAGGCCTACTGTCTCTCTGCACATGAAGCATCTGTTCTTCTTTGGTTTGGGTAACTCCGGAGCTTTTTCTTCACTTGGAGAAGTACTGGGCTGAGAAATTGATGAATGAGGCACAGTGACAACTGGCTCTGACACCTCTGTTTTTGGGGTAGTTATTTTGTCCTCTTGAAATGCTCATTTCTGTCATTTGCTGAATTATAGGCAAGGCAGCTACAGGCACATTTCTTGATTTTTCAGATGTGCTGCCAGCAGCACCTTCACAGTTGTTTAAACTAGCGTCTGTTCTTTGTACAGATGCAGGATCTGAGCTAGGGCTGTTGGAATCACTAGCTGTCCCCATTGGGCTCATTCTGCCACTATTCTACTGCCTCTGAAGATGTTCTTTGTAGCAAACAGAACACATTCCATTTGTCTTGGGATTCCCATAAAAGCCACATCCTGTACTACACAGCATGGGCCCTGGGGTCTGGTTTGTCTGCTGAGCCATATTTTTCTGCTGGCATTCCTGACATTTATTTCTCCAGTTAAATAATAGTAACCTTTACTTTTGTTAGCAAAATGACACCATTTTCAAGCCTGAATATATTTCAAGCCAATCAAGCGTTGTATGGAGAGCGACCAAGAGCCACAGCCTACTTCAAAAGTCTGTGTCAAGCTTTCTGAAGCTGTTGGTCAGTTGCTTGAGGCAAGGGGAGAGTAATCTTTGTCCCTCCTTTGGCAGAGAGAATACCCACTATTGTCCCCTTCTCCGGGTCTACGGGTCTATGTGTAAGCTTTGGAAAGCCTGTTCCTTCTCTCTTCTGCAGTGTATGGCCCCAAATAAACTATGATGCCCTTTTATTAGACAGGAGGCTGCTCTGGCCAGGTTGGTGCCTCCGATTCCCTAGCATCTGGTAATGCATCCTGTAGTCTAGGTAGGCGACAGGTCAGTAGACGCCTCCCACTGGGGGATGGTGCGTTCCATGAGGAAATGGGTAAGGCACTGCGGATCCGAGCACTTGGGCTGACCCTGGTTGATCATTGGGCAAGATGAGACTCTCCTGATCGGGGAGAACAAGAGCAGGGTAGGAGAGGTCAAGGCTCCCTGGGATCGGTCGAGCAGTGCGGGCCCAGCTATGACAGGTGTGGGTCTCTGGACTGTTAGCACACCTATGTCCACATACTGGGTGAGGGGGAATGTTGTATCGGAACAGCGAGAAACAAACGTCTTGCCACAAAATCAGCCAAATTAAGGAGTCTTTAATTAACCGGCTGCGTGATGGCCTGGAGACCTAAGTTGTTCAAATCAATGCAGCCCCGAACAGTTTGGGGCTAGTTTTTAAAGATGAAATCACACACTGATTGGGTAATGGGGAGGAGAGGAAGCCTAGCAGTAAAACAGAGCAGTGAAACAAACTCTCTTACAATGTTTATCTTTTGGGTTAATTTAGAGAGAAACATTCTGGGAACCACTGCAGCTTTGCAAAGCTAGCCCAGGGCCACAGTCTGGGAAACCAGCCTCAAGGCCAGGAATTGGGAGTCTTTTTAGAAAAAGTAAGTTCTGCTAAAAGTCTCTTTGTTTTAGACAAAGTAAGTTTTGCCAAAAATTATTCATGTTAAGAGCCTTTCTTTTACTTCAGGGAATATAAGGGTCCTCCCCCGTCCAATCTCCTCCAGGGTGTGTGGGCCAGTTTAGGGGTAAGATAGGTTCTTTGGGATTTAATGGTGGATGTTGAAACAGTTCCAAGGATTAGGCAGCTAGAGGTTGGATTGAAATCACCTGTCCAAATGGTGCCTAAGTATTGTTCAGAGTACATTTTTTGGTGGCCCAGAGAATGGTTGAAAGTATATGCACATCAGTGCTTACTGCTGCCCTTTGCTCCCTCTGCGTGTTCCCCTTGACCTTATTTCCTGGGCTCCCAACCAAGGAGAGTCGATGGTCTTCAGGAAGCCAGTGTTGTAGTGTCCGTGTAAAAATACCCGTGCTCTTTATTTCTATAGAACATGTCTGGATACAGCTGATGGAACTTGTAGTGAAAAGATGGCAAGTTACAGGTGATTTTGTTATTTGAAAGGCCTGCAAGCTGACTTAGTGTATACTCTGTGTACTGAGGTGTAACTGGTATTGAAATGCGTTACATGTTGAGTTGTTAATGTTCACATCGTATCAGGATAATTTCTTTTATGTGAAATACTTTTACAGTATGATGTCTTGTTGATTGGCAAGTTGAAGGTGTTATGCTCTAGGCCTTGGATGCCCATCATAAGGAAACTTACAGTCTCCAAGGAAATTAAAGGCCTGTATGCCAGTTATACTTGAAATGATGTATGTGGTGTCCCACACTGTATCCCACAAGTGGCCAAAGAACCACTGCTGGATTTCTCAGACTAAAACATCCCACGTTCCTGAGAAAAGTTGTTGATGCTTCAAAACAGCTACCAAAGTTGACCAGTTTGTCTCACAGTAAAAGGAAATGTTACATGGGCCTTTGCCCCACCTGCATTGGGCAGATTGACTCCATTGGGTTGCAAACTCCCTTTCCTGGAGGCTGATAAGGTCACAGTGCCCTTTTGGAAAAATACAGGCATGATCCCACAGGTCAACTAGCCAGGTATGGAGCAGGACCTAGGGGCAGTAGCAGACCTCATTGCTAAACTGTTTGGTGACAAGGGGCACTAGGTTATGCAGAAATGTACTGAGGTCCATAAATATACTGAGTGGAAAAAGCAAAAGTAAGGAGGTGTTTGGGAAAATGCCCAATGGGAGAATATGCCTTCACTGTCATGGCCCTTTCAACTGGGCTAGGGGACAAGGAGTGGCGACCACCTGGTCCTCTATGACTGACCCCACGTTCCAAGCCAGTCTGGCCACCACTGCATTGCTGATGACAGGAGGATTCAGAGACTTAGATCTTGCTGAGATCTGCGGTCTTCAGACTGATATTTATGCCCTGGTCAGCAAACTGCGGCTCGCGAGCCACATGCGGCTCTTTGGCTCCTTGAGTGTGGGTCTTCCACAAAATACCACATGCGGGTGCTACCTCGATAAGGAATGTACCTACCTAAATAGTTTAAGTTGAAAAAATTTGGCTCTGAAAAGAAATTTCAATCGTTGTACTGTTGATATTTGGCTCTATTAACTAAAGAGTTTGCCGACCACTGAGCTAGCACATGCAGTACTGTGTTTTTGCCCAGCCCTTTCTCTGCTTAGTAAAAGGTGAAAGATTTATGCGATCTGAAGAGAAACCAGAGTATAGACCTTTCTCTGCTTAGTCAGAAAAGAGAAAAAAAGGCTCTAAATGCGGCAGCTCCCCAGCAAGTACCTCCCATTGAGGTCAGATGCTGGTACTCATAGTGCTTGTTGAAGTATTTCTGTAGAGTTGTAGATCTGCTTTATGGGCCTGTATGGCCAGGGGCCGCCATCATGGCCATTCACATGCAGGTTCTCATTGAATTTGGGCAGATGGTAAAGAAATGGTGGAGTCGGAGAATGGTGGCCCATTCTGTTTATTGGTGTCTCACCAAGACAGGCAAGCCACAAGAAAAGCCAAGGGCAAAGCAGAAAACCTGCTTTTGCCACAGAGGGCAAGGGATCAGGGAGGCCTCTGCAATGCTGATAGCAGGAACCGAGAGAGATCCCAAGAGCATTGGTCTGCTTCATTTTATAGTGTAGAAATTAAAGCCTTTAAGCCAATATACAAATAAGGAAGTCTCTGATACAAAGCCATTTATCTGAGGCATAAGTGGGATTCCTCATTAGAGTGCTCCACCCCCTATCATGCAATAGTCAAGGGTGTGGGGAAAAGCTTTGTTTTGAGAAGCCGTTAGTATTAGAAGGGAGGGAAAGGCTTAGTCTTAAAACTAAGCCTTAGGCTATAAAGACTGCTAACTTACAGCCTGTCCCCCACACCCAAAGTGAGCAAACATATACATCATATTTACAAACTTTTTTTTTTTTCAAATCTCAAGTTGTTTTTATTTTGTTTTAAGTAAGCAGTGATACAAGTCTTGCAAATGTTTCTTTTTGGAACGGCTTATAGAAAATGGCACCCTGGGACCTTTTGTTTTGTACCAAAATATTTCTCTCAAGAATCTGACCCATGAAGTTTCTTTAAAAAAGATACTACACTTTGGTAGGTCTAAACAATCTGGAAAACAGGTGTACCCGGCATTAAGCTTTAAGACTTTCCAAGTCCCCGAAAATTGCCACTACATATGTAGCTGCTCCACTACAGGTCAAGGCGGTGGCTACCCCAGGTTCCCCTGCTGGCTCTTCCAGATGGTCCGAGGGCCAGCCCAGCTCACTGGTTGCCACGCAGCATTTCTTGTAGGTAAACGCTATTCATGTGGCAGGCTGCCATCCAGCCTGGGTGCCTCTGGGTGTTTGTAAAGCTAGCAGCCAGGGCTAAGGCCACTATCACAGCAGCCTTCTGGCCCATGCAGGTTCGCATTGGATTCGGACAGTCGGTAAAGAAACAGCGGAGCCAAAAACTGATGGGCCATAGTCTTTAATTCTAGCTTGCACCCGGCGGGCAAGTAAAAATACACACTGGGCTCCAAAACCCAGACACATTCAGTGCTCACAAAGCCACTGACTTATCCGAGTTTCCTAGAATCAAAGGTTTCTAGCTCACCAGACTTATTCACCTCTGTTCCCCATCTCCTTCCTTATCCCAGATACAAACTCTACACAAACTGGCATCTCACTCAGCACTCCGCCATCTTAGCTGCTTCTCCTGGCCTCCTCCACGTGGCCTCCTTCTGCTGCTGGCTCTACTCTCTCCGCTCTCTCATGCTAACCTCAGGAACCAAGAGCCCAAGCTCTCGTTCCGTCCCCATTTTATAGTGTAGCTTCACAACCTCTAATCCAATATACCAAAATAGGGAAGTCTCTAATACAAAGTCATTTCTCTGAGGCATGATTGGATTGTACCGCCCCACATCAAAAAAGGGTGGGAAAGGCTTAATCCCAAAACCAAGCCCCAGGCTATAAGGATTCTCAACACACATTAATATCACCTGGGCAACGGCCTCTTTAACAAAGTGAGCATAATACATTTTATCTGCCCAACAGTGTTCCAGTAATAGGACTGAGAAGCGGCTGCATAGTACTCGTGCCAGGCCCTGTAGTAGGCTCGCCAGTACTCCTCGTAGTCCTGATACGCACCAGGAGAGCCCTCGTGGCTCTCCCTGTGGCGGGCATACCCCTCACCTTCCTGGGGATCTGTTTGCACCCGTGAGGAGGACCGCCGGGGGAGGCTTTCTCCGGCTCTGCTTCACCCTCTGCTGAGCCCCCTTTGTAGGCCTTGCCTTTACCCGGACTTCAGGTGACCCCGGACACTCGACTAGATTAGGGGTGTCACTCCCATTCAGAGTTTGTTCCAAAGAGACATGGCCATCCGCAGGGGTCGATTCCAAGCCTTTCAGCGGAATGTCAGAAGAGCCTGCCATGCACGACTTGTTTCCTTTGCTCTGGAAGGAAGTCCTGGAGCTGTAAGAACCGCTGTCACTCTCCGAGTGCCCTGACTGGCTACTACTTGCCAAAACCCACACGCTCTCCGGAGTAACTCGGTTTCTCACAAAACCATTCTGTGGGTTCACAGCCTGATCCCCACGACCTGTGTAGTGCCTGATGATTTCTACAGGTTTCTCCAACCCCTCCTTAATATAGTGCTCGTAATCCTCTACCAGCTCTGCAAAAGGCAAAGTGCATGGCGGGCAGACAGACAAGGGATTTGGGGGAGCAACACAGGCAAGTTCTCCCTGGCCTGGTGTTGACTGTTGCCGCGGACCAGCGCAGCTTCCAAATAACGGTGCGGAATTAAGGAAACACACTTTGTCAGAACAAAACCGATGGGACCGGGAGGACTCCTCAAACTGCCTGGCAGCATCTGAGTGCCTCACAGCCTCAGTTCGCTTTATTATATGGACCTATGCAAATCAAGGACCCTGATACAAAGTTGCACATCAAAGGCTAAGACAGGAACTCTCCCAAGGCAAAAACAGTATACATTAGTGAATTTTACAAACATCTGAAAACAAAGAGTCAGAGGAAGGGTATGTATATTGCTTCCTGCAACCCAAGGAAGGAAGGGGAGTGGGTGCAAACACAGAGCATCAAAGCCAAATATGGAGATGGAGGGGGTAGAACTTAAGCCCCCTGCCAAGCCTTGAATCTATAATGGCTTTTTGCCATTACCGGTCCACAACAGACTGTTATTGCAGTTTTCAGTAGGAGGCTCAACAGAATTGTCCATATGCTCTTCCAGCTGTATGGCACAGCCCAGCGCTTTCGGTGACCCTGCTTTTTCTAGGATCCCACACTCTGAGTGGCTTTACACAGGCAGTTTTTGTTTGGTGATGGCCTTGGACCTGACTGACAGTCCAGATACTGAAGCATTTCTACAAGAAGCCACGTGGTTACTGTGAGCTGTCTGAGGTTGAGAGGTCTTCTCTACTTCTTGAGTTTGTGTTTGGAGGGGCTGGCTCGGTGCACCTGCCAAGCCATATGTATGCACAGCAGCTCTAACCTCCACGTCCCAATCCAAACATTCTTCCATCAGACCTGGAGGAATGGGGTCTGGCAAAGGCAGAAGGTTGATATTATATTTCTGGGCAATTTTCATCATCATATTTTCTTCTTCTCCCCGGCAACAGAAGGTCACTGTCAGTCCCAAAGTCCCAAAACGGCCAGCTCTGCCGATCCGATGCATGTATGTCTCCCAATCCAATGGTATGTCCAGATTCACAACCAGATTCACCTTCTCAGCATCGATGCCACAGGAAGTCAGATCCGCGGAAATGAGGACCCGGCAGTGGAACTGCTTCAGCTTGGCCATGGCGTCAAGGGCTGGCTCCGGTTCATGTTGCCTGAAACGCACTCCGCAGGAAAGCCCTTACAGGAGAGGACGTCAGCCAGATGCTGCGCTCTGCTGTGCAAATTAGAAAAGATGAAGGCTTGATTAAACGGAATTCTGCTGAGCAGTTCCTGTAAATGCTGAGCCTTCTCCTCAAGTATCTTACGGGCCAAAGGGTACAAATGGACAGCTTTGTAATACTGCTTCAAACCTGTGAGACTTGGGTCGCTGGAATTGAGTCTCACAAAAGTGGGCTCTCTCATGTACTTTGCCAAAGCATTAGCCAAACATTCCGGGTAAGTAGCCGATACTGCCACCATCTGTTTGCTGGCAGGCAAGGAAGAATAAATCCAATTTATTTGTTCATGGAAGCTGCCTTCTTCTAAAAGCTTATTCGCTTCATCCAGAATAAAGAGACGTATACTGCCTGGGTTCAAGTAGTCAAGTTTTATCAGCTGTTTAATTCTGCTAGGAGATCCAACAGCAATATGACACTTTTCAAGTCTGGCTTTGTCTTGAGATACTAGAGTCCCTCCAATGAAGACGTGACACTCTAAGCCTTCCATTTTTATTCCAATGGTTGTGATAACAGAATGTATCTGTACAGCAATTTCTCTTGTAGGAGCCAAGATCAAAATCTGGGTGCATAAGTTTTCAAGAACAAGAGAGTCCAAAGCAATGGTGGAGAATACACAGGTTTTGCCAGTGCTAGGCTTTGCTTGGACAATTAAATCGAGCTGCAGCGCCTCAGCGGGATGGCCTTGAGCTGCACCCGGGAGGGCCGCTCGAAGCCGGCCGCCCGCAACCCCTCCAGCACCGGCCGCGACAGCAGCAGCGACTCGAAGACTGCGGGCTCCGCCAGCAGCACGTCCCCTGTGCGGGTCCGTGGGCCGCCCGTCGGCTCCGCACCGGCTCCGAGACGGGCTCTGGGGCTGGGACCCGTGAGACCACCTGTTCCGTGGGCACAGAAGTCTCCTCGGTCGCTAAGGCCGCTGGCGCTTCCAACGCCGCCACCATGGTAGCCGGCACGAGGTCTTTGGTACTTGGGGCGGGGCTGGGAGCTGGTGCGGCGCCGGGTTCACGGTGGAGCCCTTTACAAACTTATTTGACCAACCTGACTATCCTGCATAAGTGCATATATATTTTTAGAGAGATTATTCTCTGTCACTTCTCTATAAAAATAAACTTAATCGATTTGGTGGTGGTGTGCTCTCCTGGGCTGGGCCTCATCGGTGCCAATGTGGGACAGGCATTCTTGATGAATGGGACCACTCTTCTTGCTCTGCCCTGTGGGTCCCTCTCCTCTCCTCGCCTCCCCTCCCTGCCGGAAGGTGATGGTTGAGGAAAGAGAGAAGGGTGTGGAATCCGCCGGACCTAGCCCTTTTGCTCTCTGCCTTGTGGCGTAGACAGTGGGGGCCGGGGTTTCCTGATGCGGCCGACACTCTGCCCTCTGCATCTCTGGCTGTGTGTCGTGGAGCGGCCCTCCACGTGTCGTGGGAGGGCCCGTGGCACGACCTTGTCACATGCCCAACCCTGAGTTGGGTGCCTGGCCCTTGGCGGTGACCCTGGAGCACTCCAGGTTATCCGTCATGCGGTCGTTGTCACCTCCTGTATCCAGCTGACTCGGTGGGATTTCACCACTGCTCGTGGTTGTGTCAGGGCGGAGCCTCCGGGAGATGCAGTGTGGGAGAGAAACGGGGAGAGGCACACCCTGTCATGCCACTCACTTGCGATTGCCACCGCCTAGCTGCGTGGTCGGTGGGAGGCGTGGGCGACCAGCGGGTCGTGTCGTGGCCTGTAAGGGAGGAGCAGTGCTGGCTGCCAGCTGGAAAGTGAGAGTCGCTGTTGCCTTGGTTTGTATGTCTGCGTTTTCCTGGTAGCGACCCTGGTAGTTCTCCTGGTAGTGCCACAAAGCTTGGAGACAGCTCCCTCATGAAAAGACACAAAATCCCAAGAACTGACCACGTGTGCAACTCAGGTGTGAGTTGGCCGGCACATGTTTGGCCCTGTTCTTTCGCTTCTTTTACAGCGGGCCTTGTGTCCTGGCTTCTTTCTTATTCTCTGCCTGAAAAAATTTTGCTTTGTTCTAAAAGAAAAAGTATATAGATGTTATGTTGTAAGTTTGTACACCTGAAGTTTACATATTGATATTAACCAAATGTAAGTAAGTAACCTCAACAAATTTAAAAGTACATTATGTTTTCATCTTCTAAACATGATTCACAATTTCTGATTACTACAATCACAAGATAAAAAAGTTTCTTTGATATTGTATATTTTTTCCCTTGATGATATTTTGATTTTTAAAAAATTGATTCACAGAGAAGTCTAGTAAAGAACATTTTAATAAGCTGAAAATAATTTTTAAAAGGATGTATTCATTACTGGTTCCTGAGAAAATGTCAAGCATGGTAATCACCTGACTTGAACCTGACAAACTAAAAAGGGCATATTAAAATATTAAGGCTAAATTAGCTTTCCGTAAAGGCAGGATGTTAAAAAATAATAATAAATTCTGTTTTGGGTATAACAAAAATATTGAAATTACAAAAAAGAAAGTTGGTTTGAGTTCTAAGTGTGGCATTTCCCCAGAAGGGAACCTCCATTTACATAGAATGTTTAATTATATCTTTTAGGGGAGGGGGAAGGAGGCCAGAGTCATCATGGTGCAAAATATGCCTGTCACATTGACAACTCGCACTGAAAACACTGTATTTCTTCCAACTCAACTGTTCTATCTGTTTGGGGTTGGTCATGGGATAATGCCTGAAGAACCAGGTTACATCATTTCTTTGCCTGCCCCCTAACTTCAGAATATGGTTATACTGGGCATTTTGTGTTTGGAGTCTCTGCCATATCTCTTACAACAGCACATATTGCTTCCATCATTAATACAGACTTTTAGGGGTCTTTCTGAACAACACCTTCACTTGCTACACCATTGATGAGTGCAGTTCCTTTTGCAGTTCATGTATTTTGGGTGAAGTGGTTGTGTCTGTGTACTTTTGTATTCTCAGGATGACCTCGAAAGGGGAAGTTACCTGCTCAGGACTTGGGGTGGCATATCCATCTGGTGTGAAACTCCCTCTTCCTCTTGCTTAAGAGCATATTGTATGGCCAGTAGCCACAGCCACCATCACAGACGCCTGGATCATGCAGGTTCCCATTTAATTCAGGCAGATCATAATGAAGCAACAGGGCCAAGAACTGGTGGGCTGCCCTTTATTCCTGCTGTGTACCCAGCAGGCGAGAAAATACACACAGTTGGAAAACACTTCCCTTTCCATTCAGGGCTCCCAAAGCCACTGACTTTCTCCAGTTTTTCCCTAGAATCAAAGGCCCAATAGTCTCACTTAGTCCCCTCTGCATGCCTCCATTTTGGCTGCCTCCTCCCCTCCAACCACATGGCCTTTCTCCTCTACAACGTGATCTCTCCTCTCCCAAAGTGGTCTCCTAGCTCCTCCTTTTAAAACATTTTGGCGGGACAATCCCTCCCCCAGCACACATTAGCATAACCAAGCCTTTTCCTAAGCAGGAAGGTAATTAATATTATCACCTAGGCCACGGCCATTCACATGGGCAGCGCCATCTATAATAAAGTGAGCATAAAAATTACAGTTTACAAACTTACCTGCCCAACACATATCTTTTAGGGTCAGGTGTTCTAGGTTCTGCTCATTGTTCTGGTGGCCTTGGGAGAGACATTAAACCTCTATGTCTTAGATGCTTCACATTTATATGGTAGATAACTACAATACCTTCTCCATATATTGAAGTGTGAAAATTAATGACAAATATAAAAATTTAATACCAGTTCTGAGACTCAGAAGTTTAGATCTTATTAATGATCATAGAAATCAAATGTCAGATTCAGTAAAAAATGTGGGAATTCAAAAGAAGGAATGGGAGGTAAGGCTCATCAAGCTGGGGTTCACAAGTGATTGTTCTATACCTTTGTGCTGTTGGTCCACTTGGACTCTGAGTCTAGCCTCTACTGTGACTTGAGCAGTGTTGATAGCCCACCATTTGTTCATGTAGTCAAGGCTGGCTGAGGCAGAAGGGTGGGAGGAGAGCAGATTCCAAATTTTTATTTACATTTTGGGGAAAGAGCAAGAGTGAGAGCTTTCACTTTGGGTAATCTCTCTAGTGTTCCTCATTGACTGGAGAGATTTATTTTTTGTGATACTCTTAAAAAATCAAGGTCATGGGAGTTGGTATATGGCTTGTGGCACAAGCCGTCTCCATACTTAGGGGAGGTGATTCTGTGAGCCCTTGGATGTCCACCTATCTCAGTGTCTTTATGCATTACCTGGTCCATAGTGGGCAATTCTGTCATTGACCTGCTTGCTTGTTGTATTGTATCTTCAACTTTTAATACTCCCTTCTTATCACACTCATACAAATTAATCTACCAATGATTCATCTATTTTGTGACAGAGAGAGTCAGAGAGAGGGATAGATAGGGACAGACAGACAGGAACAGAGAGAGATGAGAAACATCAATTCTTTTTTCTGGCACCTTAGTTGTTCATTGATTGCTTCCTCATATGTGCCTTGACTGGGGGGCTACAGCAGACAGAGTGACCCCTTGCTCAAGCCAGTGACCTTGGGCTCAAGCTGGTGAGACTTTTTTTTTTTAAATTCCAAATAATTTTAATACAGATTTTTCTATATTTATTATTTTAATTTAGTTTGATGCTTGCTGCACAGAGATTTTATATTAGGTTCCAATTTGGTTAGCTTTAGTCTCAAGTCTCCACGTTGTGTTATATCCAGCCAATTTCATTTTTTTACCAGTAAATCATTTACAGCACTAAATTCACATTCAGCTAAAAATGAAGATGGAAACGGTAGCAATAGTTTTCTTGCACATTTGGTTGAATTTGGGTATTTGATTTCTGTTTCCTCACAAAGCCATGCCGTCGCTCCTTTGATATTAAATAAAGCTTTAACTGACTCATCATTTTACAATTCTGTGAGTTCTTCTTGATACTGCATATTTGATATATCAGACAAATCCACTAACATTGGCTGCATCACCCATGTTGGAAAATCAATTTGTTTTAAATCAGAAAATCTTTCTTTTAAATCAGCCGATAGAATATTCAAATGATTGACAATAACAAGTAAAGCGGTATCAGTTACTTCACATTTTTGGAGCCAGTGAAACTGTTTAAAGTTTTTGTTGTTAATATGTTTCTGACATAACTCAATATTGGTAATAAAACCAAATATCTTTGCTTTTGCATCGACAAGAGTTTTACTTGTTCCTTGAAGTTGCTTATTTAATATATTTAGTTTTTCAAAGATATCGGCTAAATAACTCACATAATGCTTTACCATCTATTGTTAACAGATACTTCATTTCAGGTTTGTCGCTTAAAAAATCACTAAGAGTATCAAACAGTTCCATAAATCTTTTCAAACAGTTTCCTTTAGATAGCCATCTTACTTCAGTATGAAGTAAAAGTCTCACATGGTCTTCATTTTGTTCTTCACAAAATAGCTTGAAAAGACGCTCACATTTGGCACTAGCTTTGATAGCATTAACACACTTTATTACTGTATGTAATACTTCATTCAGAACAGGCGAGATGTTTTTAGCTACCAAGTTTTCCCTATGAATAACACAATGCACAAGAATAATTTCTGGATTCGCATCTTTCATTAATTTTAAGCAGCCATTTTTCTTGCCTGTCATATTGGGAGCACCATCTGCAGCACAAGATGTTATATTTTTCATTGGTATATCATTGACATCTAAGTTTTTTAGCTTATTATATATATCTTTGGAGGTAGTGGTGCTTTCTAATCTTTTACAGAACAACATTTCTTCAGCAAAATGTCCTTTATGTAAGTTATCAATATATTATGTAAGTTATCAATATTGCCTCACTGTCTCTCAAAGTTGATTCATCCATTTGCAAGGAGAATTTTCTTGTTTTCAGCTTTTCAATAAATTGTTTTTCAATATCCTCATTCATTTCCTCTATTCTTCTGCTAACAGTATTGTCAGAGTGGCATAGCTTTTACATCTTTGTCATCTTTTACAAGAACCGTTTTAAGAAATGCTGATATTGATGGTTTTATTAAATTCTCTCCTATAGTGTGATTTTCTCCAGTTTTAGCGATGAATAAAGAAATTTGATAACTAGCCTCAAGAACACGATTATTAGTTGAAGTATGAGCAGTAAATAGAGACTTTAATGTTCTTTTTTCAAAATTTTTCTTTAAAGTTTTAAAGTAACTCAAATCTGAATTAATATGAGCACTATGTTTCGCCTTCAAATGCGCCTCAAGATGACCTCGTTTCATTGATTCATTGGTCAAGCATTGCTGGCATAAAAGACAAAAAGGAATCCGCTCATTGTGAACAGCGGGTATGAACCCAAATTTTAAATATTCCTCTGAATATTGGCGATTTTTTTTCTTGCTTGCACCACTCATTTTACTATGGGCTCTAGCTGCTGAGAGCTCTCTCTCCTGCTTGCTTCCATAGTTGATGCCCAGCTTCTGGCCATACTTGTCACCATACCAGACTAGCAGCTCACAGTCTGTCTTGATGACCTGACAGGTTTGATAGAAATTCTGCCTGTGATACTGAAAGGCCACCAGGTTCTGCTCTTCATCATTCCGGGCACAGTTCACATACCTCATCCAGTTGGCCCAGGATTCATCCTTCCCTTCCACATACTCATGGCAGTTTCTTCCTTTGGTGATCAGCCAGGAGTATCCGTTGTTGCCTGCCTCTTCATCTTCTGTGATCTGGCCCTTATAAGGGCCAAAGTGCAGACCCACTGGCAGAGCAGATGCCTCATTCCACACTCCAAGACCAGCTTCAGAAATGCCCAATGGTCTGATTCTCAACCCAGGGGGCCGAGTGAGGGCTGCATGGTTCAAATACCCCTTATCCACTGCACTGTCTTTTACAAATGTAGGAGGCCTGTGCACGTCACAACTGTCAATGAAGAAGTTCTGACAGTTCTCACAATAGAGGTAGTCATCGTCCTGGGGCTCGCTGAACTCTTGGTACACTTGGCCTTTTCTTTCTTGTAGGCTATACATCTTTACTTCAGTCTCCTTTCTCCTGAGTTCTTGTTGCCTCCTAGTCCATTTTTCATGCGAATCCTCAGTGTCCACCGCCAGGGTTTTGGTGTCCTGTGTGCAGCAGTGCGTCCTGGTTCCTCTGCACGTTGGGGCAGCACACCTTCTCCCAGTCACCCAAGGCGGCCACCCCTCCAGGAGAAGTATGCGCAGATGTCCCTGAAGGCTTCAGGGTCGTTTATCCGAGCTCTGCACCGCCCGACTAGTGAACTGCGGCCCCTGCCCGGAAGCCTCACACCTCATGTCCATGGCCTTGCTGACTCTTGCGCTGCGCCTCAAGTGAGCCTTTCTTAAACCAAATGAACCCACAATCAAGCTGGCAACCTCAGGGTTTCAAACCTGGGTCTTCGGCATCCCAGTCTGACGCTCTGTCCATGGTGCCACCATGTGGTCAGGCCCAACATTTTATCTTATATGAATTATGGCAGTGGTTTTCAACTTTATTATACCTGGGTACCTGTGAAAGTAGAATTGTTTAGGAACCTGCTAATGCAGAGATCACCCTGAGCATAAGCAAATTCAACTAAGATTATTGGGTCTATGATCTTTCTTATTTAAAAAATATTTTTAGACCTTATTTACTCATTTTAGAGAGGAGAGAGAGAGAAGGAGAAGGAGGGGAGGAGCAGGAAGCATAGACTCCCATATGTGCCTTGACCAGGCAAGATCAGGGTTTTGAACCTGTGACCTCTGTGTTCCAGGTTGATGCTTTATCCACTGCTCCACCGCCTGCTCAGGCAAGTTAATTAAAAAAGAAAAAAAGGGTTTCAAGTTCAATAGACTCTCTCCAAATAGAAAAGACAATTACAGTTCAACTTAACACAGAAGCTTGTGTGCAAAAGTGACAGGAAAGGGAGGCATCATGTAAAAAGTTATTCAAGATGATTCTGTGGTTTTATTCTTTGTGTGTTTTGTTTTGAGGGTGTGGCTTCCTTGTTTGCTTGAACTCAGCAAAGAAGTGGTTATCCGGATAAAATAGCAACAGCCAACCCACAGTAAAAATAGACAAATTCTAAAAAATTCAAAAAAAGTATTATCACCAAAAATATGTCACTGCTTCCTCCCTCTACATTTCATTTTTATTTATTTTTATTTAGTGAGAGGTGGGGAAGCAGAAACAAACTCTTACATGCGCCCAACCGAGATCCACCCTGCAAGCCCCCTACCAGGCGATGCTCTGCTAGGCCTGGGCTGCTGCTTTGTTGCTCGCAGCCAGCCGACCTATTCTAGTGTCTGAGGTGGGGCCATGGAGCCATCCTCAGTGCAGGGCCAACTTTGCCTGAAGCATACCAGCCATGGCTGGGGAGGAGAAGAGAGAGAGGAAAAAGGGGGAGGGGCAGGGATGGAGATGCAGATAGTCGCTTCCCCTGAGTGCCCTGACCAGGAATCAAACCCAGGACTTCCACACACAGGGCTGTTGCTCTACCATTGAGCCAACCAGCCAGGGCTACATTTTGTTTTTTAAACGTTTTTTAAGTTTGATGGCCCAGGGGGTTTCGCCCGCAGCGGGCAACCCTCCCCCCTGGCCCCTTCAGAATTGCACAGCGGCTTTGCTTCCCTGTGGTCTGACAGTACCCTGGTTGCACTCACTCTGGGCAAGGTGCTGGATAGAGGGAAAGCCAGGAAGGATGGAGCAGGAGGGCTCGGCCGTCTGCCCAAAGTTGAATTCCACTGTACAGTTCTTCACTAGGACGAGAGGGTAGAGGGCCCGGCACCCTGAGGCTTCCTTCTGAATTCGGAATGCAGTGTCCATCCACTTCCTGTTTGCAGTGAAGGCAAGTTCCACGTCATTTTCCACATTCAAAGACCACAAAGCAGCCAGTCACATCATTCTCTGCGAATTTGCCTCCATAGTGTTTGAACTGGCCATTGGTGGGCTTCTTCCAGTGCCTCCATAGCTATAGGATAGAGCAGTGGTTCTCAAACTTTTTGAAGTTGGGGCACATTTAAAATCCTACAAATAATTGTAGGCGCACTATATACAAATTTCTGAGAAATGTTATAATAATTAAATCAAATATTAAAGAAATAATATAAAGTCCAAGCATGCTTTTATGGTAATTAAATAAAATAAATACAACAAAATTAAATTTATTCTGACATTAAAAATATTTTTGTTACATTTTTTGAGTTATGCTTTTTAGAATTTGTAAAAAAGAGGGGTTAAAAATAAAACGACAAAAAGTTATCTTTTTATATATGTAGATACATTCTTAGTAAGATTTAGTAAATTCGGCAGGTCCCAGAGCGAATGTTAAGTTTTTTCATTCTTGTGTTTATATGAAACATGAGCCTGATGTGTCCTAGTGATTTATTCAATGTTTGGGCATATATTTGAAAGGCAAACTGTCATTTCCTTGTCAATACATTGAAGAATTCCTCTCTTTTTACTCTTAATTGTGCTGAGTGCAGAAAACCCCCACCATACATATTATCTTAACTTTACACCAAACAAAGGGATAGAAGAAACTTGCCTCCAGTCTTTCTGGAGAACATGGGGGTAGTGCAGGGGTCCCCAAACTACGGCCTGCGGGCCACATGCGGCCCCCTGAGGGATCTATCCGGCCCCCGCCGCACTTCTGGAAGGGGCACCTCTTTCATTGGTGGTCAGTGAGAGGAGCCTAGTTCCTATTGAAATACTGGTCAGTTTGTTGATTTAAATTTACTTGGTCTTTATTTTAAATATTGTATTTGTTCCCGTTTTTTTTTTTTTTTTTTTTACTTTAAAATAAGATATGTGCAGTGTGCATAGGGATTTATTCATAGTTTTTTTTTTATAGTCCGGCCCTCCAACGGTCTGAGGGACAGTGAACTGGCCCCCTGTGTAAAAAGTTTGAGGACCCCTGGGGTAGTGTAAACAATCCAGCACCACAGCTTAACAGCCTTTTGCAACCTAATCAGGCAAGTGAGGTGGGGGATTTTCAGCTTACAGCCAATTCCCCACACCTCTGTCCCCCAAAAATCTAAACTCCAAAAACCCTGTTGGTTTTTTGGTCCCCAACAGGCACGTATTTCTCTGGAATACCATAGGGTGCACCTGGAAATCTTCTAGGGCGCACCAGTGTGCCCTGGCGAACGCTTTGAGAGCCACTGAGATAGAGGCTCTGCCGAGCTGGGTGCTGCAGGAGTCAGTGGACCAGCCGATGCTGACCCACAGCTGGCATGTGCCCTTGACCACAGCATGCAGAGCCCCGGATTGTAAGCAGGTAGCCACTCCTCTGGTCTCCAACCACTTTGAAGTGGAGGTCCCAGTTATATGTGTCAATGGCAACAAGGGTGTTGTCAAAGTCATCTCCACCCTCTAAAGCAGAAAGCTTAGAGCAGCCCCCCCACCCTCTAGGTGCTGAAAAGGTACCCCCGTCCCTGGCTTTCTTCACAAGGCTGCTTGCAACTCTAGAGTTGTTGTCTGTCCATATTGAGTGGAGACGCTTCAGGCAGGAGGTAGCTGGTGGGTGCTTCTTGCTCCGTCTCTACCTTCACTCTCACTGGGCAGCGGGCCTGTGGCCATCTATCCAGCTGTCTCCTCCTGCAGCCCGACTCATTCCTTTGTTTGATGACCTGGGTGTCATCAGATCCCTTTTGCTTGGTAATATTATCCGTGACATCTCATTCCTGGGTTGCCCAGTTCATTATGAACCTCAGGCTCCCACTTGTCAGGCTCCTCAGCCCCATTGCTGCCTGCATCTGCTCTGTCGGCTGGGCGGTGAGGCACAAGTGTCCAGACCACAGGGCTGCAGCCACTGAGCAGGCTGGGCCGTGAGGCCCTGGGTGTCTGAGCTGCCAACCTGCAGCCACTCTGCCGGCTGGGCCGTGAGGCCACGGGCGTCCGGGCAGCCAACCTGCAGCCACTCTGCCGGCTGGGCCGTGAGGCCACGGGCGTCCGGGCAGCCAACCTGCAGCCACTCTGCCGGCTGGGCCGTGAGGCCACGGGTGTCCGGGCAGCCAACCTGCAGCCACTCTGTCGGCTGGGCCGTGAGGCCACGGGCGTCCAGGCAGCCAACCTGCAGCCACTCTGCCGGCTGGGCCGTGACGCCACAGGTGTCCTGCAGCCACTCTGCCGGCTGGGCCGTGAGGCCACAGGTGTCCTGCAGCCACTCTGCCGGCTGGGCCGTGAGGCCCTGGGTGTCCAGGCCACGGACCTGCAGATCCTCCTGGAGCCTGCTCACCTGCACGCATCCAGTGATAGTTTAACTTCTTCTTTCCCAATGTGAATGCCTTTTATTTATTTCTCTTGTCTGATCGCTCTGGCTAGAACTTCCAGCACTATATTGAATAAAAGGGGAGAGAGTAGACAACCTTGTCTTGTTCCTGGTTTTAGAGGAAAACTCCTCAGTTTTATGCCATTTAATATGATGTTAGCTGATGGTTTATCATAAATGGCCTTTATTATGTTGAGATATTTCCTCCTATGCTCATTTTAAGGAACTAGAAAAAGAAGAACAAAGGCAACTGAAAACTGGCAGAAGAAAGAAAATAATAAAAATTAGAGCAAAAATAAATGAAATAGAGAACAGAAAAACTATAGAAAAAATCAATAAAACAAGGAGCTAGTTCTTTGAAAAGATCAACAAAATTGACAAACCCTTGGCAAGACTCACTAAGGAAAAAGAGAAAGTACTCATATAAACAAAATCTAAGATGAAAGAGGAGAAATCACCACAAATCTCATAGATTTACAAAGAATTATTGTAGAATACTATGAAAAACTAGATGCCACCAAATTGAACAATCTACAAGAAATGGCGCCATCCCAGTTCCTTGCCATGTACTGACAACTTCCTGCCACCAGGACAGACAACGCTCCGCTGAGGGACTCTGCACAGAAGAGCCTTACTGATTGGCTAGCCTATAAAGTGTTTTTTATGAAAGAAAAATACAGACTGTGGTGTGGGCCCATAAGAAGAACACAAGATTTATTCCACATGGGGGTCAGAGTGGGTGAGTGAGTGTCAGAGTTGCTTTCCTAAGAGGGTAATTTTGAGGTCCTTTAGACCAGGGGTCTCAAACTCAACTCAGCATGTGGGCCACAGAGCAAGATCACAGCCGTTCGGCGGGCCGCACTAGGTCTACAAAAGGCAACTGTTACGCAACACTTTTCTCACTGCAGTTGAAAACAAAAAAAAATCAGTACAACAAGCACAATCGTACATGCAGTTTACTCAGTGTCACAAAACGACCAGAAACTGTAGTTCGCATCACAACTGCTGTTAACTAAGCTAATATCTAGCTAGGATGCTAGAGAAATGAAAAATACAAGTAGGCCCCTAGGCTTACTTAATTTTATCCAAAATATTTTGAACTTCGTGGATTAGTCTGCGGGCCGCACAAAATTGTTCGGCGGGCCGCGAGTTTGAGACCCCTGCTTTAGACCATATGTTTGTCACTAGGTGAAGAAATCACCTGGGTACAGGGAAGAATCAGAGCTCAGTAATTGGCATCCCAGAGGTCTGGAAAACAATATGGAAGGCCTGGAGACTGGAAGGATCATTTGAACCCCAGCACCGGGCACAAACCCAGAAAGTATATATCATATTTTCCCATATATATGACACACCCCTTTTTGAAATATTTGGGGTCTAAAAACTGGATGCATCTTATACTGTGGTTGTAGATTTTTTAACTTGCATTTCCCACTTTTTTGCATCTGTTTTTGTGCTCATTGTAGATTTTTTTTACTTGCATTTTCCGCTTTTTCACGCTTGTTGTCTGCGCTCATTGTTTTGCACTTGTTTCCGGTATATTATGGTAGGTTACATTTTGCCATGTTCTGCCCAGAAATGGCTCAGAAAAGATTTTCGTACAGTGCTGAATTCAAGTTAAAAGTGATCCAGTTTGCAAAAGTGAACGGAAATTGTGCTGCTGAACGTAAGCTTGGTCCTCCTCCAACTGAGAAATCAATCCGAGACTGGCTATGGGAAGAAGAAACCCTACTGAAAACACCATGGCAGAAGAAGGTCATGAGAGGCAGTTCAGCAAAATGGCCTTATTTAGAGAGGAAATTGAAGATATGGATTGAAGAGCAAAGGGCAATTGGAATTCCTGTGTCCACAACGATGGTTCAGCATGAGGCAAGAAGAATTGCTGATGGAAAAGAAGTTAAGGATTTCAAAGGAGGACACAATTGGTGCTCAGATTCATTAAACAGAATGGACTAAGCATGCGGACACTCACCAGACTTGCCCAAAATATGCCTGAAAGCTATGAGCAGAAGGTCCTCAGATTTCATCGTTTTGTCATTCAGTGTCAGAAGACACATCAGTTTGAGTTGAGACAGATTGCAAATATGGACGAAGTCCCCATTCAATTTGATGTCCCAAGTAACGGAACTGTTGATAAGAAGGGGGTGAAAACTGTAACTGTGAAGACAAGGGGACATGAAAAGCCATTATACAGTTGTTCTAGCTTGTTGTGCTGACAGAACCAAGCCGTATACTATGCTGATTTTCAAACGCAAAACAATGCCAAAAGAAGACATTCCTCAAGGAGTGATGTCCATGTTCATGGCAAGGGTTGGATGGATCAGGATGGGATGAAGATCTGGTTTGAGAAAGATTGGAGAAGGAGGCCAGGTGGGCTCTTATGCAAACCTGCCCTAGTGGTGCTTGATCAGTTCAGGGTACACATAACAAAAAACACAAAGAAGATTGCTGCAGAGCAAAAAAACCCAAAATTTGCCGTCATATCTGGAGGTTGACATCTCAGCTCTAACCACTTGATATCAGCATTTAACCCTTTGAGTAGTGTGAATGTTCATGTACATTCTAGTGACTCCTGACCATCCAGAGTATGATAGATTTATTTAAAAAATGTGTAAGGCAACATTAAAAAAAGACAAATGTATGTGCTTATTTCTATAAATTAGTTATCAACCAAACACGATTTATTTTTAATTTTTATTTTTTTAATTTTTCTGAAGTTAGAAGCGGGGAGGCAGTCAGACTCCCACATGCCCACCAGGGGGTGATGCTGTGCCCATCTGGGGTGTTGCTTTGTTGCAGCCAGAGCCATTCTAGTGCCTGAGGCAGAGGCCATGGAACCATCAGCACGTGGGCCAACTTTTCTCCATTGGAGTCATGGCTGCAGGAGGGTAAGAGAGAGACAGAGAGGAAGGAGAGGGGGAAGGGTGGAGAAGCAGATGGGCACTTCTGTGTGCTCTGACCGGAAATCGAACGCGGGACTTCTACACACCAGGCCAATGCTCTACCACTGAGCCAATTGGCCAGCACCCTCAAACAAACATGATTTTATGTTAATAAAACTGTAACTGAAAATAATTTCATTTTTTGAAAGAAAGAAACTCACTGCTGGGTGTCAGCAAGCATGAAGAAAACCCACTACTCAAAGGGTTAACAAACTCTTCAAGGGTGGTATTTAATTTTAAGAGAATATGTCTGCCCAGTAATGGGGTGGAAGTACAGGAGGGGAGAAGTAAAAAAGCATGCGTAAAAGTGAGAGATCCTAGCATGCATTGTAGGAGTGTGGTCGACATGGGTTGGGCAATTAAGACTGTAATCTCCACAACAGAGACCACAGACTGTCGGAGGGGACCTTTGTACTCTAGTAAGGCAGAGTAGGTTGCTCCGGTATTTATAAGGAAAGAAATTGGCCTACCTGCTACCATCAAGTTTACCCAAGACTCAGAAGATGTGATGATCATAGGGACATGTCCTCAGGCACCATCAGTCTTCAGCAGCCAGGCCTATCAGCTCTGGAAAGGAGGGGCCAGCCAGCCTAGGAAGGGATGGGGGTCTTACCTAGAGAGATCCAATCACAATCTGACTTCCAGTGGGCCCACTGCAAAAAGGGCAGGGCTTTGGGGACCGGCTTGGAGTAGGGTGCTTGCTTGTCCAGTGACCTTCATTGCTGCACTTAAAACTAGCACCCAGTGAGGTGTTAATAGGATGACTTTTGCTTTTTGGACTGCCCTTAGTGCTCTGGGTTTGGGTCTATGTGCCCTTGATGGCAGAGGCAAGCGTTTGAAAGTGAGCTAGTTTCTGTTTTGGGGCTTCTTCATCCCTATTGTTAAAGATCTTGAAGGCCAGGTTTAAAAGTTCTTGTTCGGGAGTTTAAGGGCCGTTTTCCTACTGATTGGGAGATGACATTTATGTTAAGTGCTAGGAAAATTTGGGAAGGAGATTAGGAGTCACAGAGAGAGGGTTGTGATTGGAGTGCAAAAAAGGCCTGAACATAGGGGACTTTGGACCACATATGTTTTACTTACAGAAATTGTAAAGTGCCGTTTTCAGGCATTTTAAAAATAAATTTTCCTTTTGGAACACACCAGCCCTGTGTTTTCAGTTCAGCCAGCAGTTTCAGCGTTTCAATGACAGTGAAGGTTACTGCTACAGAGAGCCCAGCTGGGGTTCTTTTGCTGCTTATAGCTGTTCAACTTGTTGAAATTTCAAGGGGAGAGATCAAGGGTATCTCTCATGCCGTCACTACTCTGACATCATCCAGTTATTTATCATCTGGGATGAGGTTAATTTAAACTTTTTTTAAAGAGAGAGGAAGGGAGAAAGGGAGAGAAAGAGAACATCAGTTTTTTTGTTTCACTTATATATGCTTTCATTGGTTGATCTGTGTATGTGCCCTGACCTGGGATCATGACTGGGAATCAAACCCACAACCTTGGCATATTGGGATGATGCTCTAACCAACTGAACTACCTGGCCAGAATCTGTAATGTTCTTTCAGAATGCAAACTTGAAGAAAGAAACTGTAGCTAAGAAAGTTTTCAGGCAGAGAATCATATGTGCTTTAGGTAGGAGACTCATCTCTACTGGAATAGCTGTCATGTAGCCAAAACAACATAATCAATGTGGTGGAAATACAGAGTTTGCTCCACATTTGTCTCCCATCAGTGACCATATGGCACATTCATTATTGGGTTTCTCAGTTCTCATATTCCACCAGGAATTTTTTGCCATGTTCAAGAAGAATGTAATTAATGTGACCAGACATATTCGACATACTGTACATGACATAAGTACACTGGAGAAAAAGTCTGGCAATAAAATCACATATTTTGTAGAACAGGAGTGAGCTGGGGACAAGGATGCAGTGTTGATTTGCATGAGAACCAAGTGTTCTGAGCTTAATTTTAGGTGGAATGGTATTCGTGACCCTTCCCTCTGGTCAGTTTATGGATGACTATTGAAACAGTTTTTACTTTGAATTGGAGAATGTGCAGTGATGTGTCTTCAGATAACTCTCCTCCTCTTTCTAATCCCTTATACTGGGTCCTTGTGTTTTAAGAATTGTGGATCAGATATGAAGAAGTTTTACTTTTACAACCACAAATCAGTGTAACCAAGAAGAATCAGATGAAGGCAAATGACCATGTTAGAGCAAACAGTGTTTCTGTGCAAAATTTAGTAGTTCCACTAGATGGTAGCAAACAATTACACTTTATGCCTTTACTATTTATAAAATGCTTGTTGCTTAATCCTTTGAGTAGTATGAATGTTCATCATGTACGTCCTCGTGCCTCCTGACCATCCAGAGTATGATCGTACATGTGTAATGCATTAAAAAAGGCAAATGTATATTCTTGTTTCCATAAATTGGTTATCAAACAAACATAATTTTAAGTTAATAAAACTAACTGGAACTAATTTCATTTTTTGGAAAAAAAATGAAAAATACTCCCAGGGGTCAGTGAGCATGAAAAAAAATTCACTGCTCAAAGGGTTAAATTAGAAAAACAATTCTGGAAGAGTAAAAATGAAATACTACTTCCTTTGGAGAAGGTTAAACACAGCTGAGTTCAAGTCTGTACAAAAAAGTGTTGATAAAACTTCTTTTCCTAATAAAGTAGTCTCTGTTCAAATGGCAAGAAAATAACAGTTCCAGGTGACTTTTAACTTGTATTTGATACAATTTTGCCGAAAATGTGGCTCCTTTATTGACTATTTCATCTAATGTTTTGGAATGTGCATGCTTTAAAATAACTTTTTCACTGGATTTCCATGGTGAACCATGAAGTTATTTGGGTAGTATTAAGAAGTAAATGAGGGATGTTGTATATTAGGTGTGTACCACAGTTGGTTAGACCATTCATTGACAGTCATCTGGGCTATTTCCATCTTTTGGCAATTTTAAAGAAAGCTTTCATGTACGGGTTTTTGCATGAATGTACCATATTTTTTGCTTCATAAGACAAATTAAGACCATAAGACACACCTAGGGTTTTAAGGAAGAAAATAAGAAAAAAAAATCTTCTGAACCAAATGATGTGTTAAAATATTTAATCAAGTATACCACAATAATATTTCAACAATGTAAACTCAGCATCAGTATTAACAACCATTAGCACTGTTAACAAATGAGAGGAGACTTTAATGTTCAAATACTCTTCTAGTTGTCTGGGAACCCCAGGAACTCATCATCGCTAGTGTCAGAATTTAAGAAGCTCAGTTGCTCACAATCACTGGTATCACCTTCTTCACTATTTTCATATATGATACCATCTTCAGTGCCATCTAAGGCATTGCTGATGCCACATTTTTTGAATGACCTTACCACGGTTTCATTCTTCAGTGACTGCCATGATGTTTTCACCCATTTACAAACTCGAGTGATAGCGGGTCTCTTCATTCGTCTAGTTGGTGTCAGAGCATGATTACCAGAGGCCATCCATTTGTTCCACTCTTTTTGCATGAAGATTTCAAACTGTTTGTTGATGGAAACATCGAGAGGTTGCAACTGGCTGGTAAGACACCCAGGAATTACAGCTAGAAGAGTCTTCACTTCTTTAAAGTGTTTTTTTTTTGTGTGTGTGTGTGTGTGGTTTTGCTAATTAATATGTGCTCTAAACTGGTCAAGCACTAAAAGGGCAGTTTTTTTTCAGAAGCCCTTTAGGACGTTAGGACCAAACTTTTTCAATCCGTGCTCTCATTCCATCTTCGTCCATCCATCCTTTCTCATGAACATGCACAACAACTCCTCATGGGATCACTTCTTTTGGCATATTTTTCCTTTTGAATATTAACATTGGTGGCAGTTTTGTGCCATCTGCATAGCAGGACAACACAACCGTGTAATGAGTTTTCTCATGTCTTGATGTTTTCATGGTTATGGCTTTGGCACCTTTCAAAACAACAGTCTTGTTAGATGGCACATAAAAGGTTAGTGGGACTTTATCTGTATTCCCAATCTGGCCAATTTCAAATTTGTGAAAAGACAGAATCTTTGACTCATGTTCTTTTGGCATTTTTTGTGCAATTCTAGTTTTGCTATGCATAGCAAGGCCACAGTGCTTCATAAATCTGTAGCACCATGATGGTGATCCAGTAAAATCCTGAATGCCTTTCTCTACAGCTATGCATTTGGGTTCATATATTATCATTTCTGTAGAGACTGAGAAACCATTATTCCTGTGACTTGTGATCCATTCTTGCATGTCCACATCTAACTCTGGTGCCACGAACCAGTGCAGCTAGTAATTCCAGGTCCTGAGTGGGAATGGTGCAGAATAAAGAAAATAGGCTTAGAGAAAAGGGATGGACTTGGGAGGTCTCTTTGCAACCCAAGAGATAGCTTGAAAAAAGCAAAGCTCCATTTCCCAACCTGCTTTATTTATAAGGCAAAGTTAGGCCATTAGCAAATCAAAGAGATCATTAAAGCAGTCACATTTCCAAGGCATTTTAATAATTCTCCCAAGTGCAGAAAACCTCCACCATACATAACATCTTAACTTCACAAAACAAAGGATAAAAAGAAACTTGCCTCCAGTCTATCCGAGGAACATGGGGGATAAGGATGAGTATAAACAATCCAGCACCATAGCAAAATAACCTTTAGCAACTTCACAGAACAAGTGAGGTGGGGGGTTGGGCAGACTGTCAGTTTACTGCCAGTTCCCCACACCTCTGTCCCCCCAAAATCTAAACTGACGAGATCCGGTGCGTTCAGGGTGGTATGGCCGTAGACCCAAAATCTAAACTGAAAGACCCTATTGACTTTCAGTCCCCAACACTCTGGCCACTTTGCAGCATGCCCATGAAGAGTATGCATACTTTTATCTGCTTTCTGCAGCTGATCCTCCTGTTTTATCCACCCCCTTATCATTTTTTCAGTAGGAGGTGGCCCAAAATGTCTCTCTGCTGCTGTTTCCATGTTTCTTAGCATATTTTACTACCTCCAGTTTAAAAAGAATTTTATACGCTAGCCTTTTCTGCTTTGACATTTGTGTAGGTAGCAAAAGACTGTGGTATTTTTTCTGCAAGAAAATACACTGATAACACTTAGGGAGTGGATCTTCTACTAATGCACTGTTAAACAGATGGATTAGCTGCTGATGCACTGTTATGGGGGAGGGACACCATTAGGGTTATATACCCTTCTAGGGGATCTGTTATTGAAGGACACTTTTTAGGCCCCATTCACACAACTGTATTGTGTTTCCACAGTCAATGGGTCTTGAAAAAAAAAAGTAGATGCAACACGGACGTCATCAGTGTTTATTTTCAGATTCGCAAGGATATGATTGTGTGAATGGACCCTTAGGGAGGCATCAGAAGATCCTGTTCCCAGACCCAAACATTAATATACAGAGCACCACTGAATCCTATCCCCTGACCCAAACATTAATATACAGAGCACCATATACAACCTGGGGAGGGGGGATATGTGAAGGGTTCTGGTCAGCAGCTGGGGTTAGGTGAGGGGCTTAATGTCAGAAGCTAGGGAAGGGGGGTAGGTGAGGGGTTTGAGTCAATAGCTGGAGAGGTATCGGCAAGGTCTGGATCAGCAGCTGCAGGGGGAACTTGAAACACAGCGGTGGGCTTGGGGAGCACAGTCTATAGTTCCGTCCTATTTTTTTTTATCTACAAACATCGTTTTTTAATATTTATGGTGCATGTGTGAGTCCTCTGTGTGTCCCAGAATTATGCTTTGTAGGAAAATGAGTGTTGGTAGTCACATACAAGGCTTACTTGCACTTTGCCCCCCTGAAAAACTGGCATCTGTAATTGGGCCATGGCAGTCAGGCCAGTTGCAGGTATGCAGGTGCAATTTGGCCAGGGGAACCTGGTGCAGGTAAGTGAAACTAGCCTGTCAGGTGGTGCCTTGCATTCAGGATGCTGCCCTGAGCCTAGTGTGTGGGTACTAAGACTCATTTTCTTACAAATTGGTGTTGATTTGCTTTAAAGATGAAATCTAGTAAAAAATGACTGGACTTCCCATTGGTCCACAGCAGGGGGCGTCGGATGCCCCCATGTACATTGGCCCTCCGTACAACTGGAAACGGGGCTGCTGATACTTACCACTTTGCTAATGTGCCTTGGTACTGCCTAATTAGATGTAATGTGAAACCTAACTAGAATCACCAAATTGCTTACTCAGCTGGCAGAACCATTTGAGCCAAGCAAACATCATTAGAGCATGAGCAGTCCTGGACATCAGAGTCACCCCCCTTGATTATGTGCTTGCAGCCCAGGGAGGAGTTTGTGCTACAGCCAGTAACTCCTGCTGTACCTGATAAATACTTCTTCCCGGACAGAATGAGAAACAACCAAACTCCTTAACCTTGCAGGATCTATTAAGGGGCAGTCCAGTTTTGCTTCTAGTGTCTAAGGATTTAAATTTTCTGACATTTTTCAGCTGTCTCCCAACTGGGCTTAGAGCTATTTTAAGGTCTGGATTGTGAATTGTTTGGCTTATTGTTATTGTAATATGTTCTGTATAACCAGATGTTTAAAACTGCCTACAGAAACTTGAGTAATGGTTGAATGAAGGATAGAAATGATCCGCCAGACCCCTGTATCCCCCTCCATGTGTGTAATTCATGATGGTTGGGACCTTTACTCGATACTAAGTGCCGTTGCTGTTCTTTAACCTTTCCCAAGTTGTTTTAGCTGCTTCTATAAGAGACTGTGAATATTGAGTTTTTGGCAGGTACCTGAGAGACCTTTCATAAGCAAATGGCTCTGGTTGCTTTGTTGGCTACTGTCCTGCAACAGGCATCCTAATGTCCCAATGAGGGACTAGAGGGAACCAGAGCAGGTAGCCAAGCCACTCTGGCCCTGATGGAGGACAAACTGAACTGCTCTATCTTCAGCACCATCTGTCGGCAGGTTCTGATTGAAAGGGGGGAAATGTGAACACTGAGAAGTAAAAAGACACCTACTTAAAAAGGGATTCTGGTGGGTAACTGGGCTCAAGTTCTTTATAAAAGAGTCTAGCGGCCATTTCTGCAGAGAGGCCTCTCATGGAAACCACACTTTCTGGGAGAAGGTTGCGCTGAGCTGCCTGCACGTGCTGTGCTTCTGCTGCTGCCGCAGCGCCCCTAATTGGGAATTCCTGTTGCCATTGAACTGGTGTCGAAGACCACTGGTTGACACTTTCTAGAGTACCAAGAACTGATCTCCAGTGATTGGACCACCATTGTCGATCTCCTCCTCTGCTGGGGATGGCATTGAGGGCAGCGAGCCACCTGTACTGGGGCCACTACTGGACTCCCCGAGAGATTAGCTCATCCTGGTCCAGCTCCTCTTTGGGCGACATGATAGCCCTTGAATTCTTATGTATATTTTACCTTGTAGCCTATATATTATTATAAGTGTTCTGAAATTATAGTTGGGATGAGAGAAGATATAAACAAAAATGTTTATTTCCCCATCTGTTACCTCAGATGACGACTTTGTCCTCATTTTAAAAGAAAACATTAAAATTTTTTTAAAAGAAAAATATGATATAAATACAAACCAGGTTAAGTTTATGAAATAACTTTATATTTATGTAAAGCCAGTAGTGGCAGCCACCATCACAGCCACCTGGCCCCTGCAGGTTCACATTTGATTCGGATAGACGGTAATGAAACTGCAGAGCCAAGAACTGGTGGGCCATTTTCTTTACCTCTGGTGTCTCACTTGGCCGGCAAGTAAAAACAGGGCTCCAAAACCCACTCACTCAGCACTCACAAAGCTACTGACATATCCGAGTTTTCCTAGAATCAAAGGCCCTCACCAGTTCAGCGGAGCTTCCTAAGCCCCTCACCTCTGTTCCTCTTCAGCACGTCTCCATCTTGCTGCTTTCTCTCCAACCACAACGTGGCCTCTCTGCCCTGCAACAACGTGGTCTCTCAAAATGGCCTCCTAGCTCCTCCTTTTAAAACTTTTAGGCACAAAAACCCTCCTCTAGCACATATTAGCATCACCAGTCCTCTTCCCAAGGAGGAAGATAATCAGCCACCTCACACGGGCAGTGCCATTTTTAACAGTAAAAGTGAGCAAACCCCCACAATACAGATTTCACAAACTTATTACCCAACAATTTGTAAAACGTGTATTTTACTAGATTATAGCGGGCCACAGAAGAGGAGAACATAATTGTTTTTGAAAGTAGTATGAGTTTTTATTGTCAAAACAAGTAGGAGACATGAGCATAACTGGAGACACAAACAAGTTACTGTATTTCCCCATGTATAAGATGCTCCCACGTATAAGACACACCTTAATTTTGGGGCCTGAAATTTGAATAAAATGTACTACATAAAGTTATTGAATGTATTCTATTCATCATAAAATTTATACAATTCCTCAAGCAGGAAATGCAAGTTAAAAAAACCTACAACCACTGTATAAGACACCCAGTTTTTAGACCCCACATTTTTCAAAAAAGGATGCATCTTATAAGTGGGGTAATACGGTAAATGTTCTCATCTCCCAAGACTCGCGGGCTTCTCTATGGGAGGGTCAGTGTGTATATACACATATATCATTGCATATGATGCCTGGGGAGTCAGGGAGAGGCTCACTGGCTCAAAAGTTCCTTTAATCATTTTTGTCACCTATGTCTTGGGGAGGCAGGAGAAGAAAGAGAGGCAAACTCCCAGGGTTTGTCTGTGAGTGTGGGACTGGCTAGGAGGGCTAAAATGCCTGGGGTGGTAGGTATGCAAGGGGATACTGGATAGAGTGTTGTAAAGTACCCGTACCACAATTCTGCGGGTTTACGTAGAGACACCAAGTCCAGATGAATTTTGAAGAGTTTTATTAAAGGAGGAGATTTATTAATATGCCAGCTGCATATGACTGACATGGGGCCTTTGCAAACCCAAATCATGTGCCCCAAATACATTTCAGGGGCTGTTTATATACCCTTAATCACACACGGGAAGGGGAGAGCATGACATCATGGCACAAGCTTACAACATTTGTTTATAGGACTTATAAAAACATTTCTACACATTAAAACTTATAAGGTAACAAAAGCAAAAATGTTATTCCACATAGTAAAAGATATTCCTAAATTTTCTAGTGTTCATTTGCCATTCCTTTGTTTAGAGATATATACATTAATTACGTGCTTTCAGGAGGGGAGGAGTGGTTTCCATGGTGCTAGGGGATAAAATGCCTGCAAATGACTCATCAAATAAGAAAAGGGTTTTTCAATCTCTCCCTTCCTGCACCTGGCTAGCTATTTACCTGCTTCCTCACAGGTGTGGTGGGAAGGACAGGAATCTAAATCTCCTTTCCCTCTTCATTTACAATATAGTGCTGTCGGCCATCCTGAGTTGGTGCTAATCACACAAGTATAGAAGTCAGTCTGCAAAATCTCTCTCTCATGTCTAGCCTAAATTAATAAAATGCTCTTTAAGCTTCCTAAACTATTAATATTCTGTAGCTTTCTTTGGCACCTTACTACAAGAGAACCCCACACTGGGGCAAGAAACTCATTTCAGGTGAACTTGTGTACCTACTTTGCTGAGTATGTTGGTTTATCGCTGTCATGTTGTGGGCGGACAGTAGTGGATTTTGGGACAGAACACCAGGTGCCACTGCGTTTCATGTTCGCTTTTTTAGTGAGTTTTCTCTCTGAGTGAAGTAATGGTTCAAAAATATAGGCTGGATACTTTAGCAGTGATTAAAACAACATACTTGTAGTTATTAAATGTCAAGATGTTGATTTGCTGTGGACAAATCTTCAAAATTTTTTTTACAAGTACAGATTTTCTTTGTCAAAGCAGGTAGGAGACAGCAGAAGAGGAGAGACAAATTGTTCTCAGCATTCGAGACTGTAGAGCCTCTCTGAAAAGGTTCGCCCAGCTTGCTATGTGGGGACAGCTTTTCTTTTTTTATATTTATTTTTTATTAAAATTTTAAATTTATTGTGTTAACGTGGATTCAAGTGTCCCACCGAATATAACGCTTTCAATCCCCCAACAACATGCCCTCACTACACCCCCTTGGTCCCTCTCCCTGGCTCCCTCCCCCCTTCCCTCTGGGACTTGCTGTCCTGCTATCTGAATCTCTGTGTTATGTATATGTCATTACACTAATCCCTTCACCTTCTCTGATCCCGCCCCTCACCCACCTTCCCTCTGACAGCTGTCCCTGTGACCCCTACTCTGCCTCTATTCCATTCCTCAGTTCACTGTGTTCATTAGATTCCACATGTAAGTGAGATCATACAGTATTTGTCTTTCTCTGCCTGGCTTATTTCACTTAGCATAATAATCTCCAGGTCCATCCATACTGTCACAAATGGTAAGATTTCCTTCTTTTTCACAGCCACATAGTATTCCATGGTGTAAATGTACCACAACTTTTTTTATCCAGTTGTCCACTGATGGACGCTT
Organism: Saccopteryx bilineata; assembly: GCF_036850765.1. Classification (NCBI taxonomy): domain Eukaryota; kingdom Metazoa; phylum Chordata; class Mammalia; order Chiroptera; family Emballonuridae; genus Saccopteryx; species Saccopteryx bilineata. The sequence goes on from NC_089502.1 coordinate 128,666,916, forward strand.
TGACTGTTTCTAGATCTTGGCTATTGTAAACAATGCTGCAGTAAACATGGGGGTGCATATCTTTTTTGAATTAGTGTTTTGAGATTCTTAGGATATATTCCTAAAAGTGGGATAGCTGAGTCAAAAGGCAGTTCCGTTTTTTATTTTTTGAGGAATCTCCATACTGTTTTCCACAGTTGCTACTTGAGTCTGCATTCCCACCAGCAGTGCAGGAGGGATCCCTTTTCTCCACATCCTTGTCAGCACTTATTGTGTGTTGATTTGTTAATGAGAGCCATTCTGACTGGTGTGAGGTGGTATCTCATTGTGGTTGTAATTTGCATTTCTCTGATGATTAGAGACATTGAATATTTTTTCATATGCCTATTGGCCATCTGTATGTCCTCTTTGGAGAAGTGTCTATTCAGTTCCTTTTCCTTTGCCTTTTTTTTGTGACAGAGACAGAGAGAGGGACAGATAAGGACATACAGACAGAAAGGGAGACAGATGAGAAGCGTCAATTCTTTGTTGTGACACCTTAGTTGTTCAGTGATTGCTTTCTCATATATGCCTTGACTGGGGGCCTTCAACAGAGTAAGTGACCCCTTGCTCAAACCAGTGACCTTTGGGCTCAAGCTAGTGACCATGGGGTCATGTCTATGATCCCACACTCAAGCCAGCAACCCTGTGCTCAAGCTGATGAGCCCACGCTCAAGCCGGTGACCTTGGGGTTTCAAACCTGGGTTCTTAGTGTCCCAGGTCGATGCTCTATCCACTGCGCCACTGCCTGGTCAGGTGGAAATTAACATTTTAGCCGAGGAAAAATTCAAAACAAATTGGCAACGAGGTATTTCATGTACTGTCAGCTGTTGTAAGTGCTCTAAGCTACATCAAACAAAAGGGTTAAGGTGAACAGGAGCTGCCATGAGGAGTCTGTGGAGGCCCCATGTTTTTCATTGTTAACGAGTTCTTTTATTTCAATGTATATGTAAATGTTAAGCAAGCTGCATTTTAAAACATTAAATCATGATCATTTTCAATAGATTTACTTTAAAACTTTGAGTACTGGAAATATCAGAGGGAAAACTGTAAAGTGTATGATGGTCTAACCTCTGTACTGTACACCTGAAACCAATGCAAAATAATATTGAATGTAAACTGTAATTGAAAAAAAAATAAAACTTTGAAATGAACAGGAATACCAACGTGTTGGCAATCTCTTCCTTTTCACACCTGTGTTTGGATCATCACATCTTACCTGGAATTTTCCAGCAGGCTGCTGAGTGCTGGTTTTCATCTTCCTGCGCCTGCCACGCGCGCATCAGGAGAGTGTCTGGAGCGCAGTGCTGTCCAGACGGGAAGAAGACAGGGAACCCAGGGCGAGAGTGTTGTCACACTGTCTCCATTGTCGCCGTGGCTGACTGCCCAGGCAGCTGGACCCAGACTTTTGATTTTCTTACTTTCCTCAGGAAAGCTCAGGAGTTCCCAAATTTTAAGGGGCCTAAGGATTTAGTTAGCAGGTAGTACACAATACAGGGATGGCAAAGGTAGGTTTACAGTTGTGAGTACAAAAAACACAGTTTACTCTTACATGATTTATTATTATATTATTTGTATTACAACTGTAAACCCACTTTTGCCCAGCCCTGTATACCATTTGTTATGGGTAATATACTGCTTCTTATGGCTAATTTAAGGAGTTTTCAGAAGTGATTTCTACGATATGCAATATTTGCTTTACATGCCTAGTTCAGTGACTAAATCCCAAGTACACTGCTCTGTAGGCTGAAAGACATCATCATGACACAAAGGGTTGAAGCTAGTAAGGTGTGGGGGAAAATACATTTTGAGTATTTGATTTTGGGGGGTAGGACATTTAGCAAATACAGATAACAAGGTAGAAAAGTCAGTGTTAACTGCACCACCCCAGGTGGTTACTATTCGGTACACATTTTCGTTTTATATATTTAATAAAAATGGGATAAAAATGTACCTACTGTTCTACATGGTTCCTGTTCATCTGTTTTGGGATATGAACCTCATGCATCATCTCATGTTTCTCTGACCAGTTCCTTTTCACCGATGCCGTTAGTGTCCACCTTCACTAGTCACCACCCTCCACATTCAGACCAGAAGAACACCGCTCTGTGGCCTACGGGATCCGGCTTCTTGAGGGGCTGTCCAGGGGCCATTTGCTGTTACTGGGTGATGTGAACAGTGGGAGATTGGAAGGAGCTAGATAGATTTTCTCCCTCCCCCTCTCCTCTGGAGGGCTGTCCAGTGCAAGTCGTCCTAGCAGGGCTTCCGCAGAACAGGTGCTGAGTGAACACTCCCACCTCCCAGCCTGCTATGCCCCTTCACGGCCACTTGGGGACATGTAACCATGCTGAGTAATGCATCAACTTGGCTGCTTTGCGTGTTTACTTACCTTGTTTCTTTCTTTCCTTTTTTTTTTCTCTGAAGTTGGAAACGGGGAGGCAGTCAGACAGACTCCCACATGCGCCCGACCAGCACCCACCCGACACGCCCACCAGGGGATGATGCTCTGCCCATCTGGGGCATTGCTCTGTTGCAACCAGAGCCATTCTAGCACCTGAGGCAGAGGCCATGGAGCCATCCCCAGCACCCGGGCCAACTTTGCTCCAATGGAGCCTTGACTGTGGGAGGGGAAGAGAGAGACAGAGAGGAAGGAGAGGGGGAGGGGTGGAGAAGCAGAAGGGTGCCTCTCCTGTGTGCCCTGGCCGGGAATCAAACCCAGGTCTCCTGCACGCCAGGCCGACGCTCTACCACTGAGCCAACCGGCCAGGGCCTCCTTTCTTTTTTTTGCCACATCCTCAGTGCCCTAAGTTTGTACCTCTCAAATAAAGTTTAATATCTTAATCCTTGCCTCAGTTTCTGATTTCTGCATGACCTAATATAAGGTAGAATAAGCTTACATATTGTGCAGATTTCCTCAAATAATTTTTTGACATCTTAAAATTATCTCTATTAAGTATTTTAATAACAGAATTATGATTTATGATGTGATGTACAGATCTTAAGTTCAACGAATAGACAGTCACATGTATACATGTGTGACTAACATCCCAGTCAAATATAGAATATTTCTGTCACTCAAGAAAGTTCATTTTTGCCCCATCATTAACTATTATTCACTAGTTCCTTGGCTATAATTGCTCCCTTGTTGAAAATTCAGTGCTAGAACTGGGGTTTCAGAGTTTCAGTAGAAAGAATAATGAATTATGAACAGTGAGGCATAGGTCAGGTCTAATTGTCACAAAAAGTTAGCCAGTGAGCATGATGTCACAGGAATGGCAGCGTGAGAGATGCCCTTGATCTCTTGGCTCGAAATATCAACAATTTGAACTATGAGAACTCAGCAAAGGAACCCCAGCTGGGCGCTGAGGGCCAAGTGAAAGGATCGTGCATTGAAACAGCTACAGGTGGGTAGAGAGGGATGGGGTGGGGGGTGGTGAGGGTGCACTGCAGAGCACTCACATGGGGCTCTGGAGAGGGGAGAAACCTGGTGTTTCTGAGGCTCCTCCTGCTGGGAGGGGAGGAGAGGGGAGATTGGGGGCTCAGTCTCAGGAGTCTAAAACTAGAGTAGTTGCTGGGTGTGGAAACTGGACAGACAAAATTCTAGGTCACTGGTGGCGCTCCCACCATCTGCCTGCAGCCCGCACTGGGGACAGAGAAAGCGAAATACACTGCTGCAATCCCCCAACCTCTCAGATCCTGCCCCTCTTTGCTCTTAGCATTGGGCGCAGAGAGTAGCAGTGGCACACCCTAGAACTACGTCTGCAGAACCACTGTCACCCCTGAAGAATAGAGGAGCTCTCTGTCCAGAACCTGGTCTGTTGGGACACAGGGGAGAATGCTAGGGGCCTGGGATCACCGTCGCTTGAAGGAAGAACAAGGAAGGTGAAAAGTCCTCTCAGCTTGCCCTGCCGCCATCAGGGCTATGGTGACACAGTGGGGCTCAGCCAGGGAACTGCCCAGAGCTCAAATTCGTAATCCAGTGCTGTCCAGTGTAATCCTATGGACCAATGTCACCCTATTCAATTTAATTTCTAAATAAAAGAAACTTTTTAAAATTAGCTAGTGACTCTGGGAGAGTCATCAAAATGCTTGGGGGTCTGCTTTATTACATGGCACAAAAGGGCCAAATTAAGTAACCTCGTTGCTCCTTTAACATTGCAAGCCTCAGCTGTCCATTGGGAAGCTCCTTTTCTTCGCATCATGGGTATGATGGCTGGTGCTTCTTAAATCATTCCCTTGGCTCTAGGGGTCATTACCAACAGCCTATTCGTCACCTGATGTGGACACAGTGACCTTAGCTTTTGTGCTCTACTCCCCAGACTTTAGGTGACTGTTGGTGTGGACTCTCTCTAGACATTCCAGGAATATCCTTCCCACCTCGCCTTGATAGTTCAACGAAATGAGAGGAACATTTCATAATCAATGAAAGTCTTCTTTGGGCCACTGCAACATGAAGTGCCACTTTGTCCCTTCTCAGGCTTACCTTTGATGTTGTGACCACTGCGACGAGGGTAGGTATTGAATGACTGTGTTTCTTTTTGACAAGTATATTAGAAGTTACCCAGGAATGTAAGAATGACTTCTTTTGCAGGGCTGTTTCCTAGACATGCACGCTTGTGCATTGCACGAGTGTATTCAGTGTACACAGAGGTACCGTGTGTCTTAGAGGTGACCAAGGTTTGTTGAAACTACTTCCCAAGCACATTCATAGTTCTCTGGTAAGATTTTACAGCCCCTACATACTTCCTTTTATCTAGAGCTATGTTAGGAAAACAATTGTCTTCTTTTCCACTCTTTTTTTTTTTTAAATAAAACTGCTAGGATGCAACTACTGGAACGTGGCAGCAGTTCCATACTTGCTTGGACTGTCTCATGTAAATTGATTGGAGTCTTGTTCATGTTCTCTCAAAGAATAAATTATTGGCCATTTAAGTGCATTGTTTAGAATTTAATATGGATAGGGCATTTCTACTATAATTTGGTTCGAAATTATTCATACTAGTGGAAAATTTTTAATGTTCACTTACAAATACCTAATTTGTCACTTTTTTAAAGATTCCCAGAGTCCTAGGTATTCATGAGATTTATCATCAGCTGCTGCTTTATTCATGACTGGGATTCTGAACAAGTTTTGAATTAAGGAAGAAACACTGGAATGCATAATCTCTAGTAGTTTGAGCTTGAGAAAATAACAATAACATTAACCGGACAACAGAACATGTACTTTCAACATATACCACGAAATCCAGTTTCACACTGTTTTATTAGTGCTATTTGTTATTTGGTATAAAAAGTCATTGGCGCCCTCAGGAAGAAGACCTGTGTTCACCCCTTGGGGTAACTGTTTTTAGTTTATGATGTTTTCTTTTTTTCTTTTTTCTTTTTTTTGGTATTTTTCTGAAGCTGGAAATGGGGAGAGACAGTCAGACAGACTCCCGCATGCGCCTGACCGGGATCCACCTGGCATGCCCACCAGGGGCGACGCTCTGCCCACCAGGGGGCGATGCTCTGCCCCTCCGGGGCGTCGCTCTGCCGTGACCAGAGCCACTCTAGCGCCTGGGGCAGGGGCCAAGGAGCCATCCCCAGCACCTGGGCCATCTTTGCTCCAATGGAGCCTTGGCTGCGGGAGGGGAAGAGAGAGACAGAGAGGAAGGAGGGGGGGTGGAGAAGCAAATGGGCGCTTCTCCTATGTGCCCTGGCCGGGAATCGAACCCGGGTCCCCCGCACGCCAGGCCGACGCTCTACCGCTGAGCCAACTGGCCAGGGCCTATGATGTTTTCTTAATTTCTAGGTAATTACTGTTGTCTTTTTTATATGTTCTCCAGGTTAGTTTTTTCAGTACATGGATGGAGTTGCCCTGTTTAGTTACGCTTAAAGTCCTAGTCCATTTGCAGTATAATGGCTCGAATTAAGTGGGAGTGTTTGACTGTAACCCAGAAGAAACTAACCCAGCCACAACTCTTATAAGCCATGACCTTGATTTCTACCGAGGGAACAAGAAATGTTCTCTTTTCCTTTGTCACACAAAGGGATAGAAAATGGAAAGGAGATCAGAGAGCATTTCATCTAGTAAAAAAAAGGCGGGAATTCATTGTTCTGATAGATTATATCATTGCTCCCCATACTAGCCCCTTTACTGATGAGAAGTTTATGTCCTTGCTTGTTGACATTTGACTAGCCCAGACTACCTACCACCTTGAAGGCGGAGTTTACAATACCACAACATAGACTTTGGGCTTGGGCATCTGATGTAATTTAGCCAATGGAACATGAGTGGACATGATGTATGCCACATCTGAGAATCACAAACTGCTGTCATCTTGTTTGTCTTTTCTGCTATTAAAATAGGTCCCGAATAGGGGCTGCTCCTTCAGACTGCTCCGAAGAGTGGCAGCACTAAATGGAATTGCAACAACATACCTGCAGGTGACGACACATCATAGAAGGAAGAAATAACTGTTTGTTGTTGCGATCTTGAGCTTTTTGAAATTGCCTGTTTTACAGAAAAACTGACTAATACACTTACTTTCTCAAGGTGTGAAGAGGGACCTTGGGATATTCTAGAATAGGAAGTAGAATTTTTTTTTAAATTTTTATTTATTGATTTTAGCAAGACAGGAAGGGAAAGAGATAGACAGGAACATTGAGCTGTTCCTATAGGTGGTGTGTGTGTGTGTGTCTGTGTGTCTATGTGTGTGTGTGTGTGTGTGTGTGTATGACAGAGACAGAGATAGGGACAGATAGGGATAGACAGGCAGGAAAGGAAAGAGATAAGAAGCATTAATTCTTTGTTGTGGCACCTTAGTTGTTCATTGATTGCTTTCTCCTATGTGCCTTGATGGGGGAGGGGAACTACAGCAGACTGAATGACCCCTTGCTCAGACTAGTGACCTTGGGCTCAAGCTGGTGAGCCTTGCTCAAGCCAGATAGATGAGCCTGTGTTTAAGCTGGCCTCCTTGGGGTTTTGAACCTGGGTCTTCCGCATCACAGTCCAATGCTCTATCCACTGTGCCACCTAAAGGCTCTTATTCTTAATTATGATACCTTACTTCCCTGGGGCTTTGTTATTATTTCTGTGTAATATGCCTACCATACTTACAATATTTAACATGGTCTTTTCTGATTCCTGACCATAATTGGATTGGGCTAATTCATGAATCCTCATATCTTTTTTTTTTTCTCTTCTCATGTCTTTTTATTTCTGCAGTTCCCTCTTGGTTCATTTGGCATATGGTAACTTTTTTCTAATGTTAACAAAATTATGGAGATGAGGTATGCAGGGTTATAAGGGATTCTGAGAGAGTATTTATTTAATTCCTCTACCTGTGACACTTATGATTCATATGCAGAGCACTTTTTACCTTATTCAGTTATTCATTCATTAATCATCTGTACTAACTAAAAGATAACAATGGTGGAAACTTAAAATGCTTTTTGAATTTTCATGGTGTTACCCATGACAACGGTGGTTTCATCATGTAGTTTTGCTTCCGGGAAGTTTTCATGCTGATGCCTAAAGAATAGCTGTAGGATCTGATGATTCAATTTGTAAGTAAAAAGGTTAATGATATTGAAGGTGGACCTTGCTATTTCCTGTTGGAAGGGCCCCTAACTAATGCTAATGTATTATGAAATGATAAATTGAAATTGGTTTTACACATGATGTAGTATAGAATTGTGCACCTGAAACCTGTATAATTTTATTAATTAATGTCACCCCAATAAATTCAATAAAAAATAAATAAATTGAAATTGGTTTATCTGTCAGGGTCTTGGCATGTATTAGGATTAATCAACATATTACTCCCATGTAAATTTCATTTCTTTACATTTCCTTATCAGTAACAAATCACGATTTTATGTTAACAGTGATATCATCTCCTTTTTCTCCTTTCGGCCATCAAATGTCTCATTTCTATGTTGGGAAATAATGCACTGTAGCATTTGTCAGTGTTATTTCCAGTCTGACTTCTCTTTTTAAATCCATTCTTCTAGCCTGACCTGTGGTGGCGCAGTGGATAAAGTGTCAACCTGGAAATGCTGAGGTCGCTGGTTCGAAACCCTGGGCTTGCCTGGTCAAAGCACATATGGGAATTGGTGCTTCCTGCTCCTCCCCCTTCTCTCTCTCTGTTTCTCTCTCTCTCCCGCTCTCTCTCCTTTCTAAAATGAATAAATAAAAAATAAAAATAAAAAAATAAATCCATTCTTCTAGATTCTTAATTAGGAGATGTCTGCTACCCATTCTAGCTCACTATTTCTGGCATCCTAAGGACCTCGTTACAGTCCTTCGTAGGTGAAAAAAGGACGGAAACTACCTAAGCACCCGTTGTGTGTGTGGTACTGGACCGTATCCGATCATTTGCCAAACTGTATTGGGCAGAATTAAGTATGTTCATAGATATTCTGTAAGAACCTGACTCTATGGTCAGGTCAGTTCAGAGAAGCCTGGCTTAAACAAAGATAAACTGGTTTACTTATTTAAAGAGAAGTTTGGTAGAACCCTTAATATCCAAATACATACTCTGAATTTCCTGGGAAATATTTTATTTGATAATTTTAAGTGATCAGTATTCTTCAGAAGTTTGAGAAATGTTCCCAGGTGAGGACATTAAGCCCTCATAATTGTCCTTTCAGATAAGTTTTAACCCCCGCAAGATCAAAGAGCTATGTGGTCGACGCTGGGTGCAGACTCAGGTCTGCCCCGTGCGAAAGCCCCTCTCACCCTCTTCCCTTGCTCCCTTCGTCCTTTCTGTCCTTCCTTCCATCCTTCCTTTTAGGGGTACATTTATTCGTTTCTGATTCTAAAGTTAACATACATATTCACTGAAGATTCAAAAACAAAAACACAATGAAAAAAATGAAAACCACTCAAACTTCCTCTCTGAGATAACATTAGATTTTTAACATTTAAAATGTTTTAAATACATGTATAAATTGTATATACACCTATATGTATACATCTATACACATACACATATATGTGTGTATATACCTATATATATTGTGGTATTGTTTTTACAAAATCAAGATCATGTTGCAAAGTTTTTAAACCTGAACTTCAGTTTTAATGGCTGCAAATTATTCTATCACATGGATACACCAAATATATTTACTTAGAATTCTTGTTGGACATGTAGGTTGCAGTCAATTTTTCACTATTATATATAGCACTATGAGGAATAACTTAGCATATGTATTATATTTCTGTGTATTTGTCTGATTATTTCTTTGGAAGAAACATACATTCTACCAGTGTTGCTTGTTTACTTACACTCTGGCCAATGTAGGGTCTCACATATGTATGTATGTATATATGTATGTATGTATGTATGTGAGAGGAGGGGAGATAGATAAACAGACTCCCCCATGCACCCTGACCAGGATCCACTCAGCAACCCTGTCTGGGGCTGATGCTGGAGTACTGAACTATTCTTAGCACCTGAGACTGACCTGCTCAGACCAACCAAGCCATCCTCAGGACTCAGGTCCATGCTCGAACCAATCAAGCCACTGGCTGCAGAAGTGGAAGAGGGAGAGAAGGGGAAGAGGTAGGGGAGAGAAGCAGATGGTCGCTTCTCCTGTGTGCCCTGACTGGGGCTTCCACATGCTGGGCTGATGCTCTATCCACTGAGCAAACTGGCCAAGGCCTCATGTATTTATTTTTATTTCTATACAATTTTATAGGCAAAATATGCTTTTTTGTTCCGCTCATTATACTTCAGTTATGTCCTTACAGCTGTCCTTTTACTAGTAGGACTTGGGTCCTATGTGACTTTTCCATAGGTGATTATTTTGTGTCCAGGTTTTTTTCTCGTTTTGCCGAATGATATGAATTAGCCAAAGTGATAAACAAGGTGAGAAATACAATCTGAGTTGAAGGCAGTCTACAAATAATGGATATTAAGCCTACAGCCATGGTTTTCTTAGCCTACTGTTCCAATCTAGCAGCTTTTCAACCCACAGTACACATAATAGATGGCTTTCACATGTTCAACATCTCCTACGGGCTTTACACATTTTGTGACGTGCTATATACGATTACACTCCTTTTCTGCTCTACAAAACATTTTGGAATAAAACTTAGTGCAAGTAGTATTATAATGGAGCACTGCTCTAATTTGTACCAAGAGAACTCATCATTCATCCTTAAAATATTATTAGTAAGAAATTATTCGCCATATATTTTTTTCTCTTTTTTTTTTTGGACAGAATCAGAGTGGGACAGATAGGGACAGACAGACAGGAAGGGAGAGAGATGAGAAGCATTAATTCTTTGTTGCGGCACCTTAGTTGTTTATTGATTGCTTTCTCTTATGTGCCTTGAGTAGGGGGGGTAGTGCTACAGCAGAGAGTCCGCAGTCAGTGGGCTTCAGACCCAGTAGTCTGGGCCACGTGCTGGGGGTGACCCCTTGCTCAAGCCAGTGACCTTGAGCTTCAAGCCAGCAACCTTTGGGCTCAAGCCAGCAACCATGGGGTCATGTCATGAGCCTGTTCTCAAGCCACTGACCACGCACTGAAGTTCTTGACCTTGGGGTTTTGAACCTGGGTCCTCCTCTCCCAGTCTGACGCTCTATCCACTGTGCCACCGCCTGGTCAGGCTGCCATATATTTTTAATAGAATAAAATGTCTGCTCTAGCAGAGACTAAAATAAAATAAACAATGCCTTAAACAGGAGAGTTTATTTCTCAAAGTAAAATCTCAGGAGTATAGCAGTGCTTGACTGAAAAGCCATCAAAGGTCCAGGCACCCTCCGCCTTGTTGATCTGCCATTTTTAGGATGTTGTCCTCGTCCACGTGGTCTAAGGTGAGTCTCCTCATATCTGAATTCCAGACAGCAAGAGGGTTAAAATGTTATTGGAAGACCACATCCTTGTCCTTAATGACATAACCTAAAAGATGTAAATTCTACTTTTTCTTATCTTCAGTTGACCAGAATAGACACATGGAGCCACACTAAACTGCAGAGTTGCATGGAAATGTTTTAAATCGGGGAGACTACGAGCCTAGCTTACAATCAGGGGTTCTCTCACTGTGAGCAAAGGGGGGCGACTGGAAATGCCAGTCACAACATTTATCGTGAGAGTATCACTTCTGAGTACTTGATATCATTTCCTTAATAAGCTCCGCCCTCTGGACGGCTGATAACGTATCAAATGTGTTTCCCTCTCATCCCGAACCTACTGATATGCTTTCCCAACATCTCACAGTAAAATTCTCTGTCTAGTTCATTAGCCACCTGGTTTGTGACTCACGTTGTTCAATTTTTGAATTGCTCTTCTGTTCACAATTTGGCATGGGAACCACGCACCTGCACGGAGTGGGGGCGAGGAGGCTGGCCGGAGCTCCGTGAGCTGGGAGATACTGGCAGGTCAGATCACTCCATCTGGGTGGGCCTGCATGGAATCTCCGGTGGTCTCCATCCGGAGCCACATTGTACGCAGTGACTGTGTGCATCCACATGGACCGTCACCAGGTGGATACCGCCTTCGTGAGCACCAGGGCCCTCTTCGCTGCAATGGGCACACAAGCACCGCAACAATGTCAAGGTGGCACCTGGGAGAAGGCCCTGTTGGCCACGCCTCATGCTCTGTAGCGGACCATCATGTGTTTAAAAGCCCTGGCTGGGGAAGGACAGGAGCCGGACCCCGCCCAGCTAGAGCTGAGGACAGTCAGTGGGCTTCAGACCCAGTAGTCCGGACCACGTGCTGGGAGGGTCTCACGTGCCCAATTCCTGATGCAGAGCATGTGGGCATCTCCGTCTTCCTCCCTGGGAAAAATTTAATGCTTGCCTTAGGGGTATGCCTGAAACTTGATCCTTTTTATCTTTCGTGAATGTCCAGCATCAACTGAACTTAATTATGAGAATGTGCCAGCTGTGCTTTAAAAAAAAAAATAACAGCAATCACATAAATTTGTAATTTCGTCCCACCCTCCCACCCCCACAGATTCCAGGGTCTCTCTAGAATACCAACTCTGTAGTCACCAGAGGGGGCGTCTTCCCCAGCAGGGGGTGGGTGGGTTCCTGGTGTGAGGAGTCCCTGGAGAGGCATGTGGGCTCCCACCCCTGACTCTTCCTTGCGCAGAGTGGGCCAGGCCGGGGGCAGAGTTGTACCTGTGCTCCTCTGTGAGCAAGTGTGGTGTTAACCGTTCGCATCCCTGTGAATTATGCGAAGTACCTTTATTCTCATTCTGACCTTTCCGTCTTCCTTCCTGCTTCAGGATTTTGTTTCACTTTGCCGCTCTGCAGGTCTCTTGGCATTTCAGCTATTCCTCTTCTCTTCCACCAGATGGACAGGTTAATGTGGGCTGGCCCGGACACACACAAGCCTGCATAGCCACTTTGGTGGGGAACTTTCTAGGACCCCGAAAATTCAAGTTGGTCCATAAATCTCACGAGTATCAGCGAGACCACCCTCTCACCCACGGGTGTTTCTAGAGACCTGCCGAATAAGGTGTAGGGACGCCAGTAGACGGAAGGCTGGTGCGGGACTGAGGGTGTCTGTGGGAAGGTCTCACGTGGGGCTGCTTTTGGAAGACACCTAATTTATGGTATGAGAGGTTAAGTCCTCCTGTTTGCCACTTGCTGCTGGTGACAGGTGCACTGTGCCAGAGTTAGTGGAGAGACCGGTATGGAGGGCGGAGGTGGGTTCCTGCTCCCACTGGTGACACACTTTGCCCCTAGGCCCTGACACTAGTCCAGTTGTTTGCTGCCACCCTGACCTCCTTGGCTCCTCTTGGCCAGAACTTTGGGGTACCCTGGGCATGGCTGCAGGCAAGGGCGCCCCCCAGAAGCCCCAGCCCACCTTGATCTCAGCACCCTGCCCCCACTCTGGGGATGCAGCAGTTTGCACCTCCCGGGAGCTCACAGCCTGGAGAGGACGGGGCGATACAGGCCATGGGGGCCTAGTTATGGCTCCTGGGAAAGAAGACTTTCTGAGGGCAGCCCCCGGCCCCGCACCCATGGTTCTGTGCCCACAGGCAGGCCCCTCCTGGTGTCGCACACCACCTGTAGTGCATTCTATAGTCTGTAGAAATGCCCTGAAAAGAAGGGATGGGACTCTCCATTGAACTCCCTGCACCACCTGCTAGTCTTTCTTCCCTACTGCTCACTCTGACTGTTAACTCTCGTGTGTTTGTGGTCATGGTGACCTGTGCACAGGGCCTGGGCATTTGTATCCCTGTCATGTTTCCTGGTTTCGAGGACCAGGCTCCTTTGAGCCTCCCAGGCAGAGCTCGGGCCCCTGGGTCCTGCAGGACTCACTGAACCAGGAGGAAGGCATGGCCTGCAGCCTGGTGGGGGGCAGCCTCCCCAACAGGGTGTGCATAGGAACCAGCCAAAGTCACCCAGAGCACTGGGCCTGTGCAGCACCTTTAATGGGAAATACAATAACAACTGCCACAGCCAAGTAGAGCTGGGGAAATGGCCAATAAGAGAAGGCTTTTCTTTACTTTTGTATTTTATTTTTATTTTTGTATTTTTCCGAAGCTGGAAACGGGGAGGCAGTCAGACAGACTCCCGCATGTGCCTGACTGGGATCCACCTGGCATGCCCACCAGGGGGCGATACTTCACCCATCTGGGGTGTTGCTCTGCTGCAACCAGAGCCATTCTAGCACCTGAGGCAGAGGCTACAGAGCCATCCTCAGCGCCCGGGCCAACTTTGCTCCAATGGAGCCTTGGCTGCGGGAGGGGAAGAGAGAGACAGAGAGGAAGAAGAGGGGGAGGGGTGGAGAAGCAGATGGGCGCTTCTACTGTGTGCCCTGGCCGGGAATCGAACCCGGGACTCCTGCACGCCAGGCCGACGCTCTACCACTGAGCCAACTGGCCAGGGCTCTTTTTGTATTTTAAAATCAAGAGCCAGCTTAGGGCTGGGGAAAGAACCCAAGTGTATCTGTCTTCCATGAGATGGTGAAAACCTGCCGGGGAAATACAGTTTTGGGTGTTGGGTTTATTCTGTGTCGACAGCAAACTTGAAGGGAAGTGTGCTCTGCAAACACTATTTGAGCCTTGGTTCTTTAGTTTTATTTCAGACAGCCCACGTTAGGTTTCATTCTTTTCCTTTCCAACAGTATACATAGAGTGATGAGACTTATGCCACCCGTAAAGCTTCTGTAGAACCGTGGACTCAAATGCCATTTGTGACTGTCTCTTCGGCTCTAAAGCCCTGACCACAAGGAATCAGGGCTGAGCCATCTGTACTAAGAGAAGCAACGTGGTGACCCGGAAAGCCTCTGCAGAGTTTGGGGCTGTGGAAACAAGGCGAACTTCCGTGGGAGGCCGAGACCTACATTCCCACACCCACGTGCTGAGCCTGCGCTGTCTGGGCTCATCTCTATGCCACACCCACCATCTGTCACACCCACAGCAGCGGCCTTGTGCTGTGTCTGTGTAGAATTTCCCATCCAGAAGTCAACCCTGGTCACTGGAAATCATTTTTTTCCAGTTTAGAATTGATTTTTGTTTTTGCTTAATAACAAGCAAAATGATAATTTATGTTAACATGGGAGATTGTTGTCAGCAGATTTCAGTACTTTCCCATTGCAAACCTTCTATAGACCTTAAAGATGAATTACAAAATATGATTCCTCTTTCTGACCAGTCTTAAGTCATTGCCAAGCCCTGTTGAGGTAATTGTGTTAGTCTGCATTATTATTTTTTTTATATATATAAATAAATTTTTATTTTAATGGGGTGACATCAATAAATCAGGGTACATACATTCAAAGAAAACATTTCCAGGTTATCTTGTCATTTAGTTATGTTGCATACCCATCACCCAAAGAGAGATCGTCCTCTGCCACCCTCCATCCAGTTCTCTCTGTACATCTCCCCCTCCCCTCCCCCTCTCTCTCCTTCCCTCCCCCCACCCCCCATAGCCACCACACTCCTGTTCATGCCTCTCAGTCTCGCTTTTATGTCCCACTAATGTATGGAATCCTGCAGTTCCTGTTTTTTTCTGATTCGCTTATTTCACTCCGCACAATGCTACCAAGACTCCACCATTCCACTATAAGTGATCCAATGTCACCATTTCTCCTAGCTGAATAATATACCATGGTGTATATGTGCCCCATCTTCTTCATCTAGTTCTCTATTTTTTTTACAGTGATTAAAAGCCTTTAAGCAAACTCTTGGCCAATACAGCAAGAATCCATAAATGAGTAGTGTCCTTAACATGTTCACCAAGTCCAAGTTGGCCCCCTCACCATGCCAAATCCCTGAAAAATGCAACCCAACCACAGTTCAGTCTGTTAGGAGCTGTCACAGGGAGCAGGAGTCCAGGAAAGTTGCCCACAGGAAAAGTCCGTATGGCACTGGAATTGTTGTCACCATTCTGTACTTTGTAGCTCATGTCCAAGTCCCAATGACCGCTGCTTCTAGCTGGTAATGATTCAGGTAGACTGGAAAAAGCCATTTGCAGCATGCGTGGATATGGAGCTTCTGTTCTCCTCTGCCTGGAGAGTTGAGACCAGGTTGCTTTTCCCTGGAGCTCTGTGACTGTGGCCTGGTAAAGAGAACCTTGGGATACACTAAGCTGGGTGGCAAAGGTAAATTCATAATACAAGTTGGCAAAAGGAGGAAAGAGAGCTCTAAATTAAGAGTAGGTCCCAGCCTGAAATATGAGTGGGGCATTGAGGTAGGAGGAATAAAGGAAACACTATATATTAAGCAAAGCAGCAGAAAATAGGACTATCAACACCCACAACAGAGATCTTTGAGGGAAGAATAAAGAACCTGACTATTCAGGCAAAACATAGTTAAGTGGCCCTTGTGCAAATGAGATCAGTTTACCTGCTTCTTGGAAGAAATACCCTAGGCTCATCCACAGTGTCGTAGATGGGGTCGACGGCCCTGGGCACCTTCAGCCTTCAGTGGCAAACCCCAGCATTCTGGGCAAGGTTAGGTCATAGGTGGCTGGAGCAGGGCTGGAAGAGACTGAACCCTCCCTTAGAGGAGCGAGGGGGAAGCCCACCTTCCAGTGACCCTGTTTCCTCACAGTAGAGGTGTGTAAGCCTGGCAGGCTTTAGCTCAATGACCTTCCTTTCCACTATTGAAGCAGGACCCAGATGGCATCCTATGAGACCCCTTTGGGGTGCTGGAGCCTTTAAGGGTGTATCCTAAAAGCTGGTAGTTCCCCCTGATCTCTATTGGGCTTTTTCTGCCTCTAGGTATCTTAAAAGCCATTCTCAGATCTCGCTGAGGGGTTTGAGGATCCCCATCCGCCTATATAAATCTTTTCCATATATCTGGAGCTATTTGGAAAAAAGACAGAACAGTGTTATTAGCTAGATCTAATAAAGAAGGTAGATTTGGTGTCTCCTGTTCATCAGCTTTCAAAAGAAATGTAAATTTTTTTTTTTTAAGTAAAAAGCATGATATGGTAGACCCGTCGGAGTCATTGGCCTGGTGTGCAGGATTCCCGGGTTCGATTCCCGGCCAGAGCACACAGGAGAAGCGCCCATCTACCTCTCCACCCCTCCCCCTCTCCCCCCTCCCGGTCCCTCTCCTCCCGCCCACAGCCAAGGCTCCACCGGAGCAAATCCACCCTGGGCACTAAGGATGGCCCCATGGCCTCCGCCCTAGTTGCTAGAATGACTCCGGTTGTAACAGAGCAACATCCCAGATGGGCAGAGCATTCCCCCCGGTAGGCATGCCAGGTGGATCCCAGTCAGGCGCATGCAGGAGTCTGTCTGCTTGCCTCCCCATCCCCATCCTCAGAAATATACAAAAAATAAATAAATAAAAGAAAAAATACAAAAAAAAAATACAAAAAAAAAAAGGGGGGGGGCATTCCCTTGTGCTAAAGCACCAGGAAGCATGGAGTGAGCTTGAGTATGTCCTATGAAACATGGAGCTCTATGTTTACATATAAGTCTTTGAAGAAGGAGGAACTGCTGAAATAGTTTGTCAGCATTTGTCCCTAAGACAGCAGTCTTTATAGTGGGAACACCATACGTAAATATTTGCTGTCTGTCTATAGATTAAGGGGGGAATATGGCCAATGCTGAAAAGCCATGATCTTTGTGCCCCTCCCCTCCCCCAACCCCCTCCCTCTCCTCCCCCCACCCTGTAACCCCAACACTGTTGTTCATGTCTCTGAGTCTCATCTTTATGTCCCACCTATGTGTGGAAACATATAGTTCTTAG
This sequence comes from Saccopteryx bilineata, assembly GCF_036850765.1. NCBI lineage: Eukaryota > Metazoa > Chordata > Mammalia > Chiroptera > Emballonuridae > Saccopteryx > Saccopteryx bilineata. Next base: position 128,684,083 of record NC_089502.1, read on the forward strand.
TTTTTTCTGATTTACTTCTTTCACTCAGTATAATGTTATCAAGGCCCATCCATGTTGTTGTAAAAGATCCTATGTCATCATTTCTTATGGCTGAGTAGTATTCCATAGTATATATATACCAAAGCTTTTTAATCCACTCATCCTCTGATGGACACTTGGGCTGTTTCCAAATCTTTGCTATTGTGAACAATGCTGCCATAAACATGGGGGTGCATTTCTTCTTTTCAAACAGTGCTATGGTGTTCTTGGGGTATATTCCTAACAGTGGTATAGCTGGGTCAAAAGGCAGTTCTATTTTTAATTTCTTGAGGTATCTCCATACTGTTTTCCACAGTGGCTGCACCAGTCTGCATTCCCACCAGCAGTGCAGGAGGGTTCCCTTTTCTCCACATCCTCGCCAGCACTTATTCTGTGTTGTTTTATTGATGAGCGCCATTCTGACTGGTGTGAGGTGATATCTCATTGTGGTTTTAATTTGCATTTCTCTAATCATTAATGATGTTGAACATTTTTTCATATGCCTATTGGCCATCTGTGTGTCCTCTTTGGAGAAATGTCTATTCATTTCTTTTGCCCATTTTTGGATTGGATTGTTTGTCTTCCTGGTATTAAGTTTTACAAGTTCTTTATAAATTTTGGTTATTAACCCCTTATCAGACGCTATGTCAAATATATTCTCCCATTGTGTAGTTTGTCTTTTTATTCTGTTCTTATTGTCTTTAGCTGTGCAGAAGCTTTTTAGTTTGATAAAGTCCCATTTGTTTATCCTGTCTTTTATTTCACTTGCCTGTGGAGACAAATCAGCAAATATATTGCTGCGAGAGATGTCAGAGAGCTTACTGCCTATGTTTTCTTCTAAGATGCTTATGGTTTCATGGCTTACATTCAAGTCTTTTATCCATTTTGAGTTTATTTTTGTGAGTGGTGTAAGTTGGTGGTCTAGTTTCATTTTTTTGCAGGTAGCTGTCCAGTTTTCCCAACACCATTTGTTGAAGAGGCTGTCTTTACTCCATTGTATTGTCTTACCTCCTTTGTCAAATATCAGTTGTCCATAGAGCTGTGGGTTTATTTCTGAGTTCTCTGTTCTGTTCCATTGATCTATGTGCCTGTTCTTATGCCAGTACCATGCTGTTTTGAGTACAATGGCCTTATAATATAACTTGTTATCTGGAAGTGTGATACCTCCCGCATTTTTCTTCCTTTTCAGGATTGCTGAGGCTATTTGTGTTCTTTTTTGGTTCCATATAAATTTTTGGAATATGTGTTCTATGTCTTTGAAGTAAGTCATTGGTATTTTCATTGGTATTGCATTGAATTTATAAATTGCTTTGGGTAATATAGACATTTTAATGATGTTTATTCTTCCTAACCATGAGCACGGTATATGCCTTCACTTATTCATATCTTCCCTGATTTCTTTTATCAATGTTTTATAATTTTCTGAGTACAAGTCTTTAATCTCCTTGGTTAGATTTATTCCTAGGTACTTTATTTTTTTGGTTGCAATGGTAAAGGGGATTGATTCCCTGATTTCTCTTTCTGACAGTTCATTATTAGTGTATAAAAATGCCTCTGATTTATGAGTATTGATTTTATATCCTGCCACCTTGCCAAATTCTTTTATCAGGTCTAGTAGTTTTTTGACTGAAACTTTAGGGTTTTCTATATACAATATCATGTCATCTGCAAATAATGATAGTTTTACTTCTTCTTTTCCAATTTGGATGCCTTTTATTTCTTTTTCTTGTCTGATTGCTGTGGCTAGGACTTCCAGAACTATGTTGAATAAGAGTGGTGAAAGGGGGCACCCCTGCCTTGTTCCTGATCTTAAGGGGATAGCTTTTAATTTTTGCCCATTGAGTATTATGTTGGCTATGGGTTTGTCATAGATGGCCTTTATCATGTTGAGGTATGTTCCCTGTATTCCCACTTTGCTGAGAGTTTTGATCATGAATGGGTGCTGGACTTTATCAAATGCTTTTTCTGCATCTATTGAAATTATCATGTGGTTTTTCTCCTTTCTTTTGTTTATGTGATGAATCACATTGATTGATTTGCGAATATTGTACCAGCCTTGCCTCCCAAGAATAAATCCTACTTGATCATGGTGTATGATTTTTTCCATATATTGCTGGATCCGGTTTGCTAATATTTTATTGAGGATTTTTGCATCTAAGTTCATCAGGGATATTGGCCTATAATTTTCTTTTTTTGTGTTGTCTTTGCCTGGTTTTGGAATCAGAATTATGCTCGCCTCATAAAAGGAGTTTGGAAGTCTTCCTTCCTCTTGAATTTTTTGAAATAGCTTGAGAAGGATAGGAGTTAGTTCTTCTTTGAATATTTGGTAGAATTCACTTGTGAAGCCATCAGGCCCAGGACTTTTCTTTTTTGGGAGTTTTTTGATAGCTGTTTCAATCTCATTTGTTGTAATTGGTCTGTTTAGGTTTTCTGATTCTTCCAGATTGATTTTTGGAAGATTATATGATTCAAGGAATTTGTCCATTTCATCTAGGTTGTCTAGTTTTTTGGCGTACAGTTCTTCATAGTATTTTCTTACAATATTTTGTATTTCTGTTGTGTCAGTTGTTATTTCTCCACTCTCGTTTCTAATTTTATTTATTTGAGACCTCTCTCTTTTTTTCTTGGTGAGTCTTGTTAAAGGTTCATCGATCTTGTTTACCTTTTCAAAGAACCAGCTCCTGGTTTCATTGATCCTCTGTATTGTTTCTTTAGCCTCTATGTCACTTATTTCTGCTCTGATCTTTATTATTTCCTTCCTTCTACTAGCTCTGGGCTTTACTTGCTGTTCTTTTTCTAGTTCTTTTAGATGCAGGGTTAAGTTGTTAATTTGAGCTTTTTCTAGCTTCTTGAGGTATGCCTGTAATGCTATAAACTTCCCTCTCAGGACTGCTTTTGCTCTGTCCCATAAATTTTGAGTTGATGTATGCTCATTATCGTTTGTTTCTAGGAATTTTTTAATTTCTTCTTTGATCTCAATGTTAACCCATTCATTGTTTAATAACGTGCTATTTAGTTTCCAAGTGTTTGAATGTTTTTCAATTTTTCTATTGTGGTTGATTTCTAGTTTAATGCCATTGTGATCAGAGAAAGTGTTCGATATGATTTCAATCTTCTTAAATTTGTTGAGCCCGCTTTTGTGCCCTAACATGTGGTCTATTCTAGAGAATGTCCCATGAGCGCTTGAAAAGAATGTATATTCTGCTCTTTTAGGGTGAAAGGTTCTGAAGATATCTATTAAATCAAGTTCATCTAATATGTCCTTTAAGTCTGCTGTTTCTTTGTTAATTTTCTTTCTTGAGGACCTATCTAATGATGTTAATGGGGTATTGAAATCTCCTACTATTATAGTATTGCTATTGATTTCGCCCTTTAAGTCTATCAAAGTCTGCTTTATATATTTAGGTGCTCCTATATTAGGTGCGTAGATATTTATAATGGTTATATCTTCCTTTTGTATTGCTCCCTTTATCATTATGTAGTGACCTTCTTTATCTCTAACTATGGTCTTTGTTCTAAAGTCCATTTTGTCTGCTATAAGTATTGCTACCCCAGCTTTTTTTTCATTTCCATTTGCGTGAAATATTTTTTTCCATCCTTTTATCTTCAGTCTGTGTGCATCTTTTGATTTAAGGTGTGTCTCTTGTAGACAGCATATGTATGGGTCCTGTTTTCTTATCCACGCAGCTACCCTATGTCTCTTGATCGGATCATTTAATCCATTAACATTTAAGGTTATTACTGATATGTAATTGTTTATTGCCATTTTTTTTCTTTAAAACTGTTTTTCTCTTTTGCTATATTCTTTTTTTCCTTTGATCTGTTTACAACAGGTCCCTTAGCATTTCTTGCAGCCTTGGTTTGCTTGTAGTGAAATCCTTTAGTTTTTTTTTGTCTGTAAAGCTTTTTATTTCTCCTTCAATTTTAAATGATAGCCTTGCTGGATAAAGTAGTCTTGGTTGTAGGTTCTTGTTCTGCATTACTTTGAATATTTCTTGCCATTCCCTTCTGGCCTCAAGTGTTTCTGTTGAGAAGTCAGAAGTCATCCTTATGGGGGCTCCTTTGTAAGTGATTGTCTTTTTTTCTCTAGCAGCTTTTAATATTTTCTCTTTATCATTTAGCTTTGGTAATTTAATTATGATGTGTCTTGGTGTTGGTTTCTTTGGATTTCTCCTTAATGGAGTTCTCTGTGCTTCCTGAACATGTGAAATATTTTCCTGCCTTAATTGGGGGAAGTTTTCCGCTATAATATGTTTGAACAAAGTCTCTATCCCTTGTTCTTTCTCTTCTTCTTCAGGAACCCCTATGATGCGGATGTTATTTCTCTTCATGTTGTCACAGAGCTCTCTTAGAGTTTCCTCAGACTTTTTGAGTCTCTTTTCTTTTTTCTGCTCTGCTTCCATGCCTTTATTTATTGTGTCCTCTAACTCACTGATTCGATTCTCTGCTTCATCCATCCTGCTTTTAATTCCTCCCATTGTATTCTTTATTTCAGATATTGTATTTGTCATTTCTGTCTGATTCTTTTTTATTATTTCAATGTCCTTTTTTATATTTGTTATCTCTTTATTTAGGTTTTCGTAATGGCCATCTATGGTGGTTCTAATATCTTTGAGCATCCTAACAATTGTTATTTTAAACTCTGCATCTGGTAATTTGGTTATATCTGATTCACTTAGGTCCTTTTCTGGGGATTTCTCTTGGTTTATTTGTGTTGTATTTCTCTGCCTCTGCATTTTCTCTTCACGAGAGTGGCTGTGATCACGTGCTCGGGTGCACAAGGGTTGGTGGCCTTGGCCTTTGCCCCGCCCCCGTGTGTGATGTTATGCTCGGTCCTGAGGGCACTGGCGAGCACCTTTGCTCAGCTGCGGGTCTCCGCCTGTTTCCGAGCTTTCGCCCTGCCTTTGCAGGATGATCCCACTCAAGGAACAGCTGCTAGCCTTGGCTCTACCACCAGGAAAGGCTGCGTGCCCAAGCTCAGCTTCGTAGCGGAACTCCGCCTCTTCTGGGCTTTTGGCTCCACCCCTGCGGGAGGAGCCTGCTACCAAGTCATACCGCAAGCCTGGGTTGCACAGGCGGGGCAGGGATGTGCTCCTCTGCCCTTGCTCCGGGGCTGGTTTCTACCCTTTCTGGGTTTCCCGCCCTTCTCCCGGAGGCTGGATTACAGGCTGCCGGCAGCTGAGCTTAGCCGCTTTTGCACGTCCCCTTCTCCCTACCCGGGCAAGATTGAGCTCACACCTGAGCCCACTGGTGGCCAGCCGGCTTCCGCCCCTGCCAGCAGAACTGCACTTTTGTCTCCCACTGCCGCCCGCTCTCCGGTGCGCCCTCAGCCGTGTGGGTGGGGGCGTTGCAGCTCGGACCCTAAAACTCACTACCGTAGACCCGAAAGCTCCCTCCTTCTATGCAACTCTGCTCTGAATGCCGCGGGGGAGCTTGTTTGGCTGCTCTCCTGCTTCCCTTTGCTGGTATTGCTGTTTCCGGGGGAAATATTCACTTCAGCTTTGGGGAGTGACTCGTCCCAGGGGTTAGAGTGGCTATCTCCCAAAAATGTTTCTCCCTATGCCTCCTAGATTGCACTCTCTTCCTGTTACTGTGGTTCTCTCCCCTCTCCCTCCGTCTCCAGGAGCCCCGGGTGAGTGTTTGTGAGAGAGATGTTCTGCGTGGTCCCTTTAAGAAGGATCCTGGGTCTGAGAAATCAGACTCTCTCACAAACAGTATCCTGACTTGTTTCAAGCTAAATACTGTCCTTATGCTTCTTCTGGGCTCTGGGGCTGCAGGCTGGGGCTTTGTTCCTGGGGCTCAGGGCCCTTTCCCCTCTGCTAAACTCACTTCCCACCACGCGAGTCTCTCCCTGCTGCTGTTCACTCCGAGAAGCTGGGCAGCCCTCTCCGCGTTTCCGCTTTTCCTACCAGTCTCTGGGTGGCTTCTTCAGCGTTCCTGGGTTGAAGAGTCCTTTTAGTTTAGTCCAAAGTTGGTTTTTCCAGTTGATAGTTCATAAAATTAGTTTGTAATCCACATTGGTTCTGGGAGGTAGATGCTGGTACGTTCGCCTACTCCAGCGCCATCTTGTCTCTCAGTCTGCATTATTTTTGCAATACATGTCAGTGATGGCATATATATAAACAACTTTGGGTCTGGGTGCTTAGCTCAGTGGTAGAGCATGAGCCCAGTGTGTGGAAGTACCAGGTTTGATTCCTGGTCAGAGCACATAGGAAAGAAGTGACCATCTGCTTCTCTATTCTCCCCCTTCTCTCTCTCTTCTCCTCCTGTAGCGTTGGCTCAAGTGATTCAAGCATGTTGGCCCCAGGTGCTGAGGATGGCTCCATGGCCTCACCTCAGGTGCTAAAATAGTTCGGTTGCCAAACAGTGGAGAGCAACTCCAGATGGGCAGAGCATCGCCCCCTAGTGGGCTTGCCAGGTAGATCCCAGTTGGGGTACATGCGGGAGTCTGTCTCTCTGCCTCCCCACCTCTCATTTAAAAAGAAAAAAGAAAAACTTTATCACTGTCTCTTTAAAATGTGCTTTTAATGTGTCCCCCCTTTTCACCTAAAGGAAAGGAACCAAGTCAAAGCAATGCATTTTAACTTGAAACATTGAGCTGAAACTTTGTTGGTTGGGGTGGGGTATGGCTTGTGGGAAGATGCAATGACTACTCTTGTTGTGAACTTGGTGGCTTCACTGGTGATTTTTCCCCCTTTACTTTCCTGACTATTCAGTCACTTGACCTTTCAGTTATGTAGAGTCTGCTTCATTCATGTTTTTTCTCCTAGGGTTAGTCTTGAATCTGGTCACATCCTCATAAGAAATGGAGGGGAGTAGCCCTCAAACAGTCTTCAGTTATGGCTGGAATGCTTGGGACCCATTCAGACCTTGTAGAAATAAAGGATCCAAGCAAATGAAAACTCGTATGAATGCGTGTTTGATGCATTGTGAGTCTCTGTACTCAATGTGGGCAAACCTAGCGCATCACATTCATCAGGTTCAACTCTGTGGGTAGATGTGAATACCACACGTCTCTGTGTTTTGGAGCCCGGCTCTGAAACTTGCTTTATTCGGCAGCTTTGTTATCTTCAGGGAATTTAACAGGCCAGACAAGATAACCATTAAAATCATCCCCACCTCAAATCCAGTTCTTTGGCTCAATCCTCATTTTAGGGAAGTACGAGGCTTTCCAGGGTTTATCTAGGGGAGTCTCCCTTCCTCTGCTGATTTACTAATACACTCACAGCTTTGTCCAGCTGGAGACTCTGGTCTCCGGGAGTTATCCATCTTCCTCTGTGCTGTGGCCATCTATCTGTCATCTGTTGTGCTTAAACCTGGATTTACTACCCTTCTCCCGAGCCACGAAGATGCTACATGCCAGACTCTACCCACCATATTGAGCCCCTTGGTTATCAGTGCCTATCTGGATAGAGGACTCTTTGGACTGTGACTGCTGGGCTAGAGGTCACACTTTGGAGTCAGGTCCTAGGCTCTGCCTAATGCTAGTCTACCTCACTTTCTATGATAAATGGTCATTAAAGTCTAGTGTGCCTTACGGCTGTCCTGAGTGAGACAAAATATATCCTCTATTTATTCAACTGTCTGGTCTAAAATTCCAGAGTTGAGTCATTTTCCTCTACTAATCTTACAATAGTCTTTGATTAGGAAAGCGTCTCATGTGCTAGAGCTCCGGTGTCTGAGCTCGACAGAGACAAAAACAATCTGAAAATGTGTGTTAAATTTGAAGGCATAATTGAAAATCACATTTTCTTTTCTTTCTTTTTCTTATACATTTTTTTAGAGAAAAAAAGGAAAAGGAAAAAATTTAAAAATGTAGCTTTATGTATAAATCAAAATGCTTATAGTACCTCCTTTCTAAAAATAATATTTATTAAAATGTTGACTTGTCAATGCATGAACCCTAGGGATAACTATTGATACTCACAACTTCTCGGGTCTGCATACACTTTTATTCCGGTGACAGGAATTCTGACCAGCTTGGCAGATCAGGTTTGGCCCCGTGGATCCAAGCTTTGCCAAAAACGTCTCCATAATGGCAAGTATTGGGAATTAAGAGAAGAAAATAACATTTGCATGTATAATCTTGGTCACTGTAAAGGTGACTTTTTTTTTTAAAAGCTCAGAGTTATGTTTATGCCCAAAAGCATCAACTTGTAGTCAGCAAATATTTATTGAGCACTTGCTAGTTGTGGGTAATGTTCTAGGTGTTGGAGATACAGCGGCGAACAGAATGGAGCCTCTCCTCTCATGTGGCAGTCCTGTGACAAGACCATTACAGGATTATTAGGTCAGGGGTTCAAAAATAGTGAACCAGGCATGGCACGTTTCTTTCCTATCTGTCTTCCCAACCAATGGCATTGGATGGAATATGGTACAAGAATGTCATTAGTCCCTGGCTTATTGGCTCAGTGGTAAGTGGTAGAGTGTCGGCCCAGCATGTGGAAGTCCTGGGTTTGATTCCCGACCAGGGCACACAGGAGAAGCACCCATCTGCTTCTCCACCCTTCCCCTTCCCTTTCTCTCTGTCTCTCTCTTCCCCTTCCTCAGCCAAGGCTCCACTGGAGCAAAGTTGGCCCAGGCGTTGAGGATGGCTCTATGGCCTCCACCTCAGGTGCTAGAATGGCTCCGGTCACATGGGAGCAACACTCCAGATGGGCCAAGCACTGCCCCCTAGTGGGCATGCTGGGTGGATCCCGCTTGGATGCATGTGGGAGTCTGTCTGTCTGCCTCCCTGCTTCTCACTTCAGAAAAATACAAAAAAAAAAAAAAAGAATGTTGTTGGCTTATTATACTTAGCATAATAACCTCCAGGTCTATCTATGTTTGTCACAAATGGCAGAATTTCTTTCTTTCCTTTTTTTTTGCGGGGGGGGGGCTAATACAAATACTTTATGATATCACTTATATTTAGAATCTAAAATAGTCAAATTCATAGAAGCAGAGAGCAGAATGGTGGTTGGCAGGGGTTGGGGGAGGAAGAAGTAGGGAGATGTTTGTTAAAGTTTACAAAGTTTCAGTTATGTGAGATAGATAAGTTCTGGAAAGCTATACAGCACCGTGCCTATAGCTAACAATACTGTATTGTATAGTACAGTATATTTTAAAATTTCCTAGGAGGATAGATCATATGTTAAGTGTTCTTACCATAAAATAATAAAAGGGGTGGGAGAAAACTTTGGGAGGTGATGGATATATGTACAATATTGATGGTGGTGATGGTTTCATGGGTATATACTTATCCCTACACTCACGAGGTTGTACACAGGAAATATGTCCAGTTTTTTACATGTAAATCATACCTCAATAAGGGGGTTTTGCTTGTTTGATTTTTAAGAACGTCTTAGGGCCCTGGCCCGTTGGCTCAGCGGTGGAGCGTTGGCCTGGTGTGCGGGGGACCCGGGTTCGATTGCCGGCCAGGGCACACAGGAGAAGCGCCCATCTGCTTCTCCACCCCCCCTCCTTCCTCTCTGTCTCTTTCTTCCCCTCCTGCAGCCAAGGCTCCATCCGAGCAAAGATGGCCCGGGCGCTGGGGATGGCTCCTTGGCCTCTGCCCCAGGCGCTGGAGTGGCTCTGGTCGTGGCAGAGTGACGCCCTGGAGGGGCAGAGCACCGCCCCCTGGTGGGCAGAGCGTCGCCCCTGGTGGGTGTGCTGGGTGGATCCCGGTCGGGCGCATGCGGGAGTCTGTCTGACTGTCTCTCCCTGTTTCCAGCTTCAGAAAAATACAAAAAAAAAAAAAAAAAAAAAGAAAAAAGAAAAAAAAAAAAAGAACATCTTAGTTTGGGTTTCCCCAGAAGCAGACCTCAAGGCAAAAGCTCATATACAAGAAGTTTATCTGGACCGGAGGGAACCTGGGTAGGGGAGTGGCGAAGTGAGTCAGGGAAGAAAGCAGGAAGTCAGACGAGCCTCCACTGGGTGTGATTAGCGCTTAATCTCTCGAGAAAACTCTAGAAGACAGAGGTCTTCCTGAGGGGGCAGGGAGGTAGGATGTTTACACTCCAAGTCCCAGAAATCTTTGGTTGGGGCCTTCTGGGTGCAGGTTGAGGCTGGGTCAGGCCTGCTGTGTGAGCAGCAATGTGGACTCTGGTGAGCAGAGAAAGCCCTCGGGCGCAGATGTACAGGTTTTGGAAGCTGGGAAACAGACGGCAGGCAGAGGAGTTGGTAAGGATTGAGGTCAGAGGATGTGAGCTCCGCTGCACGTGTGTTGAGGGAAAGCTCTTTCCATAGTAAACAAAAGTGCCCTTGCTGTTTCAAAAATGGGACTGATGCATGGGAAGAGCGAAGTGGAATAACTGTAAAACTTTTTTAGAATGTAGTTTTCTAGAAAGACTTGGCAAAATGGCTTAGCGTGAGCAGTAGAATTTTCTCCCAATTTCTGGTAAGCATCCACTTGATTGGAGATGGTACCTCCTGGCGGGAACACAAGATGGCGCTGTTCTCTAAGTAGAAATCTACAGTTAGATCCTTTTTCTTTTTTTCCTTTGATGCTGATCTATTATTGCAGTTTAGCACACAATTTTAAAACAGTTGGGCTTCAATCAATCAAAAAGTATTTACTGAAGACCCATTAAGTGCCAGAGTTGTGCCTGAAACGGAAAGGAAAACAGTATTAAGAAGACAGAAACAGCGAATCACAACTCTGAAGCAGCGGCTTTGCAGTGGAAACCAGCCTGGATTTTTCCTTTCTTTAGGGAACCTTTAGAGAACTTCTGTGGTATGAGCATTTTCTTTCATCTTGAAAATACTTTATATTCATGTAAAAATATTTAGTATCAATTTTTGACTATATTATTTCTTCAGTGTTATATATTCAGTTTCTGGTTAACGTCATGGTGAAATTAAAAACCATATTTTCTATAAAACATTATTTTAATATCCTTGTCAAATACCTTCCCTATGAACATTTCCCTATTAAATCCCACTAGCTTTGATTACGGCAAACTTCTCTTATTACCCTGGTAACTCTAGGGAGTCCTTACTCATAGCACATAGCAGTGCTGCTTAAACTTGCATGTGCGTAACAGGTACCCGGGGATCGGGTTTAAAAGCCGAGTCTGAGTCAGCAGTCTGGGCTGTGGCCTAAGGATGCGCATTTCAAATAATCTCCCAGCCACTGCTTGCTGCTGCTTCTCCGCAGACCACACTCTGGAGTAGATTTTTGTACTTGTAACTATGGTAGTTGAATGAGCTTTGCCATGGTTAGAAACATGTTTTAATTTTAATTTCCTGTAGGAGAAGTTCTTTCTTCCTTTGTGTTCTTCCTCCCTCTACCTTCAGCCTCCTTTGCCCCTATCCCCACTGTGTTCTTATAACTAATGGTACGTTGCATACAGTCGTCACTCAATAGAGGCAGATGATGAGTGGGGAAGAAAACTGTATCCTTCTAAAACATGGAATGTTGGGTAGTTTTCATTTGTCCCGTTAAGCCGTTCTCCTTCGGTCTGTGCCATGCGCTCTGCTCTGGGCTGCCGCCTAGTGGCTCTGATCATGGTGCTCCCTTGTCCTCTGTCTTCCGGGTGGACTCAGCCCATGGTGGCCCCAGCAGAAGGTCAGAGAGAGTGAGATTAGGGATTTAGCTCCTGGCTCCCTTCCTGCAAGTTCACCTTGGCCTGGCAGAGACCTCCTACTGAAGGTCAGTGCCCTTCACGCCCACTCTCTCCTCTTGGGTTCTGGAAGCTATGCCCTTCACTCCTCCCTTTGGAACCAGCGGTTGGAACTGTCCCTATATTGTTAGCCCGGGGCTCCTTGTGGTCCTCTGCATGTTGCCCACATCTTTAGAAAGAAATCCTTTCAAAATAAATCCTTCTCAAGCTAACCTAATTTGAATGTGCCAATCCACTGGGGGACCCTGACTTGAAACAATTAGTTACACTGATTTTGAAAATATAAATAGGTGAAATTTGATTGAGCTGTAGGAAGTCCTAAAATAACAGAACTCGTGCCAAATAAGAAAGTATTGATTTTGACAAATTTTTAATTGCTTTACAATTTTAGAGACATGTCAGTATTGCATGACTTTATCAGTCCTTTGGGGCAGTGACTAAAGTTTGGTTTGGGTTTTCCATTATCTCTGTGGTGTTTCATTTTTTTTTCCTGTATTTTTCTGAAGCCAGAAATGGGGAGAGACAGTCAGACAGACTCCCGCATGCGCCCGACCGGGATCCACCCGGCACGCCCACCGGGGCGAAGCTCTGCCCACCAGGGGGCGATGCTCTGGCCCTCCAGGGGGTCGCTCTGTTGCGACCAGAGCCACTCTAGCGCCTGGGGCAGAGGCCGAGGAGCCATCCCCAGCGCCCGGGCCATCTTTGCTCCAGTGGAGCCTCGGCTGCGGGAGGGGAAGAGAGAGACAGAGCGGAAGGAGAGGGGGAGGGGTGGAGAAGCAGATGGGCGCTTCTCCTGTGTGCCCTGGCCGGGAATCGAACCCAGGACTTCTGCACACCAGGCCGACGCTCTACCACTGAGCCAACCGGCCAGGGCCTATCTCTGTGGTATTTCAGATGTTCAAATTCTTCTGTTTCTCTGGTCAGTATGGGGCAGAGGCTAAGTTAGATGTAGTCGAGCAGGGTCTCCTGGCTTGTTAGAGATTTTTCAGATGGCTGGTCTCTTTCCTCATTGTAATCCATGATGGCAGACAACAGAAATAATAAATTTAACCTACAGTGGTACCTTAGATACTAGTTCAATTCATTCTGTAACTAAGCTCGTAAGTCAGTCAACTTGTATATCAAACAAATTTCTCCTGTTTAAAATAACTGAAATAGATTTAATCCGTTCCAGCCCTGTGAAACATCCCCAAACCATCCTAAATTATGAAAAAAGACATATTTTTAATTAAGAAACACACATGTATACTTTACCAATATATAACAAAATATATGAAATAAAAGAAAAAAGCATTATTTAGTACTGTATTCTTACCTTGGAGACAGATGAGTGCGGCTAACAGAGGTGAATGGCGGAGGAGGAGGGAGGGAGGGAGGGATGCAGGCACTGTAGACACGTAAACTAAAACTGCACTTTCTTAACACTAAATGTAAACTAAAACTGCATTTTCTTTAAACAAAACTAAAACTGCACTTACTTTACTTAAAATAAAACCACAAAAACTTAATTGTAAAAAAAAATGCACTTTCTTAACTTTAAACTTAACCTAAGCTTAACATTTTGTATTTTTCATTTAATCATCACCTGTTTTTGCCTTTTTGGCTGCATTTTTGGCACTTTCACTTGCAGGACTTTTGAATAAAAATCTATCCAAAGAGGTTTGCTTTTGCCTGCCTTTTAAAATGTTATAGAAATGTGACAAACAAGTGTCATTAAAAAGTGCTGAAGCACGACCAGTTGAAACTTTTTCTGGGTGTTTCTTTTCAATGAAAGTTGAAAACTTCTCCCACATTGCCAGCATGTCTTTAATTTCACTTGTAGAAATCACTTCCTCCAACTCTACCTCCTCCTCACTACTAATCTCTTGCAGAAGCTCTGTATATTGCATCATCTATAGCTCCTTCAACTCCTCTGTTGAGAGTTCCTCCTCGTGTTCCTCGACGAGTTCTTTTAAGTCACCCTCATCTACCTCCAGAACCATTGACTTTTCGAGGGACACAATCTTCTCCAACGCTTCTACCTCGGTCTTGGTTTCTGGTTTGAATCCTTCGAAGTCCCTGTCTGCAACAACATCAGGCCATAACTTTTTCCATGCCGAGTTCAATGTTCTTCTTGTAACCTCTTGCCATGCCAAGTCAATAATGTGTAAACATATCATGATGTTGTAGTGATCTTTCCAAAACTCTCGAAGGGTTAGAATTGTATTCTCAGTCACCTCAAAGCAGCAGCAGAACAAGTGCTTAGTGTAAAGCTTTTTAAAGTTGGAAATGACCTGCTGATCCATAGGTTGCAAAATTGAAGTTGTGTTGGGTGGGTAGTAGAGGACTTTCACGAATTTGAACTCATCGAGAGTGTCATCTTCAAGACCAAGTGGGTGGGCTGGAGCATTATCAAGGATTAGTAATGCTTTCATTGGGAGTTTATTTTCTTGAAGATATTTTTTCACTGCAGGACCAAAGATGAGATTTACCCATTTAATAAAAAACTGCCGCATAACCCATGCCCTAGCATTGGTGCACCACATAACCTGAAGTTTTTTTAAAGAATCTTGTGAGTCTTAAAGGCTCGAGGATTTTCAGAATGATACACTAGCAGTGGCTTTACTTTACAGTCACCACTAGCATTTGCACACAATGGAAGGGTCAGACGGTCCTTCATGGGTTTATGGCCTGGCAGCTTCTCCTCTGCAGTGATGAAAGTCCTCCGGGGCATTTTTTCCCCCAAAACAATCCTGTTTTGTCACAGTTGAACACTTGTTGGGGATGTAGCCTTCCTTTGCGATAAGTGCAGCAAAACGTGCGATGTACTCCTCAGCTGCCTTAACATCAGCACTCACAGCTTCACCATGCCTCACCGCTGAGTGGATGGATGCCAGATCTCTTCTTGAAATTTTCAAACCAGCCGTGATTTGCCTTAAACATATCTTCTTCTGCCTCCTTTGAGGTTGATGGTTCTTTGTTCTTCAAGTTGCCATAAATAATACGTGCCTTTTCGCATATTACAGTCTCCATTGCTGTATCTCCTGCCAGCTCTTTCTGTTTTACCCACACCGGCAGAAGCTTCTCCATTTCTTCATGGATATTTGTCCTTAATTGGGACAGAATTGGAGTTCCTTTAGCTGGATTTGTGCTTTTGATAGCATCCTTTTGTTTAAGGATGGTACAAATTGTAGATGTATTGCAGTCGTACAGCCTTGGCAGTTCAATCACTCATACACCACGCTCATATTTTTCTATTATTTCTTGCTTTACTTCTATCGACATCATACTCTTCTTCTCACCACTGTCCTTTACACTCACTTTCTTTTGCCCCATGATAGCACACAAAAAAAGTTAGTAAAAAATGCAAAAATGATGCAAGAACAAGTACAGTGCATGAGATTCGACTTGATTTTGCGGGTAACATGTGAGAAAGAATGAGATGCTGGTGTTGTGCTGCTGATACTGGACCCGTTCGCCAACATGCCAACTAGCAGCAGCTTCCTGAATCATGCCTCATATTTCAGAATTTCACTCAGATCTCAAACAAAAATACGGACCAAGTCACAGCTTGTATCTTAAAAAATTGTATGTTGGTCTGCTTGTATCTCAAGGTACACCACTGTATTCTGAAAAATGACAGTGGTAATTGTCTCTTTTTGACTCACCTTTTTTTTTTTTTTTTGTATTTTTCTGAAGCTGGAAGTGGGGAGAGACAGTCAGACAGACTCCCGCATACGCCCGACCGGGATCCACCCGGCACGCCCACCAGGGGGTGACGCTCTGCCCACCAGGGGGCGATGCTCTGCCCCTCTGGGGCATCGCTCTGTTGCGACCAGAGCCACTCTAGTGCCTGGGGCAGAGGCCAAGGAGCCATCCCCAGCGTCCGGGCCATCTTTGCTCCAGTGGAGCCTCGCTGCGGGAGGGGAAGGGAGAGACAGAGAGGAAGGAGAGGGGGAGGGGTGGAGAAGCAGATGGGCGCTTCTCTTGTGTGCCCTGGCTGGGAATCGAACCTGGGACTTCTGCATGCCAGGCCAACACTCTACCACTGAGCCAACTGGCCAGGGCCATTCACCCTTTTATTTGAATAGATTAGGTTGGCTATTCTCTCATTTGAGTCCATTTAATATCTGTGCATATGTATGTGAATATAAAGTTACTCCACCCAATTTTTTTTTTTTTGTTAAAAGCTTTCTTGTGGTCTGAGTGCTGGATATCTCATTTTGTGTAAAATGTACCCATAATCACATTTAATTTGCTCCTATTAAAATGTCAAAGAATGATCCATCTTGAATTTGACCTGGAATATTCCGGGGCGATAAAGTTTTTAGCTCTCTTAAATGTAGCAGGGAATTTCTTCTTGGCTTTATTGATTCATTCTCCATTAGACTCTAACACTTGAGGGTACAAATTCATTTTTTTTCTAAATAAACAGTCATGGTGTTTACCAGAATTTTATTACTATAGCAGAGACCTCATCACTGGGATTTTTCTTTTAATGGGGAAATTTCATGGCTTTTTTTCAAGTTTATTACTCAGACCACCAGATATGCAACAAGGTTTTCTTTTTCTTTTTTCGGTTATTGTCACAATAGATGCCAACATAGCAATTTTAATTGCTCATATGATCATGGCTAGGGGGAACTTATTTATTTGGGGCAATTAGCAAATCTAGTCAGAATGTTTAGAAAAATAAACAACCATTGATGGCTTGGTAATTGATTTCTTTTCTATTTACCCCTCCATTCCCCATCTGGTGATTGAGAATGTGTGCTAAGGTATATAATAGGAATATTAAATAATTGGTTTCTTCACGGACCCATCTTTTTTTTTTTTTTTTTTTTTTTTTGTATTTTTCTGAAGTTGGAAACGGGGAGAGATAGACAGACTTCCACATGCGCCTGACCGGGATCCACCCAGCATGCCCACCAGGGGTGACGCTCTGCCCACCAGGGGGCGATGCTCTGCCCCTCCGGGGCGTCGCTCTGCCGTGACCAGAGCCACTCTAGCACCTGGGGGCAGAGGCCAAGGAGCCATCCCCAGCGCCCGGGCCATCTTTGCTCCAATGGAGCCTCGCTGTGGGAGGGGAAGAGAGAGACAGAGCGGAAGGAGAGGGGGAGGGGTGGAGAAGCAGATGGGCGCTTCTCCTGTGTGCCCTGGCCGGGAATCGAACCCAGGACTTCTGCACGCCAGGCCGACGCTCTACCACTGAGCCAACCGGCCAGGGCCATGGACCCATCTTCTTAGATAAGTAGTACTTCTCCACAAATTAATTATCATTTATCTTAGCAGTGCCAGGGGTATTAGGCACATGACAGGAAGAAAGGCCTAACCTGACTGTGGGAGAGGGATTGGTTGGGAGAGCTTCACAGAGGAGTTGGTGTCTAAGTGGGGTTTTGAAGGTTGAATAGGAGATCAAGAGTGGCAGGTAGGTAGGAGCAAATTTATAAAAAGTCTTATACCTCCTGCTAAAGAAGGTGGTTTTCATTCTAAAGACAATAACAGTCTCTAGAGAATGAATTGTACCCAGGGAAGAGAAATGATCAAGTTTGTATTTCGGAAAGCACTTTTTTACAGGGATGTAAGGGATGCACTGGGAGCGAGGGAGGTGGAGCCATGTGTGAATAAGGCAGGAGGCAAGGAAAGGAGCTGCTACAGAAATAGCACTCGAGAGCTCAGAACAGCCCAAGGTAAGGCTATAGGGGTGAGAACGAAGAGAAAGAGGCAGATTCAAGAGTTAATTAGGAGATAGAATTGGCAGGGCTTCAAGTCCGAGAACTTATTGCTGAGCTATGGAGTGAACAAAAGAGATTGTGTGGGGAATGGATGCGAGGGAGAAAGGATGAGTTTACTTTTGGATCCTTTGAGCTTATGGCACCCCTGACAGACTGCTCGGCTGCTAGGTGAGCCTGGAGCTCAGAAAATACATCTGGAGTACAGACACATGTTTGGAAATCAGGGAGTCGTTAGAATCGAAGGAGGAGATGTGATGTTTGAGGGATTGAGTGGCGAGAAGAGCTCTCCAATCTGCTTTTCTGCCTCCAGACCTTTCTTTTGTGCAACATTCTGATCTAATGTTGCTAATTAGAGGAAGATTTCCACCAGTATAGGAAGTGGGAGGGACGTGCTGTGAGCTCAGTCAAGAATCTCTAGAAAGGGACTGAAAAGTTGCTTGTAAAAGGAAAAGAATGAAAAGAAGGCCTAGTCTCAGAATCCAAGGAAAGGGTTTTAAGAAAGGAAAACTCACTCATTTAATGGGATAGGTTGGTTTGAATTTAAAAAAAGAGAAAACATTAAGAAAAATTTTAAAACATGTGCAGCAAGAATTATACTTATGCAGAGGTCTAATTTTAGCATGGAACATGGATAACTTTAAAGTCAGAAATAATTGAGAAAGACCCCCAAGCGTTTGAAGTGGTTGTCACAGGCTGCTTTGCTAAAACCATATGTCTTTGATAGGCTCATCTTCACTTCATTTTGCGCCATCTTTGCTATTTTTAATACCAGCCAGAAGTACTTTGAATATGCATTTAAAATTATTTTCTGCAGAACCTGCTTAATTGTTATGTCTTCTATTCCAAAAGCTTTTTCTTTAGTAAAGTCAGGGGTCCAAAGCCTACTTTTCTAGGAACAGAATAATACACTAAAGCAGTGGAGAGTGGTACTCAAGTTCAGCATCCAAACACAGATGTGATTGTGAAGTTCCTTCTATCTACGCTGTAACTAACATTCCGTGGATCGAGTTAGCAAACTGCCACGTGAGAACCCGAGAGTGCTCCACCCAGACTCCTGCAGCTTCTAGCTTTGCTGCTGTTAATCAAACAGTGCACTCTCTAGCAAGAGGCATGTCAAGCTAAGTTTTACTTGAATCAGCAGAGAATAAAAGGAGTCAGGTCCTCTGTAAGGAGCGTCACAAAAATGTAACAGAAAACATGTGCTTGTGCACACCCACCCATGTTTATGTCTGGTTCGATCCTCTGAGACCAGGCTGGGAACGTGAGGCCTCTTTTCTTGGCTGCTTGTGTGTGGGGAGGCCCTGGGACCCTGCCAAGGGGTCTGTCACTGAGCTGTATGCCAAGGCTGGGTGAGAAGGCTTGGTAGGGTCTAGTATTAACACAGGAAGATTGTGACTTCAGAAATCAATGGAATTGGATGGGAAATGCTGAAAAAACAATAGAAATATCCAGATATGGATATACATTGTTGAGATGAGACCCAAATGGAACTAATGCCTACCTCCTAGAAGTAAGCGCTGGCCAGATGATTAAAATCCATGTATGCCCCACTAAGGAAGTTAGATTTTTATTCTGAAGGCAATGGGAAGCTGTGTGCTCTCTCAAAGCTTTGGTTTAAATATGGCACAGGCCTGACCTGTGGTGGCGCAGTGGATAAAGCATTGACCTGGAAATGCTGAGGTCACCGGTTTGAAACCTTGGGCTTGCCTGGTCAAGGCACATATGGGAATTGATGATTCCAGCTCCTCCCCGCCTTCTCTCTCTGTCTCTCCTCTCTCTCTCCCTCTCTGTCTCCCTCTCTCCCTCTCTCTCTCTTCTCTAAAATGAATAAATAAAATTAAAAAAATATGGCACAGGATATCCTAGGATTTCTATGTATTCTTTCTACATGAATGGCTTTCATTCAGGTTTATTGCGAAATAATTTACAGTCATAAAACTCACTCTTTTTAGTGTCTGCTTCTGTAAGTGTTGAGAAACACATACAGTCGTATGACAGTCACCATAGGCAAGCTACAGAATAGTCACATCGCCCACACAATCACCTTGGGACCCAACCTTACTCCCTCACCCCACCTCGCCCTCACACCCTCCAGCAACCACTGGTCTATTTTTTGTCTTTCTAGCTTTGCCATTTAGGCATAGCCACTATGGAAAACAGCTCGGCAGCTTCTTCTAAAGTTAAATATATATTTACCACGTGACTCAGTAATCCCACTCCTAAGTACTTTCAAGAATTCATAATTTAGGTTACCATAAAAACCTGTATGTGAATGTTTATAGCAACATCATTCACAATAGCTCCGAACTGAAAACAACTAACATGTCCTTCAGTAGTAGGGGGATGAGTGAACGAATGGGTACCTCCATGGAGTGGAACACTACTCAGCAGTAAAAAACAACTAACTACAGACACAGGCAACAGCATGAATGACTCTCAAATGCTAAGTGAGAGAAGGCAGTTTCAAAAGGCTCCGTACTGTGCAGTCTATGGTGGCTGTGCCATTCTACATTCCCACCAGCCTTGTATGGGAGTTCCAGTCACTCTACATCCTTGCCAGCACTTAGTAGAGTTAGTTTTCTTAAATTTTTTTTTAAAATTTATTGATTTTAGAGAGAGGAAGGGAAGAGAGAGAGAGGCAGAGTTATTGATCTATTTCTATATGTGCCCTCGCCTGGGATCGAACCAGCAACTGCTGTGCATAGGGACGATACTTCAATCAACTGAGCTACCTGGCCAGGGCAGAGTTAGTTTTCTTAATTTCAATCATTGTAATAGATTTGTGGTGTTATCTCATTAAAATTTTGATTTGCATTTTCCTAATGACTAATGATGTTGAACATCTTTTCACGTGTTTGTTTCTTCACTATCCATATTTTGGTAAAGTGTTTTAGAATAATTGCTCATTTTTATTGGGTTGTTTGTTTTTAACAATGAGTTTTGAGAGTTTCTTATGTATTCTGGGGATGTGTCCTTTATCAGATAAAGTTTTGTGAATATTTTCTCCCATTTTGTGACAGAGCAGAACTTTTTAATTTTAATGAGGTACAATTTATTATTTGTTTTCTTTTACATGTCCTGACTGGGGTATTGGATATAAGACCTTTTTGCCTAACTCAACTCAGGGCCACAAAGATTTTTTTTCCTGTATTCTAGAATATTTATAGTTTTAGGTTTTACTTTTAGATTAATGATCCATTATGAGCGAGCTTTTGTATGTTATGTTAAGGAAGACCATAGGCTCAGAGAAGCGAAGCTTGACCAGTGAATATACAGTGTGTCCGTAAAGTCATGGTGCACTTTTGACCGGTCACAGGAAAGCAACAAAATACAATAGTAATGTGAAATCTGCACCAAGGAAAACCCTCCCAGTTTCTGTAGGATGATGTGGCAGCATGTGCGCATGCGCAGATGATGACGTAACACCGTGTAGACAGCGGAGCAGCCTACGGCCATGCCAGTCGATATGTGGACGGTACAGAGGAAAGTTCAGTGTGTTCTCTGGCTTGCTAAATTCGAATCCATGACCAAAGTGCAACGTGAATATCGGCGCATTTATAATGAAGCGCCACCACATAGGAATACTGGGTGGGATTACTGGGTGGGATAAGCAGTTGAAGGAAACCGGCATTTTGGTGGAGAAACCCCATTCTGGTAGGCCATCAGTCAGTGATGAGTCTGTAGAGGCTATACGGAATAGCTATCTAAGGAGCCCTAAAAAATCTGTGCTTGAGCCCATATCGAACTGCACTGAATAGGTATGAAATTGGGAGAGTTTTCCTTTTATTTGGTGCAGATTTCACATTTCTATCATCTTTTGTTGATTTCCTGTAACAGGTCAAAAGTGCACCATGACTTTACGGACACACTGTAAAATAGCAGTCTCCCTTCACCTCACCTTGATCTTTGTATTTTCTCTTACCGTGCTTTTCTTTTTCTTTCTTTCTTTTTTTTCTATTTTTCTGAAGTTAGAAGCAGGGAGGTAGAGAGACTCCCACATGCATCCTACTGGGATCTACCCGGCATGCCCACCAGGGGGCGATTCTCAGCCCCTCTGGGGCATTACTCCATTGCAGCTGGAGCCATTCTAGTGCCTGAGGTGGAGGCCATGGAGCTATCCTCAGCGCCCGGGCCAACTTTGCTCCAGTGGAGCCTTGGCTGCAGGAGGGGAAGAGAGAGATAGAGAGAATGGAGAGGGGGAAGGGTAGAGAAGCAGATGGGCGCTTCTCCTGTGGCTGGGAATGGAACCCTGGACTTTCACACACCTGGTGAATGCTCTACTGCTGAGCAAACTAGCCAGGGCCCTTTTTCTTTTTTGATATCTGACATTGCATATCTTTATTTGCTTATTTGCTGTTGCTTATCTTCCACTATAGAATGTAAGCTCCAAGGTGGGTGGTGGCTTTGCTTTATCCACTCTTGCAGTCCTAAGAGCTGGGACAATTTGCTTGGCACATAGTTGGCTCTTAAATATTTGCTAAATTATTAAATGAAAGGCATTGTGCTATGTAATTCAAGGAACATAAAATGAATAAGGCCTGGAATTGTGGTGTGCTGGTAGGTGTTTAGCAACTGCCACTTCGGTGTGGGGGGTCCCCGATCTATAACATTTGCTGAGTTCCACGATGTAAATACACCCACTAATGGTCCATTTCAAGCTACCAACATGACGTCATTGAAAGTAGTGTTAGAGAGACGCACATTGGGTTCTCAAGAGCCTGTACAAACTGGCTTCAGCACGGTGCTGCATGGAATTTAGAGAGATAAGATACACCTGCAAAGATCCATAATCCATGATTAAATCAAGTTAAGTGTTAAATGAGTAAATTAAACATTCTGGAAATTTCAAGGAGGATACTATTTTTTTCCTGAATGCTGAATGTTTTAAGGCAGTGAGTTTCAACCTTTTTCATCTCATGGCACACTTTAATTACTACAATTCTGCTGCACACCAATATATATATATATATATTTTGCCAATCTGAGAAAAATACAGGTATAATGTTGATTCATTCACACCGGACAGCCACTGTTGTGTTTTGGCTATTGCCATTTTTTCATTTAACAATCTAAGGGAAGAGAGGTCAGCACCCCTGATTAAAGAGCTGGGTATTGCATGTTTTAAAAATTCTGTGGCACATCGTTTGAAAATTCCTGTTTTAGCGTGCTTGCACATTGGTAGGGTCAGCATGGATCCTAGAACTAGTCTTCAGATTGCTGAGAAGCTTCAGTTTTTCAGGACACCCTGAACAAAGGGAGAATGCTATTTTACAGAGCGGTCCCTCTAGGGCTCTCTCGGAAAGTGGCGTCTGAGCAGAGACCTGAAGGAAGTGCAGAACAAGCATGCGTGTATCTGCAGGAAGAGCATTCAAAGAAGTGGAAACAGGACACTTGGAAATTGATTTTCAGTAACTGTATTAGTTGGGATATTTTTGACTATTTGTAACTGAATATAATTCCAAGTGGCAGAAATATGTAATAAGAAAAATGTATTATCTCACATTTTAAGAAGGCCAGTAGGTTCTGAGATTTGGGTGGTTCTGTGGTTCGGCGATGGTACAAGGGACCCGCGTTGCTCCCACTCCTGCCCTTCTGTCCTCTGCTTGCTCTCCTGGCAGTGGCAGGGTGGCTGACTCAGTTTCCGGGATCTTACACAGATGTAGTAATGTTCAGTAGAAGGGAGACTTCCTCATTCTTCTTTGGATTGTTTAAAGTTCCATCGCTCGTAAAAGTGGAGAAGATAATGTAAAATTATCCACAGCCGTTGCATAGAAGTAATTGTTGCTAGTATTTTGACATGATTGCTTCATCTATTTTCTGATGAGTAATTTTAAATTCTGACATCATGAAATTTCTTTAGAATGCATCTTAAAAATAAGGACATATCCTTAACTAATCACCTTATTTTTATACCTAAATTTAATAATTATCCCCTAATAGCATCTAATATTTCAGTCCATATTCACATTTCACAGTTTTTCTCCAAATATCTTTTTGGATGGTTTGCTCAAACCAAAATCCTATCGAGGATCATTCATAGCATATTACTGTCAAATCTCCTAAATCTCTTCTAATCTTATTCTAGAACATTAATTACCTCCTCCTTCTTTCCAATAAAATTGAGATGTTGAATGGCAGTCCTGTAGAATGACTGAAATTCAGACTTTGGTTGGTTGTTTCTTTGAATTGTTTAGTTTTTCATATCCCTGTAAACTGAATGTTTGATGTAAAGAATTGTATAGATTTAGTTTAAACATTTATAGAAGAAATACTTCATAGGTGTGATGTTGTATACTTATTATTATTTTAAAGAGTCATGTAATGACTGATTACCCCATTCTTAGTGATGCAAAAAAAATATACATAAGGAAATTTTAGCCTCATATCTCCATTATGAAATGACATTTTATAATAACATTTTCCTTGCAGCTAGTCAATAATTTGGGGTTTGATATGTTGGCACTGACATAACTATATAGCTCCCCGTTAACCTTTTTACCTAATGGCTTTAGGTTCCACTAAATCAATTATTTCATCAGTGTTAACAAAATTTTTATTAGCTGAAATTTTTATGGAAAAAGAGTCAACTAAGACTATTTATTCGGTTACCCTGAATTACTAGAAAGGCAAGGTAAGTAAAGAACCAATTTAATAACCAACTTTCAAAGTAAGTCTTTGGTATAATGATGACAATTGAGCTTGTTTTCAAAAATATAATTTTGCATTCATGGATTTTTATATATTCAAGTTTCAGTCATTTCTTTTGAAAATCAAGTTTTGCTCCAAGGGAGATCCTTCTTAGGGCTATTATGTCCTTTTGACATGACTCCATTCACCTTTGAAAGCGCCTTGGCTTTCTGACAAAACAAGATGTCCCATGATTACTATGCGCAGTCTCTGCCCTAGACTTGAAATTAGTAATTTCTTCAAGAAGAGCTAGTCAGTGTGCAACTCATTAAGAATGAAGAACCTTTTCCTATAAGCCCTGAAGCATACTCCCCCTCTCCTTTCATTGGTCAGAACTGCCTTCCATGCCCATTCCTAAAGCACTCCCTGGTTAGAGGAATGGGATTCCTATGTTTCATTTAGTGAGCACATGACCATGTAGAGGAGGCTTTTAGAGGTTCCATTAGAACAGATAAAGGCAGGACAAAGTGGGACAAAGTGGAGACAGTAGTTGCTGGGTAACAAATCCAGTGTTTCCTACACTAATCAAAGTCATAAATTGCCAGTTTATCAATGTAAATGAGAATTATCACTGGCAAGATAACGGCCCACAGTAGTTGATACCAGAGATGCCGGTTCAGGAGACAACATCATGTGGTTTCTTGGTAAGAAATAGAAGTTGAATGGACTTAGGGAATGCTTCCATCAAATTTTGTAGCTGGTTGTTAAAGTATTTCGGTCTATATAACTGTGACAGGTTAACAGAATCAGGGCATTCTCTTGCTGGAAATATTTCTGATAAAGACTGACGTTTTATTGTCCAGCACTTTGGAATAAGGTAGTTATGGATTGGAATGCCAGCTCTTCTATGTACTAGCTGTTTATTACCTAATCTCTCTGAGGCGTCAGTTTCAGCATGTATAAAGTGGAGAGTAAAGCACATTTCATAGAGTAGTTTGAAGTTTAACTAATATAAAGCACCTACCCCAAAGGCACACATAGTATTCAGTAAGTGTTAGTTTTCATCACAGCTCTTCCTCCTTCCCTTTTTGATTATTTCAATTTTCTGCCTGTATACACTTCTTGTTTCAGTGAAGTTGGTTTGCAACACTACAGTTTATTTGCCAGGAGTTGTTTTTTAGATTTTATTTTATGGAAGAATGGAAGACTCTTTATGAGATTTAGCAAATCATTCTTTTTTTTTGTATTTTTCTGAAGTTAGAAATGGGGAGGCAGTCAGACAGACTCCCGCACGCGCCTGACCGGGATCCACCCGGCATGCCCACCAGGGGGCGATGCTCTGCCCATCTGGGGTGTTGCTCTATTGCAACCAGAGCCATTCTAGTATCTGAGGCAGAGGCCACAGAGCCATCCTCAGCGCCCGGGCCAACTTTGCTCCAGTGGAGCCTTGGCTGTGGAAGGAGAAGAGAGAGACAGAGTGGAAGGAGAGGGGGAGGGGTGGAGAAGCAGATGGGTGCTTCTCCTGTGTGCTCTGGCCGGGAATCGAACTCAGGACTCCTGCATGCCAGGCTGACACTCTACCACTAAGCCAACTGGCCAGGGCCTGCAAATCATTCTTTTTAAAATAAATCAGGAACCAATGTCCATAGAAATTATCTTCAGTTGAGTTATTTATTCAGAGGCACCCACCCTTTATGTGCTAGCTCTTATTAACTGCAATTGCAGAGGGGATTTTTCCATCCTTCCACCAAATTCAAGGGCACACTTGTTGGGGTCTTTCTTCCTTCTCTGTACTGATTAGATATGAGTCCCGGAAAGCGGTCTCTACCAGCTCAGCAGATAATCAGAGATGACAATAGAAGCAACATAGATCTCCCTCTACTTAATGCACTTGTTAATTACTCTTCACAGTTTCAGACATTCATGGGAAAGTGAATGCACAATCAGCTGTGATTATCTGAAGCTAGTTATCATCTCCATCAATTTGGCCCCTGTGCCTTTTCTTCGTTCCCATCTGCTGATTGACCAGTTCACTGCTCAGTAATGATTTTTAGAAAAATGGGCAGAGAAGGTAAAGGTTGTTATATTTTAATCAGTCTACTTAGGTGAAAAAAATCAGGTTACATAAAATTGTTTCATTAAAGAGGAAAAGAGCTTAAAAAAGAAAACTAAAATGATACTTTTTTCGGCGTATTATTTGTTGGTTTAATACTATTCACAAGTCTCCAGCTCTAATGATAATGGCAAATTGAGAGCTGTCACATATCTGTTTAAAAATATTATATAGAATGATCCTAATTTTGCAAAAATTCTATATCTATAAATACATACATATGCATAGGAGTAGAAGAAAATGCATCACAATTTAATGTTGGGTTTCTCTGGTGATGGAACTTTTATTTTCTCTTTTTGTTGTTCAGTATTCTTCAAGCTGTCTGCAAGGAGCCTCTATTACTTTTATAATAAGAAAAAAAGATACGGTAGTTTTCTTAACGTGTACTTTGAAAGGCGGAGAACAAAGGGGTAAAATGATTTAAGGTTTTCTAAGTGCATGTTAACTACCACTTGAAGCTTTTTATAAGATAGACTAGACAATGTTCCTTTAGGAAGCCCATCAGATTCTGTGGAACAGACACAGTCGAAGATGCTGAAATGCTGAGTAGTATTCAGCCGTAAGACAAGATGAGACACTGTCATTTACAACAACGTAGAGGGGTCTTGAGAATATCATGCTAAATGAGCTAAGTCAGACAAAGTTAAGAACCATATGATCTCACTCATAGATGGGATATAAAACCAAAAGCAACAAATGAGCAAACAAAAAAAATAAGTAAACAAAAACTCATAGACACAGACAGCAGTATGCTGGTTACTAGAGGGTAAAGGAGGCCTAATAAATGATGCTGGAGGATTTGACCTTGGGTGGTGGGCACACAATGCAATATGCAGAATGTATCATATTCAAGTGTACATAGAATTGTACACTTGAAACCCATATAATTTTATTAACCAATGTCACCCCAATAAAATTATTTTTTTTAAAAAAAGAAAATGCTGAAGGGTAGATGAGAGTCTTTAGTAGCCTAGTGTTGGGCTCATAAATGTTTCTTTAGATTGAACTTTTTGGTCAATAAGCTTTAGGTTGCTGGACGAGGCGGTGGCACAGTGGATAGAGTGTCGGACTAGGATGCGGAGGACCCAGATTTGAAACCTCGAGGTTACCAGCTTGAGCACGGGCTCACCAGCTTGAGCACGGGGTTGTTGGCTTGAGTGTGGGATCATAGACATGACCCCATGGTCACTGGCTTGAAGCCCAAGGTTGCTGGCTTGAGCAAGGGGTCACTCACTCTGCTATAGTTCCCCATTCAAGGCGCATATGAGAAAGCACTCAATGAACAACTAAGGAGCCGCAACAAAAAACTGATGCTTCTCATCTCTCTACCTTCCTGCCTGTTTGTCTCTATCTGTCCCTCTCTCTGTCTGTCCAAAATAAATAAATAAATAAATAAATAAATAAATAAGCCTAAGGTCTTTGACCCCAAGGACTTCACTTTGCCTTCACGCCACACTTTTTAGAGAACAGAATTTGCAGACTTAAGGTTTCAAGCCCTTCTCTGGGCAAAGCCGTTTAGAGTCCCAGACATGTGGAATTATGTTCCTCCCCTGCTTAGCCTGTCTCCTCTAGAGGTAGACTCTGAGGCCAGGGTTCTAGTGTAGATAGTTACAGGCAGACTTCGGAGAGAATGTGGGTTTGATTTCAGACCCCCTCAATAAAGCAAGTTGTAATCTTTTGGCTGGTGGAGGGTCTTGCCTTTATTATTATTTTGTTTTTTATATTTATTTATTTATGTACTTATTTATTTTTTATTTTAGTGAGAAGAGGGGAGGCAGAGACAGACTCCCGCATGTGCCCCGACCGGGCTCCACCAGGCAAGCCTACTAGGGGGCGATGCTCTGCCTATCTGGGGCCCTTGCTCTGTTGCAACTGGAGCCATTCTAGCGACTGAGGTGGAGGCCATGGAGCCATTCTCAGTGCTTGAGGCCAACTTGCTCCAGTGGAGCTTTGGCTGCGGGAGGAGAGGAGAGAGACAGAGAGACAGAGGGGGAGGAGTAGAGAAGCAGATGGGCACCTCTTGTGTGCTGTGACTGGAAATCGAACCTGAGACTTCCACATGACGGGCTGGTGCTCTACCACTAGCAAACCAGCCAGGGCCGATAATTTTTTTTAAAGCAACATCTGTGAAGCACAATAAAGTAAAGTGTCATAAAGGAAGGAGGCATGGCTGTGATTTGGAAGGTGACCCCAAGAAGCACTGGCAGGAAAGTGATGTGAGTCAGGGGAGTTGAGATGTGTTGTGAAGCAGGTTCACACCAGGGATACCCAGGTCATGGTTCTGCTGGAAGCACTGGGGGCCAGTGCAGAATACACGCCTCAGAGCTATCGCAGCCAGCCACAGGGCAGGGGCTGTTCTGGCGCACCAGCTTCCTGTCGTTCCTAGCCTGTCGCAGGCAGGCAGCAAAGTGGCCTTGGGGCCAAAGAAAGCCCTCAGGTTCAGAGCTGAGGGGTCGGCAGTCAGCAGCCGGCCAGGCCCACAGCAATGCTAACGCTCTGATGGGTCTGCCACGGTTCCCCTTTCACAGGGCCCTGTAATGTCACCCTGCCTGTCTGCATGGGAACAAAACTGATTCAGTGTCTCCTTGCATGAAAAGGAAGCCTGTGTGACAACATGCAAACGTGGGCTTGATAACACGCCCAGAAGGGGCACAGCACGGAGTAGGCCTCCGCTGTGGCTGACGGAAGCTGCAGCTTACTGGGGCCTTGGAGAGACAGAAGAAAACATGTCTCGAGGTTATTCCACCCAAGGGGCAAGGGGGTTGAGGGTTTCATCCTCCAGTTTGGTCATTACTGGCTGAGAACTGCTCCTGGGGCATCTTCCGAGCACCCCACCCACCCCTCATGGAGGCTTGGGGGGAAAATGAAAGCAAGAGGCCCTGGTGTCGGGGCACTGGCTCCTCTCTGCTACGCCTGGTGTGCCTGGGCAGTTCTGACAGTCATGCCCGTCGCAGGGAGGAGGTGGCCTCTTTGTTCTGCATTGGGCAGAAGGGCTCAGACACAAGCTCTAGAGGCGCCCATGGCTGAGCTCCCGTAGGGGGCGGAGCAGAGAAGACAGATGCAGAGCCCATGTGGAGGCCCCGTAGAAACATCCTGCCTTTGGCAAGGTGTTCAAGAGACTTTGGAGGGCCAGGAGGCTTTATTACGGTCCACTTTGTGTGTAAAGGCTGTTGTGGCCGGGGCAATGAAGGCGCCAACAGAAACATGGTGCTGCAAGGAGCATCTGGGACCCACCTCCCCCAGACAGGATCCGCTTCTCCTCCTCCATCCCCTGTGTGGGCTGAGTTGTTTAGGGCCCTCTCTTCTGTTATCAGATGCTGGATGGGCATGGACAGGGAGTCCAGATGGTATAAGAGCTATTAAGATCCTTTACACGGCAAAGCATCTGCAAGACAATCAGACCTTGTACCTTGCCAAGATTTACTCCCTCTTAAATCTCTGCTGTGTGTGGTTATGCTTAAAACGTGCCTCTTTCCCAGACTCTTCCACATATTCTAGTCAGTATCTTTCTCATATGCTTGTTAATTGCCGCTGCATGTTGGTTCATAAAGCTTCTTGGTTCATCTATGGAGGGAGATTTACTCATCCCCAACATCAGCTTGCATAATGTGCGTGAATGTGAGGAAGTAGGAGGAGCTGAACCCGACTGGGGACATCAGAGGCAAAGGGCGGGGCAGGGCCTGTGATCAAAGCTCCGTGTCTGGGGCGGGTTTCCAGTCCAGGGGGCCTCTCAGGGCTCCAAGTGATTGACAGAAACTCAGAACCAATCCTGACCCTACTTCTTGTGTCTATTTCAGTTTAGACTGTGTACATTTCATTAGGAAAACACAATCATTTCCTTTAATGAGATTTTAACATTTTCTTATATTTCAATATGTGATTTTATGGTGTCTGGGGAAACAAATCCTTCCCCACACCTTCTCGGAAGAACACGGGACTCATTAGATAATGAGACTTTTCCTGAAGTAGTATTTAACAGAGTTTGCCGGGAACCTTTTTGTCTCACTGATTACAGTGAGTTGAGCGATCGATTCATTCTATCAGCAGTATACACTGAAGTCCTACTATGTGCCTGTCGATGTGCTAGGTGCTGAAGGGAGCTAGATAGACCCAGGCCACGCCCTCCTGGAGGAGGAGGTAGGCGGGGAGGGCGGCGGCATCACCTGGGTAGGAAGTGCGCACTTTCGCCTCCTGGAGAAATTGAAATGCTAGCAAGGCAGCTGGTTGAGCCGTGAGCCCTGCTCTGTTTTGTCAGTGCCTGTTTCACTCCCGCTCCTTTCTCTTGTTTCCTGTTATCCCTCCGTCTGTCTCAAAGGGATTTTCTGGGCTGCCTCTTCTTTCCGATGGCTAGGTTCCCCTGGCGCTGGTTCTTGTCACACAGCCAGTTCTTGAAGGTTGTGGAGAGAATGTCACCTTGTTTTTTTTCTTTTTTTTCCCCTCTCAATTCTCCTTATATATTTAGAAATTGAAGGTGATTTACGGCAATGATTCATGCCCTGCAGCCCTGGGATTGAATGGCTGAATCCCAGGAGCACAAGAGAAAGGAATGGGCTGAAACCCCTCAAGTGCAGACATCTAGTTGCCTTAAGCATTTGGGAATTATGCATTCAAGCAACGCTCTCATCTTCTCGCATTTTCCTTGGTGTGTGAGCAGGTGGGCGAAAGCCTGGTAGGTGTCATGGGCTAGAAAATGCCGTGAAGAATTGCTAACAGCTCCCGCCTGAACCTTGCACAGTGAAGCTGATTTGCATGTGAGCCTGGAGTTAGTTCTGAGCTGAGAGCCGTATTGAGTATGTGCTTATTTAATCGCCTCTTTTACGCGTGGTTCCTTTCTGCGCTTTTGAATTTGCTCTGTTCCCTGCAGGGCACACTTGACTATTTTTAAACTGGTTGGCATTAAACATATTGTGGTTCCCCTTTAAATTTGTTGATTGAGTAAATTAATTTAGAAAAACTGTGGAGATAAACATTTAAAGGAGGATATTTTAGCGAGAGGCTGGGATTTGCTGCACTATCTTTCCAGGTGCTGTTAATGCAAATGAGTTTCTTGTAGTCACATTCCTGAGTTGGTCTCTCCTGTCAGGATATTGTTAAGTGCAGATGCTGCAAAAGGGAGGATTTTTCTGTTATTTGTCTGGAGAAGTGAGAAAAATGCATGTTGATCAAGGAAGAAATTGACTTTAAGAATATATTAGAAATAAAATGGCCTGGAACTGAAGTGGGGGGAAGGAAAACATTCACTAGATTGGGGAGAATATGTACTCATAGTGATATAATTATTTTCCTAGTCATTCATATTATTATTCCGGATTGATTAACTGTGACAAGGGATTTAACACAGAATTTCAGAGTGCCCTACTTACAGGAGAAAAAAAAAAAGGTGACATATTTGCCAATTAAAGTGTTGCCGTAAATATTAGTTTTTTTTAATAAGGATTTCTTTTTCAAAGGAGGATCTCTTTGAGACCAAGAACACAGATAAAATATATATGAAATGGTGTATTGTGCTATCACACTCCTGGATGGTTGGTATATCTGCTTCAAATTAAGGGTTTGATGTCATGGAAACAGCTTGTTCATTTGGAAAGCTGCTGACACCCTGTGGGAAGGCAGAGGACCAGAGCGTGCGTGTGTGCGTGTGTGTGGATGTGTGTGTGTTTAATGTTCCCTATCAACCCTCAGCAAAACAAATACCCATTCCTGCCAGGAAGTATGGAATTATATGGGAGGCTTAGACTTCTCTTTTACTTTTGGCATCGTAGTTTTAGAACAGAGCATATGAGTCCTTTGGAGAATAACGTTAGAATGAAGATTCCGATTCAGTGGGTCTCGGTGGGGACTGAGAGCTCACGGCTGCTGCTGACAGTCTGGGACTCACATTGGGAACCACTGCTCTAGGGTTGTTCTCAATTGGGCTAAACATTAGAAACACCTCTGCCTTTGGCGAGGATGGATTGCTTAATTACCTAATGTTTGGTCAAAAATTTTAAAAAGAATCATAGTTTTTACCTTGCTGCTTTTGCTGGTTTCTGTGTCAATTCTAAATTTCATCTCGAGCCCAGTTAGCTTGGAAAATAAAAGAAGGTAAAAATTACACACATGTTTAATACATTATTTTAAATTGGATATTTTTTGTAGACTATCAAATTATACTGGAGTTAGCAGACCTGGAAGGAGAATGGTTTTCAGTCTCTTACCCTTGAATAAAACCAAGAAGCCTTATGGAGATCAATCTGGGAAGAGCTGGGACTCTGGCAAATAGAGAGTGCCCTCTGTACTGGGTTGAATACCATCCTTCTATAATTCATGCCAGCCAGAACTTCAAAATGCGACCTTATTTGGAAATACGGTGTTTGCAGCTATGCCTAGTTAAGATGAGGTCATATTGGATTAGAGTGGGTCCTCAATCCAACGGCTTGTGTCTTTGTAAGGTGGGGAGTTCAACACACACACACACACACACACACACACACACACAGATGGAAGAATGCCATGTGACAACAGAAGCAAAGGTTGGACTGATGCAGCGACAAGCCAAGGAACACTAAGGACTACTGAGAGCCACCAGAAGCTAGGAAGAGGCAGGGAAGAATTCTTCTCCAGAGCCTTTCTAGGGAACACAGCCCTGCTAACACCTTGAGTACAGGCTCCTGGCCTTCAGGACTGTGAGAGGCTACAGTTCTGTTGTTTTAAGCCACCAACTTTGTAGTAATTTGTTATAGCGCCTCTAAGAAACTAATACATTTACCAAAACACAGTGAGCTGTACCAAAACTTGGTCTCATCAGGTTGGATAAAATATGTTCTTCTTTACTTGAGATGGGCAAGCAATTTATTTCCTAAGGGAAGTGTGTGATTTTCATTGTATTGATCCATAAATTTAAATCCCTTGATAAACTTAGAGATCACCTATTGTCCTATGATTTTTGAGTAGCCCATGGTTAAGTACATGGATCCAAACAAAACTATGAAATGATCATGATAAAGTAGCCCATCTTTCCTCTTGCGTTCTTCAGCATCTTTTCATTTTTTTCTTCTTTTTCCAAGTGAGAGGAGAGGAGATAGAGACACACTCCCGCATGCGTCCCAACCAGTGTCCACCCGGAACCCCCTGTCTTGGACCAATGCTCTGCCTATATGGGGCCATGCTCACAACTGAGATATTTTTAGTGCCTGAGGCAGAGGCTCCATGGAGCCATCCTCAGTGCCTGGGGCTGATGTACTCGAACCAGTCAAGCCATGGCTGCAGGAGGAGAAAATAGAGTGATAAAGAGAGGAAGGAGAAGGGGAAGGGTGGAGAAGCAGATGGGCACTTCTCCTGTGTGCCCTGATGGGGAATCAAACCTGTGACCTCTATCTTCAGCATCTCTAAGTTTATATTTGAGGAGCTCTATAGTAGGTGTGTTTCTGGTTTCTGTGTAGTTCACCATAACTGCTTGGCTGCTTGTGGAGTCAGTCTCCTGGCTTTGATTCCTTGGTGAAACAGTTGTCTTGGTTCTAGTTCTTGGCTAGAGCCTGCTCACTTACTCCTGGCTACTGTCCTTAAAAATGCTGATGACAACTGGAATTGAGTGAAGACGTCTGGAGCAAGTTCAACAGTTTAGCAAACAAAACATTTCAAGAGTGCAACCTGCTAAACGTGGGTCAGTAGGTGTCACTCGCTCACGCAAAGGACAATGTGATGGTGTTAATGATGTGAATGATATTTAATTTAATACTTATATGTGGGGCGACAGTTTCACTCTCCATCAGCATTGTGTTTGTAGTTTGGAAAAACTGAATTATGTCCCAGCTTTGATCTCAATCTATGCTAGGCACAATTGGGATGACTTTGAAATTTATTAAGTTAATTATTAAGGGAACTGCTTTGATTTTGAAGGTGAAATTAATTCTGCGGATTTTTATAGTTGCCTCAGATGCAGCTTTGGGAGTTTCAGGGAGACACTGAAAATATTGCCTGTTAATTTCTCCTAAGTCTTAGACTCATCTCCCAAATCTGACAGATTTGATCTGGGTTTTATAATAATTTCCAGCGAGGTGTGAACAGCTTAACCTATAGAGTGTTTGTGTCAGTGCAAATTTGCTCTTATGATTGACATTCTAAGAGAGGTTACAAGAAAAGATTTGGTGGGTTACGTTATCTTTTTTTATGGCAAGATGCTGTGCTCTCAAGAAAATAGTTTGGTGAAAAAGCTTTACTAAATGCAGTACTACATGGGCCCACTCTTTCCAGTGAATATTAATTGCTAAAATGTCTTGGTAGAGGCAGGAGGCAAGAACAGAAAACTCATGCTTTTCCAGGCTTTGGATAATGATTTTATTACCCAAAGATGAGAGAAGGAACCGGATTTATCTTAAAGAATTTGGAATTTGAGATAAAATGTTTAAATGCTCTTTTATAATGTAGCATTTCATGGTTCTTCAGAAATTAAATAAACTGCAGTAGGTTTAGTCAGAGAAAGGGGGACTTGGCAGAATGCCTGCTGATTGCACGGAGATGCCTATCGCCCTGGCTGCCCGGTTATCTTATTTCATGTCATTTACTACAGTTAGGGACAGGGCTTCCCTAAACATCTTTTCAGTTTAGTATTTTCCTGCCAGCAGGAAACGTCCCCGGTGTTTTGGGAGACAGCCTGAAGTATTATGCGTGATGGCTTTTGTTAGTCCTGTTTGTTTCCCCTTTGCTTCCTCACAAGGGAGAAAGCTTAGTGTTAGGACACTCACAGAGAGCCTCAAGGCCCTGCGTCCATTTATCCCAGCACCTGCCAAGTGCCAGCTTGTTACATACAGGTCAATTCACATATCCTAGGAGCCCTCTGACTTCCAGGTTCAAAGAGGTGATGTATTTGCCCAAGATTACACAGCAATAACATGTGAGTCAGGTTAGCCTGACTCCAAAGCCCAAGTTCTCTTCACTGGACCACATTACCTTCCAACATGTAAACGTCAAGAAAAGTATGGAGTCCCACCTGCATGGTCACCAGCTGCTTTCACCTCCTGAGAGGTAACAGCAGGTGGTTCAAAAGGTAAGCCCTTGAGCCAGGTTGCCTCATTTCAAGCCTCACAGCTCCTACTTAATAGCTATGTGACCCAGAGCAAGTTGTGCTCTGTGCCTTATTTCTTCATCTGTATATAAAAGGTAGTAATATTAGTACTTACCCAGCAAGGGTGTCATCATGAATCGGGAATGAGCAACCAGGGCCACGCCTAACACGTGGTTGGGCCAGGGCAGTGTTTGCCACTAAGCTTTGTGATAACACTGCTTCATAGGTGAAGAACCAATTAACCTGAGTGGCAGGAGTAGCACAGATGAATGGGGTTGGAGTCCAGCCTGATGAGATGCCGGGCTCTTTCCGCAACTTCTCAAGTGAAGATTTTCAGGGTCGCTAAGAATTTGGGCAAACAACAGTCAGAAGGGGCTTGGTGACAAGAACAACCCATTGAACATATATGGGTTAGATACACAGTTACAGAAGGGAGGACTTTGGTGGTGAGCACAGAATGGAGGATACAGATATCAAATTATAATGTTGTTCACCTCAAATGTTTATATATTTTCTTTTTTAAATTACTATTATTGATTGATTTGAGAGAGAGAGAGAGAGAAAGAGAGAGAGAGAGGGAGGGAGAGGATCTGTTTCTGGATGTGTCCTGACCAGGGATCAAACCAGTAACCTTTGTGTGTCCGGACGATGCTCTAACCAACTGAGCTGTCTGGTCAGGGCAATATTTACTTTTCTTAGTTAATGTTACTCAATACATTTAATTTTTAAAAAGAGGAGAATGCATGCACCAGCTGTTCTCAGGGGCATATGAAATGCGGAGTTCATGGGGGGGGGGCGGCTGACTTCCGGTTACCGCTCAGGAAGCTGCAGCTAAGAGGGCCTCTCAGCTCCCTCCCTGCAGCCTGCATCCCCTCTCCCTGCCCAGCGCAGCCCCAGGGTTGCTGTGGAGGCAGCAGGGATCGGACCACTGTGAAGGGACTGGGATTTGGGTCTCTTTGCAGAGCTAATCCTTACATTAGCTGCTGGGTGGTCAGAATGTTGGAGAAGCTGGCCCTTGTTCTTGTCACTAAGCCCCTTCTGACAATGTGAGGGGGTGACTTGAGGTGGGGCTGGAGACACTATTTAAGCTTCTCAGCAGGAAAAGCTAAGGCTCACATTGTCACCTCCTACCCCCAGTACTCCTGTCTCCCCTTTGTCCTCTGTCCTTGAGAGGCAAGGGTCATTTCCCTTTACATGGAAAGGGAACACGATTCACACGAGCTAGTTTAACAAAAATCTCTCCAGATATTTCTGATGGAGTTTGAGTTGAGGTACCAGCCAGCCCGCAAATCTCCATTCCTCCTGCTTGCCCTATTTTTTCCTCTCCTCTGTGTCACTGAAATTAATCAGAATGATGCCACAAAGAGGTTTGCTCTGAAATAACCCTTTTTTCTTCTCATGCATTGAGCACTCCTTGATACACCCAGTCCCAGGACTTGACTTATGCCCTGCCTTCTCCATCCTGCCACTTGTAGAACACTCATAGAACAGCAGTTTCAAAGCTCTCCATACTCTTGACCAGGAAAAGGATAAAAATGGAACGTTTTCTGAGCAGCCATCAAGAGCTAGGTGTGGTGCTGGTCAATTCACATATGCCAGGACTTCTGACTGGGTGGCTGTGATCCCATCCTTATCCTGCTCCTCCTTTGAGGAGGAGGAGTTCAAGCTCCACGTCCTCTGAAGCTGGGCTGATCTCTCTGCCCGAGTGCCTGTTTGGCATCTGTCGTATAGACCCCTTAACACACAAAGACCGGCTTCTCCTTAGGAACACTTGCTTTCCTGCCTGTGGGTTTTTTCAGGTGGGATTACGCTCAGCCCATGTACAGGGCAAGTGAATGCCCAGAAGCAGCCATCAGTAAGCAATAGCTAAGTTGATGAGTAAACTCCGCAGAGTCCCCATCTTTTGGTAGGACAGCTCTGAGGACGTGTTCTACAGCAGTGGTCCCCAACCTTTTTTGGGCCACGGACCAGTTTAATGTCAGAAAATATTTTCACAGACTGGCCTTTAGGGTTGGATGGATAAATGTATCACGTGACTGAGACAAGCGTCAAGAGTGAGTCTTAGACGGATGTAACAGAGGGAATCTGGTCATTTTTTAAAAATAAAACATCATTCAGACTTAAATATAAATAAAATGGAAATAATGTAAGTTCTTTATGTTCTTTATTCTTTCTCTGGGGACCAGTACCAAATGGCCCATGGCCCGGTATTGGTCTGTGGCCCGGGGGTTGGGGACCACTGTTCTACAGTATGTCCCAGCAGAATTGAGCCTCAGTTTCCCACAGCAGTAGCCTGCTTAGTAATGCACCCTTTATTGGCTTCTTTCTTTTCTCCGGCTTCCTTTTTCTCACCAGACAAACCAGAGCTTCCAGGGGTCACTTCCAAAGTAAACTACTTGTACCTGAATCTGGCTCGGAATGAATCCAACCCAAACAGACCCTTTAGATTACTTCTTTTTTTTTTTTTTTGTATTTTTCTGAAGCTGGAAACGGGGAGAGACAGTCAGACAGACTCCCGCATGCACCTGACCGGGAACCACCCGGCACGCCCACCAGGGGCGATGCTCTGCCCACCAGGGGGCGATGCTCTGCCCCTCCGGGGCGTCGCTCTGCCACGACCAGAGCCACTCTAGCGCCTGGGGCAGAGGCCAAGGAGCCATCCCCAGCGCCTGGGCCATCTTTGCTCCAATGGAGCCTCGGCTGCGGGAGGGGAAGAGAGAGACAGAGAGGAAGGGGGGGGGGTGGAGAAGCAAATGGGCGCTTCTCCTATGTGCCCTGGCCGGAAATCGAACCCGGGTCCCCGGCACGCCAGGCCGACGCTCTACCGCTGAGCCAACCGGCCAGGGCCTAGATTACTTCTTTTAATGTGATTGTTTTTCACAACCCTGTTGCAAATTTTTTTTGCGAGATAGGGTATTTACCACTATTTATGGAGCGCTTAATGTGTCCAAGACATTATTGGATTCTACAGAGACTGAAAAATTGAAGGCAAAGTGCTTGACCTCTAGAAATTGTAATATGATAATGGATTTCAAAATAGCAACCCCCAAATTTCTTTACAGTTTCCTTTTCCTGGTTTTTAATTGATGTGCTAACTGAAACAAAGAAAATGATGTTATAGTAATACTAACATTCAGAGTTTACGTATTGTTGATTATTCAGTATTGGCAGTATTAGGTAATTCTCTGAACAAGAAATACTCATAGCCCTGGCCGGTTGGCTCAGTGGTAGAGCATCAGCCCGGTGTGTGGAAGTCCCGGGTTCGATTCCCGGCCAGGGCACACAGTAGAAGTGCCCATCTGTTTCTCCACCCCTTCCTCTCTTCCTCTCTCCTTCCTCACTATCTCTCTCTTCCCCTCCCTCAGCCAAGGCTCCAGTGGAGCAAAGTTGGCCCAGGTGCTGAGGATGGCTCCATGGCCTCCGCCTCAGGCACTGGAATGGCTCTGGCTGGAATAGCGCATTGCCCCAGGTGGGCAGAGCATTGCCCCCTGGTGGCATGCTGAGTGGATCCCAGGCAGGTGCATGCGGGAGTCTGTCTGCCTCCCCCCTGCTTCTCACTTCGGAAACACACGCGCGTGTGCACACACACACACACACAAAGCAATACTCATAACTGCACTGCCAAAGCATCAGGTGTTATTTTATCTCATATTCGTTTCCCATCTTTATATTCACAATACTATAACAGATGGCAATCAGAACATAGATTTTTTTTTTTTTAAATTAATTTTTTTATTTTTTATTTTATTTTTTCATTCTTAGAGAGGAGAGAGAGAGGGAGAGAGACAGAGAGAGAGAGAGAGAGAGAAGGGGGGAGGAGCTGGAAGCATCAACTCCCATATGTGCCTTGACCAGGCAAGCCCAGGGTTTCGAACCGGCGACCTCAGCATTTCCAGGTCGACGCTTTATCCACTGCGCCACCACAGGTCAGGCTCAGAACATAGATTTTAAATTAGCATTCTACTATGCACATTTCCATTTTTTAGACAGTCTACATAATTATCGTGAACAACTTAGACTACTGTACTGAACTGATGTATCATAACTTACAGAATAGTTTTCATATTAAATGACATTTTGATTATTTACAAATTTTTACTATTATATACAATACTTCGATGAAGATCTTCTGACAGCTTTTCTTTTTCCCTATTGAAATGTTTCCTTTTTATAATTCTCAGAAGCAGGATTACTAGCCCCGAAGAGGCTAAATATTTTTATAACTTTTCTTGTCTCGGGCATTTTTATTCTATCCAGTGCCTTGAGCAATGAGAGCTGTTTAACCCTCCATGTTGGGGAAAGTAGAGAGATGAAAAAAATGACACTAGGTGTCCCTTAAAACTTTTCCCTCTTAACCCAACAGTATGGATTAAGGTAAGAGGCAGCTAATGATCTCACTGGCAATCATGAGGAGTCTGGCCCCAAGAAGCAGATACAGGGCATCTGAGCAGGACCATGCTCTGGGCCTGGCAGCAGGGGTCCCAGTGTACCTCCTGGTGAGATGTGTGGAGCGCTCCAAGTGGCATGAGGCAGGCAGATGGGAATGCTGTCTGGCAGTTTTCTACTAGGACTGTCCTTGGCTTCCTGGGCCCGGAGGACTTGCGTCTTGCCCAGAGCTGGGCTGTGAGTGAACGTGTCATCATTCGCTCCAGTGGTCCCTGACTCACCTGGCACTGTGCTGACTGATGGTCTGAAGGAGGAATTCTGGGTGTTCCTTGTTTACTGGGGCACAGCTGGAGACTTGTCTGCTTCAGAAAACTGCTGATATCCCCCAATTCTATGATTTTAATTTAAACAATGCACATGACAAATAAACAGTTTCTGGCTACCTGTTTGATTAAGAAATTGGTTAGTTACTTCAGTCATTATTAGTTAAACACCTACAAGCATTTTTTGAGGTTACCATGTGCCAGCCATTGTTTCAGGTGCAGGAATATAAAGGTGAGCAAGGCTTGGCGCCAGCCTTTGGGAGAGCGGGCTGGGATGCACCATAACTGTACTGTTCTTCAGAATAAGAACAGGAGTCAGAACTCCTAATGCATTCTGTGGTTTATCATCCTGCGTTTCCAAAAAGGATTTAAGGATCATGACCCAGGCCATTTCCTGACCAGCCCAGTATGATCTCACTTATATGTGGAATCTAAAAACATCAAACTCATAGAAATAGCAGCTTGATGGTTATAAGGGGGTCGGGTAAGGAAAATGGGGAAATATCGGTCAAAAGTTTTCAATTTTTAGTTAGAAGTTGAGTAGGTTCCATGAATCTGATGTACAACATGGTGACTATAGTTAACAATACTGTATTATGTAGTTGAAAATTACTGTAAGAGTTATCTTAAATGTTCTAACCATAACAAATAACAAAATGGTAATTGTGTCAGATGAAAATACGTTAACTGACCTTGTTGTGGTAAACATTTTGCAGTAGATACATGTCAGTCATCACATTGCACACCTTAAACTTATACAATGTTATATGTCTATTTTGTTTAAAAAGAAAGCTCGGGGCCCTGGCCAGCTGGCTCAGTGGATAGAATGTCAGCCTGGCATGTGGATGACCCAGGTTCAATCTCCGGTCACAGCACATAGGAGAAGCAACCATCTGCTTCTCTCCCTCTCCCCCTTCTCTTTCTTTTCCGCTCTCACAGCCAGTGGCTCAGTTGGTTCGAGCACCGGCCCTGGGCACTGGGGATAGCTGGGTTGGTCCAAGCATCAGTTCCAGATGCGGGTTGCCCAGTGGCTCCCGGTCAGTACGCATGTGGGAGTCTGTCTCACTATTTCCCTTCATCTCACTAAAAAAAAAAAAGCTGGGTAAAATTTTAAAAATAAAAAGTTTTATATTTTAAATTTAATTTATTTTATATCTTTTTGTGTTTCAAGGTTGAAGCCATTGCTTATTTATGTCCCTGATTTTACATTCTTTAAAGAGGTTTGAAAAAAGGTTTATGTTGTAAGGATAGTTTCCAACTTGGGAAAACCTTGAATACTGTTTTTACTGATCATGGCAAGAAAAGATTAGGAGATTTGCTGATGTTTTCACCAGAGGGAACCCTTGTTGTTGTTGTTAGTAGTAGGCAGGAAATGAAAACTCTTCAGCACATTGAACTTGGCTGGCACGTTCGGAGAACTTTGGGTACGATGAGTTCACGGAGAGCTACGGTGGAGGGAGTCATTGAGGACAGCTTCGTTTTCTTTCCTGAACTTTGGAACCAAGTGTGTGGGCTTTTTCTTTTTTTTTTATTCCCCCAAGCCCTCTGCTGATCCTCTTGGACCATTTCTGCCTTAATTTCAATGTGAGTGTCTGTATCCAGTGTAGGGGAGGAAAAAAATATCATCTACCTTCTTAGGATTGCTAAGTGGGGTCTGCAAATTGGATAAAATATAGGCCCCAGATGCACAGAAAGTCG
This sequence comes from Saccopteryx bilineata, assembly GCF_036850765.1. Classification (NCBI taxonomy): domain Eukaryota; kingdom Metazoa; phylum Chordata; class Mammalia; order Chiroptera; family Emballonuridae; genus Saccopteryx; species Saccopteryx bilineata. The sequence goes on from NC_089502.1 coordinate 128,725,608, forward strand.
CCCCCTACTGGGCTTGCCGGGTGGATCGTGGTCGGGTGCATGCGGGAGTCTGTCTCTACCTCCCCTCCTCTCACTAAAAAAAAAAAAAAAGCAAAATACAGATAAAAAAGACGAAACAACCCCCAGTTTACATATGCATGAAACATGCATATATGTGGCAGAGCTTAATGAGTAACTTATCAGAGCGGTTATAACTTGGAGCTTATACACTATCTTAACAAAGGGCAATAAATTGGGGAGAGAGACTAGACCAAGGACGGGGGTTTGTGATCCTGAGTGTGGTAAATTGTGGCAAGGCAAGTAGGACATGTATAGTAGATAAGGGTTGTTCAGTAAGGTTTGTTCTATGTTCTACGCGGGGAAGCGCCATTCTCCTCTTTCTGGTACAGGAGAGGACAGGCACTTTTGCAAACAGAGATTTGTGTCCCTTTTACAAAGGGACATCTGTGCCTTGCTTTTAGGCAGAAAGAGGGAAGGCAGAGAGTTCCTCCTGTGTCTGCTGTTTCTTAATTGTCTTCCGCTTGAAGTAATCCTTATGCCAAAGTGGCGTCTTTTGGGATGGCATATTCTAATCCCCCTCACCAGTATTTCTCTAATGTTTTCTTTCTTTTTCTAAAGTTTTAATACACACATGGAAGTGATTAGATGACATTGAAATTGAAGGGGAAACAAATGTGGGAAAGTGTCTAGAGAATCGTCTCTTATAGACCAATTCTGAAGTAACAGTTCCCTCAAGTCTCCTCTGATGTGAGTAGTCAATAAAAAAAATGTCTAGTTAAGCATAATTTTATGTACCTTTCAGATGACTTTCAATTTTAAATAAAAAAAATGTAGCTTTTTTAGATAGCATGTTAAGAGCACTGTAGTTCTGAAGCTGTTTACAGCATCTGATGCAGTTCCTACCTCCTTGTCTCAAGTGTTTGCCCAGTTAGTCAGAGGGAAAAAGAGAAATTGAGTCACAAGAGTGCTCAATAAGTTGTTTAGACTTGAAAGATAAATTGAAAAATAAATTGAGCATTTTAGACAGAACTATCCTAGAAACAATTGACATGAACCACTTAAACATGAATTTTCCCTATTTATTAAATGAAAAGAATATCCAAATGGTAACAGGGATCTTTTAAAACCAATAACTTGAGGCCCTGGGTGGTGACTCAGTGGTTATAGTGTCGGCTCAGTGTATGGACATCCTGGGTTCAAGTCCTGGTCAGGGCACACAAAAGAAGTGACCATCTGCTCCTACCCCTCCCCTTTCCCTCTTCTCTCACTCTTCTCCTCCTGCAGCTAATGGCTCAATTGGTTTGAGCATGGCCCCAGGTGCTGAGGGTAGCTCTTTTGGAGCATGACAGCCTCAGGTGCTTAAAAATAGCTTGGTACTTGAGCCTCAGTCCCAGATAGGGTTGCCAGGTAGATCCCGGTCCAGGTGCATTTGGGAGCCTGCCTCACTATCTCTTCTCCTCTCACCTAAAAAACAAACGAAAAAAACAATAATTTGAAATGTAATATGTTAAATTCATGAGAATATCTTTTTTTTTTTTGCATTATCAGTGACAATTGTAAAAGGTTTATTCCCCCATCATTTAATCACAAGACAGATAATAGTGGTCTTTAGTTTTATTTTGTGTCTTTGGCTCCTAGTGGCAATTCTGGCTTCATAGAATGAATTAGGAAGTATTCCCTTGTCTTCAAATTTTTTGAATCATTTGAGAAGGATTGGTGTCAGTTCTTTTAAAGTTTGGTATAATTTTCCAGTGAAGCCTTCAGGTCCATGACTTTGTCAGGAGAGTTTTGATTATTGATTCAATTTCCTTACTATTTATAGGTTTTTTCAGATTTTCTATTTCTTTGTGATTCAGTTTTGATAGATTTTGTGCCTCTAGAAATTTGTCTGTTTCATCTAGGTTATCTAGTTTGTTGGCATACAGTTGTTCACAATATTCTTTTATAATCCTTTTAGTTCTATAAGGTCAGCAGTAATGTCCCCATTTTCATTTTTTATTTTTGTTCTTTGTATTTTCTCTCTTTTTCTTTGTTAGTCCAACTAATGGTTTGTCATTTCTGTTGGTTTCTTAAAAGAATAAACTCTTGGTTTTTATTGAGTGCTGTGTCTGAAAATTCTCTATTTTATTTGTCTTCACTCTAATGTTTATGTTTTTCTTCCCCCTGTTAGCTTTGGGTTCATTTTGTTCTTCCTTTTTCTAGTTCCTCAAGGTGTAAAGTTAGATTTTGGATTGGTATCTTCTTTCTTTTTTAAACTTATTTGAGACAGAGAAGACTGAGACAGACAGACAGGCAGAGAAACATCAATTTGTGATTCCACTTATTTATGCATTCATTGGTTGATTCTTCTATGTGCCCTGACCAGGGATCAAACCTGGAACTTTGGCTCATTGAGAAAATGCTCTAACCAACTGAGACACCTGGCCAGGGCTGAGAACATTTTTATTTTTTTCTTTTTTTTCTTTTTTTTGTATTTTTCTGAAGCTGGAAATGGGGAGAGACAGTCAGACAGACTCCCGCATGCGCCCGACCGGGATCCACCCGGCATGCCCACCAGGGGCGATGCTCTGCCCACCAGGGGGGGATGCTCTGCCCCTCCGGGGCGTCGCTCTGCCGCAACCAGAGCCACTGTAGCGCCTGGGGCAGAGGCCAAGGAGCCATCCCCAGCGCCTGGGCCATCTTTGCTCCAATGGAGCCTTGGCTGCGGGAGGGGAAGAGAGAGACAGAGAGGAAGGAGGGGAGGAGGGTGGAGAAGCAAATGGGCGCTTCTCCCATGTGCCCTGGCCGGGAATCGAACCCGGGTCCCCCGCACGCCAGGCCGACGCTCTACCGCTGAGCCAACCGGCCAGGGCCAACATTTTTCTTGTATAATGTATACATTTATAGCTATAAATTTCCCTCAAACCCTGTCTTCACCATATCCCATATGTTTTGGTATATTATTTTTAATTTCACTCATCTCTAAGTATTTAATAAGTTTCACTGTGATTTTTTTCTTTGACTCACTGGTTGTTTATGATTCTACATGTGTGTGAATTTTTTATTTTTCTTCTATTTCTGTACTTATTCCATTGTGGTCAGAGAAAATACTTTGTATGATTTAAATCCTTTAAAATTTATTGAGACTTGTTTTGTGGCCTAATGTATAATCTCTACTGGAAAATGCTCCATGTTCACTTGAGAAGAATATGTTTTCTATTGATGTTAGAGTATTCTTCATATTTCTGTTAGGTCTAGTTGATTTACAGTTTTGTTCCACTATTTCCTTATTGATCTTTTATCTAATTATTCTATCCATTATTGAAAGTGATGTATTGAATCCTTTAACTATTGTAGAACTATTTCTCCTTTCAAATATGTCATTGTTGCTTTATATATTTTGGGGGCTTTGTGGTTTGGTACATACATGCTTATAATTTTTATATCTTCCTGATTAATCAACCCTCTTATCAATATACAATGTCCTTTGTCTTTCATAATGGTATTTTGCCTACTGTTTTGTCATATTTATATAGCACTGGCTCTCTTTTTCTTTTCTTTTCTTTTTTTATTTTTCCAAAGTTTGAAGTGGGGAGGCAGTCAGACAGACTCCTGCATGCACCAGACCGGGATCCACCCGGCATGCCCACCGGGGGCGATGCTCAGCCCATCTGGGGCATTGCTCCGTTTCTGTCAGAGCCATTCTAGCACCTGAGGTGGACCATGGAGCTGTCCTCAGTGCCTAGGCTAACTTTGCTCCAATGGAACCTTGGCTGCAGGAGGGGAAGAGAGAGACAGAGAGGAAGGAGAGGGGGAAGGGTGGAGAAGCAGATGGATGCTTCTCCTGTGTGTCCTGACTGGGAATCGAACCCGGGACTTCCACACTCCTGGTGGATGCTCTAACTCTGAGTCAACCTGCCGGGGCCGCACCCAGCTCTCTTTTGATTACTATTTTCATGGAATATCTATTTCCATCCTTTCACTTTTGAACTATTTAAATCTTTGGATCTGAAGCGAGTCTTTAAGATTCAGCATATAATTTTATCATATTTTAAAAATCCATTTTGCCAATGTATGTCTTTAAATTGTAGAATTTAATCCATTTGTATCTGAAGTAATTAATGATAAAGAAGGAATTGCTTCTGCTATTTTGTTATTTGCTTCTTGTATTTCTTATTTTATCCTTTATTTCCTCCATTACTGTCTTCTTTTTTGTTTAGTTGATTTTTGTAGTAAACTTTTTTGTTTCCCTTCTCATTTCCTTTTATGTATAGTTTTCAGGTATTTTCATACTGGTTACCATTGATATTACATATAAAATCCTAAATTAATAACAAGCTAGGTTGATCTGATGCCAACTTAACCTTAATAGCATACAGAAAATGCTCCTCTACAGCATCTTCATCAATGCACCGGGTTCTTGTTGTTGCTAACTATAATCTTTATTTGTTGTGTGCCCAATAACAGATTATAGTGATTTTTATGCATGTGTCTTTTAAATTCTGTAGGCAATAACATGTGGAGTTATAAACAAAAAATACAAAAATATTGCTTTTATATTTGCATATATATTTGCAATGTTTGGAGATTTTTATTTCTTTATACACCTTTGAGTTACTGTCTAGTGTTCTTTTATTTCAGATAGGATTCCTTTTGACATTTATTATAGGAAAGATCTAGCTGTAATGAACTCCTTCAGCTTTTGTTTATCTGGAAATGTCTTAATTTCTCCTTCATTTCCAAAAGACAGATTTTCCAAACATAGAATTCATTCAACACTTTAAATATGTCATCTTACTGCCTTCTGGCCTTCATTGTTCTGATGAAAAATTGGCTTTTAATCTTATTGAGAATCCCTTGTATATGACCAGTTGCTTCTCTTTTAAGATTGTCTGTCTTCTTTTTTTTTTTTTTTACAGTTTAATTATAATGTATCTCAGTTGGTCTCTTTGCATTTATCTTACTCAAAGTTCATTGAGATTCATGCTTTCATAAAATTTGAGAAGTGTTTTGCCATATGTCTTTAGATATTTTTTCTGCCCCTTTCTCTTATCTCCTGCTATAACTGCCACAGTGCATTGATTGGTCTGCTTGATGGTGTCCCCATAGGTCACTTATGCTTTGTTCACTTTTATTCAATATTTTTTCTTTCTTTTCTTCAGATGCAATAATTTCACTTTCCCTATATTAAGTTTTCTGGCTCTTTCTTCTACCTCTTCAAATTTGATGTTGAATCCTTTTAGTAACACTTTAATTTCATTTACCATACTTTCAAGCTCTAGAATTTCAGTTTAGTTCTTTTTTATCATCTGTTTATTGATATTCTCACTTTGTTAATACATAATTTTACTGATTTCTTTAGTTGCTTTTTCATGTTTTCCTTTAGTTCTTTGAGCATATCTAAGGAAATTGTTTTAAAGTCTTTCCCTAGGAAGGCTGATGCCTATGTTTCTTCAAGGATTATTTCTGGAGATACCTTGTATTCCTTTGAATATGTGGGCCATATTTTGTTTTTTCTTTGTGTGCCCTGTGATGTGTGTGTGTGTGTGTGCATGCACAAAACTAGACATTTGAATATTATAATGTTGGAACTATGGGAATGAGATTATTCTTTTTCCCTAGGGTTTGCTGTTTTATTATTATTATTATTGAATACTGTAGTAATTAATTTGTTTTGTGGCTTTCCCAAATTATTCTGTCAAAGACTGTTTCCTTGGTGTATATGTTCTCTGAAATCTGTTCCTCAGCTTGAGTTCAGCTAGTATGTGAACAGATATTTCTTGAATGTCAGGAGCTAAAAACAAATAACCAAGCAAAAATAAAACAAAACCCAGATAAAACATCACAAATAAAATCCATCTCTTCCAGCCTTTGCATATTGGCTTTGTTCTGGGTTCTATTCTTTACCTGGTTTGCACTGAGCCTAGATATCAGCCAAAGGTGAAAGCTTTGAGTTTTCTCAGTTCTTTTCTGAACATGTGTTTTGCCCTGGGAATATGAACAACTTTCTAAATTCCCCCATATACACTGGTGATATTGAATGTTTTAATTTCCCAAAGAAATTCTCCCCAAATTTTGCTTTTGAGCTTTAAGGAGGCTACTGTATATTCCAACATTGAACTTTTGTCCCAGGTATCAATGGGTTACTAGTTGAATTTGCAGTGTTTTTGAATAATGCCCCCTGCTTTTCTGGCCCGAGTCCTTGAGTTAGGTGAAAGGGAGAGAAATACCTTGTATTAGTCCTTCAGATAATCCCCAGATAGGTTCAAACAGACATGCACAATAATTTGCAAATAAGGCATACCTTGTTTTCTCTAGGAGGTACCACAAGCCCATACTGAATATGGATGGGCCAAGACTCCTGCCATGCCAGAGAGGGATTAGGGCAAAGACAAATAAGAATGCCATGGAGATTTTCTACTGTTTTGAAGTTACCTTTTTGGTAGTTTAGTGTCTGCTTGATTGCTGTAAACCTTTGACTGTTTTCCAAAGTTCTGAGAGAGTTGTTTTTCATAATTTCTACTTGTTTTTGATGTTTCAGTGGGAAAATGAGAGCTTGGAGCTCTGTACTATGTCATTTTTCTCTACACAGTATCATTGATATGAGAGGGAGGAAGGGCACGCATACATGTGCAAGAGAGAGAGAGAGAGAAAGAGAGAGAGAGAGAAAGAAGCATCAACTCATTTCTTTTAGTTGTTTGATTTAGTTGTGCACTCATTGATTGCTTCTCGTATGTGCCCTGACTGGCGATGGAACCTGTGACCTCTGGTGCATTGGGTCAATGCTTTATGCACTGAGCCATCTGACCAGGGCTGAAGCTCCTTTTAAGAGAAACTATCCACTCATTACTCTTACAGAAGGGATAGTTTTACACGGGTCAAGTGGCTCCACCTCCTTGGCCATAGAAGCTTGTCTTGATAATTTTTTGTTAATGATCCAGATTACCTCTCTTGGGAATCTGAACTGAGAAAATGAGACAGGAACTGAGGCTGAAAGTATGTATATATATATATATATATAATATAAAGAGGTCTCATGATTTAGAATTAGCAGCCAGGGGCCTCACAGCAGGCCAGATTTTGAGGAAGCAGATATCCAGAGAGCTACAGAGAAACCATAAACAAGAAATCATGTGATCTTTGACAGAGAAGATAAAAGCCAATCTCCAGATTTCCCTTGGCTCCCAATGTCTTTTCAATTCCAATGCCTGTGTGTCCTTACAACAAACTCCAGTTATTAAGGTTTCTTTTATGGTTTCCTGTTTTTCACAACCTGTGGAGCTCAGAGCCCTTCCAAATCTAATCAGACTTGTAGGAAATGTGTGTGAGTCACCTCCCTACCAGGGCTTATATGTCTTTTACATTAATAATCTAAGAGACATTAATAATGAAAGGGAAAACATCAGAGCAAATATCTCCAATGAAACCAACTCGTGTGAAAAATTTTTCAAAACACTAGATGTAACTGGATTCATTCATCTTAAAAAAAAAAAGCAGTGGCCAAATTCAAAGCCCAGTAGAAATATGAACATACCTCTGGACTCTGTAAACTCCTTTCCACGCAGCAGAATACCACAGTGGAAAGACTGTATAAGAACTTGGTAGATAAATCTCAGGCGAGCTTTCTCCAAGAAGAGTTACAACTGAATTTCTTCAAAGGAGGCACATAAAAGCACATATGAAGGAAGATGACTACCTTCTAATAGGGTAGCAGAAACAGAAGGCAAAATAGCCACTAAGTCAGACTATCATTCTCTCTTTGTTTTTAAAGCAGAAGAGGGAAATTTGCTCAGAGTAGTTGTATAATACTGAGGGTGAATAACTCTACTGTCTACAAAACCTCTTCTATTGCTGTTATAAGAAACTTCTAAAATGGGCGAGACCACCAGAACTAGTTACCCTGCTTACATGCTAAGTTTAAAAAAAAAAAAAAAAAGGAAAAGCCCTTGGGGAGATTTGAGGTTTAGTGGAAGCACTACCGATTGAAGAATGACAGGTGGCAGGTGGCATGTTCTCATTGGGATACATACCCTTTGAGTTCATTGGAAGGCACCTCAGGGACCCATGTTTGAATCAACCTGAAGGACACAAGGGACATTGTTCCTCTTATCTTAATACCAGAAATATGACTTTAGGTAAATCATATGAAATAGTATTTCTCCATCATTTTCCCCCAATCCATTTATCTTTTTAATAAGTACAAAAATCTCATACCCTCCATTAATATTATTTGTAGTTCCTAAATAAAAATGTGATTTACTGTAAATCAATATGATGAGACAAAGAACTACTTTATTTACAAACTAAGGACTGATCCTTTCAAAGTCTCTAAGCAGGATAACAGAGTAATCAAGTTTCAAGTTGAACTTGAAAGTCAATTTATCAGGTTATCAATTTACATAAGTTTCTTAAATGCTTCAAACATATTTGTAGCCTTCATGTTTATCTCTTGTGCCTCTATAAAAATAGAGATAGATAGAAATAGCTGTATATCACATCTCTCTCTCTCTCTCTCTCTATATATATATATATATATCTGTCTCTATGTCTTTTTATTTCTATTTCTAAAGAGAGAGAGAGAGTACAAAATAATTGCTAATACATTTGTGAGACAGGACTTTCACACCTAAGTCAGCTATCATTGCGAAGTTATGATTTTACATTGAGTCATAGAGAAGATGACGTGAGTACCAGAAAAAAGTTATAAACAAGTACTATTGAGAGAGAACAATAACTGTAATTTGTTTTTGTCATGAAAGGCTTCTCAGTGGTGAGTTAGAGGTGTCCTGGGTCTTGAAAAAAAATGAGTAGAAATTAGATAGGGAGAGAAGAATGGAATAGGTTTTTAGTCTTATAGGATCCCTCCCTTTTTTTCTACAGATTACCCTGACTCTGAAGACCCTATGCAGACTAGCTCCTTATTCCACTGCTAAATTTCAAAAACTTTTATCAAGATCTTTGTAAAAATCCTTTCTTCAATATCAGCTGGTAGTGTTGGAAATTCACAAGAGGACACATAATTGTTTGAGGTAGGCCAAGACATAGCCAGTGACATTTTTTTTTTTTTGTATTTTTCAGAAGCTGGAAATGGGGAGGCAGTCAGACAGAGTCCCGCATGCGCCCGACCGGGATCCACCCGGCACGCCCACCAGGGGGCGATGCTCTGCCCATCCGGGGTGCCGCTCTGTTGCATCCAGAGCCATTCCAGTGCCTGAGGCAGAGGCCACAGAGCCATCCCCAGTGCCTGGGCCATCTTTGCTCCAATGGAGCCTCGGCTGCGGGAGGGGAAGAGAGAGACAGAGAGGAAGGAGAGGGGGAGGGGTGGAGAAGCAGATGGACGCCTCTCCTGTGTGCCCTGGCTGGGAATCGAACCCAGGATTCCTGCATGCCGGGCCGACACTCTACCACTGGGCCAACAGGCCAGGGCAGCCAGTGACATATTAAAAAGAATATAAAGAGGCTGATTGCATGGTAATCATTGCTCCAAAGAAGAAACAGTTCTTTAGGAAAAATAGTAATTAGCCTGTGGCTGAATGTCATTATAGTTCCGGTTGATGCTGGTTAGCCATATTGACTTCTTGTCTTGGTATTGCATGGGATACCAAAGTAATATGCTTTTTTAGATGGCTTTTTTTTTCTTTTTGTGACAGAGAGAGAGACAGAGAAAGGCACAGATAGGGACAGACAGACAGGAAGGGAGAGAGATGAGACGCATCAATTCTTCATTGATGCACCTTAGTTGTTCATTGATTGCTTTCTCATATGTGCCTTGACCAGAGATATGTGCTCCCGCAGAACGAGTTACCCCTTGCTGAAGCCAGTCACCTTTGTTCTCAAGCCAGCGACTATGGGGTCATGCCTATGATCCCATACTCAAGCCAACCATCCTGTGCTCAAGCTGGTGAGCCCGTGCTCAAGCTCATGAGCCCACACTCAAGCTGGTGACCATGGGGTCATGCCTATGATCCCATGCGCAAGCCAGGGACTCTGCGCTCAAGCCGATGAGATTGCGCTCAAGCTGGTGACCTTGGGGTTTCGAACCTGGGTCCTCTGTGTTGCAGTCTGATGCTCTGTCCACTGCACCACCACCTGGTCAGGCTCAGATGGCTTGTAGTATCTTTGTCTCAACAAGATATTAGGTCCTAAATAGGATAGATAGACATTTTTTAAAAAAAATCTAAACTTTTCACGTATAATCACTAATATGCCACAAGAAACTAATGTGCCATCTCAATTCAGTGGAAAACACTTTGTGAGAAGCAGACAGTTTTCAGGACTCTTTTAGATTGAGCTTTTATTAAGAAATGCAATAGAACAAGAAAGGAAAGAACTGTTATGTTACCAAGGCGAAGTCCTGGCCACAGCACAAGCCTTTTCCCCTGTGCCTGTCAGCACTCTTGCTCTCTTCCTACCATGCCCTGTTTTTATCTTATTTCCATGCTCTGAATTCAGAGCCATGTCTGGAGGTGTTTTGAAAGCTCACCATGTGCCCCAAAGCTCTTTTCTCTGGAAATGGTACTGCACTGGCCACTTAATATTGTTCCCCTCTGCTATTGTTCTCTTTTGAGCTGAGTCAAGTGTCCAACAAGTCTGTTTGAACTCCATTTCCTCCTCCATTACACTATGAGATATCATTTAGCCTCTTCTCATTTTAAGGGATTCTAAACCTGAGAGAACAAAATGCCTTCTGAATGTTTCCTTTGTGATTTCTGTTGGCTTCAGCCTGATTTTGGCCATAAACTGAATCATTCAAGCATCATGGCCTACTCCTTTGCTTTCCTCCTCGTCCCAACTCTAGTCCAGGGACTCCACAAAGTTTTATGTTTGTCCGTGCCAGTCCTTACCTAAAGCATTACAGATAAAAGCATCAAAAGATAACCAACACTTTATACTCAGAATCCTTAAAACATTTTCTTGGCTCCTAAGCGGCAACAGGCTAAAATTTATGCTCCTTGTCATGACCAATGGATCTTTAATATGTGACTCTAGCATACTTTTTACAATCCACTACTGCGGTGCTGTGGTGGTTAACTTGCCTATACAGGATGATACTTCCAGCCCGCCAGGTCTTTGCTCATGCCAGAACCTCTGCTCTGAAAACCCATTCACTTGCGTACTCCTACCATCTTCAAGGTCCAACCCAGTGTGTCACTTCCTTAATGCACTCGACATATATTCCACCTCGTATTAATTTCTTCTTTTATTTTTTATTTTTACTGAATTTATTGGGATGACACTGGTTAATAAAATGATACAAGTGTCGCCTGCCTAATCCTATAACACATCTCTGTACACTGTACTGTGTGTTCACCCTGCCCCCCAAAAGTCCAGTCCTCTTCCATCACCATTTATCCCCTTGATACCTTCCTCCACCTCCTGCACACCTCCCCCTGGCAATCACCCTGTTGTCTACATCCAGGAGTTTTTCTCTTTCTTCTCTTTTGCTCAGTCCCTCTACTTTTCCCTAGCTCCCCACCCCACAGCTGCCAGCCTGCTCTTTATGAGTCTGAAAATTAATTTTCTTCTTAACAGTTGTTTCAGTCAAGATAGGCCAGCTTAAACTGCACTAACAAATAACTTCTAGATCTCAGTGACTTCGTGTATGTTACACACGCACCTCGAGTTGGCTGTGCCTCTCCTCTGAACTGCTTTTACTCCAGGGCCCAGCATGGCAGAGAAGCCTTAATCTGGGAGATTGCTGGGCAGTTGGCATAGGGAAAAGAAGAGATAGTGAAACCAAGCAATGGCTCTTAGCTCAGAAGTGGGACATGTCAATTCTGCTCACATATCATTGGCCACAATAAATCCTATGTCATCAGTCAATAAGATGAGAAAGTACAGCACATCCCCAGAGAGGAGAAGCTGCTATGTTGAATATTAAAAAAATCAACCCAGCCTGACCAGACGGTGGTGCAGTGGATAAAGTGTCCAACTGGGACGTGGAGGACCCGAGTTCAAAACCCCAAGGTGGCTGGCTTGAGCGCAGGCTCTCCAGTTTGAATGTGGGGTCACTGGCTTGAGCATAGAATAAACATGACCCCATGGTTGCTAGCTTGAGCCCAAGGTCGCTGGCTTGAGTAAGGGGTTGCTCGGTCTGCTGTATCCCCCTGGTCAAGGCACATATGAGAAAGCAATCAATGAACAACTAAGGTGTTGCAGCAAAGAATTGATGTTTCTCATCTCTCTCCCTTCCTGTCTGCCTGTCCCTATTTGTCCCTCTCTTTGACTGTCTCTTTGTGTCTGTAAAAAAATAAAATAAAATAAAAATCAACCCAACAATCCCCCACAACACTTTGACTATATCACTACTGTATTTGTTATATGATATTACTGGTTACATAGCTTGTCCCTGTGAACTGTGAATTCACTAAGAGCAGGGAATGCTGTCTTATTCCTCTGCTTATTTCTACAGTTTACACTATACTATCAAGGCACATAGGAACTGTTTCATAGTTTTTTGACTAACTGGAAAAGCAAATAAATAATTTTTTACCTGAATTCAATTGGGACATTTGCAAAATAAAAACAAGAACAAAAACAAAAACCCTACTCTATTTAAAATTTTTCAGTGTCTTGGGGAAATGTATTATTTTTGGTGAAATATTCTTGCAGTGTCTTTTGGCCCTATGCCTCTGAATTATTTTCACAAACTGTGAAATCTTTGGAAGCCAGTGGGCATCATCATTAGTCACTGGGAGTTATCCATTTGACACTAGTGAAAACATGGGCGTGTCGCATTTCTCACAAGGGCTCTAAGTTAGTGAAACGCCCAGCAGTGAGAATATATCACTGTCCTTTCCTTTCCGAGGTGATATGGACAATACTCGACCCTTCTGCTGTCTGGCTGTGGAGAAGCAGTCTGATACCAATGAACCTCAGAATGCTAAATCAAATTTGTCCATAGGACAGGACCAGCTACACACAAGTGACTGTGTAAATGATGTTCCTTTAAGTGACTCCAAGAAGCTTTTACTGCTCCTAAATGATCTTTCCTATAGGGTGTCAGAAGCCGGATTTCCCCATCAGAACTTCTGTCATGTCTGATTTCGTGTTTGGTAGTTCCACCTTGCTTCTTCTCCTGGCTCAGCAACCTCCTTAGGGACTTTAGTTATAGCGTGGTTCTTTTTTCCCATTCCCCGTTCCCAGCATCTTACATTTGTATAACCTGATTTGGATTGAGAAATGTAATGGATGCAACAAAAATCTATGAAGTGGATACTGGGTTTTAGGCACTGTGGCTTCTTGTAATAAGTTTACAAGCTAGAGGGGATGGCAGTGTTGTGTGATAAAAAGCTACAATAGAGGGAGTCCTAGGTGCCCAGACATGCCCTCTATAAGGTGGGGGTGGTCAGGAGATGATGACCTACAAGAGATGAAGGAAGAAAAGGCTGTTGTGTAACTCGGCAATAGACATCTGATACAGAGGAACATCAAGGATCTGTGTATGATATAAAGTGTGTAGGTGAGGAAGACGATTTGAGATTTGAGCCTTTTGTGTGTTGGGACATTTGGCTAGACATTTGGAAAGGAAAAGTTGGTTTCTTGCTCATACCATTAGAAAAGTAAGTTCTAGAAGGATTAAATATTTAAATGTGGAAAATAACACTATATAATTATTCAAGGAAAAAAAAAAGAAAAATTATTTTGAATTTTTGGACATGATAAAAGATTTTCTTAGTTTGGCCTCAAGGTTTTACCACAGTAAAAAAAAATCACGGGGGAGTAGAGAAGGTGAAAGAGGGGCTAGATGGTGATGGAAGGAGACTTGACTTGGGGGGTGAGCACATAATACAACGTACAGATGATGTGTTATAGAACTGTACCCTGAAACCTGTATAACTGTATTAACCAATGTCACCCCAATAAATTCAATTAAAAATAAAAAAAGGAAAACCAAATCAGCTTGACCACATAGAAATACGACTACTGTTGCTGCTATTACTACTAAATTATTGGCACACCAACACTAAAACAAATAACAGCCAAAGATGCCACAGGGTAGGAACATATCCTTATTATATTTTACAAATTAATAAAACAAGCACAAATAGAAGAATGGACATTTAAATAGTCAATTTTCCACAGAAGAAATTCACATAGAAGCCAATACATAAGAGAAGATGCTTAATTTCACAATAATTAGAGAAGTACACATTTTCCTTAGAGGAGTACAAATTAAAATGGCAATATGGTGATATTTTTCTCAGCTACCTTACTGTCAGAGCTGAAAAAGATTGCTAATAGCCGGAGAGGCTGCAGATGCGAGGTGCTAAGAGGTCCTTGCACTACAGAGCAGTCTAGATTGACTCACCTTGCTGGAAGACAAGCTTTCATTAAAATATGTTTATCTTTTTTTTTGTATTTTTCCGAAGCTGGAAATGGGGAGAGACAGTCAGACAGACTCCCACATGCGCCCGATCCACCCGGCACGCCCACCAGGGGACGACGCTCTGCCCACCAGGGGGCGATGCTCTGCCCCTCCGGGGCATCGCTCTGTTGCGACCAGAGCCACTCTAGCGCCTGGGGCAGAGGCCAAGGAGCCATCCCCAGCGCCCGGGCCATCTTTGCTCCAATGGAGCCTCGCTGCGGGAGGGGAAGAGAGAGACAGAGAGGAAGGAGAGGGGGAGGGGTGGAGAAGCAGATGGGCACTTCTCCTGTGTGCCCTGGCTGGGAATCAAACCTGGGACCCCTTGCACGCCAGGCCGACGCTCTACCACTGAGTCAACCGGCCTGGGCCTATGTTTACCATTTTTGACGGAAAGATTTACTTCTATGCAATTAATTTAAAGAAATAATAATATAAAAATCCAAAGGGTATTTCATTTCAGTGTTGTATATAATAGAAAAACTGGTATGAACCCAAATGGCCATTTACACAATAGAAAAATAGGTGTTTATTTATTTTTCTTATTTTTCAATTGAATTTATGGGGGTTACATTGGTTAACAAAATCATACAGGTTTCAGGTGTATAATTCTACTACACATCATCTGGACATTGTAGTGTGTGTTCACCACCCCAAGTCAAGTCTCCTTCCATCAACATTTATCCCCTAAATCTTCCTCCACCGCCACTCTTTCCCGCTTGTGATCACCATACTGTTGTGTGTGTCCATGATATATTTTTTATTTATTTATTGAGTTTAGAGTGAAGAAAGGAGAGAGAGAGAAGAGAGACAAAAAGAGAAAGTTCAATTTGTTGTTCGACTTATTTATGCATTCACTGATTGATTCCCGTATGTGCCCTAACCAGGGAACATGCCCACAACCTTGGCGTATTGGGAGGATGCTCTAACCAACTGAGCTACCAGCCCAGGGCCAGTTGGTGTTTATTTTTAAGGACAGGCTAAGTTTTACTGATGGATGATTGGGTAAAGAAACCATAGTATATAAATGCAAAGCAATATTCCACCTTAAAAAAAAAGGCAGATCCTGCCATTTTTGACAATGAGGATCTACCTGCAGGACATTATGGTAAGCGAAATAGGCCAGCTACATATAAAAAAACCCCCAGCATGATCTCACTGGTACATGGAATAAAAAACAAGTCAAATATCTAGAAGCGGAGAGGAGAGGGGTGGTTACCAGGGTAAGGGAGGTGGGGGAAATGGGGAGATGTTGATCAAAGGGCATGGAGTTGCAGTCATGTGGGATGAATAAGTCTAGAGATGTAACTTATGAGATGATGACTGTAGTTAGTAACACTATATCAAAGACTGGAAATAGGCTGAGGGATTTCATGTGCTTTCACCACACACAGAAAGGAAAAACTATGTTAATTAGCTTGACAGTAATCACATGTCACTAGATATATATATGTATATATATATATATATAATATATATATATATATAAAATATATATATATCTACCAAACTATCATGTTGTATGTCTTATATATACACAGTTTGTATTTAAAAATGAAAGATGAAAAAATAAAGGATAGGCTGTGTTTATAGGCTTTGACATGGGAATAATACCACAATCTGCTAAGTACTTTTTCAAAAGGCTACAGAGGCCCTGGCCAGTTAGCTCAGTGGTAGAGCGTTGGCCTGGCGTGCAGGAGTCCTGGGTTCGATTCCTGGCCAGGGCACACAGGAGAGGCGCCCATCTGCTTCCCAACCCCTCCCCCTCTCCTTCCTCTCTGTCTCTCTCTTCCCCTCCCTCAGCTGAGGCTCCATTGGAGCAAAGATGGTCCGGGCACTGGGGATGGCTCCATGGCCTCTGCCTCAGGCGCTAGAATGGCTCTGGTTGCGGCAGATCGATGCCCCAGATGGGCAGAGCATCGCCCCCTGGTGGGCATGCTGGGTGGATCCCAGTTGGGCGCATGCGGGAGTCTGCCTGACTGCCTCCCCGTTTCCAGCTTTGGAAAAAATAAATAAAAAAAAATAAAAAAATAAAAAAAAAGGCTACAGAATAGTATGCATGGAATAAGCACATTTTATGTATCAATACATGCATATGTTAGCAAGACTAACACCAAATAGCTAGCAGAGAAGTTTCTCTTGGAGGTGGAAGGGACTTTTCTTTTACTTTTTTTCATTTTGTGTTATTTAAATTTTTTACAGTGACTATGCGTATTACTTTGAACTGTGAAAAGATACTGATGGTTTGCATTTTGCATAAAATTGAAAATAAAATGTAACAGTTTTACATGAAGTACAATACCAGAACTTTACACAATCACCTTGGACGCCTTTGGCTTTGTTTTAATTACTATAAGTAAATAACTAAGGTAGATAAGGAATCTTGGGCTGAGGAGTTCCCGGGGAAGAAAAACGGGGAGGAGAAAAAACCTGATTCTAGCCACCACCTCTTTTTTTCTTTTAGAGTTGAAGAGAGAAAGAGAGAGAGAGAGAGAGAGAGAGAGAGAGAGAGAGAGAGACAAGAAAGGGGAGAGATGATAAGTATCAATTCATAGTTGCAACACCTTAGTTGTTCATTGATTGCTTTCTCACATGTGCCTTGACCGGGGGGCCCCAGCCAAGCCAGTGACCCCTTGCTCAAGCAAGCGACCTTGAGCTGCAAGCTAGTGAGACCTTTGGGCTCAAAGGAGCGATCATGGGGTCATATCTATGATCCCACGCTCAAGCTGGTGACCTCGGGGTTATGAACCTGGGTCTTTAGCACCCCAGGTCAATGATCTATCCACTGTGCCACCACCTAGTCAGGCTAATTTTAGCCCTTTTGAAAGACATTCCCAGCTTTGTCCAGACCAGACTGGAGTGCTCTACACATACCTGGATAGTGGCATTTGGGGGGGGGGGGCATCATTTCTTCCTTCTGCATACTTTCCCCTCCATTTTTCCACTTCTTTTTTGCACCCTGATAAACAAAAGCATTAAAACAAGAACAGATGCTTCAGACCTTCCTCTCAAGGACTCTGAACAACACCTTGTTTTGCATACCCAGAAGACCAAAATAAATAATGAAGCCATACTGACTTTGGTTGAAGGCGGTTGTAAAGATAGCAAGCTTCTCCCGAAAGAGGTGGGCGGGGCCGAGAGCAGGTTGGCCGCTGCAGCCCAGAGGAAGTGTGAATAAGGCCAATAGGGGGAGGAGGCTCCCCAAAGGTTGACTTTGCCCAGGCCTTCCTCCCAATAAATAATCACCACGCTGCTCTTGGCTTGGAGGCGTAAGGTCTGTGCAGTGGTTCTAAATCAGGGATGCATAGCAGAACTTCGGGAAGATCTTTAGGAATAAAGATGCCTGGGAAGTACCGCTAAGCAAACTGGCTGGAGTCTGGCATGTCATCCATTAAGGGTGATTTTTATGGTCAGCCAGCCTCACCAGCCATTGGAAACCACAGCTCATTGCATAAATCTGCAAAGCTTTGAAGACCAGGAGTCTCAGTAGGCCCCTGGAGATGTCTTGTAGGACTTATTTCTTTATAAATCATCTTATAAAAATATGTTTTTGGTCTTCTCTTCAATAATCAGCAAGCTTTCCCTTCTCTGAAAGCTTATAATAACTCTTGTACATAGTATCGTATTACCGCATGTATAAGATGCACCCTTTTTTGTAAAATTTGGGGTCTAAAAACTGAGTGCATTTTATACAGTGGTTGTAGATTATTTTAGTTGCATTTCCTGCCTTCTTTTTCACACGGATAAGGGGTTGTATGAATTTTATGATGAATAAAACAAGTTCAATAACTTTATGTAATACACTTTTTTTTTTCAAATTTTAGGCCCCCAAATTAAGCTGCATCTTACACATAGGAGTGTCTTATACATGGGGAAATACGGCACATTACTGAAATGTTACCCTGACCCGGCATTATGTCACTAATGCTTGTATTAACAAATACTTACTTAGCATCTACCCCATTCCAGGCCATTTTATGGGGTTTGGTTAGTATTTATTGTTCTTAATTATGTGTTGCACCCACCCTGTAGGTAGGTACTATAAGGATTTTGCATGTCTGCCTGCCTGTCCTACAAGTGCTGAGTTCAGGGATTGTGTCTTATTTTTATTTGTATATCTACTGCTTAGCACCTTTCCAGACACTTAGTTCTAGCTCAGTGAATATTATTATCCTCGTGGGACTGGGGAGAATGGGTGGTATGTTCTCGGATTAACAGGTCAGTGATGAGTATTGGGCATGGCGTACATACACCATAGGAGGGGTGGTGGGAGTTGAGGCTGACTAGGCAGGCAGGGCCTGCCCATGAAGAGTCTTATGGGCTGTGCCAGGGTGTTTTGGTTTCATATACAATGGTGAGTGCTATGGTCTGAATGTTTGTGTCCACCCACCGCAAATTCATATGTTCAGAACCTAATGCCCAAGGTGGTGGTATTAGGAGGTAGAGCGTATAGCACGTGATTAGGTCTAGGTATAGAATGAGATTAGTTCCTTTATAAAAGAGACCCCATAGAGAGCCCTTGCCCCTTTCCATGACGTGAGGACACAGTGTGGACTCAGCAGTCTGCAAGCCGGAACAGGGCCATCACCAGAACCCGCCCATGCTGGCACTGTGATCCCGGACTGCTCCAGGACTCTGAGAAAGAAATGTCGTTATTTATAAGCCCCCCGGTCTATGGCGTTTTGTAATAGCGGCCTGAACAGACTGAGATGGTGAGTCATTCCAACTTTTATGCACGAAAGAGCTGGCAGTACAGCGGGAGGAGGCCAGGAGAAGAGCCATGGTTGGTCACAGAGTTTATTGCAATAACCGAGAAGAGAAGGTAGAACAATTAATGGAGCATTTCCCATGGTTTGCTGGGGCTGGCATGTATCAGTTTGTGTGAGCTGATTCCGTAAACTCTCTTCCCAGCTCCGTGATTAGTGATGTCACATTAGTAGCTTCAAACTGACCATGGTGGGAGTATTTACATGATAAGAATTGGTGAACTCTATAAACCAGAGCTTTTATTTGTTTTTCCCAGAAAGTCATTTTACCAGCCTATCACTACATTTACTTTAGTTTAAAGGTCAGTTCACCCGGAAAGCCTTACCTTGTTGCCATGCCTGGGTGAGGTGCAGCCTCTGTGTGCTCTCACGGCGTCCTACTCCGTCCACTCTGCACTCTGCATTTTCATAACCTGTTCACTTGTTTGGATATCCTGCTGTTTGCAAGCTCTGTGATGGCAGCAACATGTCTGCCGTGTCCACAGCTGTACCCCGTGCCTAGCATATAAATAAGTGTTCTCAGATATTTGATGACTGTGTGAATCAATGTTTTATCCCCGTACTTCGCGTGGCAGACACGTTTCGCCAGTGGTTTCAGAAGTGTACATGGTTCGTACTTTCTCTCTTTTAGGGTTAATTGTATGAGTCAAAATTACAGTGTAATTATAAGATAAAAGCCGTATATGTCCTCAGCTCTCAAAAGAAAATAGAAAGAAAAGATAATTTCTCTGATCTTAACATGAGAGAAATATTTTAAGAGAGAAATTATTTTCATTTTGTCTTAATTTTTTCTGCTTGCAGATATGACGATTGCATTTTTTTTTTTGCATTTTAAGTGTAGCAGGGGAAGAAAGAGGCTTTTGAAGAGCTAAGCCAGAGTTTTATAATAGTTACAAAAGTACCTTTTCAGAAGTTTGATTTGAAGACGAAACTAAAGGTATTAGGAAAAAACTGAGACTTTAATCTTTTCATGTTATTGACATTATAACTCTCAAAGATGATCACTTCCTGTCAAAACAGACATGTATACTTACATGCACATATAAAACATATATAAAGCACAGTTATTAACATAAAGTTCATGAAAAATTTATAACATAGCTGTGTTCATTATCCATTGCTGCATAACAAATCAATCCAAAACTTACTGGTTTAAAACAATGCACTTTTACTATTGGACCCAGTTTCGGTGGGTCAGAGTCCTGGCAGCAGCTTAACTGGGTGGTTCTTCTCTTTTGAGGTTGAAGTTAAGATGTTGGTGTGGGCTCCAATCATCTGAAGACTGGAAGGTGCTGGAGGATGCACTTCCAACGTGGCTGACTTGTGTGTCTGACAAATTAGTGATGTTGTTGTCAGGAGACTTCTCCACTGGGTTGCTTGAGTGACATCATGACATGGCGGCTAACTTTCACCAGAGCGAGTTATGTGAAAGAATGAGCAAAGGTAAAGGCACAGTGCCTCTTATGACCTTGTCTCAGAAGTATGTTAAGTCACGTTGCCATAGTCTATCCCTTGGAAGCAAGTCACTAAACACAGCCTATGTCCTAGAGAGAAGAGTGGTTAGGCCCTACCCTGTGAATGGGAGAGTATCAAAGAATTTGTAGGCATATTTTAAAAATCATCGTGATGACGAAATGCTTATATTGTACTTCTGAGCGAAAAAAAGTCCAAATCAAAATTATGTAATGTGATCAAAGGTGGGTGAAAAAAATAGTGTAAAATGATTACAGAAAGTATGAATAGGCCAGTCACCACATAAGAGACCTTTGAAAAGAGAATCAAAGACTTACGACTAAGAAGGAAAACAATTGAAACACAGGACTTTAAAATATAAAGGGTTCTTACAAAAAGTAAAGAAAACTTATAAAATGACTTAGGATAGCAATCAGGGAATGGGATATGGACAGGATCCAGAGACAGAGGCACTGTGTCAGGACAGCAGATGAGATGATGGTAGGGAATCCTGAAATGAAGGCAAATTTTTCCCCAGCCAGAAGTCTAGATGTGCTTTCTTAAGGGCAAAGGCTAATTTCTGGGCAAGCGAAATGAGGCTCTGCAGGGGGAAACCAGGTAAATTCATTAGCATGGGGGAAGGACTGTGAGTAAGGCTGAAAGGTAGGGCTGAGTTCTGAATTCTGGCATTAATGGTTTATCATTAAACAAGGTGTCTCCCTAGGTGTTTGACCTGCCACATCCATCCTGTCTATTCCATATGTATGCATTGCATAATATTTTCCTGCTTTCTTCTGCTGTATCGGGTGTTCATTTTCTGCTCCAAGCACTTGGGACTATGGACGTTTCAGATGAGGGGGATGCAAATATTGAAGGTTAAGGGAAAAAGTAATTACCTCATGAAGACTCAGATGAATTAGATACACCGTTTCTGAGGTGTAAACTGGGAACTGACGGCAAACAGTGGAGTAAAATGATTTAGGGACATTAGGAATCAAAGCACGGGTCCCAAAGATAGACAGCGACACCTGATGGTCTCTCTGACAAATTGCATTGCAACTTTGAACATTTAGTGAGTCTACTTCTGTCCAAACATACACAGAGAGTAGCCTGTTACTAACACATGCAGATCCACCTAAGTGGCCCCTTAGGAAAATAGAAAAATAGTGTCTAGAAAGACGAATGGGGTCTTTCCAAAAAAGCTATTGTTTGTATTGAAAAGTAACCTTGCTGCACAGAAACTGGCCACATCTCAGTGGAATGGATGCAAAATATTTTGTTTTTCAGGAGAGTTGGTAGTCTTAAAATATTTCCTTCTCAGCTGCTGCAATAATGTGTGTGTGTGTGTGTATGTGTGTGTGTGTATGTGTATGTATACTTTTTAGAGAAAGGATAGAGAAAGAGAAAGGGGAAAAGGAGAGGGAAGCATCAGCTCGTAGTAGTTGCTTCTTGTATGTGCCTTGACTAGGCAAGCCTGGGGTTTCAAATTGGCAACCTCAGCATTCCAAGTCGATGCTGTATCTACTGCGCCACCACAGGTCAGGCACAACAATGTATTAGTTTTCACTTTGTACCCTGATGAAGCCAAGATGTCTCTCAGAATTGTCTTTCCTCTACAACCATGGTTCCTTACCTTCTCCATTTTTCTTCAAATGTGATATACGCCCCCCTCTGAATTTGGGATTTGCCCCATCTCACCATGTTTTTCAATTCTCTCACAACCTAGGCCAAAGCTTACCTCTTCAAAAAGTCTTTCAAGATTAATTCCCTTGACCCTGGCTGGCTGGCTTAGTGGATAGAGTGTTGGCCTGGTGTATGGATGTCCTGGATTCCATTTCTGGTCAGGGCACACAGGAGAAGTGACCATCTGCTCCTTCCTTCCTCCCTCTCCCCCTACTATCTCTCTTCCCCTCCTGCAGCCAGTGGCTTGATTGGTTTGAGCATGGCTCCAGGCACTGAGGATGGCTCAGCTGGTCAAGTGCATTGGCCTCGGGTGCTAAAAATAGCTCGCTTGCAAGCATTGGCCCCAGATGGGGTTGCTGGGTGGATCCTGGTCAGGGCACATCATGTGGGAGTCTGTCTCATCATCTCCCCTCCTCTCACTAAAAAAAAAAGAGAGAGAGAGATTAATCTCCTCTATTCCATCATTGTTAAACTTAAGAGACTTCCTAAGTTTCAAGTCTTTAGTTGATGATATCTTATTAATAACTGGTTGTTTTTAATGACTCCCAAGCTGTTCCTTTTTGTGGCAACATAGTAGTAGTTGAGACCATGGACCTAGATTCTATCTGCCAAAGATCAATTCCCAGCTCTACCACAGGTTCTCTGTGTGACTTGGGCAAGTTACTTCTCAGAATCTTGGTTTTCTCATTTGTAAAATGGGAATAGCATTAATGCCGGTCTTAGGGGCTTGTTGTGAGTATTGGAAGACAGTACAGGGGTGGACAAAAGCAGGTTTACAGTTGTAAGTACATGCAACACAGAGTTTATTTTTGTATTATTATTTATTAATTATTATATTATTTATTTGTATTACAAATGTAAACCTACCTTTGTCCACCCCTGCATATATCAAATGCTCAGAAAGCACTCAGTAAAAGTTAGCAGTAGTAGTAAGAAAGAGATGCTGTATCAGCAGGGCTAGTATGTGTAGAGAAAAGGCATGATTTTGTTTGAGACCCAGATCTGCAATTTAGTAGCATAATGACCTTGGGCATGTTACTTAAACTTTCTGGGCCTTAATCGTCTTATGGTAAATGAGGAAAATAATAAATATACCAACTTCTGACCTGAACTGCTCTTAGAATAACTGAAGGGTTGGTACTTGGAGGTGCTGAAAAATGTTTGTTTCTTTTCTCCTAAGTTGTCAACAAAAAACAACTACTGCTTATTTCAATCAAGATACTATTTTATTTCCTCCTCACCTCCCACCCTGCTAATCAGTTAATTTAGTGGAATTCTGGTAAAGAAAGAAATTAATCAACCTGAGTATTAATCGTCTTGGAGCGTGAGCACACAGCTGATTGAACTTCTCACTCTGCAATCAGCCGGATTCAGGATTCACGTTGCTTGTGTTATTGCCTAGGTTTGTTTACTTCTTCCTAGGGACCGTTCACACTCCCAGGTAAGGTCCTTGTGTCCACAGGATTTCCTGCCCTAATTTAAATACGCGCCCTATGTATTTGTGAATGGGAGGCAGGGAAGCAGGTAGTCAAAACTTACCAGAACCAAATGGTCAGCCACTCCCTGGGGCTATGGCATTAACCTCAATGGCTGATTCTGGAACCTGGTTTCAGTGTAGCTATGGTTTCCACATCCTCAGTGGATATATGGTCATTGTCTCCAGATGCATCCCTGTAGCTCTCATGACAATGATGACAAAGAGGTTGCTTTTTTGTCCTCAGTGTGCACCATGAATAAAGGTAGGGAGTGTGGGGCTTTGTCTTGTCACATGATGCAGACCTCAGGTTTGTGAAGAATCCTTTCGAGTCTGGGATCCAGGGGCTGGCAGCATCAGTATCAGATGGGAACTATTAGAGATGCAAATTATTGCCCTGCACCCCAGACCTACTCAAGATCTCCGGGAGTGAGGCCCACCCATCTGTTTTAACAAACCCTCCAGGTGATTCTTGTGCCAAAATTTGAGGAGCCCAACGATCCAGAATCTTGCTAAATCTGGGTGACTTGTAACAAAATGCTTCTAAAAAGAGGCAAACTCTATATTTAGCCATGGAAACTTAAAGAACATAGGAGGCTTGGTTTAAATTTATGTTCTTTAATCCTTAAAACCTTGAATCACTGATTATTCACGTCCTATTTTATTATTGCACAGGGGCTTTCAGTGACCTGGAAGGCTGTCAAAGAATTATAAAAAAAATTGAAACCTTCAAAACAAAAATAAACTTTAATATAGTTAAAAATAAGCCACCTTAAGGCATAATATGATTGGAAACTAAACCAACAAAAGGACACCATAACTTTATGAGTTTGAGAATCACTAGCCGCAGTATTAGCCAGATATATTTCATGATTGTATCATTAATTGTACGTGTAAACAGGACTAGTACCATTGTTTTTTCTTTAAATCCACGCTCCATTGTAATCTGTACAATTATAGCTCTTAATGTAAAAGTGTTTCCTCATACACCAGAAATGATAAGTAAGTCTGAGTGGGACCAAATAAAAACACAGACTGCCGAACTTCCATGATCCAGCTCCTTCATGAATGGCTTTAACTCCTTCAGTGGAATATATAATGTCAGGGAAGCCTGCCATAACGCATCCAAAATGAAGATTAGCTGCCAAACACACCTGTGTGGCAGAGGTGACTGATTCAGGCAGACTTCAGCACTTAACGAAGCCTGTTTTTCCCCATAAATTAACTGAATGCAGTTAAATTTTGTTGATAGCAAATAACCGTTCTGACCATGAGCCTCTTCATTTATCAAGCTTGAAAGGCAAGCAAGGATTTGGAGTGACACAGACAAGAGAACACAGAAATAAAGTCCCCTAAAGGAAGTAACCTTTTATGGCCTCGTAATGTTTTGGCGTCCATATAGAGAGATGCTGTTGGTGATCTGCCCACTGCCCTCGGACAGGCCGTTTGAGTCGTTTGTCCAGTGCTAGGGCGTAGAGGTACAGGGATAAATTATGGCTTAACTCCTTTCAGAAGGGAAGTCTGGTACACATTGTGGGCATTGGGGAAATGACAGTTGGGCAAAAATCACAAGAGGGGCTGGCTTTACCCTTCCTGCCAATAAGATAGTCCTATAGCTGGTTTTATAGCTTCTTGATCCTCAGTCGCTTCATCTGTTAATGAAATAGGACAACTATAGGCCTTCCAGTTTTTGCTTGAAAAAGGATTAAATTATGTGAAGTGTGGCCGAGCCTGATGGGAGGGCAAGAAAGCAGTGGGATGATGCCTGCTCTATTGATGGGGGTGCTCTTGTCCTCCTTGCTACTGAGAGGTGGAGCCTAAGGAGCAGGAAGAGGTGAGGATGGCAGGGAAGTAGAGAGTACGTAATGGGCACAGGTGACAGTGGTGAGCTCCCAGACAACTAGAGCATTTTGAGCGTACTCCTCAAGGGTGCTCTTCCGTATACTTGGCTATGGTACAAAACTGGCCTATGTTCTTGGGTCCTTTGACAGGCATCCACTGGGTAGTTCTCTTCCGTATGCTCATGGTTCCCGAATACCTGGTGTGTAGAATTGTCCGCTGTGCTTGATGTGTTGATCTTAGTCCCGTGGTAGCCACAGCCTCTGCGAGCACTGTGTAGCCTGTGGCCCACTATTGACTAAAACAATCTAGCTTTAAAAAGTGGCTTATTTTCTTTTTTAATTTATTTGTTTTTATTTAGACAATTAAATTTAACAGGGTAACATTGGTCAGCTAGAATACATAGATTTAGAGAAAACATCTCCACATCATTTGGACAGTCGATTATGTTGTATACCCATCACCCAAAGTCAAATCATCCTCCATCCCCCTATATTTTGTTTATCTTTATGCCCCTCCCCCACCCCTTCCCTCACCTCCCTTCCCCTCCCCCTGGTAACAACTGCACTTTTGTCTATGTCCATGAGTCTCAATTTTGTGTCCCACCTATGTGTGAAATCATATGGTTCTTAGCTTTTTCTAATTTACTTATTCCACTCAGTATAATGTTCTCAAGGTCCATCCATGTTGTTGTAAATGTCACCATTTCATCGTTTCTTATGGCTGAGTAGTATTCCATTGGATATATGTACCACATCTTCTTTATCCAGTCCTCTATTGAAGGGCTTTTTGGTTGTTTCCATGTCTTGGCCACCATGAACAATATTGTGGGAAAGGCATATTTCTGAACTCAGGTATATATGTGCCATGGCCTCACCTATTTCTTTTTCTTTTTTAGTTGTTGCCAGTAAGGAATTTACTTGTTTAAAAAAACCTAAATGCTGACATTGTCCAGAAAGTTTTAAAAGGTCTATTTATAATTGTTATCAAGTTGAACTGCTGAAACTTGTTCACTGAAACATTTTGACTGGCATGAATGCTTTATGTCCCATATTTATATTTTTAAAAAATCACACACAAATGAAAGTGGAAAAACTGATTTTCCACTGATAATCTGATTTCTGTCCTTTTTTTTTTTAAGTGAGAGGAGGGGATGCAGATACAGACCCCCGCATATGCCCTGACCAGGATTCACCTGTCAAGCCCACTAGAGGGTGATGCTTTGCCCATCTGGGGCCCTTGCTCCATTGCAACTGGAGCCACTTTTTAGCACCTGAGACAGAGGCCAGGGAGCCATCCTCAGTGCCTGGGGCCAACTCACTCTAATTGAGCCATGGCTGTGGGGGGAGGGGAGAAGAGAGAGAGAGAGAGAATGAGGAAAGAGAGATGGAGAAGCAGATGGGCACTTTTCCTATGTGCCCTGACTGGGAATCAAACCTAGGACATCCACATGCCAGGCTGATGCTCTACCACTGAGCCAGGGGTCGGGAACCTTTTTGACTGGGAGAGCCAGGAATGCCACATATTTTAAAATGTAATCACATGAGAGCCATACAACAACCCGTGTACGTTACACATTATCCAATAAAAATTTGGTGTTGTCCTGGAGGACAGCTGTGATTGGCTCCAGACACCCGCAACCATGAACAGGAGTGGTAGGAAATGAATGGATTGTAATACATGACAATGTTTTATATTTTTAATGTTATTATTTTTTTATTAAAGATTTGTCTGCGAGCTAGATGCAGCCATCAAAAGAGCCACATCTGGCTCGCGAGCCATAGGTTCCCGACCCCTGCACTGAGCCAACTAGTCAAGGCCTGTCCCCTTATTTTTTATTTGCAATCATATACTTAGGTACCTTTTGACCCCATGGGCAACAAAAAATCTAACGTTCAGAACTACCAATAATAATAAGAAAATTTTTTTTAAAGAATGAAATATTTACTATTATAGTGGATTCTTAAGTGCAGTCTCCTTGTATATGGCCTGCTAGCTGGATGTTTTTTGGCATAATGGTTACACATTTGGCATGGAGAGCACACAAGTTGGTGTCCTCACAAAGGCCAACTGCACAGGCCTCACCTGCCCCTGCAAAGCACCAATAGCTGCACGCTGGAAGCCCAGATCTGTTCTGAATCCTGAGCAATTTCTCGCACCAGACACTGGAAGGGAGTTTGCAAATTAGAAGTTCAGTGGACTTCTGATAACATCTAATTTCACTGAGCGACATGGTACCAGGGCTGTAACCACGAGGTTTCTTTATTCCTCCAGTAGAGGGGCCGCTCTTGGCAGCGGCTTTTGTAGTGGGCAGTTGACTTTCTAGGAGTCATGATTTAGAGACCTTACTTACCTCTTCCACTTCGGCTGGCGCTTTAGGAGCTAGAGGTGGCGGGTGTTAGGGAGCGATGGTGGAGGGGTGGGACTGTGAGCACCATTCACCTATTTCTTATCTCCTAAAACACAAAACACCCAGTCTGGGCTCCTTTGATGTTTACAGTATGAGAAGAGCAATGAGGAAGGATGGGGTGTGGATGGTGGCTTCTCCTTGTAGGGAGAGATTGCTCCTCTGTGCTCTTCTTTCTTCAGCCTGGTGACAACAGGTGTATTTCTGTGTAGCTTTTCCTCAACCTTGAGAGTTTTGGTTCCATTCTCCCAAGCGCTTTTGGGGAAACTGACCCTACCCTTGACACTAAGGGTGATATTGGTCACTTAGGCCTGAACTCCTCAGAGTAATCCCATTCATTGGCCATAAATACTGCTTCAGGGGTGGATATGTGACACATGACTAGGTATTCCTGGGTAAGGAGCTTCCAGGCTCTTTTTTTTTTTTTAAAAAAACAGATTTTTAAAAAAGATTTTACTTATTGATTTAACACAGAGAGGAGAGAGGAGACAGAGAGAGAGAGAGAGTGAGGAATGAGAAATATCAACTTGGAGTTGCTTTACTTTAGTTGTTCATTGATTACTTGTCATATGTACCTTGATCAGACAAGCCCAGGGTTTTGAACCGGTGACCTCAGCATTCCAGGTTGATGCTTTATCCACTGTGCCACCTTGCCTTCCAGGCTCTTTTAGTCTGATTGACGGTCTCCCTAGCTTAAAGAAGATGTAGCTATGGAAGTCACTAAAGCTATCTTGAGACCAGAAAAGGGAAAGCAGACTCACAATAGAGTTGGAACATGGAGGAAAGAATATAGAACCTCAGCTTCACTGTTGAACTACTGAATCAAATCTTCCTCAAATCTGCAAGCCCTAACACTGGACTTTTAAATTATGTAAGACTTTTATTGTTTAAACTATTTTGAATGGGCTCTTCAGTTACTTGCAAGCTAATTCAAGCTAATACAATGAATGGAAGTGAGATTTGAGGTGTGTGGCTAAATTATGACAAATTTCCACAGTGCTTCCAAATTAGCAGAGGAGATGTCTTGGGAGTGGTGGAATTCACAGCAGGGTAGGAGGCATTGCATACATGAGTTTCTTAGATGCTAGCATTGATGTGCATATCACCTTTTTCTGTCTAGGTATGGGTTCCCTGTGGGCTGAGTTTCTATCATAGCTGCCTATTACTGAGCATATGCTCAATGACTATAAAATGTAATTAAATGATGCCCTGGCCAGGTAGCTTAGTTGGTTAGAACATTGTCCTGATATGCCAAGGCTGCAAGTTTGATCCCCGGTCAGGGCACATACAAGAATCGACTAATGAATGCATAAATAAATGGAACAACTAATTGAAGTTTCTCTCTTTCTGTCTTTCTCCCCACCTTCCTCTTTCTCTAAAATGAATCATTTAAAAATGTAATTAAATAAAACCAATGCTATGCAACCAAAAAAGCATGTACACCTCCTCAATTCACTTGGTTAATTTCGTAGTGTTCCAAAGAGGTCACATTTCTGTAGTACATCAGATCCTGAGTCCTTTGGGCTTTTTAATGAGGAATGGGTCTTTGGGAGTATGGGTGACGACCCTTTGCAAGACACTGAAAATAGCACCATAGAGCAGAGGAAGGGCAGGCAGCACAAATTAAGCCTTCATTCTTTTTTTTTTTTTCTGTATTTTTCTGAAGCCAGAAACGGGGAGAGACAGTCAGACAGACTCCCGCATGCGCCTGACCGGAATCCACCCAGCACACCCACCAGGGGGCGATGCTCTGCCCCTCCAGGGCATCGCTCTGTTACGACCAGAGCCACTCTAGTGCCTGGGGCAGAGGCTGAGGAGCCATCCCCAGTGCCCAGGCCATCTTTGCTCCAGTGGAGCCTCGGCTGCGGGAGGGGAAGAGAGAGACAGAGAGGAAGGAGAGGGGGAGAGGTGGAGAAGCAGATGGGCGCTTCTCCTGTGTGCCCTGGCCGGGAATCGAACCCAGGACTTATGCACGCCAGGCCGACGCTCCACCACTGAGCCAACCGGCCAGGGCGAGCCTTCATTCTTGTTACAGTTGCTTCCAAAATGTTTTGTATTCTGTTGTCTCCTTTGATTCTTTTCTAAGCTATATTGACCCCCACATCTTTCAGTGTCGCTTCTATTATATACTCATTATTCCTAAATGAGTGTGTGTCAGGGAACTCCCACTTTTTGTAAACCATTCCAGAACAAATAACACATCATTTGCTCCTATAGAATGCTGACAGTATATACTTGCTGCCAGTAAGAGGACTGAGATGTTCCTTCTAAGGAAGGGGGTCCATGTTACCCTCCACACCCTCTTCTCCTCACTGGGGTCCCATCACAAATCAGGCCCACTACAGTGTAGGGCAAAGAGCTGATCTGAATAAACTTGCTTTTGAAAATAATTTACTTAGTACCTGTTTCCAAAACAGATACTACAATAGGCCTCCAAGTTAATGGTGCAATGAATATAATCTATTTTTTGAATCACCAGGTTAGAGGTAATCACCAATTTTGAGATTTTAATATATAGGGTATCAATAAAAATCTCTGTATGCTTTCAATTTTTAATACATTGTCTTGTCTATAAGATAAACTATTTACAAAAAGCAACAGAGGAAGCATTTACCCACGATTTAACTAAAATTGTTAATGATTCATTTGTTCCTAGATTTATTTTGATTTCTTGTGTTATATTCATAGCTATATACAAATATATGAAAAGTGATGACACACATGCAGTAATTAAATGAGCTAAACATGAAGTTTGCCAGCAGTGGCAAAATTTTACAAATAACCTTTGCATAAGAAATCAAAATTTCTTTGATTTCAAGAAATTATTTCTCACTTTTCATCATCTGAAGCAACTTCCTATCTTACTAGTGAATTAGAAGCTAGTTTGAGTAGAAGAAATATTCAACCTTACCCAATTGCCCACCACATTTCCCTCCGTGTATCATACAGATTTGAGTATCCTCTATGTTTTCTTTGGGCAGGGGGCTTGAGGGAGATTTAGGTGACCTTTGTGTGGGAGGCTGGAATGTTTGATAGGTGAGTGGATGCAAGGCATTTAAGAGGAATTGTTAATAGTAGCAGAAATTATGACTTGTGTGCAATAGCTAATATTCAAGCCCATCTCTTATAGAGGACTTTTTTTTTGCCAGAGATACTATTTTTCTTTCTTTCTTTTCTTATGACAGAGACAGAGAGAGGGACAGATAGGGACAGACAGACAGAAAGGGAGAGAGACGAGAAGCATCAATTCTTCCTTGCGGCACCTTAGTTCATCAATTGCTTTCTCATACGTGCCTTGACCAGAGGGCTACAGCAGAGTGAGTGACCCCTTGCTCAAGCCAGCGACCTTGGGCTCAAGCTCGTGAGCCCTGCTCAAACCAGAGGAACCTGCGCTCAAGCTGGCGACCTTGGGGTTTTGAACCTGGGTCCTCCGTGTCCCAGTCTGACCATCTATCCACTGCGCTACCGCGTGGTCAGGCCAGAGATACTATTTTTCACATGAACCAATTAAGATATAACATTTGTAATCAGATCAACAAAGTAATTCTTTTTAAAATCTCCCTGTGAGTTGGTGGAAATAACCTTGCTCTGTGGAACCTCTTTTATATGTTGTGATCCCATTTAGCCAAAAGACTCCTTGAAATAGCAAGTTCCCTAGTTCATTAAAGGATTCATTTGGCAACCCTTAGTTGAAAGACTGGGGGGCAGAACAGTTTAAATGCAAGAATAACTTAATTGAAAATTAATATGAAATTAAGAAAAGAATCTTCTGGAATGATAATATAATATAAGTCAATAGGGTTTTGACAGGAAAACAAATCCATTTAGAGATCTTTTTAATATTACATACTTTTTACAAGTTATACTTCCACCATTTACAGGTTGTAAGATAGCTAGAAATGATAGTTCCAAACAGCCAAATACCTGATGAGAAAAAAAATACTGTAAAAGATACTGTGTTAAGAGAATGAAGCTTTTAAATATATAGACTAAATACTCCGCTCTTCCTCTCAACCCCCACCCCAACTCATCTCCTTCTTGCCTATCTGAGTGGTTATTCCTAAGTGACAGCCTGCCATCTTGAATTTTATCACTGGCCCTGGAGCTCAGTTCTGTATTGTGATGGAGCAGAGAGTTAGAAATGTTGACTTGGGACTTCAGATTTTGGAAAATGTTAAAGCTGACACATTCTTGTTACCTGGAACTGAGACTGAGTACCTGAGAAAAATACATCAGGCAGTATTCCTAATGGTTCAACAGCCAGTTCTCGTCTGATTCTTTCTTCTGATAATAAGAATACCATCTGGCTGCTATGGACAGAAGGATAGGAGAGATGTAGTAGAAAATGAAAAGTTTTGTACATCACAATTTCTCCAATGGAAATTCGGTGAGAGAATAGTAAAGAAATGCTTCTTTTTTATTTTTTTATTTTTAGCGAAAAAGGGACAGGCAGACAGGGAGAGAGATGAAAAGCATCAACTCATAGTTGCAGCACCTTAATTGTTCATTGGTTGCTTTCTCATATGTGCTTTAACTGGGGGGCTCCAGCTGAGCCAGTGACTCCTTGCTCAAGCCAGCAACCATGAGGTTGTGTCTATGATCCCATGCTCAAGCCAGTGACCCTTTGCTCAAACTGGTGATTTTGGGGACTTGACCTGGGTCCTTGGTGTCCCAGGTTGATGCTCTGTCCACTGTGCCACTGCCTGGTCAGGCAAAATGCTTCTTTTTTTTAAGACCTCTTGAAGAAATTCTGGAACTATTCTAAAAAGGTTTTGGTATTCACGTTTCTATTTTATGTTTCAGGTGAGAGCAGAAAATTATACAAGGCAGTTTAAAATCATAGCCTTGATCAGAGCCAAGGGGCAGCTACTGTAAAGAAAAGCTCTAGGAAGATAAAAATTGTGAGCTTCTGGCCTGGCCAGTAGTGGTGCAAAATGATGCTGAGGGCCCCAGTTGGGAGCTCTGAGGACGCTTGCTAGAGCATGGGCTCATCTAGTTTCAGCACGGCTCACCAGGTTGAGTGTGGGGTTGCCAGCTTGAAACCAGGGTCACCAACTTGAGAGTGGAATTATTGACAGGATTCCAAGGTCGCTGGCTTGAGCAAGGGGTCACTGGCTCGAGTTGAGCCCCCTGGTCAAGGCACATACAAGAAGTAATCAATAAACAACTAAGGCAAAGCAACTATAAGTTGATGCTTCTCACCCCCACCCCTTTCCTATCTCTCCCTCTTGTAAAAAAAATTGTGAGCTTCAAGATGGTTTCTTTTTTCCCAGGTCTTCTTGAGATTCCTTCTGAATATTAGAACTTCCAGAGCAGTCACGTACAAATAATCAAAACTTTGTACTCTTCTATCCTCTAATACTCCAATAGACATAATTCAGAAGTTCCTTGTTATAAAACATAAGAATAAAAGAATTCAACCCCAAATTGCCACCATAGCAGTGAATAGGTATGGGGAGAATTTACTCAGATGCAAAGAAATCTAAAGAGTATGTGAGAGGTATCTTAGTAACCCTAAACTTATATAACACCAGAGAGATAGGGGAAGGGGAATATTCTACTTTGAAAATAGATCTTTCGTTTTGAATACTAAAGAAACAACCAAGAAACGGGAACATAGTTCAGCATGAATCCAGCGTAGAACTTGTGTAGCTATCAGGGAGTTTATAAAAATGTAGAACTTATTTAAAGAGACCTAGGTTTTAGGTAATAGATATCACTTGGGAGGCAATAATTGTTTTACAATATGAAGGTTACGGTGAATTCCAGTTGGTGGTGTGCAGCTGTTTGTGCTGTTGCTTGCAGGAATGTGGAGGCTTCTTATAGCCATGGCAGTGACTTCTGCTAGGATGTGATAGGAGAGATGGGGTTCCTTGAACTCTGGGTGACGAGGAAGCTCGTTGTCTTATGAACTGAATATGCCTCTCTGTTGAATTGCATGGGCAACATTTTGTTCATGATTGGAGGCCAGAAAAATCTGCATTAACTACAATAAGTGCTCATTACCTTAAGTACTCATGACAGTTCCAGGGTCTTCTGTTTTTGGGTATGAATATATACTGCTTACAGAAGTTAGGAAACATGCAGATACTCTAGTACTTTTAGCCTTTTTTTATAAATAAATTTTTATTTTAATGGGGTGACATCAGTAAATCAGGGTACATACATTCAAAGAAAACATTTCCAGGTTATCTTGTCATTTAGTTCTGTTGCATACCCATCACCCGAAGAGAGATCATCCTCCGCCACCCTCCATCCAGTTCTCTCTGTACCCCTCCCCCTACCCCTCTCCCTCCTTCCCTCCCCCCACCCCCCGTAACCACCACACTCCTGTCCATGCCTCTTAGTCTCGCTTTTATGTCCCACCAATGTATGGAATCCTGCAGTTCCTGTTTTTTTCTGATTCACTTATTTCACCCCGCACAATGCTACCAAGACTCCACCATTCCACTGTAAGTGATCCGATGTCATCATTTCTCCTAGCTGAATAGTATACCGTGGTGTATATGTGCCCCATCTTCTTCATCCAGTCCTCTATTTTTTTATACAGTGATTAAAAGCCTTTAAGCAAACTCTTGGCCAATACAGCAAGAATCCATAAAAGAGTAGTGTCCTTAACATGTTCACCAAGTCCAAGTTGGCCCCATCACCATGCCAAATCCCTGAAAAATGCAACCCAAGCACAGTTCAGTCTCTTAGGAGCTGTCACAGGGAGCAGGAGTCCAGGAAAGTTCCCCACAGGAAAAGTCCACATGGCACTGGAATTGTTGTCACCATTCTGTACTTTGCAGCTCATGTCTAAGTCCCAATGACTCCTGCTTCTAGCTGGTAATGATTCAGGTAGACTGGAAAAGCCATTTGCAGCATGCGTGGATATGGAGCTTCTGTTCTCCTCTGCCTGGAGAGATGAGAGAGCAGGTTGCTTTTCCCTGGAGCTCTGCGACTGTGGCATGGTAAAGAGAACCTTGGGATACACTCAGCTGGGTGGCAAAGGTAAATTCATAATACAAGTTGGCAAAAGGAGGAAAGAGAGCTCTAAATTAGGAGTAGGTCCCAGCCTGAAATATGAGTGGGGCATTGAGGTAGGAGGGATAAAGGAAACACTATATATTAAGCAAAGCAGCAGAAAATAGGACTATCAACACCCACAACAGAGATCTTTGAGGGAAGAATAAAAAACCTGACTATTCAGGCAAAACATAGTTAAGTGGCCCTTGTGCAAATGAGATCAGTTTACCTGCTTCTTGGAAGAAATACCCTAGGCTTGTCCACAGTGTCGTAGATGGGGCCAACGGCCCTGGGCACCTTCAGCCTTCAGTGGCAAACCCCAGCTTTCTGGGCAAGGTTAGGTCATAGGTGGCTGGAGCAGGGCTGGAAGAGACTGAACCCTCCCTTAGAGGAGCGAGGGGGAAGCCCACCTTCCAGTGTCCCTGTTTCCTCACAGCAGAGGTGTGTAAGTCTGGCAGGCTTTAGCTCAATGACCTTCCTTTCCACTATTGGAGCAGGACCCAGATGGCATCCTATGAGACCCCATTGGGGCGTTGGAGCCTTTGAGGGTGTATCCTAAAAGCTGGTAGTTCCCCTGATCTCTATTGGGCTTTTTCTGCCTCTAGGTATCTTAAAAGCCATTCTCAGAAGATCTCGCTGAGGGGTTTGAGGATCCCCATCCGCCTATATAAATCTTTTCCATATATCTGGAGCTATTTGGAAAAAGACAAAACAGTGTTATTAGCTAGATCTAATAAAGAAGGTAGTAGTTTGCAGGCAAAAAAGATTTGGTGTCTCCTGTTCATCAGCATTCAAAAGAAATGTAAATTTTTTTTTTTAAGTAAAAAGCATGATATGGTAGACCCGTCGGAGTCATTGGCCTGGTGTGCAGGATTCCCGGGTTTGATTCCTGGCCAAAGCATACAGGAGAAGCGCCCATCTACCTCTCCACCACTCCCCCTCTCCTTCCTCTTCGTCTCTCTCCTCCCGCCCGCAGCCAAGGCTCCACTGGAGCTAAGCCACCCCAGGCACTAATGATGGTCCCATGGCCTCTTCCCCAGTTGCTAGAATGGCTCCAGTTGTAACAGAGCAACACCCCCGATGGGCAGAGCATTCCCCCCTGGTAGGCATGCGGGAGTCTGTCTGACTGCCTCCCCATCTCCATCCTCAGAAAAATACAAAAAATAAATAAATGAAAGAAAAAATACTACAAAAAAGGGGGGCATTCCCTTGTGCTAAAGCTCCAGGGAGCATGGAGTGAGCTTGAGTATGTCCTATGAAACATGGAGCTCTATGTTGACATATACGTCTTTGAAGAAGGAGGAACTGCTGAAATAGTTTATCAGCATTTGTCCCTAAGACAGCAGTCTTTATATGGGAACAACATACGTAAATATTTGCTGTCTATAGATTAAGGGGGGAATATGGCAAATGCTGAAAAGCCATGATCATTGTGCCCCTCCCCTCCCCCACCCCCCTCCCTTTCCTCCCCCCACCCTGTAACCCCAACACTGTTGTTCATGTCTCTGAGTCTCATCTTTATGTCCCACCTATGTATGGAATCATATAGTTCTTAGTTTTTTCTGATTTACTTCTTTCACTTAGTATAATGTTATCAAGGCCCATCCATGTTGTTGTAAAAGATCCTATGTCATCATTTCTTATGGCTGAGTAGTATTCCATAGTATATATATACCAAAGCTTTTTAATCCACTCGTCCTCTGATGGACACTTGGGCTGTTTCCAGATCTTTGCTATTGTGAACAATGCTGCCATAAACATGGGGGTGCATTTCTTCTTTTCAAACAGTGCTATGGTGTTCTTGGGGTATATTCCTAACAGTGGTATAGCTGGGTCAAAAAGCAGTTCGATTTTTAATTTCTTGAGGAATCTCCATACTGTTTTCCACAGTGGCTGCACCAGTCTGCATTCCCACCAGCAGTGCAGGAGGGTTCCCTTTTCTCCACATCCTCGCCAGCACTTATTCTGTGTTGTTTTATTGATGAGCGCCATTCTGACTGGTGTGAGGTGATATCTCATTGTGGTTTTAATTTGCATTTCTCTAATCATTAGTGATATTGAACGTTTTTTCATATGCCTGTTGGCCATCTGTGTGTCCTCTTTGAAGAAGTGTCTATTCATTTCTTTTGCCCATTTTTGGATTGGATTGTTTGTCTTCCTGGTATTAAGTTTTACAAGTTCTTTATAAATTTTGGTTATTAACCCCTTATCAGACGCTATGTCAAATATATTCTCCCATTGTGTAGTTTGTCTTTTTATTCTGTTCTTATTGTCTTTAGCTGTGCAGAAGCTTTTTAGTTTGATAAAGTCCCATTTGTTTATCCTGTCTTTTATTTCACTTGCCTGTGGAGACAAATCAGCAAATATATTGCTGCGAGAGATGTCAGAGAGCTTACTGCCTATGTTTTCTTCTAAGATGCTTATGGTTTCATGGCTTACATTCAAGTCTTTTATCCATTTTTTAAATAAATTTTTATTTTAATGGGGTGATATCAATAAATCAGGGTACATATATTCAAAGAAAACATTTCCAGTTTACCTTGTCATTCAGTTCTGCTGCATACCCATCACCAAAAGAGAGATCGTCCTCCATCACCCTCTATCCAGTTTTTTTGTACCCCCCCCTCCCCTTCCCCCTCTCCCTCCTTCCCTCCCCCCACCACCCACAACCACCACACTCCTGTCCATGTCCCTTAGTCTCGCTTCCATGTCCCACCAATGCATGGAATCTTGCAGTTCTTGTTTTCCTCTGATTCGCTTATTTCACTCCGCATAATGTTATCAAGATTCCACCATTCTGCTGTAAGTGATCCGATGTCATCATTTCTTCTAGCTGAATAGTATACCATGGTGTATATGTGCCCCATCTTCTTTATCCAGTCTTCTAATTTTTTTTACAGTGATTAAAAGCCTTTAAGCAAACTCTTGGCCAATACAGCAAGAATCCATAAAAGAGTAGTATCCTTAACATGTTCACCAAGTCCAAGTTGGCCCCATCACCATGCCAAATCCCTGAAAAATGCAACCCAAGCACAGTTCAGTCTGTTAGGAGCTGTCACAGGGAGCAGGAGTCCAGGAAAAGTCCACACAGGAAAAGTCCGCATGGCACTGGTATTGATGTCACCATTCTACACTTTGCAGCTCATGTCCAAGTCCCAATGACCGCTGCTTCTAGCTGGTAATGATTCAGGTAGACTGGAAAAGCCATTTGAAGCATGCGTGGATATGGAGCTTCTGTTCTCCTCTGCCTGGAGAGTTGAGACCAGGTTGCTTTTCCCTGGAGCTCTGCAACTGTGGCATGGTAAAGAGAACCTTGGGATAAAGGAAACATTTTGAGTTTATTTTTGTGAGTGGTGTAAGTTGGTGGTCTAGTTTCATTTTTTTGCAGGTTGCTGTCCAGTTTTCCCAACACCATTTGTTGAAGAGGCTGTCTTTACTCCATTGTATTGTCTTACCTCCTTTGTCAAATATCAGTTGTCCATAGAGCTGTGGGTTTATTTCTGGGTTCTCTGTTCTGTTCCATTGATCTATGTGCCTGTTCTTATGCCAGTACCATGCTGTTTTGAGTACCATGGCCTTATAATATAACTTGATATCTGGAAGTGTGATACCTCCCGCTTTTTTCTTCCTTTTCAAGATTGCTGAGGCTATTCATGTTCTTTTTTGGTTCCATATAAATTTTTGGAATATGAGTTCTATGTCTTTGAAGTAAGTCATTGGTATTTTAATCGGTATTGCATTGAATTTATAAATTGCTTTGGGTAATATAGACATTTTAATGATGTTTATTCTTCCTAACTATGAGCACGGTATATGCCTCCACTTATTTGTATCTTCCCTGATTTCTTTTATCAATGTTTTATAATTTTCCGAGTACAAGTCTTTAATCTCCTTGGTTAGATTTATTCCTAGGTACTTTATTTTTTTGGTTGCAATGGTAAAGGGGATTGATTCCTTGATTTCACTTTCTGACAGTTCATTATTAGTGTATAAAAATGCCTCTGATTTCTGAGTATTGATTTTATATCCGGCCACCTTGCCAAATTCATTTATCAGGTCTAGTAGTTTTTTGACTGAGTCTTTAGGGTTTTCTATATACAATATCATGTCATCTGCAAATAATGATAGTTTTACTTCTTCTTTTCCAATTTGGATGCCTTTTATTTCTTTTTCTTGTCTGATTGCTGTGGCGAGGACTTCCAGAACTATGTTGAATAAGAGTGGTGAAAGGGGGCACCCCTGCCTTGTTCCTGATCTTAAGGGGATTGCTTTTAATTTTTGCTCATTCAGTATGATGTTGGCTGTGGGTTTGTCATAGATGGCCTTTATCATGTTGAGGTATGTTCCCTGTATTCCCACTTTGCTGAGAGTTTTGATCATGAATTGGTGCTGGACTTTATCAAATACTTTTTCTGCATCTATTGAAATTATCATGTGGTTTTTCTCCTTTCTTTTGTTTATGTGATGAATCACATTGATTGATTTGCGAATATTGTACCAGCCTTGCCTCCCAAGAATAAATCCTACTTGATCATGGTGTATGATTTTTTCCATATATTGCTGGATCCGGTTTGCTAATATTTTGTTGAGGATTTTTGCATCTAAGTTCATCAGGGATATTGGCCTATAATTTTCTTTTTTTGTGTTGTCTTTGCCTGGTTTTGGAATCAGAATTATGCTCGCCTCATAAAAGGAGTTTGGAAGTCTTCCTTCCTCTTGAATTTTTTGAAACAGCTTGAGAAGGATAGGAGTTAGTTCTTCTTTGAATATTTGGTAGAATTCACTTGTGAAGCCATCAGGCCCAGGACTTTTCTTTTTTGGGAGTTTTTTTGATAGCTGTTTCAATCTCATTTGTTGTCATTGGTCTGTTTAGGTTTTCTGATTCTTCCAGATTGATTTTTGGAAGATTATATGATTCAAGGAATTTATCCATTTCATCTAGGTTGTCTAGTTTTTTGGCGCACAGTTCTTCATAGTATTTTCTTACAATATTTTGTATTTCTGTTGTGTCAGTTGTTATTTCTCCATTCTCGTTTCTAATTTTATGTATTTGAGTCCTCTCTCTTTTTTTCTTGGTGAGTCTCGTTAAAGGTTCATCGATCTTGTTTACCTTTTCAAAGAACCAGCTCCTGGTTTCATTGAGCCTCTGTATTGTTTCTTTAGCCTCTATGTCATTTATTTCTGCTCTGATCTTTATTATTTCCTTCCTTCTACTAGCTCTGGGCTTTACTTGCTGTTCTTTTTCTAGTTCTTTTAGATACAGGGTTAAGTTGTGTATTTGAGCTTTTTCTAGCTTCTTGAGGTATGCCTGTAATGCTGTAAACTTCCCTCTCAGGACTGCTTTTGCTGTGTCCCATAAATTTTGAGTTGATGTATGCTCATTATCATTTGTTTCTAGGAATTTTTTAATTTCTTCTTTGATCTCAATGTTAACCCATTCATTGTTTAATAACATGCTATTTAGTTTCCAAGTGTTTGAATGTTTTTCAATTTTTCTATTGTGGTTGATTTCTAGTTTAATGCCATTGTGATCAGAGAAAGTGTTCGATATGATTTCAATCTTCTTAAATTTGTTGAGCCCGCTTTTTTTTTTTTTTTTTTTGCATTTCTCTGAAGCTGGAAATAGGGAGAGACAGTCAGACAGACTCCCGCATGCGCCCGACCGGGATCCACCCGGCACGCCCACCATGGGGCGACGCTCTGCCCACCAGGGGGCGATGCTCTGCCCATCCTGGGCGTCGCCATGTTGCGACCAGAGCCACTCTAGCGCCTGAGGCAGAGGCTACAGAGCCCTCCCCAGCGCCCGGGCCATCTTTGCTCCAATGGAGCCTTGGCTGCGGGAGGGGAAGAGAGAGACAGAGAGGAAGGCGCGACGGAGGGGTGGAGAAGCAAATGGGCGCTTCTCCTTTGTGCCCTGGCCGGGAATCGAACCCGGGTCCTCCGCACGCTAGGCCGACGCTCTACCGTTGAACCACCCGGCCAGGGCCTTGAGCCCGCTTTTGTGCCCTAACATGTGGTCTATTCTAGAGAATGTACCATGAGCGCTTGAAAAGAATGTATATTCTGCTGTTTTAGGGTGAAAGGTTCTGAAGATATCTATTAAATCGAGTTGATCTAATATGTCCTTTAAGTCTGCTGTTTCTTTGTTAATTTTCTTTCTTGAGGATCTATCTAAGGATGTTAATGGGGTATTGAAATCCCCTACTATTATAGTATTGCTGTTGATCTCGCCCTTTAAGTCCATCAAAGTCTGCTTTATATATTTAGGTGCTCCTATATTAGGTGCATAGATATTTATAATGGTTATATCTTCCTTTTGGATTGCTCCCTTTATCATTATGTAGTGACCTTCTTTAACTCTAACTATGGTCTTTGTTTTAACGTCCATTTTGTCTGATATAAGTATTGCTACCCCAGCTTTTTTTTCATTTCCATTTGCGTGAAATATTTTTTCCATCCTTTTATCTTCAGTCTGTGTGCATCTTTTGATTTAAGGTGTGTCTCTTGTAGACAGCATATGTATGGGTCCTGTTTTCTTATCCACACAGCTACCCTATGTCTCTTGATCAGATCATTTAATCCATTAACATTTAAGGTTATTACTGATATGTAATTGTTTATTGCCATTTTTTTTTTGTCTGTAAAGCTTTTTATTTCTCCTTGAATTTTAAATGATAGCCTTGCTGGATAAAGTAGTCTTGGTTGTAGGTTCTTGTTCTGCATTACTTTGAATATCTCTTGCCATTCCCTTCTGGCCTCAAGTGTTTCTGTTGAGAAGTCAGAAGTCATTCTTATGGGGGCTCCTTTGTAGGTGATAGTCTTTTTTTCTCTAGCAGCTTTTAATATTTTCTCTTTATCATTTAGCTTTGGTATTTTAATTATGATGTGTCTTGGTGTTGGTTTCTTTGGGTTTCTCCTTAATGGAGTTCTCTGTGCTTCCTGAACATGTGAAATGTTTTCCTGCCTTAATTGGGGGAAGTTTTCCGCTATAATATGTTTGAACAAAGTCTCTATCCCTTGTTCTTTCTCTTCTTCTTCAGGAACCCCTATGATGTGGATGTTATTTCTCTTCATGTTGTCACAGAGCTCTCTTAGAGTTTCCTCAGACTTTTTGAGTCTCTTTTCTTTTTTCTGCTCTGCTTCCATGCCTTTATTTATTGTGTCCTCTAACTCACTGATTCGATTCTCTGCTTCATCCATCCTGCTTTTAATTCCTTCCATTGTATTCTTTATTTCAGATATTGTATTTGTCATTTCTGACTGATTCTTTTTTATTATTTCAATGTCCTTTTTTATATTTGTTATCTCTTTATTTAGGTTTTCGTAATGGCCATCTATGGTTGTTCTAATATCTTTGAGCATCCTAACAATCGTTATTTTAAACTCTGCATCTGGTAATTTGGTTATATCTGATTCACTTAGGTCCTTTTCTTGGGATTTCTCTTGGTTTATTTGTGTTGTATTTCTCTGCCTCCGCA
Source organism: Saccopteryx bilineata (assembly GCF_036850765.1). Lineage (NCBI taxonomy): Eukaryota > Metazoa > Chordata > Mammalia > Chiroptera > Emballonuridae > Saccopteryx > Saccopteryx bilineata. The sequence goes on from NC_089502.1 coordinate 128,768,059, forward strand.
TTTTCTCTTCATGGGAGTGGCTGTGATCACGTGCTTGGGTGCACAAGGGTTGGTGGCCTTGGCCTTTGCCCTGCCCCCATGTGTAACGTTATGCTCAGTCCTGAGGGCACTGGCAAGCACCTTTGCTCAGCTGCGGGTCTCCGCCTGTTTCCGAGCTTTTGCCCGGCCCTTGAGGAGGATCCCATTCAAGGAAAAGCTGCTAGCCTTGGCTCTACCGCCGGGCAGGGCTGCGTGCCCAAGATCAGCTCCGTAGCGGAACTCCACCTCTTCTGGGCTTTTGGCTCCACCCCCGCGGGAGGAGCCGGCTACCAAGTCAGACCGCAAGCCTGGGTTGCACGGGTGGGGCAGGGCTGTGCTCCTCTGCCCTTGCTCCGGGGCTGGTCTCCATCCTTTCCAGGGTTCCCGCCCTTCTCCCGGAGGCTGGATTACAGGCTGCCGGCAGCTGAGCTTGACTGCTTTTGCATGCCCCCTTCTCCCCAGCTGGGCAAGATTGAGCTCACACCTGAGCCCAGTGGTGGCCAGCCGGCTTCCGCCCCTGCCAGCAGAACCGTGCTTTTGTCTCCCGCTGCCGCCCGCTCTCCGGTGCACCCTCAGCCGCGTGGGTGGGGGCGTTGCAGCTCGGACCCTAAGACTCACTACTGTAGACCCGAAAGCTCCCTCCTTCTATGCTACTCTGCTCTGAATGCCGTGCGGGAGCTTGTTTGGCTGCTCTCCTGCTTCCCTTTCCTGGTATTGCTGTTTCCGGGGGAAATATTCACTTCAGCTTTGGGGAGTGACTCATCCCAGGGGTTAGGGTGGCTATCTCCCAAAATGTTTCTCCCTATGCCTCCTAGATTACACTCTCTTCCTGTTACTGTGGTCCTCTCCTCTCTCCCCCCATCCCCAGGAGCCCCAGGTGATTGTTTTTGAGAGAGATGTTCTGTGCGGTCCCTTTAAGAAGGATCCTGAGTCTGAGAAATCAGACTCTTTCTCACAAACAGTATCCTGATTGTTTCCAGCTAAATACTGTCCTTACGCCTCTTCTGGGCTCTGGGGCTGAAGGCTGGGGCTTTGTTCCTGGGGCTCAGGACCCTTTCCCCTCTGCTAAACTCACTTCCCGCCACACGAGTCTCTCCCTGCTGCCGTTTGCTCCGAGGAGCTGGGCAGCCCTCTCCGCGCGTTTCCGTGTTTCCGCTTTGCCTACCAGTCTCGGTGTGGCTTCTTCAGTGTTCCTTGGTTGAAGAGTCCTCTTAGTTTAGTCCAAAGTTGGTTTTTCCAGATGATAGTTCATAAAATTAGTTTGTAATCCACTTTGGTTCTGGGAGGTAGATGCTGGTACGTCTGCCTACTCCAGCGCCATCTTGTCTCTCTCTCACTTTTAGCCTTTTGTATAGTGCATTTTCACCAATGAAATAAAAGTTGGTTTTGCATCTCATTTGCATAACTGAACAGCTTTCTTTGACTTGTTGTTTGCTTTTCTGATGTTCTTGTTTAATAAAAAATCAAATGCTTCTTTTTTTATCACTTCATATTTATTTTCAAATATCTCCTAATTTTTGTGAGCAGTATAGTTTGACTTTACTTATAAATACATGGTGCACAGGTTAATGAACAAGCTGTTGGAATAGACATGTAATGGAATATAGACACATTTTAGATGGCACAGTGCTGGTGGGAGTAAAGGACTGCTGATGTCTGGCCCAGAGACAGTTCTGCCATAATCTTAATTCCAGACACAAAGGCTTCAAAGGCTCTAAGGGAGATAATGATGAAGGGGATTCAGAGCATTCTAAGAGGGAAGCTTGCATTGAGTATCCCCAAGACCCAGATCAGCAGTGTCACCCAGCCCTGGCCGAATAGCTCGTTTGGTTAGAGCACTGTCCTGAAGCATAGAGGTTGCTGGTTTGATCCCTGGTCAGGGCACATATAGGAACAGATCCATGTTCTTCTCTCTCTCTTTCTCCCTTCCTCTCTTTAAATCATTAAAATAAACATTTAAAGAAATAGTGTCATCCATCCACACAAGTGCTGAGGCAATTACAGACATAATGCCCAGCATCAGGACCTGGACATCTTTGTGGTCAGTCATTAGGCTTTCAGCACTCAGAAAGTGGCTGGATGTTGGGTGGAGAGCTTCAGGCAGTGGTGTGCTGGTGCTGGCTTGTGCCAGCTTGTCATGGACAATTGTTACATTTTTAGGAATTTTGTGAGCCTGACCTTAAACTGTGAGTAGTTTAAATTGGCTCTGCCCCTCCTCCCCGGGAAGCCAGTGGCCAAAGCTTGTCAGCACATCACTGGATACAAGGATAAACCTAGAATCAGAGCTCTCCTTGGTCCAACTACTAAAGACCTGGTTTTTCTAGAGTTACCTGGTTTCTTACTTCTCTTCCTACCTCAGAATGCACTAGCTCCCAGATCACTTGATGGGCTATAATCTTAGTCTGTGTTGACCATACTGCTAGTCTTAGTGTTTCCGTATCCTTAATCAGTTTTAGTTTTCCTTTGGTGGTGTTGCTCTGCTGGAGGCCTTAACTAGACCTCAGTTTACCTGCCTTCAGTCCTCATTTATGGCCCTGAAGCCCCAGCACCCATGGTGTCTCAGAGAATTAGGTAAGATTCTGTTAGTTAGCTGTATATATCTTTTTCTTTTAATTAAGTGAGAGGCAAGGAGGCAGAGAGACAGAATCCCGCATACACCCCTACTGGGATCCACCTGACAAGCCCCCTACCAGGTGATGTTCTGCCCATCTGGGTTGCTGTTCTGTTGTTCAGCAACCAAGCTATTTTAGTGCCTGGGGGGAGGCCATGGAGCCATCCTCAGTGCTTGGGGCCAACTTTCTTGAACCATTCGAGCCATGGCTTCAGGAGAAGAAGAGAGAGAGAGAGAAGAGGGAAGGGGAGGGGTGGAGAAGCATATGTTCACTTTTCCTGTATGCCCTGACGGACTCAAACCCAGGACTTCTACACACCAGGCTGATGCTCTCCCACTGAGCCAACCAGCCAGCTGTATCTATTGATATCTTGAGGAATATTTTTCATTGGAGCAGATGCTGCTGGTGCTCTGTCCATATCCTCTGGCATTCATTTTAGTATATGCCAACAGCATCTACAGAACACCTGCAGTTTTCTCCTTGAGGGCCCTTCAGGTCACAGATGGGGCAGGTTAAAAGGTGCCATGAAGAACCCTTATCCAATGTCTGATAGCAGTTGAAAGTTAAATACCCCAGCTTCCTCAGCCCTCAGGTGGAACAGCTAGCTCTGTTCATTTTCCATACCTATGTCCCAGACATCTCCAGTGGGATTGAGCCACAGTTTCCCATAGAGGTAAACTATTCATTCAGGAACACATCCCCTACTGTCTTCCTTCCTTCCCCTGTGTCACTGTCCCTCTCCCCTGCTGATGCCCTAGAATCACCTCCTAAATAATCTACTTGCACACATATCCTTATGTCTGGGTCAGCTTCTGGAGGAGACCCAGCCTAAGACATTCATCACCCTCATTTTCATTCCAATCACAGCCTGGAAGGCACTTATGAACCACATTCTGAAAAATACCTGAGTTAGAAGATTCTTGGTTGGAAGGTGACATATTCAAAAATGTTCAACTTGGCATCTGCCAGCCAAGACTCCTCTTGTTCAGGCTTTATAACGCAAGCACTTTTCAGAATGTGGTCTGTAAGTGGTGCTTGTTGAGCTTTCCCTTTGCTGTCACCAAAGTAATGCAGAAGGGACACACATGCATTTGTTTTTAGTCCTGTGTTTTATTTATCATTCCATATAAATAAATGCAAAACAACAAAAAGGTAAATGTTTACTAAGCACTGCATTTGGTTGTATGACATCACACAGGGTGTCTGAGTGTTTTAGCCTGTAATCATGTCCTTTAGCTGTAGGTGCATAACCTTCTAACTTCTAACATACAAGTCATCTACAAGGTGTATTTACCGCCCTTTAGTGTAATCCCCGAGTGCTTGCATTTGCAAGTTTGTTTGGGGGGCATTTGAGCCACACTGGCTGAAGTCTAGGGATATTTTTAGAAACATCTAACACAGTAAAAGAATAAGGGATGGAAAGGATTTTACTTTCGGATTCATGCAGGGGTGTAAGTCCAGAACACCACAACTATAGTGATTTCAAGTTTAAGCATTGCACTCCGTATGTCTATTTATAACAATTATTGAGTACTACTGATTCTTATTAAAATTCCGTTTTCAACCAGCAGACCACATGGGAGGTCAATTGGCAAGGCCTGTTAATGACATTCAGTACTACTTCCAGTGTTTTGTTTTTAGTTGCTATTTTTTAACAGTCCAAGGTCAACTGAAGTGAAAAATGAAGCGAGCCCTTTTGCTAACAACCTTACATTTCTTAATTCATGTAAACACAGACAAATAGACCAGCCTGGGATCTTTCATTTCATGGCTTTCAATTCCTGGGGTTCAACATTCCTATGGATTCAACATTTGTATCCCTACAAGCGTTTTAATGGGTATTTATTACACATTCTTTTTTTTTAAAAAAAAGATTTTATTTATTGATTTTACAGACAGAGGTGAGAGAGAGGTACCAACTTATAGTTGCTTCTCTTTAGTTGTTCATTGATTGCATGTTTATGTGCTTTGACCAAGCAAGCCCAGGGTTTCAAACTAGTGGCCTCAGCATTCCAGATCGATGTGCTATCCACTTGTACCACCACAGGTCATGCTTATGACACATTCTTTTAGGGCTCCTTCTCAGTGGATGTCTTTGAATTTGGTGACTTAAGTGCATGACTCAATGGAATTTTTCATTTTGTATATTCCTATAAATCAGTGATGCTCTTTGCAGAAATGAAGATTTTCACATAGACGACGGAATGTCATCTCGATGTAGTACCCTGGGGAAGGTAACGCCTGCCCCCAAGGGGAGGGGCCTGGCATCTTGAGCCATCCACTGGTGATGAGAACTTTTAGTTTTCCCACCCCCAGCTCTTCACTCTTGATTGATGTTTTGATCCTAAGAAACGACTTTTCCTACTTATAGAGTAAAATCATTACCGCTCTCCCCCGCCAGGTTTTGAATACAGACTGCTAGCACCCTTGCCCCTGTATAAGGCTACTCATTCAAGTCTGAAGCACAAGCGAGAATCTACTGCAAGAAGGGTTAAAAACCCCTCCATAGGCCCTGGCTGGTTGGCTCAGTGGTAGAGTGTCGGCCTGGCGTGCAGGAGTCCCGGGTTTCATTCCCGGCCAGGGCACACAGGAGAGGCACCCATCTGCTTCTCCACCCCACCCCCTCTCCTTCCTCTCTGTCTCTCTCTTCCCCTCCCGCAGCCAAGGCTCCATTGGAGCAAAGTTGGCCCGGCCGCTGAAGATGGCTCTGTGGCCTCTGCCTCAGGCACTAGAATGGCTCTGGTTGCAACAGAGCAACGCCCCAGATGGGCAGAGCATCGCCCCCTGGTGGGCGTGCTGGGTGGATCCCGGTCGGGCGCATGCAGCAGTCTGTCTGACTGCCTCCCCATTTCCAACTTCAGAAAAACACAACGCCCCCAAAAAAACCCCCTCTCATGTTTCAGATCAGACACGAGCCTTGTCCTTCTGCCCTGTTGATCTTTGCCAGCAGAAATGTATAGCTCTTTCACCCGTCTTGGATTCCAGAAAAACCTAAAATGCTTTATGAGTTATAAAACTCACCAATATGGCTGATGGGTGTAATAAGAGAATCTAATTTAAGATCCAAAATCACCATCTATAATCCATTTTAAAATGAAAGCCCTTGAAAAGAAAGCCAAATTTTCTCTTTTCTTATGGAAAAAATGAACAGAATTAGAAAGTAAAATGATTCCCCCACCAAAAATTGTTCATCCAGGTTGCCTCATCATTAAGGAGGGATATGGAGAGAGGCAGCATTCATTCTTTTCCCAAACTTACTGTAGGTTTTAGCAGTGAGTTCCCTTTTAGAGAAAGAAACTTGAGTGTTGGTCTATCTTTGAGGAAGACAGGGACTAAGAATCATTTACTAACCATCTCCATAAATCTGAAATGTGCTCATATTATTTTGCCATTAAGAAGGAAACTTAACTAAGTATATGTTAAAGTATTAAAGTGAACTCATTCATTTTCTCTTTTCCCTTGGCTCTTATTTTCTAGGCTATTTAGGGAAATGTCAATGCTTGAGAGTAAAGCAAAGTGGGCAAAAAGCCAAGGGATTAAATTTAGTCCCTGTTGATGTCTTCCTACCATAAAATGTTTCCAAGTTAGTTAACTAAATTAATTGAATGTGTGGTTATGAAATGGCATTTTCCAAGGAATTGGTAGCAAACACCTGGTGTGATATGCTTACTTTTCTGACCTGGGCTTTTCATCTACATTATAGGATGGCTTCTGAAAAGGGAGGTCAGCCTGGCGTTTCTTCGATTTGTTGGAGAGTTGTTGCTGATGAGAGTGTCCATGCAGATCTGATGCTCTGGACGCAACCCCTCCCCAAAAGAAAAACCTCTAGACAGTTTGTGTTTGTGTGAGGGGTAGGGGGAGAGAGAGAGGGAGGAAGAGAGAAAGAGAGAGAGAGAGAGAGAGAGAGAGAGAGAGAGAGATATCTCATTTGTTTCCATGGAAATAGGCTAAATAAGGACTTTAACAGATAGCAGGATGAGTGTAACTTTTTTTGCTATTCCCAGTTCAGAACTATTGAGATAAAATCTGAAATGATTCCAGACCTTTACATTATGAGATCAATGTAATAATTTGGTACCTGTGACATATAATTTTGGCTTCAGACTTTCTTTGTGACAGTAATAATCATGCATCCATTCAATGAGCCTTGTGAAATAAACTAAAAATGAAAACCCACCCACCCCCGCCCCCAGCAATTGATTTGGCACCTCCTGCGTATCAACTGCTTTGTTACTCTGCTGCCAGGCTCTTCCCTCCGTCTCCACTCAAGTATTGGCCCATAACTAATACATCTGGCACTCCCTCTCTCCTCAACCCTAACCGCCTGTGCAAGACCAGGAGTCTACAGAAAAGAGAGGCCGAACTTCTGTTTTTCTTAGCCCTCTGTTCACTTCCTTTAAGCCCGGAAAATAGGTACATAGTGTGCTTCCTGCTACAGTTTTATTTGCCTGTTTGTGATTAAATATTAAACTAAGGCCAGGACAGCAGTATAACACTGTGACTCTTAAGCCAAAGAAGGCACCATATGCAAGGTTTTATAAAAAATCATCTACTGCTAAACACACAAAACACTCAAACCCCTGTCTGTAAGAAAGGCTGTCTTATATCAACTTTTTATTATTTTTTTATTTTTCTGAAGTTGGAAACGGGGAGGCAGTCAGACAGACTCCCGCATGCGCCCGACTGGGATCCACCCGGCATGCCCACCAGGGGGCGATGCTCTGCCCCTCAGGGGCGTCGCTCTGTCGCAATCAGAGCCACTCCAGCGCTTGAGGCAGAGGCCACAGAGCCATCCTCAGCGCCTGGGCAAACTTTGCTCCAATGGAGCCTTGGCTGCAGGAGGGGAAAAGAAAGACAGAGAGGAAGGAGAGGGAGAGGGGTGGAGAAGCAGATGGGCGCTTCTCCTGTGTGCCCTGGCCGGAAATTGAACCTGGGATGCCTGCACGCCAGGCCGACGCTCTACCACTGAGCCAACCGGCCAGGGCCTTCATATCAACTTTTTAAAAATTATTATTATTACTAATCTGGAAAAAATAGAACAAGGAAAAAGAACACATGCTAAATGCTGTTAAAGAACATTGAGGGATGGCCCTGGCCAGTTGGCTCAGTGGTAGAGTGTCAACCTGGCATGTGGAAGTCCCGAGTTCAGTTTTGGTCAGGGTACACAGGAGAAGCGACCATCTGCTTCTCCACCCTCCCCCTCCCCCTTCTCTCTCTCTCTCTCTCCCTCTCTCTCTCTCTATCTCTATCTCTCTTCTCCCACAGCCATGTTTTGATAGGTTTGAGCACATAGGCCCTGGGCACTGAGGTTGGCTCTGTGGAGCCTCTGCCTCCGGTGCTAAAAATAGCTCAGTTGTGAGCATGGACCCAGATGGGCAGAGCATCAGCCCCAGACAGGGGTTGCCAGGTGGATCCCAGTTGGGGTGCATGTGGGAGTCTGTTTATCTATCTCCCCTCATCTCACTTAAAATAAAAAAAAGAACATTGAGGGATTCAATGTAAAAAAGAAAGAAAAGAAAAAGAACGTAGACCTGAAAATGTTCTTCTGGTCCACCGCCATTTTACTTTTTGGTGTGTGTCTATCAGGAGATTGGAAATTTGTATGAAAAAGTTAAAGCAATAAGTCTGATATCTTCTTTGTACTTGAAATTTGATATGTAGTTTGAAAACAGGATGCTTTATTAAAGCATGGGATTTTAATACAAAAGGATAGTCAACTAAGGATTCAATGTGTTTGGCATGAGCCATTTCCCAGGTTTAGTGTGCTTCAGTGGCTGGGGGGAGGGAGGGGCCTACAGTCCATAAATTCTATGTGCAAGCCTGAAATTTTGCCCTCTGGTGACAGTTGGTCAGAAGGAGAGAAACTGTGGGACTGCCAGTCATCAGCAGGACAGTTTTTCCTGCTGACTTTTTTTTTGTAGGCGTGAGATGATGTAAATACATATATTAAGTGTCAGGGAAACTCAAGTGGTACAAAATGTAGGACACCATTGTTTCCTGAAAGAGTTGGTCATTTTTTTATTACTCTGATTTTCCTTAGACATCTTAAAAATATTTTGACTTTAGATATAGTTTATTATTTATTGCTCCTTGATGGACAAGTGTTTTAACTCCTTGTGGGAAATTTTTCTGGGCAAGTTCTCAATTAATTCCAGTGGAGCAGGTGCTGCCTGTCACGGCGCAAGGTGGTGTGACTCACACTTTATCAAGCTTCGTGTGCAACAGTGACTGTTTTCTCTGTAGGGTTTGATGCTTATCTGTCTCAAAACTGACCAAGCTGAACCAGTTATGGGCTCTAGGATTTAGATATTCCTTCATAGTTTAAAAATTATTTATTACTCCCAGAATTACCTATTAATTGGCTAGTATGAAGAAATCTACTGGGAAACACAGCATAATGTTGGGGTATTTTCTGGAGAAATAGGTAAGATTTCTGCATGCTGCTGTACAAATGATTAATCTGAATAACAAAATATGATCTTATGATCAATTGACATGGATCCAACTTAAAAATTCATTCTGACTTAGCCAAAACTTTACAAAAATAATGTGCAATTTCAGGAATTCCTTTCACTAGTGATGACAGTAAGAGAGAAACCACATTTTGCTACTTAAACTATTTTATATCTAAGGGTAAGGATCTTTTCAAACACCACTAAGTATTTGGACTCTCTTCCCCTTTTTTTTATTTTGTATTTTTCTGAAGTGAGAAGTGGGGGTGGAGGGTGGAGACAGACAGACTGACTCCTGCATGTGCCCGACCGGGATCCACCCAGCATGCCCATCAGGAGGCAATGCTCTGCCCATCTGGGGTGTTGCTCCATTGCAACTGGAGCCATTCTAGTGCCTGAGGCAGAGGCCATGGAGCCATCCTCAGTGCCTGGGCCAACTTTGCTCCAGTGGAGCCTTGGCTGAAGGAAGGGAAGAGAGAGATAGAGAGAAAGGAGAGGGGGAAGGGTGGAGAAGCAGATGGGCGCTTCTCCTGTGTGCCCTGGCGGAGAATTGAACCCATAACTTCCACACGCCAGGCCGATGCTTTACTGCTGAGCCAACCAGCCAGGGCTCTCTTCCCTTTACCACCCACTAAAATTGAACTACTAAAGGAACATTTCACTGTGATGACTATTTCATTGTTAATAATTATTGGCATGGATTATCTTTGATGTTAAAAAAAAACCCAACACTAAATTTATTGGCTATCCAGACACACTTTTTATATCTTTGAATAATTTGCGCATTTAGAAGAATGAGAGAAATTTGTCCAAGGAGCTATTAAACCCAAGCTGCAACTTTTCTTGTTTGGGCCTACCATTCAATAATTCTGCTCATAGCTCCAAGCTGGAGTGTGAATGCACAACCAGGAGTGGGTGGTTGAGTTATGGGATCCTAGATGATAGGAATAGCACTTAAGTATGTTCTTGCCAAGTTACTGGGGAAGAAACACGGGCAGAGACTTCAAAAGAAAATGTGGGGTCCTTTTACTTTATTTTAAAAAGTACAGACTCAGGCTCCCTATCTTTATCTCCCAGAGATTCCTGAACAACTCTATTATTCTCAGCTTATATTTTTTAGTCATTCCACACAACTGTGATTCATTTTACCTTCCCACTAATTACTTTGTCCCTGTCACACTGTCTAAATTTTTTGGAACTGCATTAGCACTCCTTACCCCAACTCCTCGTAATGACCACTCCCTAAGTGTGTGTGTGTGTGTGTGTGTGTGCGCGCACGCTCACGCGCACTGTAAGTTTCTGGTCTTGGATACTTCTGTGACTTTTCTCCCAATTTGATGTTTCCTATCGCCAGCCTTCCTTGAACTTCCTTCTTTCCTTGAGGTGGATGAAAGATGTTTGCTTTCCTCTCAGACTAATGCTAGGGGTAAGTAGAAAATGCCCAGCCTGACCGGGCAGTGGCACAGTGGATGGAACATTGGACTGGGATGCAGAAGATACAGTTTTGAGACCCCGAGGTCGCCAGCTTGAGCATGGGCTCGTCTGGGTTGAGCAAGGCTCACCAGCTTGAGCCCAAGGTTGCTGGCTTGAGCAAGGAGTCACTTGGTCTGCTGTAGTCCCCCGGTCAAGGCACATATGAGAAAGCAATCAATGAACAACTAAGGTGCTGCAACAAAGAATCGATGCTTCTCTTCTCTCTCCCTTCCTGGCTGTCTGTCCCTATCTGTCCCTCTCTCTGACTTTCTCTGTCTCTGTCACAAAAAAAAGAAGGAAAATGTACATTCCTTCTTAAGACTGTAAGTTGGCAAGATGGAACGACCATCTGATATGTCCTTCCTCCTTCCTTCCCACCCCTTACCCCTTGTTTGGATCACAAAACAAAAATTTTAGATAGATATACACCATTCCAGACCTTGAGAGAGACCTCTGTGGTTTTGGCCTTTCATTATCGTCTTAGAACATTTCATCAAGTGCATTATAAAGCTGTTGATTAGCAATTTGTAAATTCCAAGAAATAGTCACTTCCCCAGGTTTCTTTGTTCAATGGACTGTTTGCTGGTCTCAGACGTGCTCACAGGAAACCTATGGAAGGGAAGGTAATATTTGCTATGGTTTTTTGCAGATAGCTGAAGCTGTGGCTTGTCAGACCTCACAGAACCACAGGGCTGGGCCTGCTAAGGCATTTTTAATGTACCTTGAATGTTTCGGGTGCGTTGTAAAAGGCAGTGCACATGGGTACGTGTGTGATATGTGCATGCATGTATGTGTTTATGTGTATACATGTGTTATAAGTATATTGACTACACGTGCATTATGTGTGCATTATGTGTGCATGTGTGTGCATGTAAAGCAGAGCACTGTGCCGTTATCTGTTTTGACAGCCATCTGTGGTCCTGGGAGACATCGTGGGATCTGAATGGTGACTCTGGCCAGGGGCAAGGGCAATTTTGGCAGGATATTAATTTAAGAATAAAGATCTGAAAATCTGAGCCAAACATGTTGAAGTTTCACCCTGGAAATTAAGTACATTGTTTTGCCAAAGAGAATCATATGGGTTTTTGTTTTGTTTTGTTTTGTTTTTGCAAAATGAGTCTGGAATGGGTAATGGAAATGGACCAAGTCTTTGCCATGTTTTTTTTTAGAATTAAACAAAGCACTTTATAGATCTCAGTGTACAAAAATCTTCAAATTTCAGACGCTACATGTGTGTGTGGGGGTAATATCTGTCTACCTCAGTAGAAGGTTTCTTGTGTCATGTTTGGGCAGAGGGTTATGTAAACGGCGCTGGTTTGTGCTTCAGGGAAGGCCAAGCAGTGGTTCCCCAGCCCTGCCCTGAGGACAGCCCAGGTGCATTCCATTGTGCCTCAAGTTATACTAGAAAAAGCACAACCTACGGGTATAGATCATTTATTGTCCCACTACCTCCATCAGTGTACACCATCTCTAGCTTATGGGCAGGAGTTAAGAGAACTGGGCTTCTATTTGCATATGTGTCCATAAGACACACCTGTCCTTAAATATACCCATATGTCCATGGCCAAGAGTTTCTATTTGCCCAGTACAAATATGATCAAGGTGATTGAGACACATTCTCTCCCTGTTTGCTGGACAGTCTGCTGCTGTGTGTGCATGTGCACGCGTGCCTATTGCAGACATCTCAGAATAGGGCTCAACCGGGAGCACCCTTCCAAGGCTATGATAGGCTACAGCCATGAAACATACACCTACAGAACTTGGAAATAGGCTGCTTGGCCCCTGGTCCTTGAACAGCGCCCGCTTCTTTCTGTTGGCTTTGCCGGCTGCCTCCTTCTGTGTGTGTATGTGTGTGTGTGTGAGTGGGTGTGGTTACTGTAATTTTGAGGTTATAGAGACTTTATTGCAAGAATGAGAAAGTGGTAGCAAACTGGTATTCTTTCTGCCCACAGGAGCACAGTACAGAGGGGTCTCTTCCCCAGTCCTGTGTGATACTGGAACAGAAATTGGACAGTGAAGATATGTTTGCAGAATAAATAAAGAAATGAATGAGGAATATATGAATGGACATAGGCACTTGGTTGGGCTTGAAGAAACCAGTATTTGGAAGCAGTCTGGGCTCCTTAGAGAAAAGATAGTTGAGAAATTCTTGATTGCCAATTAGCCAAAATGAGGACACCAGGATCACACTCCCAATGAGGTCTTTATTAATTCAGGACATTTACCCTTTTTGGGTCACAGACCTCTTTTGGAATCTGATGACAACTATGAACTCTGTCTTTAGGGAGATGCACATATTGAACATATACACACAGTTTTGCAAATGATTTTAGAGAGTTCAGAGTCCCACCCTCCCACCAACTCATTCATGGCCCCCAAGTTAAGACCCATAGTTTAGATACATAGAATTTGGCAGTAAAGTGGCAGGATGGAGAAAAGACTGAGACTAGGAACTAGGAGACTTCATATAGTCCTGTATCTGCTTATAACTGGCTCTGTGCACATAATCTCACTTCTCCGGTGTCAGTTTCCTTACCTTCAGAACAAGGGGGGAAGCTTAATTGTCTCCCAAGGTTCACTGTGGAGGGGAAGAGGCAGGTACTCTCCCCCCCTCCCCCCACGGTGCCTCTGTGGGTTGCCTCCTTGATACATTGTTTCCTTTGGACTTTGGAAGGAAGCCTTCTTTCCCCACTAGGTAGGTTCCTCCCAACCCTTGCAGCGCTCATTTTAATCTAACTTGAAAATCTTCAGAGGCCATAGCTCTCTCTGGTCACCTAACTTCCTCTTCCTGGCATGGAGCTCTCAAAGATGTCACCTGGGCAGAGGCGCAGCAGGTGAGAGGCAGGCTGAGGAGGACATCGTGACACCGCCTAATCAGGTGAACAGATTTTAGTCCATTCACTTTCCTCTTTGCTTTCTCCTGGTCTGGCAATGACAGAGAAATGAACAGTTTTTGCCACCACGGGAGGAGCTTGGCAATGTGCTAGCTGACACCATTCTCTGTTCTTTGCCAGAGGTCCAAGCAGTGCTTGCTAATTCCATACTTCGCATTATATTGCAGCTTTACCATGCTTTTAAAAAATAGGAACTTTGTTTTGAAATAACTGGTGCTTTTTATGTAGCATGAACTACAAAGCAAATTACGCAAAAGGAATGTTTCAATGTCTCCAGATAAGCCAAGCATAGTAATTAAATAGTAAATGCTCTCCTGTCTCAGCTCTCATTCCTAAATGTCCATATCCCATGCTTCCAGGGATTACAATCCAACTCCAACATCCGGGGCATGTGCTCTCTTTACAACTGCTTTACTAAATGGTGCTCTAGCTGAATGTTAATGTCCTAAAATGACCAGGACAACTGGCTGTGTTTTTATATAGCCCTCCTCCTGGGCCCAAATCTGCAAAAATCTATTTCTCTGTAGCAGTATATCCTGAGCCCCACTGTGGTATAGACAAGTGACAAATAATGTCTTCAGTTCCTTTTCTATGCCTGGTCTGGCTATGAGCACATCATCTCAGTTAATCCTTATAGTTCATTTGCAGTGTCACTCAAACGTAGGCTCTCTGAGGGCAGATGGTTTTATCTGATTTGCTCACTGCTGTCCCTAGTCCCTAGAACAGTACCTGGGTGATGGTAGGCACTCCGTAAGTATTTACAGAATTTAAAGATAGTGATTGTTATTATCCCCATTTTACAGATGAGAAAGCAGAGAGTCACAGAGGTCAAACACTACTACAAGTTGCAGAACTACTTTAATAGGATCCGAAGGAATAAAGCCAGTAGGAGGAAGATACCATTTGTGTTCAAAAGGCTCTGCCTCTCGGCAAATCCTCAGAGTGGCTGCCTAGCCCACCTGTTCTTGAGATAAACACAATACCACTTAGAACAATGAAGTGGTGGTCAGTTAAAATGAAAGGGTTATCAAGGGCCTCGAATAGAGAGGAGTTTAATAACTAAGTGGAGGATGGATTCATATGATCTCACTTCTGACTGAACACTGAACGGGTAAAAGTCACAGGAAAGGCAGAAGCAAACAAAGCTAACATGAACACCACGGACCAAACCACAGCAAAGCGAAAAGCCAACACCCCCCGCCCCCCCAAGACCCCAAACCAAACCAAAACCTACAAGCTGGAACAATGGAGAGGGAGTTTCATGAGGGTTCGTTTGTTTTCTCTTCTGTGGAACACATGTGGTCCTTTTAGCCTGAGGAGCCCTTATGCTGCTTATCGGACCGTTGCAGTAGAACTAAACAATAATGCCCATTTCAAGTATAATTTTCTGTCTTGCAAACCCCAGGTTTCCTGTGTATGTATATCTTCTGCTGAGATTCACTCAGTGAGAGAGTATCACCCTTACCCTGACTTTTCTTTATTCCTTATGAATTACCAAGAAAGCCAACGTATCAGGTTTTTTTTTTTGTTTGTTTTTTAAGTTGACCAGGAGAAACATTGATGAATGGAATATTTTCTTTGGTAAACAAACACCAAACACCAACTCTAAACCAACCAAATAAATATCTTTGGTAAAGTGGGTATTAACATCTTGGTTGGAATTAATTGAAAAATTAAACTTTTGCAAGTGTTTGTTAGGATTCTTCCTTTTCTCTTTATAGCAATTGAAAAAGTAAAACTTCACAAAGGGAAGATTTTATCAAGATGTGATTTTGAGTGACTTCTAAAGTGTCTTCTCTGTGGTGGGTCTAAATGGGGGCTAACCCAATACTATCAGAGCAATAAGTTGATCAATAATCAATAATCAATATTAACAAATGATGACTAACACTAAATAATAAGTAATAAATCTTGGCATGCAGAATCCCCCAGTAAAGAAAAATCATTCCACAGTCAAAATTTCATAAGCATTAATTTCAAGTGTCAAAAAGACAAGTTGACAAGGTTGAAAATGCCCTTCATTTAAAAATACAATATCCCAAAGAATACAGAGACTCAATCAAGCTGGAAAACTGCTCTCTGTCATAAAACAAAGTTCCATAGTAAGTCATTCCGGTTGACCGAACTGAATGATTAAATTCTCAACACAATCCACTTAATTGTGGTGTGTGTCCTATCAGTTTTGTGGAGTCATTTTAACCTAAGGTGCTCCTGTGGCCGACACTAAATCAATGGCTGATTTAGAACACGCTGTTCAGAAAATGATTTAGCAACATATGATTTAAGAATAAAACCAATCCCCTCTTCAGCTGTGTTTTATAAAAAACGGCCTAGTTGCAGACCCCTTGGGGAGAGAATTGATCGCAGATCTATTATGCGAACTTGCCCTTTTTCGAGGACTGTGCTTGTCCTCAGATTAAAGCTCATTATCTTCTAGTTGAGTGCATAACACGTTGGCATGATCACTTCGTGCGTCTGCAGGAGAGACCGAACAACTGTGCCACACACTAGCTACGATCCCCTGCACATGTATTTACAACTACTTGAACAACAGTACATGAAATAGCACAGGTTTGCACTTGGTGTGGTTACATCTGAATCATTCGGACATTTTTGCTGTTTGGGAAAACAGTGGCAAGTCTAAATCACAAACAATTACCCAGGCATAAAAAAAAGTCTGCCCTGTGGCCAACAAAGTCCTATGTTCCTTCCTTGGAAATGTACTCTGAAGGGAGTATAGCCCTCATATGAGAAAATCGAAAATTGGCCTGCCCTATCTTAGGCACACTATCATGATAGAAAACCTCTAGTGGTGTGACCCTGGGGGAGTCGCTTCATCCTCCTAGGTCTGTGTCCTCCTCTGCGGAGGATGGGAAAGTTGCACAGTACATCCGCTAAGGTACAAAAGGTAAGGTGCTTTTGGGAAATGCTTACTGCTATCAATATCTAAATAAGCTACATCTCTAAAAGGGAAAAATACTGTAGACGGTTGCCTCACATGTGACCAGCTTTTAGCTTCATTTTTATAGACTTAAAGAAATGCAGGGGTCTGGGGCAATATACATAGCCTCTGCAGATCAAACCATTTCTGTTTCGATCCTGCAGATACTGCAAGTCAACAGTATAAACATCTAGGCTCATTGACGTGCAGAACGGCCATGCAAGGGAATAGAGGGGCACCAACAAAGGCGGGGGTGGGGCAGGAAGGTGAAAGTGCAGCCAGCTTAGCAGAAAAGTATGACCGTCGTCACCGATAGATTTGTATCACTGATTACATCTTCTAGCCATTCCATCTGTCTCCCTTTCAGCCCTTGACCCCCCTGCCTGCACTTTGACGGCGTTACTCAGTTTCAGGACTTGTGCCCACCAGAGAACCAGTTCTCCTCTGTGTCTCTGAACACGCACATACCGTAGTGAAGGCAGACTGGCACTAGACATTGGAAGCTACAGCAAATAAGCATTTCATTGTTCATTTCTCCTTCCTCAGCTAGGCGTGGGCAGATTTTGTTTCTGGGCATCCACGCAAAAAAGTGCATGTAGGGCCAGACCACAAACAGCTGTACCAGCTGGCCATTTTTGTGTCAAAACGGAAACACTGTCTCTGGGTTCAAGTAGACACCTGCTTTTCCTCCAGCGTGCCAGGTATTTGGGTTTGGCTTGGCGCTTTTGGATACTCAGAGCCTCCTGCCAAAGAGCTGTAACTCAGAAAGCAGATCCATTTGGTGACAAGCAACAAGATATTCCAAAATAGAAGCGCTCAGCTCTGCAGTGCTGGAGCTGTCGCTGGTTTAAAGGTATAGTAACCAAACTATACAAAATGTTAAAAGTACACTGACGGGGGGATAGGACAAATTCATTCTAGACAAGAAAACTGCCTCACCTGGGTGAGTATTGGGTGACTCAATTTCCATCCATGGTGATGGCCACTCCATCATGTGTCTGCCTCTGAGGTTCTGGCTGGATTCTGCTGGCCAGAACTTTCCCAAGCATCATCTTGGGATGTTGGGGAGCTAGATGTGACAGCTGAAACCTCAAACCACAGACCCTGCCTGTCTGCAGAAGTTCTGGAAACCTCATTGAACAATGCTTAAAGCTATTTCTGTCTCGGCAGCTGACCTTTCAATCAGTAGGTTTTTGTCACAATACCAGCAACATCTGCAGTGTGAATACAATAGATTCTGCTTGCTAATAAGCTTTCTTCTATTTGATCTCAGTTTAAGAGACTGTAAGTCTCCTAGAGTCTGTGTGTGTATGTGTCTCTGTGTGTAAGTTCTTCCTGATAACAACCTTTTGTCTTAAAAGATTGAAAATATGCGGTGACTATTTCCCCCCTTGTCCTTTATTTTTGTTGGCAATCAATGCCTGTTCCCTATCCTTGGAAAAGAAAGAAAAACTTTCCATTTGTTTCATTACCATAACCTCTTTGCTCTTGGTAAGACCTAGGGTGAGAACAGAACAAGAAGACACTATCACACAGTTGTAATTTGGTCAACCACCCGGGTACTATCGATATCCACCATTTCTACACACTCAATTTCCTCCTGGTTCTCAGGATTTTTCTTCTCTTTCCTTTTTTTCTTAGAGGGTGGCAGGAAAGTCAGTATCACAGGTAAAATGGCAAAGCAGTGAAAGAAGGTGACAAATGTTATTAAAAACAAGCACCTGAACAGTGTACAGGTCAGATTCGAAGGCACAGCTGCAAGAGGGATCAGACCAACAATATAGCAGAGGTAACTCTGTAACACAGCTACCCCGTGTACTTCCAGGGTGTTTTTCACCCATTTAGTTCTTGTGAGGTCCTTGCCCAGAACAAACGTGGATAACAGTGGAGCACAATTGTCAATTGTGTAGTTAATGCCGTAAATTAAGCATAGCACAGAAATGCAGTCTAGTTGTACTTTCCATAATGTCATGAAACCTATCACTCCGAACTCCACGGACACCACCGTGAGAGTGAGCCAGACGTTGATCAGAGAGTCGGCCACCAGGAACGCGGAGAAGAAGAGCAGGAACAAAGCACTGATGCAGGAGTTGTGCAGGGGGGCGCCCAGAGAGGAGGTGTAGCGGTCCATGAACACGAAGGAAGGGTTGAAAACAATGAACTTCACCTTGGAGGTGACAGAGAGTCTTCTCAGGGTCTCCAAGAGATCATAGAGTTCTTCTTTCTTTGTCTCCATGGTCTTGGCCACCAGAAACATTCTGGAGGCCACTACGTCGACCTCATCGTTGTACTTTTTAGAGAAGATGATGTCCTCTTGAAAATGCGAAAATTGGGGGGCTCTCAGGAAGGAATGCCTCAACATGTCTGTGAAATTTTTCTTAGGCAAGCCAGTGGACACATTGAGTTTCCGCAGGTAATTTAAATAGCTCTCAAACCAGGATATCCGCACAAACCCCTTGGTGTATTCTAGCACGTCCTCTTGCACGGTAGAGTTCCAGTACTCTATGGACTCATATATGTAAAAGCCAATCACTGGACTGTAGTTGCTGAAGTACTTTTGCTGGGCAGTAGTGTAGTCAATGGTTTGTGTCGCAGTTGCTACGATGTTACTAAGGTCTGACCCTTCACTGACCTGCAGATAGCCCATTAAGGCAAAGGAAATATAAATAAGGTAAAAGAGAACTACAAAAGGCTTGACGTAGGTGTTGGTTATCCAGTCACTGTAATAGCGTTTGAGGAAGCATACCATTAGGTGACTCTCGTAAGTGTTTGCTTCCTCGCCGTCACTTGTGTCCGTGCTGAATCTGGCTGTCAGGAGAAACCTGTACCATGCCGGCTTCTCCTGCAATACGTCGGGCTTTGGGAGTTTTCTACAGACGATACTATGCTGGTAATTGTTTTCGATGTAGCCAGTGAACACCAGGCTGGAACCATAAAAGGACAGTACATAGAGGTAGTTGAAAAGGATTGCGATACAGGAATTGCAGCAGAAAATCCTGGCTGCCTCAATGTTTGTGAAAGGGCTGGCCCCTATGCCGAAGGTGACCAGGTACATGGCAGTGGTGAGAGAGAAGGATAGCATGGAGTCTGCATAGACTGCTGCGGTTCTCTCTTTAACGTGTTGGTCTTCTTTAGTTTTCCTCCAGGCCGACAACATTTCAAAAGTCCCACATAATCCATGACCTGAGGGGGCAGAAAGAGACCAGATAATAGTTAGAAAGACTAATATCTTTGAACAGAGGAAGCGACTTGGTCATGGGAAAGGTACTGGGTCAAGGGAACTATTACCAGCCCTAATGTGACAGGTGACAGGTCAATGCCAATGATTTCTCCCAGGAAGAGAGAGGCCCGTGTTTTGGTGAGTCATAAATATTAATGGTGAGTCATCAATGTTAATGGCTAGTCAAAGGGCAGCTAGAGGAGCTAAGATCTCCATGCCCCAAGCTGGGTGGACTTTTGCCTATAGGGAGCCGAGCAGACTTGTCTCTATGTCTCTTGGGGATCATGTATATCGACAGTGTAAGTTTGTTGGTGTGGTTGGCAGAGGATCTGTTTCCCTGGGTCGGTGGAACACTCTAGAGAAGATGCCTGGCCACTCCTCATTTTGCTTGTCATTCCCACAAGTCTGGCTGGAGGTTAGCACAGAGGAAGGCACTGGGGATAGGGTTCCAAGTTACATATCGTCTCACTTAAGTCTGGCCAAGTGGAGGGCTTTAGGGGGAAAGACACTGGATTGAATTTGAGCTTTGACGGGAACCTAAATCACAGCCTTTTCTCCCCGCCCCCTTCCTAAGTATTAGTGCAGGAGGCAAAAAATCCGAGAAACAGACGGAAGAAAAAAAGTAGTAGGCACAAGCTTGAGTGAATAGGAGACATGAAAGAAGGAGCAAGAGTCCCATGAACTCTCCCTGCAGTTGATAACAATTAAAATTCAGGTTGAAGGGTTATGGCTTGTATCTTGTCTTCAGGGTTCTGTTGGACTGATTGTTATTCAAAGGTGACGAATCAAGAAAGAGGTGACTCTTCTGGTTTCTCTGCACTATTTGGCAATGGCCTCTGAGGGACAGAGCCAGATCAGTCACCCCTTTCCTTAACTACTCAGTGCCTTTGCTTCTTGGGTGGTATTCCAGTAACACCGGAATGGCAGAGGTTCGGACTCCATTCTACTTCCCGTGACCGGATCTAGCCTGGCTTCTCTCACCTCCTCTGGTTGGGGCTGGAGCCTTCCCCGATGGGCCTCCCTGGGTTTCCTGGCCACTGCAGCATTGAAGAGCCTACCAAAGTGACCCACTTTTGCTTTCAGTAACCCCTGTCTTGGCACTGGGATCAGCAGCTCTAATTTTCTTCCTCTACGCCTTGGCATAGTCAATCCTATTATTGAAGATAATAAAATCTTTACCCTGTGGTACAATCATCTTGTTTTTAAAGAAGAATTTAAAATCTCCGGCCAAGGGTAATGCTGAGTGAAGTGAGTCACTGCTATCTTGTGTACGCAATAACTGAGGCTGGTATTTGTATACCAATTGTGAAGTCTTGGCCTCAAAAACGAACGCCCATTTTAGTTATTGCAGAGGCCTTTTTTCTTAGAGGGACTTGACATTTAACTTACCGGGCATTGTTTTAAGCCACTTTTAGAGGTCAGATCCAAATTGTCAATTTGATAACTAGCACTGTGGCCCCTATGAAGTTGGAGGCACCTAAACTCCCCATACATTAAGCAAAAAATGCACTCAGTGACTGGCAGCCTGTTGTTAATTATGTTTTAGATCGTTCACACCTAGTCTCAGGAGAGAACACTATTAAGGCTATTTCCACTGTCTTGTCAGGGAGGACCAACAGACCTCCAGTTAAAAGTAACTGATCCTGACCCTGGCTGGTTGGCTCAGTGGTAGAATGTCGACCTGGCGTGGATGTCCAGGGTTCGATTCCTGGCCAGGGCACACAGGAGAAGTGCCCACCTGCTTCTCTACCCCTCCCTTTCTTGCTTCTCTCTCTCTCTCTTCTCCTCTCCTCTTGCAGCCATGGTCAATTGGAGCAAGGTGACCCCTGGCACTGAGGATGGCTCCGTGGCCTCTGCCTCAGATGCTAAAAATGGCTCTTGGTGCAACGGAGCAAGGGCTCCAGATGGGCAGAGCATCACCCCCTGGTGGGCATGCTGGGTGGATCCTGGTCAGGTGCATGCGGGAGTCTGTCTCTGCCTCCCCTCCTCTCATTAAAAAAAAAGAAGAAAAAAGAAAAAGTAACTGATCCCTTGACAGTGAAATTACAAGCAGGATTAATATCTTGGAGACATCGCACCCTGACCATTTTATTTAGGCTACATGGGATATGTTCTAATGGGCAAAACACAATTTAGTTTCACTGAAAATGGCAATGGAAGATTTTTACAGTATTTAATTGTTATATGATGTTATATTGAATGGGACACTTGAAACCATGTCAACACAATAAATTAAATAAGAAATGATGACATCAGATCATTTACAGCAAAATGGTGGAATCTTGACAACATTATACGGAGTGAAATAAGTAAATCAGAAAAAAACAAGAACTACATGATTCCATACATTGGTGGAACATAAAAACGAGACTAAGAGACATGGACAAGAGTGTGGTGGTTACCAGGGGTGGGGGGAGGAAGGACATGGGAGGGAGGGAGGGAGAGAGTTAGGGGGAGGGGGAGGGGCACAGAGAACTAGATAGAGGGTGGCGGAGGACAATCTGACTTTGGGCGAGGGGTATGCAACATAGTTTAATGACAAAATAACCTGGACATGTTTTCTTTGAATATATGTACCCTGATTTATTAATGTCATCCCATTACCATTAATAAAAATTTATTAAAAAAAATTTAAAAAAGAAATTACAAGCCATCTTAAACATTAAAAGAAAAAATGTTTTAAAGCAGAGCTTTACTACTGAACCATTAAATGCGGTGAGAAAATAAGGATCCACAGAGAAGGGTTTGAATTAGCCACATAGTAGCATTGAAATTAAATCTGCTTTGCAGTCCTTTTAAAAAATTGGTGTAATGTTTTATAATGACATTATCTGACCCAGATTGAAAAATACAATAGGAATCCATTTCTTTACCTTGCTGTGGAATAATCTTAGAAGCTAACTGAGAAGAGAAATTTGAATTAATGGAAGAAAAGGTGAGGCTTGAGAGTCCAGAATGAAAATAAAGCCAGGGAAAGGTGGAAGTAGGTGGTGTGCTTGTCTCTTGAATTCTGCTTCTGTATTTTAAATGCCTTGTGTGATGGTTTATTTTTATTGACTCTTAACTCTTTTTGCATCTGCTCTTGGTTCTGGGGGCAGTTCCAGAGAGAATTCTGATCTTATTCTCAGTGGCTTTTGGGAACTGTGCCTGCCCTTTGTTGCTCTTGCTATGGGGTGTGCGTGCACACACTGCCAGAGGGCAGAGAAGGAGGCCCTGGGAAAGAATCTCTTCTACCCATTGCTCAGCAGCTGATGCTAGTTATCCTCAACCCCGCCCCCATTCCTGATAGGCCAGGACTGTTGTTTCTCAAGCCACGCTTCACTAACAGACGCCTTTACCTTAAACCCTGAGCTGGAGTTGTACAGTGTCTTGGAAGAGCTCCTTGGGTTTCAGGCAGACACCATTGCTGGGCCTCCCTCCTGAAGCTGCCAGTCAGGGCAGGCAAAACTGCGGGCATTAGACCTGACTCACAGCTGGTCATTTATGTGGAAGAGGTCGGGCTATTACCCTAAAGGAAAGCTGGAATGTAAGGCCCCGTTTCCTGGCCTGTACTCAAGGGGAGACATATTCCCAGGCCCTAGGACCTGAGGGATGCCTGCTCTACCCGTGATTATACCCACACTCCCTTTGGTTTCAGCGGCCTTCACGGGTATCCTTTTAAATGCAAACCCCTCTGGGGCGATGATCTAAGGAGGCAGCTTCCCCTGGGTCTGGGGAATGGAACAGAGAATAGGGAGGAGGCAGGAAGGTGGGTTTCACAGGGATGGACTCCATACCCTTTCCTCCAGCCTGCCCAGGCCTTGTCCTTTAAAGCTGTTTCCGAACTTGGGCCAGCGGAAATGAAGGAAAGGCAGGGAAGAAGATTCAGACAGGCTCTGTTCCTCTCCTTTCCCCTCCCCCTCCTTTGGCATCACCATCATCCATCACTCTCTTAACTTGGGGCTGAGGTGGCCACGCCTTAGAGATGTAGGCGAAGAGATATACCGCATGTGGACTAGAGACCTTTCCAGTTGGCTATTGTTTTCCCCATGTTTAAAAGGGGTTTTAAAAGCAAAAGTATTGCCATCTGCTTTGAACTTTAGTCATTACATTTTCTATATGAAGATGGAGCTCTATAAGCTTCCCTATTAAATCTGGCCAAGGGGACTTTGTCATTAGCACAAAGCATCACTTTGGCAAGGGACCATTTTCCATCTTCAGTGTTCATGAGGACTCCCTGGCAGCAGCGTTCATGCGGAAATCTACTTAAACGGGAAGTTCCCAATAGATTTAGCCCATGTTGACCAGAGACCCTGCAGCAGTAGGGGGAGCCAGGGCTCATCATCAGACGGGCAGGTCCATGGCTCACTGAGATTGTATCACAGAGAGCATGCCGGGAACTGACCAATATCCCAGGCCATTCCTGCTTACAGTCACAGTATTTAAGCCTGAACAGTTGCCAAAGGGAACTGTTAAACAACACATACTGATGCTATCAAATTCTGAAATAAAGAAGCTTTTAAAGTATTCATGTGTCTTCTAAGACCACATCCAAGATATTGGTTTTTATTTTGATTCATTGCATTTCTGTATAGGTAGCTACATGCATATCAGTATGTGTCAAGACACACACATGGGTCCAAGTTCTAATTATTCATGAGTGAATGCTTTGAAGGCAACATGGGCTTTGAGCCAGGCCCTGGGATAAGGACAGTAGACCTAGTTGTTCACCAACATTCGGACACAATTTGTACTAGGAACACAGTTTAAATTTTATTAGCAATAGACTTTGGGATTGTCATCTAGTAAAGTCAAATACTAAAGGATTTAGGCTAATAGTTTTTCTTCTTTTCAAAAGAATTTGATATCTTTATGTGCAGTTAACTTTCAGGTTTTAGAGCCAATGAAGAGAAAAAGCAGCACAGATGACAAATAACACTAATGGTGGAAAAATTTCAACTGGCTAAACCTCCAGTCACTTAGGGTGCATTTCAGGAACACTCAGATTAAACCTCGCTCTCGGCCAGACCGTTTGCTGGGCCCTGACCAAAGCCTTCAGGGCTGTTTATAAGCCACTGACGTAAGGATTACGCTAAGAAATACTTGAGAGGGAACCTAACTTTACCCCGTTGATATAATTCTGCAAAGTTGTTCAGAAAGTGAATCATCTTTTCAATGTATTTTATGGTTTTGCTATCAGAGGTGGTCTGGGTGATTTGTGTATTTTTTGGTCAATGAACAATCGCAGGCAAACTGATCTAATCTGTACATCTGGATTCTGTGGGGCAGGTTGTTCTGTAGGCCCAGACTCTCCCGCCTTCCCTACACTCAGCCATAGCACAGGAGCCCATCCTTCAGGTACTCCTCCGGTTCGAACCCTTCCCCTGCCAGCAGGGTTTCCTCACCCTGACTGCCTAAAAGTAAGGGATGGCTGAGAAGACAAGGGCAGGAAATGGGATGGTTTGCTGATTTCAGTTTCAATGTGGAAATAAAATGACGACATTCTTCCAGAAAATCAAGAGAATATCACAATGGCATGAGCAAAATCTGCTTAAAACATATTTTATTCTTAGATGAGCTTTCCTAAGTAGCTCATGTTTATAAAATGTTTTTCTTTGACTGACATCCACATAAATTTATGATTTTGAGGTGTTTTTTTTTTTTTTGAAGAAATTTAACGTGTAGATATGTCTGGGTTGAGTAACATCTGTTTTCAGGGGAAAGTTCATTGATTGGGTTACATTTACACTTTGCCAGTTATAAACATTTACTTTTTATGCTGACTTGTTTGGTTTATCACAACCTGTTCTGTTTCACAGTTAAGAGTGGGAGTAAAGGCATCCTCTGCTTAAGTTGACAAATGCTCACATCAGGACAGAAACGCTCTTTTTCAACTCTACCAGAGACCTGTGGGATTTTGGTTATTCTACTCGCCGAACTGGGTTCTAATCTGAGAAATGATTTTCCTTCACTAAGGAGCTGCAAATAAGAGTCCAAGAAATGAATGTGCTAATAGCTCTTCCTTGTTTAAAGATAAGGTATTTAGACTCTGTGTGTGGGTGGCACTATATAAAATTGGTGTGTACAAATGTGGCCCATAATACATGCTATGGTCATTGTGTGATATATCTTTTCATATAGAAGACATATGGAATATATAAACATATGTATGTATGTCTTACCCTATTCAAACATGTTCTAGTGTGTGAATATGTACTGTATGATAACTACATAAGTATATAGTATTTATATTCAAACGTTCAAACTATATACACTAATAAGATGTCATAAACACATAAAATACATCTTTATACATACATGAACTCATATTGCATATGTGACATATAATATACATTATGCACGCAGATGACACACCTACACCTACAGTGAATAACAGGCTGATGTGAGATTATTTTACTGGCATGGAAAAGACCTGCTGGCACTGCAACCCCAGTCACTGCCGAGCAAGGGCTAGAAGCCTTCCTTAGGTTCCGCCTACCTTTTGGTTCTTGGCTGCTGAAGCACCCTAGGTGAAATGCAGGGTTTCCTTAACAATGTTTGTGAATCTACTTGTGTTGTGAACTCCTGCAGACCCATCTGATCATGACTATCAGGCTCAGGAGGGACTTTCTGAGATGTCAGTCCAAATCGCAGCAGCAAATGAGGCGTTTCTCCTCGTGGTTTAACTTTTACGCACTCAGTGTCCTGCTGTTGTCTCCTGCTGCCTGGCCCTCGTGGACTCCACAGCTCCCCCACGCCCTGAAGTAGGGTGGCCAGACCAGCGGAGTATACCTGGGGAGGCCTGGGTCAAAAGGGAGACGCTTTTGCATTCCTCTACCTCACTGAGCTCTGTCTTCCTAGACCCACAACCCTAGTTCTGTACTTGGCTTCCTTTATGGTTAAGAATAGAAGAATCAAATGTATTCTGTTCCATCTCCCCAAACCTGTTTCTCACTCCCCGCCCCTTACTGTGATGGAGCATAAGAATATGAGGCTGAGAACTAGCCACAAAACCAGATTACACACTCTCCTATAGATCAGTCTCTCAGTGACCGCAGACCATTACAGATAAGATTTTCAGGGAAAAAAGCATGCAATGACTGTATTTTAAACCAGATGTTAACTGGTAAAAATTGGAACAACAAAACTTTAATAAACCATTTTTTCCCTAGAATCCACTGAACCTATTAGTGATTTATATCTAAGCAGAGTATTTCTACAACACTCTAATATACTTCTCTTTCATCATGTACATTGTCATATTGTTGCAAACGATAGACTTCTACATAATGTATTAGGTTGAACCATAAGAAATTACCACTTTTGTAGTTCAAAAATGATCGCATATCAGTATCAATTTTGTTGGCAATTTCCTATGGTTTGGACTTTATTATTATTGGCTGACCCCCCCCCAGTGTTTCTCATGACTTTAGACATATACCAGAATACTCATCAAGAAAGCAAAACCTTTCATGTTTACTTAAATTTAAGAGCAAAACTAACTGAGCTGCAGTTTCTCATTTAGAACTACATTTCTTGAGCGAGAACTTTGACCCCTTGGCAAGCTTGAGCTCCATACACTGCATCACATTCCAGGTGGCAGCAAATGAGAACAAATTCTTAGGGAACTGAACCTGATCTGGTTTCTGCTGAATACAGATCATCTTAGAACGAATATCTGAAAGAAGCCCAACATCCCTGCTATTATTTTCCTCCTAGCACTCAATCACATCCTTTCTTGTTTCCACCCTTGAATATGAGTGGCCTGGCTGGATAATTCAGAAGATCTGGCATTTGACCTTCTCAAAATCCCAAACATTTGCTAGGACTTAAAGAATATATATATTTTTTTGTCTCATCCAAGCTTTGCAAGTCCTATATCTTGATCAATGCAAAGCAACCCTTGTAAATTAGATTACTGCATATAAACTAATAACCAAACTAACTTTCACCACAGGTTAAACTCCTCTCTTTCCACTGGTTACAATACACATGAAGCAACAAACCTTCCAGATGAAGAAGGAAGAAAACCTTCCTCTGTTCCCTTCTCTATTCTCCAACACCCCACTCTTCCTGATTTGTGTCTGATCAGCAAAGCTGTGGAAGTATTAAGCCTGTGAGGAGAGCTTGCCTCTACAAAATCTATGCCAATTTTTTAAAATCATACGCAACTGTAGGAAAATGGTGTAAATCCTCATCCTTTAAAGGAAATTCCATAATGGCTTAAAATGATGAGTATCATATATTTTCAAATGGCAGTTCCAATACCTTAATACCTGCTATCAATATAGTTTGGAAATAAAGGCTATTATTTTATGCATAAGGGGTATGGATGAAATAAACTCCTCTCCAAATTACAGTAACTAAAACATGTCAATGAGCATTATAATACTGTAGACCTTTAAGGATTTCAGCTCTAAATAAACTGATCTGACTCATATGGACAGGGACTTTGCCAGAAGTGGGATTGTCTAATATGCATGCCACTGATTAAAAACATTCTAAATCATGATGTATCTATGCTTACATCATTGCCAAAATGAATCATCTGTGTAGGATATAGTCTTATTGCCAGAGATGTCACGTATCGTCTTGGCTAGAAACACATAGTCACATCCCATTATGGTGAACTCTCAGAGTTTATCCAAATTCTTTCCTATTTTGGAATTTTGTCAGGTTAATACGGCTTAACACACGTGGTCTTAAAATTTTCCATTCTAAATCTACTGCCATTTTGGCATTTGGCTGAGTTTGGCCTTATGTGACCGGCATCACACTGAGAATGTTTAGTTTCTTGAATTTAAAATCTCTAATGTTTATCACATTATAGACCTTTTGTCAGCTAAGGAAATGTCTGTCCTAGAGACTTTTATCTAGGCTCCTTTTCCTTCTCAATGAGGCCACATATTTTTAACTTTTATTTGATGTTGTATTTAGATTAAAAAAAATCAAGAGATTTTGCTTAAATCTGCTTAGTTTAAGCACAGCCATTTAGTGTCATGGCCAGGCAATTTTTAAAAAAACCAGACAGTTTATTGACTCAGTGCAAAACCATTAGCATTGTATTTCTTCTTGGTCATTTGAAATATTTATTGGCATTTGAGGACTGGTCATCAAAAAACTCAGAATTTAACCCTGGCCCTGAGTGCAACATTTTCAAATGTGCTACTGCTTATATTTTATTTTACAATCAGACTCGGATAGTGAAGAGTTTATCTAGGACATACAGAAGGACAACGACCATCCTAAATCCAGGCACTGTTGGCTTTACGAGCATATTAAGCACCCATTACATGGTGCGGAGTATTTATTGCAAATGGGCCTTTAACTACTAAACGGCGTAGCTTCCTTTCATGTTGTGACTAAGTAATTTCAGATTTCTTTGGGCTGAAAATGTACAGGAAGGTTGCATACCGACCGTTAGCAGGGAAAACTGCCATCAAATCAATGCCTGGAACATTCCTCACAAATTGCAAACAAGGGAGTAACGGGCACCTGCAGTGCTTGGCCCCTTTCATCGCAAATGCCAGATTTTTCTCAATTGAACTCTGACGTCAGGTGCAGTGAAACAGTCTCTGCAGAGCTGTGACACTACTATTTCTGGATTTGTTCTTTGAAGATACTCCCCTGCCAACTACATCTTTCCATCTCGTACCTCCTTCCCTGCTCCAGTACTATCTGGTATATTCCTTTCTGTGTTGACTTTTACTTACAACATTTAAAACCTTTCTAAAAAAGTACAAAAAATAAGTTTTAAGAAATTTTAAATACTGGATGTCTTTTGCTTAATAAAGTTAATGTAAAGACGTTTTTGAATAGTTCATTTAATTTTACTTAGGGAAACTGATTTTGGGGTGAAATTAATTTTAAGAAGTTTTGAAGATGACTCTTCTATTTGACTTAAAGATTAATATTAAGAAGTGCTAAATATTGTAAGTTTATTTGACTTAGTGCAATTCATTTTTAGGGGGTTTTAGATGTTGTATCATACTTCGAGCTCACTGGTAACTCCCCAGAGTGTCATAAAACCAGAAACAATAGTCCTGTTTCCAGTTATGACCCTTTTTTCTTCACCTTCTGAATCTTACTGCCTTCCTTCAGTTTCCCACCCTTTTCTTATTCCTGTTTATCCCGCCCCCTGCAAAAACAATACAACAGCAAAACCCCACTATTTCTAAAATGAAAAGTTAAAATACAAAACAAAACAAAACACCCAAGCCTGTGACTAATCAATCATGAGCAAAACATCTTAATTTTAATCTTGGCACAAGCCTCTGTGGAAGCTGCTAAGACACTGTCTGTCCTTCCTGTATTTCCCAGTCAACCCACATCGTCTTGGGGTTATTTCCAAGAGGCAGATGACGCTGCCTTCTTAACAGACCGGAGTCAGAGGAAATACAGCGAGCGCCTCCTTCTCAACTGTGTTTAGCAGTGATAAGTAAACCGACCTGGTAAATCCGCACTCGCTCAGGCTCTGCACAGAGCCCCGCTTCCCCACAAAGGCTACCGGTCCATGTTCATTGGCGCGGTTGAAATCCCCACAGGCCACATAGCGCACAGGGCAGAGTGTAATTCTGCGGCCCCGCCAGCCTGCTTGCTTATCACTTAACCATGATGCAGCTGCGGTTCCCCAAGGAGACTTTTCTTTTCTTTCTGCCCCCCCCCCCCGGCAGACGGCATACTAATGAAGTCCACCATGGTTCCTTCTGAGCCAACGAAAAGTGCTGCTTCATTTGTCACGTCAGTATCTGATTCCAAATGACATTTTAATTTTCCTAAAGGAATTGATGAGAAGTTCCCACAGCAGAGGAGGAAAGCTAACGGTTTGAATCCTTGGCCCGTGAGAACTCTGCCATGGGGCGTGCTGGGCGTGCCAGCTCCAGTGCCCGAGGCACAGAGTGACTGCTGTTATGTTCAGACTGCTCTGCCTTTGTATTGAGCATTAGCTCTATAGGGGAATTTCCTGCAGCCCCCAAGAGGGAATATAGTAGGATTCTCACACCATCATTTTAAATCATCCTCCTAAGTTCATAGCAAGGACAGGAAGCGTTTCCCTCTGTTTATGTCTCACTTGTTGCTTTGAAAGTTCTTGTACGTTTATTTATGTCCGTTTGTGTCACGCGCACAGCCACTCTATCTACAGGGTGGGGAAACGGGGTGGCAGACACTGTCAGGGTTCAATGTGTGTGCCCTCCTACTCACATCCTGGAGCTCACAGATGGCTCCTTACTACACATTTCACACGGTCACTCCTGGCAGGCATCCCCAAACTACGGCCCGCGGGCCGCATGTGGCCACCTGAAACCATTTATAGAGCTCCCGCCGCACTTCCGGAAGGGGCACCTCTTTCACTGGTGGTCAGTGAGAGGAGCACTGTATGTGGCGGCCCTCCAACGGTCTGAGGGACAGTGAACTGGGCCCCTGTGTAAAAAGTTTGGGGACCCCTGCTCCAGGGATTCCTCCAGCCGCAGGACTGTGCTCTCTTTCCTGGGCAGTGCTAGGGTGTTAACAACCCTGGGGAGAGCCCTCAGTGAGTCCTACCAGCTTCCCCAGGCCTGAAGGAGGGCCCCTCCATGGAGTGTTCTACGAGGTCTCCCAAAGGTCTCCAGCAGGATTGAACCACAGGTGCCCGCAGCAGTACCCTGCTCATTCACAGGCCCTGAATGGCCTTCCTTCCCTGTCAGGTTCTTATTTCCACATAAACTACTTGCATCTAAACCATTGTCTCAGGGTCTGTTTTTAGGAACACTCAACCGAAGACACTACGGCATCAAGATTGACATCTGCTAAATGCCACACAGCTGCTTAATGGAGGACCAGGGCTGGAACCCAGGAGTTGGGACTTTGGGCACTTTTATCAGATAAGGTCGCTTCCTGCTGACCACCAGCACTTTATACAATTGGTCCCAGGACTTCTGGGCAAAAGGGAGATACTAAAAATGAAACAAAGTCATTAGATGGCCTTTTAGAAACCCAGTCACCATTACCAGCAGGAGGAACCAGAAAAATGAAGGGCAGTAATTACCTAGCACGACGAAAGGGACTCCCAGGAAGATGGAATTGTATTTCCCACCGGTAAGGTTGATGATCCCGGCTGCAGTGAGAGTGGCCAGGCTTATGGTCACCAACCCGAGCAGGCCGAGCCAGGGTTTGCTGCGGACGCAGTCCTGCATGGAGCAGCACAGGATGGCCATGGTGACCACCAGGATCAGGCTGGTGAGCAGGTAGCGTTCTGATACTCGGCTGGTCTTCTGGAAATCTTCCCTCAGGGAGGTGGACGTGTAAGGATACATTTTGACTTTGCTGTTGGATTTCTGGAATAGTCGGATAGTGTCACAGAAGCTGGACTCCCACCTCTCAGCCACCATATCATTGAGACTGTTGATTGACTGCAGGTAGTAGGTGAGCTGGACGGCTTCTGCGGATTTGACCCTGTCCTTGCTGTGCACGGTGACACCTCCGAGCTGGTGCCCGTTGTACACAGCCCTCCCGTTCTTCAAGTGAGTGATCGGGTATGTGATAGCAAAATTGGTCCGGTTGTTGGCCCGAGCATTCTTCAGCTCCTGCAGAACGTGCACTATGTCATCCACGATGCAAGTCTTATCGTTATTCAGGACACATATGTGGGCGAACGTGTAATTGAAACCAGGTCTTGGGACCTGGATCTTGGTCACAGCAGTATGCAACTATGGGGAAAAAAGTGAAAGCGTTTATTACCAAAAAGAAGACATCAATAAGTGATGTTGGCTCTATGGATTCAAATATCTGTGTTTAAGGGGTGGAGGGTCATTCATGCGGTCTCTAAGCTAGAGTTCAAATTCAGTGTTATAACCTTACATCAGAAGTTGGTAGCAAGGATGCAAAGCACACATCTGACTAGTGGTTTGAGGGTAGTCCCTGGACCAGCAGCATCAGCCAACCTGGGAACTTGCCAGAAAGGAAAATGTTCAGCTGCCCCCTGCCCCAACGTCAGATCTGAAAAATCAGGACCTCTGGGGGTGGGGCCTAGACATAGAGTTTTCACAACCCCTCCCAGAGATTTGGGCCTTGCTAACACTTGAAAAGTGCTGGGCTAAAATAAAGTACCAGCATTGTTTGCACAAGCCGTGCTTCCTTATTTGTGACTCAAGTGGTGTATAAATGTCTGAAAACGTCACATAGGTCCACAGTTGCGTCTCTCTCTCTCCTGACACTGTGAAGTCCAAAGTGAACGAAGGTAAGGTTCTGGCCCACAGGTCCCCCATCCCCTGCTTTGTAGGCTAGTCCACGATTTCCCCATCCAATCTAATCACCCTGTGCCATAAAAGCCAAGCGTCCACCTTGAGGGCCCTCCCAGTCTCTGACTTTCCTTGTCTGCTTATATGGGAAGGGAGCTGTAGCTGCAAGAGCCTGGCTGGGATCCACGGGAATGATGCTAATGGCGCGCAGTGGCATGCACTGTATACACGTCTCCCTCCATCAGATTTGCTATGTGGTGTCTGCGCGCTTGCTATCAGAGCGCACTAGGAAACACACACACTCACTTAGCCCCTATGACGTGCCAGGCACGGTTCTAGGCCCTTTCTACAGATTATTTCATTTAATCCTTACAAGAAACTGTGACTTACAGGTACTAGCCTCATTTGATAGGCGAGGAAACTGAGACACAGAGAAGCCAAGTCACGTGCCCAAGGTCACAAACACAGTAAGTCATGGTGAGCTGAGCTATGCCAGGCAGCCTGGCTCCAGAATCGGCACTCCTGGCCCCTCACAGTACACATCTAGGTTGGCAATGCCTGCAGGTGAGTGAAGGGTCTTGCTAGCAGCTAATTCCTGAATTTGTGCTTTCACTGTCCTACCCCTTAAAAAATCCCAGGTGCTCAAGTTCAGATACATAGGAGTACGTGTGCTCACCAGTCTAAGGTGAGGAAATAAGGTCTTCTGTCTGTGAATTGTGGCCAGTGTTCAATATCAGGCCAGTGGTTGATGTGCAGTTGAGTGTTAAGCGAATGGATGCCTGCAGGACGACGCCTGCACTGAGTGGGCCCTCCCAAGAGCAGGGGCAGCCATTATCGCATGTCTGATGACTGAGGAAGAGCACTTCAGATGTAAAGGGAATAAAGCGTAATGTCCAAAATTGCCATACTGTGTCTCTGGCATTATAACCTGTAACCTTCTGAGCATCTCCATAACCCTGATAGATTTTCTCTTAAATTTGTTCTAGATGGATTATTTTCTAAGACATTTGGCTGTGCGTGTGCCAGGGTGGGTGGGATATTTATTATGCTTTTTGAAAATGTCTGAGGGGTACCAGCTGTCAAAGTCCTTCAGTTAGCACAGAACATGAGTTAATCCTAATGCTCAGCGCCCCTCCCCCAATTCCTCTCATGGGCACCAACCCTCCGGTTCAGGAAATAATTCATCGTATTGTGTTTGGCTGAAATATTTTGCGTTTATTCCTTGTCGCTGTCTCTGTCTCTCTCTCCCCTAGAGATACCCAGGAGACTCATTTCACAAAACTCTAACCGTATGCTAAATATTTGTTTTGAGATTAATGATGAGCAAAATATCGTCAGTGGGTTTCAACTGTGAGTGTGGTTTCATCCACTCTTCTGTAAGCATGGCCCAGTGAATTTTGATTAAAAGAACTCCTAACTACAAAAACATTCTAAAATATAACAGGTTCTTTTGGAGGAGGGAAGAACCAAGAGGAATTTCTAGGCAAGGGAGAGTTTTGATAAGAGCTAAAGAAAGACTTTGGGGAAAGATCCAGAATAAGCTAGAAAAGGAGTGGTATTAAAAGCATACATGCGTATAATATTTAGTGCATTGTTTGTTCCCATGAACAGTCTAATAAATCTCCCTTAGAGTGATTACTAAATATGTCAAGAGAAAAAGATTGCCAAAGAAGAGGGTGTTAAGCTACAGGGCTGAACCCAATTATAGCAAGGGGATATTTTCCATCCACTCTCTAAGGCGACCATGCCCTACTGGGTGGGGAGTTGTAAACTATTCAGTGACCTACCAACTCTGTTGATCTACTGCTATGACCCCCCAGGAACACTGACCATAAAAACAGACACCTTGTTAACCCTTGTACCCCCAAATCATAGGAGGGAGGCTTGGAAAATGAGAACCTTACTGAAGTTTGACAAGGAAGGTTTCTTAACTCTTAGAACCAGAGCTGCTGTGAGATGCAGCTGCTTTGAATTTCTGATGGAGAGGTGGGTAGCACATGTGCCACTTTTGCTTCTGAGTGGCATGGAGATGCTGAGTGACAAAGCAGCCAGAGAGGGGGTGTTGGTTGAGGCCACCCACCTGCAAAGAGAGTCTATAGGATAAGAGGTGAAGGATGAGAAGAGACATGGGTAAGGAGAAGTAAGACTCCCTTCTGTAACTTCTGAAATGATTCAGTTCTGATCTTCAGTTCATATGCCTACACATCAAGTATACACACAGTCTCCCCTTGGCTTCCCACACAGCCACAGGCAGACACACTGCACTTGCTACCTGGACATCAACCTGTACAGGGTTGTTTGTTTGTTTGTTTGTGTTTTTAGTGAGAGAGAAAGAGAGAAGAGAGGGAGAGAGAGAGATGAGAAATATCACTTCATTGTTGCAGTACCTTAGTTGTTCATTGATTGCTTCTCATCCATGCCTTGACCAGCGGGCTCCAGCCAAGCCAGCGACCCCTTGCTCAAGCCAATGACCTTGGGCTCAAGCCAGAGATCTTGGCGTCTTGAACCTGGGACCTCAGCATCCCAGGTTGACGTTCTATCCACTGCTCCACATCAGTAGGCCAGGGTTTTAAAATACCCTGACTTCCTTTCCTAAAACCCCCGCTCAAGACAGCAGATACATTAGTAGGTGCTCTTAGATATATTCATAGGGGATAAAGGAAGCCAGAGATCATAGGATTTCTTCTGCTTTATACTTACTTTTAATTTCTGCACTGAAAAATAAAAATAAAAAGTGATGACAAGTTAGCTTATAGGGACACCATCTTTGCCTTTAAAAGCATCTTTGTTTTTGGAGGCAGAAGGGGGAAAGAAAGACAGGAAAACATCCAAGCATGACAGTGAATTGGTGACCAAGATACCTCAGTCCACAAAATGGACAACCTCACTCCATACAAGCTTATTGTTGGGCTAGGTGAGAGGCCCTGTCCCTGCAAAAGAAAACGAGGGGGTAAATGACACAAAGTAATGGTCCTGACCCTTCATATCATCTCACTCTGTCATGTGAATCAACATAAGGTCCATGTTTCTATAACTAGGTATAGATTTGAATTATTCAGTCAACACACATTCAATATGTTATCATCAGATCTACCGTGTTGCCAAAGATAGGATAATTCCCTTGAGTCTCGGGTGCTAACACCACACTCAGCACATGAAAAAATCACATAGGAGATAAAATGTCCCAAACAATGGCAACATCCTAACCGCAGCCAATGGCAAGTGTTCTGTCCTAGCAAAAGCTAATCCTCGGTTGATCCTGATCACAATATTTTTTTATTAATATTGCATTTGCTGCCAAAGAGGCCAGAACTGAATGTTAAATGGAGGTTCATTCTAAGTTTCTGAATGAACAGTTTAAATGGTCAGCTTCTTTGTTCTCATCACCCTTCAGGTTAAGAATGATGATTAATAATAGTAACTAGCCTCTAAATACTTCCTACATGGTTTTAAAAATTTACTCAATACAAGACTCTATGGAAATGGTTAAACCATTATCCCCATTTTATAGATGGAGCAACTGAGGCCTAGAGAATGTCAAAAACTCACCTAAGATGACCCAGTAAGGAAAAGGCAGATGCAGGATTCTCAGTTAGGCCTTACTCCACAGTGAGATACTTACTTAGCCACCAGCACAACTTTAGAACCTTAGTGAGGATGAAGAGGACTTGGGAAGGATGAAGAACGGTCAGCCCACCTGGTTCAAACTACTGACTGTGGATACGATTGAGCTGTGGGACGGCCATACTTGGGGATCTGGGGCCCATTAAGAGAGACCAGAAATGATGCAAACCACCAAACCTCCTCCTTAGACAGCAACATTCCATGGCGATATTAACAGGTAAGGAAGGGGATGGGTTGAGAGCTTACTGACTTTTCTTATTCTCCATCCAGCCTCTGCAGTTGTCAAATAAAACTTTTTCAAAGGCGGGCTTGCCAAGGAATAAAGGCCCCAGGCACAATGGAACCCAGTAATGAGAAGTCTAGCTTTAAGTCTGGTTTCTACCACTTAGGCAGGAGCGTCAGTGGCCCTGGGTCTGTCACTCTACTCCTTTGGGTCTCAGCCTTTTCAGTCAAAAAGGAGGTTGGTCTAGCTGATCTTAAATCCTCTTGGTTCTGACAAAACCTAACTCTAAGCTGAGCGACATCCACAGACTCTGCAATCAGATCCTGGGTGAGAGAAAGGGAACTTTAGAAGTATCAATTTGGGATGGATTATCGCTACTTGAAGTATGCTTTTACAACACAGTGAAGTTCTTTTCAGGTCGATGACAGATCTGATAGTAGATGAAATTCAGAAAGAAAAAAACTCCAGGGTGGGGAAAACAGGGTTACTGGGAAAGAAAAAGATTCACTTCTGTGAGTGATTTCGCGTTCTGGGGAGGCACTGGCTCTTATAATCCCCTTCTGCCAGAGCCTGGGACAGCGCCAGTGTGAGCTGCTTTCACGACAGGCCAGAGTCTCATTTCCTCTCTGCCATCCTTGGCACACTCAGATCTTGCTCAGAAAACGGCAGGGGCACCTTGCAGAGGAGACTCCGGAAGGGGTCCGGGAGAAAGAAAGTGTCTGCTCTGAGAGGTGATTAACATAGGGAAAATACCAATGGGCCCAGATGATCTTTTACAATAATACCTTTAGGCTCTCTTTGTCTCTGCTTCTTGTTGAAACGGGGAAGCCCAGAGGCAGGAGGGCCACTCTGCCAGGCAGGGCAATGAATACCTCAAGCTGTCCCCCAGCCACCTCCCCTGTAACATTCGGAGGAGGTGTGGGATCCTCAGGGGGAGTCAGCTTGGTGATAGCACCTTCCTGGGCTGCCTTCCCTTCCTGTCCCCCCTTCCCACTCCCTCCCTCCAGCTGCTGTGCCCACAGCACCTGTGGCCTTAAAACGTCAAAAGGGAGATTGCTGGTTTGCCTTCGTAGCCATGTGCTCCCTAATAATTACATTCAAGGTGACACTAAATCGAAATTGCTTAAAAAATGCTTTCAAGGAATAGCTGGTTTTCACTCCCAAAGGAAATGTTTTCTTCCCTGAGCCCCTCCAAATTCCAGGTCTGGATCTGGGTCTATATTCCGCAACCGTATAGGTGGAAGAAGCGCTCTGGAGGTCCCCTCATCCAGGACACAAGAGAGTACCTTGCAGTGCACGGGTCTGGTCTGTGAAGTTCATCAATTACGCTAGCTCCCTTGGCGTCTTTGCATGATCTCACTCGCACCCACTCTCTTTCCTCTTCTTTTAATAGAACGGCATTACATCACAACACCAGAAGTTGCAAGTTGGGGACTGTCACCGTGATTCATTTGTAGTACAGCCAAAAGCAAGTTAGTCATTCCTTAATAAGTGAACAGAAATATCATTCTGCCTTTGAAACATTACATGTTCAGAGGATACGAAACTTAAGCTGTGGATGTAGCCAAACAAGTGACTGTCTATCCACAGGCTTCTGCACACGTGTGCCTAGTGTCATGCTGACCTGCAGCAGTGGCAAAAGACAAATGGGTACCTCTGTCGATAGATTGCCAGCGCAGGTCTGGGAGAGTGGAATGTTTGTTTTTCTTGCTTTAGCAGGGGGTAAACACTCTTTCTGTGGCTGCTGACACTAAGTAGCAGCCAAGAGAGCCCCACACTGTAATTCCCCAAACATGCTGTTTGTCTTTGCAGCCTTGGCTAAAAAAACAAAGACGCTTTGGAACTGAAGCAAATAAATCTGAGATTTGAGAAGCAAAGAATAGTCATGATGGAGGAAAAGGCAACTACAAGATGTCGTTGCTACTTTTGCCTGGTTCCACGTTGCTCTGGATGACAAAGAATGAATGCAGTGACCCACAGCCCTAATATGCTTTCTTTCCATAGTCTGGGAGAAAATTTCACTTGGTCTTGATTACAGAGCAATTTCCTTGATATCTTGAAGACCTGTGAAAATCTGTAAAGTTATATTTTTTGATTGGAGTGGTTATTTTTTAAACCTCACTTGACTTTCATAGTCAAACTGAAAGTCTGGTTGAGCAAGTTTTTGGGTAATGAGTTCTGATGGATAACGAGGAAAAGATGCTCTCAGAAATAGAAGAATGTTAAAGCTGATTGGCCAACAGGCAAAGTGGAGTCCGAAGGAGCCAAATGCCTGGGGAACAGGTAACAGTGGTTTTAAGATTCAGTCAGGAAACCACAAATAACTATGCAAGGAAGAGAAAAGGGCAGGATGCCAAAGTTATCTAGGAACAACCGTAGATCTGAGTGGGAAAAGCACTGAATCAGGAGTCAGAAGATTTCAATGCGAGTCCTAATTCTGGGTCTCACTGACCACATGGGTAAGAGATACATAAGAAATGAACCTTGGCCTGATCTGTGGTGGTGCAGTGGATAAAGCATCCACTTGGAATGCTGAGGTCGCTGATTTGAAACCCCAGGCTTGCGTGGTTAAGCCACATATGAGAAGCAACTACTGTGAGTTGATGCTTTCTGCTCCTCTCCCCACTGCCTCTCTCTCTCTCTCTCTCTCTCTCTCTCTCTCTCT
Source organism: Saccopteryx bilineata (assembly GCF_036850765.1). Lineage (NCBI taxonomy): Eukaryota > Metazoa > Chordata > Mammalia > Chiroptera > Emballonuridae > Saccopteryx > Saccopteryx bilineata. Next base: position 128,807,377 of record NC_089502.1, read on the forward strand.
ATCTCTCTCTCAAATCAATAAATAAGGCCCTGGTTGATTGGCTCAGTGGATACAGCATTGGCCTTGGCATGTAGATGTCCCAGGTTCGATCCCCGGTTAAGGCACACATCAGAAGTGACCATCTGCTCCACTTTCCTTTCCTCACCCTCCTCTCTCCATCTTTCCTCCCTCAGCCAGTAGCTCGATTAGTCTGATCGTTGGCCCCAGGAGCTGAGGATGGCTCAGTTGATTTGAGCATCGACCCCAGATGGGTCTTGCCAGGTGGATCCCGGTCGGGGCACATGCAAGAGTGGGTCTCTTTGTCTCCCCTCCTCTCACTTAAAAAAATTTAATAAGTAAAAGCTTTAAAAACAATGAACCTTTGAAAACATACACCATGCCAGTACCCTGCTCTCAATCCTCCAATAGTTCCCGATTGTGCTGAGAGCAAAACCCTAAGTCCTGACTGCCGCCAATAAGATGGTGCATTGCCCTCGCTGACCTCCCAAGACTCATGTCTTACCGCATCCGTGTTGCATTGCTCATCTTTCTTTTCCCTCTGCCTGCAATGGCCTTCCTCCGGAGACCCTCACTTCCCTGCTCAAGTGTAATCATCTTTCCTAACCCCTCCCCCAATGAAAAAAATAGCGCCCCCTGCCATCACCATCCTCTTTGCTTGTTTTAAGTTTTTCATGGCACCAATTATGACATTACATTATACATCTCTTTGTTTCCTTATTTGGCTGCCCTCACTAGAATATGAGCTTATTGTGCTGGATTATGTGTCTGGTCTACGACATCTCCATTACCTAGAACACTCCTGGGAACATCTACTCAGTAGTTATGGAGTGAACACATGGGTCTAATAATCTTGTAACTGAATGGGGCATGATGAGAGCCGAGTGGTGTGATGGGTGTACCTGCATTGTGTAAACTAGAGAGCTACACAAGCCAGAGTAACTGGCTTGATAATGTCGCTGTAACTTACTGCGCCCCTTCCCCATTTCATGTTGCCGTTCTCTTACCAGTGCTTTCTGGGGTTGTCTTCCAATACACTACTCATGTCGCATCCTTGATTCTGGATCAACTTTTGGGGAAATCCAAACAAAGACAATGACTTTAGGCATTTAACTCAGTTTCATTATCTGTAAAATGGGGATGAACCTGACCTCGTAGGGTCATTATGAGCATCAAGTGTGATAACATATAAAAGGTGCCTGGCCTGGCATTCATTTAGCTTTGGGTTAAACCATATGAAATTGCCATTTGTATAGGTTAAAAAGTTGTTCACCATTGGCAATTTCATGTGGTTCACCTAATCGACCTTCAATAAGGGTCTGTTTTTTTCCCCCTTCCTAGCCCCTCCTCCTTTGGAAGAGTCCATCAAAACTATAGATTTGCAGTGGGTATCAGACAATTTTATTTGGTTTCCAAGGGATGATCTGGAGATACCACACAGGCTTTTAGGAAAGAGACAACAGTGTCAAGCTAGAAAAGATTTCACATTATCCACTTATTCCCTTTTCCACAAGCAAAAAAAAAAAAAAAAAAAAAAAAGACAGCAAATACTGTGGGCATGTGCCCTTGCTTGTGACTCTAATTCACACCTGTAACAGCTTCAGCTTGAGAAAGAGAGAAATGCCAAGTAGTTCATATTCCTGAGATATTTGAAACTGTAAATAAATAACAATGTTAGCTCTACACAATTATGAACAAGTGTCTCCATCAAAAAAAAAGCTCCTTGGCAATTATTTTTACTTCAATGGATTTACTAAATTTCTAATGGGCACTGAACTTGCAAACAATGAAAATTAAGACTGATCAAAGAAGAAACAGAAGGAACTTCCACCTAATGACATAAAACGGCACTCCTGAATGATGGACCAGTTTTACAAGAATGAGTACTTGATGTAAATCGCAAAAGACTGTTACCCGAAAGTACATTTTTTTCCTTAGAAATAATGTTTTCTGTTTTCACGGAAAGCTACTGACCTTAAAAGTCACAGGAGTGTCTCAGCCACTGCCTCCTCCCAGATCTGAAAAGAGATCTTATAGAGCAAGTTCAGCTTGCTAGGGTCTTGAACCTTCTGGAAGGTGCTAAGGTTGATGAATAGTGTGGCGTGGAGAAGACAGGCTGTCTGGGCTCAACTGCAGATGTTTGACTCTGGACACTAAGCTGTTACTTAATAGCTCTCTCCTTGCCTCAGTTTCCTCATCTGTACAACTGGGGAAACAATAGTTCCTATCTTATTAGGATTGTCAGAGGATAAGTGAGAAATTGAACATAAAGTGATCAATATAGTCTTTGACACACAACAGGGACCCAGTAAAGGATTGTTAGCAAAACCAAAGTGAACAAACAAACACCAAACCATTTCTATCCTGTTTTGCCTTGTTTCCCTTAACTTTGTTTCCTCTCACCAGTACAACTTTCTCAGTTGTTTTGGAAAAATTTATTCAATGACATGTAGATGACAGATCTTGACTGAGACTGAAGAGACGATGGGGTTCATAGGATGCATCATTACAAATATTTGAAGAGAACAGCTGGCTAGTATGTGTTTAAAGGTTGGCATTCCCTAATTTAGGATAAGCTCCTAGCTTGAAACCACCTCACCTTTCCCAGGTCCGGCACCCCGTGAAATTTTCATGAGCAGCAGATTAGCTAGGGAACTCTGGAGGGAGTGAAGGATGGAAACTAGAAAGTAGTAAGTATCTACGAAGTGTTGGGGCTTTGTGCAAAGAATGCTGCATGTATCATCTCATTTAATCCTCACAGCAACTCAGGGAGGTGAACGTTACATTGCATTTGACAGGTGAGGAAGCCGAGACTCATGGGGCTTAAATCATTTGCCCACAGTCACAAATTTCATAAGTGGATGAGGCCAGATTTAAATCCTGGGCTCAGAAGATTGTTCCCTAGCGGGAGTTCCTTTGGCAAAGTAAAGACTTTACCCCCCTTTTATCTCTCTGCTTTGGCCGTCTGGATATTGGTAAACTGGTTTTGGGTATTAGGCTTGAGCATGGTTAAGTCACAGCACGAGATGTTAGCAGCAGTTATGAATGAAAAGTGGTGATGACGTAGCAAAGTCAAGGCTCACACATTACAAAAGAGCCTAGCTAGGAGAAGCAGCAAGACTCTTCCCTATACTGAATAGTGAGGCCCAGCAAATGCCAGATAGCTGTGACAGAGGCCTCAGAGAGAAGCCACAACCCTATTACCAATGACAAGCACGCGCAACCAGCTGGAGATGAGGAAAACAGATGTGCGAAGAGATAAGACTTTCATCAGTCCAAAGAGCATCCTTTGCATCTTGTATGTTTCGTATGACTTCCCCATCTCACTCACACACATACACACACAGAAGAGAAAAGAAAAAACACTTTATAGGGCGTATTCGTGAAAAGGGCTGGCAATTTGGGGGTTTATTTTAAAATATCAAATTGCACTTGGGGGAGCTACAGGATTTGGATATTTCCCCCCCCAAGGCAGTTTAACCTTAGAATATATCTGCTCTATAAAGACAGAGATTGCTTCATTCCATCCTGTATTCCTGACACAGAGGAGGCCCAACAAAGATGCACTAACTGAGAACCTTCAATGTTTATTCCTTCTTGCTGATTTATATTTTCTCTGGTGACATTGAATGATATTTCATTTTTACCCAAAGGGTACTGTGCTACATGCATATCATTTCCATCTTAAGTAAACAGATGACATTGAGTTTAGTCCTGTAGTTTATACACTGCAGACAAATGGCTGATCTCATTAGACAAATGGCATGGTTAGACTATAATCCAAAAAATATAAGAGCAGAGAAACAATTTAGGAAGGAGATTGGATACTGAAATAATTATACGTTCTGCTTAATTATAGAGTCGTTTGATTTGGGGGGTTATTTGTTTGTTGGATTTTTTTTGTTGGAGGGGGAATGTTTTTTAAAAATACAGAAAAGTTTAGGGTCTGGATGGTGGCTCAGTGGATAGAGCATCAGTCCAGCATATGGATGTCCCAGGTTCGATCCCAGGTCAGGGCCCACAAGAGAAATGACCATCTCCTTTCCCTTTCCTCCCCCTTCTCTCCCTCTTCTTCTCCCACAGCAGTGGCTCATTTGGTTCAAGTATTGGTCCCGGGCACTGAGGATAGCTCGGTTGGTCCAAGAGTTGGCCTCAGATGCTAAAACTAGCTCAGTACTTGAGCATTGGCCCCAGACAGGGTTGCCAGGTGGATCCTGGTTAGGGCACATGTGAAAGTCTGTCTCACTGTCTCCCCTCTTCTCAAATAAAAAAATAAACTATTTAAAAAATACAGAAAAGTTTAGAAACTAAAATAAAAATGCCAAGTACCTATAGCCAATTTCAGATATATTTGAAGATTTTGCCTGCAGTTAATGCTGTTGATGGTGGAATGCTCATGCAATTTATCGTCCAAGCTGGAACACTTTTGAGAATGCAAGAGGGCACTATCCATTTCACAGGCACACCAGGTATAAAGTGGGACCATCACAAGCAAAACAGGATGCTCTCCCTAATTATGGCTGTTCCAGAGGATGGGAACACAGATGTGACTTCATCCGTGTATGCCTCATGGTGGGCACAAAATGGCAGTCCTTTGGTCACTGCTGATGGGACCTTGACTATGGCAGGTGATGCTATGTTGTCATCATACGGGTCCCCAGGAAAGGAATCTGTAAAAACTTCCACGTCTGTTTCCAACCACATCTAACCTTCTTCCATTGCAACTTCCTTCTTCACCAAGGCTCTGATGTTCTACGGGATTCAGCTCTTACGTAGCCCAGTTTTGTTCAGTACTGCAGAGGTGTACTGAATCCACAGTCCCCTCAGAACATCCCACCGACCTGCTCTGAGTGCACTGGACCTACTGGAATGGACAGATGGCTTCCATTTGGTTGTCTCATTGACATGTGGCTTCACCCAACCAGGAGCAAAGATTGCTTTCATGTCCAAAGGTGTCACTCTGGGTGATTCTATCTTGCTTTAATGCTGACAGTGCCTCACAGAATTGGTGGATGAGTTTTTCAAGGTTTGCAGATGCGAAATCTGTGATGGGTGTCAGACAGGTGGTAGGCGGCAGGCCAGAGAATTTCTGCTTTGTTTTGGGAGTTAGAGGTCATGCAAAGAAAATCTTTTGCATTTCATCACCAGTTATAGCAATGAGCCGTTTACTCAACATGTAATAAGTGTCTACACTATGCTGGACATTAATATAAGCCCCAAGGAAATTAAAAAACACTATGGCACAGTTTTTCCCTCAAGAAACTTAGAGTCTAAGGGACTTAGGTGGATTCTCAGAATTGGTTCGTACAGATGAAACACAAAGTGAAGTCAAGGGTTATAGGTCTATGATAGGAGCAGGTAAAGGGTATGACAGGGATAGAGGCAATCTAGCCTGTTTATGTGCATGTGCATGTGTACATGCGTGTGTGTGCATGTTTATGTGGCAGCAGCGGGTGCAAGGAAATACAGAGCTAGAGAGGAGACCAGGGCCAGATTAGGGAGGATCTTCCCATTCAATGAATACAGGGGTGGGCAAAAGTAGAGTTACAGTTGTGAGTACGTGAAACACTTTATTCTTGTAATTTAGTAATTATTGTATTGTTTTCCATATGAACAACTGTAAACCTCCTTTTGCCCACTCTGGTATTTATTAGTAACTATTAGCAAATCTTATGTCAAGCCATGGGAACAAGACAGATGTGGCCTGCCCTCACGGCACATTCAAACTTGGGGAGATGCTGACAAGCAAGCAGGCAATTACAAAATCTGCAGGGTTCTAAGATGGGAGATGTACTGGATATTGAGGGAAGGGAACCTACACCAACCCTGTAGACACAAGGGAAGACTTCTTGAAAGAAACACCTTCTAAATGGCACCTGAAGAATGAGGAGATGTTAACCACGGGCAGAGGCTTGGCATGGGGGTATGGAACTGGCGGAGAAAGTATAGCAGGCAGACATTACAACGTAGGCAAAATCCCAGAAGCACAAAACAGATGTCAGGGGAAACGGAAGGGATTCAGGCTAGTGGAAGAACTGAGAGGCAGGCAAGGTCCAAATCACACAAGGCCTTGTCTGCTGAACTTAGAAGACAGGCTTTGTCCTGTGGGCAACTGGGGGCCAGTGAAGGGTTTCAAACAAGGGGTGAGGTGATCAGAGCTGTGTCTGGGGAAGATCACGGCAGTATGGTAGCTGGGTTGCCAGGGTGGAGATTAGGGGCAGGGAGATGGATTAAAACAGTAATACAACATCTAGTTCATTGGTGAAATGAAGATCTGAACCACCGCGATCGCACTGGCTTGAAGGAGACAACTGACAGCTCTACCTCTACGTTTCTACAGATCTGGAGAGTTCAGCCCAGGGACTGAGCCAGGCAGTAGAATTAGATGAACACTTTTAGATCCATGGTACTCATGAAACATTTGTACCACATTTCCCATGTTTGGGTCTCAATGTGTCACCTATCAATTGTAGATTTATAGATGTGCAGGTCACCCTGTGGCCTTTCACTTCTCTGTATGTGTGCTTCTAAAGTGCAGTCGCGGAACATACAAGGCAGTTCTTGGCCAAGTGCCTCAAGTTCCTCTGTAGCAGATGCGGTTGGCGCCCTGCTCATATCCTCCAGCCCTTACCTCTTGAGAGCACACCTGCCTGATTTCAAATGCCAGCACCCACGCTTCTTTGTCGGAGAGCCCACTTTGCCATCTGCTTGGCAGCCAGAAGTTCTGGGGAATTAACATCCCCCAGGAGCAGACCTCAACCAATGACAGATGGAAACTGGCCTATAAATACCCAGCTGCCTCCCCATGGGTGGGATTACTGGGGTGTGTTTTCAGCTGGTTCCCAGAACTTCCCCAGCGGGCTGTGCTGCTTCCTCTTTCTGTTCCACTGCACTGCTCCCCTTTGGGTGGCCTGCCACTTCCCGAACAAATTGCCTTTACTTGATTTCTCCCTTCAAGGTCTACTTCTGGAGAAACCCACCTAAGATGTGTAACACTCAAAGCCTCTGGAAGTAGAGCTTCCTAAGTGTCCTCAAAACACAACACTACTTTAAGACCAACTCTCCAATTTCTTGTCTATTCATTATGGCATGTTGAAATAAAACAAAACTCAACTCGTGGGGTGTAAAGGTAAGATCTTTTGAGCTTCTTTTCATTCTCAGTCTTTTGATGGTGGACCTGTTTTTCTTAATGAGGCCAACTTGTATAGAGTATTCATACAAGAAAAATTTCTCAAGTGGTTCTGCTAAGTTAATGAATGTAATTGGTCCCATGCTGTCAACTGCCACCTCCCTCCTTTGGGGCACAGTCCAGTCTTTTCTTAAAGTTTACAGCTAATCCCGTGTTGGGTCCTGGGTATACTAATGACAAAAATGCACTGTAACTCCTCAAGGGCTTGCTTGGGCCTACGTCCTGCCAGGAGAGGAGAACTGTGAGATGACATGATCTCTCATCTTTCTTCTTGCTGATGATAAAGGAAGCAGGCATTTCTTTGAAAAAACCCCCCACACACTCAGAGACTCTTTGTATCCTTCTGGGACATCTCAGCAGGTAAGGTCTCAGGCTTCAGTGTTCTCTGTTGACAGCAAATGCAAGAATATTGCCCAAATTGGACGACAGTCCCTATCTTTACATTTCTGGATTTCTGCTGTTATGGCGGTAGGTGTGTGGGAGAGACAGCTGATGTGTTCACTGGATCCCTTCCCAGGCAGTGATGTGCCCGGGGAGGACGTGCCGGTGGAGGCAAATTCTTCATGCATCAGCTCGGCTGCCAGTAAAACTGAGCTGATCTGTCTGCCAAGATGCAGGCTGCCTTTCTTCTCGTTGTCACTAACCCCTGCCGGTGCTCTGCGCTGCTGGGCTGGGAGTCTAACCCCCCCCCCCAACGTGGTCACTGAATAGAATGAGTGTGTGTACACTCTTCATTATTGAGGTATAACGGACATACAGTAAAATGCACACATCTTAAGTGTACAGCTCAATAAATTTGATATGTACACACGGGTGTCACCGTTGCTCAGATCAAGAGACAGATTATCTACAGTGTCCAGAAGGCCCCTCGTGTCCCTTCCTAGTCAATATGCCCACGAACCCTGAAGGAAATTATTGACTTCTATCAACATTGATTAGCTCTGCTTGGTCTTAAGCTTTCTTTCGGTATGTCTGCCTTTTCCTCAACCTGCGGCCCGTGAGACTCACCGTGCTGTGTTTATTAGTAGTTTGCTATTTTTATTTATTTTTGCATGACAACAGAGTAATTTCTTTCTTCTTTCTCCTGTTGGCAGTGCTTTTACGTTGTGTCCAGGTTGGGGGTTTTATAAATAGAACTGCTATGGGCATTGTTTGTACAAATCCTTTGGTGGACATACACACTCACTTCTCTCAGGTATATGCAGTGACGTGTTGGGAAATGTTTAACGATAAGTTCTCTAATAAAAATAGCTCGGATCTGTAAGCATCTGTAAATATCTGTTCCACGGCCAATTTCAAATGATCAGGGGATGCGCGTTAGGAAGAGATGTGCCCAATCAGCTTTCAGGAGCCAGTAAGTGCCAGCCTGAGCGTACCGCTGGGTATACTGACTCAGCAGTGGAATTTGGGGACCAGGGAAGAGGAATACATTTAGTTTGATTTTTCCAAAGTGTGGAACCATTTTACACCCCCACTGGCAACGTACAACAGTTCCAGTTGCCGTATATCTTCAGTAACACTTGTCCTGTATCAATCTTAGTAATTTTCAACCATTCTGGTGGGTGTATGCTGGATCTCATTTGGGTTTTCATGTCCATTTCCATGATGCCTGAAGCTCAGCACCTTTTTTTTTTTTGTATTTTTCTGAAGCTGGAAATGGTGAGAGACAGTCAGACAGACTCCCGCATGCGCCCGACCGGGATCCACCCGGCACGCCCACCAGGGGCGACGCTCTGCCCACCAGGGGGCGATGCTCTGCCCCTCCAGGGTTGCTCTGCCGAGACCAGAACCACTCTAGTGCCTGGGGCAGAGGCCAAGGAGCCATCCCCAGCGCCCGGGCCATCTTTGCTCCAATGGAGCCTTGGCTGCGGGAGGGGAAGAGAGAGACAGAGAGGAAGGAGGGCGGGGGTGGAGAAGCAAATGGGCGCTTCTCCTATGTGCCCTGGCCGGGAATCGAACCCGGGTTCCCCGCACGCCAGGCCGACGCTCTACCGCTGAGCCAACCGGCCAGGGCCTGAAGCTCAGCACCTTTGCATGTGCTCATTAGCCACGTGGCTATCCTCTTTTCTGAAGCGCCTGTTCAAATCTTTTGCCTCTCTGATCATTGGGTGGTTCTGTCTTTTCTTTATTGATTTGGAGGAGGAGATCTAAATTCAAAGTGAGTGGGACGGGCTGTACAGACTGCAAGAAAGCAGGGCTCCCCAGGCGGCCAGTCATACTACCAAGAGCCTGACATTGGAGTCACACAGACTCGTGTGTATATCCAACAAAGTCAGTGACCTCCTGAAAACCTTGAGAAAGTCCTCCTTCCTGAGCCTCCGTTTCCTCCTCATCAAAATGGGATTGCTGTCTAGAAGTGTTGATTTCCAAAAGGGACAGTGTAGATGCAGTGCCTGGCGGAGAGCATATCACAAGTTCTTAGTAAATGTTGAAGCCTCTCCCCGTTTTAGTCAGAAAGTGTGGCTAGCACCTTTGCCTAGCAGTTCCTACTCATGAGACACAGGATGAGTTCAGCCTCATGCCTAGAAATCCCATGTTCTTCCTGGCTGCCTAGTGATGTTCTTGTTGTAGGACTGCCTGTCTCGTGAGGTGAGGTTTTCTTCTTCGTGAGGAGCAGCATTTGTCTTTTTTTTTGTGAGAGGCGGGAAGGATCTTCAGGCACGTTTTAGGGCCCTGTCCTCTAGCTGGGGGGAGAAGCCACTGCAGATGAGCAGTAATAAAAACTGTGACTGCTTAAGGAAGGCTGCACAGTGAGTGGTGTAGTTGCAGTCCCTGGCCCTCCCTTCTAGGGGTCTGGACTTGTGAGGAGTGCTGGGCTCAGATCCAGCATCACCTCCTGCAGGAAGCCTACCCTGCTAATGCAGATGAGATCCTTTTCGTTCCCCTGTGTGCAAACACATCTGTCTCATCACTTGGCATATTATAGGACATATTCTTATAGATCGTTGAGGCTTACTCTTTGTAATAGTTCCACTCCTAGCACAGTGCAGGCACACAGTACTCAAGACAGAAACGTTCTGGACAAGCCAACAATCTTGTCTCAAAGGCTTGGCTTCACCGGCATGTGTTAGACAGTTTCCACCTGCGTGTCCTGAAGCCTAGTGAAATATTGAGAAGTAATCAAGCAAAAGTACCAGCTAGTTCTCAAAGTCTTGGAGGTGGTGGAAGCGAAACAAATAAGAGGAACCAGAACGTGGGATAAGATGATTACTTTTATGTCTAAAAGTAAAGATGAGGTGGCAATTTAAACACACAAAATACCAGCAGAATGATACTTTTTCCAGCCCAGCTCTCAAGCAGATATTAATATATGCAGTTCTCCAAAGAATAGGGCATTGGAACGAGAAATAAAGAGGTTTTTAAATTCTCAGTCTATCATTTCCTTTCTCCTTTTCCAAGTTGAAGGAACTTTCATCAAAATCAATATGAACCAGTCTGCATATCTGAAACTAAGTCTTGGCTCATTTAAGAAATGGATGAGCGTAGGTGTTACCCAGTTATCTTGTAAATAACATAGGTAGTTGAAAGCTGAGACATAATATAATGGAAAAACTTGGAATACAGAAGTATCCCTGTAAATGCCACTTAATGTTTTCTATCTCACACGAACCATATCAATAACTGCTAAACTCTGCAATGTGCTTATTATGTTACAAACTACTTATGCATTATTATAATGGAGACTGGTGGCTTTGTAACTTTTTTGTAAGTAAAAGGGGACAAAAATCTTCTCAAAGAAAAACTGAAATACTAAAGAGCAGACCATTTTGTAATAGAAACATTTGCATGGTGCTTTGCACACAACATTGGAAAGAAAGGGTCCGACAGGTAGCAAGCAGCTCTCAGTGGGGAAACCTCAGGTTGTTCGTATGAGGGGAAGACTGGTGGCTTTGGCAGGCCACCCTGTAAAAGACAATCCATTAGCCATTCCCACTCAAGGTTCTGAGGGCATGGCGCATGCTCCCAGAACAGCCTTCATGGAATCCAGGGGTTTATTTAGCAGCAAGTAGTGACTGCGAGGCTTCGCCCCAACTGCCACCCTGCTGCCTCAGAAGAGTGGGCCACTAGTGGCCACACTCCGCATCCATTGTAGCATTTGGATGGATTCCAAGTAATAGCCTCCTGGGAGCAAAACCCAGCCAACCCAAAATGAAAGACTTGCCCGAAGTAAGATGGGAATGGTCTCTGTATGGATTTAGAAGAAAGTTTGGGAGGGGCTTTCCAGACCATGCTAAGGGGCTGAGAGCAGCAAAAACAAAGAATTTCACCTTGTTCTCAAAACATTCAGCCCAGCCTGCTGATGATTTTGTGTAAATACTTCAAAATTTGGGGCTAATAGAAAGTTTTTTTTTTAAATTTTTTCCATTGATTGCTTGCTAGAGAGAGAGAGAGAGAGAGAGAGAGAGAGAAGCATCAACTCATTGTTCCACTTAGTTGTGTAGTCATTGATTGCTTCTCATATGTGCCCTGACCAGGAATTGAACCCACTACCTTGGTGTACCGGGATGATGCTTTATCCACTGAGCACCTGGCCAGGGCTGAGAGTTGTTGTTTTAATAAGATGAGGTAATATTTAGATGGCACAATTGAAGAGTTTCATTTTCATTTTAAAATATATTTGTTCCATCTATGTATGGACTTGACTTTGGGTGAGGGGTATGCAACATAATCAAATGTCAAAATAATCTGGAGATGTTTTCTCTGAACATATGTACCCTGATTTATCAATGTAACTGCATTAAAATTAATAACAAAAAATATTTGTTTACATAAGCCATTGGAAGGTAGCTAGGCTGCAAGGATTATGGATTTACTCAACATAAAACGAGTGGAAGAGGGAGGGCTACCTCTCTAACTGATCTGGACTGTCTCCTGCCTACCTCTCATCCTCCACTGGTTCGGGCACGAGGGACTGGACACCTGGGAGGTTTACCCTACACTCCCTGACTCCTCAGCCTGAGCCAGCTGCCCTGAGCCCTGCCCATCTGAACCACCGTGGAACTCTACCACCTCAGACCACCTGGGCCCACCCTCACACCTTTTAATCAGAATCTCTTGGTGAGGGCGAAAGCATCGGTATTTTTAAAAGCTTCCCAGGGGCAACCCAGCCAAGGTTGGCAATCCGTGAATCATTCATCCCATCCTGTTGATTTTAGCTCTAAGATCTCTTAAATCCATCTTCTTGGCCTCCATTTTCATTGCTCCTGATTTGGTTTTAGCCCTTATAATCTATCTGGATGATAGAAACAGCTTTGTAACGCATCCTTTTTTATTTCTTTTAGTCAATCGTCCAAAATGTCACCAGATTTATTTTTCTAAAACATAAATCCAAACCTGTCACTCTTCTGCTTTAAGTCCTCCAGTGGTTCCCCTCCGAATGAATGATGGAGCCTGTTTACTTCTTAGATGATGATGAAGAACAGCTGCTCCTCATCCTAGGCAGGCTCTCTTTTAGTTTAAAATGTTTCCTTTCTAACTTTTTGTCTCTTAAAATAATTTAAGACCCACAAAAAGTTGTAAATATAGTTTAGAGTTCCCCTAATGATAACATCTTATATAACCATAGAACATGATCAAAACCATGAACCTGGCTTTGGTATACTATTAACTCAGCTACATGCCTTATTTGGATTTCGGACCAGTTTTTGCATGCGCTCTTTGCATGTATGTGTGTATGTGTGTGCAGGTAGAATACTGTGACATTTTGATCAGATGAGCTTAATACAATTTTTTTTTTCTTTTTTCTGAAGCTGGAAACAGGGAGAGACAGTCAGACAGACTCCCGCATGCGCCCGACTGGGATCCACCCGGCACGCCCACCAGGGGCGGTGCTCTGCCCCCCAGGGGGCGATGCTCTGCCCATCCTGGGCGTCGCCATATTGCGACCAGAGCCACTCTAGCGCCTGAGGCAGAGGCCACAGAGCCATGCCCAGCGCCCGGGCCATCTTTGCTCCAATGGAGCCTTGGCTGCGGGAGGGGAAGAGAGAGACAGAGAGGAAAGCGCGGCGGAGGGGTGGAGAAGCAAATGGGCGCTTCTCCTATGTGCCCTGGCCAGGAATCGAACCCGGGTCCTCCGCATGCTAGGCCGACGCTCTACCACTGAGCCAACCGGCCAGGGCCGAGCTTAATACAATTTTTAAAGTACTGTATCTCTTTTTCTTACTTAGGGTTGTTCTCAACTGTTGCACATTAGGAGTTCCTGGGGACGTTTTAAAACTAAGCCACATCTGGTTCTACTCTAGACCATCCACTGGTCCAGCATTTCCATTCCTTAGCCCCCTTTTTTTTTTTGAGAGAGAGAGAGACAGGGACAGGAAGGGAGAGATGAGAAGCATCAACTTGTAGTTGCAGCACTTTAGTTGTTCATTGATTGCTTTCTCATACATACCTTGACTTGGGTGCTCAAGCTCAGCTGATGACCCCTTGCTCAGGCCTGCGACTTTGAGCTCAAGCCAGTGACCTCTGGGTTCAAGCCAGTGAATATGAGATCATATTTATGATCCCATGCTCAAGCTGGCAGCCCTGCACTCAAGCTGGTGAACCTGCACTCAAGCCAGTGACCTCAGGGTTTCGAACCAGGGACCTCAGCATCCCATGTAGATGCTCTATCCACTGTGCCACCATTGCTCAGATCAGCATTTCTCAGACTTTTAACGTGCATGCAACTCAATCAGGGATCTTGTAACAATACAGATTCTGACCAAGTAGGTCTGGGTGGAGCCTGGCATTCTGCTGTTCTAACAAGGTCTCGAGGGGGCTGCCGCTGCCAGTCGGTAGGCCACATTTGGAGTAGGCCACTCTGTTTCAGACCAATGGAATGAGAATCTATGGGTGTGAAACCTAGGCATGTTATGTTTGAATTCCTCCAGTGATGCTACTTATAGCCAGGGTTGAGAACCACTGACATAATGTGGCAGAATTTGAAGTCTGTGTCTCCTTTGGAGGTCACGCCATCCCAACCTCTATTTGAATCATTCTAGGTCATTTCAGCCTCCTCTGATGAGCCATTTAAATGCCAAAAAACTCCTGGAGTTAAGAAATACTTCCTTTTCTATAATTCATATTCTTCTTCTGAAATTTAAATACATCTGGTATGAACTCTCTCAGCTTGTCTATGATTTCCATTTCAATTTCTTCTTTATACTTTTGCCCATACTGAGACAAAACGGAACAAGAGATTATTTCTTTGTTCATCCAAATTCTACAAAAGAGACTGCTTCAGTTCTACTACCTAGTCTCTATTTCCTTGTCAACTGGCCTCCAAGCCTATAGATATTAGAAAAATGCTTACTGGCCCTGGCCGGTTGGCTCAGCGGTAGAGTGTCGGCCTGGCTTACAGGAGTCCCGGGTTTGATTCCCGGCCAGGGCACACAGGAGAAGCGCCCATCTGCTTCTCCACCCCTCCCCCTCTCCTTCCTCTCTGTCTCTCTCTTCCCCTCCTGCAGCCGAGGCTCCATTGGAGCAAAGATGGCCCGGGCGCTGGGCATGGCTCTGTGGCCTCTGCCTCAGGCACTAGAATGGCTCTGGATGCAACAGAGCGAAGCCCCAGAGGGGCAGAACATCGCCCCCTGGTGGGCATGCTGGGTGGATCCCGGTCGGGCGCATGCGGGAGTCTGTCGGACTGCCTCCCCGTTTCCAGCTTTGGAAAAATGAAAAAAGAAAGAAAAAAAAAAGAAAAAAGAAAAATGCTTACTTTCTTTAGTTCTTGACAAGGTCCACTTTCAGCTACTGACCTTGTTTACCATCTTGAAGAAAAAACCTAAGCCATCATACGAAAGTTACTCTCCATCTGCTGCTAACATGTTCATAAAAATACCCATTTTTATCTTTTTGATCCTCCCCATCTGTAAAAATCAAGGCCGTGGCTCAACCTCTAAGTTCAATTCCTTCCATTGGCTTCTGGCTGTTTCCCTCTTCTTCCTAGTGTTATTTATCCCCTTTTCTCCTGTGTCTTCTTTTTCTATTAGTTTCTTCCCATGAACTGTGAAGTAGGCTCATGTCTCTCTCATATTAAAACAATGCCTCATTGACCCCACTTCCCTTCCAAGTTCTCCCACATTTTCCCTCTTTTAAGGAGCTCTTTACGGCATGACTAGGCAGTGATACAGTGGATAGTGCATTGGCCTGGGATGCTGAGGACCCAGATTCGAAACTCCAAGGTCGCTGGCTTGAGCGCAGAGCTTGAGCACAGGGTTGCTGGCTTGAGCGTATGATCATAGATATGACCCTATGGTTGCTGGCTTGATCCCAAAGGTCACTGGCTTGAAGCCCAAGGTCACTGGCTTGATCCGAAGGTCTCTGGCTTGAGCATGGGGTCATGTCTATGAGCCCAAGATCGCTGGCTTGAGCAAGGGCTCACTGGCTCCACTGGAGACCTCCCAGGTCAAGGCACATATGAGAAAGCAATCAATGAACAACTAAGGTGCTGCAACTATGAGTTGATGCTTCTCATATCTTTACCTTCCTGTCTGTCTGTCCCTCTCTCTTAGAAAAATGGAACTCTTCACATTTGCTGTCTCTATACTTCAGAGATTCATGCTTGCTAACTTCATTTTCTCACCTCCCACTCACTTCTCAAGCCACTCCTGTCTAAACTCTATCCTAGCATCAACCAAAACTCAACAATGACTTCTAAGCAGGTAAATCTCATGGCTACATTTCATTCCTCATTTTCTTGAACTCCCAGCAGTTAAGTCAATAATGTGGGGTCAAAGTAGTACCTGAAAAATATGTAAGATTGTTAAGCATATTGAGATTTTTATGGGAATTCAGTAGGCTCCATTAAGTCATGAGTGTGGTTTCTTCACTGCTGTATCCTCTACTATGTGACTGGCAGACAAAGGTGCTCTCCATGTGTGGTTGGACTGTATCCCTCCCTCTCTTCCACTAACTCCATAACATGACTTTCTCCTTTCCTCCTACCTCTTCATCCGGCTCTCCAGTGTCTGTCTTACTGACTCCTCTACATCTGCCTACTTTGTAAATGTGCTATTACTCAAGGTTCTGTCTCTGGCACTTCTTAATTTCACATTCAAAAAAACTCTTCTTGGGCAGTGAATTCCACCTGCATGGTTTGGCTTGTGATCTTTATGCTGACCAGTCCGCAGTTCACATCAATACCTCACCTGTCTTCCAAACACCAGATCTGAATTTCCACCTGCCTTCTGAAGACTTATAAATATATATTTATGGAAATATTTCAACTGGTATATATCCAACAGCTGAATCTTTTCCTCCAAATTGTTCTTCCACCTGTTTCCTGTTATGATTAACAGCATCATCCTCTTTCTACTTCCTCAGGGGGGAAATTTCTAAGCCAATATCACCCTTTTTCACTTGTTTACTCACAGTCCAATAAACCGCAAGTTCTACTGATTCTGTTACCCTAGTTTTTTGTATAGTTTTTTCAGCCTGTGTTCTGAAGCAAGTTGGTTCCTTGGGATGTTAATAGGAGTCACCAAAAAAGTAAAATGTATCTATGATCAAATTAATTTAAGAAATGCTGAGCTGAACAGAGGTAAATGGATTTCTTTTACAGAAGAACTTTTTAAAACTTTTGATATGCTAATGCAGATTCAATATGGGAATCTGATATGGGAATACCATATGCATTGTTTCCCAAAGTTATTTGATCACAGAACCAACTTTTTTTTTCTAGCATCAAAGGAAACATTTCTAAAACACATTTTGGAAATTGTGATCTAGTCCCTTATTTTCTGCTATCCTGTTCAAAGCCTCTTGCTTACAGACTTATTTCAGTTCGCTGGATGAAGGAGGGGATCTCCCTAACTCCAGTATCTTGCCTCTCCAACTTAACTTCTAGACTTCTATAAGAGCTATCCTTATAAAAGTTGGATCCTGGCTGCCCAGAGTACTATCATCTTGCTCCTTACCTCTGTCCAAGTAGTCTATATCCAAGTATAATCGTGGGTTTATCTATTTCTCCTTTTAGTTCCATCAATTCTTGCCTCATGTATTTTAATGATATGTTATTAGGTGCATACGTGTTTAGGATTGTTATATCTTTTTGGAGAATTGATCCCTTTAGCCCTCTTTATTCCTGATAATTTTCTTTGTTCTGAAGTCAGCCATATCTAAAATATACCTACTTCAGCTTTTGATTAGTGTTAGCATGATGTATCTTTTTCTATAACTTTGTTTTTAACCTACCCGAGTCTTTAAATTTGAAGAGGATTTCTGGTAGACAACTTATAGTTGAGTCTTAATTTTTCTTAATCTGATAGTCACTGTATTTCATTAATATATATATATAATTCACACTTAAAGTACTTATTAATATAGTTGTATTAATAGCTACCACAGTTTTAACTGTTCCCTAGTTGATATTTTTGTTCTGTTTCTTTCCCCCTCTTTTCTGCCTGGTTTTAATTAAGCATTTTATATCCCATTATATCTCTTGGTATATCTATTAAATTTTTTAAAAATTTTTAGTGGTTGCCTTACAACTTACAATATATATTTACAGCAGATCTAAGTTCACCTTCAAATAATACTGTATGCTTCACGTGGAGTATGGTTATAACTGAGTATTCCCAATTCCTCCCTCCTGTGCCTGGTGACATGGCCGACATTCATTCCATATATCCATATGTTATAATCTCTCAATACATTGCTACTATTATTTTTTTAAACAGTTATGTTTTAGATAAATTAAGAATAAGAAAACTAGTCTGACCAGGTGGTGGCGCAGTGGATAGAGCATCAGACAGGGATGCAGAAGACTCTGGTTTGAAACCCTGAGGTTGCCAGCTTGAGTCCAGGCTCATCTGTCTTGAGCACGGGCTCACCAGCTTGAGTGCGGAGTCACTGACTTGAGCATGGGATCATACACACGACTCCACGGTTGCTGGCTTGAACCCAAGGTTGCTGACTTGAGCAAGGGGTCACTTGTTCTGCTGTAGCCCTCTGGTCAAGGCACATATAAAAAAGCAATCAATGAACAACCAAGGCACTGCAATGAAGAATTGAGGCTTCTCATCTCTCTACCTTTCTTGTCTGTGTCCCTATCTGTCCCTCTAACTCTGTCTCTGTCAAAAAAACTTTTTTTAAAAGAATAAAAAAACTAAAAAAGATTTTATTTTACTTCACTTATTCCTTTATATAGACATTTTTTTTATCTATATAATTTCCTTCTACCTGAAGAACATTTCTTGCAGAAAAGGTCTTCAGGCAATGAATTCTCTGTTTTTGTTTTTCTGAGAAAGTTTTTATACCTCCTTCACTTTGAAGCATAAT
Source organism: Saccopteryx bilineata (assembly GCF_036850765.1). NCBI lineage: Eukaryota > Metazoa > Chordata > Mammalia > Chiroptera > Emballonuridae > Saccopteryx > Saccopteryx bilineata. Next base: position 128,825,819 of record NC_089502.1, read on the forward strand.
TTAGCTGGATATAGAATTTTAGACTTCCTGCTTGTGTGGTTTCTGATGAGAAAAGTCTGATATAATTTTTACCCTTGCTCCTCTGTATGTAAGTTGTCTCCCTCTACCCCTGCCACCCCAATTTCTTTCAAGATTTGCTCTTTGTCTTTGGCTTCCTGTAGTTTGAATATGATACTCCTAAGTGTGGTTTTATGGATACATTATTTCCCCATGTATAAGATGCACCCTTTTCCGAAAAATTTAAAGTATAAAAAATTGGTGCATCTTATACAGTGGTTGTAGTTTTTTTACTTGCATTTCCTGCTTTTTCGCACTGATGAGGAGTTGTATGACTTTTCTGATGAATAAAACTTGAGTTTAATAACTTATGTAATACATTTTTTTCTTGAAATTTCAGGCCCCAAAATTAAGGTGCATTTTATACATGGGAGTGTCTTATCCATGGAGAAATACGTTATTTATTTTCCTTGGTGTTTTATGAACTACCTGGGTCTGTAGTTTGGTGTCTGCCACTAATTTTGGAAAGTTCTTGGCTGTTATTACTTAAAATATTTCTTCTGCTACATTCTCTCTTTTCCTTCTAGCATTTCCTAATTATGTGTAAGTTATACCTTTTGATGTTTTCCCATAATTCTTGGATGTTCTGCAGTGGTCGGCAAACTCATGAGTCAACAGAGCCAAATATCAACAGTACAACAATTGAAGTTTCTTTTGAGAGCCAAATTTTTTAAACTTAAACTATATAGGTAGGTACATTCCTTATTGAGGTAGAGCCTGCACGTGGTATTTTGTGGAAGAGCCACACTCAAGGGGCCAAAGAGCCGCATGTGGCTCACGAGCCGCAGTTTGCCAACCAGGGTTCTAGGGTGTTTTTTCTCTTTTATCTCTTTGTGTCTCAGTTTGTGAAGTTTCTATTACCCTGTATGCAAGCTCACTGATTCTTTTCTGGACTGTTAAGTCAACTAATGAGTCCATCAAAGCCGTTCTTCATTTCTGCTATAGTTTTTCTAGAATTTTCTTTTGATTCATCTTGAGAGTTTCCATCTCTCTACTTATATTACTTGTCTGTTATTGCTGTTGTCTACTTTTTCTACTAAAGCCCATAACACATTAATTACAGTTATTGTAACTTTCCTGTCTGATCATTCTAACATCTCTGTCATATCTGAATATGGTTCTAATGCTTCGTCTCTTCAGACTATATATTTTTCTTCTTTTGGCATGCCTTGTAATTTTCCCCTCATTCTAGACATATTGTATCAGTTAATAGGAACTGATGTATGTAGACCTTACAGTAAGGACTTATGTTAGTCTAGGAGTTTGGATGTATTTAATGTTTGTTGCAGCTATATGTACCAGAAACTTCAAATTTCTCTTCTGTCATTGTTTTTGTCTCTCCTCTTGACTTGGGACTTCTGTAAGCACTCTTCTTTAGAGAGAGTCTGTGTTTTGCAGCTCTTTCAGCTATAATTTACTATTATTATACTGGAGCCCTGTTAATGTGGTGGTAAGGTGTGGGGAAGGGAAATGCTATATAATATTCTGATGAAATTTGTCTTTAAGTAGGCCTGTACCTTAAGGCTTGACCTACACAAATATTTCTCCAGTAATGCAGCTTTCCCCCCTGTCTTCTACTCCCTTCCCTGGCTGTGACACCCCTGATCCATTTCCTTGAAATCCTGACCCTAAGGACTCTTTACCCCTCCCCCATATGCAGAAGACAGAGGTGGGCTTCAGCAGGGGAGAAACCTAGCATAAAGTTTCAAAAGTGTGTTCTGGCCAAGTCCTCTTCTCTGAAGAGTAAGCCTTTGTTATGGAGAAGATCTTCCACCTCTCCCTGTGCAATCTTCACCTTGGGAACTGGGAGGGTTTCTGAAGGGCACAGAAGAAAGTGTGAACCCTCTGACCCCTCCTCCTATAAAACTAGTGATTGCAGTCTCCCGGAATCTCGACCTCTCACGCTACTCCACACTCAGCCTCCAGCAATTTGTCTATATTACATTGAAGTGTTTCTATCCCAGGCTTTTGCTCCAGGTAAACCAATTGTGTGTCTGTCTCTGTAGTTGTGCCTGCTTGTACAGATTTTGGGATGGCAGTCTGCCCTGTGACCTGAGTTCTCTGATGTGTGTAAGAAAAATCATTGGTTTTCAATCTGCCTAGGCTTTCCAAGGTCTTTACATGCCAAAGCCAAAACTGAAAGTTTGCCCTTACTCTTTACTGAATGAAATACTACTTCAAGGCCACTAGACACCAGGGGCCATGCCTTACTTGTGCATTTCTGTATTTCATAGAGGCAATATGGTCTAGTTATTTTTTAAATGATGCTTTCGAAACCAGACCTGTTTGAATCTTGATCCCACTGCTTATTAGTTGAGCTATGTGATGTTATCACTTATTTTATCTGTGAAAAGCAGCACTGTCGACTAGAACTTTCTCTGATGATTAAAATGTTCTTTATCTCTTCTGCCCATCAGAGGCACATGTGGCTGTGAAGCGCTTGAAAAGTTGCTTAGGTGCAACTGAGGAAATGAATTTCAAATTTTAATTAAATTTAAATCAAATAGCTACATGTGGCTAGTGGCTTCTGAACTAGATAGTGCCGGTCTAAGGCTTTAGACAGTAGATAATCAAATTTGCTGTTTTTTATTCTCCTTGGATCGTTCAAAAGTAAAAATATAGACTGATGTAATAGTGCATCATTTAGGAATAGGAGGCCATATAATCAAAGCTTCTGGTTAGTAAAAGGTAGTCCCTGACTTGATAGGTGCTTTTTTTTTTTTTAAACAAAAAACAAAAACAAAAGAAGATGGTGATATGAAATACATCAACTGGACTAGGGTGTTTACTCTTCTCTCCCTGGGAATCCTTGCCCCAGACAAGCGTGTGTGCATGCAGTGCAGATACAGTGAGATTTGTGTGGCTCTAGGCACATCACACTTTATAAAGTTTGTTCACACATTATCTCCTTTTTCTCTTCCAACCCCATGGTGATGATACTGTTGATCCTGTTTCCTGAGTGAGGAAATGAAGACCTCAGAGAGGTTAAGTGACTCGATCAAGGACATATAAATGGTTCACAGCCTCAAAGAAAGAAACTGGGGGCTCCGAAACCACCCCTATCCTACCAGAACTTCCTGAACTGAACTCCAGGTCCACTTCACCCCTCTCTCTAACAGCACTGACATCAGACAGTAGTGGAAACTGAACATTAGCTGCCAGAACTCTCGTGGAGGACACCATACCTCTGGCAACAAGAGAGCGGGGTCTTTGTCTCAGAAATGCAACATGTTCCTCCTGCTTGCACCTGCTATGTCTTCTGGTTTGATGTAAAAAAAGTTTCTGTAAAGGCAAGTGGCAGGTGACCTGTTGGGAAGTCTCTGGAAGAAAGGAAGCTTTAACAATCTCACAGTGAAGGTAGCAATAACAGCCACAGCATATGTGTGTGTGTGTGAGTGTGGGAGCTTATCTCTCTCCCCTCCATCTCAGAGTGCTTTCTTCTATGCAGCCCCTTTTTCCTCAACTCCAACACCCAGCGCCAGGACGTGCAGCTGGCCCCTCTGTGCAATATGCTTGCCTTCAACTGCACTTTAAACTTAAACTTTAAAAGTTCAGACTTGTGCAGTACCCTTTGCAAATAGCTATTGTAGCACCATTCAGAATTAACTGCTGCACAGATAACTTTTTTTTGACAGAGGGGGGGCAGATAGGGACAGACAGACAGGATAGGAGAGAGATGAGAAGCATCAATTCTTCGTTGCACACCTTAGTTCTTCATTGATTGCTTTTTCATATGTGCCTTGACCAGGGGACTACAGCAGAGAGAGTGACCCCTTGCTCGAGCCAATGACCTTGGGCTCAAGCCAGCAACCTTGGGATTCAAGCCAGTGACCTTTAGGCTTAAGCCAATAATCATGGGGTCATGTCTATGATCCCACGCTCAAGCCAGTGACCCCATGCTCAAGCTGGTGAGCCCGTGCTCAAACCAGATGAGCCCACGCTAAAGCCAGTAACCTCGGGGTTTCGAACCTGGGTCCTCCACGTCCCAGTCCTACACTCTATCTGCTGCACCACCGCCTGGTCAGGCTGCACAAATAACTTTTGCACTCCACTTGTATCTGTCGGCCAGGTCCTACAGAGAGAGACATTTCTGGAATTAGCAGCCAATTACTAGGATGCTTTACAACAGTGGCTCTCAAAGTACAGTCCCCAGCATCACCTTGGGAACCTGTTAGAAACGCAAATTCTCAGTCCCCACCCCAGACCTACAGCATCAGGAGCTCTTCCAGTGAGACCTAAAATCTGTGTTTGGACAAGTCCTCCAGGAGATATCTGCTCGAGTTGGGGAGCCACTGCTTTGGAGTGTGGAAGCAATTAAGTGGCGCTGAGCAATTAATTAGGACACACAAAGGATTCTTGGGCTCGCCAATGCTCTGCTTTAGGCAGTGTGGTCCTCAGACCAGCAGCAGTAGCAGCAGCTCTGGGAGCCTGTAAGAAGTGTAGGACCTCAGGCACGCTCTCCCAGACCTACTGAGTCAGAATATGTATGTTTCTCAAATTCCCAGGGAATTTGCAAGCACATTCAAATTTGAGAACTGCTGATCCTTACTGCCACTGAGGTTTGTTTTGTTTGAAGAGTTTAGGCACAGAGAACGAGGTGGGCAGCAAGATTTTCTTTGGTGGATTTGATTTTGATCCTAAATAATTATAGATTTCTTTTATACTCTATGAAAGCAACTCTTAGAAAGGAGGTTGGGGAACATGCTGACCTAAATGATTAAAATTCCAATTAAGCAAAATCTTACATTTCATAGTTTCAAGGGGCTTTACAATTATCACTTTGCCTGGTGCTCCTGCTCCCCGGCAATTCTGACCACACTCTTCCCTTTGAAGTGCTTGCAGATCTATTTCCCAGGGAAGCACTGTGGTTGTGTAAATTAAGTGAGAGAGGGAAGTTAGCAACTCTTGCACCTAAATCGCTGGAGAATCTCTTTCTGGTATTGGTCCCCCACCCTTAGGGGTGCTGAAGAGAACCTGGAGACTGGAGCCCATACACTCCCAGTACTTTTAATTCCAAAGACACTTCCCTGGGCAGGAAAGGAAGGCTTCTTTTGTGTGCAAAGCACTATCAAGCATGAAGAGGAGGTTCTGAGCCCCGAGAAAGCACCTTGAAGGGCTGGAATGCAATCCGCCCATGCCCACTGACAGCTCTGCCTGCTTAAGAACTTAGGAGCTGCATGCTCAGCGGTAGGATGAATCCAATCGTCTATAATGATACAGATGGAGTCATTAAAGATCAACAGCTTGCCAATCTGAGTATTGAGAATGCAGATTGAACGCCCATTATTGCCTGTTGGATCAAAGGGAAAAAAACGCCTACCTGTGTATTTACTCAACAGGCAATAATGGCTCTGAAAAAGCTGGCACATATGAGGAAGTAACAGTCATTTTCAAAGCAAATAGCAATAACGACAACACACCTTAAAATACATGGAAGAATAGGGCTCCACATACCATGGTGCCTTCACATACCATATCTCACTACATGCTTACCATAAGGTGGTGTGGAGGCCCTGGCCGGTTGGCTCAGTGGTAGAGCATCAGCCTGGCGTGCAGGAGTCCCGGGTTCGATTCCTGGCCAGGACACACAGGAGAAGCGCTCATCTGCTTCTCCACCCCTCCCCCTCTCCTTCCTCTCTGTCTCTCTCTTCCCCTCCCGCAGCCAAGGCTCCACTGGAGCAAGGATGACCCGGGCACTGAGGATGGCTCTGTGGCCTCTGCCTCAGGCGCTAGATTGGCTCTGGTTGCAACAGAGCGATGCCTCAGAGGGGCAGAGCATCGCCCTCTGGTGGTCATGCCAGGTGGATCCCAGTCGGGCGCATGTGGGACAATATCTGATTGCCTCCCCATTTCCAGATTCAGAAAAATACAAAAAGAAAAAAAGAAAAAAAAAAAAGGTGGTGTGGGGCATGCTGTAACGTTCAGTGCACACGAGGAACCTCTTTCTCAGGGAAGTTAAGCAATTTACCTAAAGTCACATACTTAACAGAACTGAGACCTGAGCTTGGCTTTCCTGACTTCAAATTCAGTGTTCTATCCACAAGCGCTGAATCTGAGCTACTCAAAATGTACTCTTCTGACCAGCAGCAGTGTCACCTGAGAGCTTGTTAGAAATTCAGAATCTGTTTTTCACTCGATGCCCAGGCGATGTGTGGGCTGCTCCTCCAAGAGCCTTAGAGCAAGCAATCTTTACTGGGCTTGACCACTTGCTATATCAAAACAAGAACAAAAAAAAAGACAGTGATGAAAACCTCTGCCATTAAGGTACTACCACAAAGGTGTTTTGAGCACTTATGATGACAGTTCCAGAGCAGAGATGCCTTTCTTCTTGAAACAACTAGAAAGACCTGTGCTAGTTGACAAATTTGTGGGGCCCATGGAAGAATGGGCAAAGGAATATCACCTTCAATGCTGAGAAATTAGTACATCTAGTGTTTCCATTAAACTTACCGGAGATACACCAATTTTTGTGCCAGTATCATTTTTTAAGTTCACCTCTAAGAACAAATCTTTCTATTAAAATGGGCTCTGTCTTAAGGAGAATGAGGCTCAATAATAACACCAGGATGGTGAACATTGATGGTACAATTGGAAAAACTTTGATTTTTAACAAAATGTGTCTCGTGTTCACATTTTGAGTATGGTTGTGGCCAAAGTTTTGAGGCTTGACTTCATGCAAATAAGGACATAGGTAAAGGAGCACTGACTTCAAGGGTGCACCCTAGGAACTCCAGAGCACTCTGCCCTCCCACAGGGGAATGGATCAGTGGAGTCTGAGGTCAAGTTGACGAATTTCCAGACTGTAATGGGTGGTCAGGTGTTTCGTTTTCTAAGAGTTTCTCCTCATGTAGAGTAAATATTAGGTTATCTAGAAGCAGAATGGATGCCTAATTGCTTATCATCAAGTTTGGAAGCCAGTTTACCAAGGATTAAAAAATGAAGAAAGATCTAAAGAAATCACATGGTCATGCTACCAGACAAAATTACATTTGACCAAAGGAAATCAACAGGGAAGGGAGAGAATATTTCCATCCTATAAGCCATCGACCACCAACAATTTATTAAGCACCTACTATATACTATACCTTATGCTAAGTTCTAGGAAAGATTTGGGAGTATGAGACATTGTTTCTATGCTTGAAGAGCTTATGGTCTTGCTGGAGAAACTATCATGGGACAATACTGCAAATTATATAATAGTGTAGAGCTAAGCATTCAAAAAGATGGTTACAATTGAAAGCCAGATGGACTTAAGGGAGGGAAGAAGCCATTTTGGGAAGGCCTCTTAAAGTAGGAGACATGAGTTTGATGTCACAGTACGAAGTGAATGCATTTATAGAGAGAAGAATAACAAAAGAAGATGTGCAAAATCTATATCTTTTGTTACCTTTCAGATGGAAAACATCAAGAATCATATGATTTCATTCATATGTGGGATATAACTTATAGCCACAGACAACAGTATGATGGTTACCAGAGTGAAAGAGGGGGTAGGTAGTCGACAGGGACCTGTAGACTTCTCTTGAATTCATAACGGCCAGGTGGTCAGGATACTCAAATGTGGGGGGCTGGCATAGAAAACCACATCCTGGTGGTGTCCAGACCCTGTCTGGAATCATCTTTACCACTGTTCAGTGACAAACTGAAAATGGAAGTTGCTTATCAAATTCAAGAAAAAACCAAGAGCTATACTGGATCATTCTTGCCTATCAGCTTCATGGACCTGGAGTCATGGCCATCTGTTGAGTGAAGGGATGAACATCCCCTAGGAATGTGGGTCCTCAACTTCTAGGTGCAGAACTCAAGGTGGGTGTAAGACCTTTCCAGCAGGTGCTTTCTGGTCCCGCCCATACTCTCTCAGCTGACACTCACTGCTCCATGCAAAGGGCACTGACTTGCTGAAACCCCTGCAGCTTTTTTGCCTGAGCCCTTACATAAAACAACAACAGCCATTCCGATTATAGGGGCACATAGCACCTGGAATTACCAGATATTTATAAATATTTAATGCTCCTGGATGCAGCTGGATCAACTAATGATGGCTGGAGAGTTGGGGAATAAATGTCCAGCTTTTTTGCCCCCAGTTGGGATCACTGGACACAGCATCTCCCAGAGTTCCTCAGTGAGCCCGAGTCCTGGGTGCCCACAGTGGACACTTGCTTGAGAATACCCCCTTGATTGGCTTCCTGCTGCTTCCTCCTTCATGTCCCCACTTCCTTAGGGTGTTGTCAGACATTACCTCCCAGGGGAACGCTGGCATTCAAATCCTCGCCTTGACTGCACGTGGAGCCCACAAGTGAAACCTAAAGTAGAAAACCTAACAATGGGCATCTTCCAAAATACCAGAAACAATAGTCTCAAGAGGATTTCTTAGAGAGTGACGCGATAAAAATAGCTCCCCAACTCCCTCATTGCCTCCTTCTGTTCAAAATCTGAATTCTGAAGTTGAAGGCAGGACATTATTCAGTGCTTTCCATATGAAATAACAACTGGTGTTGATTTCCTTTTTTATTTCTTCCCCCTTTTAAAGGTTAGAGATTACTCACCCCCCCTGCTGGTCATTAAATCAGTCTGGCAAGATTCCTCAGAAGTTCTGTGGTCTTCCGGGCATGTGATGACAGCACAGGCAGGGCTGCAGACAGGCCTGCTAGCTGTAATGTGCTACCGAGCAGGTGACTTTAAAGGTCTGCTCCAAGCCTATCTCAAGTATCACTTGGGGCTCACACTGAGCCCCAAAGTCAGGTACCAGATGGCATATCCCACAAAGTCAAAGTTGATTGGATCCCCGGTGCCCTGTATCTCTCTAGCTCCTGGGCCAAGGCGTGCTGCAATGCCCCAGGCAGGAAACCAATCATTTCCCCCCCCCTTCTCTTTCTTTTAGTTCTCAGAAAACCAATCATTTCTTCTTTTAAAAAAGAAGTCACATAAAATTTTATTTGTGGGTGTTAGTGCAACTTGAAAAATTTGGTACTCCCAGAGTACATAGCAATGGCCAGGGTCAGTGTCATCAACTTAAACTGCTTCAGTTGCTCAAAGGGATTTTTTGTTCTACTACATACACAGTATTTAATTCTAATATATATGGAATTATTTTTGAATTTTAAATATTTAAAACTCATATGTCCAAAAGCCCTCACTGAAGTACATATACATGCACATATTTACTGAAAGAATATCCTCCTCCTTGCTTTAGAAAGCTGTTATTTTACCTACATTTCTTTTTTTATTGATTTTAATTTGTGTTTACATAGATTCTAGTGTTGCCCCAAATGCATCTCCCCTCCCCCATGTTCCCCTCAACATCTCCCTTGCCCCCCTCTCCCCTATTACTTCTCCTTCTCTTAGTTCTCAGGAGTCACCAGTTACCATATTTCCCCATGTATAAGACTCTCTCATGAATAAGATGCACCTTAATTTGAGGGCTCAAAATTTGAAAAAAAATGTGTTACCTAAAGTTATTGAACTCAAGTTTTATTCATCATAAAATTCATACAGCTCCTCATCAAGTGTGAAAAAGTGGGAAATGCAAGTTAAGAATCTACAACCACTGTATAAGACGTACCCAGTTTATAGACCCCAAATTTTCCAAAAAATGTGCATCTTATACATGGGGAAATACTGTAATTGTTTAGCTGTTTTGTGAGCTTTGTAAGTCTGGTGAACTTTGAGTGGTTCCTTTTTTTTGTGTGTTAACTTAAACAAAACCACCCTTCTCTAACTCTACAAAAGCATCTATCAGGATACTATGGAGTCATGGAAAGGTCAGGCTTCTGCTCACGCGACAGCTTTGTGTTTAAATTTCAGGTTTAATTAGCAGTTCACCTGAACTTGGTCCCAGATGCTTATCTGCATGGGGAGGTAAACATTGCTCCCCAAATCTTAAAGCAGATGAGCAAGGTGGGCACGTGAGGCTACTAGTCAAACGAAATGTGCTCAGAAATCAGACAGCACTAGAATAATATTTGGGTTATTTGGATATATGTCCCATGAAGTGAAAGAAGAATGAAAAGCAATGTTGATCTCTTTTTAAATTTCCCCTAGTGCAAAGATAAAGTGCAAAACCAACATGCTGTATAACCAAAACTAATATAATATTGAATGTCAACTGTAATTGAAAACAAAACAAAACATTAAAGGCCCAGCAGATGCACCAATGCTGCCCTTTCGTGCCTGGGTGCGAGCTTTTCTAACAATATCTGCCACTCAGAAGACTCACCGAGGGGAATGGACTGCCCCAGGTGTCAGAGCACCTGTCACCAGGCAGAGCATCCTGAGATGCTAAGAGCAGATTCCACATCAGCATTTGCAGAGATGACCTTTAAGATGCCTTCCAAACCCAAGGGCCTTTGATTCCCTGTTCTTTGGAGGCAAGTTCTTTTGACATTTTATGTTCAGAAGGGCAAAGAGCTGGGCTAGGCAACAAGGTGTTGCCTCCCACCTCCTTGGCAGGCCAGCACTTAGAGTAGGGTCTCAGTGTCAGGAAAAGCCCGGACGAGTGGGTGACTGCTACAGACTGACGGTCAGTCAGACCTGCTGACACTGGGCACTCTGACAGTCTCAAGGCCAGGGTCAGCTCGGTAGCTTTGCTGTTCTACCAGTTTGACTGCATTCAGTTTCTTGGGTTCCTCTAGACCGGGGCTCAGACCATAAAGGACAGAGCTCTAGAAGACAGAAAGATAATGGCTTCTTGGGGAAGGTCACAGTGGTAAATTCGGTTTCTGCCCAACTGCTCAAAAGAGCATTTCTGCAGAGGTAGTAGTATTTGTTCCCAAAACGTTCTATAAGATTTTGGCATTTTTTCATTTTACATAATCAATGCAGCTGCAGAAAAAAAAAATTCTAATACAACAGAAGAAACACACAAATGAACCCCTTCAAGCAGGGTTTGGGGCCAGGACATTCTTTGCTATGGTGAGGGGGACTGTCGTGCACACCAGGTGGTTAACAGCGCCCATGATGTCCATGCACCACCAGTTACCACAATCAGAGATGTCTCCAACCACTGCCAAATGTCCCCTGGAGGGCACAATCGCCCCTGGTTGCGAACCCTACCCCAGAGTTTTAACAGTATTCACTTCCTGAAAATGCTCTGATAAGGAATACAGCATAGCAACTTCTTTATATCAAGGACTAAAGAGTAAAGATGTTTGCCTTTGATGGCCACATGCCATCTCTACCTGATAGTCTTTCTGTTTTTGTTTTGATACATTTCTTTAAAAAAAAAAAAGTAAAACCTTCTCAGCTTGAAAATGGGCCAGAATATGCTGATCCTTATACTCTCCAGAAAGAAAGGGTGCTGATTCCCATAATGGTAGAAAGTGCTGAGATCGTCTTTGGAAAAGCTGGGATCTTGATCCAGCTACCAGGTCTTCGTGGCCCTGAGCTAGCAATTATTCTGCCCTACTTGGAAAAGCGGAATGAAATAATTCCCACTTAAGTTCTATTAGTCTCGTTTGGCAACAAAATGCTCCTTCATGTATTTAAACACAAAAAAGTTTAAATAAAAGAGCAACTCACTGTTTGAACGAAATGAGATTCCCTGGAAGTGGGAGGATGCCTGAAGAACAGCAATGTGTCCCTTTCTTTCCCTTGGTTTGAAAACAGTGATCCTATAAGAGTCCTCGGAAGAAGAGAGCCTTGGGCAAAGGAAATGCCCCTAAAACTGAAATAAGTTTTGAAGTGACTACAGAGATTAAAAGAGAAAGAAAAATGTATCTTGGTAAAAGAGAAGGCTGGAAACTGCTTGTAAAGTTGCCAAAAAGAAATGCTATTTTGAAAATACATTTTAAAGTGGTCTCTATGGAATTTTCTTTACCCACCACATAAGGATCTGAGGAACCCAGGGCAGATCCATTCGACAAGTATTTATTGAGGGTCCACTATGCGCCAGGGACTGTGTGGCACTGGAGTTGAAGCCACCTGAACCCGGCCAGTGGACAGCACTCAAATATGGAAGTTGCCACTTTCAATCATCCAGAGATTTGTTTCCCCAGTAAAATATTTGATCTTTCTATCTTTGTATATTGCCGGTTACAAATGTATGCTTTCCTTTGGGCACTTAAGAGTATTCATATAGGGTGGGGCAAAAGTAGGTTTACAGTTGTGAGTATGCAGAACAGAGTTTATTCCTGTATTATTATTCATTATTGTATTATTATTTTTCTTTTTTTATTTATTCATTTTAGAGAGGAGAGGGAGAGAGAGAGAGAGAGAGGAGAGGCAGAGAGAGAGAAGGGGGGAGGACCTGGAAGCATCAACTCCCATATGTGCCTTGACCAGGCAAACCCAGGGTTTTGAACCGGTGACCTCAGCATTTCCAGGTCGATGCTTTATCCACTGCACCACCACAGGTCAGGCCATTATTGTATTATTTTCCACACGAACAACTCTAAACCTACTTTTGACCCATCCAGTATGTGGAGTTTCATTGACACCAGGAAGAATCAGTCAAAAGAATGTTCCTATGATCCAGTTAGCACTATTAGAACAATGGTATGGGAAGAACTTGAGACTCTGAACATACTTCATTTGGATAACAAAAATGCACATTTTAACCATTCAAGTAGTTTATCATATGAGAGGCAGTAGCTTATAGTGAAAAGAACACTGTGCTGGGAGTTAAAAACCCTAGACCTCTGTCCTGGTTCTGTCTTTGACTTTTTTCCATGAACAAGTCAGTTAATTTTTAAAGAGCAGTTTTCTCATCTGTAAAATAGGATCACAGTACTTTCCTGCCTATCCTGAAACATTTACTATATTTAAACCTACTGTATGTTTACATTGTATAAAGTGTTATAAAGGTGAGAGCATTATTGTAAGGACTGGGTTAACCTGGTTCTTCAGTCTCCACAGATGATTCTGGAATAAATCAAATACTGTCTTACGCACAGCCTGGATCAATTATCAACAAAACCTTCTTACACTTCATTTGAAGTGATTAAGAGAAACCACATCTATAAAAGCTTGTGAGACACTCCCCAGAAATTTGCTCTGAGAGAAACATCATGGATTTTCTGTTAAAATATGTTAATGAGCTAAATGTAATCATCTAGTGAAATAAATTTTGAAGATCAACATTTATTTTGAAAGGTTCGGAAATGAATGGTTGATCCCTTACCCGCCCCCCCCCACTTTTGCCATCAGCCCCCCCCCCCCGTTTCAGTGGGAGCACACTGCACGGGAGGGTCGCCCCTCTTACAGTGTGGGGTCAAATTCTATGCTGCAGATTCAGACTATGACAGTCATGTCCCTTGCCCGAGTTTGAGAAAGCTCTCCCAAACCAGACCAGCTTGGGTTTATAAATGTGGATTCTTTCTTTTTGGGATACTCTCAATTATATTTTAAAGCATCACCTGGGTTTTTCTTGCTTGTCATCATCCTATCCCAGTCTAATTTTTGGTCATAAAGTAGCTGGACTGCTATCCCAAGAAGGACTTCCTTCATTGAATAGGCACTACCAAGAGCATGGGAGGAGTCAGGGACACAACCCCCCCCCCCGTAGGTCACTCCCTCTAGTTTCGTGGTGGGGGCTGAGAAAGCCTGCAGCCCTGCCCATGCTGTGCCCACTTCACTCCTAAGGCGACGCGATGCACCAGGCAGGGGCGGGCTGGTGTTGTGTACAATGTTAACTGTCAGCACTATCCCTGACGCCAGCAACAAAGTATCAGAATAACACTGGGAGGGGCAGCAACAGTGACTCTCACTCCTAACACCTTTCGTAAAGGACAAGTCTTCATCATGTCTCTAATGGAAAAAAAAAAAAAAGAAGAAAAAAAAACCAGTGCTCATTCTCACTTTACATTACCATGACTACTGAAGGTCCGTTTTGCTGTCCCCTGGCTCCATACCTACCAAACATAGGGGTCGGATGTAGAAAGAAAAAAATGGATACAGATAATCAAAGGTAATCCCCTCAGTGTCATAAGTCTGGGTTTTTATAAACTGTAGGCATTCATTTGACCAGAGAGCCAAGAAAGGAGCTCTGACCACTATTCGTCTGGGTTTTCATTTCCCACGGAGAACTAGAACATGAAAAACCATCCCATTTCTGAAAACAATTCACTGACAAGACGGTTGTCCTTTAAAAGCTTCCTTTAGACTTAGAGGCAAAGCCAGCCTCCCCCTCTCTCCAACTTTCTCTTATAGTACGGTTTTCTCTTGAACAGATCCGAATCAAGTAGGAAAGAAACAAGCCAGCTGAAAAGACATCTGATGTGCCTGTTGATGTCTCATTAACCTTGAGGGTGAATGTAACTGGGGATTGTCACTCACAGGGACCTGAGGGTTGGTTGGGGTGGGGGTTGGGAGGGAGAGCCGGTGAAAACATCCCTCAGGAGGGGGGGAATACAAAGAGAAACATCCTTTAGTAGATAGCTCATCTATCAAAACATGGGGCAGCTTTCAACTGTCAGACTGGCTAAATTATAGTTTCCTTAAACCTGTGATGAAACTACCATGTGTTTTCTTGAGAAAGCATTCGGAGCAGTATTTGTCTCTGTGCCAAAACGTGTTCACTGAGGTACTGGGAGAAACGCTTTGCTGTCGGAAGTATAATCATGACAAAAGCAAACATCTCGGGATTAACGTTACTAAGGTTCTGTGATGAGTATGTGTGATATCTGTGTGCCATTAAACATAGCACGAGCCATCCACCGTGGGAACGTTCTCATTCCACCGAGTCCTTAGTCAGACTCCCTTCGTTACTAACTGCCGACTGGTAACATGTAAACGAGCAGAGGGAGGGAGACTAGCTTGCCTCTAGGGAGAAAGGGTTACCTGTAGAGAAGAGAGAAGGCAAGAGTTCCCCAGGTTCACTGCCCAAGTCCTATCGGGATAACAAGGCTAGCAATCCAAGCAGCCTCCATCCCAGCTCTAGACCGGAGACCACACAGAAGCAGCACCCGTCAGCCCCAGGACCCGTCTGGGACTGAGTCCATCTGCCCTGCCCAGAGCAGCACCTTCGGAAAACAAGCCACACAATCCCCCCAGGGGCTTGCATGGAACATTCTCACCTATTTTTGCTTTTCTCTCCCAAGGTCTTTACTTTGCCATCCCTAGTCCTCACTCCTCTGCTTTCCTTAGGAACTTCCTGAAAGTTATCTCCGTGAACCTCACTTTTCACACCGAATTGCCACCTCGGGCTGTGGGCACACCCTGTTCCTGCCGGAGCCGCCCTCCGACCAGCTGCCGGCTTCCCTCCCTGCGCGCTCCTCGGGGCCGCCGCACAGCCTGAGGCTGCCCTCGCCCTCTGGCGTCTGCCCCTCACTCTGCTGCCCAAACGCAGCCAAATAAAAGTGCATCGATTCAACCCCTCTTCTCCCAAAGAAGTTTGTGCATTTCGGAGGAGAGGCGACGCTGGGAAAGATGAAATGACTGTCAGTGACAAGCATCGCTGCCCACCCTGGGAGACAGAGATGGCTCCCTCGCTCCCGGGGAGAGGGCAGCGGCAGCCCCTGCCCTTGCCGGGGACCGCACTTGTGTCTGGGTGAGCGGGAGGCATTTTCCTCACCATCCCGGGTCCCATTCCTCTGCCCCCTGGCAGCCCCTCCAGTCTTTCCCAAACACTCTGGGTCTAGAAGGGAGAGAAGAGGAATGGAGAGGAGTCTCTGACCCCCCCCCCCCCCCATGCATAGTATTTTGTTTCTAACTAGCAGGACTTTCTAGAACGTATTTTCTTGTTCTGCTCCTTCCTGGCTCAGTTACCCCCAAACCTCCGCGCCCCCAAAACCTTTGCAACCAAAACAAGCGAACCGTCCACGGCACCCTGGCCGCCGCCGCCGCCCCAACTGTTGCAGCAGCTGCCTGGGTGGCGACGACGGCGGCGAGCGCAGGGCCAGCTCGGACCCGGACGCTCCCACCCGGGAGGCTGGGAGGCTCCGGGCGGCCTCCGAGGGGCGCCCGGTGCAGGGGAGCCCCTGCGGCAGCCGCCTGGGATGGGGCCGGCGGCGCTCGCAGCCCGGCCCCTGCGCACAGCCGGCCGGGCCGCCCGGCCCGCCCCCTCTCACCTTTAAGATCAGGTCGGTGTGGTGCTGGTCCAGCATGTTGGCTTTCTGGAAGGAGGTGACGATGACCCGGCCGTAGCGCCCGGGCGTCTGTAGGTCCGAGTAGAGCCGGTGCTTGGAGCGGTTGACCGGGAAGAGGCTGTTAACGAGGTTGCGCTCGATCTTGGCGAGGCTGTGCTGGGGCGCCAGCAGGTGCTCCACGCTCTCCTCCACCTGGTAGCGGCTGAAGCTGGCGCCGAGCAGGATGGAGATGAGCACCGGCGCCGAGGCGAAGAAGACCGGGTGACTGGCAATGAAGTGGCCGAGCCGGGAGAAACACGTCCGCAAGCCCCTGTGCAGAACCTGCCGCAGCATCCTAGAGCAGAGCGGGCGCGGGAGGAGGGCGAGGCGCACGCTCGGCGCGGGCTCGGGCGGCGGCGGCGGCGGCGGCGGCGGTGGTGGCGCCCGCGGTGGCGACGGCGGCGGCGGCGGCGGCGGCGGCGAAGGCGAGACCCTGAGCTCTCCCGGAGCCGCGGCACCACCATCGGGGAGTTCCGCGCCGCGCCTCGGGAGGGTCCCCTCGGGCTGGAGACACGCCCTCCTGCCCGCGGCCGCGCCGGCCCGGAGAGCCCCCCAGCTTGGCGGCCTCCGCGCCGCCCCCACCCCGCCCTACCCCGTGCGCCCTCCCCACCCTCCGCCGCCTCCCCGCCCGAGGGGCTCCGCGCGGCCGGGCTGCGTCCCGGCTCAGCGCGGAAGGGGCCCGGGGCAGCCCTCGCGGCGCGTCATGACCCCACTCACCCGACCCCCAAGGCCAACGCCGGGGCGGCGTGGGGAGCGGCGGCGGCGCTATCGCGGGGAGACTCTGCGCGCCAGCCTAGGAACACGAGGACAGAGAATTCCAGGCTACACCCAGTCCCTTCTCCTCCCAGGCTCCCCTCCCCCGGCCCGCCGCTCACGCCTTCCCCTCCCCTGTATCCTCCGGGGCGACCCAGAGATGAATAAAGAAATGCCCCCAAATTTCCCAACAAAAAGTAAAGAGTTCTCCCGGGGGGCGTCGGGCGGACCCGCTCAGAGCCGAGTCTCCCTCAGAGGCGGCTGAAGACTGCGTGCGCCCTGGCTCTCTCCGAGCTCAGGTGGTGGCGCGCACTGGCTGGTGCGGAGAGGGGGTGGGGAGCGAAGACGCTCGAACGTGGAAATCACGCCTCCTCTTAAGTAAGAGCCATTTAAAATATCCCCAACACTGCAGCTTCCTGGGACCAAGAGGTCCGGGTGTGCGCCTGGCGCGTCCACCCAAAAGGCCCCGTGGAGAATCTTTATACTAGCCCTCCTTCAGGATCGCTCCAGACAGATCCGGGGTGGGTGCCTCTGCCGCGCGCCCTTCCATCTCCCTACCCCGTCCCCCAGCAATAAAAGTGCAGATAAGGATGGTCAGTCCGTGGAGCCGCGCGTTGCCAGAGCTCTGGTGCTCTCGGACTCTAGGCTCTCCGCCCTGTCAACTCCTCCTCCTTCTGATTCTCCTCCTCCTCTTCCTCCTCCTCCCTCCCCACTCTGTCGTCACAGGCGGGTCTGGGGGACCCGGTGCGGCGGGGCTGGAGCGCGCGCCCCTGCGGGCGCAGAGTGGTTGTGAACAGCTGGTCAGAGTCGGGAGCATCACTCCCCTTCTCTCCCCCCACCCTACCCACCCTCCCTCTCCTCCGCCAATGCACGAGTGTGGGGAATGGGGGACACCTTAGCTCAGACCTGGAGACAAACTGGTTTCCGAGCGTGCCGAGCCGCAGGGGGCGCGGGGGAGCCCGGGGGAGCCAAGGGCTCGGTAAAGTTGGGCGTGTACGTGTGTGCGCTAGCCCTGAGCTAGCCGGCAGCCCCTGTGGTGCCCCCTCGAACTCCCCCTCCAGAGAATCCCCTGAGAAGGCGGGCTCCGGCCTCGGGCCCGGGATAGACCTGCAGCGGCGGGAACAGCCATGCACAGGTACAATTTAGCACCTTTCGTTGCGCGCTCCAAGTCCCGGGGTTCATCCACTGCAGCGCAGACCGACCAGGATCTTGGAGTGTGAGCCACTGAGCCGCTCAGTCCGGCTCCGGGGGTGGGGACTGGGGCGTGGCTGGGGGTCCCCAGGTTTCACTCCCCTAGTGCTCGGCCTTTGCATTTCAAGCCTCTGGTCGCACCCGCTTGGCCTCCTAGGGCCAAGGGTCAAGCCAGAGGCGGCCGCGAATAGAGGCGCGGTCCCTGGGCAGTGGCCCGCACTACTGAGCATGGACATGCATATTAATCAAAGCTGAAGGAAGATAGAATGGGGCAAAGAGGAGGAAGAGGAGGGGGACGAAGAGAGGGAGAGTGCAATGGGTGGGAGAACGCGACTCAGGGATGTATTACTCTCCAATGCCAAGAGGCCCTGCACTTCTCAAACTGAACTTGGGAACTTGCACGTTGGAAACAGGAAATCGTGGGCTGGGAAACCCTCTTTTTTTGGTTTCTCTCTTCCCTTCCCCCACACCAGACCCTCCACCGCTATTCCCTCAGCAACACCTGAGAGTGCCGCGCCGCCCTGCCCGGGGCTGCAACTGCTCTGCTCTGCCCGCGCTCCCTGGGTCCTGCTACACATCCCTAGTCTCGTCCACTTGCTCTGCTCGGCTTCGCTTGCTCCGCACCGCTCACGGCTTCCAAGGGCTCCCCTCGGGCACCCAGGTTCCCCAGCAGCTTCAGCCAACATCTGCCCCGCGCCGCTCCGTATTGCTGTCCCCAGGAGGTACCTATGGGAGGGGCTAGAAATTCCCCTGCTCTACTCCGACTGTGC
Organism: Saccopteryx bilineata; assembly: GCF_036850765.1. Taxonomy (NCBI): domain Eukaryota; kingdom Metazoa; phylum Chordata; class Mammalia; order Chiroptera; family Emballonuridae; genus Saccopteryx; species Saccopteryx bilineata. Next base: position 128,844,651 of record NC_089502.1, read on the forward strand.
CCTTCCCCCCGAGTGTTCATTCCTGCTCGCGGACACGCCGCTGCTCTGCAGCGCTTTGCTGATTCACGATGATCGCGGAGGGAAAAGCCTCATTAACTTGTGCCCCTGCAAGCGGCGAGGCGAGCGCGAGCGGCTGCTGGGGCTCACGCTTTGGGAAAGCGCCCAGCACTGCGCAGCCCAGGTGCTAAACGGCCGGGCGGCTGCCCTGCGAGGCGCTCCGCGGTGCCGACCGAACGCCCGGGGGCGGGGCGGGGCGGGGGAGCGGCGGCCGTGGGGACGCTCGGAGCCCAGCTCTCCGCGGCCGAGCCGGCGGCAGCTGCTGGGTGGGCACTCTCAGGAGGTCTGGAGTCCGGCTCGGCGCGAGCAGAGAGTCTCCTGTGCCCGGATGCCAGCGCAGAGGCAGAAGTCAGAGAAGAGAAACCAGTCCACAGGTCTCTTTGGGAGCCTTTAACTTTTCGGCGAAGCTCTTTTTATTCTCAAATTTGTCCCACCAAAGGGTTCCCTTCTAACCTGGGTTCCCTCCCAACCCTGCAACTTCCGGCCTTTGAATGTTAGCCTTCACGCTGTGAAGCGCCGGCGTCCCTTCTCTGCGCCGGGACCGGGTCTCAGAGCCGGAGAGACCCAGCGTGGCCCGGGCGGCCCGGGTGGGAGTGCTGTCCTCCCACTTGGAAAGGGCCTTTCCTTTGAGGCAGAAGCATTTGCTTCTAGTCCTCCCAACTCTTCCTAATTGTCCTTATGTATATAGTTGAAGAAACTTCAATCCTGCCTGCTTTAACTCAGAGACGCCCAAGGGCCTGAGTTGATCATTCTGCCACTTTTTATTGCGGGCAGTCCAGTTAGTATTGTCAAAGTTGAGTTGGAGCAAGAGAGAGAAGAGAGAGGGTCTTGTCTCCTCCTGAGTTTTCTCCTCTCTTGGTTGGATGTTCGGGGGAGCATTGTCACCATCAAAGACTTGAGTTTGCATTTGGGGCAATGACCTTGGGGACAGAGCGTCCATCAGTACATCCATAAATTATTCTTTTTTTCTGATTCAAAATTAAGACATAGCAATTGTAGAAAACTTTTTAAAAAAATAACAAGAAAAAGAAGGAAACAAAAAGACACCCGTATATCTGTACTCCTACTACCTTTCAAAGGTAGTCCCTGTTGGTAAGTTATTGTGCATCTGGACAACATAATGTAGAGATTAGGACCATTGGTTCCATAGCCATTAAGTTGAGTCCTTTCTCTGCTACTTACAAACTGTGATGCGTTGCCTAAGTAACTTGACCTCTTTATGCCAAGCTCTTCTCTTCTGGAAAATGGCAACAATAATAGTATCTATGCGATAGAGTTGTGGTTAGGATTAAATAGGTTAAAAGTTGTAAGGCACTTAACACACAGACTGGAATATCACAAAAACCTAGTAAATGATACTTGTTATAATTCTAGTCTTTTCTGAATATGTGTGTATGAAAAAAAGTCAGTGCCTGCCACGTGGAAACTGGCTTGGTACTTTCAGCTGGGACTTGGTGTTGGTAACGGCTGCCCTGGGACTCTATGCTTTCGGGGTCTCCTATTGAACCAAACCCACTCCCTATCACACTGATATCAGATAAGGTCATTCTGTAACTGTGATGGATCCAGACAGTTACATTCAGATAATTCATAATCATGCCTGAACACAGAGAAAACATGAACCTTCTTCAAAACACAAAAATGACCAAACATGTCCCTAGCCTGGCTAACATGAGTGACTATTGTGGTTTAAAAAAGCTCGGTCTAGTCTTTCCTCCCTCTAGATAAAGATTTATTTAGGCAGCCAATCATAAAACTACCCCTGTATCCTGAAAGTAGCCAATGCAGAGCAAGCCCCACTGCCTTAAACCTTCCTTTAAATCACTTAACGCAAGCTCAGATCCTATAAGTCCCATCTAACACCTTATTGAGACACCTCTCAGTTCTCTATGGTGTGTGTTCTTTGCTGCAACAAAAAATAAACCCAGCTGTTCAATTATTGGTGTGTTCTCAGTGCTCTTTGGCAGGACGTCTTTGTCAATGTATATAAAATGTTTATATATATAAATATCTATATATATATAATTTTTTTTGCCAAAATTGAGGATCATAATAAACATTCTGTTTGGCAGCCATTTTTTCCCATTAAATAGATCATGAGCATTTTCTCATGTCAATTAATATTACCATGAAACATTTGAATAGTTGCATAGAATTCAATTATATGGCTGAAACTTCATTTATTTAACTCATATCATATTATTGGACATTTATTTTTTAAAATTTTTTACTAATATAAATAACACTGAGTTTAACATCCTGTACCCAAACCTCTGATTGCGTCTTTATTTTCATAGGATCAAATATCCACTGCTACATTTCCCCCCACCACTACATTTTAAAGAAACTGCTCCTAACAGATGCCTTTCTAATTATTGTTAAATGATAAGGGACAAAGGCATTCCTTCACAGGGATAACATTTGTTGATAAAAATAAATGAAGTGTTCCCACTTGAGGGAGATTTCTATCATCGGTTACATTTGGAATCAGCCTGTTGGCTCAATCTTGCTCAGAGAGGCCAGATTGATCATGGTCTGGAGGGACTTGGGGCTCAAAAGCTTATACGGCTTGATAAAGTTAGAAACAAGGGTCTTCTCTTGTCTAACAAGTTTGTCAAGGATTACCTTCCAATAACCCCACCATCATTTTCTGCCTGAGAAGCAAAAAATATTTTCATGCATACATTTTATATCTAAACAGGTCTATGCCAACTACGAAATGACTATGCATAGCAGAATCATGCGAAGGGTATTTATTTGGGTGGCTGCAGTTGAGGGTGGCACTTAGTATAGTGTTTTATCATTACTTTATACTTTCCTGATCTTAACAACACTGAAATATTTCTAAAAATGCTAAGTGTTTCTATTCTAAAAGACCTATACTGCTCACAGAAATTAGAGGATATTTCAAAATAAATATGAAGTGATAAAAAAGAAGCATTTGATTTCTTTACTAATCAAGAACATCAGAAAAGCAAGCGACAAGTCAAAAAAAGTTGTTTGATTTGCAACTGAGATGCAAAACCAACTTTTATTCCATTGGTGAAAATGCACCATACAAAAGGCTGAAAGTACTGGAGTATCTGCACGTTCCCTGATCCCCTAATTTCTGTAAGCAGTTTCTATAAGATCTCTTGGAGAATAGCAACATGTCCAGGGAAGGCAAAAGTATAGCAAAGATTATCCTTTCGTAGTAGGGAACCTCCCCTGACAACTGTCAACATTACCTTGAGTGGGGATGTTTCCATGAAATGTCTACTGAGACCCAGCCCTGTTTTGACCAAGAGGCTGTTTTATGCATAGCAACACTATATGCCCGTAATCTTATCCAAACGGAGGCTACTGGAGGTAGTTTAAACTTGCTGTTGAAGAGAGAACACATGCGCGACAAACCTTAATAGGCTGTTTAAGGTAAAGAGACACTCTGTTATGTGTAGATGATTCCTACTCAAAAGTGTGCTGATTAGATACCTGAGTCTTTTGGGATATTCTGCTGACTCAGTAGGCTTTCAATACCATCACACATCTCTTAGAAGAATGATCCAGCCTGGTGTAAGGAAAAAAGTAATGCAAAATCATTTCTCTGAATAAACGTAAGACTCAGGGCTAAGAGAGGTATATTTCATACATTGATTCAGGGAGAAACATTTTGGAATACACTGTCTTGTTGTCTGTACTCATCATGTCACCATAGGTTGAAATGGCCAGGTCCAAATCTGTGCTTCATCTTTTTTCTCCTAACAGAAAGCATGACTTTACCTTTTCTCCGCTTTTCAAAATCCTTCCATTTTTCAAGGTTCTCTTAAAATCTTAGCTCACATATCTCATAAGCTTTCTCTGACTGCCATACCAACATTGATTAATTTAACCCTAGTGAGCAGCCACTATTATTTGAATTCTTTCAGTGAGCAAGTTCCTACTGTAGTCCACAATTAGGAGAAGTTGAGCAAGGGATTCCCTACTCTCAAGGAATTTGTAGTCTAATAAGGCTGACTGGATTGGCTGATGATTATAAGCCCAAGTAAAGGAAATGCTGAAGGAGGGGTCACAACAATGTGTGAAAGCTCAAAAAAGGCATAGATACATGGTTGGTCTCTAGTCTTAAAATATTTTTAGCTTGCTGTTTTGAGTGTCTTTGTTACGTAATGTTTTCTACACTGCTCACAAAAATTAGGGGATCAGGGAACGTGCAGATACTCCAGTACTTTCAGCCTTTTGTATAGTGCATTTTCACCAATGAGATAAAAGTTGGTTTTGCATCTCATTTGCATAATAGAACAACTGTCTCTGACTTGTCGTTTGCTTTTCTGATGGTTTTGTTTAATAAAAAGTCAAATGCTTCTTTTTTATCGCTTCATATTCATATTGAAATATCCCCTAATTTTTGTGAGCAGTATATATATGATTTATAAAATATATGATATATAAATATTACATATCAGTTTTTTGATAGCCTTTTGATCACTGGGGCAGACTGGTTGAGGTCCCTTTCTCCCTTCCCTTGGGAATTACTGAGTAATGCCACTTTCTATTAAACTAAGTGCAACTGAGGTTTTTCATTAAGTTAAACTAGCTTTTCTTCCACTGCATCTAAATGAGGGGAGTTTAGGTGCAGTGTTCCGTTTCAGCACCAGGGACAGATCCATCTAAATCTAGTTACTCCTCCCCTTCCTGCCCCCATCACTTAGATTTAGAGAAATTTTAGAGTTAAAGAGGTTATTTAAACTAATATAATCCAGGGGGTTAATCATCTTTACCTAATCCAGGACAATTAAAATGGAAAGGAATTTTAGATTAGTGGATTACTAGATCCAGTATATTCATATTTAAAATTGTGCCCACTACTTTTTATGCCCTTGTGATATGTTTGTGTGGGGCAGAACACATTTAAAGGTAAATGTTAGAACTGACTTTAAAATATAATCTCTTGAATTTTAGTAGCAATTGTGCCGAAGACTCAGAGGAATGATAGAAAAGGGGGAAAAGAACGTTTTTCTGTGCTGAGTTTAGTCCTAGGCACTTTCAAGTATCTTGGCTCATGTAATTTGCAAAATTTCTCTGTAGGCTATTAAGTATTGTCAAACCCATTTTAAAGAGAGGAAACTGAGGATTAAGGAGATTATATATCTTGTTTAAGGTTACCTGTAATGGAAGTATAAATAGAACCCAGGCCTATCTGATATCAGATTCTATGTTTTTCTTTTTTCTTTTTTTGCTTAATCTCTTCACTTTTTTCACCCAGCCCCCTCCCACCCCTGACAGCTGTCAGTTTGTTTTCTGTATCTATGAGTCTGTTTCTATTTTGTCTGTTAGTTTATTTTGTTCATTAGATTCCACGTAAAAGTGAAATCATAAGGTACTTGTCTTTCTCTGACTGGCGTATTTCTTTTTTATTTTAAATTCTTTTTATTTATTCATTTTAGAGAAGAGAGACAGAGAGAGAGATAGAGAGAGAGAGAGAAGGAGGGAGGAGGAGGAAGCATTAACTCCCATATGTGCCTTGATCAGGCAAGCCCAGAGTTTTGAACCGGCGACCTCAGCATTCCAGGTCGATGCTTGATCCACTGCGCCACCACAGGTCAGGCCTGACTGGCTTATTTCACTTAGCATAATACTCTCTAGGTCCATACATGCTGTCACAAAAGGTAAGATTGCCTTCTTTTTATGGCCAAGTAGTATACACAGATGACATTACAGAGATAACCAGAGGGAAAGGGGGTGGAAGAGGTAAAAGAGGGTACAGGGGGGATAAATGATGATGGAAGGAGACTTGAACTTGGGGTGCTGAACACATAACTACAGATGATGTATTATAGAACTGTACACGTGAAACTATATATTATACTTTTATTAACCAATGTCACCTGAATAAATTTAATAAAAATTAAAAAGGAAGCTATGTTTTTCTATCACTCATTCTTCTTTTAAGCAGAAAATTACTTGTTTTCTAAAATGCCTGAACTGGATATCATAATATGTCAAAAATATATTAGTCATATAACATAATATACTATGAATATTATAAACAATTTAATGCTATTTCTGTATTTGCTAATTATTTAATAGTACTTTAAAGTAGCAATACTATGCCTTATCTATTAATCAGTTTTTCAGTGTTTAGACTCATTTCTGATGTTGGTATTTCTTAGAGGAGTTCTGTGGACCAACAAAAATGTTGTTATGGAACCCAAAGTATTTGCTGATCTACTCCAACCCACTCTTTTTGCAGATGGCAAAACTTCTGCACTCCTTGTCTGGATTTTACCATGAAAAAAAATTCCTCAGAATGTTAAAATGGAAAACTGTCAAGTGGTTCCAAAATTTATAACAGAAAAAATAACCAAATAAACTCTGATCTTATGCCTGTTGAAATTCTTCCTTTTTTTGTGGTTCAACACTAGTCGTTATACTGCAAAGAGAAAGATTCTTTAATTCTTTTTCCTTTACTGTGTAAAGTGAACAGAAACCATTATAATCATCAGATTCATTGTCTTATGTGTGAACATAAGGGACATAAGAAAGCAGGGGGTTTCCTGATAAAACTTTTAGCTTCAGGGCAGTCTTTCTTTGATGTTTATATATCTAATCCCTTTAAAAATTGTACTCCAGAGCATAACCTAAGAACAAAGCACTTCATCCCTTCTGTTATTTGAACTGTGTACTCCTTGCTTTGACTTTTAAAAATGACAGAGCTACAAGGCATTCTGTTCCCCATGGCTGAGCATTTCCTTCTAGTGAATGGCATTATGTTGGTGAATTAATTAATAGTAAAATCTGATTTCCATATCAACAAATATTCAGTGGTAGGAAAGTTACATCAGGAGGCAGCTCCTAGAAGAGGTTAAGACAAAATATTCAAAGGTTCCTTTTTTAGACAAAGCACAGGACTTGGCATTTCTCTGGCTGCTTTGCTTCCACCTTCAGGTGTCCTCTGAATATTAGAAAGGGGATTATTCTACATACGGGAAAGTCTGTTCTACCAGGGGCACAAAGGTTTAGCCTCAGGTGAATGCCGTTACCTCCTGTAGTGTGTCAAGCAGCGGAATCTAGTTGGGTTACTGGCCAGGCAATTAGCAAACATGGCCTTCCCTCTAGCTCTGTCTCATCACTGCACTTCAGATTTCTGTCCACAAAATCGGCACAATAAAGATGAGGATGATATTTCCGGGGTAAGGAGATTTCAGGTGTAAAACATGGTAATGAATCTGAAGTGCTTTGGAACAACCACACACATTATGGGGCCTGAGGGGTTCAAGACTCTGTTGCTAAATGTGGAGCATGTAGACACATAAAGATCTTGCCTTTGAGGCATCCACAGTGTAGTGGACTGAGACCAGCAAGTGGAACAACAAAATTGTGTAGTGTGACAAGGGCAGTGGTGCTATGGGGCCAGTGAAAGGGCTCCCCTAACCCAGCCCAAAGACAGAGGTATGGTTTGGAAAGGTTTTAAGAGGATTTAGAGATATGTTGCCTGGTGATTCATCCTTACCCTCTTGGCCCACTCTACAAGTTCACTATAGGTAGTTCCCACATATGCCAGTGGCTTCCTGCCTCTCTCTGTCTGAGATCTTCTCTGGCCCTGGAGCAGGCAGGGAATGCCAGGGCGCTAACACCTTTAGCAGAGCCCCTCAATTAATAAGAGACAGGAAAAATAGATAAGCACCCAAACTTCTTTGCCTCTCTGTGGGACAGCTCAGAGGTGTGCTTCACATGGGCTTTCTAAGACTTCCAGCAGAGCGCCCTCCAGCGGTCCACTGCGGCAACCCACTCACGAGCACACACTTTGCTGGCCTTTCTCTATTCTCTCTTCATCTTCTCTGCTCCCCTAGTATGTTTTCTGGGATGCCCTTCCAAGATAAAGCAGTTGCACCCACATCTTTGTTTCAGGATCTGTCTTGGGGGGAACCCAACCGCAAACAGGAGGTGACACCCTGCTGCAGTCTCACAGGTTAGCACTAGTGAATAATAATTTAATAATATGTAATAATAATTTAATAATATGTAAATTATACCCCAGTAAAGCTGTTTGAAAAAAAAAGAATTAGTCAACCCACCATAGAGGGGAAGAATATTCCAGGCAGAGGGAATAACATTTGATATTATAAGGATGGAATAGAGAACTTAGCTTAGCATTTTGGGAACTACAAATAGTTGGTGTTGGATAGGCAGATAGGAGCTGGGTTAACAAGGGACTTATAAGCCTGGTGAGGAGCTGAATGTTCATTGTGAAGGTGACAGGGAGCCATTTGAGGGTTTTAAACAGGGGGGTTCATGGCCAGGTTTATGTTTTATAGTTAGTCGAGTAACTTCATGGAAGGTGGTTGAAAGGAGGGCATGACTAGAGGTAGGGAGACCAGTTAGGAGGTAAGGATAATAATTAGGACAAGAAGAGATCAGGGCCCAAAGCAAGGCAGGAGCTGAGGATGGAGAGAAAGGGAAGGATTTGTACGCTGTTAGCGAGATAGACTGGGCAGGACTGAGATGTTCGGGGAACGGAGCTATGATAGTGTATCCAGGTTTCTGAAGACACAGGATCATTCCAAAGAGCTGTGCTAAACCATATTCAACCCTAGGGATGTTGCTTTACTTTTATCAAGTTCTACTTGGGGATAGAGCTTCTCAGGGTGAGGAAGAAGAAAAGGCAACTGTGTTAAGCTCAAAGTTACAACAAAAGGGGGTTGAATGTAACGGTTTGGACATCAGACCTGAAGGAGTCCACAGAGTGGAGGCTAAAACCAGCACATGGTGATTCATGTGGATTAATAATAATAAAAATATATAGATATATAGATATCTATATCTATATCTATCTATCTGTCTATCTGTCTATCTATCTATCTATCTATCTATCTATCTATCTATCATCTATCTATCTATCCATCCTCACTCCCAAGGGAATTGAGTTAGCTCTTAGAGCTGGTTGCTTAAACGAGCCAACTTCATTTGGAGGACAAGTAAGGAGCTAAATGAGGAGGTGAGGGGAGGGGAAAACGAAGTATAGATATATGGCTTTCATGGGTGAGATTCCCCAGAAATCTCCCTCTTTGATTCATCTTAATTCTCTTCATCTTTATAACACACACCTGGGCCTTTTCCTTCTGTTGACCCTCTAGAACCCATCCTTTTCTCTGGTTCCTCTCTGCTGGTCTGGGGCTAGAACCCATCCTTTTCTGAGGGTGACTAAAGACCATACCCTCTATACATAGGCCTCCGTTCCCCAGTAGTAGCTTATACTTCTGTTAGGACACACACACACACACCACGTGCACATCCTTTAATTTGCACAATTAGAAATCACACTGAAGAAAAGAGACACCAAGGTTTTTCAGTGACACCTGTGTGGGGGCACTGTAAATATGAGACCACTTTAATAAATATGGTCAGTCCTATTTTGAATGATGCTTCTATGAGCATTCATATACCTGTTTTTGTGTGGATATGTGTTTTCATTTCTCTTGGGTAGATATCTAGCAGTGGAATAGCTGGGACATGCAGTAACTCTATGTTTCACATTTTGAGAAACTGCTGAATTGTTTCCAAAGAGCCTGACCGTTTTCCATTCCCGGCAGCAATGTATTCTGTGTTCTGTTTGTTTGCTTGATGGCTTTAATCATTATATACACTAGTTTTTTCTCTACTTATTATTAGATGTTGGTTTCACAAAACCTTTGCCGTCTCTTTCTTGATCTGTCTGTCTTTTAAATTCTCCTTTTTGGTGAAAAACTTTTTTTTTTACATCTAAATATGTTACTTGAAAACCCCCATAGTATCCTAATATGAGTGATGATACCGAGACTGTCTGGAAAATATACCAGATTGGACCAATGTGGTACTTAGATAGATATGGGATGCCCTTGTCTTAGGGCACAGGGATCTCATATTGTGATGGGATGTCCTCATCTTGCTATGGAAGCCCAAACCTGTGGAATCTCCAGTTTGGGGGAATTCTTTTAAGCCATGGACCGGCAAAGATATAATGTGGGGAACACTATGATGCTCTCTCTTTTTAGACTCAGAAGGGAAAAGAAAATGAGGGAGGCCAAAAGGAGCTGAAAGTCCCAGACCAAGTTGTGGGAAGGCCACAAAGACACCATGTTATTTATATCTTTGACAGCAGCCAGCAGGCTAGTGCCTGAGGTACCATAGTGGGTCTGATTTGGACCCACTCGGAAGCTTGCCCAATTCACTTCTTCCCCTATTTCCAAATCAAACCACTCTTCCCAGTTTACTCCTTCAAGTTCCACCCTACACTTATCCACCCAGTGCCCATCACTCTGGCCAGTGGTTGGTGAGAAAAGGTAGGAAATGGGGAAAAAAGACAAATGAGAACATATGTTCACGACTCTTCCTCCACTTCTTTGCCTCCCTATTTATTATTAGTTCAGTAGGCATTCTGTTTAATTTGCCCCACCTGGAGCAATAACACTTTGATCTCTGGAAAGCAGTAGTATCACTAAGGCACGTAATGAACTCTCCTGTAGAACAATAAAGATGAAATAAGGTGGTGACAAACATTCCATAGGAAGGACTATTAACTAATGTTGTTAAGTGATATTTTCTTAGTGAAAATTACCTCCACGGTAATATTTCATTCTTAACAGTCCTTGGGAGTTAAAAGAAATACCTTTTTATTCCTCTGGTTTGTTCTCCTGGTACTCATAAAGGAATGTAGGCTATGCTCTATGATGCCAGAAACCATCGGTCAATCCACTCAATTTGATAATGGAACAACAATCAACTACATTATTTGGCATTATGTAAGCACAACAGCTAATCGTTTGACTGAAAGATTCACATGCAAATCAGTTATTTTGACATCCTCTGGGCACAGTCCAAGTCAATATTTAAATAGTAATTAACAATCATTAATTGCAACCATATTTGTTGATTATCCCATATATAGGCATTTTTCTCATTTAACAGATGGCTTTCCATCAATCCCATCTTAGAAATTAGTAAACACAGATTTTTCTAACTGTGGAGAGGAAGTAAACACATCAGAAGGGGCTAGAGGCAGAAAACAACTTAAGGATGACATTGCAAACTGAAGGAGTGGTAATTCTTTAGTGGTGGTGAATAGTCTGTGCAGGAGACGTCATTTGAAAATTCAAAAACTGCAGGTGCAATTATTATTAATCTGGTGTATTAGTATCATAGGGCTGCCGTAACATAATACGAAAAAAAAACAAAACAAAAAAACTAGGTGGCTTAAATAGTAGGAATTCACTGGCTCATAGTTCTGGAGGCTAGCAGTCTGAGATCAAGATGTCTATAGGATTGGTTCCTTCTGAGATCTGTGAGGGAGAATGTATCCAGGCTTCCCTTCTAGCTTCTGGTGGTTTGCTGGGAACTCTTGGTGTTCCTTTATGTAGACTCATCATGTTCACATGGTGTACTTCCTCTCTCTCTCTGTTTGTCTTTGTTTCTAAGGACATCAGTTATGTTCAAGTAGAAGTCCACTCTACTCTAGTATGATTTCATCTTGACTAATCACATCTGCATTTGCCCTATTTCCCAATAATGTACTGTTAGGACTTCAATATATGAATCTTGAGGGAACACAATTCAGCCCATAACATCTGGTAAGAGATCCATTCTGCCTTTACAGAGGCCCAGAAGTCTCTGAACTCTGGCAAAGTCTTCTTGGATTGGACGTTTCCGTGTTAAGATAAGGACAAGAAGAAATCTGCTGTCAACCAGATGCTAGGAACATATCTTACTTTCCACTTCATGCCCTTCTGATGCCTTCTCTCTACATTTGAAGGGCTGGCATTAAGAGTTGCTTTAAATTTGGGGGCCCAATGTGTTTTTGGTTTGTTTGTTTGCTTTTTTACTTTTTATAAAATTACTCTCTCCCACAGGAGGTAGTCTCCTCCACCATTTTTGTATTTTGTATTTTGAACCTAACAAATGCCCTTTCAGAGTCTTCCTTTCTACTTTATTTAGAAGTATGTGCTCTAGTTTCCCATCTTACCTGCCATATCCTCTTTCTCAGCCAATGCCATGGCCATCTTGACCTCATTGTCACTCCTATGTGACTTTCTGTTTGGGTTTGGTAGAATCACTTGGCTACCATTTCCCACCTGGAAGAGAAGAGACAGAGGTCATCTTGTTACATACCCTGAACACCTAGATTAGAGCCATCATGCTGACTGGTCAGCCCTTGCCTGAGTGATGGATGGTGCTTTGCAAGGCCATCTTTCTTGAGAACATCACTAACAGCCTTTTGGTGAGTACATCACAGGATTTTTGCATCATTAAACTGGTCTTAGAAGGCATCTTGCTCTTACCTGTGGTAAATCCTCTCATCTTGCACTGCTTGATTGGAGAACTTTTTTAGAAGTGGCTTCTTTTAATTGATGATGATTTCTGTTGCAAAGCTTTTGATAAGAAAATAATAGAGGCTATATGTGCACAATGCAGGAACAGTTGGAGGGTTGATTCAGACCACTGGACAATTTGGTAAGAAAAACATCATCAGGCTCAGCTTTCATTTGGCACCTGTTGGCCAAGTGTTGTATATATTTACACATACCTATTTCATGATTAGATGTTTATGTATGTGCACATACAAACAAGATCATGTTTCTTAGTTGTCAAGTGGAAACTATTGAAGTAAATCATAATTGTCTCTCTATACAAATCAATGACCAAATATCCATTATAAGCCTCCTGTGGGCATCATGAAGGGGGTTCAAGAAGGCAAAAATCCTGATTTCTGTTTTCAAAAGCTTAGTATCTTGGTGAGGAGATAAGGTTCTTGATTCATTCAGCAAAAATTTAGTAAAACTAATTTATACTGGCTCCAAATTGAGAACTGATATATGTTGCAACTAAGAGATCATCCCTATCTCAAGAAAATCATAGTTTACTGGAGACTGTAGAGAAGTTGACAGGAGGTGGCAAAAGTGTGACTAGGACTTTAATAGAGGAAAGCATAAGACACTGCAGGAGTTGAAGTATGTAACTCAGACTCAGAGAGTTAGGGTGGCCTCCCGGAGTTGGGAGATAACTAAGACCAATGCATAGCGGTGCCATTAGTGTCCAGCGCTAAATGAGCGGTGCAGGTGTAGGTGACATTCAAAGATGCGGGAGGTCACCTCATGCTGGAGTGATGAGGAGGAGCTTTGTGGAGGAGTGGGGTTTGAGATAAACTGAAAGTTGATGTCAAAAACTGCGTGTATCTGGCTACTCTTTAACTGTGCATTGTGGAAACTCTCTGTAGGGAGTTGGGATGATGAGATAAGCCCGGGATCTAGTATAGGTCGGAGCTAGATATAATTAACCACGAGAAAAGGATATGACATTGAATATGAACCCAACAAGTAGTGGTCTTCAAGGGTAGTCACTTGTGTCAGCAGTATTTGTGTAGGCCAGGTTGTTGTAAGGGAGAGGTGGGCCTCATGTCATATGGGTTTGGGAATGAACCAGAGTGGTTACTTTAAGTTGTTTGACAGATATTAGAAGGAGGAGGCTGTTCTGGTGTAGGAGGTAGAAATGCCTTTGGCTACCAGTTACAAAAACCTAGCTAAGAGTGGCTTTAACAAAAAAGGAATGATTCTTTCTACAAAATGTAAAAACTGGAGGTAGACACTGGGAATTTTCCTACAAAATGTAAAGTCTGGAAGTAGACACTGGGGTATTCTCCTACAAAATGTAAAGTCTGGAAGTAGACACTGGGATATTGGTTCAGTGGCTCAAGAATGTCAGAAATGGTGCCTGACCTGTGGTGGCACAGTGGGTAAAGCATTGACCTGGAGTGCTGAGGTCACTGGTTCGAAACCCCAGGCTTGCAGGGTCAGGGCACATACGATAAGCAACTATGAGTTGATGCTTCCTACTCCTCCTTTCTCTCTCTCCCCTCTTTCTAAAATCAATAAAATTTAAAAAAGAATATCAGAGATGGCATCTCTGCCACTCTCCTGACCTTCCCTTAATGTTTGTTGCCTTATGATTTAAATATGACTGTCATGGTTCTAGACAGAAGATATGTATTTTAGTCATGAAAAAGGAACAAAGTTATGTCTGTTTCGTTAATAAGGAAAATAGTATTTTCTTTAGAAGCACCCCTGCAGATTTCTCTTAAATGTTAATGGCCAGACCTGTAGTACATTGACACAACTAAAATCAAGACAGGTTCAGAAGGAGATTATGGATTTTTCAGCCTGTCATAAGTGTGTGTGTGTGTGTGTGTGTGTGTGTGTGTCCTATAACCTGGGCCCCAGTGCAGGACTAGGTGCAGTTCCAGTAATGGCCTCAAGGGGGAACCAAAGAGAAGGCCACACAGTTGGGCCCCACACAGTGCTCATTTCATGACCTTTTGGGGTCCCTCCTGTCCACCATGGTTGATTCTGTATCACTTCCCTGGATCCATATCCTCGTCCTGCCCCTAAGATGTTGGCTTTCTCTTCAATTCTGTCATTGGCCACCTTTTCTTCTGACTCTGCCCTTACCTGGAGAAAAGTCAGGGAGACTTCTGCCAGGCCTAGAAATGGTTCCAACCATGAGCTCCTTCTGGGTGGGTTCACAGTTGCCAAGTCTCACATCCCAGTCAGACAGAGAGAAGAAAATAACAGAGGCTTGAGTGCTCAATGGTCATGCCAGGCCAGTCAGTCTGAAGCCAGCCTGGAGTTACCCCAGGATAAGAAATCTGTTTTCTGAAGACAAGTTTGATTCTGGACTCTTGCATTTTCTCCATGGTTTCTGCCTTTCCCTTTAGTGTCTTGCTACAGTTTTCCAGAAACCCCGCCCTCGCCATCAGAACTAAAAGAAAAAGGGAATTGCCCACATCACACCAATGAGACTCTCTCCCTTACCTCCCAAGCCAAGAATAGAAGCCAGCCTGTTTTGGCCGGCAACCCTGGTAAGAAAAGGGCAGTTAGTGAGATAAAAACCTTGGAGATGGTCGCCAAAGGCAAGGGTGATTTCTACTATGCTCTCACAAGGGCGTTTATTTTGAAGGGATTCCCAGCCAAGGTTGCTGGTGAGATTGGGCAATCAGAAATTTTGATGAAGTTGACATGTGCTAGTTTAAAACAAAGCAATACTTTGCCCCACTGAGTGTTTCTTTTATCACTGTGTTTATTTTGCATGTCAGAGAGTATTAAAAGTGGGCATGGACGTTTATTAAAAGGTAGCATGGCCCACAGAGGTTGAGAAACACTACTAGGGACAGTGATACAGGACAGAACCAGGCATCCTGTGGGGACAAGTGAGAAAAACCCGATCTGTGTTGCAGAGTCGCCTCAGATGAAAGCTTCTCTGAAGTATCTGGAAGGGGGTGTGGCCACTTGGCCCCTTGAATGTGTGACTGAAGGTGGGGCTAGGCTTTGGGACTCTGGTGAAGCCTATGAACTCCCTCTCAGAAAATGTTATTTATTTACATATTTTTTAGACAAAAGCATTTATTTGTTGTTCCACTTAATTGCACATTCATTGCTTACTTCCTGTATGTGCCCTGACTAGGGATGGAACCCGTAACCTTGGCATTTCAGAACGACACTCTTAACCAAATAAGCTAACCTGCCAGGGCCTAGAAAATGTTTTTTAATGCATCAGATCGAATGCATAGGATAATAAAGGGAATCAATTATGTTGAAGTACAGTTATCAAACTATTCAAGAACCAGATTTCTGATAGAATAATACACGTGCTTCTTTATTAACATTTTAAATAACAAGATTCAGCGAGAGGTCTAATAACTGCTATAATTTTGAAGTCATGATGAGTGTTAACAGTGTTTTGAGCTATCTGCAACAACTGAAATGTAATATGATAACAACTGTGAATTTATTGGTGAAAAAGTCACAGGCACTGCTAGTACTGCTGAGGTTTCCTGCCTATGTTGAGTTGGAAAAAAATGCCAAATTTCGGTTAGAGATTGAAAACAAAAGGTTAAAATTTCTCATCCAAGTTATGGATCCCTGAATTCTACCCATAGGTCTCATGGAGGTCCACAGGTATAGAACCAGCTACACAGTGAAGACAGAGGGGACCACACAGTGACAGGTTAATGTCACAGTTAAGGAAGGCAGGCAGAAGGCCACTGACCATGACAGCAGCTTGGTCATCTGTCCTAGGCACTGTCTATCCTTCCATGAAGGGTCTAGAGTAGAAACTGCAATCTGTTTTCTGGGTATCTTTGGACTCGTACAGAACGCCAAGTCCACGAAATGGTGCTATTGTTTTTTTATTGGCAGTGGACTTGGTTATCTCTCAGGGGATTAATGGACTGGGAGTCCGCCTGGGAGGGTGTCTGGTGCTGGTTTGCTCCCAGCCTTCCTGCCCTGACTGGATCTGATGAGCGTTCACAAGGTGTCAGCTGGTGTAATGTTTATTTGTCTCCTCCCAGCATGTGCTAAATGCAAATGAAAAGCAAACGTCAAACGCAAAGGGAAAGGTGCAAAAAAAGATTGGCTTTGGGTCATCCCTCTTTCTGAATATGGCACTGGGAGTCTAATTGCTAACACACATTGAGCCCTCAGTTGGAAGGTCCCCTCAGGACACGTTATTCTCATTTTGCAAACAGAGGAAGAGGACTAGCCATGAGTTCAAGCTGAAGAGCATGTCAAACAGGATGTGATGAGTAGAATTTCCAACCAAAGGATCACAATCCTTCTGGCCATGGATGCAGTGAATTGCATTTTTAAAAGCTTGTCCACCAGTAAGCAAGTAATTAGCAAATGCCTGGTACATAACCAGCAAGGTAAGGGCAGAGCCTCTTTAGGTAGGATGGTCAGGCAAGACCTGTCTGAGGAGGTCCCATTGGAGTTGAGAACTCAACAAGAGGAAGCAGGCAGCCACACAATGAAAAGCACTCCGGATGGCAGGAATGATGTGTAGGGATGCCCAGGAGTGCAGCAGACATTGAGGAACAGGCGGAAGGCCAGTGTGAGTGAGAGGGAGCTTTGCAGGAGATGAATGGAGCCAGGGAGAGAGGGGTGGACCCAGAGTTTGGAGCACCTTGGAGGTCACAGGGAGGAGGCAGATATGTGGTCAGGTGGAAAGGGGAAGCCTGTTGGCATTTTGAAACAAAGCAGCCTGCTCAGTCAGCACGCTCTGACTGCTGTGTCCCACCATCGCTCTGTCTGCTGGGTGTGGCTGGACTGGCGAGGGCATGAGTGTGAAGGAGGCAAACGCAGTCCGCTGGTGATGAGCCATGCGACTTGGACTCAGATTGCAGTGGTGCAGATAGTGAGAAGTGGCCCAATTCTGCAGATACTTTAGAGGCATGGACAACAGGAATTGCCTATGAGTTAGCTAAGGGCTATGACAGGAAGAGTGGTGTCAAGGATGGCCCCTCAGTCACATGGGGAGAAGTTTCTGATCAAGGGAAAAATGGTGAGTTATGTACAGTGTGTCTGCATCCTCTGACATGTCCCCCCATGCCCCCTTCCTGGTCATCTTTCTCAATGCCACCACCTTCTCAGTCTCTAGTTTTTTGTTTTGTTTTGTTTTGTTTTTGGCTTCTCAAGGGTTGCAACCTTATACGTCTTTCATAGAAAGCAGTATGGGGTAGTAGATAAAGGGTAAAGTTTAGAACAAAGGACTAGAATTTAACTTCTATTCTGTCCCCCATTTACTTGTTGGGTGAGCTGGGCAACTTATTTCTCTGGACATCAGTTGCTTTTCATCTAGGAAATGGAGTAAAAAGAGTTATCTTGTAGAGTTTTTTAGATACTGTCTAACACCGTGAATGATAAGCAATCAGCCCAGAGCAGGCTCTCAGCAAACTTGTCCCAACTTCAATTCTTTTTAAAAAAGATTTTATTTATTCATTTTAGAGAGAAGAGAGAGAGAGAAGGTAGAAGGAGCAGGAAGCATCAACTCTCATATGTGCCTTGACCAAGCAAGCCCAGGGTTTCGAACTGGCAACCTTTTTCCCTGTGTGTTAGACTCACTCAGGATTGGACCAGATCCCTGTGCCAGCTTTCCAGAGGGCTCCAAATGAGTGTCTTCTTCCATCTTGGGTCCTTGGTGCTGGATACAGTTAAGTGGTCACTCTTGGCCGCCCTCATGGCCTCAGTGCTCTTTTCTGTTGTTTAGTCTGATCATGGCGACAATGACTTTATTAGTGGTGAACCCCATGCAGAAAGGGTTGGGATCTTGGACTGTTCTTTCTAGGATACTCCTCTGCTTCTTTTTCTTGGACATGGATTGATACTTGGGCTGAGAGTGTGGGACCATTTGCCCTGGCCACATGAACAATGTCTGTGCTGGTGGCGGGAGGGGGTTTCCCCAACCCCATTCACCCAGGCCCCAACTTAGTCAGAGTGTTTCATTATCAAAACGTTTCACTGGCGTATGGGTCAAAAGTGAGATTATACGAACAGTAATAAATAGTATGATTTTGGTGCCTGTCTACGCTTCCTATTGAGGAATAAATGGTGTATTTAGAAAACAAAGCTCCAAGGTCATTTTTATTCCCCCATTCCCAAATATAAAACCTTTTATTTTCCAGTTTGTGGGGCAGAAAGATCCATGGACATCACTAAATACATTTGCTGAGTAATTTAGTACGGGTCCCTCCTAAGCACACCTTGAGGTGAGATATAGATACAAGTAGTTAGTTTGGGGGTGACCCCAGGAAGCACCGTCAGAACAGCGGGGAAGTAAGACAGGAAAGGGAAGGAGATGCATGCTAATGAGACCGTTACTGCTGTGGGCCACTGGCCCTCAGTCCTGCCTCTGGGGAATTGTTTGTGTACAACAGTAGTTTGCAACCATTTTACACTTGGGAGTGGTGAAAATAGGAGAATTATTTCTGGACTGCTAAGGCAGAGATCACCCTGAGCATCAGTGAATTTGATTAAGATCATGGGGCCTATAATATTTATACAACATCAGGGTGGTTAACTCTTTTGTGGACCGGCACAAAATTTCTGGAGACTGGTCCGTGGATGGGCAGTCAGAAAACACTGCTATAAAACCTGCCTCAGAGTTGTTCCATCTAAGGGATGAGGAAGTGGGGCTGTGTCCACCCACTCCCATTCTTCATTGGTTGATAGCCACTGGGGAGGGTGTTAGCTCCTGGCCTTTCCTGCTCGTCCCATGCATGGACAGAGAGTGCTCCCGTGGTTAGAGAGGGCTTTCAGAATAATTGAGTGACAAGAGGGAGTGGCCAAGGTACTAACAGCTTCTGCTACTATCTGCTATACTAGAGGTCTCTGTGTGTGTGTACCACGTTGCTAGGAGTGGCAAAAAGTTAAATATTTGCTGGAGTTTTTTAAACCTAAAACGATAATAATTCAGGCAGATATATGGGACATATAATTTACAGTAAATGCTCAGGACGTATGGATACCTTCAGCAAATACAAACAGGTAGACAGATTAGGAAGGAATGTACCCTTTGTGCAAACTGGTATTTATACTAGTTAATTCCAGTTCCTTTCCCATTCTATAGACAAACTAGCAGGATTTGGGGGGACAGATTAAAGAAATAGCAAAGACATTACAAAACGATTGTCAGAAAAATGAGCAAAATTGCATTTATAGGCTTCACAGATAACTTTCCAACAATTGACAGGAAAAATGTAAATGGATTTAAATGAACAAATTAATATATATATATTATATATAATATATATTATTATATAATATATATAATATATAATATATATATGTGTGTGTGTGTGTGTGTGTGTGTGTGTGTATATATATATATATTGCCTGTTCGATACAGCTGGAAGACCTGATACTCTAAAAGCACGTTGCCGTATAAGTCCGGGTTTATGCTACCAGCCCCACTGGAGAGGCATATAATGAAGAAGAGTTGAGAGGAATTGTGGTAAATAATGGAGAGAATATTGACATGCGGAGCTCTTAGATGTGTCATGTGTGTTGGAGGCTAGGTGGGGGCAAGGGCTAGAATTGAAGACGGGCCAGCAGCTAGCCTAAAGAATTGATACATAGAATAGAACCATTGTGAAACATTTGTCTTATATTTTGTCTTGTTTATATGATTGCATGTTTTTTCCAAGGCAAGGGCTGGTAACTCAAACAATTATTCATCAGGATAAGGCCTTATCCCCTTACCCAAATGTCAACCAGTAGCGTGAGAAAAAAAAAATGTTTACTTTCGCGGGCTTGTATTTTGCTTTGGGTGGACTGAAAACCATTGGCATTTTTTCCCCAACTCCCCCCACTGCCTCTGAGTCACTGAGCCAAAGGCTGGCTTCATTTTCTCGAGGTCATAGTAGCTCTGGGGGTGGGGACTCCATGATGCTCAGAAAGGAATCTAAATGACAGCCAGCATCTGCCCAAGCTTCGTTTTAAAGTGCTTACTTCGATTCACTGCATTAATAATTTTTAGAAGTGATCTTTTTTTAAAACTAAAGTTACTTATTTAGGGAATCACCTTTCTACATTTCGGGAAATATTTGTTGGTTAACATTTAATCAAAATGCAACATAACCAAAACACTAGAGCAATAAAGATACCCTACAGATAAAATGACATAATTATGGCATTCATGTGTAAAAACCCATCCTAAAGAGTCTCCAGTTTTTTAAATGATTCTTTGAGCTTGAATTCATTTCTGGGTTATGATTTATACCAGTGTGGAAGTTGTTCAGTTTGGTTTTGAATGCACAGTTACTGATTGGGTTGTTAAATATCAAGGGTTGGGAACCTTTTACTAAACCCCACACTAAGGTTCTGTTTGTTTTTCTCCTCTGTGAGGTTGACTGTGTCCTTATGCCAGAGTATAAGCATAATTACGTATGTGACCTTTAATTCCTGTGAGGGTTGGTACCTTGGATGCCCCCTGATGACTGGCAGGTGAGGGCAGCCTTTGAAAGCAATAGTAAGGGCAAGATGATCATCCACAGTCTGACGTCATTACAAATCCACACTATTGACACATGTAACAGGTGGATTAACCTATGGGGTTACCACTCCAGGAAATACTAAAGGGGGTTTTCCAACCAGATTCAAAGAACAAAAGAAAACAACACCACAAGTAACAGCTCCACCAAGAACACAATAAAACCAAACTTAAACTGTGACAACAAAGGAAAAAAAGGGGGGAGAGGATGGAGATTAACAGTAGCAAAGGATGATGAAGTGCAGAAATACTTATAAGATAGGGTACTACAATGAATATGGTAGGTACCCTTTTCATTACTTAATGGTAACCACCCTTAAAAAAACCACCACAAAAACACTTGACTTAAAAAAGGTAGCAACAGAGGAAAGAAGTATGGAACACAAACAAACAAAAACAAATGATAGAAAAACAAAAGAGAAGAATCAAACTAGATACAAAACTAACAGAAAGCAATTTATAAAATGGCAGTAGGGAACCCACAAGTGTCAATAATTACACTAAATGTAAATGGATTAAACTTACCAATAAAAAGACACAGAGTAGCAGAATGGATTAAAAAAGAAAATCCAACTATATGCTGCCTACAAGAAACACATCTAAGCAACAAGGATAAAAACAAATTCAAAGTGAAAGGCTGGAAAACAATACTCCAAGCAAACAACACCCAAAAAAAAGCAGGCGTAGCAATACTCATATCTAATAATGCTGACTACAAGACAGAAAAAGTACTCAGAGACAAAAATGGTCATTTCATAATGATTAAGGGGAAGTTGAATCAAGAAGACATAACAATCCTTAATATATATGCACCAAACCAAGGAGCACCAAAATATATAAGACAGCTACTTATTGACCTTAAAACAAAAACTAACAAAAATACAATCATACTTGGAGACCTCAATACACCGCTGACGGCTCTAGATCGGTCATCCAAACAGAGAATCAATAAAGATATAGTGGCCTTAAACGAAATACTAGAACACCTGGATATGATAGACATCTACAGGACACTTCATCCCAAAGCGACAGAGTATACATTTTTCTCTAGTGTACATGGAACATTCTCAAGAATTGACCATATGTTGGGCCACAAAGACAATATCAGCAAATTTAGAAAAATTGAAATTGTACCAAGCATATTTTCTGATCATAAAGCCTTGAAACTAGAATTCAACTGCAAAAAAGAGGGGGAAAAACCCACAAAAATGTGGAAACTAAACAACATACTTCTAAAAAATGAATGGGTCAAAGAAGAAATAAGTGCAGAAATCAAAAGATATATACAGACAAATGAAAATGAAAATACGACATATCAGAATCTCTGGGATGCAGCAAAAGCAGTAATAAGAGGAAAGTTCATATCACTTCAGGCCTATATGAACAAACAAGAGAGAGCCGAAGTAAACCACTTAACTTCACACCTTAAGGAACTAGAAAAAGAAGAACAAAGACAACCCAAAACCAGCCGAAGAAAGGAGATAATAAAAATCAGAGCAGAAATAAATGAAATAGAGAACAGAAAAACTATAGAAAAAATCAATAAAACAAGGAGCTGGTTCTTTGAAAAGATCAACAAAATTGACAAACCCTTGGCAAGACTCACTAAGGAAAAAAGACACAGGACTCAAATAAATAAAATCCAAAATGAAAGAGGAGAGATCACCACAGACATCATAGAAATACAAAGAATTATTGTAGAATACTATGAAAAATTATATGCCACCAAATACAACAACCTAGAAGAAATGGATAAATTCCTAGAACAATACAACCTTCCTAGACTGAGTCATGAAGAAGCAGAAAGCCTAAACAGACCAATCAGCAGGGAGGAAATAGAAAAAACTATTAAAAATCTCCCCAAAAATAAAAGTCCAGGCCCAGACGGTTATACTAGTGAATTCTATCAAACATTCAAAGAAGACTTGGTTCCTATTCTACTCAAAGTCTTCCAAAAAATTGAAGAAGAAGCAATACTTCCAAACACATTTTATGAGGCCAACATAACCCTCATACCAAAACCTGGCAAGGATGGCACAAAGAAAGAAAACTACAGACCAATATCTCTAATGAATACAGATGCTAAAATACTAAACAAAATACTGGCAAACCGAATACAACAACATATTAAAAAAATAATACATCATGATCAAGTGGGATTCATCCCAGAATCTCAAGGATGGTTCAACATACGCAAAACGGTTAACGTAATACACCATATCAACAAAACAAAGAACAAAAACCACATGATCTTATCAATAGATGCAGAAAAGGCTTTTGATAAAATACAACACAATTTTATGTTTAAGACTCTCAACAAAATGGGTATAGAAGGAAAATATCTCAACATGATAAAGGCCATATATGATAAACCATCAGCCAACATCCTATTAAACGGCATAAAACTGAGGACTTTCTACCTTAAATCAGGAACAAGACAGGGTTGTCCACTCTCTCCACTCTTATTCAACGTGGTGCTAGAAGTTCTGGCCAGAGCAATCAGACAAGACAAAGAAATAAAAGGCATCCATATCGGAAAAGAAGAAGTAAAGCTATCACTTTTTGCTGATGATATGATCCTATACATCGAAAACCCGAAGGACTCCACAAAAAGATTATTAGAAACAATAAACCAATACAGTAAGGTCGCAGGATACAAAATTAACATACAAAAGTCCATAGCCTTTCTATATGCCAACAATGAAATATTAGAAAACGAACTCAAAAAAATAATCCCCTTCACGATTGCAACAAAAAAAATAAAATACCTAGGAATAAACATAACAAAGAACGTAAAGGACCTATATAATGAAAATTACAAAGCATTGTTAAGGGAAATCGAAAAAGATACAATGAGATGGAAAAATATTCCTTGTTCTTGGATAGGAAGAATAAATATAATCAAAATGGCCATATTACCCAAAGCAATATACAAATTTAATGCAATTCCCATCAAAATCCCTATGAGATTTTTTAAAGAAATGGAACAAAAAATCATCAGATTTATATGGAACTATAAAAAACCCCGAATAGCCAAAACAATCCTAAGGAAAAAGAATGAAGCTGGGGGCATTACAATACCTGACTTTAAACTATATTATAGGGCCACGATAATCAAAACAGCATGGTATTGGCAGAAAAATAGACACTCAGACCAATGGAACAGAATAGAAAGCCCAGAAATAAAACCACATATATATGGTCAAATAATCTTTGATAAAGGGGCCAAGAACACACAATGGAGAAAAGAAAGCCTCTTCAACAAATGGTGTTGGGAAAACTGGAAAGCCACATGCAAAAGAATGAAACTTGACTACAGCCTGTCCCCGTGTACTAAAATTAATTCAAAATGGATCAAAGACCTAAATATAAGACCTGAAACAATAAAGTACATAGAAGAAGACATAGGTACTAAAATCATGGACCTGGGTTTTAAAGAACATTTTATGAACTTGACTCCAATGGCAAGAGAAGTGAAGGCAAAGATAAATGAATGGGACTACATCAGAATTAAAAGTTTTTGCTCAGCAAGAGAAACTGATATCAAAATAAACAGACAGCCAACTATATGGGAACTGATATTTTCAAATGACAGCTCAGATAAGGGCCTAATATCCAAAATTTACAAAGAACTCATAAAACTCAACAACAAACAAACAAGCAATCCAATAAAAAAATGGGAAGAGGACATGAACAGACACTTCTCCCAGGAAGAGATACAAATGGCCAACAGATATATGAAAAGATGCTCAGCTTCATTAGTTATTAGAGAAATGCAAATCAAAACTACAATGAGATACCACCTCACCCCTGTTAGATTAGCTATTATCAACAAGACGGGTAATAGCAAATGTTGGAGAGGCTGTGGAGAAAAAGGAACCCTCATTCACTGTTGGTGGGACTGTAAAGTAGTACAACCATTATGGAGGAAAGTATGGTGGTTCCTCAAAAAACTGCAAATAGAACTACCTTATGACCCAGCAATCCCTCTACTGGGTATATACCCCAAAACCTCAGAAACATTGATACGTGAAGACACATGTAGCCCCATGTTCATTGCAGCACTGTTCACAGTGGTCAAGACATGGAAACAACCAAAAAGCCCTTCAATAGAAGACTGGATAAAGAAGATGTGGCACATATACACTATGGAATACTACTCAGCCATAAGAAATGATGACATCAGATCATTTACAGCAAAATGGTGGGATCTTGATAACATTATAAGGAGTGAAATAAGCAAATCAGAAAAAAACAAGAACTACATGATTCCATACATTGGTGGAACATAAAAATGAGACTAAGAGACATGGACAAGAGTGTGGTGGTTACCAAGGGTGGGGGGGGAGGGAGGACATGGGAGGGAGGGAGGGAGAGAGTTAGGGGGAGGGGGAGGGGCACAGAGAACTAGATAGAGGGTGACGGAGGACAATCTGACTTTGGGCGAGGGGTTTGCAACATAATTTGATGACAAAATAACCTAGACATGTTTTCTTTGAATATATGTACCCTGATTTATTAATGTCATCCCATTACCATTAATAAAAATTTATTTAAAAAAAAAAAAAAAAAAAAAAACAACCTATGGGGTTAATGCATAAAGGGACTACTTGAGGACTCCCGTAGACCTCTGTTATTGGCACCACCTTTAGATGTACATAACATGTCCTTGTAAGATGCCCTGGAAACCACATTACAGTTGAAGGAGGAAGAAAGGTAGAAAGAATAAGGGTGGTGGTGGGGGAATAGTGATATGATCAAGATCGCCTCCACAGCTTCTAAAAATAACATACTGATCCTTTCCCCAGCCCCTCACTATCAATGGAAAAATCCACTTTCATCCTTCATTGGCAGTCCCTGCCTTGCTGAGACTACCAGGATCTAGTTAATAAAAGAAAATCTATGCCTTACCCGTGGTGGCGCAGTGGATAAAGCATCAACCTGGAAAACTGAGGTCGCTGGTTCAAAACCTTAGGCTTGCCTGGTCAAGGCACATACAGGAAACAATTATGAGTTGATGCTTTCTGCTTCTCCCTCCAGTTTCTCCCTCCCTCCTTCTCTCTCTCTCTCTTTCTCTCTCACTCCCCAAATCAATAAATAAAAATCTAAAAATAATAAAAAAGAGAAAGAATCTACTCTAGGATTTGAATGGAAGGGTTTAATACAGGAACTGGTTACACTGGTGTTGGGAGGAAGCTAGAGAGCAGAAGGGGAAGCGTAGGAAAGCCAGAGATAAATGGTTGCAGGGAGCAGCTACTACCCTGGGCTGGGAGGACGAGAGGGAGAAGTGGTGTCTTCAATCCCACGACTTGGAAAAGGATCTTGTTGGAGCACGCACCCTGATGCTGACATGAGCCTATGAAGGGGTGGTCCAGTGAATGCTCTGTGGCCGACATGGCATGGCCCAGTGAGTGAGGGAGCACAGATGACTGACCCTTCAGCCATTGCTGGCACGTCTGGGGTGATGCTGACAGGAACTGGGAAAGAAGAAAGAGCTCCCTTTCCCCCTCTTCCCACGTTCCAATGTCCGTGGGGATAGTCTCCGTGTTCAGTCTCCCACTGGCAGAACTGGCCAGGAAGCCAGCTGGCAAGGCAGCCTGGGAAATGTGGCTTGCAGAATCCCAGCTCCAGGTCCAAGAAAAGTGAGCTTAGAGCTGAGAGATGACAGGTAAAACAGTCATGGTGGTCCTCTGTCACCAACAGGAGTGGCCCTTCGTCTTTGACCCTGGTCTGTGCTTTGCATTCCTCTCCTCCATCCTGGCCACGAGAAACTCCTCAGCTCGTCCTGTCCCTTGCTTGTTCTCCCTGCTGGGGGAAGGATTTGCACCAAATGAAGATGGTGGGGCTTTGGTTTCTACTTAACCTCAGTGATATTTTCTCCACTCTTACACTTCTGGAGGACATTCTGAAGCCTTGCATGTTTAATTGAATGGAGTAATATAATTTTGAATTGACTTTAAAACATATCATTAATTTGAACAAGAGTCAAGAGTATTGAGGCTTGAGAGAAACAAAGAATGGAAATGAGCACATCAGAAAAGTTCAACTTAAGCAATAGGTGAATGCACCGCCTTCATAGACCCTTATGAAATACTTTGCTGTTTACAAGTCAAAGTATTCTTATTCCAATTTATCTGAGGGATTTAATGAGGTCTTCAAATCCTCCTGGTTTGCTTTTTTAATAAGATTTTTTTTTGTTGATTTTACTGGGGGGCAGGGAGGGAGAAGTATCAATTCATAGTTGCTTCATTTTAGTTGTTTATTCATTGCTTGTTGTATGTGCCTTGACCAGGCAAGCCCAGGGTTTCAAACCAGCCACCTCAGCATCCCAGGTCAAGACTTTATCTGTGCCAGGCCATCCTGGTTCACTTTTAAATGAACCAGCAAGCTATAAGGTTCCCTTTGGTCCATGCATGCAAATTATCTTTGAGGCTGATGCAGGTGACAATGGAATTTTCTGACTGCAAAGCAATATATGCTTAATTATACATGGTATTGTTAGAGATACCATTTCTCATGGAATTATGAAGGTTTCATAACATTGGCTAAGTCATTCAATGAAAGCAGTGCTGAGATTGTGACACTGATATCCTAAGTAACATTTCTAATCATCGGTGATTAGGCTTCCAAGGGGTTTTAAATTTGTGATAAATAATTCCTTTTATATCTAAGGATATGTGCTTTATTAAAAACATTTTCTCTTTCAGTGAAGGTTTTTGATGAGATAAGCTGGCTCCGTGGGTGAGGTCATCCTGCACTTTCCAGCAATTAGCAGGCTTTATTTAGGAAATCTGGGAAGGGAAGGAAGAAGTAGAGAAAAACTTTACAGGGAGAAGGATAAATATTTGGGTGCGTTATTTGTTCCAAGAATTATTTCTGAGGTGCTGGAGCTTATAAGCACTTTTTTTGAGTCTGTACTCACAGAGATTTTGCATCAAGGAAGTTAGAACCAATGTCCAGGTAAGATCATTTCATGCTTTACTCTCATGTTTTAGATTTATGCCCAAGTTCCCTCAATCTATGGGATTAAAAAAAATAATGTTTATTTTATTGACTTTAGAGAGGAAGGGAGGGAGCAGGAGAGAGACAGGAACATATGTGCCCTAACTGGGGATCAAACTGGCAACCTCTGTGCCTCAGGACAACACTCCAACCAACCAAGCCGTCTGGCCAGGCCTTATTCTCTATTCTGGGCACATGCATTTCTTCAGTAACTTTTTGAATCCCCATATTGTCACTTATCTGCTGGGCTGGCAAGCATCATGCTCTCTCCCCTCTGTGTTTTAGGATGGGAATGGTGGTGGCATATGGTTTTGGGTCAGGGTATGCCTCCATCTGCTTCAGATGGTCTCGGTACCACAGATTTCCTTGCAGATAAATTAGGCACTTTTGAGGATAGGATGTGGTCTTTCAGACCTACAGCTACGCTTAATGATAATACCTTATATTTGCAAAATGTTTTAAAGTGCACTGTCCCCTGTAAAGGCTCTTACCTTATTATATTTTAATTGTATTGTTTACAGGTCTGTTTCTCTTAATAGATAGTGAGCTTTTGAAGGGCCAGAAATGTATGTATTTCTCCTGTGGTAGGCCTAGTGCTTGGTATGTAATTAGTGCTTTAATAACCATTTGTTGAACATGGATAAATCTTATACTAGCTTAACTCACCATGTTACCATGAGAATTAGATGAACCACTAGATGGAAACACCCTGATCACTGAGCCTGGTCCATAGATGGCTCTCAGTAAATGCTTTTAGATTCAGTAACAACTTCGGGATGCAACCAGTATGCCTGTAGGGGTGGAGCCCTGGAATGCAGATCTCCAGCTTCTTAAGGTGAGAGTTTTTCCATACTGCACACGGTTTCTCGCATAGACCCAGAGCCAAAAGAGCGGAGAAGGGTTACTTAATTGGTTTTCTAAATAAACTCAATGAATTCACTTGAATGAATATAGCATATGAGACAATCTTGCTAACACATGAGAAGAGAAGGACAGCAGTGGTGAAAAAGGGTCAAAATCAATGGATAATCCCTTAAAGCACTTATTCCTTCGAGAAATGCTCAATTTGATAGGCTGACAGATTTCCCCTTGCTGTTAGATTTTGATTACAATTGTAGTAGGCTACAGTGGAGTTTGTGTGGGTAGATTTTTAATAATTTTTTTTGTTAAAGATTTTATTTATTCCTTTTATGATGGGGGGGGAGAGAGAGAGAGAGAAAAGGGGAGGAGCAGGAAGCATCAACTCCCATATGTGCCTTGACTGGGCAAACCCGAGATTTCAAACCAGCAACCTTAGTGATCCAGGTTGATGCTTTATCCTCTGCGCCACCACAGGTCAGGCCTTAGATCATCAGGTTTTTTTTTTGTTGTTGTTTTGTTTTTTTTTTGACAGAGACAGAGATAGAGTCAGAGAGAGGGACAGATAGGAACAGACAGACAGGAAGGGAGAGAGATGAGAAGCATCAATTCTTCATTGTAGCTCCTTAGTTATTTAGTGATTGCTTCCTAATATGTGCCTTGACTGAGGGGCTCCAGCAGAGCGAGTGACCCTTTGCTCAAACCAGCGACCTTGGATTCAAGCCAGCGACCTTTGGGTTCAAGCCAGTGACCATAAATGTCATATCTATGATCCCATGCTCAAGCCAGTGACCCCTCATTCAAGTTGGTGAACCGTGCTCAAGCCAAATAAGCCTGTGCTCAGGTCACTGACCTTGGAGTTTTGAACCTGGGTCCTCTGCATCCCAGTCTGATACTCTATCCACTGAGCCACTGTTTGGTCAGGCTGATTATCAGTTTTTTTTTTTTCTGTAAGCTCCAGGAGGCCAACTTCCATCACAATCAGCACTGCTTCCTCAGTGCCTGGCACATTGACTAAAATATGGTAGGTGCTGTTGTAGACTGCGTTAATAGCTCAATTCTTCACTCTTCCTGTAACCATATTCTTCGCCATCTGACTTTGCCATTTGTCCCACTGAAGAGGCAGAATTTATTTTCCTGCCTCTTGGCTTTGAGTTTGACTATGTGACTTGCTTTGGCCAATGGAATAGCAGCAGGCCACAGGCTTGGAGAGAGACTAATGGCTTGGAAAGCACTTGAAAAGCAGGTTTATCTCCTGGTACCTCAGCTATTGCCATGAGAGGTGCATGCCTGGGCTCCCCATCTGCCCCAGGAGGAGAGTGAAAAACACATGGAGCAGAGATGTAGCACCACAGCCAAGTCTGGGCTCGATCAGCGAATCTACAGCTGAGACTAGCAGAGTTGCCCAGCAGAGCCCATCCTAAATCACCTCCTCCCCAACCAACACAAATTTGTTTGCCTGGTGTTTAAAGCCAATTAGTTTGGCTTGGTTTTGGAGTATTGTTGTGGCCATGACTAACTGAATCAGATACTTAATGGATTTGTTGAAAGAATAAGTACATAAATGGTATTGCATGGCCAGCTGTTCTTTTTCTTTTTCCTTTTTCCTTTTTTTATTATTTATTTTTATTTTTATTTTTTTTACAGGGACAGAGAGAGAGTCAGAGAGAGGGATAGATAGGGACAGACAGACAGGAATGGAGAGAGATGAGAAGCATCAATCATCAGTTTTTCATTGCGACACCTTAGTTGTTCATTGATTGCTTTCTCATATGTGCCCTGACCGAGGGCCTTCAGCAGACTGAGTAACCCCTTGCTTGAGCCAGCGACCTTGGGTCCAAGCTGGTGAGCTTTTTGCTCAAGCAGATGAGCCCGTGCTCAAGCTGCCAACCTCGGGATCTTGAACCTGGGTCCTTCTGTATCCCAGTCCGATGCTCTATCCACCGCGCCACCGCCTGGTCAGGCATGGCTAGCTGTTCTTATCTGCTTTTTTTTTTTTTCTAACATTACTCCTCAGAAGAAGCTATCAGGGAATGAAATGTGGAAGAAAGTGTCCAGGGCTCTGAGTTGGGACCCAGGTTTGAACAGAGGGTCTGCCAACTTAAGTAGCTTCACTGAGACAAATCTATTGAGTTAGGATAATTGCATCAGACATATATCCCAGCAATTTCATAAGAAGAGTTTGAAGGTGAAAAGAGATGTTAGACTTAAAAAAGTTGAAAGTCCTCTACCTATGTTATTACCAGGTTTTACCATAATGACCCATTTGACTGACCTCATCAGAGAATGACATGTTTCACAAAAGAAAATATAAGTTTATGTGTGTAAAAACCATTATATTTATTTTTACTTTGTTGTAGTCTTCTTTTTTTAAGATTTTATTTATTTATTTTAGAGATGAGAGAGAGAGAGAGAGAGAGAGAGAGAGAGAGAGGGAGAAGGGGGGAAGGAGCAGGAAGCATCAAATTCTATATGTGCCTTGACCAGGCAAGCCCAGGGTTTTGAACCGGTGACCTCAGCATTCCAGGTCAACACTTTATCCACTGTGTCACCACAGGTCAGGCTGTTGTAGTCTTCTTAAACATAGTATTTCGACACAGTCATTACTTCTTTATGACTCTGGATTGTAATTATGAGCAGCAATATTTTTATCACTTCATCAACCAATTGTAAAATAAGAAGGGGTCTAACTGGGCTCCAATGACCTTAAGTGTCCCTTATTGTTCTAATATTGTTTTTATTGTGCTGCCACACAGTGATATCTTTAGGGGTTATTGAAACATGGACTCAGACAGCCCATTCACAGTTGTTTGCCCTTCTTGCAGTGGCTCTGTTTGAGTAACCTTTCTGCCTACTCTGTTGACCTCTTGTTCCTTGTCCCTGGTAGACTCTCTATCACTATTAGCGTGTTCTGTGTCTTATTCACTGTTGTTTTTGACACACATGGTCATGTGGAAGAAACCAGTGGTATCTCTAGAGATTTCTAATAGTATTAAGTTTATAGCTTTTGGGGACATTTGTGCTGCATAGATGTCCTTTAACCTGATTTTAGAGTCCCCTGGGATACAACTGGTTGAGGCTACTCCAAGTTCGACCTCCAGGTAGGTGAGGTTTTCCTGAATTGCTGACCTCCTGTCCACAGCTGTGCATTAGTATAGTCTTGAGTGTGTATCCAAATCATTCATCTCCCTTTACTCCACATTGCTTTATGCACTCTGTAGGGGAAACAAAGAAAACTTGTCAGAGACCTGGTTTGTTTTCCCTGTGCTTGTCTCCTATTTTTCTTTCAGATGGAGAACAGCAATTTACATCCTACCCCATGAGAATAAACTTGGACCTGTTGATCATGGTCGAGCCCATCTGTTGTCCAACTAAGATTCTCCCGCATCAGTTATGTCACATGGTGCAGTGGAAAGAATACAAATGTAGATTCAGATTGACATGAACTCATATATTGGCTTTGCCACCTGTTGGCTGTTTCTGCTTTCCAGCTGTGCAATGAAAAAATCTACAAGTTGTAGTTTCCCTGTTCGTAAAATGAGGTTACTCACAGTTCCTACTCTGTTGTCCTGCTTTGAGAGTTAAATAAGGTCTGTGTAAGGAAATGTATCACAATGACTGGCAGATGTAAGAATTTTTAAAATTTTATCATCTTTCATCTTACTAGTAATATATTTTTATTGTAGAAATTTGTAAGATATACAATAGTATAAAATAAAAATCAAGAATAGCAGAATTCTACCATTTAGAGAACTATTGCACACACACACACACACACACACACTTATATATATTATGTGTATGTGTGGGGGGAGGTGTGTGTACGCCTAGCCCATTATGCATTACTCTACAAAATGGACACTTCCCAAAGCAATTCTAAGCATTAGATCTCATTTGGGGTTTCTCAGTCCTGATTTTGGAGCATAGTATTAAAGTATTAACACACATTATTTTAGTAAGATCTTCCCAAAGGATTGGGGGAGAGAGTGTTCATAGTCAAATCATGGCGTGATTAAAAGCTTCATTTTTTTCCCAAATAATTTGGTCCAGTTCAATGATATTTTCTAGGCATGTGCAAAATGGATTACACATAGCCATTTCTATGTTTATCCTAGAGAAAATATCAAGAGTAAATGCTCTAGATGTTTTATTTTTTGCAGGGTTGCACGTCCAAAGGTCAGCAATTTTCCTTGATGGAGTGATAGGAATTATCTGTTACAGAATAGTGTCGCTTTTAGATAGGGGACTGCTATTTTTCCCTTGGAGATACCCCACAGATTAGGCAGCCAGAAATCAAGTTC
Source organism: Saccopteryx bilineata (assembly GCF_036850765.1). NCBI lineage: Eukaryota > Metazoa > Chordata > Mammalia > Chiroptera > Emballonuridae > Saccopteryx > Saccopteryx bilineata. The sequence goes on from NC_089502.1 coordinate 128,877,695, forward strand.
AATGCTCCAAAATGTGAAAGTTTCAGTTGACAAAAGAAATTATTTCAGTGTCATGGTGTGAAGTGCGGAGCAGGCTTTTTCCTGGAATTTTGACTAGAACTCACATCTGAAAACAAAAATTCCTGAGTCCTTGGTGTTTTAAGTTCAGAGAATTTCCAATCTGTAGGAACAGTCCGACGCCTCTGTAGTCCACCTGCTGAAAGGCAGGCGCCACGGCAGTGGAGCAGGTATCGAGGCCCCACATCTATTTGCTCGCTTCCCCCTCCATCAAGTAAAATGTAGCTATGGGCTCTGAGCCATCTTTGGGGGGATTTTAGAGACTCATAGAGTGCTAATCATTCCATCTCTACCCCCTCCCTATGGGACATTCAACTCGTCAACTCCTTCTACAAGATGGAGAGTGATAGAATTGTCACAATCTCCCCACCCCAACTCCAAGTGTAGGATTTTCTCTTGAACCAAGATTGCTGAGCCACTCAGCCAGCAGAGTGCCTGATACTCTGGAGTGGTGATTCTGGGGCACAGGGTAACGGCTGACATGAGAACTCATAATTGAGAAGCAATGCCCATTGCAGCCAACAATCGTACCTTTAGGCATGACAAGAGTATGGGACTTTCTGGGCTCAAGTGGACACCAGGGAAGGTGGCTAGAATGTAAACTTTCTTGTTTATGTCCCCCAAGAGCACTGCCAGCTTCGTGGAGAAAGGAGTCCTGTCAGTAAGTCACCATTCCCTTTGCTAAACTGAATTTTGGTTCTCTTCTGATTTGTAGTTATCACCTATTTTGATTCCCTTTTCTGCCTTTCTATCTATGGCTGCCAATAGAGTAGCTATAAGATTTTATGGAGATATAAGAGAAAACAACTGTACTAAGTGAAATTGTTAGAGTCAGGTTAAACAGATAATGGATCTTTTTGGCTATAACTAAACACTTTATGAGGGCTAGATGGGAGATAGCAGTTATCAGTAGCTAAACAGCTTCATGATTGGGAACCCAGACCACCGTGGAACCTGCACCAATCATGACGAGGCTGCCTGATCATGGGTTCTGGATTCGAGTACCAGCACCTCTATTTTTTCCTTCTGTGCTAAGAAAGCCCCAGAAGTGTAGTGTTCCCCGGTCTCAGGGGAGAAGAACGTTGTGGAATAAGGTGGGAGAAAAGGAAGAGAAATTGACTTTGTTGAGGAAGGAAGTCTATAGTGATTGAGACATGACACTAAAGAGCTTGAAGGGAGTTCATCTACGTTTAATGATTTTCGCCCTGGCCTCCCTGATGATAAAAGGAATGTAAACAAACTAGATGAGGATGTTTAGGTTGGAGAGTTGATAATTTATTTTTTAAGATGAGAACTTTAAAATCGAATAAAAAATACTGATGTAGGGGTATGTTCTCATATATGGAAGTTCCATACATTCTCTTTATAGCTGGTTGAACTATTATTTTAAAATTCACCTTGGATGAGTCTGCATAGAATTTTTCAAGAACTCAAAGATACTTGCTGGGAAAATTGGTGCTATGCAAAAATGTATTTCCATGAGAGAAGTTCTCAAGAGGAAATTGCAAAAGAAATGAGAATAACCAAAATCTTTCAGAGAAAGATACACCACTTAGAAATAAAGATACCCCTAAGTTTTTTCCTCTCGGCTCCTCCCTAGTTCCGATGGGCATTTCCCTTTTTTCCGAGGGCAGGTGCCTGGATGATTTGTGAGGCCTCCCCGATGCCACGGTCATGGGGATCAATGGGTTGCTCTAAGAAGTGGTAAAATGCATCATCTCTGTTGAACAAACAATATTTCTGAAAATATTTGTCTAAGCATGGGAGTACAACTTGATATTTACTGTCAGGAAAGAAACAGTAGAAAGTTAATCAATCTGTCTCATTACCTGATGGGCATTTCTCTCAATCAGACTTTATCTGTCATCACCCTTGAAAGAAAGCAGGTGCCTCAAAAAGATGTTTATGTCTAAACAGTCGTCTTCAGAAGAGAAGTAATTCTGCTTGATAACAGTGTATTTTGCTGTATCACTCTTTTTCAATATAGTTGAGGGCAAAAGGTCATGGAGAACCAAACAAACCCAGACCGACCTTACGTGGAATAAAGTACCAAAAGCTAAGTGGCTAAAAGAAGTGCTTTATGTTTCATTATTTATTTTTTACCTTTCTTAAATTGCAAAATGAATTATATGCTCAGTACAAAAAACTTGGGGAACCCAAATGAAAATGAATCAGGAAGCAATCACACCACCCAAAGATATCCTTCTTGTCTGTATCATTTAATATATTTTTTATATAGTTCTGTTTTATTTAAAAATATTCATAGGTCATGGATTTTAAACCAGAGGCTGGAAACCTGGCAACTTGATCCCAGTGGAGAAGAGAATGGGGTGTATTGAGAATGAGAAGAGAAACAATGGATTTTGAAAAGGAAGCTGGAAATGTGGTGAGTATTTAAAATAGACAGTACAAGTTAATTCTTTTGTTTGAGATAATTGATACTTTTGCTCTTCTGGTAAAATACATCCATATTTTATGAACAAAATATAATGCATACTAATTACTGTATTTAATTAGTTAGTAGGACTGTGTTACTCTAGAAAACATGAGGAAGCTGGGAAATTAGAATTTTATAAATGCCACACATGGATTCAGAAAGAAATAGATTATGTTTAAAGTATTATGAAGTATTATAATTTGATAATGGACGCGAAAGCTTTTTGTCAATCGTAATGTGTGCTGAAAATAGTATTATTATCAATATTAATTACTATTATTCATATTAAATATATGGAGAGGAAGCCAATGTAGGAAAAACTAAAATTACACAGAAAAATGTCTCCTGATTCACTGTATATAATGGCCTGAATATACAGTGTTAACAAGAAATAGCTGAAGGGTGGTCATATAAAAGAGTGATTCAGTTTGATCCTATGAATCCCATGGAAGTCAGGATGAAAACTTCAGACAGTTTCCTTAATTTAAAATATTACTTTAGTGAAATGAATATTAAGTTAAATACAAACTACATAGCATCCTAGCCTCACAAGAAAATTTCCCTTAAATTTCTGAATACATTTAATAGTTTTATTTTACCTTGGATGTTCCCCTAGTCAAGCCTGGGGAGGGCTGTGGGACCATATTGAGTTGTTTGCCTTTTGGGAAAACATTTCAGTCTTTTCGTGTTAAGCATGTTCCCCAAGTAAGCCTGTTCAAATATTTCTTTCATGTTTTAGTTAGAAACATTTTCAGCACTTGAAAAGCAAATATAGTATGTTTATGCCATCTAAGGAGCTGATAGCTCTTTGCTTGTCACCCACTGATGTTAAAAACGAAATAATTTGTAACAGCCCCAAATGGCTGAGATTGCAGAAAGTTGAACTGTCTTCCCTTTGAACATTTAACATGATTATTATCAAAGGGTCTTTATTTTATTCCTTTGTATACATTAGGTTAGGGTAAGTGTCATAACAAACCATTAAAAAAAATCTCAGTGGCTTAGTACAATGAAAATTTACTTCTTCGTGTCACATTGCAAAATAAATAAATAAAAAAAATGTTATTGCAACTCAGTAAAGGATGTAGGTGACTCTACTCCACTCAATCATTCAGGGACCCAGTCCCAGTCCCCCATGTGGTGTAAATCACTTCCATATACATTTCATTGGCCGGAACTCAATGACAAGGCCCTTCCTAACTAATCCCATTATGTGCCCTGCCCAGGAGGAAAAGAAATGATGTTTTTGAATGCATAGAAATCTCTGTCAACTCAAAATATTTCAAATAATATGCAATGAAGTCTAAAATCTTCTAGATTGTTTCTTAAGGTAGAAACTCACCATTGAAATCAGAATAACAGTTATATGGTAAGCATTTTGGCTTTGAGATGTGTCCAGTACATACCTATGCATATCAATCTGGTTTTAGGGAGACTTTCAGTTGCTGGCCTGTGGGAGCCTTGACTCATAATCCTATATCATCACATGGTATAATATGGGGTGGTAATTTATGACCTGGTTCCCCCCACCCCTGAAAAATTTCAGAATGGATCCATAAATCCATATACAAAAACTCATTTTCTGAATCAGCCACTGGATCAGGGTTGGTGATGTTATATAATGCTCAAGAGCACCATGCTGTTCTTTGCTATCAGTACAGTTCTGAGAATTCAGTTAATTTCTTGGAGCCTTGAAGAGAGTTTATAGCAAACTGATGGGTAGTCAGAGAAAAGTGACTAGAAGAGTTGAGGGCATTTCAAATAAAGTCATTCATTCAATAGGATGGAAGGCCTACCACATGCCATGCACTGTGGTGCTGGAGCTACAGGGAAGACAAAAAAAGTAGTGTTTCTGCCTTTGTGGAATCAATAATGCTAATAATGAACATGGTAATAAATGTAAGAGTGAGTTAAATTTAACTAGCTGTAGATGCCTAAGAAAATAGAGTGATGTGCTAGGGAGTGTCCAGTGGGGATGGAACATCATTAGACTGGGTAAATCAAGGAAGGTCTTTCTCAGGAGGTGCTATATTTTAGTGGAGATTTAGTGGAATGAAAAGAAGGACTCAGCTCTGCAAGGAAAAACATTCCAGATAAAACCCTAAAGTGGGAAGGACTTTGGTGTGTTCAAGTAACAAAAAGGCTAGTGTACCTGGATTGCTTGAGCCAAGGGGAAGAATGGTGTTTGGATTTCATTCTCAGTGTGATGAGAAGATACCAAGGAGTGTTAAGTAGGAAAGTGACATGGCTGGCTCTCCATTATTAAAATGGCATTCTGGCTGCTGTGTGGTGAATGGTGTATAAGAATGCAAGAGTGGAACCAGAGAGGCCAGTTATGGGCTGCTGACCACTATGTAAGGGATGGTGGAGCTTGTAGAAACTGGTAGTGGTTAGAAGGTAAAAGAAGTTGATGGGGTTGCCATGGCCGGTTAACTAGGTTGGTTAGAGCATCGTCCTGAAGCACAGAGGTTAGCAGTTTGATTCCCACTCAGGGTACATACAGGAACAGATTGATGCCTGCCCCCTCCTCACTAAAATCAGTTTTAAAATAAAAGATTGATGGATCTTTATTGGAGATTGGATGTGCCAGGAGGGTGCTGTTAGAAAAAGAGGAATCACAGATTACTCCTAGGTTTTTGGTTTGAACTACTGGGTAGAAATCTTTTTGAAATGTTGAAGGGGGATTCAAGTGTTGGATAAGGGTTGGCCCCTTATCCTAAAGATGAACTTTAGGGTTCCCTAAAACTTAAGGGCCAGTGAATTGATGAAAAATAAAACAGGAGCTGGGTGGGGCATTGCCCGAAGTAATGGAGATCGGTGGTCTTGCTCCTGGAGGCTCTGTCTCATGAGGTTTTCTATAGGTTTCATGGCTCTGCAGCTGCGGTGCCGGCCTGTGGGAGGCTGTGCTATTCACTGCATTAAAATGGAAAGCTGCCATTTTGTATACTGGAACAGTCCTTCCACCTTACCCTCCCTCCTCCTTTCCTGAATCACATGGCTAATTGCCATTCTTTTTCCTTAGTTAAAAAAAGCACTAATCGTATTATGGGAAGTCACCTTCTGGCTACAATACATTCCCAGCTTCTCTTATCACTAGGGGTGGCCAATGAGATGGAGGCAAAGCATGTTGGGTGGGACCTATCAGATGACTCTGTAAGAGAGAGAGTTCTGCTTGGGACACAAGTGTGCTGGCTGGAGATAAAACAAGGGTCTTGGTCCAAGCAAGCTGGAAGGTAGAAGCCATAAACTCAGGAACTCAGAGGGTGAAGCAGACAGATGAAAGGAGACCAAGTTCCTGATACACTGTGGAGGCACACTATACCTCTGGACTGCCTAGCCCCATGCTTCTTTTATGTGAATGGGAGAAATTTCTATCTTGTTTAAACCCCTTATATTTTAATTCAATTTATTAGGAGCCAAACACAATTCCTAACTGATATGCTTCTCATCATCAGCTAAAACTACTTTCTTTTTCTTTTTTTTTACTTAAGTGAGAACAGGAGAGGTAGAGAGACAGACTCCTGGATGTGACCAGACCGGGATCCACCCAGCAATCTCCCTTATGACATGATGCTTTGCCCATCCGGGGTGCAGCTCTGTTGCTCGGCAACTGAGATATTTTTAGCACCTGAGGAAGAGGCCACAGAGCCATCCTCAGCACCTGGGACCAACTTACTTGAATCAATCGAGCCATGGCTGCAGGAGGTGGGGGTGAGAGAGAGAGAGAGAGAAGGGGAAGAGAGAGGAGTGGTGAAACAGATGGTCGCTTCTCTTGTGTGTCCTGACCAGTAATCAAACCTGGAACATCCACACACTGGACTGAGACTCTACCACTGAGTCAACTGGCCAGGGCCTGAAACTATGATGCTTTCTAAAACAGCATCTCCTAACTTCTCTGAGCTGCTGCTATGTGATAAGTTTTCTTGGGCAAATAAGTTTGGTAAATGCTGCATGCTATATCCTCACTTAGGCCTTCCTTAACCACCCTATTTAAAAGTGCACCCCAAAACCCAACCTGTATTTCCCATCCTTACTTTCTGCTTTATTTTCTCTATTTTACTTATCTTTATCTAATACGGTTCACCCCATGATTTAAAGTAAGCTCTATCTATGAGGATTGGGTGTTTCATTTACTATTGTATTTTCTGATCTTCTGGTTCCTCCCAAGCTATTTAGCTTTTAGAGAAATGAACAGGGAGACTGACAGTGACAGAGATACCTCTTTTCCTCTTTTAGCCTGTATTCATTCATTCATTCATTCATTCATTCATTCATTCACTCATCCATCCATTCATCCTTTCTCTCTCTCATTGTCAGACACACACACACACACACATTATGCATGTGTATTTTTCTAGGTTGGCCTCCATTCTCTTTGGCCTGTGTCTTACTGGATTAAAGTACATCTTAGAAAAAAAGGTTAAAAATTAATTGGCAAGAGGAAGAAAGGCCAAAGTCCTGATATTTCCCTGTCTCTTGTCACTCTAGAGCTTTTTGTGCAATGTAAACTTGTTGGGAAATGATCTCTATTTTCCTGCACCGAGCACTAATGATGACCTTCATGGATTGGCTTGGTAGAGGTCAAATGATGAGAGAAGAAAGCTTCTCTGGCATTCTCTACCTGAAGGGAGCTGGCAGTAAGTGGGGCTGACATGTTGGGCTGAAATGAATGAAAAAACATGCAAGGATCTTGCTTTCCACCTCACCTGCCCCCAACACTGTGGCAGCTGGCCCAGTTGTGTTTTCAGTGTCCACACTCTGTTACTCTCTTGCCTCTGTATGGCATGAATTAAACAATAGGAACGAAAGTTTGTTTGATAATACACGGGGCATCTCAGAGATCATAAATGACTCCAGCCAGGGCACTCCGTCTCTGGCTCCAGGGAAAAGAAGACAGGCTTTCCTGGTCTGGGCGCGTTGTGTTTGAGGCAATGCAGAGCTCGAGGCCATTGGGTCCCTTTAGATCTTCCTCCTTTTGTTAGTGAGCCAAAATATCCTGAGACTGGGATGTCGTCTGGGAGGGACCCCAGGACCTTTTGTTCTGAGTCTGCAGTCTTAAAACCTTCTTGGGAGAAATCTGTTGACCTGCTCTTGCCAGTGTCCCTCCTGTTTCTTCCTCAGACTCAAATTTCTGCAGTTGTAAAAGGGGGATGAAAAGATCTGAGATCTGCCGACTCCACCACAGTTCGGAGAAAGGAGTAAAACAAGAAACTCAAATTAACCTTTTCAATGAGACATGGCTACTTAACACATTGTCCTCAGACCCAATGGCTTATAACAAAGAAACTTTTAATTTCTCATGGTTTAATGTGAGTATAAAATGAAATAATGTCTGCCTAATTCTGAGCACGGTGCCAGGCACAGGGCTAGCACTCAATAATTATTTCTTTATAATGTGGAGGATGACTTTGCTCATGAGAATGTACTGAGGCTATGCACCATTTTGAAATTACATATGGCAGCAGCACAGAACTTGGGTGCTGTGTGGCACTAGGGACACCCCTAAAGTGGGTGGGACCCCTGAAAAATATTTTGTGTGCGGCCTCTATCTATATAAGCAATTAAATGAAAACTCTATTACAAAGATTCAGGAATGCATATGAGGTATATAGCATTTTATTGATGAAAATTTCAGATAATGGGTAGAGATGTAGTATTTACATATTTGTTTATTGTCAAATCGGTACACATGATGATTCTTTGTCGTGCCCAGCCATCATCTTGTCTTGTTCAGCTCTAGCTACCCAGGGGTCTCAAACTCAACTCAGCATGTGGGCCACAGAGCAAGATCACAGCCGTTCGGCGGGCCGCACTAGGTCTACAAAAGGCAACTGTTACGCAACACTTTTCTCACTGCAGTTGAAAACAAAAAAAAATCAGTACAACAAGCACAATCGTACATGCAGTTTACTCAGTGTCACAAAACGACCAGAAACTGTAGTTCGCATCACAACTGCTGTTAACTAAGCTAATATCTAGCTAGGATGCTAGAGAAATGAAAAATACAAGTAGGCCCCTAGGCTTACTTAATTTTATCCAAAATATTTTGAACTTCGTGGATTAGTCTGTGGGCCGCACAAAATTGTTCGGCGGGCCGCATGCGGCCCACGGGCCGTGAGTTTGAGACCCCTGATCTATACCATCTATTAGTGTTCTTTAAATACATTATGCCTGGATGATATCACCTTGCCCCTCACTCTCTTCATGAGAAAGACATAGACCCACAATACCATTGCTCTTTGGAACCTGTTTATATTGGACCAACATAGATCTCCTTGTCCTACAGTTTCCTAGAACTGTTTATGTAATGCTGCCTATTTCATATCCCAAGATACAGCATCAGCCATGATGCTGCCATGAATTCTGGCTTCTAGTGGTTCACCCAGAGGCTGGATGATCCCGCACTCAAGCTGGCGACCTCAGGGCTCTAACCTGGGTCCTCAGCATTTGAGGCCAACACTCTATCCACTGTGCCACGGCCTGGTCAGGCTTGTACCAGTTAGTTTTAACATTGACCAAGGAGAATATTATGAGGGGTTTAGGAAGGAAGTAGTTTTAGGAACTGAAGTGAAAGGGGGCTGTTTTTCTTTCTTTTTAATTTAATTTTAAATGATTTTAGAGAGAGGGAGGTAGAGCGATAGAGAGAGACGGAACATCAATCTGTTCCTGCATGTGCCCTGACTGGGCATTGAACCTGCAACCTCTGTGTTTTAGGATGATGCTCTAACTGACTGAGCTATCCAGTCAGGGCATGGGTGGGGGCTGTTTTTCTTATTAGCATTTGACAGTGTTAGCTATTTGAGGAGCATAATGGTTTGTTCAGGGATCTAGGTGGTAGCTTCGTAGAAGAGGCCTTCATTGCTGATCATGCACGAAGAAAACATATTAGAACTTCTATTTATGCTTATTTTTGGTTAAAGAAAGAAAAAAAGAGAAGAAACAATTTAAGCTCTTCTAGTATTTGAATGTTGCCAGATAAAATACAGGATGCTCAGTTTAATTTGAATTTAAGATAAACAACAATTTTTTTTTAGTACAAGAATGTTTCATTAGGCATATTTCTACTAAAATAGTATTTATTGTTTATCTGAAATACAAATTTAATGAGGCATCCAGTGATTTTATTTTCAAAATATGGCAACTCTACTAGTACTTACTATCCAGATGGACAGATGCCCACACTCAGTCTGTAAGTTACTCAATTGCCATCCACATATCCTGAGGGAACTGAGTTGACGGAGGTCCTATGGCTCATGGATGTTTTGCAGGGAGTTGACCCTTACTATAGTTTACATGTACCTGGTTAAGGGGCTTATAAATCTTATCTGGTTTTTTTACAAAAACATATTATTATTATAGATATTAAGTTATAAAGATATTAGATTTTTTATAGCAGGTATTTTCAAGTTTTTAAGTTACCTGTACTTCTTCCATTTGGATCTGTATATCTTTGTGGGATCTCTCTCTCTCTCTCTCTCTCTCACACACACACACACACAAATTTAAAAAACCAAGTGTCATTATAAACTGAACTTAGCATAAGACTTATGAACTAAACTAAATTTTAAAAAATAGTATGTTTGATAAAATTGCTCTAAAATTTTTTATATTTTCCCAGTGAGAGCAAGAGTGACTTTTGTACATTTAATAAATGAAACAAAATTAAGTACAATTAAAAATACCATATTTTCACTTTTAATGTTTTCAAGATTTTAGTTCTGAGAGCATGTTTTATATTGAGATAATATATTAGTGTCAGATAATACATATGTGTTTTATAAATAAAGGTACCTATATTAGGGGTGTGCAAAAATTTTTCATATGGGTGGGATGCTTGACCCAAATAGTTTGGCTCAAGCATCCCCTGGCTTAAAGTATTGCTTTTAGAAAGGGTGTGAGTGTATATTTGTCTTAGTGAAAACAACTACTAACTTTAAGAATGACTGCTTGTTCTTAAGTTGCAATCAGTAATGCTCTTGTGGTTGAACAGATTGCAAAATTTCACCAGATTTATATTTAGCTGCCCAAGAGAGAGAAATTTGGAGGCCCTTTAACATCTATGTGAATACTCCAAAAGCGTGGCCTCACTGCTTGTGAGAGTAGCTCAGAACCCCTTGTTAAAGAGACCTGGAGGTTTACAAGAAGACCTCTTTCTTTAGCTCCTGGCCACCTCAGATTCATAGCGAATCTGCCAAGTGCACTGTGCCTCTGTACACATGAAGAGCTGGTTGTAGGGTACCACTTCCGGTTATAAGATGAGTAAGTCCTGGGGATTGAGTGCATAGTGTGGTGACTATTGCTAACAGTGCTGCATTGTACACCTGAAAGTTGCTAAGAGAGGAGATCTTAAATGTTCTCACATTATAGGTGATGGAAGTGTTAACTAACCTTACTGTGGTAATCATTTTGCAATATATACACACACACACACACACACACACATATAATCAATCATCATATTGTACACCTTAAATTTACATATGTTACATGTCAATTATATCTCAATAAAACTGGAAAGAAAGTAGGTGGAGAGTGGCAAATGTCAAGAGGGGTGAAAACCAAGTTGTTTTCCAGAAAATCTCTCTAGGGGCATTAGCATCCTGGGTTCCTAGGTTTCCTTTGAATTGGGTGGCTCTGGAGGACCCAGCCTAACTAGGCAGCCATGGAAGCACATGGTTCCCGCTGTCCTATTGCTCTAGAAATCAGCAGTGGGCATCTACAGGAGGGTGACCTGGCTGAGTCCCACACCTAGGGTGACAGGCAAACATTTATCACAGCCAGATCACCCACACTTCAGGGCCGGGGCATCAATGCTCTCGCCACTGCAGCAAGAGAAGAGCCTTATAGCACGAGTGGCAAGAGGCTTGGCAGCCTCCTGGATGTCTGCAGTCACCTTTCACTGACACGGTTTGATAGTGTGGCGGTGCAGAGGGACAGCATCGTGGGTCTGCTTGGAAAATATTGACCATGGAAGTCGACTTCTCAGGTTGGAATCTTGAGACCAGAGGCTTAAAACAGTGTGGGAAGGGCCATGGCATTTCCAGAAACCCTTCGTTTTGCCAACAGATGGTGGCTCTATATCTGCAGTGCAGTCGGGTTAAAAAAGAAGAAAGTATTTAGAGCACTAGTAAAGCCATTATTTGAATAGTGTGGAACAGAATGGTTTCTTTGGTAACCAAGCCAGGGAGACACCCACACGAAGTTAGAATGTGTTGGGCTCATTTCTGTTCCCCACCCCACCCCCTAATCCAACAAGATTAAAATAGTATAAAGGGAAAAATGAGATGCAGCAGCATTTCATACAAGAGGAGACTTGTTCCCTGCGAGAATATATTAATGACCTATATATTTTATCTTATGGACAACCAGGTATAGCAGTTTGCTACGATGACACTCTGTTTTCATGGTCGATCAGATAGTTTACTTTCTTCCCAGACTTCAGTGCTTATATGTCAACAGGGCACTGAGAAATATGAGACAGGCACACAGGAGAAACATTTAACCCATTCCACACTGCACGTATTCTTGTTCTAACCCAGTGAAGACAGCATGTAAAAGGCAAAACAAATGAGTTTGAAAAGAAATCATTTGTCTTTTAAGAACAATTTTTCTTCAGCTCTACAAGTAATTTCTCTTCTAGCTGATAAATTCCCAAATCCCTATTTTGGGCAAGGGTTTAAAAGTACCAAATAACAATACCAAAACAAACAAATACACACACAATGTAATTAAGAAATGGGTAAAGGACCAAAAAATGGAACTGCCTTACCCAGCAATCTCACTTCTGGGAATATATCTGAAGAAACCTGAAACACTGAATTGAAAAAAGAATAGGCACCCCTATGTCCATTGCAGTGCTCTTTACAATAGTCAAAGTCTGGAAACAGCTCAAGTGCCCATCAGTAGATGAATGGATACAAAAGCTGTAGTACATTTACGCAGTGGAATACTACTCAGCTGTAAAAAAGAAGGAAATCTTACTTTTTGCAGCAGTATGGATGGTCATGGAGAGCATTATGCTAAGTGAAATAAGCAGAGAAAGATAAATACCATCTGATCTCACTTACATGTGGAACTGAATGAATAAAATAAACAAAATAGAAACAGACTCAGTTATGGAGAACAGACTGACAGTTGTCAGAGGGGAAGGGGGTGGGGGACTGGGTGAAAAGGGTGATGAGATTAAGCAAAAATAAAAAGTAAAAGTGTTAAATAGCAGGATTCAGATGGAAAGAGTTGAAAGGAAAAGACCCTCTTATAGAAATTTTGTTTGATAATGGAAATGCTCTATATCTACATCTGCACTATTCAATGAGGAAGCCACTGGCCACATGAGGATATTTAAATAGTAATAACTTAACATTTAATTTAATTAAAAATTCAGTTCCTCAGTTTAAATTAAATGTCCATATGTGTCTAGTGGCTTCTGGATTACAGAGTACTGCCAGAAGTTCAGAAAGGAATGATGGTCTTCATTACTGAAAAATCACCAAATAGCAATTTTGTTCTTAATGTTTCACTTTACTGTTGTTGTTTTTTTTCTGGTGTCAGCCTTGATCATCTGGAAGGCACCCACAAGTTAGCAGAAGCAATGTTTTACTTAACAGGTCTAATAATAGTGTTTCCAAGGGGCTCTGAACACTCCATAAACATCATCTCATTAATTCCTCCAAACTCCCAAAGGGACAGGTAGGGAGTGTGGATAATTATGTTTAATTTTATAAAAGAGGAAAACAAACACAAGTTTAAAATGTAAATGATTAGCAGTGAAGGGCCTTCTGGAATCCCAGTGGGTTTCCTTTGCTTTCTTTGTCCTTGACAGCAAGAACTCAGAGTTTTCCCATGTTAGGGAAAAACGTTCTTTAAACATGTTTGGATTAAAAGAAAGAACTACCACATCTGGTTATAGGTAGGATATTGTTTGAGTAACATTAGGTTAAAACAGCTAAATATTTATTTCCTTCTCATTCCCGCTGTAAGACTTTGGACTGTGCTTTACTTCTGAGTAACCAAGATAATTAGAATATGCTATTTGACGAGAGTAGCAAATCCTCCTCAACTTTTGTTTGCTTTCCTTCATGCCTCTTGGCAGGGATAAAAATACTGCTATTTTTAAAACCTATTTCTTTATACATCATTTTTATGAGCATGACCTGGAAGCATAGTGGTGTGCTAACTAAAGATGCTTAGGGATTGGGGCACTCCATGAGACCCCTTTGTTCATATAATGGATATTTGTGTAGTCCCTACTGTGAGTCAACCAGTGTGCTTGGAACTTAGCATTCAAAGTCAGCAAAACTAGACAAGTTTCCAGCCCTCATGTTTAAGGAGCTGACAGATATTAATAAACTAATAAAGACAATAGATGTACATGTGCACCTACAGCAGGTCCCCTTGAGGAGGAGTACCTGAGCTTGTAATAGGGAGAGTTGATGCAGTCAGGAAGACCAGGGATGGCTTGTCTCTTATAGGGACCAACAACCAGAAGATGAGTAGGAATCAACTAGGTGAAGAGTGGGGTGAAGGGAGCATTTTAGTTAGAAGGAGCAGCATGTGCAAAGCCCCTGGGGTAACATGGAGCATGGTAAGTACGAGGGACTGAAAGAAGGCTGTTTTTGGGGAACAGAGAAAATGAGCGGGGTGCAAGATAAGGTTGGCAAGGTTGGCAGAAGCTAGATCAGGCAGCCCCTGCAGGCTACTTTAAGGAACTATATTTTCACTTTATCAGCAATGTGTGCCATGGAAAGGATTTTAGGAAAGGGGGGGCAGCCCATGACAAAACTATGTTTTCAAAAGATTGCATTGGTTGATTGTGGCAAGTGGAGAACAGTATGGAAGGTAGTCATATTGGCAGGTGGTATGGAGCTGGTTAAGATTTTCAAAGACTATTTATTCTTTGCACCTGGATTTATTATGAGCCTATTGGGAAATCCCAGAAATTGCACTTAACCATATTCTTCACATATTGAATTTTTTTTTTGTTTTGTTAATGGGATGCCCTTACTTTTCTGTTAGAGCTAATCCCATCCCAGCAATGGTGAGTTGGGGCATGGGAGAGGTTCTGGACTACAGTTTCACAGGAGTACCTTCTGTGGCTGGTGATTTTAGCATCTTAGGGTATTTTCTTTTTCCTTCTTTGTTGCTAGATTTCTCCAGAACAGGTAACCACCATTATTTCCTTTTTCACTTTGACGTCTTGACTCCTTCAGCGTAGGCTGAATTGAAAGTACTATTTCAAATTCCTGTCCTGCTGGCTTTTGTCTTTTTGTGTTCCAGGCTTTTGAGACCAACCACAAATCTAATACAGGGATTTCTGGGTTCATGCTTGAAATATGATAATTTTAGATGATTTATATAATGAAAAAGAAAAAAAAAAGATCCTAAGGTTCTATTGTGCCTTTTTATATGTCTATTAGAGTACTTATTCATTCTGGTTTGCATTAATTAATTATTTACGCACACATGTTAAATTATTTCTATAGCCCCACGCACCTTCCCTTTTGCCTCCTACTCATTATTCCAATTTCACAATTTTACGTCATCATCACTTCTTCAGAGATGGCTTCCTGACCCCCTCTAGGGTGCTTTCCTGTATAATCTGCTTTTGTGGTGCTGTGATCACTTATACTAATTCCGTTGCTATTTGACCAGTGTCTGCCTGCTGGGTGGAATGGGGAGGTTGCTGAGGCCTTACCCTCGGTTTTTGCTAATGAATGAATTATACTTACATGAATGTCTTTAGTCAGGAAAAGTTGTTTTTCATGGTTGACCTGCTTGTTTTTCTTAACACTTGAAGAATTGATATAGGCTGCCAGTAGGCTCCCGGGATATCAGGCCCCCGTCACACCCTGGTGCACACTGGCTCCAGCAGCCCCTGGCCACTGTTGTGGCCCCAGGTGGCTCCTATGGTCCCAGGTGGTGTCCTTTGCACGAGGCTCCTGGAGGGGCCCTGCAAACCCAGGCCCCCAGCTCACACAGCTGCTTGCAGACTCCTGTGGCCCCAGGCTTCCCATGGGCTCTTGTAGACTCAGGCTCCCAGGGGATTCATGTGACATGAGGCTCCCAGTGGATTCCTGCACATGCAGGCTACCATGTGACCCTGGCACCTGCTAGCTGCTGTGACCCTGGTGGCTCCAATGCCACCAGACCCCTAGCATATTCCAGCACCAGCCTGTTCCTGTGGCCACAGGTTCCCAGCCAGTCCTCTTGAGCCCAGGATGCAAGTGGGCGCCACTGAAGCCAGGCTCCTGGGCAGGCCTAGTGCCAAGCTGCCCCCGCAGACCCAGATTAGGCTGGCACCCATGTGCCTGAGCACCAGGCCTGCTCACCTTTTGACCCGGGCACCTGAGCTGCCTACTCGAGAACTCCGGCAGCAAGCCTGCCCACAGACACCAACAGATGGCTCACCCAGAATCTCCAGACAGGCTGACTGGGGAAGGGCTTTGTCTACAGAGCCGGTCTGTACCAGTTGGAAGAGTTGTTTACTTCCTCACATGTACGGACAGCAATTTTAGGCCACAAGGATCGTGACTAGTCAAGGAAACGTGACACCACCAAAGGACACTAATAAAATTCCAAGGACTGAAGCTCAAGAAATGGAGATCTATGAACTCTTTGGCAAAGAATTTGGAATAATTCTCTTAAAGAAATTCAGAGAACTACAAGAAAACACAGATGACCAAATGAAATTAGGAAAACAATTCATGAACTAAATGAGAAGTTTAGTAAAGAAATAAAAACCATTAAAAAGAAAGAACCAGGAATCTTAAAGAGTTGGAGAATGGGAGACTATTTATAAACCATCTATTTGATAAGGGGTTAATATACAAATTACATAAGGAACACATACAGCTCAGTAGCAAAAACAACAAACAATATGATTTTAAAAATGGTCAAAGGATTTGAATAGATATTTTTCTAAAGAAGACATACACATGGCCAACAGGTATATGAAACAATGCTTGATATCACTAATCATCAAGGAAATGCCAATCAAAACCACAATGAGATATTACCTCACACTTGTTAGAATGCTTATTATCAATAAAACAAGAGGCGACAAGTGTTGGTGAGGCTACAGAGAAAAGGGAACCTTCCTGCACTGCTGGTGGGAATATAAATTGGTGCAGCAACTGTGGAAAACAGTATGGAGATTTCTCAAAAATTAGAAACAGAACTACCGTAAGATCCAGCAATCCTACTTCTGGGTACATATCCAAAGGAAGTGAAATTACTATCTTGAAGATTTAGCTGCACACCCATGTTCATTGCAGCATTATTCACAATAGTCAATACATGGAAACAACCTAAATGTTCATTAGCAGATGAATGAATAAAGAAAATGTGGCCTGACCAGGTGATAACACAGTGGATAGAGCATCAACCCATGACACTGAGGACCCAGGTTTGAAACCCCGAGGCTGCTGGCTTGAGCGTAGGATCACAGACATGACCCCATGGTTGCTGGCTTGAAGCCCAAGATCGTTGGTTTGAGCCCAGGGTTTCTGGCTTGAGAGAGGGGTCACTGGCTTGGCTGGTGCCCCCAACCCTGTCAAGGCACATCATAGAAAGCAATCAATGAACAACTAAGGTGCTGCAACTATGAGTTGATGCTTCTCATCTCTCTCCCTTCCTGTCTGTCCCTGTCTATCACTCTCTATTAAAAAAAATGTGGTATGCTCTGGATGGATAGCTCAGTTGGTTGGAGCATTGTCCCAAAGTGCAGAAGTTGCCAGTTCGATTCCCAGTCAAGGCACATACAGGAACAGATCGATGTTACCGTCTCTCTCTCTCCCTTCCTCTCCCACTAAAAATCAATAAATAAAAAATTTTTTAAAATGTGGTATATATTGACAATTGAATATTATTCAGCCATAAAAAAAGAAGGAAATCCTGCCTTTTGGGACAATATGAATGCACCCTGAGGGCATTATGCTAAGTGAATTAGTTCAGATAGAGAAAGAAAAATGTGTTTTCATTTATATGTGGTCATCTAAAATAGGTCAATTTATAAAAACAGAGAGTAGAGTGGTGGTTACCAGGGACTTGGGGATGGGGGAATGGAGAGATAGTAGTCAAAACATACAAACTTCTAGCTATAAGATGAAAAAGTTCTGGGATCTTTTAGTACAGTGTATGGTGATGATAATTAACAATACTGTACTATTTGTATACTTGAAGTATGTTAAGAGAGTAGATCTTAACAAGTTATCACCATAATTAAATGATAATTATGTGAGGGGATGGAAGTGCTAACTAACCTTATTGTGGTAAACATTTGGAAAAAGATATGCATATCAAATCATGATGTTGTACACCAGGGTCAGGAACCTATGGCTTGTGAGCCAGATGTGGCTCTTTTGATGGCTGCATCTGGCTCGCAGACAAATCTTTAATAAAAAAACAATAATGTTAAAAATATAAAACATTCTCACGTATTACAATCCATTCATTTCCTGCCGCTCATGTTCATGGTTGCGGGTGGCTGGAGCCAATCACAGCTGTCCTCCGGGACAACACCAAGTTTTTATTGGATAATGCGTAACATAAATGGGTCGTTGTATGGCTCTCACGAAATTACATTTTAAAATATATGACATTCATGGCTCTCTCAGCCAAAAAGGTTCCTGACCTCTGTTGTACACCATAAAATACATATGTCATATGTAAATATTATCTCAATAAAGCTGTAAAAAAGAATCAATGTAAAACCTGTCTGAGTGAATTCAATCATCTTACATGTAATTTTCAGCAGAGATCGATATTCAACTTGATATAGATAGTTTGCTGCTTGTAACAAATATATTAAATATAGTCCATTTAAAATGGGAACAAGGTACTAAATGACCTGAATGAAACATACAGGAATATAGGGAAATGGTTAAGAGCACAGACTCCGAAGCCAAACAGGATTCAAAGCCTGGTTGGGGGTTTTACTTGTTGCATGGAGGTGTGTCAGTTCCTTCACCTCTCCGGGCTTCAGTTTCCTCATTTATAAAATGGGGAGAATAATTCTCACATCAAATAATGTTATGAGGTGTAAACGAGCAAATTCATCCAAATCCTTACAGCAATGCCTCCTTCAGGTGTCGGCTGTTAACTACTTCATGCCTGTTAAGAAAAAGCCCAGGATATGAGTCCCAGAGAGCAGAAATGCTCAAACTCCTTCATGGCTCCTTGTTCTGTAAGTTGAAAATGAGGAGCTTTAAAATAGTCTCAGTTTATACATTTAAAAAAAAGTATTTATTGATTTGAGAGAGAAAGAGAAACATCAATCTGTTTCTGTGTGTGCCCTGACCGGGGACCAAACCCGCAACCTTTGTGCATCGGGATGACGCTCCAACCAACTGAGCTGCCCAGCCAGGGTGCGGTTTAGTCATTTTGCTCAATAAGTTGATTTGATTTTTTTTCCAGTTTCCATATTTTAACATCATGCAGATTGTGATGGAATTTTATTTTTTAAAAAACTGTTTACTGTATTGATTTTAGAGAGAGAGGAAGGGAGAGAGGGAAAACCAGAAACATTGATTTGCTCCTGTCTGTGCCCTGACCGGGGATCGAACTGGCAACTTCTGTGCTTTGGGATGATGCTCTAACCAACCGAGCTATCCGGCCAGGGCATGTATTCTTTTCCCACCAGTTTATTGCAAATGCAGGAAGGCCAGAGAAAACTAAGAATGTAGAGATGACAGCTTTTTTTGTCATGTGAATTTATTAGTGATTGAAAAAAAATTTAAGCTAATCTTTGCTCAGGAAAAAACAAAGAGAGATGACAGTGACAGTGTCAAATTATTTGAGATGCTTAAAACAAAAACAAAAACAAGGTGGGAGGGCCCCAAGTCTGCTGAATTTGGCTCCCCAATGGAAGTGAGTGGGCGTGTATTTGTGTGTTTGGAGGTGGTGTGGAGGCTACGGGGCTGGAGGCAATAGGTTCATATCTATATATTTTAATTTTTTATGGGAGGACAATATATATACACAGGAAGGCACATACACATCTTAAGAGTACAGATTGAATTTCATGAGTAAGCACAGCCAGGCAAACAACACCCAGATCAGGAAACAGAACACAACCAGCAGCCCACAAGCTCTTTCCGGACCCTATCTCCCCGACTCTAGTCACAATACTGACTTCTAACACCATAGATTAGTTTTGCCTGGCTTTGTTGTTTATTTAGATAAAATTATGCAGTATGTATTCCTTTGGGTCTGGCTTTTATCATGAATATTATGTGCGTGGGATTCCTCCATATTGTCCTGTGTAGCTGTCTATTATTCATTCACACTTTGCATATCATACCATTGTGTGAAATTGTATTTCCTGTGACATTATCAATAGGCATTTGAGTGGCTTCCAGTTTAGGGGTTTCTGTGTGCTTCTATGAGCATCCTAAGACATCTTATAGTGTATTTCTGTTGGACAATGCCTCAGGGTGGAAATCCTGGGTCATAAGCTATGTGGATGTTCAGCCCTAGTAGATTTATGTGTATTTTTTACGCTCTAGAGGTGGTTCTGATTACTGGCCAAGGCTGAGAACCACTGATCTATAATATCTACCCAAAAGAAAGGTTTAAAGCCACACTATCAAAGCATGGATGAGCTCATTAAAGATGTAATATTAAGAAGATGAACTACAAGGATCATCCCCAAACCGCCTTGCAGATAATGCCAATATCTCTTGCTTCAGTAGTTAGCTTGCCTTTTCTGTAGGGGGTCGAAGTGGGTGGGTTAACACTAGATCCTGGCGCTCTCATTTTCTTTTTTCCCTTGGTTTGACCCTGATTTCTCTCAGGTTCAACAAAGTGGAATGCCGGCCGAGAACTGAGACTAAGAGAGAGCACTGCCAAGTGCTGTTAATTATTAATGAAATGAATTTGCATCAAACCAAAGGGGATTAAAGTGGCTTAAAATGAATAGCAAGTTCTTGATAAGGCTTTCCCTATTCTCAGGCGACTGGAATGATGCACTCGTGTTGGAGCACATTAATTTAATAGAAGCATTGCTTCTTCCAGTGTAGCTTGGAGCTGGATGTGAGCCCAGCCTAGGGACAGTGGGCTCCGAAGCAATTTCTCCTTCTGTGACTATGGTGAAACCAAGTGATGTGAGAACAACAGGGCAGCCTGAAAAATGGCTTTAAATGTGACTTGAAGTGAAACATCCTTTTGCTACCCCACTGCAAGCCCTGAGGAGAGAAAGGGACCTTGCCACTATGTCAAACCTCAGCTCAGCTTTCCAGGATGTCTGACCTTGGGCAAGTTACCCAACCTCGAGGCATAATTATTATCACCAGCTTCACATACAGAGGAGGAAACTGAAGCACAGGAAGGTTAAGCGACTTCCTCTGAGTCACACAGTCCTGAATGGAAACCTTTGATTCAAACCCTGTCTCAGTTCAATAGAAATGGAAAGTAGTCATTGGGTTCCATTCTAGAGACACAACCATGGTCAAGGCAGAGCTTATTATAATGTTTGTAATAACCTCTTCATCTGTAAAGTGGGCACCTCAAGAGATTGTATGTTGACTGCCGGGTTCACAGTGGGCGCCCAGCAGATAGCAGTGATTACTGCTATGGTGTGGTGCCACCCAGTTGGGAATATACCTGTGCGGTAGGAACGAGCAGTGGAGTAAAGGCCATGCTAAAGGCAGCCTTTGGACAGAGTGCAGGCCGATACTGAAAATGGAAACACTTTTTGTTGCTATGGATTCAAAGAAGGCCACTGCATCTGTATAAAACATACAGGCATTGGCTACCAGAATTTTCTATTAGTTCATTATACCCACAGACACACAAATGTGCCAAGGAAATATGGAAAGCTGAGCTTAATGACTGGCAGGAATGTCAGTGTGGCTCAGCAGGGCATCTGCACTGGTCAGTGTTATAACTAAGACATCCCGTGAGGGACACTGTCCCCATTCAAATGAAACTTACCTAAGTGGCCATGTCCTCATTAGCCACAGTGGACTAAAGCATGGGTGAGTGTGAAAGTTGGGGCCCTTTAGTCCTCATCTTTTAAGATCTACTTCTGGTGATTGTTTGGAGAAAGCTTTCCCTAACAGTTTCTGCCATTAGAATAGAACTGGCTTAGAGGGGCTTGTGATATGATGGGAAGGAGCTCACAGGCAGAGGAATAGCCTGGTTATTCCACCCAAGCCCAAGATGACAACTGACATGGAAATAACAAGGGTAACAATAGCACAACGTTTACTAAATGCTTACTTTGTGCAAGGCATTAAGTTAAATACTTTTCATACGTGATCTCTTCTGATAACTCATCGAGGGAGATACGATTACTTCCCCCATTTTAGGGATGAGGAAACAGAAGCTTCGTTTAGTTCAGTGACTTTCCAAGCTGGAAGCAAGCATAGATCTTGTTTCTTCTAACCCCTCGCCCTTAACCCACCCCCTAAACAGCCTCACCATTAGTGGGTAACAACACCACTGTAGCACAGAGCTGGGAACTGCTCCAGTCTAGTCATGTTCAGTATGAGTGTGGTACCACTTTTGTATGCAGCCCTTGTATTTATTTGGCTATTTAGACTGGCTTATTTCAAGTCATGAAAAATTGCTCTGGCTTAGTTGATAGCAATTCATTTGTTTCATTATTAAAAGATCATTCTTTTACATTTAAACAACATAGATGTAAAGAAATTCCTGTAGCAGTATTATTAGACCCAGGAAGTTATGATAAACATTTGAAAAGCATATGGTATTTTTAAAAATGGCCAGGTTATTAAATGATTAGTTCAAATAGCCCTTACATGGTGGGTGAGTAATAGCATAATCTATACAGGGAGAAGTTAAAGGGACCCTAGGAGGCTAATAAGTACTCAGGTTCCCCACCGGAAGAGATAATGCATGCTCAGAATACAGCACCACTAACCAGTTCCTTGGCACAGAACGGAAGTAACCCCTGGGAATATCTGCATACATTACAAAACTATTTTAGCACTTGAACTATATGCTCTTTGGAGTTAGATTTACAGGCAATTCCACACTATCCTCAACACTCCCATTCTATAATTTTAATGCTGGTAGATTTCCATCAATTAATTAATTCAACATATATTTATTTTGTAATTATATGTAGACAATTGAGTTCCATTCTGGAGACACAGCCCCGGGCAAGACAGGTCACATTGGGAGGTGCAGACAAGTACGTTGCAATTACGTGGGTCTGCTGAGAGCCGGGATGAACTCGCTCTGCAGAGGTGGGATGCAGCTGTCATGTGAGAAAATTGTATTTGCTAAAAGAGCAGTTTTGCCATCCTGGACTCTTTCCTACCAGTTCCCAGGACCCAGAACCCTGCAGATCAATGGTTCTCAAACTTTGGTGGACAAAAGAATCACCCAGAATCTTGTAAAATATTAAGGCCCAGAATCTGCCTGTCTTAAACAAAACTGGACCTCTGTGGTCTTCACCAGCACTCCAGAAGATTCTGACACAAGCCTAAATTTGAGAACCACGGCTGTGGACCAACATCACACCTTTTCACTGGATGTAATCCGATGTGTGTGGCAGTTGTTTACAAAGTTTTCTTTCTGAAATGGGGATTAGGACCTGCTACAGGATATCTGATTTCAAGAGACTATGGCTTGTGTGAAGCTGAATTACTCAAAGTGGAAAAATACAATTTTATATCTCTTTTCATGTTGGTTCCCTTGCCCCTGACCTATATCTTTGGTTTATTGCATTCATTTACTTTGAAGTTGCTTTCTGCACAGAAAACATTTTGTTGAAAGTGCTCTTCTGAATTCAACTGTGGGATTAAGTAGGAAATGCCAGCCCCAAAACAGAGACAAATACTTGATTGAAGACAACATCTATTTGGGGGGAAATTCTCATTTCTTCTTTCTTTGTTGCTTTTCCATTTCCATTGAATTGAGACAGGATTTAAATCAAAGGTTTCCATTCACAACTCTGTGACTCCAGAAGTTGTTTAACCTTCCTATGCTTCAGTTTCCTCATCTGTACAATGGGAGTGGTGATAATAATAATACCTTGAGGTTAGGTAACTTGTGATGATTAACTGAATTAACACATGAAAGTGCTATAACCTAGTAAGTGCTAACTAAATGTTCCTGTTATAATTTTTCCATCCTTCCTTTTATTTTATTTATAAATTAAATTTAATTGAGGTGCCATTGATCAATAAGGGAACATATATTTCAGGTAAACATTTGTATAGCAATGTCAACTCATTTTTTGTCACCATACATTTGTCCCTCTTTACTCCCCCTCCTTCTGTCTGGTAACCACTTCACTTTTGTCCATCTGTCATACCTTTAAATGTCTCATTCCTCCTCGTGTGCCTTTTGCTTCCTAACTGGATTATATTGAGGCTAAGGACCAATGGGTTCTGTCAAGAGTAATTTACAAAGAAGCGTTGCCTCCTGAAGGACTAAAATGAAATTAAACTAATGTCAGGGTTACTGATAATAGTTATTTTTTTATTATAAATTTTTATTTTAATGGGGTGACATCAATAAATCAGGGTACATATATTCAAAGAAAACATGTCCAGGTTATCTTGTCATTCAATTCTGTTGCATACCCATCACACAAAGTCAGATTGTCCTCTGTCACCCTCTATCTAGTTTTCTTTGTGCCCCCCTCCTCCCCCACCCCCACCACACTATTGTCAATGTCTCTTAGTCTCGTTTTTATGTCCCACCTATGTATGGAATCCTGCAGTTCTTGTTTTTTTCTGATTTACCTATTTCACTCAGTATAATGTTATCAAGATTCCATCATTTCGTTGTAAGTGATCCGATGTCATCATTTCTTATGGCTGAATAGTATACCATGATGTATATGTGCCACATCTTCTTTATCCAGTCTTCTATTTTTTTTACAGTGATTAAAGCCTTTAAGCAAACTCTCGGCCAATACAGCAAGAATCCATAAAAGAGTTGTATACTTAACATGTTCACCAAGTCCAAATTGGCCCCAACACCATGCCAAATCCCTGAAAAATGCAACCCAACTCCAGTTCAGTCTGTTAGGAGCTGTCACAAGGAGCAGGAGTCCAGGAAAAGTCCACCTCCAGGAAAAGTCCGCATGGCACTGGAGTTGTTGTCACAATTCTATACTTTGCAGCTCACATCCAAGTCCCAATGACCGCTGCTTCTAGCTGGTAATGATTCAGGTAGACTGGAAAAGCCATCTGCAGCATGTGTGGATATGGAGCTTCTGTTCTTCTCTGCCTGGAGAGATGAGACCAGGTTGCTTTTGCCTGGAGCTCTGCGACTGTGGCTTGGTAAAGAGAACCTTGGGATACACTAAGCTGGGTGGCAAAGGTAGATTCATAATAGAAGTTGGCAAAAGGAGGAAAGAGAGCTCTACATTAGGAGTAAGTCCCAGCCTGAAATATGAGTGGGGCATTGAGGTAGGAGGAATAAAGGAAACACTATATATTAAACAAAGCAGCAGAAAATAGGACTATCAACACCCACAACAGAGATCTTTGAGGGAAGAATAAAAAACCTGACTTTTCAGACAAGACATAGTTAAGTGGCCCTTGTGCAAATGAAATCAGTTTACCTGCTTCCTGGAAGAAATACCCTGGGCTCGTCCACAGTGTCGTAGATGGGCCTGACGACCCTGGGCACCTTCAGCCTTCAGTGGCAAACCCCAGCATTCTGGGCAAGGTTCGATCATAGGTGGCTGGAGCAGGGCTGGAAGAGACTGAATCCTCCCTTAGAGGAGTGAGGGGAAGCCTACCTTCCAGTGTCCCTGTTTCCTCACAGCAGAGGCATGTAAGTCTGGCAGGCTTTACCTCAATGACCTTCCTTTCCACTATTGAAGCAGGACCCAGATGGCATCCTATGAGACCCCATTGGGGCATTGGAGCCTTTGAGGGTGTATCCTAAAAGCTGGTAGTTCCCCTGATCTCTATTGGGCTTTTTCTGCCTCTTGGTATCTTAAAGGCCATGCTCAGAAGATCTTGCTGAGGGGTTTGAGGATCCCCATCCACCTATATAAATCTTTTCCATATATCTGGAGCTATTTGGAAAAAGACAAAACAGTGTTATTAGCTGGATCAAATAAAGAAGGTAGTAGTTTGCAGGAGAAAAAGATTTGGTGTCTCCTGTTCATCAGCATTCAAAAGAAATTAAAAATTTTTTTAAGTAAAAAGCATGATATGGTAGACCCATAGGAGTTCCAGGATATGACTCCCCCCTTTTAATTTTTTTTTTTAAATTGACCTTAAAATATTTTCTGGGTACACTTTAATAATACCTTGACTTTAAAGATTGTAAGAATGACAAAATACAGTAAATGCTTTTGCTCCATATGCAGGAGCATTGTCAGTTTAACCAGTTTAGGAAATCCAATAATAGAACAGTGCATACAGACAATGAGCTATAACATGCTTAGCAGCCTCTCCTGTTCTGATAGAGGTTACTATAAATCCAGAATATGTAACCACTGTAACGTGGACATAGGACTGTTTGCCAAATGAAGGTATATGAGTAACATCCATTTG
The DNA here is from genome assembly GCF_036850765.1 of Saccopteryx bilineata. NCBI lineage: Eukaryota > Metazoa > Chordata > Mammalia > Chiroptera > Emballonuridae > Saccopteryx > Saccopteryx bilineata. Next base: position 128,903,678 of record NC_089502.1, read on the forward strand.
ACAAAGTTGTCCTGGTATGGGTCCTTGAGGGTTAACTCCAAATGAAGGGGCAGATTGTAGTATAGAACCCCTTGGACAGGATTTCCCAATCTGCCGTGCTGCTTCCCGAGAAAGTTAAAACTGTTTACACAGGGCTGCAGCGTTCTGGTGATGAATAGTATGAGACTGAATTGCTCGATCTGTCATGATTGCTCCAAATAATTTTCTTTTGGGTAGCTTGATGAACAAGGGCATTCCTAGGCCCTGGCCAGTTGGCTCAGTGGTAAAGCGTTGGCCTGGCGTGCAGGAGTCCTAGGTTCGATTCCCGGCCAGGGCACACAGGAGAAGCGCCCATCTGCTTCTCCACCCCTCCCCCTCTCCTTCCCCTCTGTCTCTCTCCTCCCCTCCTGCAGCCAAGGCTCCACTGGAGCAAAGTTGGCCCTGGTGCTGAGGATGGCTCTGCGGCCTCTGCCTCAGGTGCTAGAATGGCTCTGGTTGCAACAGAGCAACGGCCCAGATGGGCAGAGTATCCCCCCCCCCCGTAGGCGTGCCGGGTGGATCCTGGTCGGGCGCATGTGGGGAGTCTGTCTGACTGCCTACCTGTTTCCAACTTCAGAAAAATACAAAAAAAGAAAAAGAAAAAGAAAAAAGGCCATTCCCTTGTGCTAAAGCTCCAGGGAGCATGGAGTGAGCTCGAGTATGTCCTATGAAACATGGAGCTCTATGTTGACATACAAGTCTTTGAAGAAGGAGGAACTGCTGAAATAGTTCATCAGCATTTGTCCCTAAGACAGCATTCTTTATAGTGGAAACACCATAAGTAAATATTTGCTGTCTGTATATAGATTAAAGGGGGAATATGGCAAATGCTGAAAAGCCATGATCATGACATATAATTCTAGACTTTGAGCTGATTTTAAGTTGACAGTTTCAGTATAAAGTTGTCCATTGATTTGCAAGAGTGATTTGCCATTTAGTGGAAGTTTCCCAGAGCCATTGTTGTTGATCCTTTGAAAAAAGGAACAACAATAATTTTGAGGCTCAAAACCTATAAACTGTAAGGGTCGCCTATGCTCCTTGATAATCCAGGAGGCAACAAGATCAAAATATGGAAGTGTATTCCATGGGCTATTAGATGGTTCAATGTACCCAAGCTGTAGCTGCTCTTGTACCAATTGAGCAGCTGCCCTAAGTTTCTCCTGAGAAAGGGACCAATGGTCTACCCATACAGGATTATCTGATTTCCAAGTAATTGGGTCTGCACAATGCATTATTGAGGTAGCAGGGCTACCAAGGCCCCTATGCTAAAATTTGATATCCTAATCCACACCTTCTGGTATTGGGTGCCATTTCTATGGGGGTGAGAATTCCTCGCTGTTCTTTCCCTAGTCCCTTGGTGGCAAAAATCCCCGATCAAGCATCTGAGTACTGACTAAACCATTAGTACTGACAAGCAATGCTCCCATATTTTTCAAAACATCTCTACTCCACAAATTAACTGGCCATCCAGGGAGCACATAAGGCTTAAAAAATCCAGAATGACCTTCTTAATCTTACCAATGTAGAAAACTAGAACTTTGTTGAGGGGATTTACTCTGCCCTATACCTTGTAATTCTGTGGCTGCTGCATGAGTGGGCCAGGAAGGAGGCCAATGTAGCTTAGCAATAACAGATACATCAGCTCCAGTATCTAAAAGTCCTTTAAATTTATGCTCATGTATTGTTAGTTCCATTTCAGGTCGTTCCTGACCTATTTTTTTTTTTTTAAATCCAATTGGCAAAATCAGAGGAGCCAAATCACCAATTTGCTTGGGGCCCTTTTTGCAGTATGTGGCCTGAGAAGCAGAATTAGCATCCTTATACTATTCTTCTAACTGCCTGAATTAGCCGTGAGACACATTCTTTTTTTTATTATTATTAATTTTGATGGGGTGACATTGATAAAATTGTCTTCCGTCACCTTCTAACTGGTTTTCTCTGTGCCTCTCCCCTCCCCAACCCCCTCGCTCTCCTCCCCCCACCCTGTAACCCCAATACTGTTGTCCATGTCTTTGAGTCTCATTTTTATGTCCCACCTATGAATGGAATCATATAGTTCTTAGATTTTTCTGATTTACTTATTTCGCTCAGTATAATGTTATCAAGGTCCATCCATGTTTTTTTTTTTTTAATATTTTTCTGAAGCTAGAAATGGGGAGAGACAGTCAGACAGCTCCCACATGTGCCCAACCAGGATCCATCCGGCACGCCCACCAGGGGGCGACGCTCTGCCCACCAGGGGGCGATGCTCTGCTGCGACCAGAGCCACTCTAGCGCCTGGGGCGGAGGCCAAGGAGCCGTCCCCAGCACCCGGGCCATCTTTGCTCCAATGGAGCCTTGGCTGCGGGAGGGGAAGAGAGAGACAGAGAGGAAGGAGAGGGGGAGGGGTGGATAAGCAGATGGGCGCTTCTCCTGTGTGCCCTGGCCGGGAATCGAACCCGGGACTTCCGCACGCCAGGCCGACGCTCTACCACTGAGCCAACCGGCCAGGGCCCATCCATGTTGTTTTTAAAGATCCGATGTCATCATTTCTTATGGCTGAGTAGTATTCCATAGTATAATACCAAAGCTTTTTAATTCACTCATCCTCTGATGGACACTTGGGCTGTTTCCAGATCTTTGCTATTGTGAACAATGCTGCCATAAACATGGGGGTGTATTTCTTCTTTTCAAACAGTGCTATGGTGTTTTTGGGGTATATTCCTAAAAGTGGGATTGCTGGGTCAAAAGGCAGTTCAATTTTTAATTTCTTGAGGAATCTCCATACTGTTTCCACAGTGGCTGCACCAGTCTGCATTCCCACCAGCAGTGCAGGAGGGTTCCCTTTTCTCCACATCCTCGCCAGCACTTATTCTGTGTTGTTTTGTTGATGAGCGCCATTCTGACTGGTGTGAGGTGATATCTCATTGTGGTTTTAATTTTCATTTCTCTAATAATTAGTGAAGTTGAACATTTTTTCATATGCCTATTGGCCATCTGTGTGTCCTCTTTGGAGAAGTGTCTATTCATTTCTTTTGCCCATTTTTGGATTGGATTGTTTGTCTTCCTGGTATTAAGTTTTACAAGTTCTTTATAAATTTTGGTTATTAACCCCTTATCAGACGCACTGTTAAATATATTCTCCCATTGTGTAGTTTGTCTTTTTATTCTGTTCTTATTGTCTTTAGCTGTGCAGAAGCTTTTTAGTTTGATAAAGTCCCATTTGTTTATCCTGTCTTTTATTTCACTTGCCTGTGGAGACAAATCAGCAAATATATTGCTGCGAGAGATGTCGGAGAGCTTACTGCCTATGTTTTCTTCTAAGATGCTTATGGATTTATGGCTTACATTTAAGTCTTTTATCCATTTTGAGTTTATTTTTGTGAATAGTGTAAGTTGGTGATCTAGTTTCATTTTATTGCAGGTAGCTGTCCAATTTTCCCAACACCATTTGTTGAAGAGGCTGTCTTTACTCCAATGTATGCTCTTATCTCCTTTGACAAATATCAGTTGTCCATAAAAGTGTGGGTTTATTTCTAGGTTCTAAGTTCTGTTTCATTGATCTATTGTATGTGCCTGTTCTTATGCCAGTACCAGGCTGTTTTGAGTACAATGGCCTTATAAAATAACTTGATATCCGGAAGTGTGATACCTCCCGCTTTATTCTTCCTTTTCAAGATTGCTGAGGCTATTTGTGTTCTCTTTTGGTTCCATATAAATTCTCAGAGAACTAGATAGAGGGTGGCGGAGGACAATCTGACTTTGGGTGAGGGGTATGCAACATAATTTAATGACAAAATAACCTAGACATGTTTTCTTTGAATATATGTACCCTGATTTATTAATGTCATCCCATTACCATTAATAAAAATTTATTTAAAAAAAATTTTTTGGAATATGTGTTCTTTTTTTTTTTTTTTTGGAATATGTGTTCTATATCTTTGAATTAAGTCATTGGTATTTTAATCAGCATTGCATTGAATTTATAAATTGCTTTGGGTAATATAGACATTTTAATGATGTTTATTCTTCCTAACCATGAGCACGGAATATGCCTCCACTTGTTTGTACCTTCCTTGATTTCTTTTATCAATGTTTTATAATTTTCCGAGTACAAGTCTTTAATCTCCCTGGTTAAATTTATTCCTAGGTACTTTATTTTTTTGGTTGCAATGGTAAACGGGATTGATTCCTTAATTTCACTTTCTGACAGTTCATTGTTAGTGTATAAAAATGCCTCTGATTTCTGAGTATTGATTTTATATCCTGCCACCTTGCTGAATTCATTTATCAAGTCTAGTAGTTTTTTGACTGCGACTTTAGGGTTTTCTATATACAATATCATATCATCTGCAAATAATGATAGTTTTACTTCTTCTTTTCCAATTTGGATGCCTTTTATTTCTTTTACTTGTCTGATTATTGTGGCTAGGACTTCTAGAACTATGTTAAGAGTAGTGAAAGGGGGCACCCCTGCCTTGTTCCTGATCTTAAGGGTATTGCTTTTAATTTTTGCCCATTAAGTATGATATTGGTTGTGGGTTTGTCATAGATGGCCTTTATCATGTTGAGGTATGTTCCCTGTATTCCCACTTTGCTGAGAGTTTTGATCATGAATGGGTGCTGGATTTTATTAAATGCTTTTTCTGCATCTATTGAAATTATCATGTGGTTTTTCTCCTTTCTTTTGTTTATGTGATGAATCACATTGATTGATTTGCAAATATTGTACCAGCCTTGCATCGCAAGAATAAATCCCACTTGATCATGGTGTATGATTTTTTTCATATATTGCTGGATCCGGTTTGCTAATATTTTGTTGAGAATTTTTGCATCTAAATTCATCAGGGATATTGGCCTATAATTTTCTTTTTTGTGTGTTGTCTTTGCCTGGTTTTGGAATCAGAATTATGCTCGCTTCATAAAAAGAGCTTGGAAGTCTTCCTTCATCTTGAATTTTTTGAAATAGCTTGAGAAGGATAGGAGTTAGTTCTTTGAATATTTGGTAGAATTCACTTATGAAGCCATCAGGCCCAGGACTTTTCTTTTTTGGGAGTTCTTTGATAAATAACAGTTTTACTGGTTTTACTGTTTTGTTGTCAGGTATTATTTAATATTTTTTCATTATTTTAAAACTTTTCCTTATAACATGAACTACTTTTGTGTATATCTTTTATTGTTCTTATTTAAGTATCAAATGCATAAAAATAAACTATCATTTGTATATCATTATTTGTATATCTTTTATTTATATATTATTTGTAAACTATTCTTTGTATATCATCTGTATTATGGTCTATAATTTTTTTATACTGAAAATGGTCATTAAGGCAGAGAACCGGTTGTTAAATTATTTGAATCCCACCACTGACCCTAACGGTGGCTTTTCTTGGTGCCTGTCAATGTTCTTCCCTTGAGGTTAGCAGGGAGAGCAGGGGGCCTCTCTTTCCCCTCAGTGATGTGCTGGAACTCAGGTTAGAGGGTCGGCAGTTAAGATAAACTTGATTCCTGGCCTGAGTATGTTCCTCTGCCCAGTCTCTGCCATCTGGTGAGTCCAGGAGGAAGGGTTCACATTCCCCTCCCACTACTGCATGCTCAAATGTCTGCTTGGAGAGGATGTTCAAGATTATTGTGGGGTCACTGAGCCCTTGTCCCACTCCAGAAAGCAGATTGAAATGTTTAACTGCCATTAGTACAGAGAGAGCCTTAAATCATCTTGAATTTATAAAAGTAATGAAATTGATCACCAACTTATTGCTAATATTGGTTACAAATTGCTAGGGCCCATCCCCCAATCGATCTTGGTGCATCCATGTGTCTCAATTTTGTCATCTCATAGACCTTGCCATCCTTAGAACTGACATAATTTCTGCGTTCCTTAGCTCTAATTTCCTAGCCCATCACTTGAATTGCAGCCTTTTCCTTATTGGTCTTATGAGCCTTCTTTCTGGCCCTCTCTTTAAACCATTCACCATATGACTGCGACAGAGTGGTCCTTCTGAAGAGCACACCCATTCTGATCCTCCCTGGCTTGCTTATATTACCAGGATGGCACCCAGGGTCCCATGAGCTGCCTGCTAGTTCTCTAGCTTCCTTCCCTCACCCCCTTCCTCAGCCACGCCAAGCCTCCAACATTTTTCAGAAGTCATTTCCTGCCTCCACATCTTCCCACATAGCATTTCCTCTGCAAGGATGTTCTTTCAGTCTATTGTTTTTTTAGAGCCCAACTAAGTGTTACTCCCTTTTGAAAAGAGTTCTTGGGTGCTTTCCGAAGAAACTCTACACACCCATAGCTCCTTAGGCAAATCTCTGCTACAGCTGTATCAACTGCTAATTTATTGTTGTCTCCACCCCACCCTTATTATGATACTGAAATATTTTGAATGAGATTGTTTTATTCAGTTTCATATCCTTAGTGTCTGAATAGAGTAGATGTTCAACACATGTTAGCTGAATCAATTCATATAATTAAAAACCTGCACGTTTTCTGTTGTTTTTTTTCCTTTCATCCTACACCTGTGTTTATATTTGAAACAAAATTCTTTCCTAATATTTTTGTCAAATAGATCACATCAGACCAATTACTAAAATTCTGCAGCATGCCAAAAAATATCTTTTTTTTTTTTTCCAATGTGACAAAATAGGTATAACCTTGATCGAGGTACAAAATTATAATTATAGTAATTACCTACCCTTTTTGCTCCAAAGTGACTTTTTACAAAATCAGATGTGTATACTTGTATGTAAGGATTTCTGATACCAAGATTTAACCAACCAGATGCAACTTTATTATGCAATGTGATCACTAAAATGCAACTCTATGGCCCTGACTAGTTAGCTCAGTTGGTTAGAGCATCATCACAAAACAACAAGGTTCTAGGTTTGATCCCCAGTCATTGCACACATGGGAAGCAATCAATGAATGAATGTACAATTGAGGGGAACAACAAATGAATGCTTCCCTTTCCCCCCTCCCCTCTCTCCCTTCCACTGTTTCTCCGAAAAAAAAATCAATAAATCAATAAAAAAATTAAGCCCTTGCCAGATAGCTTGGTTGGTTGGAGCGCTGTCCCGAAATACAGAGGTTGCTGATTCAATCCCCAGTCGGGGCATAGATGTTCCTATCTCTCTGTCTACCTCTCTCTCCCTGTTTTTCTCTTAAAAACAACAAAAAAGATGTAGTTCTATTATATGATCTATATAATTATGGTTCAAGAGAGGGCATTCACACCAGACAGCTATTGTGTTGGCTGTTGTCATTTTTTAATTTGACAATCTAAGGGAAAAGAAGTCAGTGTCCCTGACTAAATCATCAGCTATTGCAGGTTTTGTTTGAGTATGGAATTAAGTTTTATTTATGTGGAGAAAGAAAGATGCCAGAACATGTGTTCCTGGAAAGAGAATGGGGGGTGAGCCTCAGACTGGCTGCTATGACCTCTGCTCCCATGGAGGCAAGTCTCACAGGGCGCCGCCGTGAAAGAAGCCCAAGTCCATGTCCAAGTGGATGCAGGTGAACTTGTGAGTTGCATATCGGATCAGTCAATTCTTGGGATTTTATGTGTTTCTAAGGATGAGTGTTCCTGAACTTGGTGGTGCCAAAGGCATTGCATATTTTATTTCATTTTATTTATTTATTTATATATATTTTTTTCTGAAGTGAGAAGCAGGGAGGCAGAGAGACATTGCATATTTTAAAAATTCTTGCAGCATACCAGCTGCAAATCACGGGATTAGATCATTGCGTGTGTCTCTATTTTCCCTCTCCGAGAAGGTATCTTCACAAGCGTAGGCACCAAACAGTACTTCTTTTAGGTGAGTCTCTTGAATTGCAGCAGGGGAAAATGTCAAACATACTATGAGTTGACCCCTCTTGACACTCATGCATCATCTCATTATCAGAATCAGAAGATGAGTATGATATACATGGTTGGGGATTCTTCAACACTGATAAAACTGGACCATGGAATATCACTGTCAAACTTTGTTGATCCCTGAGCACGTTTTATTTAACAATTCTTTCACATTCTCTCTACTGTGTTTTCCTCCCTTCTGTAACCTGGCTTCAGTGTTCACTAGCTTTTTAAAAGCACCATTATTAAAGCTACCTATAAGGACTTGTATTTGTCACACCTGGCCTTGTTTCCCCACTTAACGCTTTGTGTAGACAGCACTGTAGTGCTTCCCAACCTGAGTGTGCGTCAGAAGCACTTGGAGGGCTTGTTCAAACAGACTTATGGGCTTCACCCTTAGAGTTTCTGATTTGGTAGCTTTGGAATTAGATCTGAGAGATTATATTTCTTTACAGGTTCCTTTGTGAGGCTCACACTGCTGATATAGGACCTCACTTGGAGACTTGCTGGTCTACTACAGTGCCTAGCAGTACCTGGAATTTCTTGGGCCTTTGCTCGGTGTTCCAGTTCCCATATTTCATTTCTTTCTGGACTCCTTGCTGGCTTCACTATATCCTCTGGGGCTAGGAAACTTTGCCCTTGCTCCGTTCCTTCTGAAGGCTGAAGACCAGAAGGTAAGTTTACTTCCCACATCTGGGCATCTACCGGCTTGTTTAGCTCTGTATTTGTGAACCAATGCTTAACCCAGTTTTGTTGGCTTGCCTTCACTGCGTTCTTTCCATTGCTTGTCCTTAAGAATTTGGGGTTTGCCTGCCCTGTGCCAGTGCATCAAATGTCCCAAGTCTGGTTAATTCTTCTCTGGCGTTCCTTGGTGTTAGGTGGACATGACTTCAGCATGTACCCCAGGCTACATTATCCTGTGCATTTCAGACATTGACTTTTTATTCAATTGAACAACTGTGTTGCTATTTACATGACTGTGGCTTATTCTTCCCCCTTCCTGATTTCTGTGTGTTTCTGGACCCCTCAACCTCAGCTTCCATCTCCCTCATGCCCAGGGACTCGGTGCTGGCTTGTTTTGTTTTCCTATATGGGTGATTACATTTCTGGCAAGATCACGTAACTTGGTTGTAAGGTTCTTGTACTATCTACATACATAACTTAGATCAAAGTAAGTAAATTATATTCTCTCCCCTTTTTCCCCTTGATTTTAGAGACAGGAGAGTGAGAGAGAAAGGCTGGGGTGAGGAGTGGGAAGCATCAACTTGTAGTTGCTTCTCATATGTGCCTTGATCAGGCAAGCCCAGGGTTTCAAAACAGTGACCTCAGCTTTCCAGGTTGATGCTTTATCCACTGCGCCACCACAGGTCAGGCTATTCTCCCCCTTTTCAACCTGTGTTGCTGCCATCCCTGGGCTTGCTGTTTCCAAGTGTAGCCTGAGGAGTAGCAGCATCAGCATGTTAGGGTAACTTGTTAGAAATGCAGAGCCTCAGGCCCCCCTCACACTGAATTAGAATCCATGTTGTAACAGGAGCCCCAGGTGATTTGGATGCACGTTGGGAAGAATTGATGTGTGGTACAGCTCCCACAAGATGAACTACTACCTGACTAAATGTGAATCAGTCTTCACATGTCACTACTTTTTTCAACTTTCTTATCACCACTGATGTAATTACTTCAAAGCTTTTTTGGGGTACGTTTCCCACTGACAATATGAACTAGAATGAACAAGCTGTGTTTCTGCAGGAACCTAGAAGCTCTCTGTGTACGCTTGAGATTTCTTATTGCTTGTAATATCTCTTTGGCAAAGCCTTTCCAACTATGCCAACACAATGAAGGAATGCTTCAGCATGATTTTTGCCATGATCTTGTGTAGGCTTGGATGAGAGGCAGGCTGGGGGTCCAGGGTGGATGAGCACCACACGATGCTCACTGTATACCAGTTGCTTAATATAATGCGGGCACATAGTAGTAACTAGGCAAACAGCTCTCAGCAGCATTTAACATTGGGTTGGTGTTTAAAGCCATTTAGGCTTGGGTGAACTAACTCTACCCCTGTGGCTTGAGTGGTGGGTGGGGCTAGGGGGGGTGGTCCGGATAGGGATAAGTGAGGTGGTCTTTTTGCCAGGTGCCCATCCCCCTAGGAGCAAGCCTGCAGCCAGTAACACAGAGAATCCAGAAGTCAGATCTAACCACTGTGGGGAGAGGGTTATTAAGACATATATAGAATTTTAGAGCCTCAGTCAAGATTGCCTAGGTTCAGGATAGGGCTGCAGTCCCATAGAAGGACATTGGAGGAACATCACCCTGGACACCCAAGTGATAGTAGAGCAGAAAACAGTGTAGTAGAAAGAACATGGGTTCTAGACTCCAAACTTGTGTTTGGATCACAGGCCTGCCTCTTCCTACTTGTGACCCTGAGTGACTTAACTAACCTCAGGTGGTCTTCATGGTCTTCATATTCAATTAAGACTGCATGTAAAGGGTCTAATAGCCTCAAATATGAGATGTTTAATTAAATAATAGTTGTTATTATGCTTATTGTTATATTTACAGGAAATTCTTATGTGAGCACCTGGACCTCAGGGCTGTTCCAGGTTTTTGAATTCCCAAGGTTAGAACAACAAAGTTAATTCTGACCCAATTGGTTGGAGGGTTGTATAGCTAGTGTACTTCTTGGCCAGGATCTGGGCAGAATGGAGCACGTGTGCTCTAAGTACAGGTGCTCATAGTTACGTGTATTGAAGAAGGTGATGATAATTCTTAATGCCAATTGAGCAGCACTAAAAAAATCACGGAGGAAGGCCTGGGGCCTCTAATCGTCAAAAAGACTGAATTCTACACTTCGACTTGGGCTGCTGTTGAGGCCTGTGGCTTTTGTCAAATAGGTTTATTACTCTGGGCCTCAGTCTTTTCATTTGTAAATAGAGGAACTGAATTAAATGTCTCTGCATATAATGAGCAATTCAAATCCTTCTAGGTGTTCCTGGTATAACCGTTAAGTTAGTAGGGGTTCTATCTGTTGCCAGATCAATCAGTGTTCTTTTCATGATTGTACGGTAGCCTTTGTAATGTGGCTATTTAAAGGCTTACCTAACAAATTCTAGTGCAGTGCACCTGTAATGCTGGTTGTCGAGGCCTGGTGGGTTCAGATTGGGTTTGGGCAGACCACAGAAGAACTGCAGAGCTGGCAGGTTAAGGTTGGGTTCGGGCAGACCACAGAAGAACTGCAGAGCTGGCAGGTTAAGGTTGGGTTCGGGCAGACCACAGAAGAACTGCCATGTGCTCTTGCACTAATCATACAGAGTGCTTGCAGCTGAAAAAACTAACGAGAAAGTCTAACCACAGCTGTTTTCCCTACACCACCCCGTAACCTCAGGTGTTAGGCAATCAGTGACCTCACTGTGGTGCCATGGTGATGCGGGAAGATGGACTGGCTAAGAGTCTCATCTTTGCTCTTCAAGCTTCCGAAATTCTGGAATAGGTCTCTGATCTCAATTGCAACTGGACTCAAAAGGACTGGTATTCCCTCTTTGAACAAAAATCCTACAGTTGAAGGTTTAAGTCTGAAAGCAGATTGTTCAGTTTTTTTTTTTTTTATGGTCAATTCTTAGATGTATAACATCATTTTTCATGAGCAGGTTCTTCCTGTAGGAGATCGATTTTGCTGGTGAACTTGCCTTGCTTCTGTGAGTAGCAATAATGCTATGCAATGGAAGAAGACCAGATGTCACCCAGGGACAGGTTGGGGGCCTTTCAGTTCTCCTGGAGTCCTATGTGTTTTATTGTGGATGCTATAAAGATGTGTTTGGTTAGTGCTTCTCATTTTTGAGGTCGTGTGTAAGAATCACCTGAACTCCTAGACCCCAGTCTCAGACTCTGTGGATCTGGGATAGGGCCTGAGAATTTGAATTTGCATTTCCAGCAAGCTTCCAGGTGATGCAGATGTTGATCTGTGGACCCAGCTTTTGTTGCACAGCTGAAAGCTGTTTCTACAGTACCATTTTCTGTAGTCTGATGATCCTCCAATTTCTAGTTGCATCATCTTCAACCAAATTTGCCAGTCAAATTTGGTTGTCTTTTCCCTCTCACCTGTCCTTACTTTAGGGTAAGGGAAGAAATGGCCAAGGTGACCCTCCTGCCACCCTGGAGTGAATGTATCCCTTACTCTGAAAGCCCTGTGGCTTGGATGCCTTTCTGGGTAGGCATTTTGATCATGGAAAATAAAAAGTTTTATTATGTCAAAACTTCTGAGTTTCTCCTTTTAATATCCTGGAGGCTGGGTGAAAGCATCAGTAGACAGCCCCGTGACCAAGATGTCTGTGTGATTTGTTGCTCTCTGCTTGAATCCCTTTGTTGGCACCCAAAGTAGAAAATGAAAACGGAAGTGACAGATGTCAAACATCAGTCTTGCAGACTTTTTTATTACAGCTAGGCGCTTCACCTTGCTGTATGCCTGATCTCCCCTAGTGAGAGCTCACTGGTGGGGTGGGTTGAAGGCTAGAAATACTCTATGGTGAGACAGGCAAATGCCCTCCTTGCTATAGATAGTTCTACCTTCCCAAAGGCATCCTAAACCATCCAGAAGGCTTATTTTTTTAGTACTTGCAATCTTTCTTAGACTTCTGAGTTACTGTGTTTCTGCATTTTGGTATTGGATTCCCTTTATGTCCAAAGCTCAGACATTATAGAAGCAGCTGCTTATATTTTCTTTAAGAAGCTTTACTTTATCCTGTCTGAGGCCCCCTGTAATTGTCAGGACTCTCGCCTGTTTTAAAATTATTTTGGTCCTAAGGACTTTTGAAAGAAGTCTTTCCTAATGGAAGTCACATGTTCCTTTTCATTCTAGAAGGTTATATAGCCTGTGCTGCAAACAAATCTACATCTATCTCTTTGAAGCTGGTTGGTCAGATACAATGAATTAGTTGTAGACTAAAATATACCTGCTGTGTTGCTACTCAGAAACAAAACAAAACAAACAAAATAAAACAGAACAACACAACTAGTTTCTTCCATGACCAACCTGTGGATTTTAACTATCATTCATAATGCCAGTCGTAATCAATTCTCTTATACTTTTACCCATCTGAACTCCATACTGTTCATGTTTACTTATAGCCCATCCTCCAGTGGACAGAGACAAGTAAGAATGGGCCATCTGGTGATGGAGCTCCAGTATCTGAGCACAGAGCATGGCTACCCAGCACTGCTCTCTATTCAATTTTTCACTATATTGCTGGCCATACTCTTAGTCTTGATTATATATCTACTTCCAATCCCAGAGAATGAGTTCAATAATAAATGTTACCTTAAAACTATACTTATGTCCACAGAACTCTAGGCCAGCAGAGGGTGGAGAATAGACATTTGCCTCACACTGGTGAACACATGATGGTCTTTCCTCTTAGCTATTCTGTGAAGACCAAGACTGTACTGGGGAATAGGGATAAAGGGAAGTTATCCTATGCTCTCAAAATAACCATGAATTAATTTTCCCCTTAACATTGGAAGGAGTCTGGCAGGGAGATATGAGGCTCATAAATGCAGGCCTCCTATATATTCTTAGTACTAGTGGGAATAGAAATTAGTGTGATGTATCTAGAAAGAAAACTGGCAATAGTTCTATCTAGCACATTCCCTTTCTAGAAATCTGTCATATGGGAAATTATGTTAATATATTGTAAATAAAGTATCTGTCCATGACTGCTGTGTTCGAGTGACTGTGATTGTGCTGAGCCTTGCTGCTCTCTTAAAGGCAGTGTGGGCATAAACATGTCAAACACACATGACAAAGCACTCAAAGCTATTTGTTTTCTGAGGTGGGTCTTTTCAGGACATGATTTCATTGAAGTTTGGTAAGCCTTTAATTCTCCTGTTCAAGGAAATTGCCTTAAAGGTAAAAATATTCACAGTGCCTGATTTGAGGGACATTGCCCCAAAGCAAGGGATGAAGATTTGCAAAATACAGTTTTCATAGAAGTACTTTGTATTCATGTAATGACTAACTTTTATATTGAGGTGTTTATAGATTTTCTTCTATGATTGACAGAGGCAAGGGAGAGAGATTTTATTTGTTTTTGATCAAAAGATGATCTTAAAATTTAGCATTCTAGTTACTGTGCCCATCTAACATTGTTTCTTTGTGCTAGTTGATGAAATCATGCCTTCTCTTACCATGAAAATACTCAGTGTTTTTTTTTAAAGATTTTCAATTCTGAAACTATTATTTTCTTAAACAAGTGAGAGAGAGAGAGAGAGAGAGAGAGAGCAAGCGCAGACAGACAGGGACAGAGAGGAAGGGAGTGAGATAAGAAGCATCAACTTGTAGTTGGGGCACTTTAGTTGTTCATTGATTGCTTTCTCATATGTACCTTGATGGGGGTTGGGGGCTCCAGCTGAGCCAGTGACCCCTTGCTCAAGTCAGCGACCTTGGGTTCAAGCCAGTGACCTTGGGCTTCAAGCTAGTGACCTGTGGGCTCAAGCCAGCAACCATGTGGTCATGTTTATGATCCCATGCTCAAGCTGGTGACCCTGTGCTAAAGCTGGCAACCTTAGGGTTTTGAATCTGGGTCCTCAGCATCCCAGGCAGATGCTTTATCTACTGTGCCACCACCTCGTCAGGCTGAAACATTTTTTTTAAAAAAAACTTATTGGCCCTGGCCAGTTTGCTCAGTGGTAGAGCATCAACCCAGCATGTAGAAGTCCCACAGGTCTTCTGGTCTGGGCACACAGGAAGAGTGCCCCTCTGCTTCTCCACCCCTCCCCCTCTTGCTTCTCTCTCTCCCTTTCTGTTCCCCTCCTGTAGCCATGGCTCGATTGGGCAAGTTGGCCCTGGGTGCTGAGGATGGCTCCATGGTCTCCACCTCAGGTGCTAAGAAGAGCTTGGTTGCTGAGCAGCACAACAATACCCTGGATGGGCAGAGCACCGCCCTAGTGGGCTTGCCCAGTGGATCTCGGTTGGGCATGTGTAGGAGTCTGTCTCTGCCCCCTTTCCTCTCACTTGATTAAAAAATTGATTTATTTTAGCCAGAGAGGAAGAGAAAGACAGGAACATTTATCCATTCCCATATGTGCCCTAACCAGGGATTGAACCAACAACCTCTGCACTTTGGACTGGAGCTCTAACCAACAGAACTATCCTGCCAGGGCCTGAAACTGATTTTATGATTGGGCCACAAAATCTGGAATTGAGACCAATGTAAGCTCCAAACTGAGTCACGTAGAATAGGCCATTGCGGGAACTGTATCTTGTATGACTTGCATAACTGGTATGGAGGTCATCATGGACAAGATATAGCATAGTGATAAAAGGATGGAAAGTAGAGAAATTCTAATCTACATATAGCAGGTTTTTCAAAAGCAGAAAGTAGTATATGGGGCAACAGTTGAAATGAGAACTAAAGGATATCATTCTCAGAAACATTCCAAGTTTTGAGCAGGGCTTGAAAAAATATCTAGATCTGTTCGAATAAGACTTCAGAACATTTCAGATGAAAAGAAAAACAAGTAAGCTACCAGTGGAGGGAAAGGCATTGTCTATAAAAGAATAATTGATAAGAAATAATAATAAGTGTTTGAATGCCAGTGGAATTTGGAGAAAAAATATGGTTAAATTTCTAGTCTTGTTGTAGAGAAAGAAATAGGTAATACTTAATATTCAGTAGAAAGAACAAATTCAACTATGCATATTAAAACTTTAAGGGTAATCATTACAAATAAATAAATGGACTGGTTTTTCATTGGAAAGGGATGATGAATATGAAGAAAAATACTATCAATTCAACTAAAGACAGGAAATATAGAGATAAAGTAAAGCATGGTAAATAGAAAAGAAATAAGATGGCAGAATTAAGGTCAAATATCTTTATCAGAAAAATGCAAGTGGACTAATGATCCTCAGTTAAGAGTCTCAAAATAGAATGCAAAATCCAATTATGCAGTTTATAAGAAGATATAACAGAGTAAACTTGAAAAATAAGGAAGTTATTAAAAGAAATAACCAGAAAATATTAACACAAAGAAAGCTTCCGTATGTTCATGCCTCTGTTTTATTTGTCAGTTTATTTTGTTCATTAGAGTCTGCATAAAAGTGAGATTACATGGTGTTTGTCTTTCCCTGACTGGCTTATTTTACTTAGCATAAATTCAATAACAAAAAAATAAAACTCACTTCCTTAGTGATATTAATATCAGATAAAATAGAATTATAGGACTACAAATGTTAAAAAGCACAAAGGGGGATATTTCAAAATGATAAGACTAATTCATAAAATGCAACCACAGCAACAGCAGAATTACGAATTTAGACATTTGTCAATGAACTTAAATGTAGACAATATGAATTTCCTAAAAATATGCATATATACACACTTATGTGTATATATGTTCATACATATACACATTAACAATCTTGACCCAAGAAGTAACAAGCTTCAGTTAAAAAAAGAAATCCATGAGACATTAAAACTCAGATTTAACATGCTTATCTCCCTCAAAATAACTTGAAGACTGGAAAGATTGAGTAAAGTTTGACCAAAATTTAATGGAACAGACAACTATTTTTTTCTATAAGATTTGCCATAGAACATATAGAAAGAAAAATTCATGAAACTCATTTTATATGGGTATAACTAAAGTCAAATTAGGTCAGCCAAAAAGTGTAGGCCAATCTCACTTATAAACATTGATAGGAAAACCCAAATAAAAAAGTGGGATCAATAGCAAAGCTATTAAATCAAGTGGGAATTTATACCAGGAATGTAAGAATGTTCAAATACTATAAAAGCTATTAGTGGAATTCACTACATTAGCAAATTAAAAGGAAACAGGTGAATACATCCATCCCAATCAATGGTAAAAAAGGATAACATTAGAAAACCCATTAGTGATAAAATCTCATGGTAAATAGAGACAAAAGATTTAGCAAACATCATAATTATGCCAACAGTTGAGCTTTCCCATTGAGGTTGGGTCTGGAACATGCCGAGGCTGTCTCTGTTTCTCCTATTTAATAGTATTGTGCCGGAGGTCCTCACAATTTCATCCAACAGTGACAAGAAAGAAAGAAGTAGAAAGACTTAAAAGGAAAAAAAAAGAAGCCCAAATTTCATTATTTGCAGACTGTTTATAGAACATCCAAGAAGATAAACCCATATATAAAACTTATAAGAATTCGGCCAGGTTTCTTGAGATAGAATCAGTATAAAAAATTAATAGTGTGCCCACACGCCAGCAGCAACCAATTAAATAGATATGGAAAAATATTATTTTCAGTATAGGAAGAAAAATACCAACCTGGTAGAACTACACACCTAATAAAATATGTGGAAGATATTTAAGAAAAAATTAAACTTTGACCTGTGGTGGCGCAGTGGATAAAGCGTCGACCTGGAAATGCTGAGGTCGCCGGTTCGAAACCCTGGGCTTGCCTGGTCAAGGCACATATGGGAGTTGATGCTTCCAGCTCCTCCCCCCTATCTCTCTCTCCTCTCTGTCTCTCTCTCTCTCCTCTCTAAAATGAATAAATAAATAAAAAATAAAAAAATTAAAAAAAGATAAAAAAAAATTTTTTAAAAAAATTAAACTTTATTGAAGGAAATAAAAGGTTTGTAAATCAGATAGAAACTA